>NW_024062606.1:0-2400000 GCF_006381635.1 Hibiscus syriacus
AAAATCCCATCTTCCAGAAGAGACCGGATAAAATTGATATCGCAATTGTATGTGCTTCGTCCTGGAATGAAAAGACGGATTCTTCGCTAGATGGATAGCACTTTGACTGTCGCATACAAGACATTGTTTTCTTGTTTCTTGCCTACTCATTCAAGAAACTTTGGAGCCAGACCATCTCTTTGCTGGCTTCCGTAACAGCGACATATTCTGCTTCGGTTGTGGAGAGAGCAACTATCTTCTGTAGTTGAGAAACCCAACTCACTGCGGTTCCTCCTAGAGTATAGACTACCTGTAGTGCTTCTTCTGATGTCACATTTCCGGCTAAGTCAGCATCTACATAGCCTGTCAGTATCGTATCTCCACCTTTGAAACAAAGTGCTTTGTTTGTGGTACCTCGCAGATATCTAAGGATCCATTTGACTGCTTCCCAGTGTATTTTGCCTGGATTATTCATGTACCTGCTAACAGCTCCCACTGCTTGAGCAATATCTGGTCTGGTACAAACCATGGCATACATCAGACTTCCAATTGCTGAGGCATACGGCACCTTCACCATGTGTGCACGTTCTTCCTCCGTCTTTGGTGACTGTTCTTGGAGAGTCTGAAATGAACACCTAAAGGTGTATTTACTGGTTTAGCATCTTGCATGTTGAACCTGGAGAGTACTTTGTTGATGTACTCAGCCTGTGATAACATCAAATTCCCCGACTTTGTGTCTCTCTTGATCCTCATCCCAAGAATCTGCTTTGCAGCGCCCAGATCCTTCATAGCAAACTGCTTCGACAATTTTTGCTTTAAGTGTATAATCTCTTGCATGTTTGAGCCTGCAACGAGCATGTCATCAACGTAATAATAAAATAATGAAGCTGTTGTCGAACCTCTTGATGTAACAACAATGATCTGCTTGGCATCTGGTAAAACCACTACTACCCATGAAACTATCGAACTTCTTGTACCACTGTCTAGGAGCTGTTTTAAACTATACAGCTTCTTCAACCTGCATACCAGGTTTTTCTTGCCTGCCTCTATGAAGCCTTCTGGCTGCCTCATATAGATTTCTTCCTCCAAATCACCATGAAGGAAAGCTGTCTTTACATCTAACTGCTCAAGATGTAAATTTTCTGCAGCTACAATTTTCAACACCAGTTTGATTGTAGATAGTTTCACGACTGGAGAGAAAATTTCATTGTAATCAATACCTTCTTTTTGCTGAAATCCTTTGACAACCAATCTTGCTTTGTAACGTTTTCTCCCATCGTGCTCTTCTTTGATCCTGTAAATCCACTGTTATGGAGCGCTCTCTTTCCTGGTGGTATTCAGCTAATTCCCATGTCTGATTTGACATAAGCGAGTCCATCTCATCTTTCATGGAAGACTTCCACTTGACTGAATCCTCCACTTGCATTGCTTCATCATAACACTCTGGTTCACCATTGTCAGTCAGCAACAAGTAGTGTAAGAAGGTGAATACCGTTGGGTTGGTTTAGGAATTCTGGAGGAGCGTCTCAGTTCTGGTGTGCCTGGTTCTTCCTCTTGAACTGCTTCAGGACTGATCTGAACATCATTTTTAGAAATCTCCTCGAACTCAGCAAATTCCTTTGTTTCAGCCTCGTATTACTTGATTCTGCGGTTGACCTGTCTTTGTACATCACATTTTCATTGAAAATGACGTCTCTGCTTCTGATGATCTTTCGATTTTCGTAGTCCCAAACCGGTAACCGAACTCATCCCACCATAACCAACAAAGGCACATTTGTTGGACTTAGCATCAAGTTTACTTCTTTCAGCAGAGTCTATGTGTACATAAGAAATACAACCAAACACTCTTAAGTATGAAAGGTTTATTTCTTTCTTGCTCCAAGCTTCCTCTGGTATTCCGCCATCCAAAGGAACAGAGGGCCCACGGTTGATCAGGTAAGCTGCAGTGTTGATAGCTTCAGCCCATAGAAATTTGGGCAATCCGGCATGTATCCTCATGCTTCTAGCACGTTCATTCAGAGTTCTGTTCATGCGCTCTGCTACGCCATTCTGCTGCGGTGTTATGGGAACTGTTTTCTCCATCTTAATCCCATTGTTTGCGCAGAAATCTCTGAATCTACTCTGTACTCTCCTCCATTGTCAGACCTCAACCTCTTGACTTTCAAACCAGTCTCATTTTCCACCATAGCCTTCCATTTTCTGAAGGTATCAAAGACTTCTGATTTCTTCTTCAGAAAATAAACCCACACCTTCCTTGTTGAATCATCGATGAAGGTGACATAATATAGTGAGCCTGCAAGAGATGGAACTGGGGATGGTCCCCATACATCAGTATGAATCAATTCTAACCTTTGCCTTGGGTGTCTTGCCAATCTTTGCAAAACTGACTTTCTTTGTTTGCCAAAGATGCAATCCTCGCATAGTCCGACATCTACATTCTTTAGATCCGGAAACTTCCCTTTTGACAGAAGTATCTTCATTCCTTTCTCGCTCATATGGCCAAGCCTTTGGTGCCATAGGTTTGATTTCCCATCAGCATCTGCTACTGCAATGATATTCTCTAAATTTGAGGTTACATAGAGAGTACCAGTCTTCTTACCACGAGCAATGACGAGTGCTCCTTTGGTAATCTTCCATTCACAACCTGAAAAGGTTGTACTGTATCCTTCTCCATCAAGCTGTCCAATAGAAATCAGATTTCTTTTGAGGCCAGGAATATGTCTCACTCCTGTCAGCTTCCAGGTGGTCTGGTTTGGCAGCTTTAGTCGGATATCTCCTTTTCCGACGATCTTCAAGGTTTCATCATCAGCAAGATGAACCTTCCCAAAATCACCACTGATATAGTTCTCCATGATTTCTTGGCATGGGGTGGAGTGGAAAGATGCCCCTGAATCCAAGATCCATGATTCAATCGGACTGTTGACGCTTAGAATCATGGCATCACCTGTCTCCTCTGTCACGTTGGCAGATTCCTGTGCACCAGTATCTTTCTTCAGTGCTCGGCAATCTCTTTTAAAGTGACCTTTCTTGCCACAATTATAACAGGTAAAATCTTTCTTTCCCGTTCTGGATTTTTCCCGTCTGGATTTGGATCTGCCATGTTTTGAATTTCTTCTGAAGTTCTCCCTCTGGACTCCGTGTGCAAGGCTGAGGAGGTTGATGCTTCACCCGATTCTCTCCGTCGAATTTCTTCGCTCAGTACCAGATCCCGAACATCGTCGAATTTCAATTTACTATTTCCCGACGAGCTGCTAACTGCTGTAACAGTAGCATTCCAACTGTCTGGTAGAGATGATAAGAGAATTAAAGCTCGAACTTCATCATCGAATTCAATTTCCACAGAACTCAACTGGGTTGTGATTGTGTGAGTTCATTCAGGTGTTGAGCCACTGATGCCCCTTCTGTCATCCGCAAATTGAATAATCGCCTCATCAAGTGAACTTTGTTTGAGGCCGATGGCTTCTCATACATACTGGAGAGAGCTGCCATAAGACCTGCTGTGGTCTTTTCCTTTGCTATGTTGAAAGCAACATTTCGGGACAACGTCAGTCGGATAACTCCGAGGGCTTGTCTGTCGAGAAGAGCCAGTCTTCATTCTTCATGCCCTCTGGTTGCTTTCCTGAAAGAGGTTGATATAGATTTTTCTAATACAGAAAATCTTCAATCTGCATCTTCCAAAAGCCAAAGTCCGCACCATCGAACTTTTCAATTTTCACCTTCCCTTCGTCTGCAGCCATCGCTCCACTCGAATCTGGCTTCGTTTGGATCGTTTCTGACAATATCTGCGAACCGCCGTATTAGAACCCTCCGTCGACAAACTCGTATCGCCGACCGAATTTCACTATTCACGAAATTCACTATTCACGTGAATAGTAATGAATAGTAACCTCGCAGAAAATTGACAAAATTCACAACCAAAAGCTCTGATTACCAGTTGTTAGGAAATAAACCAAGTACAAGTAATTTCCCTATAACCAGATTAGTGAGAATGCGAAATAAAAGCGGAAAAATAATACCCGAAATTTGATAACGGAGTTCAGCCAATTTATGCTTACGTCTCCGGACTGCTGCAGATCTTTTACTAAGAGAAAATTTACAGGTGTTTACACAACACACTTGAGAGAGAACTAGAAGATTTTGGGATGATTTTGAAGCTAAATGAGCTAGGGTATTTATAGTTAAAACTTAGGGACTAATATTGTAATTAAAAATAAAAATATTTTGGGCAGCCCCCCTCCCCAATTTGTTTTAGCAGCCGGCTGCTACTTAGCAGCCCAACTTGTTCTTTAATTTTCAACATGCTTGATGTCCATCTGATGATGACATTTCTCCTTCGCGTTGAGGAGGTCTAGTTAGTGGACGACATTATTCCTTCGCGTTGAGGACGTCTAGTCATATTTGGGTGATTGCGCATCTGAAAACAACATTGTTCCTTCTTGTTGAGGAAATCTGATTGCTTGGAGATAATTTGATGTTGGAAACGACACTGCTTATTCACGTTGAAGAGGATCTGGTAGTTTATGATGATATTGCTCTTTCATATTGAGGAGGTTTAGTTGTCATTAATCCTTTCTAACCTGAAAGGCTTGTAAAAGAATGTACATGTATGAAGGCAACTATTTTGAATGTTTTCAAGAATGTCATCAGAATGAAATCTTATGATGAGCTTTCAATTTTTTTTTCTTATGAGAGCCGAAAATGGTCGTATATAAGATAAAATCTCAAGATAAATTTTAAAAGCATCCTCGTGGGAGGGAAATCAAAGTTTATTATAACACCCTACACCTGTACGACACACAGTCGACCGATTTAAGGTGCTACACGGAACCACCGAAGTGGCTAACCAACTTTAAACTTACTTTCTCATACTTTAAAATGACCATAAAATAAATTGAAATATAATAAAAATCTTTCACTGAGGATCTCCAAAATAAAATATTTACACTTCAAAAATATTACAGACCAACTTGACTGAATCTACAACTCAACTGGACAATAATGTTTAAAATATACATGCCCAATAAAAAAGCTGAGACATACATATGATCTGCACTGGAGTACTGGTATAAACCTTGGTATATCTACTACTTCCCAACTACTTGATCTACTAACATGCCTATCGAAACATTGCTACACTAACGACCAAAACATAATAACTGTAATTCACTAAAAGGCTTAAACCCTTACAGCCATCGTAAATCGATGGCTCCGGCGAGGGAAACACCCTAAAATCATATTATCTCAAACCCTCAAAGCTCAAAATTACCCTCTTTTAACCCCTTTACATTATAAACCCGAAGAAAAAAAGGGAGTTACCTCTGGCGGGTACTCCTTTCCACTCCGGTGACTGTGCGATGATGGGTGCCGAAGAGAAGATAGTCTCTTTTTACTATTTCATTTTTTTAGTTGTTGTTCGAATGGTTCCTCTTTTTGTTTTTTCTTCGGTTTCCCCCTGGTTCCTCTCACTGAAAACTCCCCCTCTATTCTCTATTTTTTTCGTTCGAACCACTCTCCTTTTTATTTTGGATTGTTGCATGTTGATTTATGGTGGGGTTTCGGCATCAGTGATTTTTTGGTAGGGATATGATTTCCCTAGGTGAAATCCCGGTTTTTGTATGACGGATCTCATTTTTAATGGGTTTTTTTTCGGATTAGGTTAGGTATTTTTATTAACTTGATGTGTTTGGTTGATCTTGAATATTGTTCGACATGTTCTGATGACGGCGGCGGTGGTGAGACTATCAACCGATAGTGGATCATACGACAGGAGTTCGAACGGCTGACGCATGGATCATACGCTTGATTGGACGGTTTAGATCAACCTTCGGTCGGCGGCTGCTACTGTTGACTTAAGGGATATGAAAAAACCCTAATCTAGGTTAACGTGGATCGTTGGATCAAATCTGATCCAACGGTTATGGCATGAGACTACTGAAACAGAAAAGGGTAAAACCTTAATTAAGTTTGAGTTGTCAAATTGGGCCTGATGCTGGGCCTGGATCGGGTTTGATTGATATTTTATAATTTGGGCTTTGTTGGGCTTCGGGTTGGGCCTAGGTAACCTGAAAAATAAAATAAAAATGTTATTATCACTATAGTAAAATTGTTCTGTAGCGACACTTTTAGTGGCGTTTGAAAAGTAAATGCAATAAACTTTAAACGTAGAGCGACGTTTACAATCCAAAAGCCACAAAATGATATTTTAGTAGCGTTTCTTAAACAAACACTGCAATAGAGTAGTACTTTAGTAGCATTTTTATATAAACGCCGCAATAGGTACATGTAGTGGCGTTTTTCCATAAACGCCACAACAGAGTAGTACTTTAGCGGCATCTTTATACAAACTCCGCAATAGGTCCATCTATAGTGGCATTTTTTGACAAACGCCATAATAGATTAGTATTTTAGTGGCATTTTTATAAAAATGTCATAATAGGGTTCACCTATAGTGGCTTTTTTCAATCAATGTCACAACAGATTATAACTTTAGCGGCATTTTTACACAAACGCCGCAATATTTGATAATTTTAATTGTTCAAATCCATTTCCTATTTTCCATTTGTTCCCACGATCCCCTTTTCCTCTTGCCCATCTCCGTCGAACATAGTATTTGATATTCACTTATGAAAGCCTTTTTTTTCTCGCTATTAGATCTATTTTTTCAATCTCTTTCCCCTTTTTCATCTTTTCCATCCACGCAAAACTGGTGATGCTCGACGCCGGTCAAAGCTATCGAGGCTTCCAACGTGTCGCCATCAATGCTCGGCTCTCTAATTTGAGGTACGAATAGTATCTACTATTCGCTTATGATAACCTTTTTTCTGGCTATTAGATCTATTTTTTCAAGCTTTTGCACTTAAATTGTTTGGAGGAAAACTCTAATCTATTGACTTATTTTATCTATTTTTTCTGGGTTTATAAATCCTAGGGTTTCGAATCTATAGTTTGTACTTTGATAATGTGGCTTTTTATGGCATGCTTTTGTATCTATGGGATTAGATGAATTGTATTTGTTCTTGATTCTATGGCTTATGTTGTTTGATTCTACTGGATATGATTTTAATCTAATACGTTTAGTTTATCTTCATCTGTTTTTCTTGTTTGATATGTTGATCCAATTTGTCTAAACTTTTAATTTGGATTTTCGACTGCTTTTTCTTCCATTGGCTTCTAACATTAACGGTTCATTGCCAAGCTCCAAATGTTGTTTATTTCATTTTTAGTATTTTCTAGGTAGTGTAAGAACTGTACCAAGTATAATATGGGTCGTCGATCTAAGTTGCTGGCTTCAGCGTTCCCCTTCACCTGCCTTTAATAATTATTCCCAGCCATCGCATCGTCTTAGTGAATAAAGATGCAATTTTTTTTGCTGTTATGGTTGTGTTTGTGAGTCTCGCTAACTGTTAGTTAAGTGATTTTTCAATGAAGGGCTTCTGGCGACCTTTTGTTGTAAGATTAAAGGCCTTTGTGCTTCATTGGTTTCACTAATTAAACCTTCATTTCTTGTTAAGAAAATGACTCTTGTTTTTGGGTTGATTCAAAAATTGAGTTTTTCTTTTTGTTTTTCCTTTGGGCAGAGGCTTGGGGTGTTAGGAACTATTCAGTGTTAAGAAACGATTAGCTGAGAATTAAAGGGGTTAACGATGTGATTGTTGTTGCCTCTGGTAAAGGTGGTGTTGGCAAGTCTACCACTGCTGGTGATCTATTCTTTTTTTCATGTTCATAGGTTAGGAATACCATTTTTCCAGGGATTTGTTTCACTCATGTTGGTTTATTTGCAATATTTGTAGTTAATTTGGTGGTTTCATTAGCTAACAGGTGTGGATTGAAGGTAGGAGTGCTTGATGCATATGTGTATGAACCATCTGTTCCAACCATGATGAACATCCACCAAAAGCCAGAAGTTAATAAAGGTAATAATTCTGTCTTCCAGGAGATGATCTTTCTTCAGTCAATGGAAAAAAAATTCTTTCCAATTGAAGCAGGCCTAACTTTTTCAAATGTCTAGTAACTCTTATAAACAATAAAATATTGTTAGAGATAGAATTTATGTAGATAAGTATAATGCTTGATATTACTTGAGAACTGTCTGGACTAATATTGGATTTGGTGGTTGAGTTTAGATGTTATAATGATGTTGCTTTTTTATCAATGCAATCATGCATTATGAATCAAAATATATTTTAAACAAATATTGTACAAATATAGTTGGTACACATGCATAAGAAATTGATTATAAGATTCCAAACCATACTTTAGCATTTCTAATATGCTTTGGCATATTCCTTTGAGAGCTTTTACTAATGGATGAGGGTTAAGAAGTGACCAAATATTTTAATGGTAGATAGACAATAGAGTTAACTTTGATCAGCATTGTTTTCTTCAGCTTGTGTATGATAACTTATCGATGGGTCATTATTGTAGGATGAGAGAGAGCTACTCTCATTGTCTTAAATTCCTTAAATATAAAAAATATCTTTTTATAATATGATTTGTTATGACTATGTTAGTTCTGATGGTGCAAGTCAAAAGTTAACAATATTCACCTAAGAAATACTTTGATTTTGTGTCCCATTTGTTACTGTGTCACAGCTATAATTAAGTTGTAAGATTTCAGATATTAATTTCAACTAATGTTATGATTGAACAAGGTTCTCTATGTATTTTTCATGGGCTGGTCCATTCCATAAATGAAGCACCGACCATTTCTTGATCTTGTAGTTGGATTGATATTTTGGCTCCTTTTTTTGTTTTTTAATTTTATTTATCATTTTGTAGTATGTACATTATCTTCAACGCAAGCATTCTTTAGGATCTTTTGATTTATTGGGACATATTGCTCCGATACAAGCTGCAAGCCTGCTGCTTTCTGGTCATTTTGTGGACTACTGGTTAATAGAGAAAAAGGTTTATGCCTATAATTACACTGCCATATTTGTGGTACGGTTCTTATTAGAGTTTACTAGAATATAGCTTGTTATGATACATCATTTTAACTTAAGTTGTATTGGTATTTTATCAGAAATACTTTGTCTGTATCGAGCGTACTAAGAACTTACTTCCATCCTTGCATTTGGTCATATAACTAGGATTAATGATTAAGAAAACATGGAAGATTTAACCATCATACTTACTTTTAATCTTGTCATGCACTGTTTTTGTAACTGGAGAACCATGAACATGAACTCTACATTCTGAAGTTCATGTGCTAGTGCAAGTAGACATATGGATTATTAATATTTTGCATGCAGGTAATTATGACTGCTGTAAATAATATGTGATGCTCTCTTCTTACAGTTTTTCATAATCCTGTCTTGGACCATTGCCGTGTGGACCAACCTCAGCCAGTTTATCTGCATCGGCAGGTTTACGGTCGTATCGTCCAAGTGCTTGGCCATATGAAGACTATTCTCGTCCTGATTTTAGGTTTCATTTTCTTTGGTAAAGAAGGTCTCAATCTACATGTAATTCTGGGTTTGGTTGGAAGTAGAGTGTCATTTTTTAATTTCCTTGGCCTTTATTAAAAATGTCTTATTGGATTATTGCAATGAAGAACAATGTCAAACTACATTATATTTAATTTTAATGTTTATAAATATTAATTTATTTTGTTTTTAAGTATTTTTCTGCATAATTTGTGTCTTAATGAAAATGTATGGAGGTTGTTAATTAGATTAATCTACATGATATTAAATTTAAGTGATGTACAATAGAAATGAAATATGCAAAATCAATTAATCTTAGCTAAAGAAAGGTAATTAGCGGCGTTTGTATCCAAAAACGCCGCTATAGATCTGACCTTTTGTGACATTTTTTCCAAAAACGTCGCTATATATCTTGACATTTTTCAGCGTTTGTTTCAAAAATGCCGCTATAGATATCGATTTTTGCGGCGTTTGTTCCAAAAACGCCGCTATAGATATCGATCTTTTACGGTGTTTGTTCTAAAAAATGTCGTTATAGATCTGACCTTTTGCGACGTTTGTTCAAAAAACGCCGCTATAGATCTCAACCTTTTGCGGCGTTTGTTCAAAAAAGTCGCTATATATCTAACCTTTTGCGGCATTATATATATTGACCTTTTGCGGCGTTTGTTCCAAAAAAACGCTGCTATAGATATCGATTTTTTACGGGTTTTGTTCCAAAAACCCCGCTATAGATATCGATCTTTTGCAGCATTTGTTCCAAAAACATCGCTATAGATCTTAACATATGGCGGCATTTTTAGTTCAAAAACGCCGCTAACTTTCGACACTAGTTTTAGCGGCGCTTCTTGCGGCGTTTTTCCTATCGCCGTAAGTGCTTTTAGCGTCACTTTAAAACGCCGCTATAAGACTAAAAAAGCGCCGCTAAAATTTTGTTTTGCTGTAGTATATAATTAATAATAATAATAATAGTGATACTAATAATAATGACCCGAACAAAAACAGTGTCTACATGTAGAATCCACAAGTTCACGAGATGGCCACTTGTTATCGGTGAGAACATCAGCACCTTCCTGCACATTGAGGGATGTTTTTACTTGGTTTGATAAAAAAAATCAAGAAAGCAGTCATTGGTTTACTTTCTGATGTGATAGAGGGATTATCTTTTATTTTTTATTAAGGACAAAATCGCGCCATCACCTTTGTCGTCGATGGGCTCAAGAACATTGATGTGTTAAACGAAATCTTCAAAAAGATTGGTGTTTTTTCTGGCTATGCTCATGATTTCATCATGGGAAGTATGGGACTTCGGGACTTCATAGATGAGATAATATATGTAGCCCGCGAGCCATTCACTAAATCGCTATGGGAGTTCATATTTGAGGAACTGAAAACCAAAGCCGACTATGCAGATGACCCTGAAACGGCCAAGAGGATTTCCACTGCCAGGGGTGATTGGGTTATAGTGGATAGCGACACGAAAGTCGACTGCAGCACGCTGATGCCGTTTATAACTGATGTTCCATGCGACGAAAGCATTCTATTGTGGCACATTGCTACTGATCTCTGCTACTATGGCTGGACGAGAAAAGTATCGGTCATCGAGAATTTAGTAAGCTTCTCTCGGACTACATGTTGTATCTCTTAATTTGGCGGCCAACGATGATGTCTGCTGTAGGAGGCATTGGCAAAATGAGATTCAGGGACACTTGCGCCGAGGCTGAACGATTCTTTGAAGGCAAGGTTTTACCATCACGGGCGGAAAACATGAAAAGGAGAGGAACCGTTGAAACCAAGGCCTGTGAGGCGATTCTTTCGGTGACGACAGATGTTAAACATGAGGAAGTGAAGGGAGATAGAAGTAAATCCGCACTGTTCGATGCCAGCATGTTTGCTCAAGAACTAAACAAGCTGGAGGAGGAAGGATTGGATAAATGGAAACTGATGGCCAGGGTGTGGGTGGAATCGGTGTCGTATGCTGGGAGTCACTGCCGAGCAAACACGCACGCTCAGCAGGTCAGCAAAGGTGGGGAGCTCATTACTTTATTTGGTTGCAGAGGGCTTACTTTGGCCTTGGGGAGCAGTTCCAAATCAATGAGGGACATGCAAGGGCTAAATTGATTGTCGGGAAATAGACCACTACTTTCCCTCCAGATTTCATCATTTTCTTTCTTTACATGTGCTTTTGCGTTTGTATTTCTGCTCATTTCCAAGTTAGCTGTGGAGAAATGTAATGTGTAATACTGTGCCAAATCATAGATTATGGTGTTTTCTTCAAATGCTCTGTTACTTTGTATACGGCTCAAATTACCTCCCAAAACGAAGAAGAAGAAATTAGATAATGCAAATTAACAATACGTTAGATATTAGAGTTTGATCTGAATTCCATCTAACACAAACTAATAAAGACATAAGATTAATATATAATTATACAAAGTAATTTAACTTAATTTGAAGTACCAAGCTTTTTTCCTTTTACGTTGATTAGATTTGTGTTAGAAGGTGAACTTGAACGTATAAAATTTAAAGGGGAATAACGAACTTAAACTTATAAGATTTTAGGGGAACGGAAATAAATTTTCAGTTGAAAATACATAAATAAAATTTAAAATATATAATAATTTTAAATTTTTAGAACGACACAAGGTCCATCCATGATTATCCCTATAAATAAATTTCAAATACTTATTTATGAAATTCCTATTTCATTCTTCTTTTTTCTTCATTACTAGATACTTTTCTCTTGTGTTCGTAATTTTTTAAATAAAGTTTTTCATGTAAAATATTAATATTTTTTTATGTTAGTTAATTTTTCTTTCTATAAAAATAAATAAGATCTAATTATATTAAATCTTATCTCTTTAATATAAAATTTTTTATGTAGACTTTAATTATTTTTCCAATCTGAAAAGCCTTAATATCAAACATAAGTCTCATTGTAATACGTAAAACAGGAACCATTTGCAATTTTCCAAGCAATAGTTGGGTGTCTGATGTCCCACTGTAATACGACACGGAGACCACCCACGGTCCAACATAAATATATACGACACGTTGTAATTAATAAAAAATTGAAGACTCTGCAATTTTGCAAGCAAGAGTTAGATAAAAGATGGTACTGTATGATTTATTTTTGATCTACCCCGTCAGGTAGCTATTAATACAACCAAACAGAACCACCACGGTCCAACCCATGCATGTTGGACTTTCTTTATTAAAAAATGTTCTTTTAATTGAAGATGAAGTTTAAAAACGAAACCATAGGTCCACTTGTGCTGAAGATTCAACAAGGTTATATTATAAGTGAATTAATTAATCTGGTCATGTGCCCATCACCAACTGTTGTGGATGTGGAGATGACATGCGCTGCTTGTTTATATCTGCAACTCAAAAGTAATATTCAAATGGTCGGAATTTGATCGTAAAATACTTAAAAAGGAGAAAAATGATTGTGAAATTTAGATCCTAAGCATTTGATATATATTTAATAAATATACATTAAATTATTTTAGAAACAAAAATATAATATTTATAAAAATAATAATTTCAAATAACAAATATATATAAAACGTTAAAACAGATATAAATATTAAATTAATTAAAAGAACATATGTATATGTGATAGATAATTAAGGGTGCGTTTGGTTGGAGGAATGTGAGATTTTCATGGAAATGAAATCCACATTCCCCGTTTGGTTGATTGGGAATGTCATTCCCGGTAATCTTATATTACCAATAGTGAATTTTTTGAGGTATATTACCGGGAATGTCATTACCTCTATTTCCTTAGGTATTGTTGGATTACCGGCGTTTTGGACTAAAATGCCCTTAAAAAAATTTATTTAAAAAAATATCCTTATTATGTGATTGAATAATAAAAATTCTAAATACCATCCAGCTCAGTTGGTAGAGCACAATGTTCTTAACCTTGGGGTCGTGGAATCGAGTCGCACGGAAGGTATTTTATATTTCAGAGGTCTTCTACGGAAGCTGCTCTCAACCTGGTGTTGGGGGCAGCCTACTATTCTACCTCCTCCTTACCCCATTACATATGGAAATAAGGGTCAGGTAATTTTGAATAATAAAAATTCTACGAAGGTTGAATTACAAATTTATCCTTATATTATTTTAGATTTACAAAAAAAAATCTATAATTAAAATTTTATATGAAGTTCATGTGTTAAAATAAAATTTTATCATTTCATTAAACCTTTTTATATTTTCAATTTTGTAAAAAAAATTATATAAATTTTATGAATTTAAATTTTTTAAAGAAAATATATAAATATTTTCTAATTTGTTAAAATAATAAATATATAAAAAAAAAAGGACAATTTGGTCAAATATACATTCCAATAATCTTTTATTCCTTTAACCAAACACATTAATTTTACATTCCTGCTAAACCAACCAAACATAAAATACAACATTCTCAGTAATCTTATTCTCTGGTAATCTTTTATTACCACCGATAATATTACATTTCGTAAACCAAACGAAAAGGTTTTTACCCTCCTACTTTCATAATATATATATATATATATATATATATATATATATATATATATATATATATATATATATCTACTTTTATGTTTTTTGTTGCAATAATTGACTTAAAGGGCATTGACCATTGACTTGATTTGGGAATCTCCCCGACCAACCATTGTATACCTTTAAAATTTAGGGTAAGTTACACGAATCATCACTTTACTTTTCTCTATTTCCTATTTTAGTCTATTTCATCACTAAACTTAATATAATTGACAAATTTGGTCACTCGACCATTTCCCCACTAAAGGTTGTTTCCAGTACTCCCACCAATGTTGTCTCAAGCCCACTTGCACGATGATAGAGCGATGGTGATGGGACATTACCACCTAGGTTTCGGTCGAAACTAGGCAAAGAACTTAGTGGTGAAAGGGGTGAGGTGCAATGGTGATGGAATCGGTCGGAAATCACAAAAATCTGCAGCAACGTTGAGCGACATTCTCACAATTTACGACGTTTTAACAATCGATTTTGGGCAGGTGGTGGTTGGGTTTTACTCAGGAGATGACACCGGGACTGTTGCTGGAGACGATGGATTGAAAGGGAAATGGGTTTTTGGAAAAGACCGTTAGTGGGGAAACGACCGAGTGACCAAATTTGTCAATTATTCAGTGATGAAATTGACCAGTTTTAAAGTAAAATGAGTGAAATATGAAATAGAGAAAAGTACAGTGATAATCCGTTTAATTTACCCTTAAAATTATTTTGCCAACTTTATCTATTTATTTAATTTATAACTAAAAACCTAGGGTAAATTACACGTTTAGAATCTAAATGATCACTTTTGGTACATTTTAGTACCTAAGCTTTGATTTTTTTCAAAATCAAACCTAAAGTTTAATTTTTGTTTCATTTTATTACCTTTATTCAAAATTTATCGTTAATTTTTGAAGAAAAAAATAAAAGTTTGAGTAATAAAACAAACCAAAATTAATAGTTTATGTATTAACCATGTTAAGTTTTTGACGGAAGATTACTAAAATAAAATAAAAATAAATTTTAGGTATTATTTAAAAAATAAAAATTTAGGTACTAAAATAAATCAAAACTAATATTTTAAGTATTAAATGTAAAGTTTTTTCAAAAATAATTTATTTATTCAGTCATCCAATTATTTTTTAAAATCATATTTAATGTTACATTTTAATTTTATTTTAGTATGTTGTTATAAAATTAACGATAATATTAATAGATCACTATAAAGTAATACTACATTATTCTAAAAAAAATAATATCAAACATTTTCATTCATTTTATTAACAACTAATAATTAAAATATAATGTTGAATATAATTTTAAAATAATAATTAAATAATTAAAATGAAATCTTAAAAATAGATGGATGGATAAATCAGAAAAATTAACACGTGCGTAGCAATCTATCTCATTGATTGATATGGGAGTACTGCCAACTCAAATAAGGCAGCGTTTGTCTGTAAGTTTAATTTTATCTCTTTGTTGACCTCCAAAGAAAGTCTCTCTCTTTTATTTTTTGAATCATCCTACCACAACTACAGAGCTTTAGCTTCATCTTTATGGTTGTCCCGCTCTCACTTGCTTGAGCAAATACTGCATTAACCATGTCTACCAGTCCAGATAAACCGATTCTCTCACCCATTCAAGATATAATCGATCGCATTTCCAAGTTGTGTGAGCTTACCAACAAATATGCAACCAAGGCCAATCCACCTCACCAAAACACGGTCGCCACCAACACCGCGACTGAAAATCAGCAAGACGGGTCTACTACTACCAGCCGAGGTGTTAGCCGCGGCGAGGATAGCCAGAGGACTCAAAAAACGGATGGCAGCAACAAGGGGAAAGATGGTGGGGGATACAGTAAGACGGAAGCGCTACACGAGCTGGGAAAACTATACAAAGAACTTGATTATATGTACAGATCGTTCCAGAAACTCGAGAAGTTCGAAAATGATCTAAGCGATCCACTCAAAACTCTTGAAGCCAATGTCAAAGACATCGTGACTGATCTAGACAAAGACGAGTTGCCAAAACAGGTTCCGCACAATCTCCGTGTGTTGAGAAACAACATCACCAGAGTCAAGATCCTGATCCCGTCGCAACATCAGGGCGGCGGCATTAATTCCGAAGGTAATCGGGGTTTGCAGACGACAGTCGTCACCCGAGATGCAGGGGATTTGCCTCACCTATACGGATCAACTCTTTTTGAAGAAAGCTATTTCAAAGAAATCGAGGAAAAATATAAAGCCTTAAAGATGATAGGCTTAGGCTCTGCTTCTTGTGTTTCGCGATTTTCCCAGAAAATGCTGCGATAAAGAAGAGGTTCCTGAGATTTTGGTGGGTTGGAGAAGAATTAATCGGACCCCTAAAGGAAGGAGAAGATGAGAAGGACATTGTAAATGAAACTCTCAACATTTTCGTGGAGAAAGGGCTTATCCAGCCTGTTTTGAAGAAGAGCAGATTAGAGCCCAGAAGCTACAAAATGGACCCGATCGTTCGTTCGTGTTTGAACAGGTTTGCCAAAGATGCACGTTTCTTTGATTATGACCAAGAAGGAAAACCAACCATGGATTTCTCATCTTGCAAAAAAGCATGCATGGTGAGATCTGAAGGAGCCACCGCTCCCTGGTTCTCAGAGTATCTTAAAGAAGAATCGGGGCAGGGAAAGCTACCTGTAGATCTAGTAAAGCTGCAAATGCTGTTCAATTTTCCCGACAGGAACACATTGATGACGGCTAGTAAACGATTTGATAAATTGCAGATATTGTTTAATTTGAGCAAACAATTTCCAGCTTTACCTACGGAGTGGTTTTCCAAGATGACGGAGCTCAAAGTTCTTTACATGGGTAAATGGGAAACCACGGCTCGCCATATTGAGGTGGAAGACATTGATTTCTTAAAAGGATTGAAGAACATGAAGAATCTAAGGCTTCTTAGTCTTCAAGGTATTTCAGGTATCCCAAAGATTCCCAGCACTATTCAGAATCTTGGAAACTTGAGGATCTTAGATCTTAGAGCATGTCACAACCTGGGGAGATTACCAGATAAGATCGGCTCACTGAAGGAACTGACTTACCTGGATTTATCTGAGTGCTACCTGCTTGATTATATGCCCAAGAGGCTGAGTGATTTCAAGGAACTTCAAGTACTCAAAGGTTTTGTGATTGTTGATACCCAAAACTCATGCACTCTCAAAGACTTGTCGAATTTAAAGAATCTGCGAAAACTAAGCATCAATGTCAACACCACGAAATTCAATATTGATGATGAAGAGAGGTCTCTCAATAGATTTCAGAAACTTGAAAAGTTGAGGATAGCGTGGGGATCAAGAGGGATGCCAAACACTAACAGCAGTAAATCAAAATCGGATATCAAGAACCAGCAGGCAGCAGCGAAAGCCTCAACAGGAAAAGAGAACAAGGGAGACGATAAAGGCAGTGAAGCGAATTCAAAGACCACTAAGGTTGAGGGTAACGACGAGCAAAACAGTGGTGTGAGCAGCAACCAAGAGACCAAGAGACCACAGTCGTTTTAAACAGGTGGCCACTGGGGTTTTCGCGGCTACTGTTTTGTGGAGAGTGAAGGAAGAAGAAGAAGATCTTGTAGGACTTGCGAATCTGGTGAAACTAGACCTCCAATGCTTCCCTTACACCGATCCACCTGAATGGCTGGTACCGAAGAAACTGCGGAGGCTGACGAATCTGTCGATCAGAGGTGGGAAACTGAGTTACCTGAAACATGATGACAAGAAGAAGTGGAAGGTGGACACTTTGCATTTGAAGTTCTTGGTGGGTTTTAAGATGAACTGGAAAGAGATGCTGGAAAAATTCCCCAAATTGAAGTATTTGGAGAATGTTAGAAGCCCTAGGATCACACTTTGCCCATGCGATGACAATGGAATCTGGCAAGCTCCTTCCAAATAGACTTCCTTTTGTTTTTCACTTACCAGACAATTGTCTCTCTGCTGTGTGGCATTTCTATTCCACCTCCTTTCTACTTTGTTCAGGGACTTGCATTTTCCTTCTCTGGAAATATTCTGCTCATTATCTTGGTATTTTTCCCGAAAAATCATTGGTGATTGATATATTTATCGATCTAACACCGATCAGATTATACTTCTCGATCTAATACCCGTAGCAGTAAAGTGCTCCCTTAAACCGCGCTATATATTGATTTGGCGTCACGTGGAGTATAGCGCGCCCCTGTACCGCGTTATACGTTGACTGGGTTACACGTGGGGTATAGCACGCCCCCTGCTCCGCGCTATACGTCACGTAGGGGTATAGAGCGGATCAGGGGCCGTGCTATACGCCGTACCAAAATTATATTTATCGCGGTCTCTGGTCCACGCTATATAATAATTACATATAACGCGGTGCAGGTACCGCGCCTTATATGTTTATAAATACACTCATCCGGTTCTCGCATCTCTCATCTCAACTTATAAATTAATACAATAATTCCGTCAACGAGTAAAAATTCTGACAATTTTCTCATATTTGATTTAGAAGTTCGTTTAATTTTTCGTTATAAGGTAATTTTGTTATAATTTTTTAATTATACTTATTGTTTATTATCATTATTTGAAAAAATATTATACTAATTATTTTCAATTAATTTTATGTTTATAAAATTGAAAAGCGGGAGCATACGTCAAAATAGTTTTGTGGTGCAGGTAATAATATAAAATTATATTATTTAAATTATTTACGTTGATATGTAAAAAATTTATTGTGTTATATTTTCGTTCATATATAATTTATTTAATCATGTTTGTTTCAGTTATTTTTTTAGCAGATATAATATTGCCGCACTTTTAAACTCAAAGAATGACACGACTTTCAGCTATTGTTTATTATGATGGTGAAATTCGAGAAGATGAAACCGTCGTTGTTTTCGTATCAAATGAGCGTGTTAAAATATCATTCAGGAGAAACATAACTCTTGAGGAGCTGATAACGAAGATTTCGAAGAAGATTTATGGTGGAAGTAGTAGAAGAATGTCGTCGTTGCAGTACAGATTTCCAACATCATTGTTGTCATTAACTTATACAGTGTTCGAACTTTCGAACAATGATGGTGTTCAAATGATGGTTGAAGCTCAAAGTAATTATTCAGACACCGCTATTGAGATGTATGCACATTTTGTTCAAGTGCGTGCTGTTCAGGGTCAATCTTTAAGCTCACACTATGGGCTGGCTGAACAAGTTGACAGCTCGACTACAATAATGTGTAATGATTTTAATGTCATAATGGGGAGACATTCATCCGCAACTCCTTACGATATGTACCGAGGTGGGTCCACGAACAATCTGTATGGCAACACCGCGTCCAGTTCAAGGGGAAGGCATTCATCTGCAAATTTCTTTGATCATATGGAGATGTCATCGACGCAACCATCTGTGCAGTTTCCATTTGACACGATGGCTTCAAGCTCCAGGGGGAGGCATTCGACTGCGAGCTTTTTCGATCTCAATGTCGATATGCCATCCAGTTCAAGGGGAAGGCGTGCAAGTAGTAGGTTCTTCGACCTAAATGTGGAGAGCATGGAGGAACCATAATCTCCACCAGAAGAACCGCTTCGTGAGCCTGGTACGGATGGTGCTGATACTAGACTATTCATTCACCCAGAATCATCGCAATTCAACTCTGATGATGATGAAGTTCCAGGAAATGTGGCACAAACTGACCCTCATGCACACATGTATGGAGCTGATTATGGGTCCAATGTGGCAACCACTCTTTGTCCAACATAAGTATTGTCTCCGACACATTGCTGCGAACTATCATGGAAGGTACAAGAAGAATGATGAGCGTCAATTAATTGTGCGCATGGGTAAGTGAAAGCAAGTTAGTAAGTTATACATTTTTTGATCATTTTAATTTTGCAAAGAAAGCAAGATAGTAAGTTATACATTTTTTGATCAGGTTTCGAATTACTTTCTCGAACGTTTGAATCAATGCTTCAAGATTTACGGGCGAAGAACGAGGAAGGATACGATTACATCAGCCTCATCGATAAAGAAATGTGGACGAACGCATATGATGGCGGATATCGATACGGACACATGACGACCAACGTGGCTGAGGCAATCAATTCAACCTTAAAGGGTGCACGTCACTTACCTGTAACGACTTTGGTAAAAACTACATATTTTCGTTTGGGGGCGCTTTTTGTGAAGCTCGGGGGACAAGCTCAAACTTGGATGCAAGGCGGTCATGTCTATCACCCTAGATTAGTTGCAGATCTATAGAAAAAAATTGCTGCATCAAATGGAATGTCTGTAACAAGCTTCTCTAGAAGGCATGAAATGTTTCGTGTCACAGAGTTTCGACGTCGTAGAAAGGTCTGCCATCGTGCATCCTCGGGAAGTAGAAACGGTTTCCCGTTACTGTTGAACCACTCATAATAATGCTCAGCATACATCAAGAAGTCAGTAAAAATGGGCTCTTTACGTGGAAGGCGTCGATGTCGATCCTCCCACAACACGACCCACTCATGATGCCTCACCAGCCAATCTGTATATGTCTTACCGCGTCTATCTAAGCTATGCAACTCGTCCATATTGCGAGGTGCTTCCGGAATTGGTTGAAAACAACCAAACTACCGGAGCACGCGATCAGTGGAGTGCCACTCGACGGTCGCATAACAGATCAGAGGGACCATCGCCATTCAAACATCTGATGGACCCCTCAACTCAGGTGGGATCACTACCCTCACATCATCAGTAGATTTGTTATGCCCTCACATCCAAACATCGCCAACCTGTGTGCCAGCCTTCTGATCAATTAGCACCCTAATTTTTTCTAAATCATCAGGTAGCTCCTGATGATTTTTCCTATCAGTAGACCACCTATTCAAGGAAAAAAAATTTGTTATGCGTTGTATAAAATTATTAATATACAAAATCATTTTTATAATTACCTCAGAAGTAGTGGAAATACGAATGTGTTCTTCACAACGGGACATAAAAAGGGCAATCGATACCATGCCCAAGACTGCAGCAGCAGGAGACATCCGCCGATAGCATTACGCCTATAGTCAGTGGCTCCACACATCTCTCTGTACAGCAAAGCCAAAATTATCGAGCCCCAACTGAATGATCCGGCGAGACGAAAGTCGCTAAGATGTCGCAACCACATGCAGTGAACTAGGTTGCGCGATTTGTCCGGCATCAACAACCCTCCTATCAGCTGCAGTATGCATGCCCGTGCATACATCTTAACCTCATCCTCAGAGGCGTCTGCTCTCAACTCTCGAAAATTGGCATCTAACCAATTTAACGGTATCCTACCTCCGATAAAATTTTCCGGGACACGTCCTAGACTATCCCGACATAAAGTAGTCCAAGAACCGGAAGCTATCCCCGATATTACATCTCCATCCACCGGAAGCCCCAGGTGCATAGAAACATCCTCAAGCGTGATCGTGCACTCTCCGCACGGAAGATGGAATGTGTGGGTCTCCGGCCTCCACCGCTCTACTAATGCAAAAATCGGGTCTGGCTCTATCTTACAGTGACCATGATATCTACCTATGTAATCGAATCCAGCCTCTACTAAATACGGCAAGACACGCTGGGTATCACTAACTTAATATTCCTAATAAAAGGATCTAATACACGGTCCTTCTCCTAAAAATAAATAATTACAAATTCTTAATCTAATAATCATGCATTAAATAAATCAACTAATTATTACTAATAATTTAAATTAAATTAAAACGTTAAACTGTTACCGTATCAGCAAAGTGTCGAGATATTTAATTCTTAATCTAATAATCATGCATTAAATAAATCAACTAATTATTACTAATAATTTAAATTAAATTAAAACGTTAAAATGTTATCGTATCAGCAAAGTGTAGAGATATATGATTTTCATCCGAGCGAAGTAGACTACCTTCTATTATATATCTATAATAGAATTATATTAGTAAAATATTAAATAAAGTAAAATACTTAAATAAATTAAATACATAATAGTAAAAATATTATAAAATATACCTTAAAAAGATAGAGTATTTGAGAGAAATTTAGAGAATTTGAGAGAATTTGGTGTGATAAAAATGATTGAGGATGAGAGTATTTATAGGGAGGATTGGGATGTGGAGAGGCGGGTATTTAGGGGTATAGCGCGCCCCCTGCATCGCGCTATACCCCACGTGTCAGATACCCAGGTATAGCGCGAATCAGGGGGCGCGCTATACTCACATGGCGCCAAATCATTGTATATCACGAGGCAGGGGAGCGCTATACCCACGTGACGCCAAATCAGCGTATAGCGCGGTTCAGGACGCGCGTTTTACTGCTACGGGTGTTAGATCGGAGAATATAATCTTACTGATGTTAGATCGGAGAATATAATCTGACTGATGTTAGATCGGTAAATATACCGATCACTGGTGATTTATCGGGAAAAACGTCCATTATCTTTATACATATTTAATAAAAATTAAGTCTTATTATTATTTTTAAAAATTCAATTTCGATTAATTTTATTTTTTGTGCTATTTTGATGGGTCCTTTTAGAGCTAAAATAGAAAATTGCAAATCCAACCCATACATTTGGGCCATTCACGTAGGACTGGCAGGGTCCATCCACTGCCTTTTTATCTCGTAATTCCCCCCGAATACTCAACTATTCTTTATCTTATTTTTTTGGCTTAATATAAAAATAATTATTTAAATTCACTAAATAATCTTTTTGTTAAAATAGTTTTCTAATGTTTTATTCATTACACTTTTATATGTTCATTATTAGAAAAATAACAAGTGTCATTTTTAGTTTCTTTTATAAAAAAATTTAAATAATATTTTATTTAAAAATATAAACATGACATATGTCACTTAAGGGTTGTTTTAACTGTTGTCACATAAAAGTGTAATAGAGAAAACATTAGACACTTATCTTGAATGAAAAAAATTTTAGACACCAAAAGTTAATTTTAAGTTAATTTAATTTTTAATTATACTACAACACATATCATGACATGATTAGAAGATGTTTTTTTAATTTTAATCTAAAATATTTTTATCCAATCAATTAATAATATGTGTTACTATCGTTTGATGAAAAATTAATTAAAGAAGAAGAATAAGCAAAGCGGGGAATTTAACCCATATATTGGGGAGATGATTCGGCGCCTAAAATCCTAAACCACTGAGCTTACTTATTATAACTAAAGGCTATTATCTGCTTCATCGATGGCTGATGCATCAGCCGGTGCAACAACAATCCTCATAAAAATTATCATCATCGATAAAAGTTTTCAAAAAATAAAAATAAAAATAAAATATAATATTCTCTTCGTCCTATTAAATTAATTTTTATTAACTTTTTAAAAGTTATTTTTTTAAAATTTTGGACACAACTATTTTAAATATTTTAAAAAATTATATTTTATAAAATATATACTTTAAAATCACTTGATTAAATTTTTTTAAAATACATTTTCATGTTTTTATCAAAAATAAATTTTATATAATAAATAGTTAAAGTTTAAAAAAATTGACCAAGAAATCAATAATAAATATTTTATGTGGAACGGAAGTAGTATTATATATGATATTTTTAAAAAAGTTAATAATTGAAATATCAAAATTAAAAATTACATAATAAGTGACTGACTGACTAATAAGTAGTTTATCTAATTTTATAATGTCTAATTTTATAATTTTTTTTTATAAAAAATCATAATATTTTTTTAACTTTGATTCATTATTACATTTAATCGTTAATTTGAGAGTTACAGATAATATAACAATTAATTCATTTTTAAAAAAATACAAATATAATTTTTTATTTAATTAAAATAATTATAAAATAATATTTTTTAATATTTCTAATCAGTTGATGTTAATCTTTCAATCAATTGATGATGTTCAGACATATAACCTTTAAGAATATCAGTCGTTTCTTTAAAATTGAAATAATTCGATTCATGTTAAATATAAGAAATTTTAAAACATTCGAATTAAAACATTTGACATTTTAAAAACAAAATCCAACTTGGAATTAATATGTCCATAGAAACGGCTGCAAATACAAATACAAATAGAAGTAAAAAAGAGCACATCAAATTGCAAAACCTCAACCAAAGACAGCCAGAAATGTCAAGGCAGCAGAGTGTTGTTATTCTGATTAGCTTTATTTTTGTCGTCGGATAACTGTAGAGCCTTGATTTTACCCATCATTCATGCAACACAAGGCAGACCTCCTGATATGATCTCGATTATGAGTTTCGAATTATATATATGATTGCCCGATCGTGATTCTAGTAAGAGATTAAATTGCTTGCTTTGAACCTGAGAATCATGACTTGTAAGATGTTAATGAAGGATAGAGATGTAACGGAAATGAAGGATTGATATGGAAATGATTTTTAGGATTTGGTTAAGTACGGAAGATAATGGAAGTTGTAGTTTGTATGGAATGGAAGTATGGCGAAGGTATGGGCTGGTAATGACGTGGAATGTGTAAGATGGATTGAAAAGAAAATGGATTGTGGCCCTTTAACTATATGGAGTTAGGAACCAACAATATAAATAGATGGAATTGAAGTGGAAGTAGATGGAACGTGACCAACTAGCTATAGATGATCTAGGAACCAATGATATAACAAAAGGAAACTGATGAAGACTACAAGACTATCTTGAAGCCGATAAAGTTCTACAAGAGAACAAGAATGAAAGCAATCTCTCAAAGATGTTTTATATATTCAAAAGTATGTCTACAAATGATCCCAAATGTGCCTATTTATAGTGTTTCTAAGAAGCATATGAAAAGACTCAAAAGATGAAAACATTCTCATCAATGTAGCAATAAAAATGCACTTGAATGATTTGTCTTTCTTACCTTCAAGGTTCGTTGAATATTCTAGATCATTTTTGGGGATGAATCTAGACAATTTGAAGCTGAATTTGGCCTTAATTTATTCCAAGGGGTGGAAGACTCTTGTTATTCCATGCTGAAAATTGTCTTAATAAGTGAATTAAATCAGCCTTCATTGCATGTTCCCTTGAAGAATATGAACAACTATTGAATTTAGATGATAAAAATCATATTTGAATGCCTTGAATGAATGAATTAAGAGTCCTTCAATAGCTTCTCACTTGATGAAGTTGAAAAGACTCCATTGGCTCAAACTCATCCAAATCATCCATGCATAAAATTCTATCATGCACTGTTTTCAATAAATCGATCATATCTCAAGCTCCCGATATCGGATTGAGGTGATTCAAAAGGTGTTGGAAAGCTAAGAGATAGAGGAATAATTTCCAATTACTTTCTAGAACCAAATACATCTGTATCACATCCATAATTGAAAGACATTCTGACTGATATTCTTGCATCTGATGAAACCGTTCAACTTCTATCATGAACCTAGACACAAAGGTGAACTTTATTCAATCTTTAATTGAAAACATACATGAAACAATTAAAATTTAGTTTAATAAATGAACTAGTTTGATGAATGAACTAGTTTAATTAATGAACTAACTTTGTTAAATGAAATGCATAGCTGAATGAAATGCATATTTAAATGCAATGAATGCTTTAATGATCAGCACACTTATTAAAAGAAATGAATGTTATGCAGATTTTTAAATTCTCATGCAAATTCATGCACAAATATAATCATGCAAATGAATAATAAAATTAGTGCATAAATGAGCAAGTAGAGGATGAAGTAAGGTATAACTCCTTTGAATTAGCCTTGATGAACTTCAATGATGTGATCAAATCAAAAAGAAAATTAGGGCTGGTTAGGATCACATCACCTCCATGCCTCTTCATCAATTCCTCCTTCACCTTTTTCGAAACTGTTTCATCTTCCGTTATATCTTTATCTCTCACCGCCTCATTGTATATCCACCAGCAGCTGTCTGGATTATTCAAGGGATGAAAATGGTACAAGTTCTTTTCCCCCACCAGCTTCTTTGTTGCTTCCTCAAATCTACACGTCACGAGAATTACTCCTCCGTTCTCCTTTGGAACTCCATTGATGCAAGCCTTGAGTTTTCCGTAGCAGAGTTTTGAACAGTGGTATGGTGCTCGTTATATCGTGGCCGCGATGGTGTCCAAAACAGCTATCGTGGAAAATAACAATGTAAAGTGGGATCACACCAATAACGAAGGATCGCAGCCATAATTTAATGGATCACGACCAATCGTGGCAATAACGGACCGCTATTCCGCTATTATTCTATTATTTTAATTAAAAATAGGTTTTTTATTTAAAAAATAAGCTCATTTGAAAAAAATTCACGATCGCGATATCCGTAATGATCGCAATAGCATCCGTTATATCCATAACCGTGATAAACACGACGAGATTGAAAACGTGATCGCGAATGCTATTTAAAACCATGTTTCGTAGTACTCATCTCCCTTTCTCCTTTAGTTTCTGGTTACAAACATCTAGATGTTAAGAAACGCCGTCCACGTCGGAATACCAGCTCGACGATATCCTCTGTACCTTCAACTTCGGTTGTCTGTATCCCGAGCACTTCCGACAAGGTTCTCTAGAATATTTTCTTGTATATTACCTTCACCTTCCCATTTTTGAGAATCGTCATGTAAAGGGTTGTTTTACCGATGCCCCATTGCCTAATGACTCTGATCGTCTTTAGGGAACCAATGCCCCTGTCTTGGAGAAGCATCATTTCGAGAGACATCTCGTCTTTTGTAAAAACACACACGACGCGTAGAGGTCCGCATATCTTTTTCAATTTCTTTTTCAGTGGTAAGCTAGGAAGCACAATGACATCATAGTTGTGCCGTTTCAAGTACCCGATACGTCCCTGGTATGGGGACGACACGGGGACGACTGGGGTATGTACCGGGGATGTGCCACGATGGCAGGTATGGCTTAACGACATCGAGGATATTTCACCGAGACCTGAGGAAGTTTAGGGGACAACATGTGACTTTCACTTGTGTCCCCATGATCTTTTTTGTCATTTCTTATTTAAAAAAACTCACATCAAAACATAATTTTACAGCTTCTCGATACCCTCTTTCTTCTCTCATCGCCTCTCAACTCTCATCACCAGAAATTATAAAACAACCTTCTTTCATTCCAAAAACTAAATTTGTGATGCTGAAGTGAAGACTTCCAGGTTTTAAACTATCAGTTGGCTATGTAAGTTCTCAATTTCTCTACGTTTTTCAATTTGTTTTGTCTACCCTTTTCAATTTATTTTCATTACCGAATATCCTTTGCAATTTAAACAGTGTTGGTTTTCATTTTTCTAGTAGTAACAGTTTCGATTTCTCAAGAACAAAAAATAGAGTATAACAAATTCCATAATCGAAATAGGATAGAAAGAAATCCATTTTTTGGCAATCTTTTTCCAATTCTAAGCAAAACATATTAGGGTTAGATCATCACATTGTCTTGTTCGAGTCCACCTTTAGGT
Organism: Hibiscus syriacus; assembly: GCF_006381635.1. NCBI lineage: Eukaryota > Viridiplantae > Streptophyta > Magnoliopsida > Malvales > Malvaceae > Hibiscus > Hibiscus syriacus. The sequence continues at coordinate 27,359 of NW_024062606.1, forward strand.
TATAGGAGACTAAACTCTTAAGCACTTCAATAGATGAATGATCTATATTGATTGTATTGAATATCCTTTTATATTCATTAATAGTAGTCTATATGTAACTTATATCCACATCTCTTTTCGCCTTTTATATCACAAAATGAACTACTGAAAAAGAAAATCAAAGTCAATAAAAAACCTTAGGTTTATTTCACATGTTGCATTATGTTTATTTGATCTCTTCATTAATTGGTTTAGGAGCTAGGCTTTATTAAAATCATGTAAACATTAATCAGCATGCTTTGTTTTCAATTACATTCAATTGATGCATAATATTTAAACTCAATTAATTTTTTAATGTAAACAAATTAATTTAATACAAATATGGCATCTCAAAGTGGTAGTAAGACTGGAAGTAATAATGGGAGTGGGTCAATTTCATCTTCCCAAAATGAGAATTTATCTCCATTGTGAAATTATATGACAAAGATAGAAAAGCGAGGGATTGTTGGAGGAACTTGGAATTTCTGATGTAACATTTGCGGCGAAACCCGTAATGGAAGTTATACTAGGATAAAGGCACATTTGCTTCAAATTAAAAATGAAGGAGTTGCAATTTACAAAAATGTAAATACAAATCAAAAACTTGAAATGGTAAGGTTAGTAGAAGAGTGGGAGAATATAAAGAAACAAGGAGTAACTAGAGAAGTTTCTTTGCCCTCTCAATCTTCAGCTGGAATTGAGATTGATTATTCTTCTAAGAAGAGAAAATCTAGCTTGTCACCTCTTTCTAAAGCATTCGACATGAATACGAGAGACCAATTAGATGAAGAAATTGCAAGAATGTTCTACACCGGTGGTATGCCCTTTAATCTTGTTAGAAATCCTCATTATCATAGGGCTTTCACTTTTGCTACAATTCACAATATTCCTGGTTATGTTCCCCTTGGTTATAATAAATTGTGAATCACATTGCTCCAACAAGAAAAAAATAACGTTGAGAATCTCTTGCAATCGATTAAAGCAATATGGCAAGAAAAAGGGTTAACTATTGTGTGTAATGGTTGGAGTGATCCAACAAGAAAGCCTCTCATTAATTTCATGGCTACTTTTGGAAATGAGTCTATGTTTCTTAAAGCTGTGAATTGTTTTGGTGTAGTCAAAGATAAGTTTTTCATTGCTAATTTGATGAAAGAAGTGATTGATTAGGTTGGTCATCAAAATATGGTGCAAATTATTATTGACAATGCAGCTAATTGCAAGGGGGCAAGAGAGATTATTGAGAGCATGTATCCTCATATTTATTGGACACCGTGTGTTGTCCATAAACTTAATATTACCTTGAAGAACATTTTTTCGGCAAAAAATGTCAAGGGAAATGAGGAAACATATGACTTGTGCCATTGGATTACTGATATTCATGTGGATGCCATACAAATCAAGAATTTCATCATGAACCACAACATGAGATTAATAATCTTCAAAGATTTAGTCCTCTTAAGTTACTTTCAGTTGTTAATACTCGTTTTGCTTCGATCATTGTGATGCTTAAGAGGTTTAAGCTCATCAAACAGGTACTTCAAGCAATGGTCATTAGTGATGAATGAAATTCTTATAGGGAGGATGACACGGTGAAAGCAAACTTTGTGAAAGAAAAGCTTGTGAATGATGATTGGTGGGATAAAATAGCTTACATAATTGATTTTACAAAGCCCATCAATGACATGCTTAGAGTATGTGACACTGATAAGCCATGTCTTCATTTGGTATATGAGTTGTGGGATTCCATGATTGAGAAAGTGAAGTGTGAAATTTACAAGAAGGAAAAACGTTATTTTTTAGACTTCAGTCCTTTTATCATGTTGTTTATAGGATTCTTATAGCTCGTTGGACAAAGAGTTATTTTCCTCTTCATTGTCTAGCTCATTCACTAAATCCAAGGTACATACATAACTTTGTTAGTTTTGAATTTTATATTTTTAACTCCTAGTTCTTTGATGCTATGTGTAATTTTCTTTTTAATATGTTGAAGGTTTTATAGTGATTGTTGGCTTAGCGAAGATCCTTGTAGAGTTGCTCATCATAGATATGGTGAAATATCTCGAGAGAGAATGAAATGTTTTCGTAGGTTGTTTCCAAATGATGATGATTATGACAAAGTCTTGGATGAATTTGCTTGTTTCTCACTTAAGCTCGGACCTTTTAAAGATTCGATGTCTCTTACAAAGAGGTATTCTTCGGATCCGAAAAGTTGGTGGGCTAACTTTGGTGTCGAAATTCCATTGCTCCAATCTTTGGCTTTTAAAGTGCTTGGACAACCTACTTCATCCTCTTGTTGTGAAAGAAATTGGAGCACTTATTCTTTTATCCACTCACTTAGGAGGAATAGGTTAAATCTGAGTCGCGCCAAAGATTTAGTTTACATCCACTTCAATCTTCGTTTTTTATCAAGGAGTTATAGTCAATATGAGGATGAGAAAACCAAGATGTGGGATGCTGGTGGAGATGCTTTTGATTTATTGGGAGATGTTGGATATTTAGGGTTTGTCGAACTCTCACTTGATGAGCTGGATCAAGTGAGCTGGATTTAGAGAGCCAATTAATCTCGGAACATGTTAACAATGTTTGATTTTGGTTTAATATTTTTCTAGACTTAATATTATGGTTTGAGTCTTAAAATTTGACACTTTAATATTATGATTTTATTATGGATTTTATTATTATGAGTTAATATTATGGTTTGAATCTTGAAATTTGACATTTTAATATTATGGTTTGTTTATGGATTTTACTGTTCTAAACTTAATATTGTGGTTTGAGTCTTTATATGACTTTATTTATGATTTTTATATATATTTATAATTTTAAAATTATTTTATATGTTGCCCCCTTGCCTTCCTCGTACCCTGCCCGTATCAGTATCAGTGCAACATAGGTGGCAAGCTCTCCACGCCAAAATCGTTTTGATTAGCATCCCAGTCGGGATCTGCTGCTGCTAACGGTGCTGCCCCTGCGGCGGCTCCATCTTGCTTCTTGTCTTTTTTACTGGAGGGTTTCCCCTTGATACTCTTCTCTTGGGATTGAGAAGACAATCCCGCTTGGTACAGGTTGTACATAGTCCATATCTGGTTAGAGTTAGAGCCATTTTTGGAGCTTGAAGTTTGGTCTTCAGTCATCGTGCCCATCTTCCTTGTAATTCTTTTGAAGATCTTGAATCTACTGCTCTGCTCCTGAAGAAATAGAGAAGAGATCCCTAATCCTTTGCACAAAGCTAAAAGAAGACTACACTTATAATTATAATATACTAAACAAAAAATTATAGAGATAAGTTATTATTAAGAGGTTAGTGGGAATACCATTTTATTACTCACGATAATGACTTTTTTGGTCAATGATTAAAGTCGAGGAGCTTTCGAGCTCCAATAAAAAATAATGGCCCAGTAATTGCATAACAACTAAGAATGACATGTATAGATTTTTTTATCCATCTAAATTTGATTTAAGTATTATATTTTTATTTATCATCAATTTAATATTCTTATTAACTAAATCTTAAATATTCCTAAAAAAGTTATTATGACATTTGGATTATTTTTTTAAAAAAAATATCTAACCTTATAAAATCATTAAATTTAAAGCTTATACCCCTCCATAATAACAACAACCTTTGAAAAGGATAAATTTTCAAAATAGTCAATTATTTATATGTTTAAATAGATATATAGATTTATTTTTAGGCCTCTGTCCCTGGAATCATGATGGATCAGACGTATGGCTTCAACAAAGCTTTCCCACTATTGTTTATGCAAAACCTTGGGCATTTTTAGTGCATGAAAAAATGTTAAACCCTCAAAGGTAAATTGGTATTAGCTTAGATAGAATTGGTTGTTTATATCGACTTCTAGTAAAAAAATGTAAAAAAATATAATATTAATATCATTATTTTTTTCTAATCATATGTTTTTGATTTTTTATATAAAAATATTAATATCACGTGAAATAAAAAAACTAATTGATGGGTACGGAGCTTCGAAGGTCTCAATTAAATTCAAATTCGTATTGATTTCCACTCTCTTCTTCATCAAACCTAATCTAAATGTGAAATTATAAAAGAACATCCTTATCAAATTAGATCTAATCAGAATACCTAGAATCAAAAAAATTGTCATCCTTAGCTAGCACACAAGGTGCCACAACCCAAACCTTTCTAAAAAAAAGTTACCAAACAAGTTTGAAAAAGAATAAAACCCCATTCAATTGTAAGAGATTCAATAAAATTAATTGCATTCATTGGAATGAAGGTTTTCCTCTTGGTGTTCAATAGTTGAAATCTAAAAAACTTTTTTTATTATTGATGAAAAGGGTTACAAAAGCAAGATACAATCAGTTTATTATATAGACTTAATAGGATATTTCTCGAACACTCCTCTCACTCCATAATCGTACTCCAGTTGGCATACAAAGGGACCCACACTATAACAAACTCAACATCACGTTTTTCACACACCTGCACTCACTCTCATAATTCTTTTTGCTTAACATTCCCATTGCTTAGTCAAGACATAAGATTCAACACCGGTGACTACGTTTATTTTAGCATAAAACAAAGGAAAATAAGATTTTGAAAATGGCTTGGTAAAACCATCAACCAATTGAAATCGTCCAGGCACATAATTCACATAAATCGATTCATTTGCAACTCGTTTCTGAACAAAATGAACATCAAGTTCCACGTGCTTAGACCGTGTATGAAATACAGGATTTGCACTCATAGCCACAACGCTGGTACTGTCACTCTAAACAATCAAAACTATCGTGGTCTCAACACCCATGTCAGCAAGTAACACTTGCAACCACATAAGTTCAAACACTACATCGACGATACCACAAAACTCAGCCTATGACGTAGATCGAGACATAGATTGTTGTTTCTTTGAACTCCATGAAATAAGGTTATCTCAAAATACACAATACCCTGACATCGAATGTCGATCATCAGAATTATTTGCCCAATCCGTATCTGAAAATGAACACAATGAAACATCATTCTTTGTAGGACGAACAACAACCATACTTCATTGTGCTGCTTAAATAACACAAAATTCATTTAACCTCCAACTAATGCAACTTACATGGTTGATGCATGTATTGAGCCACACAATTACACTAAAAGAAATATCTGGTTTGGTATGGCTTAGATACAATAATCCACCAACCACACTACGATACAACGGAGGATCATCAAGAGGTCGTCCACCATCAAGAGATAACTTAGGAGAATATAACATCGGTGTAGGAACATATTTAGCATCCCACATACCCGCACGTGCCAACATCTCAAGAATATACTTATATTAACTAAGAAGTAATGCTCATTCACATCTATCAACTTCAAGTCTAAGAAAAAAATGCAATTCACCTAGATCCTTTAACGAAAACCCTTGTCTAAGAAACTGCACAACTTCCTCAATTAATTCATCACAATTCCCTGTGATAACGATATCATCCACGTAAACAAGAACAAAAACACATCGACCACCATCGTGTCGAACAAACAATGATTCATCCGCTTTGGTTCCAATGAAAAAAAATACTAAGTAAAAAGGATTGAAGCTTAGCATACCAATTTTGTGGCACTTGCTTTAATCCGTAAAGAGCCTTTTGTAGTTTACACACCAAACGCTTTCCATTGGTAGACTTGTGCTCAAAGCCATGAGGTTGAATCATAAAACATCCTCAGTCAAATCTCTATTCAAAAAGGCATTGTTCACATCAACTTGACAAAGTTTCTAGTTATGTTGTATTGCCAACGATAACACCATATTTACAGTAGTTGTTTTCACAACCAGACTAAATGTGTCCTTAAAATCTTATCCAGGGACTTTAACAAAGCCTTTCTGTTGAAAACATTTTGATATTTCGATATAAAAAATAAATGTGTTAATGAATTTTAAGATTTTATATTTTATTCAAATATTATATTCGATTAAATTATTCGAATATTACAAATATTACTCAAATTTTTATAGTATCAATTTTTACTCCTTACTAAATGAAAAATTGAAATTCACACTAAAAATATTTTTGAAATATTTTTTTACAAAGTGTTTCGAACTTGAATAGAGTCAAAATTATATTTTCAAAGAGGTAGTAACGATATTGTTTTAGCAGTATCGATACCATGCCTTATAGTAGTACCGATACCATAAACACGGTACCGATACTACTCCTTTAGTTTTGACTCCAAATTTTAACAGAATGCAAAAATGGTATCGATACCATTGTTGGTATTGATACTACTATATATAGAAGTATCGATACTTCTTGGATGGTATCGATACCATTGGCTTCCACGGGTCAAATTTTTCGTATTTATTGCAGGTAGTATCGATACTATAGATATAGCACCAATACCAATAGTTTCTAAGCAGCATTTAATGTGGAAAAACTGCCCCCAATGGCTCTATTCACTCCCACAACCACTCAAACGGTTGGAATTGATTGAAGGAGTATATGAACAAGATCTCAAGCCATTTGTGAAGATAAGAAACAAGGGAGAAAGCTAAAATCTTCAAGTGTGAGCTAAATCAAGTCAACATTCTTCAAATATTCCTTTTGCTTTCAAAGAATACTTCTTATACTTATTTGTATTCATTTCTCAAGTGTTCTTATTTGTTCTTGAATTGTGCAAACACTTTCCTTGTGAGGTTTTTTTGTAAGTTTGTAAATTTGTAATTTTCTCTTTGAGAGAGTGTCTCAATAATTTGGGGAATAATTCTTGAGGGAGTTGTATGGTTACACCTTATCCTCAATGGTAGATACAAATTAGTGAATTTGTGAAAATCCTTAGTGTGGATAAGTAAGGTAGTGGAAGTAGACTTTGGTTGATAAAGTCGAACCACTCTAAATTCTTGTGTTCATTCGTTTTAAAAAAAATTCTTAAGCTTCCACAAAATTTTAATTGCTAATTCACCCCCTCTTTGTTATTTCATCATTCGATTGATCCAACACTTTCGCCACTAGTCTCGCTTTGTAACGAGTAATCGAGCCATATAGATTTCACTTCAATCGAAATAACCATTTACACCCAATCAAAGTCCTTCCTTTAGGTAACGGAATTAAAGTCCAAGTGCCACTATTAATTAAAGCATCATATTCAGAAATTGTAGCTTACTTCCATTATGGTACCTCAAACGCTTGATGAATCATTTTTAGTTCAAGTTCTTCATGATCAAAGCCCTTAGCATGAAAAATATTTGGTTTAAAAATCCTATGTTTGCTTCTAGTAATCATAGAATTAGAGTTAAAAGATTGAGTAGAAGAATTATCAACATTACAACCTACGTGAATAAAACTTGTGTCATTATTAGCATCAGTCACCAAACATTTGGGTGCCACATCAAAAGAACAAGCTGAATTATCACGCCCAGAGTGTGTATCAACATCAGAACCCACAAATGCAGCTGCATTGCCACCAGTGTTGGGAAATAAAACGAGTAACAAGTAATTTCCCTATAACTAGATTAGTGAGAATGCGAAATAAAAGCAGAGAAATAATACCCAAAATTGATAACGGAGTTAAGCCAATTTGCTTACGTCTCCGGACTGTTGTAGATCTTTTACTAAGAGAGAAATTTTACAGGTGTTTACAAAACACTCACTACTCACAAGAAAGCTCTCTAGTATTGGGGGGAAAAATGATTTTTGGGATGATTTTGAAGCTAAATGGGTTAGGGTATTTATAGTTGAAGCTTAGAGACTAATCTTGTAAATACCCTAAAAATTGCAATGACTAAAGTTGCAATATTCTCATTTCTATTTCAACAATAGCTGCACCACTTTCAGTGCAACACACCCTTTTTGAATTTGTTTGTGCATTAGGCGGTGCCCCCTTGACTTTACATCTCCCACTTGAAGACTGATTTTAATCTGTCTTCACACCTTGATCGATGCAGCAGTATTTCTGGTCTTGTTACTATAGCATGCCAACTGAAGCTGAACACAACTTCAGTTTGTCCGTGGTCACCGTCTTTGTCAAAATGTCTCCGGATTTTGAGCTCCACTAATCTTTTCAAGTTTCAAAATCCCATCTTCCAGAAGAGACCGAATAAAATGATATTGTAATTGTATGTGCTTCGTCCTGGAATGAAAAAACGGATTCTTTGCTAGATGGATATCACTTTGACTATCGTAATACAAGACATTGTTTTCTTGTTTCTTGCCTAACTCCTCCAAGAAACTTTGGAGCCAAACCATCTCCTTGCTGGCTTCTGTAACAGCGACATATTCTAATTCAGTTGTGGAGAGAGCAACTATCTTCTGTAGTTGAGAAACCCAACTCACCGCAGTTTCTCCTAGAGTATAGACATACCCTGTAGTGCTCCTTCTGATGTCAACATTTTCGGCTAAGCCAGCATCTACATAACCTGTCAGTATCGTATCTCCACCTTTGAAACAAAGTGCTTTGTTTGTGGTACCCCGCAGATATCTGAGGATCCATTTGACTGCTTCCCAGTGTATCTTGCCTGGATTATTCATGTACCTGCTAACAGCTCCCACTGCATGAGCAATATCTGGTCTGGTACAAACCATGGCATACATCAGACTTCCAATTGCTGAGGCATATGGAACCTTAACCATGTTTGCACGTTCTTCCTCCGTCTTTGGTGACAGTTCTTTGGAGAGTCTAAAATGAACACCTAAAGGTGTACTTACTGGTTTAGCATCTTGCATGTTGAACCTGAAGAGTACTTTGTTGATGTACTCAGCCTGTGATAACATCAAAGTCCTCGACTTTGTGTCTCTCTTAATCCTCATCCCAAGAATCTACTTTGCAACGCCCATATCCTTCATAGCAAATTGCTTCGACAATTTTTGCTTCAAATTTATAATCTCTTGCATGTCTGAGCCTGCAACGAGCATGTCATCAACGTACAACAATAAAATAATGAAGCTATTATCGAACCTCTTGATGTAGCAACAATGATCTTCTTGGCATTTGGTAAAACCACTGCTACTCATGAAGCTATCGAACTTCTTGTACCATTGTCTAGGAGCTTGTTTTAAACCATACAAGCTCTTCTTCAACCTACATACTAGGTTTTTCTTGCTTACCTCTATGAAGCATTCTGGCTGACTCATATAGATTTCTTCCTCCAAATCACCATGAAGGAAATTTGTCTTCACATCTAACTGTTCAAGATGTAGATTCTCTACAACTACAATTTTCAACACCAGTCTGATTGTAGACTGTTTCATGACTGGAGAGAAAATTTCATTGTAGTCAATACCTTCTTTTTGCTGAAAGCCTTTGATAACTAATCTTGCTTTGTAGCATTTTCTCCCATCGTGATCTTCTTTGATCCTGTAAATCCACTTATTATGGAGCGCTTTCTTGCCTGGTGGTAATTCAGCTAATTCCCACGTTTGATTTGACATAAGCGAGTTCATTTCATCTTTCATGGAAGGCTCCCACTTGACTGAATCCTCCACCTGCATTTCTTTCTCATAGCACTCTGGTTCACCATTGTCAGTCAGCAACAAGTAGTGCAAAGAAGGTGAATAACGTTGGGTTAGTTTAGGAATTCTAGGGGAGCGTCTTAGTTCTGGTGTGCCTGGTTCTTCTTGAACTACTTCAAGATTGATCTGAACATCATTTCCATAAATCTCCTCGAACTCAGCAAATTCCTTTGTTTCAGCTTCGGTGTTGGAGCTAGTTGATTCTATGGTTGACATGTCTTTGTACATCACATTCTCCTTGAAAATGACATCTCTGCTTCTGATGATCTTCCGATTTTCATAGTCCCAAAATCGGTAACCAAAATCATCACCACCATAACCAACAAAGACACATTTGTTGGACTTGTCATCAAGTTTACTTCTTTCAGCAGAATCTATGTGTATATAAGAAATACAACCAAACACTCTTAAGTGTGAAAGGTTTATTTCTTTTTTGTTCCAAACTTCCTCTGGTATTCTGCCATCCAAAGGAATTGAGGGCCCATGGTTGTTCAGGTAAGCTATAGTATTGATAGCTTCAGCCCATAGAAATTTGGGCAATCCGACATGTATCCTCATGCTTCTGACACGTTCATTCAAAGTTCTATTCATACGCTCTGCTACGCCATTCTGCTGCGGTGTCATGAGAACTGTTGTCTCCATCTTGATCCCATTGTTTGCGTAAAAATATCTGAATCTACGATTTATGTAATCTCCTCCATTGTCATACCTCAACCGCTTGACTTTCAGACCAGTCTCATTTTCCACCATGGCCTTCCATTTTCTGAAGGTATCAAAGACTTCTGATTTCTTCTTCAGAAAATAAACTCACACATTCCTTGTAGAATCATCGATGAAGGTGACATAATATAATAAGCCTGTAAGAGATGGAACTGGAGATGGTCCCCATACATCAGTATGAACCAACTCTAACTTTTCAGCCTTGGGTGTCTTAGCAATCTTTGCAAAGTTGACTTTCTTTTGTTTGCCAAAGATACAATCCTCGCATAGTCCGACATCTACATTCTTTAGATCCGACAGCTTCCCTTTTGACAAAAGTGTCTTCATCCATTTCTCGCTCATATGACCAAGCCTTTGGTACCATATGTTTGATTTTCCATCAGCATCTACTGTAGCAATGATATTCTCTAAGTTTGAGGTTACATAGAGAATACCAATCTTCTTACCACGAGCAATGACGAGTTCTCCTTTGGTAATCTTTCATTCACATCCTGAAAATGTTGTACTATATCCTTCTCCATCAAGTTGTCCAACAGAAATCAAATTTCTTTTGAGGCCTGGAATATGTCTCACACCTTTCAGCGTCCAGGTGGTTTGGTTTGACAACTTTAATCAGATGTCTCCTTTTCCGACGATCTTCAAGGTTTCATCATCAGCTAGATGAACCTTCCAAAAATCACCACTGACATAGTTCTCCATGATTTCTCGGCATGGGGGGGTTGAGTGGAAAGATGCTCCTGAATCAAGATCCATGATTCAATCAGAGTGTTGACGCTTAGAATCATGGCATCACCTGTCTCCTCTGTCACGTTAGCAGATTACTGTGCACCGGTATTTTTCTTCGGCGCTCAGCAATCTCTTTTAAAGTGACCCTTCTTGCTGCAGTTATAACAGGTAAAATCTTTCGTTCCCATTCTTGATTTTCCCGTTCTGGATTTGGATCTGCCATGATTTGTATTTCTTTCTGAAGTTCTCCCTCTGGACTCCGTGTGCAAGGCTGAGGAGGTTGATGCTTCACCCGATTCTCTCTGTCAAATTTCTTCGCTCAGTACCAGATCCTGAACATCGTCGAATTTTTAATTTGATGTTTCTCGATGAGCTGTTGACTGCTGTAATAGTAGCATTCCAACTTTCTGGTAGAGATGATAAAAGAATTAAAGCTCGAACTTCATCATAAAATTCAATTTCCACGGAACTCAACTGGGTTGTGATTGTGTTGAGTTCATTTAGGTGTTGAGCTATCGATGCCCCTTCTGCCATACGCAAATTGAATAATCGCCTCATCAAATGAACTTTGTTTGAAGCTGATGGCTTCTCATACATACTGGAGAGAGTCGCCATAAGACCCACCGTGGTCTTTTCCATTACTATATTGACAGCAACATTTCGGGACAACGTCAGTCGGATAACTCCGAGGGTTTTTCTATCGAGAAGAGCCCAGTCTTCATTCTTCATGCCCTCTGGTTGCTTTCTAGAGAGAGGTTGATATAGATTTTTCTGGTACAGAAAATCTTCAATCTGTATCTTCCAAAAGTCAAAGTTCGCACCATCGAACTTTTTAATTTTCACCTTCCCTTCGTTTGCAACCATCGCTCCCACTCGAATCTGGCTTTTTTGGATCGTTTCTGACAATTTGTGTGAACCAACATGTCTTATAACACCTCCGTCGACAAACTCGTATCGCCGACAAAATTTTTACTATTCATAAAATTTACTATTCATGTGAATAGTAATGAATAGTAACCTTGCAAAAAATTGACAAAATTCACAACCAAAAGCTCTGATTACCAGTTGTTGTGAAATAAAACGAGTAACAAGTAATTTCCCTATAACCAGATTTGTGAGAATGCGAAATAAAAACGGAAAAATAATACCCGAGATTGATAACGGAGTTCAGCCAATTTGCTTACGTCTCCGAACTGCTACAGATCTTTTACTAAGAGAGAAAATTTACAGGTGTTTACAAAACACTCACTACTCACAAGAAAGTTCTCTAGTATTTGGAGAAAGAAATGATTTTTGGGATGATTTTGAAGCTAAATGGGTTAGGGTATTTATAGTTGAAGCTTAGGGACTAATCTTGTAAATACCCTAAAAATTGCAATGACTAAAGTTACAATATTCCTATTTCTATTTCAACAATAGTTGCACCACTTTCAGTGCAACACACCCTTTTTGAATTTGTTTGTGCATTAGGCGGTTCCCTCTTGACTTTACAACCAGGCAACTCACCATCCGGGTCAACGATCACCTTACTACCCAGGTTAACAACCATGTCATAACTACCTGAGGCAACAACTACTGCACCACCCGAGTCAGCAGCTACATCACCAACTATTGGAGCACTAGAAGTGTCTTACAAAACATCATAATTATTAACACTTGTAGAATTAGCAAAGCTCAATTCATCATGACATTCATTATTACTCAAAGTACCAGTGGCACTAACACCCGAAAAATACTGATCAAACTGATACCAACACCGGTCAACCAAGTGCCCAAGTTTACCACAAAGTTGGCATTGAAACTGATTATGGCCATGACATCAATCCCCAATCATATCATGAAATCCACTACCTCTGCCCAACAATGAACCCATAGTCACCAACTGTCCAACCATTACTCCAGACTACACACTATTACCGCGAGAAACCACAACACCATCACCTGAAGAATCAACAATTATCATTTTCGTCATACTTGCACTAAGATAAACACTATCAAGCTGATCAAAGTTTTGTTGTTGAGTCTCGACATCAATAAGCATGGAAACAACATTCTCGAGAGAAAATGATTCACGACAAAAAAAAGATCGATACTCCGATGGAAGACCGTTCAAAATAGTTACTACATGCTCGTATTCTGACACTGGATCTCCACACGCAACAAAAGAGCCGTACATTTTCTTCACTTGAGCGATGTACGTCGTCATGTTTAGATCACCTTTCTTCATACCTATAGTGCATATTCCTAATCGTGATTGAAGATTTATTTTGTAAAAAACTTAGTAATCTTCAATCAGATTTTGGTCCCTGTCTCAACTTCGATGAGGTGGAAAAGAAGAGACAAACCAATAATCGATATGAGCCAAGATGCCAGCACACTGTCTTGGGCAACAAAGGTTTCATATGCATCGTTTCAACTCTGATACCATGTTGAAATCTAAAAAACTTTTTTTATTATTGATGAAAATGGGTTACAAAAAAAATACAATCAATCTATTATATATACTTGATAGGATACTTCTCGAACACTTCTATCACTCCATAAACATACTCTAGCTGGCATACAAAGGGACACACACTATAACAAATTCAATATCACATTGTTCACACATCTACACCCACTCTCATAATTCTTTTTGATTAACAGCCATCGGTGGATGTTTTTATTTCCTTTTTCTCTAATTGATTCTTGGGTTCCTTTAATATGGTACTATTTTTGTAATATGTTGTTGGGTTCCTAATTTGTTGTTGACTTTTTATTTTGTGCTTGGGTTTATTTGATCTGTTGTGGGTTTTTATTCTGCTCTTGGATTTCTTTGATCTATAGCTGATTTTTTTAGTTGTTGTTTAGGTTTCTTTGTTTTGTCGTTGGAGTTTCGATTTATTGTTGAATTTTTGGCTCATTGCTTGGACTCTTCTGTTGTTGTGGATGAGTTCAGAGGATGGGGTAGGCTCGAGTCGTATGAACTAGAGACAACTTTTTGTTCCCCAAAAAGACATTTCTCTTCAGTTTTTTCCGCCTAAGCTTGAGGATGGTGAGGTCAGGATCAGACCACCGACTAAAGTTTTTTATGTGTGTGAACAGGCTTGAAAGAACTCCTTGGTGGCACAAGTTTTAGATAAGCCTCCTAATTTCACTACTTTGAAAAGGTTAGCTGGTTCTTTGTGGTGACATTTTAGTGAAATATTGGTTAATACAGTAGGGATGATATTTTTCTATTTTAATTTCCAAATGCGGATTCTTGTGAATTGGTGTACCTAGAATACAAGTAGTGGATAAAACTGGTCTTGAGCATATTGATGAAAAGGGTGAGAATTTTAGTGTAAACAAGGATGTTGGTATAGGGGTTGCTCATATTTATATATATGATATTGCGACTGTAGTGATTGAATTTATGGATCGGTCTTTGTAAGAGTTGATATTAGCTGCAGGGTAGGTAGATAATGTTGTTGGTTCTAGGAAATAATATATATACGTTGCTAAGTTGGGTCAAGTTGAGAATATTACAATTTATGGTGAGAAATTTGGCGATGTTGTGGAGGAGGTTCATACTCTTCCAGGTAGTAAGGTTGCTGATAAGATTACTACTGCTTCAAAGATAACTGTTGTGAGTGTTAAAGGTAAACAAGTTGTTAATCAATTGGTGTCTTACCCGTTGGAGCTTAAGTAGGGTTGTGAGGCTACGAAAGGGGTGGCGATTTTGATGCAGGGGTTAAAGAAAAATAAGAAGAATGCTCGAAGAGGTAAAAAAAAAAGGTAATTCTCCATCCCCTAGTTCTTTAGACGCAATTAGGTGTTTTAGAGATGGTTAAGAGTCTCAATATTGATATGGTGTGCTTATTAGATACTAGAGTTAGATAGAGAATGATAACTGTCATTTTGTTATGAAAATAATTCCTGGCATCTTAATTAAATAGAAATGAAAAGGTAGTATAGAGAAACAGGGTCGATTCACAGGGACTATGGTTTTTGTGATTTAGTAAAACTATTTCTTGATTTTAAGAAAATAAAATAGAGTTCTAGATGAAGTTGAAAAGGTATAATAAAATAAATAATTATATATAAAAAAGAAAAAATAATAAAATAATAAATATTAATAGTAACAAATATAAAAATGGAATTTTTTAAAAGTTGTTTTTAAAATAAAAAATAACAATTAAATAAAAGAAGACAATTAAATAAATAAATTAAAGAGTTTGGGATAAAGATAAACTTATTGTGAAAGCAGCATCAGACTTCAGCTTTGTCTCAAATTCCTCGGATCATCGAAACAGATTTTTATTTCAAGATTCACGTCGGCTTTACAAGAATAATTCTTTGATGTCAACTCAGATTATGTCGTTTCAACAATAGCTGATTCTGATCTCAATTTTCTCTTAGCAAACAATTTTGCTAAGTGTGTTCTCGGGAAGTCGAATATGCTTACAATTCTCACGTTTGGAATTGAGCCTTCGCTTTAGTCTTCAACTTGAAAGAAAATTAGCTAAGCATGACCAATGTCATACTTAGCAAATTTGAAAACGAAATTTAAAAGAAAATAAAGATGATATACGAAAAATAGAGAAAAAGTTAGAGAGAAAAAGAAATTTTATTCTCAGATGAGAAAGATATGTTTGTAGGCTTAACTTGAGAGGGTATTTATAGCCTTAAAATTCCTAAAAACAAGCTAAAACATCTTAAATCCTAATTTAAACACTTAAAACTATTTAAACTAAAATACCTAAATAATAATAATAATATTTTAAATAATATTTTAAATCCTAATTAAAATATGAAAACCTATTTAAACTAAAATACCTAAAACAAAGATAAAATATAAAAATAATATCCTAAAACTTAATTAAAATACTAAAACTTATTTAAACTAAAATACCTAAAACAAAGATAAAATATAATGTATAAAATGTTATCCTAAAACTTAAGTTTAATCTAAATCCGAATTACAGCCAGCTTTAATTCCGAAAATAAAAAAAAAACTGCAGAATTCTATCCTTTTTGTGCAATTTCCTGAATCTGACGTCCTGCACGGAAAATGAATCAAGACGAATAATTAAGCCACAAAAATTAATTATTAAGGATTAATTTAAAAGCAAAATACTAACTAAATTAAGCACTTATAGAGAAATAGGCTAGTTATTTAGAATAAGTATTTTTTCTGGTTGGAAAGACGAAATTCAGCTTTCTCGAACTTGGGTAGAATCTGGTTTATGTGTAAAGAGGTTATTGATGTGGTGGAGGTGGTTGTTTCGGATCAATGTATTACATGTTTAGTTTGTACTCTGGAAGCATATAGTGGCACTTAAATTATTCGGGATGATCATTGGTTGGTTGTTGGGGATTTTAATATTATGGCTTCTTTTGAGGAGAGTTATGGGGCCATTAGGAGCGCGCTGCTCATGATATTAAAGAGTTTACTAAGTGCATTAGCTCTATTGTTTTTTAGGCTTGTGTTTAGTGGACCTACTTTTACTTGGTTTGATCAACAGGAGGATGTGTCTCTTGTTAGGAAGCTAGATAGAGTGATGGTCAATGCTTCTTGGATGTTGAATTTTACGTTTGTTCGAGATACATTTCTTGCCCCTAGACTTTCGGATCATTGTTCATATATGGTTGAGATTAGGGATGTATAAATCCGGGTACCTGGATTTTCGGGTATCCAGAACTTACGGGTCGGTGATTTCTCGGCCATTGTCCCGACCTGGATGTTACTGGTACTCGATTTTTTTTATTTTTCATTTTCAAATTATTAATTTTAAAAAAATATATACACAAATTTAAATGTTCGAAACTTTGAATTACATACTCTAATATCCTAACATAAAATTTAAAAGTTCGAAATACAAAATCTAATAATCCATAATATAAATAATTCATTATATTATATTATATTATATTATATATATACATATATATATATATATAATATAAAAAAATAAAAACTAACCGGGTACTCGGGTACCCGAAAAAATTTGATTTTGTGACCCGGGACCAACCCGGAAAATGTCGGGTCGGGTAATATTTTAAAAAAAAATTACACGGTTTTTTAAGTCCGGATCGACGGATCAAGTCAACCGGTCGGGTAGTTTTACACGCCCCTAGTTGAGATTGGCAAGGTGGAGGATTCTTTGCCAAAGCCTTTTTGTTTTTTCAACTTTTGGACCAAGGATGTTGATTTCCTTAGAACTGTGGGGGGAGTTGGAATCAGCCTCTGCAGGCAAGGAATCCTATGAGTCTACTTTTTCTAAAGCTTAAAAGGATTAAGCTTGCGCTGAAGGGACTAAGTCTGAGTAAGTATGGTCAAATTTCAATGTAAGTTAAGAGGAAAAAAAGGAGTTAGAAAATATTCAATTAGAGGTTCTTTCTTCTCCATTTGATTAGGATTTGCAAGCTAAAGAGGGGGAGGTGTGCAATGAGTTTCGTTTGATGTCTAACGTTGAGGAGAGCTTCTTAAAGCAAAAAAACGAGAGTTCAATGGGTTCAGAAGGGTGACCAAAATTCTCATTTTTCCATTCAATGATTGTTGTTAATCAAAATAGGCGAATGATAAGTTCTCTTGTGAATGATCAGGGATAACATTTAGACACTAAAGAGCATATTTCAGTGGAGGCTGTGGGCTTCTTCGAGAACCTGCTTGGCAGGCTAGAGAATTATGTTTTGAGGGTGAATGTTGATTTGTTAAAGGAAATCTTGGGTGTCTCGTTTTCAATTTTTTTAAGGAATTGATGCAAAAGAAGGTTAATAGGGAGGAGGTTCAATCGACTATGTTTGCTCAAGACTTTGATAAGTCCCCAAGGCCAGATGGCTACACCTCTCTTTGAAAATGCAACAATGTTTTCCGTTTTTAATGCTTCCACTTTAGTGCTTGTTCCCAAGAGCTTGAATCCTAATTATATGCGTGATTTCAGGCCCATCTCTTGTTGCAATGTGGTGTACAAATGCATCAAATGCTTTCTACCCGAGGTTTTTCTGCATTCAGAGCGTTTTTGTTCCTGATAGAAGTATTATGGACAATACTTTAATGACTCAAGAGATGGTTAAGGGCTATAATCGCTCATCTCTTTCACCAAGGTACGCTTTGAAGTTGGATTTACAGAAGGCGTTTGATTCGATTGATTGAATTTTTTTTTTATTGCGATTTTTGATGCACTTGAAATGCCTAATATAATAATTACGTGGATCATGGAGTGTGTTACCACCCCTTCTTTCTATATTTTTCTGGTTCTCTCAACGGGGGTTTGGTTGGATATTTCAATGGGGCAAAGTGGGTGAGGCAAGGGGACCAACTCTGACCTTATCTCTTTGTTATAATTATGAATGTTTTGTCGAAGCTTCTTGATAGAGCAACCAAGTATGGGGTAATTAATTACCATCCAAAATGCCATAGGGTTAGGTTGACTAACTTGTGTTTTGTTAATGATTTGTTGGTTTTTACAAAGGGGACGCTCAGTTCTATTTTAGGGTATCTTGGTATTCCCCTTATTGCTAAGAGACTAACGGTCCGTGACTGTCTGTATGCCTTTGATTGAAAAGATTGCAGCTAGGCTTCAAGGTCAGTCAACAAGGATACTTTCGTATGATGGAAGGATCCAACTTATTTAGGCTGTTATTTATGGTATAAAAAATTATTGGAGTAGTCAAGAGATTATCCGTGGTGCAGTTATTAAGAGGGCTAATCAGTTTTATTCGAGATTTTTTTGGAAGGGTGAGGATAAGGCAGTCAAGGGTGCGAGAGTGAGTCGGGCTCAAGTCTGTACCCCTAAAGCTGATAGGGGGCTAGGTCTCAAGGATCTCAAAGTTTAGAATCATGCATGTTTGAATGGGTTGATAAGGATGTTATTGGCTAATGATGGGTCCATATTGGTACTTATATTATTAAAAAAATTATTTTTAGCATTTGTCTTGTGCTCAAAATTGCAGTTGGACATGGAGGAGTTTGATGCATCTTCGCCCGAAGGCAGCTCAAATGCTTGGGTTGTTGACTGACACGTTTTCCTCTACTCGAGGGATGGATAAAGTGCCTTGGGAGAGGATTGTAGCATTCAGTGCATATTCCCAAGTGTTCTGTTATCGCCTAGATGACAGTTTTGGATAGGTTACCGACTAAGAGTCGGCTCATTTCGTTTGGAATGCATGTCAATAGGATCTGTGAGCTTTGTTTGGTTGAGCAAGAGACTAGGGACCATTTGTTTTTTGAATGCAACTTCTCCAGGGCGGTTTGGAAGGACATCCTAGAGCTTTGTCGAGCGAATCGGGGGTAAAGCAGTGGAACCAAGAGCTAGACTGGGTTTGCCATCATTTAAATTAAAAGGTAAGTCGTTGTTATGTACTCTGTTGAAGTTAGCTTGGAATTGTTATATTGCTTGCATTTGGAAAGAACAAAATTGATGATGTTTTAGGGGCTTTTCTGTAACAGCGAGTGAGCTAGTGTCTCAGATTAAGGAGTTGGTTACAGTGAAGCTGCGTGGTATGAAGATCAAAACTGGGGGTCCTATAAATAGGGTTCTTTGTGAGGTGCGGGTTTGATAGGTTAAATGATTTCTTTTGTTAATTCTTTGTGATTGGTGTACAAGTTTCCCTGGTATAGGGTATATTGCTTTGTTTTGAGTTGTGAAATGCAAGTATATATTCATTGGGGAAAAAAAGAATAAAACCCGCCAGTCAATTAGCAAATAGCAACTACAAATATCCATTTAGAAAGAGACTCATTTCAAAGGAAAATCGCTGCTTGCGGACAAAACTGCAGAGGAGAAGCAATCGAAGATCGCCATTGCCAAGCATCTCCTATCCCATTGGAAAACCAGTCTCCGTCCAAATCAACCATTTTCAACAAGAGGAATAGGAATGTAGCTAACGCTTCCCATTCGAACTAAGCTTCTGCTTTCTTCAACCTCCACTCCTCACCGCCTAACAACAAAACCCCAACCATCATCTCCGATCTCAAGGGATTCGCATCTTCTCGATTGGAGGATATAAACTGGAACCTCATCGACCGCTATCACTCTCAGATTCTCGAGGATCTGGACGCCTTTCACGCTCGCCCACAAGCGCTTCAAGGTCTCTCTCTACCTCTCTGGTTCCAGCTTATCAGACAGTCTGATCTTGCATAGAATTAGAAAACATTTAAATTTGAATAGTGAAGTGTAGTATTAATGTTGTCGTGATAGCCAGCTGTTACTATTTGGAAGGACGTAGGCTTAGTAAAACAAAAGAAACAAAATGTAGTCGTTAGTTGTTCATATCAACTAGCGCACTCTTTATGCAAATCAACAAATGATTTTATGTTCGAGATAAATCTATAAAATTTCAAGAACGAAAATATATTATCAATAAAAAATATAAAAAATTAAAATACATAATAATTTAAATTTTTTTAGAGAAACGATATCCCTCCTGACAGGTTGAACTCTATGGATGCCCCAAAAAAATTGCCCTATGGAGCTTAATGTCGATGGACAGTACTTAAGTCCAACTATTTAACAAAATTGCCCTTGTTACCCGATCCATCTCTGCTTTACGGCTTTGCATGGATGCCCCAAACAAATGTAAGAGCACAGGTTGAACTCTTGATTAGCAATCATATCTTTTGCCACAAAAAGCATACACATGGCATCTGTTTATTTGTTGTTTATCAAACCAGTAGTTAAACTTGACAGTGTTTAAGTTTTGGGGGTGTGAAACTAATCTATACAGTAGAATAGTATAGGTATTAACTGAAAGTTCGGGGATGAGATGGTGAGATTAACTCATTTGATCAAAGACGGCTTTTATTTCTTTTCTTTAGTTTAATGTTTCTTGTTTTGAAGCAAAAGGAACACGTACCGACCAACTGTTACTTTAGCTCCATAGGAAGTACCGTCCATCGACATTAAGTTCAAGAAAGAAATCAAATAATTTTTTTATCAAAGAATCTAGGGTTGCCTCCACTTTAGTTTACCATGAATGTTACTAGTGCTAGGATAGTTCAATATGCTTTAGGGGCATTCGGTATGTTATTTGCTCAAAATAATTCTATGGATTAAGAACATATTGCAATAACGACTTTAAACCAAAAGCTTAGCACTCCCATGCCTTGCGATGTGGGAAATCTCTCTATTATTAAAGATAGTATCATTTGATTCAAGCTTAGCCCCAAAAGAAAGACTGGCTAGTTGGCGGTCTAGAGAAGAAAGAAGATGCGGTGGCATCCAATTGTTTTGTTTGGCCTCGTTATCCCAATAATTCTTTGCTTTAAAGGAGGTTAAAGCTAAGGACAAAACACAGTTTGGTTAAAGTTAAAAGGCAAACATAAAATAAAACACGGTTGGCTGTAAATTCCAAAATTGCAACCACGGCTACTGACAACCGACAACAGCAAGTTAATAGTTCTGCATCTGCCCAAAAAGACGAAACACTTCCCAAAGGATTAGTGATCGGTCACAGCCGGTTTAGTTTAGTCAGTGACCAAATGTCTACTTGAAGTACTATAATCTCTGAAACATCAAGCCATGGCTCAGACAAGTGAGACAAATAAGAATCTGGTACCATACCCATAAACCCAAAGAAAGCCCTCTCTTTCTATTTTTTTCAAAACAACTTTGGGGTTTCCTTAATCCCTTTTAGTTATATATAAATTTGGGGGTTTCTTATTCCAATTTGGATTTGCAGCAGTTTTGATTCCTTCACAAGATGTTGGGCGTCCAAGTAGTACACGACCTTCAGTCTGATTGGACCATCCATTTACGCAGTCTAGCCCCCTTGTCTTCTCTAGAAGAAAATTAGTATATAATTTAATATAAATGCATATGTAATAAACAAAGTTTCAGCCTATTATTCCCTCAAAGTTTCATTCTTCTCATGAAAGAAAGCGTCATTAAATGGATTGCAATGTGCTAAAAGGATTTGCTTCTGCACAACTAAAGCTAGCCCTAACTATGTAATAATATATATATATATATATATATGTGTATGGTTACATTAAAGCCAAAATTTGATGTTAACCAAAGATTCTATACTTAATGGGCTTGTAAACTTTCATCACTTTTTAGTAAAAGGTTTTCATTGTCCTGAATAAACGAGTATTTATAACCCAGAAGAGAAGGAAAAATATTATTATGTTATAAATTAAAATTTTGAATATTTTAAAAGACAATAAATATTTTTAATTTTCATATTGATATAAGTCTGAATAAATTTAAGTTTATCTTTGATAGTTCAAAATCAACAAATTTGTGTAATGAGATTCCCAAATCACATATTATTTATATGAGTTTTATTCAATTGCTTAAATATAATTTTTTAAGCATGTAGTCATTGAGTGATTGAAGACAACGTCTATACATATGTATTATCACTGTTTTCTAATCAGTTCACCTTCACACAAATACATATCTTCGACATGTATCACGTGCACAATTATTTAATAAACCTCATAACATTTTTACTATTTTTAACTCATTATCATTTTTTATTTTAATTATAGATAACGTTAACCATTGAAATTACATTCGAAAAACTGGATATATTGAAACATATGCACCCTACAAATCAAACATTTTTAAAAAATGATTTTGATGTCTTTATAAAAAAATATTATCTTTTTAAATAAAATTATTTAAATATTATTCTCATAAATTACTCTCGATAACCAGCTTGTGTGTGGCGATTTTCCTCAAAAATCACCCTTTTAAACTTTATTTCCCTGTTAGACACCATTTCATCTTTATTTCCCAATTTATCACACTGTGTAAACGTGTAAAAAATCGAGTATTAGTTTTGTAAATATTTTTAATATGATGCATAATATGTAATAATTTATATTAGGGTGATATTTGTATAAAAATGTGAACTTTATTTATTTATTTTTTGTGTGATATTATTTTTTAACAACATTTAATAATGTTTATTAAATTTTAAAATTAATTGTTTAAAAATATAAAAATATTAAAAAAACTTTTAATTACAATTGAGAGATCAAATGAATTATTATTCATTTTTTTAAAATCAATAAAAATGCAATAAAAAAGAATTAAAAGTGAATAAAATTCAATAAAAAGAATGTAAAGCTAAAAAATAGGATAATTTTTCTAAAATTAATTTTAAGAAATATAAAATAAATATTAAATTCTAATTTTATTAAAAATGAATAAACATTATTAATTGTTTTTAAAAAATAATAATTAATGAATAATAATTTATTTGATCCTAAATTGTAATTAAAAGTTTATTTTAATATTTTTTTTATATTTTTAAACAATTAATTTTAAAAGTCAATAAATTTTTAAAAATATATGAAATTTATATATTTTTTAAATTATAAAATATTTATTATTATCATCATCATCATTTTGTAAAAAAATACTTGTTATAAAACTTTTATAAAATTATTCATATTTTAAAATACTTACCCTCAAAGTTTTCCTATACTAGATTAAACGTATTGTGTAATTTTATGCAAAAATCAAAATAATTTTATTAAAATGAAAAAAAAAATTATTAACTATTGTTAAAAATAATAATTAATAAATAATAATTCATTTGATCCCTTAATTGTAATTAAAAGTTTATTTTAATATTTTTTATATTTTTAAACAATTAATTTTAAAAGTCAATAAATTTTTCAAAAATATATGAAATTTATAATTTTTTAAATTATAAAATATTTATTATCATCATCATCGTCATCATTTTGTAAAAGAAATACTAGTTATAAAACTTTTATAAAATTATTCATATTTTAAAATACTTACTCTCAAAGTTTTCCTATACTAGATTATAGGTATTGTGTAATTTCTTTCAAAAATCAAAATTTATCGAGTTATAAAATAATTTACACAAGAATATTTAAAGATTTTAATGTAAAAAGTTTTTTTACACGAAATAAATAAAGTTGACGTTTTATATAAATATTACTCTAATATAAATTAATTATATATTAGACATAATTTAAAAATATTTATAAAACTAACACTCGATTTTTTATACGTTTCACAAGACACAGAGTATGATCACATCTTCTGTAAAAGATGTTAGATAAAAAAATAAAGATAAAAGGATGTTTAACATGAAAATAAAGTTTGAAAGAGTGATGTTTTTTCTTCTTTTTTTTTCTTTTTTTGAAAAATCACCTGTATATAAATATATATATATATATTATTAAAGAACAATAAAAATTCATTCAATTGGCATCAAGTACAATGGTGACGGGACGGCTAATATATAACATTAGCACTCAAATTCTAATCGCATTCGGCCACGTGGTCTACTTCCGGCGCCAGTAAGATATCCCAAACCTTTATTACATCAGCAAAACACGTGATCCTACGGCTACATGTTTTTCCCCTCTCCGATCTCTTGCCTCTAACAACAAACAAGACCACATTTTTCCCGTTATTTAACGGCAGAACCCTCAGATGCCGTCAACTCACTAACCCCGAAGAAGAGAAGAGGAGGAGGGGGGGGGGGGGTTCTCCGTCTATATAAATGCCACGCCCTTTATTTTGTTTCCTTCCCCTTGTCTCTCCAAGTGTTTGTCTGAATTTTTATATTATTTTTCTATTTTTGGCTTTATTTGCCAAAATCTAAATCCCCGGGCTTGCCATATCCAAAACTTTCCGTTTTGGGAAGGTCTTGTTCTCAACCCAAATCCTTCGGATTTTCCCTTCACAGATATTAAAGCTTCGTGCTTTCTTTTTTCTTTCAAAGTTTTAATTTGTAGAAGAAAGGAGCAAAATTTCTTCGTTTCAACCACCGAGAATTTCAACGGCTTTACTGGGTTATTAAAGTTGTCCAGGGTAAGTGGATCTTCTTCTTCTGCCTAGCTTTCCCCCCCCCCCCCTCAACAACCAAACAGATCATTACTTTTCCTTTATGCTTTGAATCATTTTATATTGTTGTTAAAGCTGTTGTTCTGAGTATGTGTTTTTAATGAACGAAAAACTACCAGTCTTGAAACGTAGCTGTGCAGAAAATGCAAGAGCAGAGCAGGGACAGAGGAAATGAAATCAGAGATGATATAAAGAATGACAGCCGATAAAAAAGCGAAAGAGCATTTGGGGTATTGAGGGTAAGTCGTTTTCGAACAATAAATGATGCCAAACAGTAGGTTTCAAGCTCTCAATGTCCAACACAACGCTGCTCAATATTTTCTTTGTTTTTATGCAGGGATAAGAAGACAATAAGAAAACTAGAAATCAAAAGCAAAGAATATTTTTTTAAAGAAAAATGTTTACGTGCATAGCGTGCACAAAGCAGATGGCGGACGGAGGGGAAGAAGTAGGAGCGCGTGGAAGTGGCGCGCCTAGCTCTAAAGAAGTTGTCAAAAGCCTCACCACGCAGGTTCTAATATTAATATCGACTCATATTATATTATATTATATGCTCAAGATTCTTTCTGTTTTCAGGATGTACAAGAAAACATATCTAAAATAGATTAGAATGAGAGTGAAAACTGCATTTTGTTTTGCACCTTTGATTAAGAGATGAATCTGAGGATTGTATTTTGTATATTGAAAACCAATAAGTCAAGGCAACATCCTTGGAGAATCCAATGGACAAAATAGGGTTTTAAATTTAACCAACAGTGGTTGAAAGTAAGAATCTTTCGAGTGAAACGGCGAGGTTATGGTGCAGTTGATATTTCAGTTCAGTACACTGCACTGTTCACTTCTGTGCATGAGCTATGGGAACCTAGGCTAGTAGCTATTTGCGTAACTTCGAGCAACAAGAATCCCGCCCCATCGGCCGTCCCACTTTTTCATTTTATGATTTACTCCTATGGACTAGGTCTGTACTCTGTAGATATTTGTTAGGAAATTGAATTCTTTGTGCTTCTCATTAACTTGAATTCTGATAATATGCAGATCAAGGATATGGCTTTGAAATTTTCAGGAGCTTACAAGCAATGCAAGCCCTGCACAGGCTCCAGCACCTTCAAGAAGGGAACTCGACCGTATCCGGATTTCGATGCTGCTTCGGAAGGGGTTCCGTACCCCTACATGGGTGGAAGCAGTAGTTCAACACCTGCGTGGGACTTCACCAGTGCCAGTCATCATCATCCAGGAAGATTCACTGGGGTATTCACTGGTGATACAACTCCTGCCTACAGAGAGTCGTTCTCGGCCAAGGATCTGGTGTTGGAAGATGAGGATGAGCCTAAGGAATGGATGGCACAAGTGGAACCTGGGGTTCATATAACTTTTGTCTCCCTTCCTAATGGAGGAAACGATCTTAGACGTATTCGGTTCAGGTATGCCATGGACCATCCATGCTGGCTATGATTTCAGTCAAATATGTATGTATACGGAAACTGACGTTATTCAGGCTTTGAATATTGAAGTCGGGAGATGTTCAACAAATGGCAAGCGCAACAGTGGTGGGGTGAGAATTATGATAGAATCATGGAGCTCTATAATGTACAGAGATTCAATCGTCAGGCATTACATACTCCCCCGAGGTCTGAAGATGAGGTAAACCACTTCCTTCCGTTTAAGACATTTTGTTACTTAAATCATCCAATTGTCTTAGTTCGTGGACATTATGCATGGTAGAAATGTACAGGATGATATAAGTATTCCAGGTTAAAGTTACTAACAGAAAGATATTGCACAATGTAGACGCAAAGGGATTCGTGTTATTCAAGGATGGGATCAGCAATGGAAAGTCCCATGCCTCGTTGGACACCCAGAAACAACTATAAACCTTATAGTGCGGGGCCTAGTTGTTTTTGTCCCGGTAGCACAAGAGGCGATGCATCATCGTTCGATGCTGCAAGAACGACGACCTCGTCGAGAGATGAACCTTCTTTTTCAGTCAGCAATGCCAGTGAAATGGAGGCAGAATGGGTTGAACAAGATGAACCCGGGGTTTACATTACCATCAGACAGTTGGCTGATGGCAGCAGGGAACTCCGGCGTGTCAGATTCAGGTAATCCAATTCATATTGATTTACATAGAGCAAGAGCATATCTTCGTTCAAAATCTGAAATATGAAATTGGGCAGCCGAGAAAGATTCGGAGAAGTAAATGCAAAGCAGTGGTGGGAGGAGAACAGAGATAGGATACAAGCACAATACCTTTAAATGTATAACAGTATCGCACCAGAGTTACAAATGGGAAGATCTAAATGTGTTGTGCCAATTTTCAGGGGGGCTTTTTTTTTCTTTTTTGTAACACAAAACTTGATAGTTGAAGAGACGAAATTGAAATCGTCGTTGTTATGCTTCCATTGTTCTTATTTTGAAGGAACAGGAACATGGTACAGCCAACCAGAAAGCAATGCTGCACACAAACCATGACTTGCCTTTGTGATGCATCATTTTACAACGTTGGATTTACTTCTTTTGCACTCTAGGTTTGAGCTATGACTTTTAAACCCCTAGGAAATCTATGTAAACATCAACAAATACGTCATTTTATTTTCTATTAAAATAATTAATATTAAATAAAAATGTTATTGAAATTTATCAGAATTTCGAATTATATCTCATTCCTCTTTGTATAAAATTAAGATAATGGATGTTTTTTTACTTGTTGCTTGTTTGTTTCATATTAAGGCGAGGAGGATGTTTTTCTAGACGAACGAATAAATTGTGAAAAAATATTTTTTTTCCTTTTGCATCTTTTTTAATTTTATATTTAAAACTCCTAAAAATACCTGTTTACAAGAAACGTTTTTAATATAAATAATTGACTTAACAATCACGTAAGATAATATTATTTAAAGATAATTTATATGAAAAAGCATCTTTTATACATGTTTTTCACCATAAATATTTTTATTATACATGACAAAAAATAAATAAATAATTAAAATAAAAACTAATTTTTGACAATTTTTACAAAACGATGTTTAAAGAAAGTCTTATATTGAGGTGGGATTTGAGTAAAAAGCCTTATATTTATATAAAGGGAAAAATTTTACGATGCACGTCGCATATCGCAACACACTACTAAAATGATGTATTAAAACAAACTAGTTAAATTGTCCTCATTAAGTAAATATTAAAAGGGTAAATTAACGTTTTGGACCTAAAACATCATTTTTTAAACCATTAACAACAATGCTTATGTGGCATGATATGTCTTTTTTATTTTTTAATTACCACATCACCTTTTTATTTATTATTTTTTAATTAATTTTATTCAATCAATTAGATGGTGACATGTGTGCCTATGGGGATAAAAAATTAGAAATCATTCTTGCTTTTACTATGAATTGAACTTGAGTCTCTTACATGAGAAACAAATCACTCAACCATTGAGTTAAGCTAGTGTTGAATTATGTTTCGATATAACAAATTTAAAGGCAAAATGTTTTTGGACTTGAATTGAATTTATTCAAAGTTTTAAAAAGGTTTCAAAAATAATTCAAAGTTCATTAAATTCAGATTTGAGCAAAAATGCTAAAGGGTGTCAAAGTGCATCCATGCACCCCTGCACCTGCTACTAGTGCATCGATGCACCATGTAGTGCATCCATGCACTCCATTTCGAATGCAATTAGTACATCGATGCACCCTGCTGTGCATCCATGCACCAAGACTGCAACGATTAGTTTATTTGAATTTAATGAAGGGGTATCGATGCACTTTGATAGTGCACCGATGCACCATGTTATGTGCAGCCTTTTTTAGTAGAAAAATCATCCCCAAAACGGCTTCAAAACATCCCCAACGATTATATACGACACCGAACACATTCCAAGCTATAAATACAAGCTAAGGACACTTGAAGAAGTATGGGAATAACTATCCAAGCAATCAAACACAAGAGAAGAGTTTTTCATTCTTATTTCATCTTTCTCTTGTAAATATTTTGTTCTTGTGAGCTCAATCTTGTAAACACCTACCTTTGAGAGGTTTATTTGTTTACTTCTGTTGAAAACATTTTGATATTTCGATATAACAAATTAAGTTAAATGAATTTTAAGATTTTCCAAATGATTTTCTAAGTATATTCGATAGACTTATTCGAATATCAAAACATTACTCCAAATCTTTCAAAGATCATTTTTAATCCTTACTCAAAGTGTAAAATTAAGTTTTAATCTTAAAACAATTTCAAAATAATTTTGCAAAGTATTTCAAACCATTTCAAAGCCAAAAATTCCAGATTGCTCAGAGGGAACCGATTCCCCCCTAAGGGGGTACCGATTCCCCCTGAATGGTTTGGCTCCGAGAATTCCAGTATGCTCGGAGGGAACCGATTCCCCCCCAGGGGGTACCGATTCCCCCCTTGTATAACGGTCGAAATATTTGAATTTTACACTTAGGGAACCGATTCCCCCCACGCTCCAAGCTGTTTTATTAATTGTTTTCACACTAAAACGGCTATATGATCTTCACTAATCATCCCCAACATTCAGAATGTGTATTTAAACAAGTTCTGAAGCCCTTGATCAACAAGAAATTATAGAGAAACAAGAGAGAAAGCATCAAACACCAAGTTTGTGCAAATCAAGCCAATTTTCCTTTCAATATTCATTTTGCTTTCAAATAACACCATTTGTGCTCATTTGTAATTATTTGTAAGTGTTCCTTTCTTATTCTAGAATTGTGCAAACATCTTACCTTGAGAGGTTTTCCTTGTAAGTTTGCAAATTTGTAATCTTCTCTTTGGGAAAGAGTGTTCTCAAGAATTGGGGTATATTCTTGAGGGTGTTGTAAGGTTATCTCTTTGGCCTCAAAAGAAAGAACAAATTAGTGAATTTGTTGGAAAATCCTTAGTGTGGATAGCTAAGGTAGTGGACGTAGACTTTGATTGAGAAAGTCGAACCACTCTAAATCGATGTGCAATTACTTTCAATTTTCTGCAAAAGCTTCCACTAAATTTTTAATTGCCAATTCACCCCCTCTTGGCCAATTCCGTCAATCTATTAACTCAACAATTGGCATCAGAGCATAACTCATTTGAAGGTTTAATCGCCTCTTGAGTCGATTCGGGAAGAGTTATATCGATAATCAAAGTCATCAATGGCCTCCGCTTCAAACTTCGACTCCGGTCTCGACTTGATGCCCGTCAACAAGCCTCATTTCTTCAATGGAGCTAACTATGCCTATTGGAAGAATAGAATGATGTACTTCATTCAAGCAAGTGACATGGGAGCATGGAATGCTGTAGAAGAATGATACATCAAACCTCTCACTCATCCAAGGTTGTGGAGTGAAGGAGAGACAAGAATGTTCCAGCTCAACTCCAAAGCCATCCATATCATTTTTTGTGCTCTTGGACCAGATGAATACGAAAGAGTTTCATCGTGTACAACCGCCAAAGAAATATGGGACAAACATCAAGTCACTCATGAAGGTACCGATGAGGTAAAGAAATCTAAAATTAGTATTCTAACGCATAGCTATGAAAATTTCAGGATGAAACCAAATGAAGATATCAAAGCTATGACGGATAGATTTTCAACGATTGTCAATGGTCTCAAATCATATGGAGAGATCATTTCAAATGAAAAGCTTGTGAGGAAGTTAGTCTACTCCCTCCCAAAATCGTGGCAATCAAGAAGACGGCAATCATCGAGTCTAAGGACTTAACGTCCTTAACTCTTGAAGAGCTAATTGGGTCACTCCTCACTCATGAAAAGATGCTCGAAGATGAGGTGGACCTCAACAAGATTGACGAGACACCAAAGGAGAAGGGGAAGAATAAAAATATTGGAGTTGCTCTCAAATCCACAAAAGATGAGAGTGATTCGAATAACGATGACAATGACGAGGAAATGTCATTGTTTGCCAAACGGTTCAGAAAAATGATGAGACCTTATCGAGAAAGAAAATTCAAACGAAATGAAGGCATCAAAAATGAACCGAAATAGAAGGACCCGATCATTTGCTACGAATGAAAAAAACCAGGGCATGTCAAATATGATTGCCCATAATTGAAGAAAAAGGGTCAATCAAAGAATAAGCACAAGGCTCAAGTGGCTACATGGAGCGATGAAGAAAGTTCTGATGAAGAGGAACAAGAAGTAACTAACTTGTGCTTGATGGCATTTGGGGAAGATTCTAAGGTAACCTCTAACTCTTCCGATTTTGATGATTTATCCTATGATGAGTTATTAGAGGAATATAATGGGTTGGCTTTGGATTATGAGAAATTATTTTTAAAATATAAAAATGATGTTTCAAAATTGAAAAATAAAAACAAACTCATATCCAAAACCAACAACGATCTTGAAAGTAAAATCAAAGATTTGCAAATCAAACTAGAAGAGTTTGAAAAGAAAAATTTAGATTTGCAAAATTTATTTTTAAAGATCAATGATGATCATCAAAAGAAAATTGATGATCTTAAAACTTCTTTTGATAAAGTTGGAACAAAACATTTTGAAAAAGGTGGAAATTCAAAATCCAACTTTGTTAGAAAAAGTTTTAGAAACCACAATCATAGAGGTCCCCAAAGAACCTCTAATGGAAAAATCGTTAGAAGTATGTGGGTTCCTAAAGAACTCATTACTACTAAAGATAAAAATATCCTACACAAATGGATACCTAAGGGGACTAGGATTTTGGAAACTATGGACCCAAAAGAATTTGGGTACCAAAAATCAAAAATTAATCTATGTTTGTAGGGAAAGGAGCATTGCTACAAGGCACGGGAAACAAATTCAAATTCATGGTACCTTGATAGTGGATGCTCAAGACACATGACCGGAGACAAAATCCAGTTCATTGAGCTTAACGCAAAAAATGGAGGAGAAGTGACTTTTGGAGACAATTCAAAAGGTCACATTGAAGGTATTGGTACAATAGGTAATACCTCTTCCATACAAATTAAAAATGTTTTATATGTGAATGGATTAAAGCATAATCTATTGAGTATTAGTCAATTATACGATAAATGATTCAATGTCTTATTTGAAATTAATGGTTGTAAAGTCATTGACGTTGCATCTAATCAGATTATGCTTGTTGGTCATAGAATAGGAAACATATACATGGTGCATTTAGATTATTTTGATATGACTAATTTATGCCTAGTTGCTAAGGATGAACATAATAGTTGGTTATGGCATAGGAGACTAGGACATGCTAGTATGAGTGTTTTGCAACGGTTAATTCAAGGAGACCTAGTAAGAGGGTTGCCTAAGCTTAAATTTGATAATGATAAAATCTGTGATGCTTGTGCTAAAAGAAAACAAAAGCGAGTTTCTTTTAAATCCATTAATGATGTATCAACTAGTAGAGTTTTACAATTGATCCATTTAGATCTTTTTGGGCCAACTAAAACTACTAGCTTGGGTGGAAAATAATATGCATTTGTCTTGGTAGATGACTATTCTAGATATACTTGGGTTCTATTTTTAAATACTAAAGATGAAGCATTAGAACAATTCATCACATTTTCAAAAGTAATCCAAAATGAAAAATGTTACTCTATAACTAGTGTTAGGAGTGATCATGGAACTGAATTTGAAAATCTTGGATTTACTGAATTTTGTAACTCTAACGGTATTAGCCATAATTTTTCAGCACCTAGAACCCCTCAACAAAATGGAGTTGTTGAGAGGAAAAATCGAACTTTAGAAGAAATGGCTAGAACCATGCTTTGTGAAAATAATTTGCCAAAATATTTTTGGGCGGAAGCCACAAATACCGCTTGTTATGTTGTAAATCGAGTAATGATTAGGCCAATTTTAAAGAAAACTCCATATGAAATTTTCAAAAAAAAAAGCCTAACATTAGTTATTTTCATCCTTTTGGATGTAAATGTTTTGTTTTAAACAACGGTAAAGAAAACCTTGGCAAATTTGATGCTAAAAGTGATGAAGGAATTTTTCTGGGTTATTCCTTAAATTCTAAAGCCTATCAGTTATTTAATAAAAGAACTTTAGTTGTAGAAGAGTCTATACATGTTTTTTTCGATGATAATCTTCTTCCGAGGAAGGATTCTTGTGTTAATGATGATGTAGGCATTATAAATACAAATGACGTTAGACATGACGTTAGAGAATCATCATCAAAGGAAGAAACAAAGGATGAGGAAACTCATGATCCCCTCAAGAATCCAACCATTGAAGAAAGGGAAGTATCTTATCCAAGAGAGTACAACTATGTCAAGGATGGTGAAGTTATAGGTGATCCATCTAAAGGGGTAACTACTCGATCTTCTCTTAGAAATATTTGTAATTATGTTGCATTTATTTCATGCATAGAGCCTAAGAACATCAAAGAAGCATTGAAAGATGAACATTGGATTATGGCTATGCAAGAATAATTAAATCAATTTGAGAGAAGTAAAGTATGGACATTAGTTGAAAGGCCTAGTAATAAAACTACTGTAGGTACTAGATGGGTATTTAGAAATAAGCTTGATGAAAGTGGTAATATAGTGAGGAACAAGGCTAGACTTGTTGCTCAAGGCTATACTCAAGAAGAAGGCATAGACTATGATGAAACATACGCTCCCGTAGCTAGGATGGAAGCAATTAGAATGTTATTAGCATTTGCATGTTTCAATGAATTTAAATTATATCAAATGGATGTTAAAAGTGCATTTTTAAATGGTTTTATAAAAGAAGAAGTGTATGTGGAACAACCTCCAAGTTTTGAAAATTCAAATTTTCCGGATCATGTTTTAAAATTGACAAAAGCTCTTTATAGTTTAAAGCAAACTCCTAGAGCTTGGTATGAAAGATTGTCAAATTTTTTAATTGAAAAAGGTTTTTCAAAAGGGAAGGTTGATACTACATTGTTTTTGAAGCATAAAGGTAAAGATTTATTAGTAGTTCAAATTTATGTTGATGATATAATATTTGGTTCTACTAATGATGTTCTTTGCCAAGAATTTTCTAAGCTAATGCAAAGCGAGTTTGAGATGAGCATGATGGGGGAGCTCTCATTTTTCTTGGGACTCCAAATCAAGCAAAGAAAAGATGGCATCTTCATCAATCAAGCTAAGTACGTCAAAGATATGCTCAAGAAGTTTGGACTGGAAAATGGGAAACCTCATGACACTCCAATGAGCTCTTCAACAAAGCTTGACTTAGATGAAGGAGGTAAATGTGTAGATGTTAAATTATATAGATCAATGATTGGATCTCTACTTTATCTAACTACAAGTAGACCGGATATTATGTTTAGTGTTTGCTTATGTGCTAGATTTCAATCATGTCCTAATGAATCACATTTACTAGCTGTTAAGAGAATCTTTAGATACCTTAAAGACACTCCTAGTTTAGGATTTTGGTATCCTAGAGACTCTAGCTTTAGCTTGCATGCTTTTTCTGATGCGGATTATGGAGGATGCAAATTAGATAGGAAAAGCACCTCCGATACTTGCCAATTCCTTGGAAATATGCTAATTTCTTGGTTTTCAAAGAAACAAAATTGTGTTGCATTATCTACCACTGAAGCCGAATACATTTCAGCTGGTAGTTGATGTGCACAAGTTTTATGGATGAAACAACAACTTTTTGATTATGGAATTGAAGTAGGTACCATTCCTATCAAGTGTGACAATACTAGTGCTATTTGTCTCACTAAAAATCCCATCCAACACTCTAGAACTAAGCACATTGAAATAAGACATCACTTCATTACAGACCATGTCACTAAGGAAGATGTAGTTCTAGAATTTGTTGATACTTTGCACCAATTAGCGGATATCTTTACAAAACCTTTAGACAAGGAACGATTTTGGACACTTAGAAGAGAATTAGGTTTGACCAATCTATCTTCACTGAGTGTTTAAAATAATTTTAGCACTTTTAATAATAAATGAAAAAATGCTTATAATAGTAATTTTTTTTATTGCATTCATTGCTATTAGTTAGGGGGAGTTTATGATTCGTGATGAAAAATTAATTTTATGTTCAAATATCGTTTAAAGATTAATTGAATTGTTTGAACATGATTAATTTTCAATATATGAGTTGCCAATACCACTAGAGGAAATTAATTTAGCATTTTGGGTGTTTAAAATCGGATTTTAGCATTTTGGTGCAGAGGGAATCGATCCCCCCCTGAGGGAACCGATTTCCCCTTTGAAGGGGAACCGATTCCCCCCACAGGGGAATCGATACCCCCCTAGGGTTCTGGTTTTAACACGGGCAGAACCCAATATTTGCTCAAACCTCTTTTATTTTCTTCCTTCCGCCGTTTCTCACCCTCTAAGCATTCAAATCTCCATTTTTTGCCTCAAATCAACGTTTTTAATCGGAATTCACTTCAAATATCATCCTCTAAACCTGTTGGAATCATCAAAAACGTGCAAACTTCATCTAATCTCACTCAAATCCGAAATCATTCAAGGTATTTTTCCAAAACTTCTTTTTATCAATTTATGAACATAGAACTAGTTTTAATTAGTTCTAGGTTGAATTTTTGATCGGGCATTGATTATTTAGTGATTAGAAACTAGATATTACAACTAATTTCATCAAAAACACAAGATATTTTTTCAAAATTTTCTAAATTTTTGAAATAAAAAAAAATTATTAATTTTCAAATTATTGTGTTTTGATTAAATTATGTTGTTATTATGAAAACTATACATATATTGTTTCTCAAAACCATATTTTTCAAAAGTTTTTCAAAAACTTTGCCCATTATGATTGATTTAGAGAACCTTGAAATATTGAGGACTCAATTGAGTTTTGGTATTGATTGAATTGCATACATGTGTTTTCTAAATTACAGGTTATCAATTCTATTCCGATTTCCTAAACCATGTCCAATCCTAAACGTGCTAGGTCTTCATCTAGTCGTTCACACCGTCAACCAAATCCACCTCCAAATCCTCCTTTTATTCCAATTTCTAATCCTAATCCCATTGATCCTAACTTGACTATCCAAAATTCGTGTTTCAATCATCCTGGTCCTAGAAATCATCGTGTTTGGTATTATCAATATTTCGACTCTTAAAATCCGGGAAGAACGTATTTCTTCTCGTCAAGCTATGTTAGCTATCAATTTTAAATATCTTCATCTTTTACAAGAGTGGAAATTTGATAAACTCTTTGACCTTGAACCCATCGTTTACTATCAACTTGTTCGTATTTTCTATTCTAATGCCGTTTGTGTTAAAAACCAAACTGAAACCGAAACCATAAGAATTCGTTCCTACCTTCTAGGACAATTCTTATATATTGACTCGACTTACATAGCCAATATATTCGGATTAGATAATGATGGTATTTCAAATGAAAAACAGGTTTTAGGATCTCGTTATAAAAGAAGGGATAGTGCAAGTGTCCTAGACCTTCATGAACGTTTTCTTCATCTAATGATTTCTTGGTGGTTTCGACCATCTGGAGGTCGTTATTCTACTCTTAGAGCCTTAGATCTTTGGTGGTTACATTGTTTCGAAAACAATATTAAAATCAACCTACCTCAGATTATTTTTGCTGAAATTGTTGAAACCGTAAACCTTATTCCTAACAAGAAACTATGTTCCTCTCTTGTTTACGGTTGCATTTTGAGTAATCTGTTTACCAAAGCTGGTCTTAGAGTCGGTCTAGATGCCATTTTTTCCCTTAAGAAACAAATTAACCTACTTTCCTTAACGAGAGCGGGATGGATTAAGGATAAGGAAACCGGTGAATGGGTTCGATCTTCTGCAAATACTCCGGGAGCTAGTTCTTCACAAGCTCCACTCGAAGCTGACGAAGATCTCGAGCTTGAGCAATTAATGCGAGACATCGATGAAGCCGAAGATGAGCCTGAGCAGCCCGAGGAGCAGCCCGAAGAGCAAGCACAACAAACGAATCCAATGCCTCAATATTTCCAATCTTTTATGGAGACATTCGATTTTCGATACGCTACTATGGATTCATGCTTTACTTCTATAGAGTCCTATTTATCCACAATGGGAGCTCAACAATTAGAAATTCTTCGGGAAATGCGTGCAAATAATGAAGCAACCAACGCACGTATTAATGACCTCACTAACGAAATGGCCGCTATGCGAGCTCGTTTTCCTCCTCCTGATCCGGATATGTGATTCAATGTTTTGCTTTGAACTCCAAACTTATTGTTTTAACATTTTGAATATTTTGGAATGTTTGAATTTGTGGATTGATTGACTTTGAATTTGTTTGGATTTATGAATGGTTAGAAATTATCTATTTGGTGTGATTAAATTTATTCATTATTGCATCATTTACTTCATGATTAGTTATATGACCAATTTTGCCATTTCACATTAATTATGAATATTGATTATGAAACTAATGGCTAACGTTTCTCTTGCTTGTGATCTTAGCAGCTTATATTATATATAATCAATTGGCTAACTGATTTCAAAACCTTGTTTAAATTCTTTAAAATGTCTTTTTGATTTAATAAAAAGGGGGAGAAGTGTTAAAGTGTTTTTAAATGATAAATGGGAGAAGTGTTAAAGTAAGGGGGAGTAATTTCAAAACTTGATTTCAAAATCTTAAAATTACTAAAATGTTTTGTTATATCAAAAAGGGGGAGATTGTTGAAAACATTTTGATATTTCGATATAACAAATTAAGTTAAATGAATTTTAAGATTTTCCAAATGATTTTCTAAGTATATTCGATAGAATTATTCGAATATCAAAACATTACTCCAAATCTTTCAAAGATCATTTTTAATCCTTACTCAAAGTGTAAAATTAAGTTTTAATCTTAAAACAATTTCAAAAATAATTTTACAAAGTATTTCGAACCATTTCAAAGCCAAAAATTCCAGATTGCTCAGAGGGAACCGATTCCCCCCTAAGGGGGTACCGATTCCCCCTGAATAGTTTGGCTCTGAGAATTCCAGTATACTCGGAGGGAACCGATTCCCCCCCAGGGGGTACCGATTCCCCCCTTGTATAACGGTCGAAATATTTAACTTTTACACTTAGGGAACCGATTCCCCATAGGGGGTACCGATTCCCCCCACGCTCCAAGCTGTTTTTTTAATTGTTTTCACACTAAAACGGCTATATGATCTTCACTAATCATCCCCAACGTTCAGAAGTGATTCAAGGTGTATTTAAACAAGTTCTGAAGCCCTTGATCAACAAGAAATTATAGAGAAACAAGAGAGAAAGCATCAAACACCAAGTTTGTGCAAATCAATCCAATTTTCCTTTCAATATTCATTTTTTCTTTCAAATAACACCATTTGTGCTCATTTGTAATTATTTGTGAGTGTTCTTTTTCTTGTTCTAGAATTGTGCAAACATCTTACCTTGAGAGGTTTTCCTTGTAAGTTTGCAAATTTGTAATCTTCTCTTTGGGAAAGAGTGTTCTCAAGAATTGGGGTATATTCTTGAGGGTGTTGTAAGGTTATCTCTTTGGCCTCAAAAGAAAGAACAAATTAGTGAATTTGTTGGAAAATCCTTAGTGTGGATAGCTAAGGTAGTGGATGTAGACTTTGATTGAGAAAGTCGAACCACTCTAAATTGTTGTGCAATTACTTTCAATTTTCTGCAAAAGCTTCCACCAAATTTTTAATTGCCAATTCACCCCCTCTTGGTCAATTCCGTCAATCGATTAACTCAACAACTTCTTTTATCCTTTTGCAAAGGGGAAATGTTCTAGTTAATCCCGTGTAAAAGTTAGGGAAAGGTTCTAGTTTAGCCCGGAAAAACTAGGGAGATTGTAAGGTTACTCTTTGTCCTCAAAAGAAAGAACAAATTAGTGATTTTTTTGGAAAATCCTTGGTGATGAGCTAAGGTAGTGGATGTAGACTTGGTTGAAAAACTCTAAATCGCTGTGCAATTCTCTATCTTTCAATCTCCTTACTCTCTAAACACAAAATCCGATCCCGACCCTCTTTTCAAACAATTTTAATTATTGATTCGAGCTTCCGAAAATCCCAACAATTGGTATCAGAGCCTAACTTATTAAGAAGGTTTAACCACCTTGAGACGATCCTCGAAGAAACTCTACCAATTCCCGACGCAACCGACAAAGAAATGATTTTTTCCTTCGGTGCTTATTATCTTGAAGAATATCCTATTATGGATTCACAACCGGTCAATAAGCCACCCTTCTTCAATGGAGCAAATTATGCACATTGGAAGAATAAGATGATGTACTTTATTCAATCCTACAATCTAGGAGCTTGGAACTCAATCATGGACGGTTACTCCTCTCCACCCGGAAAGTACAACGATTGGAGTAGAGAAGAGCAGAAAAAAATTCAGCTTAATTCTAAGGCTATACATATTCTATTATGTGTTTTAGGCCCAAATGAATATGTAAGAATCACATCTTGTCCCAATGCCTAAGATATTTGGGATAAGCTCCAAGTCACACATGAAAGAACCGATGAAGTGAGGGAATCAAAGAAAAGTCTTCTCAACCATAGCTACGAGAACTTCAAGATGAAACCCGATGAAGACATCAAAGCTATGATGAATAGATTTTCCGTGATTGTCAACGGTCTCAAGGGATATGGAGAAGTAATCTCAAATGAGAAGCATGTGAGGAAGATGATCTACTCTCTTCCAAAGGAGTGGCAATCAAAGAAGACATCCATTATCGAAGCAAGAAACCTAAAGTCTCTCACTCTCGATGAGCTAATTGGTTCCCTTCTTACTCATGAGATGATGGTGAATGAAGATGAAGAAATGGAAGAGAAGAAAAACAAGAAGAAAAATGAGGAGGTAGGCATTGCCTTCAAATCCACCAATGAAAGCTATCAAGATTCAAGTGATGAGGTGGATGAAGATGATGATGAACAAGAAGAAGAGATGGTCAAGCTCTTGAAGGAACTCAAGAGATTCATGATTTCCAAGGAAGTGAAACATGAATAAACCAAGAAGAAGAGTCCCCCAGTATGTTTTAATTGTCAAAGAAAGGGGCATATCAAGTATGAATATCCTCTTCTAAAGAGAAAGGAGAAGAAGGCATTTGTTGCATCTTGGAGTGATGAAGATGATTCCAATAATGAAGATGAAGTGGTCAACCTATGCCTCATGACCACTCAAGAAGAATTTGAGGTATCTTCTAACTCAAATGAATTTAATTCATTTACTTTTGATGAGTTATAAGATGCTTATAATAGGTTGTATTTGGGATTTGAGACCATGAATTCCAAATATACGAAATTAATTTCAAAACTCAAAATTAAAGATAATTTGATTTTGAAAGCAAAAGTTGATTTTGAAAATCAAAATGAAATTTTGAAAAATAATTTAGAGCTTTCAAAAATCAAAATAAATGATTTAGAAAAAGAAAATTTTGAGTTAGGAGTTAAGTTTGAAAGCTTAATAAAAGAAAAAGAATTAATTTCTAAAAACAACATATTATGTTTAAATATAGCAAAATGCTCACATTGCCATTATCATGGTCATATGGAACATACTTGTCCTTTGAAGAAAGGAAAATGTTTTAAAATTAGACAAGTATGGGTTCCGAAAGGAACAAGGGGCATTGAAACTAACGTTCAAGGATCCAAAGCAATTTAGATACCAAAATCTACTTAAATGTCTCTTGTAGGTGTGTGGGAGAAATGGTGATGAAAATGATGATATTCAAGATGCTCTAGCCACACATGAAAAGGAATGGGTAACCTCTAAGCTTAATGTTTTTAATTTTAGTTATTTGGTTGCTCATAGGATTTATGCATGCATGAGTTTTGATTTTAAATGATTATGCATTGTTTTTAATCTCATGTATGTTAAAAAATGGTTATGATGAACATTTTAAATTTTTAATTATTTTTTATTTTTAGTTTATCATAATAAAATTTTGGTCAAAATTGGTTTTAATGCAAATGATATCTCTATAACAATTGATATCAAAATTTCAAAATCTTTGATTTTACAAATCTAATTTTTTGACCTAAATTTAAATGTTTATGCATGTGATTTAAATGAAAATGATATCTCTCTAACAATTGATATCAAAATTTTCAAATGCATAACATTTTTTGAAAACTTTATGCATATGCACTTAATTTCAATAATTAATATTGCATAAAGTATTTTAGACTTGGATATATTGAATTTCATGTACTACTAATATGTTTTTTATTCTTTGTTAAAATTCAATTTTGTTTAAGTGTCAAGTTCTTAAAGCTAAATTTTGTTTGGAATGCATTTATTGATGGGGAGCTTTGATTTTTCAAATAAGTTTTAAAATGTCAAATTTACTACATACTCTCCAAAGTTATTTTGAACTTCAAAGATTGAATTATATTTTATATAACAAAAAGGGGGAGTAGTTTGGTTTGAAAAATTCAATTTCTTAATGAAAAATGGGGAGCTTAACATTTTCATATATTTTCAAACAATTTGTAACAATTGATAACATTTTGTTAACAATTGGTATTTTTTTCATTAAACATTTTATTAAGGGGGAGTTTTGCCAAAAACAATTTTTCAAATGTTTTGTTATATCAAAAAGGAGGAGATTATTGAATTATGTTTCGATATAACAAATTTAAAGGCAAAATGTTTTTGGACTTGAATTGAATTTATTCAAAATTTTAAAAATGTTTCAAAAATAATTCAAAATCCATTAAATTCGGATTTGAGCAAAAATGCTAAAGGTTGTCAAAGTGCATCCATGCACCCCTGCAGTGCATCCATGCACCTGCCACTAGTGCATCCATGCACTCCATTTCGAATGCAATTAGTGCATCGATGCACCTTGCTGTGCATCCATGCACCAAGGCTGCAACGACTAGTAACAGCTAGTTTATTTGAATTTAATGAAGGCGTATCGATGCACCTTGATAGTGCACTGATGCACCATGTTATGGACAACCTTTTTTAGTAGAAAAATCATCCTCAAATGGCTCCAAAACATCCCCAACGATTATATACGACATCAAACACATTTCAAGCTATAAATACAAGCTAAGGACACTTGAAGAAATATGAGAATAACTATCCAAGCAATCAAACATAAGAGAAGAGTTTTTCATTCTTATTTCATCTTTCTCTTGTAAATATTTTGTTCTTGTGAGCTCAATCTTGTAAACACCTACCTTTGAGAAGTTTATTTTTTTACTTCTTTTATCCTTTTGTAAAGGGGAAAGGTTATAGCTAATCCCCGTGTAAAAGCTAGGGAAAGGTTCTAGTTTAGCCCGAAAAAACTTGGGAGTTTGTAAGATTACTCTTTGTCCTCAAAAGAAAGAACGAATTAATGAATTTGTTGGAAAATCCTTGGTGGGGAGCTAATGTAGTGGATGTATACTTGGTTGAGAAGTCGAACCACTCTAAATCGCTGTGAAATTCTCTATCTTTCAATCTCCTTACTCCCTAAACACAAAAACCGATCTCGACCCTCTTTGCAAGTAATTTCAATTGTCGATTCGAGCTTCTAAAAATCCCAACAATTGGTATCAGAGCCTAACTCGTTAAGAAGGTTTAACCACCTTGAGACGATCCTCGAAGAAGCTCTATCAATTCCTGATGCAACCGAAAAAGAAATGACTTGTTCCTCTGATGCTTATTATCTTGAAGAATATCCTATTATAGATTCACAACCAGTCACCAAGCCATCATTCTTCAATGGAGCAAATTATGCACATTGGAAGAATAAGATGATGTACTTTATTCAATCCTACAATCTAGGAGCTTGGAACTCAATCATGGACGGTTACTCCTCTCCACCCGAAAAGTACAACGATTGGAGTAAAGAAGAGCAGAAAAAATTTCAGCTTAATTCTAAGGCTATACATATTCTATTATGTGCTTTAGGCTCAAATGAATATAGAAGAATCTCATCTTGTTCCAGTGCCAAAGAGATTTGGGATAAGCTTCATGTCACTCATGAAGGAACCGACGAAGTGAGAGAATCAAAGAAAAGTATTCTCAACCATAGCTACGAGAACTTCAAGATGAAACCCGATGAAGACATCAAAGCTATGACATATAGATTTTCTGTGATTGTCAACATTCTCAAGGGATATGGAGAAGTAATCTCAAATGAGAAGTTTGTGAGGAAGATGATCTACTCTCTTCCAAAGGAGTAGTAATCAAAGAAGACATCCATTATCGAAGCAAGAAACCTAAAGTCTCTCACTCTCGACGAGCTAATTGGTTCCATTCTCACTCATGAGATGATGGTGAAGGAAGATGAAGAAAGGGAAGAGAAGAAAAACAATAAGAAGAAGGAGGATGAGGAGGTAGACATTACCTTTAAATCCACCAATGAAAGCTATCAAGATTCAAGCGATGAGGTGGATGAAGACGGTGATGAACAAGAAGAATATATGGTCAATCTCTTGAAGGAACTCAAGAGATTCATGATTTCCAAGGAAGTGAAACATGAATCAACCAAGAAGAAGAGTCCCCCGGTATGTTTCAATTGTCAAAGAAAGGGGCATGTAAAGTATGAATGTCCTCTTCTAAAGAAAAAGGGGAAGAAGGCATTTGTTGCATCTTGGAGTGATGAAGATGATTCCAATAATGAAGATGAAGTGGTCAACCTATGCCTTATGACCACTCAAGAAGAATTTGAGGTATCTTCTAACTCAAATGAATTTAATTCATTTACTTTTGATGAGTTACAAGATGCTTATAATAGGTTGTATTTGGGATTTGAAACCATGAATTCCAAATATAACAAATTAATTTCAAAACTCA
This sequence comes from Hibiscus syriacus, assembly GCF_006381635.1. Taxonomy (NCBI): domain Eukaryota; kingdom Viridiplantae; phylum Streptophyta; class Magnoliopsida; order Malvales; family Malvaceae; genus Hibiscus; species Hibiscus syriacus. The sequence goes on from NW_024062606.1 coordinate 70,786, forward strand.
AAATTAAAGATAATTTCATTTTGAAAGCAAAAGTTGATTTTGAAAATCAAAATGAAATTTTGAAAAATAATTTAGAGCTTTCAAAAATCAAAATAAATGATTTAGAAAAAGAAAATTTTGAGTTAGGAGTTAAGCTTGAAAGCTTAATAAAAGAAAAAGAATTAATTTCTAAAAACAACCTATTATGTTTAAATATGACAAAATGCTCACATTGTCATTATCATGGTCATATGGAACATACTTATCCTTTGAAGAAAGAAAAACGTTTTAAAATTAGACAAGTATGGGTTCCGAAAGGAACAAGGGGCATTGAAACTAACGTTCAAGGATCCAAAGCAATTTGGATACCAAAATCTAATTAAATGTCTCTTGTAGGTGTGTGGGAGCAATGGTGATGAAAATGATGATATTCAAGATGCTCTAGCCACACATGAAAAGGAATGGGTAACCTCTAAGCTTAATGTTTTTAATTTTAGTTATTTGGTTGCTTATAGGATTTATGCATGCATGAGTTTTGATTTTAAATGATTATGCATTGTTTTTAATCTCATGTATGTTAAAAAATGGTTATGATGAACATTTTAAATTTTTAATGATTTTTTATTTTTAGTTCATCATAATAAAATTTTGGTCAAAATTGGTTTTAATGCAAATGATATTTCTCTAACAATTGATATCAATTTTTCAAAAACTTTGATTTTACAAATTTTAAATTTTTGACCTAAATCTAAATGTTTATGCATGTGATTTAAATGAAAATGATATCTCTCTAACAATTGATATCAAAATTTTCAAATGCATAACATTTTTTGAAAACTTTATGCATATGCACTTAATTTCAATAATTAATATTGCATAAAGTATTTTAGACTTGATATATTGAATTTCATGTACTACTAACATGTTTGTTATTCTTTGTTGAAATTCAATTTTGTTTAAGTGTCAAGTTCTTAAAGCTAAATTTTGTTTGGAATGCATTTATTGAGGGGGAGCTTTGATTTTTCAAATAAGTTTTAAAATGTCAAATTTACTACTTACTCTCCAAAGTTATTTTGAACTTCAAAGATTGAATTATTTTTTATATAACAAAAAAGGGGAGTAGTTTGGTTTGAAAAATTCAATTTCTTAATGAAAAAGGGGAGCTTAACATTTTCATATATTTTCAAACAATTGGTAACAATTGATATCATTTTGTTAACAATTGGTATCTTTTTCATTAAACATTTTATTAAGGGGGAGTTTTGCCAAAAACAATTTTTCAAATGTTTTGTTATATCAAAAAGGGGGAGATTGTTGAGTTATGTTTCGATATAACAAATTTAAAGGTAAAATGTTTTTGGACTTGAATTGAATTTATTCAAAGTTTTAAAAAGGTTTCAAAAATAATTCAAAGTCCATTAAATTCGGATTTGAGCAAAAATACTAAAGGGTGTCAAAGTGTATCCATGCACCCCTGCAGTGCATCCATGAACCTGCCACTAGTGCATCGATGCACCATGTAGTGCATCCATGCACTCCATTTTGAATGCAATTAGTGCATGGATGCACCTTGCTGTGCATCCATGCACCAAGGCTGCAACGGCTAGTTTATTTGAATTTAATGAAGGGGTATCGATGCAACTTGATAGTGCACCGATGCACCATGTTATGGGCAGGCTTTTTGAGTAGAAAAATCATCCCCAAACGGCTCCAAAACATCCCCAATGATTATATACGACATCAAACACATTCCAAGCTATAAATACAAGCTAAGGACACTTGAAGAAGTATGAGAATAACTATTCAAGCAATCAAACACAAGGGAAGAGTTTTTCATTCTTATTTCATCTTTCTCTTGTAAATATTTTGTTCTTGTGAGCTCAATCTTGTAAACACCTACCTTTGAGAGGTTTATTTGTTTACTTCTTTTATCCTTTTGTAAAGGGGAAAAGGTTCTAACTAATCCCGTGTAAAAGCTAGGGAAATGTTCTAGTTTAGCCCGGAAAAATAGGGAGTTTGTAAGGTTACTCTTTGTCCTCAAAAGAAAGAACAAATTAGTGAATTTGTTGGAAAATCCTTGGTGAGGAGCTAAGGTAGTGGATATAGACTTGGTTGAGAAGTCGAACAACTCTAAATCGCTGTGCAATTATCTATCTTTCAATCTCCTTACTCCCTAAACACAAAAACCGATCCCGACCCTCATTGCAAGCAATTCCGATTGTCGATTCGAGCTTCTGAAAATCCCAACAGCTAGCCATTTAGTTAAATTTCATAACATTTTGTATTTAACTTATATAATAGTATCACCACAAAATCAATATTTTTCGATGATTATAAGATTCAAATATGAGACACTTTAAATTACTCATTGAAAGCTTAATCACTAAACTGCAAGGGCAGAGCTAGAAATTTCATAATACGATGTCACAATTTTAAATTATGGTATCTAAATAAGGTCATATAAATTAATGCATTACATTAGAATTCGATAAATTAATGTAAAATATAGCTAAAGTAACATAAGACTATTACAAATCTATTAAAACATTAATCAAAAGAAAATATATACATACATACTAGGGGTGTTCATTTTCGGTTTTAATCGAATTTATCGATTGAATTTACTTAATTCAGTTAAAATGGCCCACCACTAAATTAGTTCGGTTGGGGAACAATTAATGTTTTTCAATATTTAACAGTTAATTCAATTTAAAATCAGTTAATTGATTGAATTAATCGAATTAGCCAAAAATAATTAAATACATATTTTAAGCGCAAATCTATTAAGAATTAAGATCCAATTATTTTTTAATCACACTATATCCATTAAATTATCAAGATCTAATTAAATTTTGACCCAAATTGAAAAAAATATCTATATTAAATTAAAATTTATCTAATTAAAAAATATATTAAAAATTTTGATTAATTCGGTGATCAATCGAATTAATTGAATTTTATTCAATTTGATTCAATTAACGATTAAAGAAAAAATTCATTAATTCGATTAATAAAAATTTAGTTCGATTAATGATTGAATTAAACAAATAAACACCCTAAATATATACAGTGTCAAAACTATTTTATATGGGGTTTCATTTTCTTAATTTTACATCATATTTATATAATTTTTTATATAAAAAAAAGAAAATTGGAAAACTTTGACACCCCTCAACAGCTCCTAGCTCCGTCAGTGCTCAACTGTAGTGTGAATGTTTTTATCATATGGAACTTAATGCTTACTTATTTATTACTAAATTACAAGAATAATTTTTCATTTTATTTAAAAAAATAAAATAAAAAAATAATTAATACATTTTTATAAAAATTATACGAAATAATGATAAAAATATATTTATAATATTATAAAAATATTTATTTAATTTTTAAAATCAAATTATTTATTTATTTGAAATAGTATTATTTTTAAATTATCTATTTAATTTTAAATAATTTTAAATTTAGGGTTAATTATACGTTTAGTATTCAACTATAACTTTGGTTTCGTACAATATTATTTATAATTAAATATATAATGTAAAAAATAAATTATTTAAAATAAATAATTAATATTATTTCGAATAAATAAATAATGTGATTTTAAAAATTAAATAAATAATTTAAAATTATTTTATAATATTATAAATATAAATTCTAAAATAATTTAATATAAAATTTATAAATATATCTATAATTATTTAATTATTTTTTCTTTGCAAATAAAGTGAAAATTATTCTTTAATTTAATAAGGATATAAATAAGTATTAAGTTTGCTATAATAAAAATAGATTTACGTTATAGTTGAATGATTAAGCTTTCGATCATTAATTTAAAGTGTCACATATTCGAGTTTTATAATTAAAGAAAAATATTATTTTTTGGTGTTACTATTATATAAGTTAAATACGAAATGTGGTGAAATTAACTTAAATTACTAGTGTAACTCAATGGTTGAGTGCAATGCAGTTCATGTAAGAGTTTTAGGCTCAATTCATCCTAAAAGCAAGAATACTTTGTTTTGTTTTATCCACATAGTTGATGACACGTATCACCATTTAATTGGTTGAATAAAATCAATTAAAAAATACTGACAGAAAAATAGAAATGTAATATAGAAATTAAAAAAATAAAAAAATTGACATGTATTCCATATCAACATTGTCGTTAATGGTTTTAGAAAAAAAGTTTAGGTATTAAAATAAAATAAAAAGATAGTATAGGTACTAATCATATAATTATCTTTTTAATATTAATTATATAAAAACAATTTAATTAATGATGTGTTGGACACATTATTTTAATAGTGTGTTGTGATATACAACAAGTAGACTCATCCTATATAAAGGATTGTTAATATAATACCATGAAATATTGATGGAGGCGGTTGGTCATAACTCACAAATAACACACAAATTCAAATCACTATCTGATGATAAAATCTCAGCCACGTATCACACGTAAGAGATCCCAAACAGGCAAACATTGATTACATCAGCGAAACACGTGGTCCTACGTGTTCTCCCATCTCCGATCTCGTCTCTAATGACAATAAGATCTCATTTTTTCGGTTAGTTGACGATAGAACCCCACCTTGTGTTATGACCACACTATTTAATTGGTGATTATATTGTTCACTTGTCTTAAATATTTGACGTGATAATTAATAAAATTTGCATATTTATATACTTGATCATTACTATTTGTACATTAAATCAATTTGATTTTAGTTTTAATTTTATTTAATAAATTAACCAACCAACGTTTGGGGTAAAACTTGGGTCACTTAACTAGAAGAAAAACACTCAAGCCACTAGGCCAAATGCTTCAATTGATTAAATATTGCAATAAACTCTTTTTATCGTATAATATTGTTAATGATAGAAAAACAAAAAAAAATCATTCAAATGAGGATTTGAACTTAGACCAATTATAAAATATGAGAGAACGTAAATCAGTTAAACAAATATAATATTTTTATAATTAAATAGTTATATATATATATATATATATATATTATAAATCATATTTAATATAGGTTTAAAATTTAACATAAATTTGTCTTTTTACATTTTAAACTAATTTTAATATTTTCATAATTAATTTTATAATTTTATATTTATTTTTAAAAATATAAATATGACAAAATACTAAATTTAATTTAGAAATAGTTAATTATAAACTTAATGTGAAAAATATTAAATTAAATTTAAATATATAAAACTAATAAATTTATTTTAATTTTTAAATCTTATATTAAATAAGATTTATAATATATATAATTTATTACTTAATTATAAAAAAATTATATTTGTTTAATTGATTTTGGTTTTCTCATATTTTATAATTGTCTAGGTTTAAATCCTCATTTAAATGATTTTATTTCTTTATTTTTCTATCATAAATAATATTATAAGATAAATATAGTTTATCTTTGATTTATTTTCTATCATGTCAGATGTAGTACATGTCATGATCATATGTTGACTCATGTCACATCTTAATTTGATAATTAATTTATTAAATAAAATTAAAATTAAGACCAAATTGATTAAATATACAAGTATAGAAGATCAAATATGTAACCATACAAATTTTATTAAGTACTATATAAACACTTCCGTTAAATATTAACGACATATACACTTCCGTTAAATATTAACGACAAGTAAATGTATTAGAACCAATTAAATAGTTAAATGATCATATTAACTCAATTTTAAATTTTAAAATAACAATCATATTGATACCAACCCTATAGTTAAAACGGTGATTCTACCCTTAAAAGATTCGATTTCAACTGTTGTTTTGTCTGTTATTATTAATTTTTGATACTTAAAGAAATGAATTTGAAATTGTTGGTGTTGGTATTATAATTACTGTAAATTTATGTTTGGATTCGATTCTCATTTCTGACTTTCAACACATCTGGCAAACTGCATTTTATCTATCAAACCAAAGGTCAAAGAGACACCAGACTAGTCTATAGATTGTAACAACACAGAAACTTGAGTATTAGGAAAACGCACAAACTAAAGACATAAACCAAAGCTCACTCATTTGGATATTTGGTCCATCGATCGAATGAAAAGCATTATTATTACAGAAACCATGACGCTAGGCCATCTCAACAACATCACATGCTACTTCTTTTCCTGCTGATCCAAGTATCACATGGATCGGTATACGAAACATGTCGCTAGGCTCCGCTGTCCACTGAACCCCAGCCTTTATAAGTAGAGTGCCTTAACGGCGGAACATAGGGCCTCCTTTTCCCAATTGTCAGATTTGCCAACTTATTCGCTACATCAGCTCCAATGGCATTCCGATCCTTGTTGATGGATGCGGCAGCAACTGGACAAAAATTATATTTTCATGTCATCAGCGCTGTCATGATAAAAAAACACAGCGACGATTCAATATATATATATATATACACGCACACTTACATGGACTCTTTCTTCCTGGTGGCCAATACCTTGGTTGTTTGGCAGAGATCTTCGAGGACTTGTCATTCCAACTAAGATACTTTAAGGTGGGAAAAGAAAGACCATATTTAGATGCAATGCACACAAAAACACTACTACTAGATAAGCAGAACAACTAAGGCATATAAGATTACAATTACCTGATTATCCATATCCAGCTTGCGTTGCACACCTGCGAGAATCAACCATTAGTAAAGAATCCAATCGCATAAACCTTAATGAGTTAAATTTAGGATAAAGTAACAAGGCAAGGGTTGAACTACAGCTCCATCAAAAACACAATAGTGATGATTTAATTGCTAATCCATCACTGAACAGAAGACTCGAACTTAATTCAATAGAGCAGTTGGTTTATAGTTTTATTACATACTTAGCAAGAAAACATATTTATCACGTGCATATTCACCCTATCCAAAATCATAAATGAAACATTTCAGCACTGTTACACACTCTAAATTCCATTACCTGTGCCCAAAAATGCATTTGTCTTCACAATTGAATGGTTGTCAGTCAGCTTCGCATTAGTAGGTAGAGCCCCAGAGATTCTCCTATATGATTGTTGTTCCAATGTTCCTTTCCCCTCAACTAAGCATGCAAATTAAAAGTAACAAATAAATAAAAGCTTGGTAAAAGGCTCTCCGGAAAGAAAAAGAGGGGAGGGGGAGATCGGTAAGAGTGTCAAACAAACCTGATGGAGGGGTTCTAGACACAGCTGCTCTGGCACGAAGAGAGGGTGGAACATAATAACAACTCTGCAAAATCAAAGGGAAATTATGTTAGGAAAGCCCTAGCTACAACATGATTGTCATTCTGACTTCCTAAAAGAACACCCCAGAACAATATTAAGAACATTTAAATAACTATAAAAGACACAACCTGAAAGAATGGATGTTGAAGGGCCTCGGCAGCCATTGGCCTTTTGGAAGGATCCCATGAACAGAGAGACTAAAAACAAGAAGCACAGCAAACGTCAACTTCTCTTGAAATAATCCCATCACGAGGACTAAAAAAAGCAACAGAGAGCAGAAATGCACTTAACTGTAATAAGGTTGATTGCATCGTCACTTGCTGATGGAATCAACATGGACAGATGCACACCAGGGAACTTTAATGTTCAATGACAGATAAAAAAATATATATTAGATTCCAATCACTCATATGATAATCCACACTAACTGTGCATTGGTAGAGAACACTTTGAATTATGCTGTGAACTTATGTGTGTGATCATGAATCAGAGAGTAAGACCTGTGGGAACTGGTAGTTTATGGCTCTTGCAAGGTTAAGCCCGTCAGGCCATGAAGTCATAGTTGGAGTACCTATTACACCGCAAATTTTGTAGATCTCATCTGCTTCACTGCATGAATAATGAAAGGTTACCATCAACCCAGTGAACAACCAGGTGAATACCCGTAGTTGTCAAACAAATAAGAAAAGATAAATAGATATAACCTACTGTCTATCTAAAGCTGTGCATAATCTCAAGGAGGTACACAGAAAAAATAGTAAATTAAAAAGAAAATACCTAGCACCAGGAAAAAGAGGACGTAAGGTGAACAATTCGGCCATTATTGCACCCATTGCCCACATATCTGCAAGCAAAGGGGGGGAAACATAAACAGGATTGCCAACATTTCAATTCTTAAGTGAATAAGTACTGATTACACTGAAAACTTACCAACTTTTGAAGAATATAGGTGTGACTTGAGAAGTATTTCAGGGGCACGATACCTAAACATGTCAAGACTTGGATAGTCATAATAAGTATAAAAAAGAACAGAAAAGGTGGAAAACCAACTAAATCCTCAAAGTATCAAATTACCAGCGTGTTGACACATATTCTGTGTACGGAGGTCGTGAACTGATTTCCCGCACAAGACCAAAATCAGCAATTTTGATTGTATCTCTAGTAACCAACAGATTCTCTACAAAGAGAAGGAAAGCTATTTAGATAATATTTCTTTGAGATATTATAAGATAAATAAACATGAATTCGTAGGCAAAAATTCATTCACTACCTGGCTTTAGGTCACGATGAAAATATCCACACTGATGCATGTATGCAAGACCATGAAAAACTTGGAAACACCAATTTCTGATTTCAACTTCTGAAAAAAGCTTTTCTCTGTCTTTCATGAGTTGGTAAAGATTGAATTCCTGAAATATATGCATGTTTTGAGAAAGGTAATCAAGGCCCCAAAGATCATAGGGCTAATTATAAATACAACACAAATTCAAGCTGTAACTTACCATATACTCAAACACAAAGTACAGAATGTTATTTTCCCTGATAACTTCCTTAAGCTTCACAATATTGGGATGATTCAGTCTCCTCAGTGACTGTCAAATGAAACAGACTATCATGCATATGAAGAAGAAAATCAAAATAAGAAGAAAGTGAATCATACTACCTTAACTTCTCTCAGATTCACACACTCATCCCAAGTGTAATATTTCTTCTTCATTTTCTTAATTGCAACCTTCAAAACAGATGATACGTATTAAAAAATATTGTATCAGAGTCGACACATCAAAAGACATGTTTTTACGATTTCAAATAAATAAAATTGTGGGCATACTCACAACTTCACCAGACAGTTTATTAATAGCACGCCATACACTGCCAAACGTCCCGTCACCAACTTCCTTAAGTATATTGTACCTAATACATGCAAAAATTGATGAACAAAACTTGCAGAAATTATTACCCTTTAGACATCCCCCAGATAAAACTGCATACCTCTCCATTTTCTTGCAGCAGAAAAAGTACCCCTTTCTTTATTCAACAGATGTGTAAGAAACAATGGTAGTCCTATGACATATATCTTCAGTAGAAGATTGATTGTATTAGAAACAATAAAACATAAACAAACTATGTTTCTGGTCACCTCAGTTCATCATCAATTTCCTCAGGCAACATGCAAAAGCATAAAACCAGAAATCTTATGACGGATGGGCTTCAGAGCTTTATTCATTACTATACACACAGCTTCAAGGAGAGAACATGGTTCCAAACACGAGGAACAGATCAACTCCACAAAACATACTGACAGAAAGCAACCAGAATGAATGATTGGCTCTATCAAACAGGACAGATCCCAAGCTCAAATACTCTCACTTGGTTTAAAAACTTAATTGCAGTCAACGCATCTCGGCTAAATAGAAACTGTTGCAGAGTGCTCAATACACCAATATCTCGTCACTAATCTGTTTCCATAAGGAGCAACAGAAAAATAATTGAAAACTAGAGATGCTAATGCCTAGCTTGCAACTTCCAACTGTCTAACAAGTGTGTTCAGACCTGTGACAGTAAAAGAATGGGAAGGAAAATTCGTTAAAGGATAGATAAGGCACAAATAGTTGACAGGTATAAGAGAACATAATTATGCAAAGATAATGAGAACCAGAAAGGCATTTTCCAAAAATCTTCAACTGGATGTTGTATCATCAATTCACCAAATAAAAAATTCAGATCCTACCAATATGATTTTTAATAAAACAGAGAAGATATAACTGCTTACTTGAAGAAGTCTGCGAAAGATCCAACACCTATCTCAGAAGAAACTAGCATTCCAGCTCCTGTGTTGAGTGATAAAACGATACTGGGGACTAAGTGCAGTTGACAAAGGAAACCAAAAGGAAATCTCCATGAAAAAGAAACAGCCAATCGAGTACTTCTTCGAACGAAAACACTCGGAGAAGGTAACAATTTGACCAGAAGCACGCTTTTTCCATGTCTTCAAAAGGAAAGTAAATCTCTTTAAATCCAAGTCAGGTGCAATCTAACCTAAAAACAACATCAATCAAAACTTGAAGTTTAGATATATCTAAACAGGGCACATAAACTAATATGGTACACTAGATTTCTACTACAAAATGAGGACATAGTACCATAACTAAACTAATGAACAATATTTAAACTAAACTTATCGCTGCTTGTCAATGAAGGAATGGAAAAAATGGTAACACTCAGAAAAGAATACATACTAATTCAAGAATATAATATGCATAATGCAACTATGTGCAAAAAAGTGGAATAATGTTCATCTTAGGAAGCGATTATATAAAAAAAAGGACTGAGACTAGAGTATCTAGAGCAATATTCAATCAATAATTCTCAATATAGCTGCAACTCAAATGATCACAATAAATCAATGCCCAATTCTAGATAACAACGATGGCTCAAGGTTTGTTGGCGTGATGTTGATGACGATTTATGAAAAAATTCAACGCAGGGAACCCTGTGAAACAATCATCATGAAACAGCAATAGCAACGTATTAATTTAGGAAGAGAACGACAAATCCCAAGATATTTTCTCATAAATCAAACACGCAAATCCTTATCGGTAAAATCACCTAAAGCAATGGGAATCCGTAATTATAACACGCAGAAAAACAAAGTATAGATACGCATAAATCGAAGAATAGATCCCATTGAGAAGAACTCTAATCTACCCTGAACACCAAAAAAAAGGAGGAAAAGATGAAATCGTGTCAAATCGAGGTAAAAAAAAGAAACCTGAAGATGAAGAGGTATAAACACCGTCGCCAAGGACGGGAGGAGGTGGAATCCAGAGCGTCGCTATTTCTCTCTCGCAAAGGAAGAATTTTGTGTGCCTTTGGAATTATGACGCGGAACACAGATTGGCCTTTGCCTTTTATACTGTTATTGGTTGAGGCTGCAGTTCACATTGTGTGTGAACCAAGAAAAGGCGTTATTTTGATTCGATTCTATTTTAGGTCAGCCGGAACCAAATTTTTGGTAAAATAAGATATTGGTTAATCTTTCTCTATATTTATGAGTAATTATTATAATATATTTTAAATTATTTTTTAATATTTTTAAATAAAAATAGGAAAATATAAATAATTGTTGTTATGTTTCATTGATTTTATTTTTTAAAATATAAATATATATTATTTTACTTATTTATATTAAAATTTCACTTTTAAAATTTAGTCAAATCAAATTGAATAAAAATAGGGTAAATTATAAGTTTAGTATTTAAATATCAATTTTATTCTGTTTTGGTACCTAAACTTTCAATTTTTTCAAAATTATATCTGACATTTAGTTTTTGTTTCATTCTGATACTTTATCACTAAAAACTTAATTGCACAACATTTTATAGGTAAATTTAATCATTCATCCCTCAACTATCTTATCACTCTTATTTTGGTACTAAAATTTAAAAATTTCAATTTAACTACTCATTTTTTTTAAATTACTCTCATTTTAAAAAAAAAAAATAGAGTAAGTCTCATTAAAAAAACCCCTTCATAACCTCCATGTTATGACAGTAACGTGAATGACATTGGAATGAGGAAAAGAGTGCCTAAGAATTTATTTACATAAGAATAATACAAAGTCAGTTCCTAACAAACTTCTGTTACAACATAACACTTAAAAACTAATCTAACTACACTAATACAACCAACTCAGATGGCTAGAACAACCTAAACACACAACCTATTCATCAACCTAAATTACTCCCATTTTAATCACTCTAATTTATCTTATTTATAATTTTTGTGACATGATATTTTTATTATTATTTTATTACTATATAATTAAAAATAAAAATAAAATTGAAAGTTATAGTGATTAAATTATTGAGTGGTTTGAAAGTTAAGTAATTAAAATAAAAAAATTAAACTTTAGTGACCAACATAGGAGTGAGAAGATAGTTGAGTGATGAATAGTGTAATTTTTTATATAACTGAAAATGTGTCACGTGTAAATCACCCGTTGAATTTTTAATGCCAAGATACTTAAACGAAATAAAAACTAAACGATAGGTATAATTTTAAAACAATTAAAAGTTTAAATACTAAAAAAGATCAAAACTGATAGTTTACGAACTAAACGCATAATTTACCCTAAAAATAAAACATTTAATTAATAGTCAACATGTAGCCGTTCGTTTGGTCACTCTTTTTCTTCTATGCCAAGCTGGGATTTCCACCTATCACTTGTTAAGTATTGTTCGGTTATTGATTGGCTCCAACTCCGAGTCTATCCATCATTACCTCTTGTGCATTGGGAAAATATTTGTAAAACCAACTGTTAACGGTGGCCTGGGTTTGCGAAAATTAAGTGTTCAGAATGAAGTTTTCCTCATGAAACTAGCTTACAAACTAGTGGTTAATTCCGATCAGCTATGGGCTAGAGTGCTACGTTCTAAATATAAATGGGTGGAATTGATCCCCGAATCCATTAATCGCACGAGGAGCTCGCATGTTTGGAAGGGTATTTCTCAAGTATGGAATGAGGTACGACAAAGCTTTGTTTGGAATATTGGTAATGGTTGTAATGTAGATTTTTGGAGGGAGGATTGGCTTTGTGATTTGGGACCTTTTGCGAGCTTTGCTGTTAATATAGCAGAGCGAGATAACCTTCCAAGGCAGTCGGTGTCTTCTATGGTGGATCATAATGGTCAATGGCGTTAGGAATTCATCATTGATAAACTGTCGAACACCATCGTTCAACGCCTGGCAGCAACAATACCCCCACGACAAAGCTGTCGAATGAATGCTCTAGGTTGGAAATGGAGCGTTGATCGGAATTTCTCTGTTAAATCAGCTTATGAGTTGAGGCGGGGAATTTCAAATGACGTTACGCATAAAGTGTGGGAGGTGATTTCAAAGTATCGTGGACTGCAGCGGATTAAATTTTTTTTATGGTTGCTAGCGAATGATCAGCTTCTTACTAATACAGAGCGAGTACGACGACATATGGCCACAACTAGCAATTATGGAATTTGTGGACAGACGGGTGAATCATCAGACCATCTTTTTCGCCAATGTTACATGGCTATGGCTATTTGGTCAACATTAGTTAAAACTGAAAAGTTAGAGGATTTTTGTACAAGGGATATCAGAAATTGGATGCAAATCAATATCGCTTCCCCGGGGTTTTATGCACGTGAGGAGAATGATTGGGACTTACGGTTTGGTTCAATCCTTTGGTTAATCTGGAAGAATAGGAATAGCAGAATTTTTGATCCTGATTATTTTGAGCATGAGTCTGTATTGGAGATGAGCAGACGCCTCACTCTCGAAGCGAACCGTGTAATGGAATCATCTTTATCAACGATTCAGCTTTCTCACTGTTCATGTACTATGCCTGATGTTTGGCAACCGCCTCCTCACAATTGGTGTAAGATTAATATCGATGGGTCCTGTGACATAGGAAGCGGATTTGCATCATGTGGAGGTATTATTCGATCTTCGAATGGTGGTTGGATGTTTGGTTTCTCAAAAGCGATCGAAATTTGTTCTATAGTTGAAGCGGAGTTATGGGGTATCCATGAAGGTCTTTCTCATGCTTGGAATCTAGGAGAGCGGCTAATCACGGTGGAAACAGATAGTTTGGAGGTTGTTCGAATGTTAAAGAAGAACACAAAGAGAGGATCAATTTCCACTCTTATCGACTGCGTGAATGAGTTGATTAACAGAAATTGGAATGTTGATTTAAAGCACATAAGCAGGAATGCAAACAAGGAGGTGGATAGACTAGCGAAGATTGCCGCGACTAGAGGATAAGTTCATATTGTTTTTTCCACCCCACCATGGGAAGTCATTGATATTATCCAACGGGAAGCTGAAGATTACACGTTGTCAGTAGAAGCTTAATCCTCTGTATTTTTAATCTTTTTGTTCACAAAAAAAATTTTGTGCAAGTAATTCGGTGTATTTGCATCTGTTATAATATATAATTTAGTAAGAAATTTAAAAGAATCAAATGTATATATATATATTAAAGGGTAAATTATACAATTCATCACTGAACTTTACTTTCTCCTATTTCACTCATTATACTTTTAATTTATTTAATTTATTCATTGAACTTTAGAATTACCCATATTTTGGTCACTATGAATTATTTTATTATTATTTTGATATGACATTACATTTTTATTTATATTTAATATAAAAATAATTTAAAATATAAAATTAAACCTAGATAGTGATCGATGGTGATGAGATAGGACAATGATTATATTAAATAATTTTAAATATAATAATAATAATAAAATATCATTTTATTATTTACTTTAATTATTTTTATATTTAATAATATATAAAAATACCATGTCATAGAATAGTAATAAAATAATTTGTAGTGACAAAAGTAGAAGTAATTCAAAAGTCTAATAAATAAATTGAAAATATTAAAAATATTATGAGTAAAATAAGAGAGAAAATAAAATTTAGTGATGAATGATGTAATTTACCTTATATTAAAAGGTCCACTTAGGATGAAAGAAAAGGGTTGTAGTTTAGGTTTGGTAAGTGTGGAGTAACATATTTTATTTTTTTAAGGAGTAATAAAATAATATTTGTTTATAAATATTCTAATTATAAATAATGTATATTCTCATAAAAATGTATATACTTGAAAAAATAAATATATATTATATAAATTTAATTATTTAAATTTAAAATCCTTAAAAAGATATAATATCTTTTTTACTATTAAAATTACTGGGTGAATTCAATATATTTATTTTATTTGTGGAATATTCGAAGTGCGTTGTTGAATGGTGATTTACACGTAAATTGGAGCCACCTGTCCGACTAAGTATTTTAGCTAGGTGGACACGGGTAGTTATGATGTACGATAATTTTAATATATAATTAATAAAAAAAATCTATTAGAAATGTTATTATTTGTATAATATTTCTGGTAAAATACTACTTAAAATATTATTTTTTATCAAAAATGTTATTTTCGTTAACTAATTTCTGGTAAAGCCTAATATTAATATTTTTTATAGAAAAAAATAATGTTTTAGGTAACACTTTACCGAAAATATTAAACATTTTAGGTAGCGTCCAATATTATCATTTTCGATAGAAAAAATAATATTTTAAGTAGCGTTTTACCAAAAATATTAAAAAATAATAATATTTTTGATAAAATATTTTCTTATTTATAAATTAAGACCATCGTAATTAAGATATCCCACGTTACACCATATGTTAAAGCTGTCGTAATTAAGATATCCCACGTTACACGTCAATATATCATTTACAAACTTACCGGCTGGGAATGGAACATTCCGGGTTTAGTCCCTTCAAAATTTCTGCAATTAACTCTTTTGTCTAGCAGCACCCGGTTTTCGAGGACGCTAAAATATGCTGATCCTGATCCCAACAAAATGCACTACTAAGCGGTCCAACAATTTCGTCATTCTCATGTGCTTCCGCATCAGGAGTTGCTAGAGAATTGGCGCCTGGGAGCGCGCCACTGGACCACTTCATGGAAATTCATTGCACACACAATGAATGGATCCAAGGGATAGATACCAACGGTTATCCTTTAAAAATTTCAATTTTTTTTTAATTTTTAATTTTTAATTTTTAATATTATATATTAATAATTTATTTTTTAGAATTTTTAAATTCGTTACTTTTACATAAAAATGCACTTCTATTCTTAAGAACCATTTATTGTTGAATATGAACATTTGATTGAATCGAGTTAAAAAAATATAAACTAGTTGAATGGGTGAATCTCATTTTATAGCTCAACTTTTATTTGAACCTTTTTCTAGAGTTGAATTTATGAAATTTAAATCAAGTTGAAATGTTCAAGTTTTTGTTTAAATTTAATTATAAATATTTATAATTTTATTATATTACTCGATTATAATTTAAACGGTTATATATATATATATATATTCGTATTTTTTATATGTGATATGCATGTATCATACGAATTGATGCACTTAACTATAATTTAAAAATTAATTCACTAATTATTAAAAAAATTGAGTTATTTAAGTCTTATTATATAATTAAAAATTTGCTTCCAATTCTTTTGAATCAAATAGAATCAAGTCAAACTTTTGTGCGATAATTTTTTTTGACTCGACTTGATCATATGTTTATCCCTAATAAAATAGTGATTTCCAGGGATCAATACAAAATTTTATGTTAGGGTCCAACTTATTCCATTTGCACTACTGGCACTGCCACCTATAATTCTCTAGTAGCCTTAGGGAGCAAAGCAAATATATATATATATATATATATATATAACCTAACTCCTCTAGGGAACATAGTGCCACCACCAGGGAACATGAATTTCTCCCCTTGTTTCCTCAACCAGTTCTGATTAGACTTCTGCTTATTGATCCAATTACACGGCACATTCCTGAAATCACAACAACATGTTAGTACCATGTAAACTAAAGACGAAGCCACTCGATCCACTCGACATAAATTGGCATAGCTAAAAACAAGCTATATTAGTACCTGTACCAACATTAATCGTGACTCTTCGGCCATCTGATTGGTGGCTTATAGCCATCAGGAGGTGGAACCAAGCATTGCTTCCTCTCTAACATCGGAGGGCAGTGACATTCCAAGAACGTAAGCCGATGCGAACTGTACTTCCTCCACCTCTGTGACAATCAATAAACTCATCAGCACAGCAAATCTAACACTAACCTGAAAGAATGTAATTCCGTGCCTTTTTCATTACCACAGGGATTCAATATATACACAGTCATTAGTAGATACAATCCTAACCATTAGGCTATAATTTAGGAATTAGGCTATAACTTAGGCAACTAAATATACAATAGTAAATACAAAATATTTGGAGAATATTTTGTAATTAGGAATTAGGCTATAACTTAGGCAACTAAATATACAATAGTAAATACAAAATATTTGGAGAATATTTTGTAATCTATCACTCCCCCGCAGTCGAAACGGGAGGATCTCGAACGTTAAGACTGGTCCGGAAATCGTCAAACAATATAAGGGGCAATCCCTTAGTGAAAATATCCGCAATCTGGTACCTAGACGGCACATGACGAACACGAACCTCACCCCGCGTAACTTTTTCTCGAACAAAATGAATATCCATTTCAATGTGCTTCGTACGCTGGTGTTGAATGGGATTTCCAGAAAGATAGATAGCACTCACATTGTCGCAGTAAACCATTGTTGCTTTACGGATGGGACAGTTGAGTTCGAGAAGAAGATTACGAAGCCAACAAGACTCCGAGACAACGTTGGCAACTCCCCTGTATTCTGCCTCGGCACTTGATCGGGAAAGCGTAGGTTGTCGTTTGGACGACCATGAGATCAAATTGTCACCCAAAAAAAACACAATACCCGGAGGTGGATCGTCGAGTATCGGGACAGCCTCCCCAATCCGCATCCGTATAAGAGACAAGATCAGTAATGGAGGAAGGAGAAATATGTAAACCAAGATGAAGAGTACCTTGGATATACCGGATGATACGCTTGAGAGCGTTCATATGTTCATCCCGAGGGTCATGCATATGGAGACAAATATGCTGAACTGCATAGGAAATATCCGGCCGCGTAAAAGTGAGATATTGCAGGGCTCCCGCAAGGCTGCGGTACTGAGTTGGATCAGCATATCGTGCACCGCTGTTGGCACTCACCTTCGGCTTGGTATCAACTGGAGTCTGACTGGGCTTACAAGAATACATGCCTGCTCGATCAATGATGTCCTCAGCGTATTTTTGTTGTGATAAAAACAACCCACCCTTGTGTCGAGTCACACTGATACCGAGAAAATAGTTCAAGAAACCCAAATCCTTCATAGCAAACTCAGAGTTGAGACGAGCCATTATAGACTTGCGAAGATGCTCAGAAGACGCCGTCAGAATAATGTCATCAACGTAAAGCAGTAGGTATGCCATATCCGACCCGTGTTTGTAAATAAATAAGGAAGTATCTGATTTACTGTTAGAGAAACCAATGGAAGAAACAAAATTAGCAAACCTCTTGTACCATGCCCGAGGGGCTTGTTTGAGCCCATAGAGAGATTTACGCAATAAACAGACATAATCAGGATGCACTTGATCTCGAAATCCCATAGGTTGGTGCATATAAACCCTTGAGGTCACCATGCAAAAAAGCATTGCTTACATCTAACTGGTGAATCAACCATTGTTTCGACAGGGCAAGACTAAGCACATTACGAATTGTTGCTGGCTTCACTACCGGACTGAAAGTCTCTCCACAATCAATACCAACACGCTGAGTTTTACCATCACCTACAAGACGGGCCTTATGCCTCTCAAACGAACCATCAGACTTTATTTTATGAGTAAAAATCCACATAGAACGAATGACATTAACTCCAGGAGGACGGGGTACCAAATCCAACGTCTTATTTTTAATAAGAGCATCATATTCGTCAGTCATAGCCAACTTCCAATTCGGGTCACGAAGTGCAACCACAGGGTTACGTGGGAGAGGAGATCTCGTAACCGTGATAGTATGGGCCTCGGATGGGTCAAATATAGTTTTTGGCTTAAAGATACCATGCTGGCTGCGGGTGACAGGGCGTTCGAATGGAACAGGGGGCGGTCTGGGCCGAATTGGTGAAGGGTTTGGAGGAGACATGACTGGTTGGGTCGTAGGAGAAGAAAGTGGAGTCTGTTGTGGTTGGTTTTGATGAAGAAGATACGGCGACACGCCATCATTCAAAAAATCATAATCACTTGTACTAGGTTGATGGACTTTGGTAAAAGGGAAGATAATTTCATCAAATTGTACATGCCGACAGATTATGATTTTATTGTTGGATAAATCAAAACATTTATACCCTCGATGATTATCGGGATAACCCAAGAAAACACAGGGAGTGGATCGAGCTTGTAATTTGTGAATAGTCGTGGATGGAATAAGAGGATAACACAAGCACCCAAAAACCCGAATGTGAGAATAAGAGGGAACCCGGTGGTATAAAATTTGTAGAGGAGACGCATCAGCTAGTAGTGTACTGGGAAGAATATTCAAAAGATGGGTTGTCATATGAAGCGCATGATGCCAAAAAGAGTGTGGCAAAGAGGCATGAATAAGTAGTGTGCGCAAGATATTATTAATGGATCTTATTTTTCATTCGGCCTTCCCGTTTTGTGAGGAGGCATAAGGGCAGGAGAAACGAAAAGAAATGCCATGGGACTCACAGAATTGCCGAAAAGAGGCATTATCAAACTCTCCCCCATTATCACATTGTATGGTTTTGATATCTCGTTCAAACTGGGTACGAATATGAGCTTGGAATTTATAAAAATGGAGAATACTTGTGATTTATTAGCGATGGGAAAAGTCCACAAGAATTTCGAATAATCATCCAAAAAAAGCACATAATAACGATGTCCCGAAGAACTCAAAATCGGAGAAGTCCAAATATCACTATGAATAATATCAAAAGGCATGAAAGTTTGAGAAGATGAAAGAACAAAAGGCAACCGAATATGTTTTCCCAGTACACAAGATTGACAAGTAGTAGACTTAGATGGACTATAACAAGCAATCAGTTTATTTTGCTGAAGAATGGATAAAATGGAGTCGCCCGGGTGACCTAAACGGTCATGCCAAAGCGTTGAAGCAAGCAAAACAGTATGAGAGGAGGCTGGATGCGGTCTAGTGGGAGTGATTGGGTAGAGAGAGCTGGTACTATCACATCTCATTAGACGTCTCCCCGTCTGTAAATCATGCACGGAAAACCCACAAGGATCAAACACCACTGACACATTATTATCAGTTGTAAATTTCCGAACAGACACTAAATTTTTAATAAGATTCGGAGTATGCAGGACATGTTTGAGAGACAAAGGTGGGTTCGGGGAAGGTAATACGGTATGACCGTAACCATGAATTGGAATTGACTGACCACTACCAACAGTAACACCATTATCTTTGCTCATATTAACATAAGACGAGAGATTACCTTGTGTTGATGTCATATGAGACGTCGCCCCAGTATCCATATACCAGTTTGGATCCGATTGAGAGAGAGACATGGTGTGCATGGCGGACTCAATATCCGTAGGAGCCCACTCGGACGCTGTAGTATAGGCTTGCTGCTGCTGAGGTCGTGCTCCTAGAATACCAGGTTGTCGTGGTCCAACTTGCCTACCCCAAGGTTGAGTCGGATATGGACAAGGAGGCATGACCCAAGGTGGTTGCATCCATGTCCACCAAGGAGGCATAGCCCATGTTGGTTGCATCGGACCCTGCTGACCACCGCCCAAGTTCGGACCACCTCCACGGTTGCCACCACGTCCAACACCCGGCGTCTGAACTCCACTACTAGTAGGTTTGCGGTTTTTGTTGTTGTTGCGGTGCTTGTTCTGTTTCCCACGTGCACGACCTGGAGGAGGATGATTAGAAATCTCATCAGTGTCATGATTAGTCACCATCATCGCATCATCAGCCGTCGCCTCCTTCATGCTGGTTTCTTCTAAGGCCAACATCGATCGAACTTCATAAAAAGGTGGTAGTACCTTTTTGTGGCGAATAGCCGAAGCAACTCCCTTGTAAGCCGGTGTAAGACCACCCACCATGCGAAGAACAAGACGATTGTTCGAAACCGGAGCACCCACATTCTTGAGTTGGTCGGAAAGTGTTTTGAGGTGCTGGCAATATACAGAAACCGAGGAGAAATCCTTCAAGTAGGTGTTGTTGAACTCGTGTTCCAAGGAAACAGCACGAGAGTTCTCATTATCCTGAAACAAATCGCGAAGACGATTCCATAGAGTCATGGCAGAAACATCGGCTTCAATAACGGTATTCAAAAGATCTGTCGAAATTGTGGAATAAATCCACTGAACCACAGCAGCATCCAACGTATCCCACAACTCTTGTTCTTCCTGACTAAAGATGGTCGGCTCTGTGGCCTCCCCGTCCTTAGATTTCGGTGGGATAATATGATGAAGAACCTTGTGAGATCGACAATGGACCTTGAATAACTCTGCCCAATTTGTATATTGGACGTTCTCCATCTCAAGAGTGATGGGAACATGTGTCTTGATGTTAGAAACAGCAAGAGCAGGGTGAAAGGATGAGGAAGATGATGTGGGAGCCATATCAGACGGAAGGACAGAAGACAGAGAAGAAGAGGAAGAGAAAAAAATAGGGTTGCAGAAGCTAGGATAGATCAACCGTAGCTGATACCATGAAAGAATGTAATTCCGTGCCTTTTTCATTACCACAGGGATTCAATATATACACCGTCATTAGTAGATACAATCCTAACCATTAGGCTATAATTTAGGAATTAGGCTATAACTTAGGCAACTAAATATACAATAGTAAATACAAAATATTTGGAGAATATTTTGTAATTAGGAATTAGGCTATAACTTAGGCAACTAAATATACAATAGTAAATACAAAATATTTGGAGAATATTTTGTAATCTATCATAACCAGCCTAAACATCATTAAATGAACACTCGTGTGTGTTACCCTGGGATCAGTGCATGGAGTGTAATCCTGATAATCAATGCTGCATTCCGGGAAAGCAGCCGATTCGATTCGAAGGGGGTTTACAGCAGGCTCGTTTCGAGAAGAAACAGTCTTGGAAACATTCTGCACTATATTGCCCTCCAACCGAATTTTCTCGGAACAGAAGATTCCACCAAGATAGAAAGAAAATCCACAAAGCACAAGAATCAGTAACGTTGCAGAGACAATCTGAAAGATTTATCGGGCTGTGCATGATATTTTCCTTCATTAGGCTTCATGGTTTCAAAAACAATTACTTACTGCAATTCAAAAGGCACCAGTCAGTCAAAACAGAAAGAAATCAACCGAGAAACTGTCTTTGCATATCAATTTTGATTCTCCTTAGGTAAAGAGAGGAACAAGTAAATGGATTTCGTTTGAACAAATCCTTGTGCAAAAGCTTCAAAGAAACTCCATTAATATATAACATGAGGTGCAGGTAATGATGAAACAAATATTAGCTTTTTAGGAAAGATCTAAGTAATGGAAAAAAATTAAATTTAATTCAGATCTTGGTAGCATTCCAGACCATAAATACAAGACTCTGAAAGCTGTAATACTCGAGGTCTAATGCCAAATACCACCGACACATAAAACTGTGCACGTCACTCTGGCTTTATATCTTTCACATGATAAATAGGGGACCCAACTCGTACCAAACTCAGATCATAACATGGTCCCATACTCTCTCTCACTGAGTCAAAAAGGTAATAGGGAAACTATGGATTTCCTGCCCAAAATGGAAAAGAAAAAGGATACCTCCAACATTTTTCTTAAGTGCAAAAAGATAATCTCTTTTTGTCAAATAGCGGTTAAGACTCTGATACAGAGACTTGCACTAAAACCCAATGAGAGATGTGAGTTGCGGAGTGCACAGCACAAACTTATAAAAATAAACACATATAGGCAAAAGGCATAATCCCAAAATTAGCCTCATTTTCATTTTAAGGTAAAAAGTCCAAATTTAGATGAAGATCGTCAGTTAATATATGATTAACACTTTAAAATAAGGGTCTTTTGACCTTAAAATAAAATACTGAGGGCCAAATGATTCAGGAAAAAAAAGAATAAGGGCCTCATTGACTATTCTATCAAATATTAGGATTTTTTACCTTAAAATAAAACGTTGTTGGTTGAAAATGCTCTAAAAAGGAATATATGTTAAACTGATCATTTTAGTAAGGTGAGGCTAATTTTTATATTATCTAGGTAAAAAGAACTCAAACTTTTTTAAATAGGGTAAACTACATATTTAGTCACCTAAGTGTCCACATAATTTTGTTTTGATCACATAACTGTATTTTTTAAAATTATCACTAAACTTATATTTTTTTCCGTTTTGGTCATCCACCATTAAAAAATAAACATAACTATTGATGTGGTATTTTTTTTTATTTTTTTCATTGATGATGTGGTATTATCTTATTATGACACTTCAGTCCAACCATTAATTTTTAAACACGGGTGACAAATGTAAATTTAGTAATAATTTGAAAATAAAAATAGTTAGGTGACCAAAATGAAACTGCAAGAATAATCGGATGACTATATATTTAGTTTAACCTTTGAAATAAGGTGTTGTGAGGTTCCGTGTTTACCTTAATGATTAGCTTGTGAAGCCATGAATTAGATCTCAAAATAAAAATATGAGAAGTTTCAATTTTCAGCTAAAACAGATGGCAAATTTAGCCATTATTTAAAAGAAATTTAGCCAGAGTTTGGGCAGTCTCTGGCACAACGTCCGGTTTGATGGCATTTAAAGCATTCTCCAGAACCACGGCCAACACTTGCCCCAGAATACATTCTATCAGAATAGTCCCTATCAATGAACTGTACTGGACCATTCATGACGGTAGGACAATTTGTAGAGCTATGACCAGTTACACCACAACTATTACAGAATACAGTCATGCTTGAAGCAGTTTCTCTAAGCCCAAAACCACTTTAATTCTTTCAATATTGACCCCCTTGGTTTACCGGCAACCCATATTCTCTACTAGCAGTTGTTGGTGCGATTCCTCTGCTTCCATCAATCCCAACACCTGCATACTCCGGACCAGGATTAGGACTGCTAAACTCTGCCTTTGACGCAAAAGGACCAAAATCATTCGTTTTAATCTTCTTGATCATATCCAAAAGGTATGTTGATTCCGATGAAATTTTTTTCCCTACTTTCACCACTGTTGATTTCACACGCTGTTCATCACTAAAAATTTCCTCCTTTACTTTCAACTTGAATATATATTTATTAAACATGACTTGACGTGTGATTTCCATAAATTTTTCATCATCTTGGTTTTCACACCTTGAATGGTACAAATCTTTTGCAGGCACCCCAATAGATCCTGACCAGATTCCTGAAAAGCAGTCGCCCATATTAGGCCTGTATGATCCTGTATCTGGAACTGAATTATATACCTATAATCACATTCGTCTACTGCCCTATCGCATTTATCACACCACCACTTCCCATCTCCATTATTTGTAACCTTTTTGTTGCATTGACGATCCCCATTCATGATAGAAGAAGCTGTATAGCAAAAATTGTCCAACTTGATGTATGCAATCCTTGTTACTACTGTAATCCAATCCGGCTTCTCAGAAGTTCCTAGCTTCTCATCTTTGATTTGTGAGAGTTTTTCTATTATCTTCTCTAGTCACAGTTGATGTTTCCCTGGAAATAGATACAAGAGTGTTCCTCCCCTTACTAACAAACCACTCCTTTAACCTGTGAGCCTCGGGAAAATCAGGATCGATAAATAACTGGGTTGTAGAGATAGAACTGGAAACTCTCCAGAATCGCACAAATATTGGAGCTTTTGTCCTTCAGCATTGCAACAAGATCTCCATAGAGTTAATTCAACACTTCGGCCAGACATGTCCTTCAAATGAAGGGTTCTCTTCTGAGTTTCCATACCATTCTTTCTCATTATTGAAGCAGCAGGACTGATAAATGATACCACACCAATTGTATCCACCATGGTATTGCTCTCCATACTTTCAGTATCACTAGTGGTACGGAAATTAAATTGCTGTCGTGGAATTCTGTTGTCATCCTCATAACAATGCTGTATTGTTGATGTGCTATCAAGAAATATTTCATGCTCATCATTAAGGTGATTAAATGCCTTCTGAGCAGGTTTTAGACTTCCCCTAGAAATCAAATAAATCTTACCAGCTTCAATCTGGCTATAGAATTGGTCAACTACCGCATTAAAACAAGTCACCCGTATTTCCCCACCATCAGAATCAAGAAGGTCAAACGAGAAAACTTTACCTTCACCTCGATCATTATTATAGCGCCTAAGTTCTCCCTTTGTTACTCTGGCCTTTATTGTCCACCGGCCCTGATATGGATTCAGAGCAGAAACTGGGATAATCCTGGGTGATGCTTCATTATTGACTACTGGCCCTCTGTTAGTGTACATTGGGGATGGCTGCTGATACGTAGGTATTGATTGGAAGTTAGAGTTGCTTAGATGACGTGAAGTTACCGGCCTAGGATTATTGAAACCTGTACTCTGAACACCATATGGTCCAGGAAAACCAGCAGAAGGATCTGCTTTAAGATTAAAGGGTGGTGCATTTGCAGCATGACTTTTTATCTGTTCAGATTCATTCAAATGAGAACTACCGTGCCATTGATTCATTCTAGGATGTTGCACACTGACCCCAGCCAAGCTCAGACCAACAGAACTTCCTCCTAAAGAGTTGGTTTGTGCCATCACTGCCCCAGGTTGATAAGTAGGAACATGTGTGAGCCTGCCTGGAAGATCTTGGTGCTAGTACTGGTTCCCAATATGATAGAGAAACGGAAGCGGAGGATGATCGTTCCTCTTCGTTGAGGGATGGAACCTAGAAAGCTCTAGACTCGATCAAAGAACGAGAGGATGAGTGAATGATGCGGGCAGCAACAAGATGTTTGGATTAGGACTTTGACGGTTGATATTAAGACAAGAAGATAAGGTTAAGAAAATAAAATAAAGATAATTTAAATTAAGGACAAAAAGGTAAATAAGATAATAAAAGAAACTAAAGGAATTAGGTTAACTCCCCTTATAGTGGGCAGCAAGGGTGATATTATTGATGGATTTGGATGGATGAATACTCATTGGAAAGATAACGAGATAAAGATCGCAACGAAGAAGACAGATTAAAATTCTGACGGTCGGATCTTCGTAAAAGTTGATTTAAAAATGTATCCCCAGTAGGTATATGCTTAACGTAAACTTTAAGAATGGGACAAGGATGGTGGTTTTGATGATGGGGGAGGAAGATGATGAATTATGGAGATGGAAGATAGATGGATATATCCTACTGAACCCTCCTAGTCGCAATAAAAATGTAAACTCGACAATACGGCTCTAACCAGCCCTCCTAATTGCAATGAGAAAGCAAATCGGAGTGTGAAGATCTCTCTCTCAAGAACTTAGAACAACTTAAAGGAAAAGATGCTTCGAAGGCACAAGACAATCAACTCTTACAAAAACGTACTCAATGTTGTATTATTATTCAAAGGAAAGATGTGTGAAACAATAAAGGGAAAGCCTCCTTTATATAGGTGAGGAGGAATCCTAGTAAGAGCCTAAGTATGGGATAAAAAATAAAAAAATATGTCCTAATTGTACTATAATGAGCGGCATGAATACTGGCCATTGATGAAGTTCTTGATTCAATGGTTGTAATAAAATCAAGGCTTTTGAATGCATGATGAAACCTCTAGTTTGATGGATGGTCTAGATGAGACTTCTAGAAGATGAAGGGGCGACAATGCATGATGAAGCAAGGGAGAGCCGAGCATGCGATGGAGGGTGAAAATGATGGACTTTTCTAGGGTTTTGTCATTACAAACAATCACCATCTTTGGGTCTGATCCTAATATAATAACAAACAACTTAAATAACTAAAATCTACTTAGGAAAAGTGATCCATTCTTTGTATTCTAGCAAGGGATACTTTATACAAGGTTTTAGTAATTTAAGGGGGTTTGAAATTAATTTCAGAGTCATATTCATGAATCTTGTAATTTAGGCCTGAGTTATCTTCAACTTGGGTTATGGAGGCCCAAGTAGTATTATGTGGAAGAATGAATGAGTTTCCTTCTTGAAATTCTTTAGTCTCAATGTGAACTTATAATCCTTTGCTGATGAAAGCCTATCCTGCAGTCTGAAGCTTATCTTTTAACAGTTTGGCTCGATTTCTTGTAATTGGGCCCGATGGAAGAGTTAACCCATCCTCTTTGACAAAGTGGCGTGTGGTGCATATATCACAATAATATCACAATAATATCATATCTACCAAATATCACTTCCAAGTCGATAATAATAACAATTAGGGTTGTAAATGAGACGAGACAGATCGCGAGCTATTCGAGATTGACTCGATCAAAGCTCGATAAATACTCGGATCAAATGGACTCGACTCGAGTTCTTAACGAGCCAAAACGAACTACTCGATATTCGACTCGAAAAGCTCGTGAGCAGCTCGAAAATATAATATATTAAGATTTTATTTTTTTAGAAATAAATTATTAATAATATTAATATTTATGTATTGATTTTTTTATAAAAAAAAATACAGTAAGATTTCTTGTATTTAAAGTTAATGTTCGAGTTTGAGTTTGAGGCTTCAATCGAGTTAAGTTTAATAATTTTTTTCATTTCGAACCTTTTCGAGCTGCTCACGAGCTTCAGTTTAGGATTTCGAATTCGAGTCGAGCTTGAAAATTTTAAGCTCGCGAGTTTTCGAGTCGAGTCGAGCTTCATTTCAAAGTTTTCGAGTCGAGTCGAGCTCAGCAATACTCGAGCTCGACTCGGCTTGTTTACCCCCCTAATAACAATCCTGCATGCATGGAATCGAACATAAGGTCAAGAATACAATTTACACAGAAAGCTATGCACATATGCCACATAAACCACACAGCTCGAGTAAAAAGCTTATCTGGACAGAAATCGCATATCAGCGTGTAAAGTCAGAAAATGTCATTACTTGGAGAAAGTAATTTTAAGTTAAATAAGAAAAGAGCCAAATCAATGGTTAGACATGCAAATGTGCAGTACATACGACATATACGATGATTAAATCTCCAAAATTCCAAGCATTAGAGCCAATGACACACTACAAGTCATTGTCATCCCAACTAAAAATCAACATTATACACTGCAAGACCAAAAATTGCAGATTGCAGACTTGATTATCTTTAACGGTAGAATTGATTCGTTGAAATAAATCAAGTTACTAATCACAAGAAACACAATACAAGAAATCAATCAAAACACCATCAATTAACAAGGAAAATAAGAATATATATACCCACCTAAAAACACAAGAACCAGACAACTATAAGCTGAAAACCCATGAAATATAAGTTCTTTACATAAGAAAGGAACATCAAAAAACGACAACAGTAATTAAGAAAAAAATATATAACGGAGAGAGTGCGGTACACATGCGATCTTGGATTACGTTACAAATGTACCGAGTCAACTGAATAACGGAGCCAACTTGCAACATTGAGGATTTCACAAGTTCGTTCTTACTGGTAGCGAGCATTCCTTGCTGCTTCAACGAACCATCAGAGAGCAATAGCCTGTACATCTCGCTCTTTTTCGGTTCTTGCTGCTGCTGCTGATTCTTCGACGCCGTTTGAACCTCTTTCAATTCTATAACTTGAAGCAGAGGTTTTAAATCCCTCTCCGTCGGCACCTCTCTGTTTATAATCCGAATCACCGCCCCTGCCGTCAGATCTGCCTCCATCGAAACCGTTTAAGTTAGGGACTGGTGGGCACAAAATAGCTGTCTGGGAAGAGAGAAAACTAGAGTGATGAGTTGAATCTTGAGAGAAAATGAAGGGTTGTAGGGGGAAATTAAAAATCTAGGGCAAAAGATTTTGAAGCGATACTTCACTTGGCCAGTTTACTGACAGAGGTATAAAGAGCGCCAAGTCCCGAGTTTTGGAAATTTTGGTTCCAATTTGTGGGGTCGTCGACCCTCGTTGAAGTGTAAAAAAACTGCATGAAAACTAACCAACCTTGGCTAAGTACAAATTACTAGCCTGAAATCCTCTTTCCGCTGCAGTTCTGAAAAGTAATGATCCCCAAGTAAATCATATTTATGAACAACAATGTAAAAGAATCCAGATTTCTAAATGATAATAGTTGTTACCACTTACCTCACAGAATTTTGATTGAATTCTCCTGATGTTTCTCCCCCGATGGGATAATTCTGCAAAAGTAACACATCACTGCTCGTCTTCTTTTGAACCGAAGTGCTCGGCTGCTGCTGACCGGACAAACCGGTCATCTCGGTCGACAATCTGCAGTCCAATCCAATTAAATTGTAAGTCAAACTATAAGTTGGCACGAGATATCGGAATAAATACTTGCCGGAAATTTGAAGTACTATATAACTCCGGGATGCTTGTCGAGGCCGAAGTTCTATGAACACACAATCAGATCATAAAAGAATAAACTACATCAGCCTGCAAAACCCAAGAATCAAGGTGACGACATGAAAGATTCTTGCCATTCCATTGGTGAGCCAGCTTCTGAAAAGCTCCTCACTATCAGCACGAAAATTCTGGGAAAGATTCTCGAACCCCAACATCTCCATAGTTGGTACCGGCATCCCGATTGAAGTCTCCATTAACGACTTAATAAACATCTCCTCACTTGAGTTTCTGTAAAAATCAGAGAATTGCCTCCCTTCAGTCTCCATGGCACTCTTTTCACTTCGATGGATCGGAGGCAATTGGTATGAATCAAAACTCTGCTTACTACTCCCCGGCTTTAGCGGAGAATCACCAACCGTATTAATCGAATTTTATTCATTTTGACTAATAATTTTCAAACAAAATCAATCATTAATTTTGTAAAAAAAAAACAATCTGATTAATAATTAAAGAAAAATCAATTAATTTAAATTCACATTTTAAACAACACTAATTCTTACCTCAGTAGGTACTTCGGGTGCCTTTGGATGGTGAAAACAGTGAGGGCAACAACATCATGAAATTTGTCAAAGTTTACGGCCTACATTAACACAAGTTAAATATTACAGCTACATTTGCTATTAATATATTAGCCGTTTTCAACCGGCAGTTCCATATTTTGTGTGTGATTTTCAACTTGAATACTGAATATGGTTAGCAACGGCGGCTTAATGAAAAAACGGTGGTTTTCAAGTCATTATAATGCTTAAGATTTGTAATTACTTGGTTTGATCACAACATTATTAAAACCTTTCATTTGTGTTCACTTTCAACTCTTAGGTTGAAGTTTTAATCAATGATTGTGGTGACTTACTAGGTTTGAAGATTAATTAAATATTTATTGTTATATAATTTAAATAATAATAATGAAACGAACACATAATAAAATATATCACTAAAATTATATATAAAACATTTTAAATAAAAAATCACAGGGTCATCACAAGTGATCGTCCTTTGTATTTGGAAAGCCGGCTTATCACTGGGTGGTTCTAAATCCACTTTGTTTTCAATTGTATTTAGTTTCACTAAATCAAATTGAATTGTTGAAAAATAAACTTAAATTCAATGAAGATCATATAAAGTATTTGTAGACACCTGTTGAATACGTTTCTTCACGTAGACAGTTTAAATGAACAAAGGAATTTTATTCTTCTTAAAAATATCGTGTTTCAATAGTTAGGTTTATAAGATACGTGTCTTATCAAAGAATCCACCTTTCATTTATCCCAACTCTTCACCTTTCATCTTTTCTAACCATTAATGATTGGAGCTATATAAATAGTGGACTAACTTCGTAATTTTGGTTAGCTCAGATCAAGATGAAAATAGTTAAATTAGTCCAACAAAATTTTATTTTTTTGTTAACTTAGATTAAATATATCAATATCTAATCTGTCGACATCATTTTTTGTCCGGACGGAAAAAAACTTAGTACGACTTAGGGGTTTTTCTTTGAAAATGTTTTGAAATGTGAGAAGTCGTCACCAATCATTTAAGTTGCGATTGAAACACCATAAAAACTGGGTGGTTTTAATAAAATATTTTATTTTTATCAAAATATCATGTTTAGGCTATGTGAAAATCCAGAAATCAGGTTCGGGAGTCGGTTACGCGTGGGGAAGGATTAACACCCCCACAAGCACCCCAAAAATTGGTACCTAGTTGATTACCCTATATTTAGAATTGAAAATTTTGAGTCTGAACTTTATTTAATTTAAAAATCATTACGGATGTAAAGTTGAAAAGTATATTCGTTTATTAATGCCAATAGCATTCGCCCCCTAGCATAAACGCTAGATATCAACTATTGTGCCTAATAACCGGACATTGCCTTAATTTTAGAAATCATGATGCGGTATTGAAAAGGACGTCGACCTATTTCGGCAATCACAAGTAGTCACCCTCTGAGCATACTTGCGAAAGATATACTTGACTCCCTAATAAGTGAATATTGTCTTAGGTTTTAAAACATGATACAATCGAACAATTTATTACTAATCCTAATTAAACTAAGGATAGATTAAGGCTTTTTCTAGCTTAAAGTGTCAAATTATGAAAAATTAAAGAACCTATAGACATAAACCTAAAAATTTAGGCCCTAATATTAACCCTATTTGATTTTAATCAATTATCGAATCAAATAATTGAGATGGTCCCTTGAGCATTTAGTTGAGGAAAACCTCGAATTATTCCCTAAATAAAAAGACTAGTTTGAAATCTAATCTAAAATGGAGGCTCGAATATTAATTTAAATTAATTTTATGATTCGAATAATTAAATTGGAACCTTGAACAAAAGCGAGGATCAAATTAAGAATTCTCTTAATTTAATGACTAAATATGAATCGAATAATTAAAAGATTATGAACTAAATCTAAAAAAGGGTGATCCATCAAGGACTAAATTAAAATGATACAAATATTAAATGCAATTAAAATATATAAAAGGACTAAAATTAAAGTACAAAAATGAAAGATAAAAATAAAATAAAGAAAATAGTAAATTAAAGTAATGAAATTAAAGGACTGAAATTAAATAAATAAAAATTAAAGGGTAGAAATTTAAATATATATATAATTAAATAACAAAAATAATAGAGCAATAAAATTAAAATATTAACATTGATTTTTAATATTTAACTCAGACCGTAAATAATGTGAGTCATACCCCGGGGCGGGTCGTCGCAAGGTCGTATGATATTTCAAACATAAAATAAATAAATAAGCAAATAAATAAATAAATACAAATTATCGGTTAGTGGTTAGCGGTTAGAAGTTAGAAAAGTTAGTTGTTAATAGAGTCCATACCGTAATAATGTGGGTCATCCCCTAGATCGGGTCACCTCAAGGTCGTATAATAATTCAAACAAATTAATAAAAAAAAAGTAGGAGTTAATAGAGTCAGGATCATAATAATGCGAATCATACCTCATATTGGATCACCACAAAGTCATATAATAATTCAAACAAATTAATGAAAAGGTTAGAATTAGAAATTAATAAAGTCCGAATAATAATAATAATGTAGGTCATACCCCGGATCGGGTCACCGCAAGACCTATAGTAATTAGGAGCAATAAAATAAAAGTTAATGGTTAATAAATAAAATAAAATAACACATAACCAAATAAACATAAAAAATAAAAATAGCGCATAGAATAGGACATAATTAAATACCAGTGGGAATCGTAATCGAATATAAATGCAAGTAAATAAAGCAACTAGCAGATGACCAGAATGCAACTAACATAAAATGATGCGTCAAATTTAAAATAAATAAAAAGAAAGATGGTGACTGGAATGTAAAAACAAGCTTAACACAAAGAGACTATTACGTGAAAATACCCCAAAATAGTGACCAAAATGCGAAAATACGGTAGAGGTTGGAGGACTGAAGTGTAGTTTTCCCCTAAAATAAGTGGTCAGGATACGAAAGGGTACTACAATGAGGGGCCCTAGGCGTGATTTACCCTTTTTTTAAAACCAAAATATTTCCCCTATGCATGCAGTTCGACCGAGAAGCGTCCAAGCTTCTCAAACTCCCTCGACCATCGCTTGCCAGCCCTCACAAGCTATCCGTTGGGCCGGTGATCACCGTACTCGAATCAGCGACCCCTACCATGACCGGAAGAGGATAGACCAAACTACTTCAATGGCTGAAAAAACCTCTTTGCTCTCTTCCTATCTCTCTCTTTCTTTTCCTCATACGACAGTCGAGAAGGCTTAAAACGAGCCTCAACGTCGGCCACCACACCTTGGTGGCCCCCTTATTTCGACCGACGCCCAAACCGACCGAGGAAAACCACTCAAAGGTCTAAGTGATCGCAAGCTTTTCTCCATCTCTTTACTTTCGACCAAAGCTCCCATGAGATTACCGTCGGCCACCAATAGTTGGTACTGCCTGGCCGTGAGATGGTCTCTCTCGCATGTCGGCCACAGCTCAACGGTGGCCACCTTCTCAACAACCCATGAGCCCCCCGAAACAGAAGCAAGGAAAATAAGAAAAGAAAAATAAAGAAGAAAGAGTCATTTTTTTATTTCATCTTTTTCGGGGGAAAATGGGGGCTGCTACATAGCAAGTTAAGGTTATTATAACCCCCAACTAATATTTTTCCCATTTTCTCTCTTTTTTTATTTTATAAAATAATAAAAAATGGTGGTTACAATTGCCTCTTTTTGCTCATTGCTGCGGAACATAAATAGAACAAAGATAGTAAGCACCATTTTTTATTTGGCCTGAGCTGCTAAAATCTTGATCTCCAATTTCTTCTGATCATGCGAGTTCTTCTCATTATGAACTATTCGCTAGGGATGTCAATCTACTTCCTTCTTTAACGGAATCCCTAAGGTTGAACAAGTTTTTCTCATTATGAACTTCTTCTCCCTCGTCGGATGAGTTTTTCTCATTATGAACTCTCCCATTGGAAATGTTGATCCACCTCCTTCTGTGATAAAATCGAACAAAGTGATGATGCTGATCCAACTCCATATGCGATGGATGAGCCAAGTATTGGTGTTGTTCCAACTTCTTATGTGATGAAAACGAGTTAAGGTTGAACAAGTTCTTCTCATTATGAACTTCTTCTCCCTCGTCGGATGAGTTCTTCTTATTATGAACTCTATACTGAAATGTTGATCCCTCGAGTGAGATGTTGCTAATTCAACTCCATATGTGATGAATCGAGTTAAAGTTGAACAAGTTCTTCTCATTATGAACTCTCTACTGGAAATGTTGATCCCTCGAGTGAGGTGTTACTGATTCAACTCCATATGTGATGAATCGAGATAAGGTTGAACAATCTTCTCATTATGAACTTTTTCTCCCTCATCGGATTAGTTCTCATTATGAACTCTCCACTGGAAATGTTGATTGGTTTATCTTTTTTTTTTGAAAAGTTTTAAACATGCAAAAGATTATCATATGTCAGTGATTTGTATTTAAAGCACCTGAAGGTAATGACCTGATGGTCCTCAATTTTGCTAAGATCCATTTTTTCAATGGTGAAAAATATTGACTGATTCTTTATTGAAATAAAGTCGTAAAATGAAATCTTTGTTGACTCTTTGAATTCCTGTCAAATCTCAA
Organism: Hibiscus syriacus; assembly: GCF_006381635.1. Lineage (NCBI taxonomy): Eukaryota > Viridiplantae > Streptophyta > Magnoliopsida > Malvales > Malvaceae > Hibiscus > Hibiscus syriacus. The sequence continues at coordinate 105,119 of NW_024062606.1, forward strand.
CATTTGAGTGAAAATGAACGAGTGAAAAGAAATTTGCTTTAAGAGAAGTTATCTGAGAAGAGATAAATTTTCGTTTCAAGTGAAACAATTTCAAAATCTATGTTCCAAGGGGAAATATTTCAAGCAAAATTGATTTTAAGAAAAACCGTCTCAAGTGGTAAATTTTTTGTTTCAAGGGAAACAATTTCAAAATTTATGTTTCAAGGGAAACTGCCTCAAAAAGAAGAAATTAATTTTAAGAGAAATCATCTCAAGTGAGATAATAATTTTTCAAGTGAAACAATTTCAAAAATTGTGTTTCAAGAAAATTGCCTAAAAAAGGCGAAATTAATTTTAAGAGAAACCATCTCAAGTGAGATAATAATTTTTTGAGTGAAACAATTTCAAAATTTGTGTTTCGAGGGAAATTGCCTAAAAAAAGATGTAATTTATTTTAAGAAAAATAATCTCAAGTGAGAAAAAATTCATATTTACTTGAAAATGTTAAATTTGAAGATAATCGCTCCTTGTTGAATACGTCTAGTTGTCTTTAATTTTATTTTTTTCATGAAAGATCTGCAAAGAATGTGTATCTTAATGTAATTATTGAATATTTCTACGAAATACAAATGAATTTTTGAATTTGTCCTCATAAAAGGAAAAAATGTCCAATGAAAACTTTCAAGAAAAATTTTAATGTATCCTCATAAGAGGGGAAAATCAAAGTTTTTTATTGTATAAGATGATGGATGTTTGATGCAATGATGCAAAATTATGTCTGTGTATGTCGATGCATGTTTTTGATTAATGGCAATAAAGAGGTGCTCAAGCAATCTTGGTTCTCTTCTTGATCTATTTGTATTCATTCTTTTCCTACACCAGAGTGTACCATTGTATTTCTGTAACACCCCAACCCGTACCCGACTCGGATACGAGTCTGACGTGTCACATTGACTTTTCAAACCTTGACTCTTAAGAAAAATCCCGGGAAATTTAAAACTTTATTTAAAACAAAATACAGACTTTATCAGAGTGCTCGTACTTAATGACTTATTACATGCCAACACTTTATACATAACCAAATACATACTTTGTCAAATACTTCTGATATGATCTTTTAGTAGTGATACTGTCTTTGCCACTTCTATTCTTTCACTTCTCGTCTCTTGGTACCTACGTGTAAATCACTTACACGCTAAGTCATAGACTTAGTGAGTCATATAAAACATATAATATAACCATATATCATTTCATATAAATAAAAGACATACATATGCAAACACTATCAATAATCCTTTCCACTTACCATATACTCATCATATAACACATATATCACTATACCCAGAAACACACATAACATCATATAATTCATGTATGTGCATTCATATCATTGAATCATGACATATCAATATGCATGAATCTGTTGTATGATAACAATATACAATCAGGTCATGCACACATGCAACTTACCTTCTTGTATCACTTTCACTTTCATTTGTCTTTCAATTTCATTGCCCATGTATATTATTGAGAATAGAGGTATGTGAGTACATTGAGGTTGTGCACTAATGCTGTCACCACAGCTCGTATAAATTCTCTCATGGGGCACCGAACATTCGTTCAGTATTCGTCCCGAAGGACCTGTCCAGAGGTTACAAAGAACCCCGGTAACTATCCAGAGGTCATAAAGATCCTCGGCAACTATCCATATGTTCCTTTTAACATAGGTAAACCCTCGACTCTTGGCATGCCAACTATACCTATAGCTCTCGTATCATATACTATGGGCATTTATTTATACATTTCGTATCACTTGTTCTTTCTCTTCTGTCACATACCACATGTATGTGTAACCATATATCTCATATCATATCACATGTATTATATATACATGTATTCACGTAAATCATTTCATGTAATTCATATCACATATATCACATGTGCATATAAGCTTATAGCTTCTTTCACATATACATGTAGTCACATAGCTTTCTTTCATGTAACCATGCATGTCATGTCAAATAACATATATCATATGTTGCATTTTCACTTAAGCATATAAATCATATAACATATCATCCATCTATTTCTATGTATTAATGCATACATGGTAATCACATAACAATTTAGAAGTTACTTCTTACCATAGTAACTCCATCACTGGCTCATCACAAGCCAATGTTAATTCAATAAAATAAGTACAAAATAAATTGCACTCACCTTAGCTTTGCTTTGATTCGATTCTAATTCCTCAATTGTCCCGAAACGGATCACGTTCTATCTCTACATAACAATACACAGATTCATATCAATATTCCAATTGATATATTCTAAACTGTCACTTCTTAGGCTAAGAGAAAAGCCAATTTACTCTTTCAATGAAGGTATGCATCGATGCACTACTTGTGCATCGGTGCATAAAATGCATTCGATGTTTCCTTATTAATGAGATGCATTGATGCACTCCTTATGCATCGATGCATTGATTGCATTCGATGTTATTATTTTAAAAGGATGCATCGATGCATTAGATATGCATCGATGCATCAAAGGCATTCGATGTTCTTCTTTTAAAGGAATGCATCGATGCACTTATGAATGTGCATCGATGCACCTTGTCCAGAAATTGTATTTCAAGCCCGAAATTCATCAATTCTTCATTCAATTCTTCTATTTTAATCCCCTATCATGTCTTTAAACTCAACTATCATTATTGAAACCAACTTATGTCCATATAAATCATATTTATCTTCCATATTTCATCAAGATTCTTAAAATTAAGAATCTTACTAAACTTTCAAATTTGTTATAAATCTTTTCTAACTTCATAAATCTCTTATTCTATTGATGACAAGTCAAATTCCATCTTAAAAATCTCTTATTAACTCTTTTCCAGAATTTCCTTTAAAAACTCATTTTCTTTAATCTTTCATAACTTCTTTATCTTTCAATCTTAAGATAACTTAAGCTTTCCTTAAGCTTAGTTATTATCTAATGATCAAAACCCAACCATAAATTTAGCAAATAACCAACTAAAAAAGAAACTCACCTTTGCAAGCTTGGCTCTTCACGTTTGAGAGAAGATGAAGATGAAGAAGATAAGTCTAAAACTTATCTCTTCAATCATACATCTCATGTATTATAATACCCATTTATTAATATTTAATATTATCTTTGTTCAATGACCATTTTGCCCTTCATCTACTTTAATAATTACTAACAACTTTTAGGAATTATTTCCAAATAAATCATTGAATTATTCCATTCTTCTACTTAATTCATCAAATTCTTAAACTTTACAATTTAGTCACTAACCCCTAGTTTGGGATGTTACAATTTCTTTGCGAAAATTTGCACTTCTTGCATTCAAATCATTTGCCCCGATTTCTGATTCTAAGCTTCTAGGTCTAAGAGACTTTTGTCAATTTCCAAGCTACACTCTCCAGAGAGATTGTTCTATTTGAAAATATTTTTTTCTTTTTTTTCTTTAAAAAATGTGAAAATTTTGTTGAAAAGAAAAAATTGTGCCCTTCTTTTAGGCTCACAATCGAAGCAATTCACAGAACATGATTTCACTAAATATCAAAAAAATTAATAGTTCTTTTAATATTTTTAAAGTTATAGCTCTTTGACAAGTATCAAAATTGATAGGTTGGTTTCAAATTAGCTCCTTAAAGTTCCTAAGGTTTCAATCATCAAATATGTCATTTTTTTCTCGGTCATTGTGAACATTATAACATGAATCTTTTTCTTGGCTTGGTATTTTAATCGAATGCGGACAAAATGACACAATTAGCATAATCAATTACTAGACTTTCTAGAACACTTCTATTTTTGTTCTCTGAAATCTTCCATTTTTTCAAGCTTCATAGACTCCCTTAATAGAGGTAGTGCAGAGACATCAATCTAAATATAAAATTCCTGAGTGCTTGTGTGAGGTTGACTATAATAGGTGGTCCTCAACTCCTTTAGTCCATTTCCATCAAATTTAACCATAGGCATTAGAGCATTTATTTATTGGAATTTATTTAGTTTGCCTTTGTTCAGGCATAGCTAAAGGATTCATCTCATTACAATGTCTTCGACTTAACTATCGTAGTGGAATAAACACCGAAGTGCCAAGTATCCGATCAATGTCATGGTTTAAATGCAATCTATTCATAAAGCCAGGGCCTTTGAGTTGCCTCTATAACCAATTGATTTAGTGGAATAGCTAAACTTTATTGTATAATAATAATAATAATAATAATAATAATAATAATAATAATAATAATAATAATAATTTTTTAACCTTTTGAGTATTCAGATTTAGAATTTCTTAAGCTCATCGAGAAGAACGTGTTATAGTCTAGATGTCTTTGATGGTCAAGAAATCCCACATTTAGAGTTTAGTTCCCAAACAACTGACCTAAACTAGATTCGTCTACTCCACCATTCCATTTGTGAAGATTAGGATCATCATTGAACGTCCTCAACAGAAGTGTAGTTTAGACAGTTTTGCAATGTCATACACAAGAGATGCCCCATGTTGTCCGCTCCTATTCATACCTGAATGCCAAACCTCTTTATCATTTCCTCATGACAGGAGAAGACTATATTGGTCCCTGCAAAAGAAGGGTATGATGTTCGAGTATATTTTCTGGGGTAAGGTCAAGGGTCCTTGTTTTATCAATTTTAAATCTTGTCACTTTGTCAAAGATCTATAACTCTATTTTTTTTGATAGAGCTTTTAATCCAATTGATACTTAAATAATTTCAAGATTGAAATTTACTTATTGATCATAACTTTAAAGTGTAGCATTTTATTTAATATGTTCGATTGTCAAGTGACTTACAAACCTTTTAATAGAAAGAGAAAGAAAAGAAATTCAAACAAGACAAAATGAGAGTGTCACAGAGATTCCTAGTGGATGCAATGACTTCTTCTCGGTTTGCAACAGAATGCCCCACCATTCGTCGAATGTCCATGCCCCTGATTCAATTAAATTTTGAACCTTGTGATTCAATTCCCCACAATTCTCAATAGTATGCCCCGAGCTTCCCATGTGGTAGCTACTTACTGCATTAACATCATACCCTTTATGAAATGGAGGCTCTTTCGGTTAAGACTGAATTGGATTTACGAGATTCTTTTCAACCATTAATGGGAGCATTTATTCATATGTCATTGGAATTTCACCAATAGGAGTCTTCTCTCGGGCCACTCTATAAGTTTTGGTCCCATGATTAACTAATATGTTCGTTTATATGTTTATAAACATGTTCATTTAGTGTTCGTTTTTCGTTTGTTTGTATATTTGATTTTTAATTTCATTTGTAAGCTAAAGAAAAATGATAAAATTATGAATTTGGTGCTTACCTCGATAAAATTAATAGTTTAAAAAGAAACTTTTATTATGTATTCTATTTAATCATTGTCTTCACCAATATTTAAAATATAAAACAAATAAAAGGAAAAGGAGAATTGGGTAAATGAGTTTGTTCATGAATATAAATGAACGAGTTTGTTCATGAACATAAACGGACTGAACCACCTTTGTTCGTATTCATTTGTTTATTAAATAAACACAATTTTTTTATGTTCGTTTATTTAACTTAACAAACGAACATAAAAGAACGTTATACAAACAATTCACCGAAATTTATTCATTTACTCCCCTAGAGAGAATATGAAACAACATGGATATTGCTTAAATGGTCCCTTCGGTTCTACGTGATAGGAAGATGTCAATGAGTCCGGACATGGCCCATTATTTAACCGCCCTGACGCCACGCCCACGCTTGTCATTTTCAGATTTCAGCAGTCTAGGCTGCGATTATTGCCAATTGTCTTCACAAAACCAAACAAACCATCTATTATTGTTTTCTTCTTTCCCATATATAACAATTAATGGCATAATGATTGTCATCACGGATTAAATTGAATGGGCAGCTGCTATAGTCATCATTTTTGAATTTTTTTAATGTTTTAGATATTATTTTATATTTTTATTAATAATTTATTTGTATTTCCTAAAATTTTTTAAATTTATTTTCTTAATATAAAATTCTATGTTTATCTCATATTATAATATAGAGTAAAATAATTTATTTAAATACTTTATCATTTAACTTTTAAGCTTAAATTACAATTTGTGTCGATTTATCTATAAAGTTTTTAATAAATTGATTGATTATCAAATATTTTTCAACGTATTTAAAATGTCTCAATTTGACCTCAATTTAAATAATATGATTTTAAAAAAATTATTATTCATCTATAATTAAATTTAGTGTACGAGTCATTAGTTTTAGATAAGGATCACATTTATTATTTATTTTATTTGTGAAGAGATTTAAATAAACTATGATTTACTTATTATTAGGTTTTTTAGTTTAGTTAAAATATGTTTATAATCTGAAAATTTCTGAGGAATATTTTTTATACAAAAAATATTAAAAACAAATTTGATACAGACATCCCTTTGAAGAAATTAACAGTAATTGTTTGAAGAAATATTTTTAGGTGCGCCAATTTGGATCCACAATGACCATGACCATGCGGATGCAGTCGCAACCTCAAGCCCCGTCCGCCAAGAAAAAGTGCATCTCAACACGTCATGCAGGGTTAATAAGGTTAACCAATTTCCCATTTATTTTTAGAGTATTGATTTATTTTAGTATTTAAACTTTTATTTTTTTAAAAGTATACCTAAATTTTAGTTTTTATTTCATTTTAGTACTTTACCGTTAAAACTTTAGTTTTGTTTCATATTAATACTCACATTTCAATCTAACGTTAAATTTTGAAAAAAAAATGAAAGTTTAGGTATTAAAACGGATTAAAAATGATAGTTTAGGTACTAAACATATTAAGTTTTTAACTGTTTGGTACTAAAATTAAATGAAATTTGATTGTTAGGTGTGATTTTGAAAAAAATGAAAATTTATATACTAAAATATATTAAAATTGATAATTTAGGTATTAAATGCGTACTTTACCCTTATTTTAAAGACAAATTACTCCAATGCTACAAAATTTTTGACTCGATTTTATTTTGACCACAATTTTTTTTATCAATTCAACCACTTAACTTTTAATATACTTTCAATCAAATCATTTTCCGCTAATTATTAATGGAATTGTGGATGTTGTAATTAAACATATTTATATAATAACACATTTAATTTTTATTATTTATACATTCTATTAGTTTTGTATTAATTATATTTATTTAAATGAATTATATCCTTTAATAAGATGAAGACACATTTTACTGTTTTATTGGTGGAAAATCAAGAAAATAAAAGTGGAAACAAGGGACTCAAATTTAGAAAAATGGAAGTGTGTCTAACCACAAATACAAATTTAATATTATTTTAATTTATGGTTGACAATATTTTATAAATAAATTAAACGAGGAATGGACGCAAGACAAAACGAGTCAAATTTTTTTGCCATCTTAACCACGACCCAAATGTTACTTACTCTACTCGAACCCATCCCGTCGGGAAAAATTATGTCATAACAACTGCCCCAAACTCGTCCCAAGATTATTTTATTTACTTAACAATCAATTTTTAAGAAAGATTTATAAAATAGATTTTAAAATATTATCAAATAACATTTGAATATCATAAAATAATTTATTTTATTAAAATAATCAATATTAATTGGACCTAAAAACTAATAAATTAGTTTTTTTAATTAAATCGATGGTTTAATATATTTTTAGTGTTTAATTATACATCAAAATATGATTTGGTGTCTAGACAATTTTTTTGTCAACAATAGGTACCTAATGTTTTCTCCATTATATTTTTATGAACATATAATTGTTTTTTAATAATGAAAATGTTATTTTTTTTAAATAAGAATTTTTTTTAAAAAAAATAAACCCGAAGTAGTCTCTCTCCTTTCCACTCTACATTGTCGACAGAAAAGGGTCACTCCCTGTTTGATTTTGTCCGGAGTAGGACGAGTATTGAACCTATTTTAATATAACAATTTTAAGGGGAAAATGTTTTTGGAATAAATTTAATTTATTCACAAAGTTTTCAAAAATAATTCAAAGTTTATAAAACTTGAATTTGAACACAAAAATGATTTTCTAGAAAGAAGTACCTATATTATTCTTACACTATCGATATTATTTTTGTAGTATCAATACCCAAGATAAGTAAAGTATTGATACCCTCATGGTAGTACCTATATTGCTTATTGGTTTTAGATGTGTTTAGATTTTAGTAGGCATTTTTGGTACCGATACTTAAAGGAGTATTGATACTACTTTGTATAGTAGTATTGATATCATGATCTTAGTACCGATACTTCCATCCCAACAGTTGAAAAAAGACTAGTTTTTATTAGTGCAATACCGATACTCCAAGCCTGAGTATTAATACTCCCTGGTCTGGACAATTTTATTTTGCAGCAATTAAGTCCCAAACGGCTCCAAAACATCTTCAATGCCTAGAAACGGTCACAAACACATTCTAACAAATAAAATGAAGTTCAAGACACTTGAAGAATATTATACAACACCTATCCAAACAATCCACATCAAGAGAAAAACTTTTTAAATCTTATTTTTCCTTTTCCCTTGTACATAGAGGTTTTAGTGAGCTAAATTGTGTAAACACTTCCTTTGAGAGGTTTGTTGTTTACAACATTTTATCCTTGTTGAAAAGGGGTTTTAGTTTTATCTTAGCCATCGTAAAAGATAAGGAATTTGTAAAGGTTACTTTTGAGCCTAAAAAAAGAACAAATTAGTAAATTTGTTAGAAATCCTTAGTGAGGAGTTAAAGAAGTGGATGTAAATTTCATTGAGGAAGTTGAACTACTATAAATCATTGAGTCAATTTTCTTATCATTTCTCCTTAATTCCCAAAAAATTTATAAAGATCAATTCACCTCCTCTTAGCAATAATTTCGGTTGATTTCTTTGAACCTCAAATCTTAACAACAAGGAACTTAACTGTGACGGCCGAGTAACGTATAGATGACTGTAGCCCTCAAAATCATCAGAAAACATCAACGAAAAACTTAGAAATCTAATGACCTTCAAGGTGTTTTTCACGACGATTGATGTAATTTCATAATTATTGGAGATTGAGTTTTGGTTGCAGGGCGAGACGGTTTTGATGGTGTCAATAGTAACGGTCATAAACTGATGGTAGTCGATCGATGGCGGAAGATATAAAATTCGAAGATTCTTTTATTTTTTTAAAAGTTATAATATTAAGTTTTTTAATAATATATTTTTAAAAATTTATACATGTAACACTTGTCCAATGACCGATTTAAACACAAAAAAATAAAACGTTGAAAACTTTAAACGCTATTATTAATAAAAAAAGTCTTTAAACGCTAAATATTAGTTTAAAATATAGTTTAAACACTAAAAATTATATTAAGCCTAAATAACCACTAAATAGAATATTTTTTCCCCCGTCCTTTCTTAAGAAAATGTGATATGACTATGAAAACAGAACAGTCTCTTCTCTGTCACCATTGTCAACAATTCTATTATTTTAAGTGTATTATTTTCATTCTGCAACCTTATCCAAACCCAAGCCCTTCACCAAGATTGGAGCTTGATAGATAATAATCTAAACAAGAATCAATTCCTTTTCTTTTTTGTCCCATCGTTTATAAAACAATCTTCTTTTTTCTTTTCAAATATTTTAACTTAATATTAATATTATAGTTTAAAAAATTATAAGAAAAATGAATATATAAACAGCAGATGATCAAAGATAAATAGAAGAAGATAAAGGGTGAGTGAACTCAACACTTGTACGTTTTATTCTACATTTGTGATCCAGAAATCCGGCATTTTTCTGATTTATTTGATCAAAGATCAATATTTTTTTTCTTTTTAATGTCACAGCCAAATTTAGGGAGGTAGAAGAAGGGGGGCAATCTCCCCTACCTCCTATTCCTTGGCTTGTAAATTCCAAAATTTCTACCAACCCTTTTATCTTCCTTGTTAGGCTCAACTTGCATTTTCAGACTATTAGGAAAAGAAGGAAAAATACAATTACTAATTTGGAATTTAGCTCCAACTTATTATGGATTTTGGGAATTCTGGTTCAACTTTCTGTGCTTGCTTTAATTCATCTTCAACACCATACATGTGTTCTGGAAATGGAAGTTGTTACTCACAACCCCAGATCTTCAACTTTATATTGAAACCCTCTTCTGCTTCTTCCAAAGTCACTGCTGCTTCGTCTCCCTTTAGAGAACTCGCTTGATCGTCTTCCATTTTCACCTTCCCTTTCTTCTTCTTCTTCTTCTTGCTGTAGGTGTATAGATTGTTTTTGTCAGCTCCATCATTGAAATGCTGTCCACATCGTATTTGGTGCCAACGGCAGCTATGGCTCATCCAATATTTCCAGATCATTGCTTCATCAGGTAATTCTCCGATATTTGAACTTGTTTTTGCCTCTCTCTTCGATTTTTTTATGCTTAGGAATTGATTTTGGTAACTGGGTTTAATGTAATTTGACTGTTGGGTACTTGGTTTTTATGATCAAAAAGGTTTGGGGATTAGGATATTTTTCCTAGTAGTAATTTAATGAATTAGAGATGGAAAGAAGGATGGAATATCCGTTTATTCTTTACGATCATCAGGTATGATCATCACCATCGTAATGATCACAAGGACTTGATGAGGTGGAGGATTAGGACCAGTGCTGCCACTCGTGCTTACCCTCTTTTTTCCAATCAGATTCAGCTAACTAAAGACTCTTCTTCCCGTCACAAATTGTACCAGGAGGTTGATCTATAAACAATATGTACAAATACGTTTGTTCTTCCATTCTGGATATCCACATATCCAATCATTGGTTTTGTTATTTAGATCATCTTCCATTTTCATTTTCTGATTTTCTGTTGGGACTCTAATGAAAACCCACAGGCTCTTAAGACTGCAAGGGACAAGTTCACTCGGGAGATCTCCTTCCAGTCCAAGGATAAAGACATCTCTCTTGCTAAGGTACTAATGACAACCTGCAAGGGGTGAGGTGCTTTAGTAATTTAAGTTGGAGATTTGATTTTGTTTGATATCTTTTGGTGTAGGCTTTACTTTACATTGCGGCTGAAGACGAGGCATTCATGTCTTTTAACCGGGAGATGGACACCCGCTCTCTCCTGAATGAAAGGAGAAATGTTTCTTCCTCGTTAGAGACCGAAGGCTGGGTTTCTTTGGAGGAAATGCCTTTGGGTGGAAAGACCATACCTGAATGGCTAAGTGAGTTGGATGCGATTGCTAAAGAAGTTGAAGCGGAGCTAGTTTCAAGGGACATAGGCTGCCATCTGGTTGAAGTTTTGGAGGCAGTCAATTTAGTTCTTTTCGAGTTAAGAGGCTTGACAAGATCCCCCGTTCTTGTAGATTCTAAGCATTCATACTTACACTCAGTACTTGATTCCAGATGTGGCAGTGGTAAAGCCTCATTCTACTTCCTTTTTTGTAGTAAGGCTCACTTGCTGCAAAGCATTTTCCGTCGGAATTTTCCCGAAAAACATATTCTTCCTTACCATTTTGGGATGTCCACTAATATGATTTTGTTAATTACAGCAATTTTGCTTAGCATAATTTACATTGAAATTTGTTGGCGACTTGGTCTAACCATTGTGGGATCTCGAGTTGGGGAAGATTTTTTGATATGGCCCCAGACAGGGTACCCAGAGGTACTTGAATCTTAATAAATCATTTCTGCAGCTTAGTTTAACGGTACATGTTCTGTTGTGTTCATACTTGTAGCAATATGTTTGATGTCTTAAACAATCCATTGTAACGTTCTCTGCTTAGAAAAATTGCGAGCTGGTCTTTTCTTTTGGTTGCTTACTCGCCTAAGGTCACTTTAAATGCACTTAACTTCTACTCTTCTCTCTGTAGGAACTCTTCAAAGTGACTTCAGGGCACAGCTTGTTTGCTATTGTCAATGGAAAGTGTGTGGAGGACCCTAGATCAATGGCATCGGATTTAACTGGTACTTCACTTTTAGGGCTCGAGATAGCTACCAACCGTGATATTATCGGGATTGCATTAGCCAATTTAATTGTAAGTCCTAATCCTCATCATCAAGTTGTATAACTAGATCTACCTTTAATTTATTCTAAACCATTAATGCCTCAAAGAGCGTACCAAAATTTCTTTCCTACGTATGAAATAAACTAACAAAAAGAAGATGCAGAGGCTTCACTGGAAACATGCTTCAAGATCAAATCACGGATTGATGCTGACTTCTCCCCTTAGGCATGTTCACGATGCCGGTGAGAAACCTAACATGATCGATGAATCCAATATCCCTTTGTTGCGCCCCAAATATCTTAGGTAAATCATAATTTTTTTTATGATTTGTAGCATCACTTTCTTCCCAAAATTTGCCTTTCTGCAAGATTTGTTCTTTTTAACTGCCACTCAACAGTTTCCTTATGCATTTCAAACCAAATGAACGACTAATATAGTAAAGGCCATGCTCTGCAACGTCGATTTACTTTTCGCATTTTGCTCTCATTCTTTTCATTATAACTGTAACCTCTGTTTCTCTATTTTGCGGATGCTTGGTATTGGGATTAGGCCTTCAAGAACTATTAATCTTCTTGCATCATGTGGAGTAGATACTTCTTTATGATTTTGTGAAATCAGAACATGATGTATCTTAAACATATTTCCCTTTATATACATTTTCACACTGAATTTGAATGCGATATTTCTTCATAAATGGTAAGCTAAAAAAGATGGGTGTATTTGCAGGCTAGCAATCATGGCTTCCGAAAGATTGTTGATTCTGCAGCCACATAACTGGGCACTGAGGAGAGACCATGGCATGATGCTGTACTATAATAGGTACGAATTAAAAAAATTCTTGGCTTTTAGAAAAGGTCTGGGTGATGGATGGAACTGAATTCGATAACTAAAAAAACTGTCAGGGAATACGGCAAGGCGGTGCAAGAGCTTAGCATTTGCATGGCCTTTGCTCCGGAAGAAGAGGCGGAGATTCTTGAACCATTCGTCGAGAAGTTGCATTTAATGCGACTGGAATCATCGTGGAAGTCTTTGGGACACGCAGGTCGACTGACGGTTCCTTGAGTTTTGTACATAACCAACCTTTCCCTCCCTCTGAAATACTCCTTTATAAGAGTTTAATGGATGAATTCTGCGATTGTGATTAGGCAAGCACGGGGTTTTTGATCACATGAACAGACGAACTCCGAAATATATAGAACTAATCGGAGATGTAAGCAAATCCTAAGTTGAACTTGTCTTGAACACACTCCAAACAAGAGGAACCGGCTGTCTTCCCCGTTATTTTCTGGTGGCTCATTTGTTAATGAGAAACCAATTATAGTCGGAAAGGCCACATTTTATGGTGCTCGTGTATGGATGACATATAAGTTAGATAATTTTTTTTTTGTGTGTTTTCTATTGATAATTCGTTTACATCGTTTGCTCAAACTAATTTGAAGATAATAAATATTAGTATACTGGCAAGATCTCTAATGAGCTGCGCAGAGGATAAAAAGCAAACCTAAATCCGAATCCAATGGAGATACCAGCATTATTCTTCGAACCAGAAACTCATGCAAACCAATAAAACAATGGGGTAAACTACTTGGTCACTAAAATATAAAGGTGGTCCTGTTTCTACCATTGGATTATAATTTTTTAATTAAATCATTTAATTATTTAAATAATAATTAATTACATATAGCCACTTTCTTCATCCTCGTCTCTTTTTCCTTTTTTCTTCTTTACAATTTGTGTCAATTTTATTGATAAATCAATTTTTTTTCTTTAATTTTTTTTAACTGGTGGTAGTACTGGTTTTAGTTCAAGTTGTCGCCTGTCAGTTATCTTTTTTCTTTTTTTTTTTGGTTTGTAATAAGAATAATTATGTCTTTGTGACATGTTCTTTGTTTTTATGACACATTTATTTTTGTCTTTGTGACATGTTTTTCTCTGCTTTTTGGTAGCTTACGGTTTTTTTCCATTGTTTTTGTTTATCTTTTTTCTCATGGTTGGATTTGACATAGTCATGACTAATTAAGATATCACTTATTTGTTATCATGATGATCTTCCCTACTTTGGACCCTCATATTGATTTGGATAAGCGTTTTGCGTTCGTGGATAATTTCTCACGTCACTTGACTTTGATTTGCGATTTGTTGGTGGTCTTTCAGTAGTTTCATCCTCTTTTGTGATTTGTTTATTGATGCAGTCAGATTTGTTCGCATCTTTATTTTATTCTAGATTTTTGGTTAGGTTTTCTATCATTTTCCTTCTTTGGTCCTTATATGATCTAGGTGGTTAGTTTTTGTCTCAATGGTAATAAGAAAATGTCATAATTATATTTTAGGTTTATGGTTATGATTGTAAATCTTCATTGTAATTTTGAATATTTTCTAATTTTAATAAAATTATAGATTTTCTATATAAAAAAAAACTAATAATAACTAAGTCATTAACAATTGATAATTATCGAAATATTCACCTGACAGTTAAATAAATTTGTATAATTTTATATTTAATTTTTATTATTTATATATTTTATTAATTTTATTTTAATCATTTAATTATAAAAAATTAAATATATAATTATATAAATTAATTTAATTGATATGTCAACATTTTCGTAAATGATACTGTTTAATGATTTGATTCATACTATTTACATAATTAAATGACATGATACAATTAATAATTTCATGATATAAATAGAACTTACCTTATAGTTTAATGACTATATAGGTAGTTTATACCCTATGGTTGTTCAATTTGTTCATTACCACATACCAGCAATTCTCGAATAATTCGTCAACTGTCCAGCGAGTTCCAATCCAAGGCTCCGGTGCGTTTAGATTCTTCTTCTAAAGAGTTGCTCGCTGAAAAAAGTCCCAAGCTACTTTGATGGAAATTGAAAGCTAATTGAGCTCTGTGCCTCGAAAGGTTTTATGGAAATGCAAGTGTCAGAAGAGTCATGTTGGATTATAATGGGCTTAATTCCAGATTGGGCTTGAAAGCAACCCAGATTCCCGGATTTATTGGCGTACTCTTCATATTTGCCGTTCCCGCCAATCATTCTGCCCCCTTTTTCACTCTTTCAGCACCGAGAGCACTCCTTTCCCCAAATCTGTTCTAATTTCTGAATAAATATTCCGTGAGCAAATTCGCTGTTCGTACTAGCTCTTTGGCTTTGCTTTTGCATCGTCCCTTTGTTTCACTAATGGGGTCTTGGTGGGAAGGCATTGATGAATCCCGTCTTTTAATCGCTCCTGGTACCTCCTCGATTTTGTTAATTTATTTCCTTTTGTCATCTGTCTTAATGTCTCTTCTCAATCGTCGCAGACCCTGGTGTTAACGAGGACGGTTCCGCTTGTTTTCTATCACTTCGTCATCCCAAATCTGGTAATCTTCACTGATGTATTCCGGAATATGGTACCCTGATTTTTTTTTACTTCTCGCTCAATTTTGTTTTATTTGACAGGACTCAGGACACCCTATCTTTTATGTAACGGATTGCTTCAGGAACTTCACTGGTTCAAGCAACCTTCTGGGTCTTGGTTTTGGGGAGATTATGTTTCTGAAGGTAACCCTTCTATTCGTATAACATACATCGTCTTCCATGGGGTAAGTTATTATTATTTTCTTCCAAGCTCATACGTGTATACATTTAGGTACAGAATATGGTGGTTGGGGTCTATGAAAGATAAAGAAACGTAGTTTTCTGTTTCAATTACAAGCACAAGATATCGAAGAATCACAATTGGAGTTGCCAACAACTTGTGCTATATCATTTGGCACTTGTCTCGAGTTTTCCGTCTACAGTCCCTATCCTCTATCCATTATCACACCACACACACAAAAGAGCGAAAGAAGCTCACTAAATTGTTCTGTAGTTCATTTTCTTAGGTTTTTTGGCTTTTGGTTTGATTAAGTTGTGGTAGGATTAGAAATGAAATTATCTTTGATAATGGCAATTTGGACAGACTTTCACTGTTTTTCACTGTTCGGTTAAGGCTAGCAAGATGGTTTCTAGCAAAATATCCTCTTTCCTCTATTAAGGTGGATTCTCTAATTGGTGATCCTTCCTTGGCAGATAGTATCTCTGCTTCTAAGGAACTACTCAGACCTGTGTGCTGGTGGATTCCTCCTCCAGTAGATTTTTTTAAGTTGAATGTGGATGGGGCTTTTAGTAGAGTTGGGAGAGTTGCTGGAATAGGGGGTCTTCTTAGGGATTGGAATCGGGTTATACTTATCTCTTTTTCAGAAAATGTTGGTCCTTCTCATCCCTATTTAGCAGAACTGAAAGCTATGAAAAGAGGCATTGCTATCTTTGTTTCTTCAGAATGGTTGTTGAAGGGCAGACTCGTTATTGAAAGTGATTGCAAGCTTGTAGTGGATTGGATCAAAGACCAAGCTTTGGTTCCTGTTTTCCTTTCAAATTTTGTTAAGGAAATTATATCTATTGTTTCTTTTAGAAATTTTATTGTTAGGTGGATTCCAAGGTCTTGTAATTGCGAGGCTGACAAGTTAGCAAAAGAGGGGATCGGGTGATGATTTTGTCTGTTTCAGTTGGTGTTTGTTTCTGAGCTAAGAAGCTAGAGGAGTGTGTGAGGTCTTATATTGTATGTAAAAGTGTTTTTAAGTTTTATGTAACTTGGCTATCATTAATAAATTGAGGTACTCTTTTCCTCCTTCCGCTAGTTGGGTCTTACCTTAGGGGTAAGGTCCACTAGGGAGGTTTTTAATGAGACCTCCTATTCCTATAAAAAAAAAGTTGTGGTAGGATTAGGAAGCTATTTTAAGGTGTACATACAATGTTTTAGAATGATTATATATCTAAATTAGCCAATTGTGTGTTAACTATCATGAGTCAAACTGAATATACATGTATCTAGACAACCAAATTGATGGACCCTAGCAGGATAATTGTTTTACAACTAAATTGCTTTTATATCGAGCACAACTGAATGGATGGTTTCACATGCTCCTTATAATCCCCAATAGTAGGCAGAACCTCTGATTACCTTGTTTTTTATATCATCCTTATTTCCTTTTTCTATTACTTTGTATGCAGATGGGAGCCTATATATTGCTACTCCAATTGATCCCATTTTCATCATGTTGCCTATATTTGAAGATGCAAGGATGAAGGTATAATCATTACTACTTTCCCTTAACTGGAGATGCTTGTGTAGTTACTTTGATGGAACCAATTGCTTAGAGTTTAGAACCTCAATGCATCTTCAGCAATGCAGTCTTCCTTTTAGCCTGGCTTAGTGTCTCAAGAGAGACTAAAAGACACTTGAAAAACTGCACCATTGAGGAAGTTTTATGAACCCCACCTGAAATTTAGTTTGTGGCCTTAGCTTTGTGAGCTCTTAATTTTAAGAATGGGGGATGTTTAATCTATGCTAAAAGAAATAAAAATTCATCAACAATAACTTGTGACTTGTTAGGATTGCATGATTCTTTAGTCACTTTGCAGTATCATTCACACTATCTTTTCAATTATATATCTTCCTTCTTTGCTACTTTGAAACTCTTATTTTCTCTCTCTCTCTGTTATAGTTCTCAATCCCCTGCTTTGTTTGATGCAATCCAACTCTCTGTATTCAGTGATCTTAGACTTAGTGCTTCATTGGAGTCTCTTACCTAGTTCTAACTTTCATGATTTTGCCTCATTGTTGATTTCATTTTTGGGCCATCTTGTTTTTCGAATCTTTGAAGTTTATATGTGGACTTTTAGCCCATAATAATTCAATTTTTTTTGTAAATGAAGAAATGGGATGATCCTGGAAAGTTTAGGCAATTAGGTGAGATCCTCTTCATTAATGATTGTTCTGGATATCAGCGTTTATTCTCCATGGCAGAGGATTGTATGGAAGTTGTTTGTGAAAGCAAAGGTTTGGTGCAATCTGTATATTCTTGTGAATAATCTCTTCAAAGAATAATTCTAAGATGTTATCATTTAAGGCAATCTGTGCATATCAACTTTGTTTATTCTGTTACTGGGAAAGAAATCTGTTTTTTCTATTAAAATATCTGATCATGAATTCTGATTGTGGCATGCAGTAAAGGGATTCTGTTCCCCTACCTATTTTTTTTTTTTCTGGTGGCAGAGCTTTAGTTCTACCTTTCACGAAGCATGGATGCTAATGAGTGTGTTGCCGCAAATAAACATATATTAATTATCCTCACTGCTCTATATATGTGCAGAAATTGGATCAACAAAATTTTTTAGGCTTGATGACACTAAGGTTTTAGCTTGGTTACTGTACAAGGTTGGCCTTCTTCTGTTGTAACAACTTTTTGCTTCTGTTCGAATGTGTGAAACATTTAAAATCAACTCTGCTAGTTCTGTTGTTATATTACTGTGGACGTGTAGAGAGCCCAAGTGTGAAGATCTTGCATTACCTATTTCTAGAGTCTTCATTGGGAAAGAAGATAAATATCCTTTGTAGGTCAATTGAACATGCTATTTGCATCAAACATCCTCTTGGGAAACAATCTGCTTATATCTTTAATGGCTTTCATGATTATTTTACATATTTATTCTTAAACCCATTGCAAATATTATCTGTTAGTTTGTGCTAATTGCTTCCTTTATTATACAATTGCCAAGTCAAATGAAAAATATACATGTAAGTCAAAACTGCTTAGTGTTCTGTAGTTTTTATTGAATTACAGGTATCCAAGTTAAAACAGACTCTATCGGCATTGGACCAAAACTATGCTGCACGTGAAGAGAAGGATACATGTATGTTTCTCTGAAAAATAGGTTATGATATTCAACTATGTACATTTTTTAATGCTTCGAATCACCTTATGTGTGTGCACAGACACACAAAAGTGAGAGATGTATGCAAGCGATAAAATTTTTAAATATGAAGTCCTTTAAGAGTCTTCTGCTGCAATATTGCGGGATGGAGAAGTGTAAGCTTAAAACTTTAGAGGGTTCAAGCAATGTAATACGTAAAGACTGCTTCCAATTAATTCCTCTTTAAATTTTACTTTCTTAGGACCATTAGCATATAATGCCTACAATAAGCTTGGTGGTAAGCTATCAGCCCAAGGGATTGTGTCTATGGAGTAGTAATTATTGTTTGTTTGGCCCAAGAGCATGTGCCTGATGAGGCAATGAGCTCATTTGAGAAGCCATTGGCATTGAGTAAAACAGTTTATCCATATCTTATAGAACTTGTGGACTACTGGATTTGGAATGAAGTTAATGTTGATTTAATAACGTATGTGACAATTTGGTTCATCACTTTTACCAATGCAGTGGTTGATGCAGTATCAATATTAGGGGAGTACTTGAAAGATGATCCTTGGCTGAAGCTTTTGTGTAATCATTTTAAGTATCTTCTCAAACCTTTTGAACTTTTCAATTCTAAGTGAATATTTTGTTCGATTCCATTTATTCTGTTTTAACAAATTAGGAGATCAATTGAATCTATGCATAGAGCCATAGAGTGGTTTACCTATTGATGCATTCGAGTTACATGTTGGTGAGTTGTTTGCAGATTGGATTCTCTGGAGGCAAAAACAAAAGCATCAGATTTTGAGATTTGTCCAACAGACATAGGACACTCCGTTGGTTCTTCCAACTTCTCACAGGTATCACTGGTCTTAGATAAGGTCCCCGGTTGCTATTATTTTCTTGTTTATTGGGGTTGTTGCTGGTATTGCCTTTCAAATTTCAACCTCCTTGTTAGAGGTAGGGGGATGTGACGACCACTAGGCTTGTCGCTTATACTATACCTCCTTTTGTCAGAATAAACCTTTTACATTTGCAAGCACTGCAGATTGGTGCATGTATTTTTTTTATATGTATGTAATTTTAATTTCTCAGGGTAAGAACACAAGTGAGAAAAAGGCTGAAAGAAATGTAAAGCAAGCTAAGAAGGCTATGGTAGAGACTGAGTCCAGGAACATCAAAGAAATGTTCACCAGGGCTTCACGAAGGAGGAATTGAGGTTTTGTGGAATGGATAGAGGATCAAGGAACATCCATTGATCTCGTTGTTAGTTGATATGTTTGTGTGCAATCTCTAATTATCTCTTCCAGGGCTGAGCTTTTCTTTTTGCCTACATTACCTATCTTGGCAATGACTATTTAAGGTACTTTGCATTTTATCATGGGTCAAATTGAGATATTAACACTTTGTAAATTGAAATCCTAAAGTTGGATTTAAAACTTTCTCCACTAAATGGTTCGTGGGTTAAAAAGGCTGTAAAGCCAAGGGTTTAGTGGAAGAAATTGGGGGTGGGTTTGTTTGTAGCTAGGATTGATTGTTTTAGTAGGAGATTTGAACCTGCTTGTTTAATTAATCATGACAGTCGCTTATTAACTTAATGTTGGAGATATTTTGATTCTATAGATTAGTATTGTTAATTCAATGTTTTATACATCATGTAACTTCATCTGCTAAGGTATGCACTTACACAGTGACCTAAACACTTGTACCGTGTTCTACAGCTTGTTTAGGTCACTTTCCCTCACAAATAGTCCATGGAAGCCGTATGGCACCCTACGGGGAAGCTTCACGGCTGCCACTATGTCAAGAGTGGGTGATTTTGCGTCCACCGATAACCTCGGCTCCCTGGTGTTCTCACTGTGGACAAGAAACCAAAGATTCATCGTCCTCGTTTACCTCAGGGTTCTCTCTGGTTCCTTAGCGATAAAGAATGGCTCCCCACAGAAGCAACCTGGCCCATGTATTCTGTTAGCCACTGTATGCTCCTGCCGCTCTCCGTTGGACACATCCAATTTCACCACTCTTGCTATTTTTAGCATTGGGTCTCCCATGGAAGCGTACAGATATTTGTTCTTCCTGACATAAGCTGGGCATAATACTGCAAAATCCAGGTTTCTTGCTGAAACGGGATGCCTTGTTACTATCCCTGTTCTTGAGTCAATTCTCTCATTCTCCACTAAAGCATGAACAAGCTGCTCCACTCTCTACAGGGTATGTTGTACTGATGGAATGTGAGGTGCCAGCATGACAATGGCCTTGCCATCATCTTCATCCTATGCATTTATGCTCTGTTTTGAAAATCGGACCGGACCGGCCGGTTCAACCGGTTTATTCGGGAATTGTTGTTTAGTCCGGTTCAATTTAAATCGATTGAACCGCTATTAGTGAATTGACCAGAACCGCTGAACCGTTCGAACTGGACCGGCTGAAAATCGGGAAAAATTGGGATTTTTGTTTTGTTTTTTTTAAAAAGTTAAACCAAATAACGTCATTTGTTAAACGAGTCAAGTCGAACTCGAGTATTGTTGAGTTTGACTCGAACTTGAAAACTTTAAAAGTAAGCTCAACTCAACTCAAACTCATAAGCTAAAAATTATTAAGTTCAACTCAAACTCGAAATATAATATTGAAACTTGAACTCAAAAAAAAATTAGAAGCTCGATTGAAGCTTAAAATTCGAGCTTGATTGAAGTGAAAGAATAATTATATAATTATAGTTATATAATTTTGTTATGATTTTTTTAATCCCAAATTTATTTTTTAAATATAGTTATATAATTATATTTATTATTTAATATGTTTTACTTTAAATATTATGTTGTAGTTAATTTGAATCATTTTGTTTCACTTGATTTTATGATTTTTAACTTATATATGTTATGACTTGTTTTGAATATGACTTGTGATATAAAAAAAATTATTAATTATTTTTGGTGTTTTTATTTAATTTTTTAAATAATTATGACGTCGTCCGGTTTTTCCGACCGATCAGACTGATTCGACCGGTTGAACCAGTAAACCGGTAGCATGACCGGTTCGCTAACCGATCTGGTTCTAAAAACCATGCATTTATGGCGTGCATTAGGTTGAAGCCCGGCACAAATAGGTGTTAAATAAGTAAATTAGATTGCAATATTAGTTATATATTTTCTTTTTCTTTTCGTTTAGACGATTCTTATAAATATTAAATATATTGAATATAGCAAACAAATACTAATTTTATTTATATTTTATTTTCAGATTTTATAAACAAACCCAATACAACAATACAAGCCTCGTCACATTGGGAGCCCACCAATAAAAGCAACAGCCCACAACAGACCCAAGTACAAATTTGAAATCCACTTCAGAGAGTGCTCGTTTAACCCAAAATGCTTTAAGGTTGTTGGAATCCTAAGAAACTTATTCTGTCGCTGTCGTTAGATCTGGCTCGAGATCTAACGGTTTAGATCGCTCCAGCTAACCCTAATATTCGAACAGCTCTCCTTGTCGCCAGAATTTCAAGATGCGTCTCTAGAACCTACGCCAGCATCCACGTCGACCGACCACGTTGGTTCTGATCCCCAATCGGACCACCTCAACGGTCCCCCACCAGCAACAACCTTCCCCATCATCATAAGCAAGGATCAGTGGTCCCCTCGCTTCCTGAGCAGAAACGACAAGCCACGCACTGGTGCCCATTTTGGCAGCACCCTTACGGAGATATATAGCATGCAAATCACAAGCCAAGAAAAGAGGGGGAGGGGAAAGCACGATTCGAAGAAAAAAAAATCAGCCTTAAAAAAAAAAGAAAAAACAAATAGAAACGAAATGAAAAAAAGAGAGAATGACTCGAACCAAACGAAAACAAATAAAAAAAAGAAAAAGAATAGAACCAAACAAAAAAGAAAAGAAAAACGAAAAGAAGAGAGAAAACAAGAGTTGATTTTTACCTTATTTTTTAGTGTTTTGAGATCAAAATGAGGGACCTTTTCTCCTCTTCTCACCTTTATCGTCGTAGAAGGTAGTTTGAGCGAACGAGACCACTGATCGGTGGCCAAGCAAGTGACGGTCGATCCTCTCTCTTTTGAAAACCCTTACACATTAAGGTGCGTTTGGTTCACGGAATGGAAGATTATCAGTAGGAATGTAAGATTGTCAGGGAATAGGATTACTGAGAATGTTGTATTTTGTGTTTGGTTGGTTTAGCAAGAATGTAAGATTATCGTGTTTGGTTAAAATAATAAAAGATTATTGGAATGTTTTTTTGACAAATTGTCCTTATTATATATTTGTTTTTAACAAGTTGGAAAATATTTATATATTTTCTTTAAAAAATTTAAATTCATAAAATTTATATAATTTTTTTTACAAAATTAAAAATATAAAAAAGTTTAATGAAAGGATAAAATTTTATTTTAACTCATGAACTTCATATAAAATTTAAATTATAGACTTTTTTTAAAATCTAAAATAGTTTAAGGATAAATTTGTAATTTAACATTCATAAAATTTTTATTATTCAATGACAGAAAAATGATATTTAAAAAATATTAATGGCATTTTAGTCCAAAACGTCGGGAATCCATCAATACCTAAGAAAATGGAGGTAATGACATTCCCGGTAATATATCCCAAAAAATCCACTATTGATAATCTTACATTATCGGGAATGAGATTCCTGGGCTAACCAAACGGGGAATGTGGATTTCATTCCCATGGGAATCCCACATTTTCCCATCCAAACACCCTCTTAGGGATTAGAGAGAAGAGCATCACTTTCCTTTATGATGCGTTTGGTTCGTGAAATCTTACATTATCAATGAATATTTTTTTTTCGAAATTACATTCTCACGTTTGGTTCATAAAATTTTAAATTACCGAAAATACTCTTTTCTCAGTAGTAATATTTTTTGGGTCAAAATAGTATGAATATCATTATCTCCAAATTCTTATATAATCTTACATTCCCACCACTTTATAAAAGAGTACCTTTGAACTAATGAATTCTTTTTATAATGATCATTCTAATTTTTATTTTTTATACTTTAATCAAAATTATAAAAATAATAATAATAATATATACAAAAAAGCTTGATTTACTAAAATATTAATAATTTTGAGAATTTAAAATATTTTATATTTTTAATATTCAATATTTTACTATTTATAATTTTATGGGATGAAAAAATAGTATTATTGTAAAAATGTAATTATTTAAAATAATATTTTACTACCATAATATTATTTTTTTATATTATATTATATTTTATATAAATAAATATGATACTTATGAACATTATTTAAAAATATCAATTTAATATACTAATTATATTAATTATATATTAAATGTAGTTTCTCCTCAAAAGTTAAATAGTATAACAATTAAAATATTTTTATGAATTTCCATTCAAATATTTATAAATTAATATTAAAGTTTAACTTTAAAAAAACATCACAAGGATAATTTGGTAAAATATGATCTAACTAATCTTATATTCTTCCAACCAAACATTGTAATCTTACATTCCTACTAAATAAACCAAATAAGGTAATATAATATTCTCATTATAATGTTACATTCCAATAATATTATTCCCAAAGATAATCTTACATTCCGTGAACCAAACGTCCCCTCTGAACGACGACAAAACAAGGGTGAGGGGTTTCTTAACCTTATATTTTCCCTTTTATATGCGTCATGAAATGGCGTCGCTTTTAGGGTTAGGGTTTTTGCATTTAGCGTTTGGATTAATAGCATGAGAAAGGTTCTCTGGTTTGTAATATTTCCGTTCTGATCATCAAGAAATTTATTTTGTTTTTATTTTGAGTCTTACATTTGTTTCGTGTTTCATTTCAGTCCTAGTTGCCATTTGATGCATCTTTGTTGAATGCTTTGATTTCAAATGTTAATTTACAAATTGTTCATTTTGATTACTGTTTAGGTTTAGTTTGGTTTATTTTCATGTTTAGTCCCTGTTACTTCTGTTATGTTTTGATTTAATCCTTGGTTATTGATTTGTATACCTAGTCCCTATATTTTTGTATTTGTTTTATTTTAGTCCCTCTCTTACATGCGTACATATTATACTTTAGTTTATTATATATATATATATATATATATAATCATAAATATTAAATATGTATAATATAGTACTACATGTATTTGTATTATTAAAGTTGTAAAATATCCCTTATTCGATATTAATGATTGCTAAGATTTTTATTTTCACTCGTATACTTTTGAGGACATCTATTGGACGAAAAGTACTACTTGATAAAAATAGTGCGATTCGATACTACATTCAAATGAAAAATGAATTTGAAATAAATCGAGTTCTTTTTGAATAAAACATTATTTTTATAAAATAAAATAATATTATTTTCCTATCTTTAATTAGATCACTCTTTTAGTTCTTTGTTGACATGTCTCATTTTTTTTATTATTCAATTATTTTTTTATTGCATTTATGTTCGATTTATGTAATTTTATTCTTAAATAAAAAGAGGGGACATTCTTACATAGAGAATAAATAGATGGGATAGACTTCCTATTGGTGGATGTACAAATCCTGTGATTTCTTGTCAAAATGAGGAGTGTCCCTTAAAAAATAATTTGAAATGGGATTGATCAATGTTTAATAAAAGGATCACATTTTAAATTTCGATTCGAATTTGCAAATTCCACTATTACGTCAATGTACAAGTGACAAGGTACCAAGTTTGGGTGCTATGGAGGTACTTACCATTACCCACACGTAATCGACTCCCAAACCCTTAAAATGAATCTTTGGCAAATGCAGACCAATTTTTGTCTCTAAAATAATTTTTATTAAAATTGTTTTTAAAACATGTTTTTAGGTGTTCGACTTATCTAACCTAAAGGTCGATGATGATTTTAAATTAAAATAATTAAAAAATCAAATTTTCCCTCAAAATAAGTCGTAAACGTAAAATCAAGGTTTTTTTTTTAAAAAATTCATATAAAAATGTTATGACAATATTTTTATTCATGGTTGTTGTTGCATTATTTTTAATTTATGAACTAATGTATTTCTGTCATCTGCATGAGGTTCTCTAAGGAGGTTAATATTTTGGTCTTATTTCTGCATGAGATCCTCTACGAAGGACAATATCCCCGTCATGTTTCTGATTTCTAATGAGTTCTTCTTCGGATCTTAACTCGGGATCCTCTTCTAAGGGTAACATCCCCATTCTATTTTTCATTTCTGTTAAGTTCTTCCTCATAGGTTAACTTGGTTTCTTCAAAGAATAACGTCTCCATCATGATTTCTATTTTCAGTTATGGATCCAACTTCGAAGGTCTCCTACTATCTTTCGGAAGGTAACGCTCCTCGTTTTATTTATCTATCACGAAAGGTAAGGTTGTGAGAAACTTTGTATGATTTTTATTATTTTTCGAAGATAAAATATTTGTTTTACTGATGTCTTATTATTATGTTGTTTTTTATATCATATTTGGCTCATCTATATATCTATACTGATAATTATTTATACTTAGAGGGCACACTGAGCTTTCAACTCACTCTGTTTTTGTCTTACATTTTTCAGATTATCTAGGTGTAGGGCCAGTTTGACTATCGGAGGTGTAATCTCAATTTCATATTGTGTGAGGTTAAAATTAATTTTCAACACCTTTTAACTATAACATGGGTTTATTTCTTATATTAAAGTTGGTAATTGGTTTTTAAATGATTTATTAAATAAATTTCGTCCATAAACCATTTTTGTGATCATCGTGGCTACTCTAATTCTATTATAACTCATAGGTTGTAATACCCCAAACTCTTTATAGTGACTAAAATGTAAACTTTGAAAAGTTTAGGGACCAAAAATATAATTTCAAAAAGGTATATATTTTAGCCCTTAAATGAACAGTTTGTCCTAAAACAAGGATTTTTGTGAGAATCAGATTTTCAGTACGGGATTTGTGTTACAAGCTATAGAACGATAAAGTTTGGTATTGAAACTAGATAATCAGATCGAACTGAATTTTTTAAAAAAATTGAAGGATGCTAGAAAATGGTTGGAAATATTATTTTCATATTTTAGATCAAACAAATTTGGCTCAAAACAGTGTATGTTTTCAGATTTGACTGAATAATGGCATTTTAGTAACTAAAATACAATTTTTGAAAATTTGATGGAAAAATAGAAAGTCAAAGCCAAATTGATTTATCTTTGACCAAGAAATATTTTAATGGAGGAAATGTCAATGGCAATTGATAATTTTAAGTTTTATCAATGATATTTTTGGAATTTCTTATTTGGAATTTCTCATAATTAAATAAAAAATTCAATTATAATAATTTAAAGACAAGCGTAAAGGCTAATTTAATGTTATAATAATAAAAAAAAATTAGCCATTTTCAGCTTGTTGTTCTTATCTTTTCCGAACCACCGTGCTCAAGGTAAGAAGAAATTTTTGTTTTTATTTTTCAAGTTATACACTTGATTTTTTGATTAAGCTATTAGATAGATAATTAATCTACATGGAATTGTTTTTGGCAAAACTCCCCTTAATAAAACATTTTATGAAAAAGAGAAATATTTGGAAAATTTTCATTAAGAAATTGAATTTTTCAAACTGAAACTTCTCCCCCTTTTTGTTATATAAAAAATAATTCAAATTTAAAGTTAAATAAATAACCATGGAGAGTAAGTGGTAAAATGGACTTTAAAAATCATTTGAAAAATCAAAGCTCCCCTCAAAAAGTGCATTCCAAACTAAAATTTGACTTTAAAAAACTGACACTTAAACAATATTGAATTTCAACAAAGATGAACAAATATTTTAGTAACACATGAAATTCAATATATCAAAGTCTAATAAACTTTATGCAATACCAATTGTTGAAATTAAGTGCATGTGCATAAAATTATCCAAAAATGTTATGCATTTGAAAAATTGATATCAATTGTTAGAGGGATATGATTTGCACTAAATCACATTCATAATCATTTTAAATTAAGGTCAAAAATTAATATTTTGTAAAGACAAATCATTTGAAAAATTGATATCAATTGTTATAAAGATATCATTTACATTTAAAACCAATTTTAACCAAAATTCATTATGATGAACTAAAAATTATGAAAAATCTTTAAAACTTTAAAATGCCCATCATAATACACTTTTCAACATACATGAGGTGAGAAACAATGCATAATCATTTAAGATCAAAACTCATGCACGCTAAAAACAAATAGGCAACCAATTAATCAAAACAAAAAACATTAAGCTTAGAGGTTACCCATTCCTTTCGAGTATGGCTAGAGCATTTGAATATATTTACTTTCATTACCATTACTCCCATACACCTAAGAAACATTTAAGTAGATTTTGGTATCCAAATTGCTTTGGATCCTCCAAATGACCATGGAAATGGTAATGTGAACATTTTCCATTTTTAAACATAATGAGTTGTTTTTAGAAATTAATATTTTTTTTCTTTTGTTAAGCTTTCAAGCTTAACTTTCAAATCAAAATTTTCTTTTTCCAAATCATTGCTTTTGATTTTTGAAAGCTCTAAATCATTTTTCAAATTTTCATTTTGACTTTCAAAATCAACATTTGCTTTCGAAAGAAAATCATTTTCAATTTTGAATTTTGAAATCAATTTCTTATATTTGGAATTCATGGTCTCAAATTCCAAATACAATTCATCATAGGCAACTTGTAACTCATTAAATGAATAAGAATTAAATTCACTAGAGTTCAAAGTTACCATTAAATCTTCATTGATGGCCATAAGACATAGGTTGGCTACTTCATCTTCATCATTGAAGTCATCTTCATCACTCCAACCTGCCACAAATGCCTTCTTCTTACTTGATCCCTTCTTCTTTAGGAGGGACAATCATACTTGACGTGCCCCGTTCTTTGACATTCAGAGCACACCAGGGGACTCTTCTTTTTTACTTGATTTATGTTTCACTTCCTTAGAAGTCATGAATCTCTTGAGTCTTTTGAAGAGCTTGGTCATATCTTCTTCTTCAACATCTTCTTCATCCACCTTCTCACTTGAATCTTAAGTACTCTCATTGGTGGATTTGAAGGCAATGCCTACCTCATTCTTCTTGTTCGTTTCTTCATCATCATCATCTTCCTTTACCATCAACTCATGAGTGAGAAGAAAACCAATAAGCTCATTAAGAGTGATTGACTTGAGGTTCTTATATTTGATAATTGTCATCTTCTTTGATTGCCAAGACTTTGGATTAGATCATCTTCCTCACAAGCTTCTCATTTGGGATAACTTCTCCAAATCCCTTGAGCTCATTGACAATCATGAAAAATCTATCCGTCATAGCTTTGATGTCTTCATCCGATTTCATCTTGAATTTTTTATAGCTATGATTGAGAAGACTGATTTTGGTTTCCCTCACTTCATTGGTTCCTTCATGAGTGACTTGGAGCTTGTCCAAAATCTCATTGGCATTAGAACAAGAGGAAACTCTTTCATATTCATCCGGGCCTAATGCATAAAATAGAATGTGCATTGCATTTTCTTGAGATGAAACTTCTTATTCTCTTTATCACTCCAATCATCCATCTCGCTGGTTGGAATGAAACATCCTTTCATGATTGAGTTCCAAGCTCCTAGATCGTTGGCTTGAACAAAGAGCATCATTCTATTATTCCAATAGGCATAATTTGCTTTATTAAAATAGGGTGGTTTGTTGACCGGTTGAGAATCTTCAATATAGTAAGAGTCGGAGGTCAAAGCCATCTTCTTGTCGGTTGTGTTGGGAATCAGTAGAGCTTATTTAATGATCGTCTCAAGGTGGTTAAGCCTTCTAATGAGTCAAGCTCTGATATCAATTGTTAAGATTTAAAAGAAGTTCAATTGAAAATCGAAGATATTACCAAAAGGGGCTAAAGTGAATTTTTGAGAATTTTAGGGATTAAGGAGATTTAAGGGATAAAGAATTGATGCACAATGATTTATAGTGGTTTGACTTTCTCAACCAAATTCTACCTCCACTACCTTAGTTCCTTACCAACGATTTTCAAGGATCAAGAGATAACCTTTACATATCCCTATCTTTTAACTTGGATAAGATAGAACCACTCCCCTTTTACAAAGAAAAAGAAAGTAAACAAGAAAACCTCTTACAAGGTAGGGTGTTTACAAATTAAGCTCACTAAAACAATATTATTTACAAGAGAAAGGAAAATAAGAATGAAAAACTCTTTTTTTGTGTTTGAATGCTTGGATAGGTGTTCTAACCCTTTTTCAAGTGTCCTCAACTTGTATTTAGATGTTAGAATGTGTTTGTGGCCGTTTCTAGCCGTTGGGAGTGTTTTAGAGCTGTTGGGATGTTTTTTCTCTACAAAATAAAAATGCCCAGACTAGAGGGTATCGATACTCCTACATGGAGTATCGGTACTGCCTTTGTTATTTTTAAATCAACTAGCTGTTAGGGCCTGATGGTATCGATACTAAGCCTATGGTATTGATACTACTATGTAAAGTAGTATTGGTACCCTTAGGGTATTGATACCTATTTTACATTATGGAATTTAAGCTATTTGGAAAACACTGGTAGTATTCATACTACCAAGACAACATCAATACTTCTCTTACCTTTGGTATCAATATCATATGAACAATATCGATAATGTTCATATAGTATTGATATTGTAAGAACAATATCAGTATTACGTACGTGAAAAATAGTTTTTGCTTAATTCCTTGTTTAATGGACTTTGAATTATTTTTGAAAACTTTGAATAAATTCAATCAAGTCCAAAAACATTTTGCCTTTAAATTGTTATATCAAAACCTTATAAAACATGATTCAACAATAAAGAATCAGAGTAGATTTTAAAAAAAAGTATAAATTATAGTAGATTGGGAAGCTTTGAAAATAATTCAAATTTCGTAATCTTTTGGGATTAACTAGTTATTATTAGAGATTTGTGAAGAATTCCTCAATGATTGCTTCTTTGCTTACAAAGCTGCCTAGAAAAGATGTACCAGTTGTTTGGACTGAAAAATGACAAGAAAATTATGATTTACTTAATAAGATTTTGATAGAAGCACCAGTTCTAGTGCAACCAGAATCAGGTAAAGATTATGTGATTTGCAGTAATATGTCCCCTAATAGTTTGAAATGTGTCTTGATGTAAGGAGGTAAAGTGATAATTTATACATCGAGATAGTTAAAAAAACATGAACAAAATTATCTGACTCACAATTTAGAGTTAGCGACTATGGTGTTTACTTTGAAAATATGGCACCACTATCTAAATGGTAAATGATGCTATATTTGAATATATCATAGAAGTTTGAAATATTTTCTTATTCAAAAAGAATTGGATCTAAAGCAAAGGAGATGGATCGAGAAAAAAAGGAAATCGAATATTAAGGAGATGATAAATTATTTCTCAAAGTTTTACATTGGAAAAAGGGTTTGAGATTCGAGTATAAAAGAAAATAAAGTTCGAGATTTTTTCACTTATATGAAATTGTAAAGAGAGTTGGATCGGTTATTTATCAGTTAGCATTACCTCTGGAAATGAATAAGATTTATAATGTATTTCATGTATCGATGCTTCGAAAGTATATATTGAATACTTTACATGTGATTATACATAAAAAATAAAGATTCAGTCAAAATTATTATATGAAGAGAAAACAATAAATATTTTAGTATATGGAGACAAAGAACTGAGAAATAAGATGATTCAATTGGTAAAAGTTCTTTAGTGAAGTCACAAAATTAAAGAATTGACTTGGGAATGAGGAACAGTTTACATATATTTTTACTTCATGTATGTAAATACGTAAAGAAAATTTAAAGAAAAATTTTCTTTAAGGGGGAAGAATTGTAATACCCAAAATTTTGTCTACTGACTAAAATTTAAGTTTTGAAAGTTTGGTGGCTACAATATAAACTTTGTAAAAGTTTAGGGACCCAAAAATATAATTTTTAAAAATTATATTTTAGGTCTATAAAAAAGTAGTTCAACCCAAAACAATTATTTTAGTGGGTTCCAGAATTTTGATTTGGAGTTTTTATAAAAATTTATTAAAGAACAAAGATCGAAATTATATTCGGATAATCAAAATTCTATAAAAATTTGAAGGAATGTAGTTTTGGGTTAGAAAATTATATGTATATTTTTTAGTTAGTGAAATTTAAGTTGTATTGGTGGAATTTGGTGAAAATTGCACTATAAAAGTAGAATAGTGCAATTTAGTGACTAAAATGAAATTTTGAAAAATTTGATGATCAAAAAGGTAAATTGAGAGACGAGTTTTTTTACATCCATTTAATAATATTAAAATAGAATTAAAGGAGTGGAATGGAGGTAAAAATAGGGATTCACTAAGGGCAATTTAGACTTTTGGATTAAAATTGAATTAAAAAATTAATTTAATTAGATTTTAAAAGTCAAAGTTAGGAGATATTTGCTTAGAATTTTCAAGAAATCAGTTTCTTTCTTCCACCAAGCTGCTGAATCTCAATAGCCAAAGGTGAGTTTGTTTTGTTTTGTTTTTTGGGTCCATTTTAATTAAATTTTGGATTAAAGTGCGAAATATAAAAATAATCTCCATTAAATTCTCTTTCATTTGATGCTAAAATCTCATGGTTTCAAGCTTGATTTGGGAAGTTGTGAATTTGATGGATGAAGGGGAGATGTGAATTTAATGAAATAAGATTGAATTTAGATGTTAGTATTGTTATAGAATGGAAATCAAGCATGAAAATTGATTGGAAATCATTGGGCGATTAAAGTGAAATTTTCGGCCACTGAGAAATTTTAGGAAAATGTTAAATTTTAATACTTAGATATGAAATTGATTGAAAATGAATGAAATTGAAAGAAAATGAATTTTGGGTGATGAATCCATGTTGGAATTAAAATTTAGATCTTGGGAAATTAATCCCCTAAGTTTCGACCATATAGAGGAAATATGGGAAAATATATAAAAATGTTTTCAGGGCTTAGCTTGAGTATAACAATGATTGTATGTTCTTCTATTTGTGTTTTGGATCAAGTTGAATATCGATTGAGTTGTTAGAGATTGTTTCGCAAAGTTTGAAAAACTACAGAATTATAAGATAATTGTGGGAAAGTTAGAGTATCATGCTGATAATTAATGATAAAATGTTTAATTATAATGATTACATGTTGGAATTTTAAAATTGGAAGTTGGTTGGAACCAAATTATAAGTTTGGCAAATTTTAGTGGTGGAATTAGAAAAGTCCAAAAGCTTAGGGAATTGATTTCAAGTTTATTAAATGTGAAAGTACCATTTCGGTAAAATAGCACAACACTTGAAATTTTATTAGTATGCTGATTTTTGGAGTTTGATTACAAATTGGGAGCATTTTGCAAGTTTATTAAAATAAAGGGTTGAATTTGAAAAGTCTAAGAAAATTTAGGATGAAATTGTATGATTTTGAATGTTTAAGTGTTGGTTTGAATTTTTTAATAAGATGCTGGAAATTTTAGAAAAATTAATATTGAATGATCATAATGATAAAGGGTTGTTGTGAATTTATTGGAAATTCCATGTGAATAATATGATATGATTATAATAGTGAATGGCTATTGTGAATTTAATGGAATAGTTGAGGTGAATTCTAGGAAGCACTCAAAGTAAATTATTTGGCTTTGGAAATTGGCAAAAGTTGAGGGATTTAAGTTGGAAATAAATATTTAGGAGCTTAAGAGTATTTTGAGAAGTTTGGAATTTTAGTTAAAGTCTGACTTAATTATCGTATTGATTAAGTATTGATTGTTAGTTCGATACTAACATATGTTTGAATATGTTATGTTACGATGTTATATTGTCAGACTATGATAAACCTTGCAATCCGAATGATTCGAAAGGAAAGGAAAAAGTACACGAATAAAGAAATTAGCATATAAAGGTTCGGTAGCGAGTCAAAGGCGAGTGAAGTTTGTTTATTTAATTATTTTGATTGAGAACGACTTGTGATAAGTCAATCTCACATTATTTTATTTCAAAGTTATGAATTAAGTTTTAATTTTTGAAATTATATTCAAAATATTTTAATAGGTTTTATGAATGATATTGGATATGAAATGCCCCTTTTATATTTTTTGTGAATATGATCTGAAAATAATTTTGATATGATTTTTATTAAATGATTATTAATTGAAATGAAAGCCTATTGTATGTTGTATTAAGAGCCATAGGTACAATTGACATGTCATAAGGTGGAATGATTATATTATGATTCTGATATATTACGGTGTATCGGTAGAGACACTAGTATATATTCCGATGTCATTGCATTTTGTGTGTATATTGTGATTTCCGATGTGATAGCAATGTGTGTGCGTATCTGTTTCGATTCTGATGATATCATTGGGATGTTTATTGTGCACGCTCGTCTGACTCACGTACCTTATATTATCTTAAATATACTTTGGGCTACAAAAATAGAATATGAAAGTTCTGAAAAGTGTCTGATTGAAAAAATATTGACTTATTATTCTGTCTTATATAGTTTAATATGATTTTGTGAAAGTCATAAGATGATTCCTTTCAAGTTTCTGATAAAAATACAACATGAGATATCCGGTTTGAAAGTTCTAAAAATTTTGTATGATTATTATTTTTAAATGTTTATATATATATATATATATATATATATATATATATATATTGATACTTTATATATTTATTCTTACCTTTAATATTACTGTCTCACTAAGTTATACTTAGCGTTTGATGATTTTTATGTGTAGGATCTGGTAGGAATCTGGACATGCAGTGAGGAGCCTCCCATGCATCTTTTTGTAGATCATCTATAATATCAGTATCAGTAAGACATCTTTGATGTTTATTTTGACTAGTAGTAGCATGTATAATTATGTTATCAGTCTGCTTTATCATTTTTAATTAATGGTCTGTAATAGTAAATCATGACCGTTTATTTTGACTATTTTAGTTTAACAGTTTTTTGCATGAATAAAATATACATATATAATATTATGTTTTTTTAAAACTGTATAGAAACGTAAATATTTACAATTAGTTTTAAAGTTGAAAATAGGAAAGTTTTTAAAAGAAACAAAATTTTTTAAAAAAATGAACAGTGAATATTGGTCTATTTGATGTGACATCTATGTCTCATATTTCTAAACGTATACGGGCTATGAGTATTACATAGGTTGGGTATAGGGGTTACATTTAGTAGTATCAGAGTTATGTTTAACTCTTGAGTCGCCCACTATAATTTTGGAAATTATTTTAAATAAATTATGAAAATTATTTTTGAAAAATCATGCCACAAAAGTTTCAAATATTTTCTAAAACTCTCGAGATTCCAATATCATTCTGGATGGTTACTACTTTTCTATAATCTTATCATAAAATTTGGCATGAATATATGATGTCATGTTGACTTCATAATTAGTTACTTTAGTTGTAAGATTTGAACTCTAGCAACTTATCATTAGTTAAACGATCGTGATCCAGTGTTATGAAATTTTATGAAGTCGATTTAAGTGTAATAAAACAATAATTAATTTAAGGGTTAATTACATGGATGATCACTTATGTTTGTGTTTTGTTCACTTTTGGTCATTGATTTTAAAAAACATAAGATGTTCACTTTCATTTTTATTTAATTAAGATGTGGTCATCCCGAGTTAATGATCATTAAGAACAGTTAAATATTTTACATAATAAAACTTGGTCTCTATTATTTACATATTCTCTTAATTTAGTCATACTCTTAATAAATTAAAATAAAATTTAATCCTCCAATCGAATGATGTCACATATTATGTCATGTGTCACCATTCGGTTAGAGGACTAACTTTATTTTAATTTAATATTTTTATTTTCACCAATCAAAGAGTGAAATGTGTCACCCTCTAGTTGAGGCGAATTTCTCGAAAAATCACCCGTAAAATCATATTTTCACTGTCAGGTACCATTCAGACTTTATTTATCGATCTAACACCCTTTACAGGAAGACGCGCCCCATGAAGCGCGCCTTACGTTGATCTGGTGCCACGTGGGGTAAGGTGCGCCCCCTAAAGCGCGCCTTACGCTGACATAGACACACGCTGGCAAAGTCACGGCCCCTGGGGCGCGCCTTATGCAACGTAAGGGTATAGTGCAGTACAGGGCCCACGCCTTTGATTT
Source organism: Hibiscus syriacus (assembly GCF_006381635.1). NCBI lineage: Eukaryota > Viridiplantae > Streptophyta > Magnoliopsida > Malvales > Malvaceae > Hibiscus > Hibiscus syriacus. Next base: position 140,994 of record NW_024062606.1, read on the forward strand.
AATTCTGACACAATTATGCAAGGCGTGGTGCAGGGGGCACCTTTGCTTTATGTCTGAAACAATTATGTAAGGCGCAATGCATGGGCCGCGCCTTGTATAATTACACTAACTCCTCTTGGCTATAAATACCCCTCTCCCCCGTAAACTCTCTCACAACTTCCTCTCAACCGAAAAATTAATACAACAATCCCCTCAACCAGTATAACACCTGACAATCCCCTTATATTTGATTCAGAAGTTCGTTCGATCTTTAGTTATATGGTAATTTTGTTATAATATTTTTTTAAAATTATATATGATTATTTGAAAAAATATTATACTAATTTTTTTCATTTAATTTTATTGTTTGTAAAATTGGAAAGCGGGAGCATACATTGAAATATTTTTACCGATAAGGTAATAATATAAAATTATATTATTTAAATTATTTAAGTTATTATGTAAAAATTTTATTTCCTTATATTTTAATTCATATATTATTTATTTAATTAGGTTTATTTTTTGCAGATATAAGATTGTCTCACTTTCAAACTCTAAAAATGATGCGAATTTCAGCTATTGTTTATTATGATGGAGAAATTCAGGAAGATGAAACTGACGTTGTTTTCATATCAAATCATTATGTTAAAATATCCTTCAAGAGAAACATAACTCTTGAGGAGCTGATAACGAAGATTTCAAGAAAGGTTCATGTTGGAAGTACTAGAAGAATGTCGTCGCTTCAATATAGATTTCCAACATCATTGTTGCCATTAACTTATACAACGTTCAAACTACCATACAATGATGATGTTGAAATGATGGTTGATTCTCAAAATTATTATTCAGACGCCGTTACAGAGATGTATGCAAAGTTTGTTGAAGTGTATGCTGTTCGGGGTCTGTCATTAAGCTCCCACTATAGGCTAGCTGAACAAACTGATCAAGTTGACAGCCCGACTACAGTAATGTGTAATGATTTTAATGTCATAATGGAAAATCCGCATCATGGTGCCGTCCCATCAACTTCAATGTGAAGACATTCATTAGCAACTCCTTACGATATGTACTAAAGTGGGTCCATGAATAATCCGTATGGCAACATCACGTCTAATTCAAGGGGAAGGCATTCATCTGCCAATTTCTTTGACCTTAATATGGAGATGCCCTCGACGCAATAATCTGTGCAGTTTCCATTTGACATGATAGCTTCAAGCTCCAGAGGGCATTCGATTGCGAGCTTTTTCGATCTCAATGTCGATATGCCTTCTAGTTCAAGGGGAAGACATGCAAGTAGTAGGTTCTTTGACCTAAATGTGGAGAGCATGGAGGAACCATCATCTCCACCAGAAGAACCGGTTCGTGAGCCAGGTGCGGATAGTGCTGAGACTGGATTATTCATTTACCCAGAATCACCGCAATTCAACTCCGATGATGATGATGATGTAGATGAAGTTTCCTAAAATGTGGCTCAAACTGACCCTCCAACACATATGTATGAAGCTGATTATGGTGCAATGTACGAGTCAGAATTTGCAGATATGCCTCATCTCGGTGACTATGGATATTACTCATCAATAAATAATGGTAAGTTATCTTTAGGCATGGAGTTTTCAAGTAACGAAGAAGGGATGATGGCTATAAAAAATTACAATATCCGTAATTCTGTTCAATCCAGAGTCGACCGCTCTAAGATAGAAAAATATGTATGCCACTATGCCCGACGCGAAAATGGATGCAATTGGATGGTTCGCGTATCGAAGAGGAAAAGGGAAAACAATAGATGAGAACTAACGGTATACAACGGTCCTCACACATGTTGTGTTGGAGGGGTCAACCAAGATCATCCCAACTTGGACTCTGAAGTGATCTGTCAAACCATCATGCCCATGATAAAAGCAAGCTCCCATATAGCTATTACAGTGTTGATTTCTGCTATACAATCACAATATGGGTGCACTGTATCCTATAAAAAAGCTTGGTTGGCAAAACAAAATGTCATTGTCAAACTCCATGACGAATGGGATGCATCTTACAACAAACTTCCAAGTTGGTTTAGGGTGGTGTGGAGGTGAATCCTGGGACAATTTTGGATTTTGAAACCTCCCATGCATACCATAATGGTCGAGTTCTCCGTGATCGATGCCAATTATGCAGGGTTTTTTGGACTTACACATAGTGCGTTAATGCTGTCAAATACTGCAAGCCTGTGGTTCAGATCGACAGGACTTTCTTGTATGGAAAATACAAGTAAGTTTTACTATTGACAGTTGTCCAAGATGGTAATCATAACATTCTTCCAGTTGCTTTTGCTCTTGTTGAAGGAGAAGATACATATTCTTGGGTTTTTTTTCCTCCGAAACTTACATTCACATGTTATCACAAGGGAAAAAATCTGTGTTATTTCAGATCGCGGAGCTGGGATCAAAGAGCAATGGAGTCTTTGGGTCCAATGTGGCAACCACCCTTTGTCCAACATAGGTATTGTATCCGACACATTGTTGCGAACTACCATAGAAGGTACAAAAAGAATGATGAGCGTCAATTACTTGTGCGCATGGGTAAGTGAACCTGATGTAGTTTGTTTTCTTTCGATCATTTTCATTTTTTAAAGAAACAAAGTTAGTAATTTCTACATTTTTTGATCAGGTTACGAACTACTTCCTCAAACATTTGAATCCATGCTTCAAGATTTACGAGCGAAGAACGAGGAATGATACGATTACATCAGCCTCATCGATAAAGAAATGTGGACAAACACATATGATGGTGGATATCGATATAGACACATGATGACCAACTTGGCTGAGGTAATCAATTCGACCTTAAAGTGTGAACTTCACTTACATGTAGCGGCTTTGGTAAAAATTATATATTTTCGTTTGGGGGGCCATTTTTGCGAAGCTCGGGGGACAAGCTCAAACCTGGATGCAAGGCGGTCATGTCTATCACCCTAGATTAGTTGCATATCTACAAAAAATATTACTGCATCAAATGAAATGTCTGTAACAAGCTTCTCTAGAACACATGCATTGTTTTGTGTCATAGAGTTACCGCGACCTCTTCAAGGGATTGAAGCTGTGTCGTTAAGAGTAAATCTACGGGACAGATGGTACGACTGTGGGTTTTTTAAGATCTGAAGTATCCATGCTCTCATGTGATAGCAGTTTGCTCGCATACCCGTCAAGACTATAACTATTTTGTGGATCCTGTATACATATTATCAGAAGTTTTTAAGGTATACGAATTTGAGTTCCCCCCATAGGTAATGACAAAGACCTTGATGAGGTTCAGAATTGGGTTCTAATTGTACCAAATCCGAGTTTATTGAGGGAGCGTGGTCGTCCAAAATCCACTTGAATTCATTGTGATATGGATATTCAAGAAACATATAGACACGACAAAAAATGTGGGCATTGTAGAAACTCAGGACACACTAGAAGAACATATCCACTTTTTTTTCCATCAAGTAACCATTGATGAGGAACTGATGTAATTGTTGTTTATCAAATAATAATTCTTGTACTTTAATTTGCATTTACTTAAAGTTAATGTCATTTGATAACCGCCGATAAAGATTAAAAAAACTATACAAGAAAATGAGATTGGACGTTGGCATTATATGTGATTATATAATAAGTGACAAACTTAAGAAAGTTATCGAACACAATTATTAAACTTTATCAAACTAATAGCAATTTGGTATTTGAATATAATTTTAAATAAAACAAACTTACAATAAGTGTTAAATGGTAAATAATAACCAAATTACAATAACTGATATTAAATGATTTACGGGTAATTTGGTTATTATTTACCGTTTAATACTTATTGTAAGTTTGTTGTATTTAAAATTAACAAAATTAACAAAATAAATTAAAAAAACCAACCAAATTAACAAAATAAAGTAAGTTTTATATGATAAATAATAAAAAAATTATAATAAAAAATTCCAATAAACAAATAAATACAAATATAATAAAATATCAAAATATATCGATGTTTGCGGTGCGAAAGTGTTCCGCAGGGTGGTGGTTGTCTGTCTCGAGGAGGATTTCTGCGTATAACTGGTTTTGACTCCTCGCTGTCATCATCATCACCATCATCATCATCATCGTCATCGTCATCGTCAAGAGCAGATACATTTTGTTGATGAGGAACTGATGACGATGTAGTATCTCCATAGAATAAGGACACTGGAGGTATATGACTGACTATCCCACCACCCTGCGATAACTGGGAAAACTCATAAAACCCTAACATCGATGAGTGAGAAAACTATATAGGAGGTGTCTGTGCGGCTGCCATCGGTGATGAGACTGCACCCATCAAATAACCAGTATATGAACCCCAAGTCAGATATGCAAACATAGGCCCATAATATCATCTATAAAGGGACATATAACTCTGTGACGGTGGTGGAGGCGGGGTCATAAAACCAAGAGATGGCGGCGGCGGTGACATCTGGTAAGGGAAAGGCAGTGGCAGCATCAGATATGGCTGACGGGTGTAGGTGGTTGCAGACGGTGGATGCTATGAAGGTCCTGCTGGTGCAGCTGAGGACGAATCGGAAGCACCTGTTCTCCGTCCACGAGTCGAGGGACGATGGGGTTGTGATGGTATACGTCTCTGTCGAAGTCGTTGAAAGCTTCACCATCGTGCATCTTCAGAAAGCAAAAACGGTTTCCCGTTACTATTGAACCACTCATAATAACCGGATACAACCGTCAATAGGTCATCATAAATGAGCTCTCTACGGGGAAGGCGTCGATGTCGATTCTCCCACATCACGACCCACTCATGATGCTTCACCAACCAATCTATATCCGACTTGCCGCGTCGATCTGTGCTATGCAACTTGTCCATATTTCGAGGTGCTTCCGAAATTGGTTGTACAAAACCAAATTGTCGGAGCACGCGATCAGCGGAGTGCCACTCGACTATCGCATAACAGATCAAAGGGACCACTACCATCGCCATCCAAACATCTGATGGGCCGCTCAACTCAGGTGGGATGCACATCCTCACATCATCATGACAATATGAAACCCATTCAAACTAAAAGAAATATATATAGTTTTTAGCAAAATAATAATCTAATTATATAACTATAATATAAAATCGATTTTTAAACATTAAAATGCATACCTCTGTGCCAGCCTTCTGATTGATTAGCACCCTCATGGTTTCTAAATCATCAGGTAGCTCCCGATGATTTTTCCTATCAGTAGACCACCTATTCAAGGAATTTTTTTATTATACACTGTATAAAATGATTAATATACGAAATCAGTTTTATAATTACCTCAATAGTAGCGAAAATACGAACGGGTTCTTCACAACAGGATATAAAAAGGGCAATCGATACAGGAAAGCCAAAACTGTCGAGCCCCAACTCAGTGATCCGACCAGATGAAAGTCGCCAAGATGTCGCAACCACATACAATGAACTTGGTTACGCGATTTGTCTAGCATCAATAACCCTCTTATTAGATGCAGTATGCATGCCCGTGCATACATTTTAACTTCGTCATAAGAGGCGTCCTTGCTCAACTCCCGAAAATTTGCATCTAACCAATTTAACGGTATCCAACCACCGTTAAAATTTCGCAGGACACCTCCTAGATAATCCTGGCACAAAGTAGTCCAGTCACCGTGTGCCATCCCTGAAATCACATCTCCATCCACCGGAAGCACCAAGTGCATAGAAATATCCTCAAGCGTAATCGTGCACTCTCCACATGGAAGATGGAATGTATGGGTCTCCGGCCTCCACCGCTCCACTAATGCAGAAATAAGGTCTGGTTCTATCTTACAATGGCCTTCATATCTACCTATGTGACTGAATCCAACATCGACTAAAATACGGCCAGATACGGGTAGGTATCGCTAACTTAAGGTTCCTAATAAAATGATCTAATATACGGTCGCTCTCCTTAAATATTAACAATTACAAAAATTAATTTATAAACTAATAATCATGCATTAAATAAATAAATTATTACTAATAATTTAAATTAAATTAAAATGTAAAAATGATACCGTATCAGCATAATGACTCGATATATGATTTTCATCCAAACGAAGCAGATCACCTTCCATTTTATAACTGCAAAAAAAATATTAAATAAAATAATTAAATAATTAAATAAAATACTAATAAAATAAAATAATAATAAAATATAAAATAAAATAAAATATACCTTAAATTGAGAGGATTTGAGAGAAGTTGAGATGATTTGAGAGAAGTTGAGAAGATTTGAGAGGATTTGGTGTGATGAAAATGAATGAGAATGGAGGTATTTATAGGGGTGGGAAAGGGGTGTGAACGGTATGAAATTAAAGCAAAGGCGCGACCCTGTATCGCGCTATACCCCTACGTGCATAAGACGCGCCCCAGGAGTCGCACCTTTTCCAGCGTGTGTTCATGTCAGCGTAAGGCGCACCTTACCCCACGTGGAGCCAGATCAACGTAAGACGCGCTTCAGGGGGTGCACCTTCTTGCAAAGGGTGTTAGATCGGGAAATAAAGTCTGAACGGTGCCTGACAGGGAATATATGATTTTAAGGGTGATATTTTGGGAAATTCTCCTCTAGTTGAAAGAAAACAAAGGAAAGCAAACTGGGGCAAAAAAGATTCAAACCTTAATCACTTAAGAAATTAAACATGTATCCAATGGTTTAAAGTAGACAACATGGTGTATATATTTTGTATCTTAGTGTATAAATACTTAAATTCATAATATTTTATATATGTTAACTTAAAATATATTTTTATATTAACTAATTAAATATATTTTATTATTAACTAAATTTAAAATAATTTATTTTTATTTAAAAATATATATTTTATGTTAAATTTTTTAAAAGTTTGACTAAATTGAGAGAATATGTAAATAACATGGACTAAATGCGTGATTATACCAACTATCACGTCGCATATTCTGTTAATTGTTAACAACAGTTAACCTGTGATGATCATATCTTAATTATATAAAAACGAAAGTGACCATATATTATGTTTTTTGAAATCAGTGACTTGGTCATCCCAAATTTGGTAATCTTCACTTGTGTATTCCGGAATAAAGGGTTTTTTTTTTACTTGTCCCAATTTTGTTTTATTGTTCCATCCTCCTCATTTCTACACGTAGCCCATAATGATTCAATTTTTTGGTAAATGCAGAAAGGGGATGATCCCGGAAAGTTTAGGCAATTAGATGATATACTTTTCGTTAATGATTATCCTGGATATCGGCATTTATTCTCCAGGGCAGAAGACTGTATGGAAGTTGATTGTGAAAGCAAATGTTTTGTACTACCTGTATATTCTTGTGAATATCTCTTCAAAGAATAATTCTAAGATGTTATCATTCAAGGCAATCTGTGTATATCAACTTTGTATATTTTGTTACAGGGAAAAAGATCTGTATTTTTCTATTAAAATATCTAATCGTGAATTACCTATTTCTGGCATCTTCTACTGGATTTGGCATGAAGTTATTGTTGATTTAACAACTTATGTGACAATTTGGTTTCTCTCTTTTACATGCGGTATCAATATTAGGGGCGTACTTGAAAGATGATTCTTGGCTGAAGCTTTTGTGTAATCATTTTAAGTATCATCTCAAACCTTTTGAACTTTTCAATTCTAGATGACTACTTTGTTCAATTCCATTTACTATGTTTTAAGAAATCAGGAGATCAAATGGATCTATGCATAGAGTGGTTTCCCTCTTGATTCATTTGAGTTACATGTCGTTGAGCTGTTTGCAGATTGGATTCTTTGGAGACAAAAACAATAGCATCAAATTTGGAGATTTGTCTAACAGACATAGGAAGCTCGTCGGTTCTTCCAACTTCTCACAGGTATTATTTTCTTGTTTATTGGGGTTGGTTTGTTTGTAGCAAGGATTGATTGTTTTAGTCGGATATCTGAACCTGCTATGGAAAGTGTTGTTTATTCAATATTTCGTACACCCTGTAATTTCATCTGCTGTGGTATGCACTTACACAGTGACTACAGTTGTATACCTATCAATTCAATAAGATTGATTGTTTTAGTCGGATATCTGAACCTGCTATGGAAAGTGTTGTTTATTCAATATTTCGTACACCCTGTAATTTCATCTGCTGTGGTATGCACTTACACAGTGACTACAGTTGTATACCTATCAATTCAATAAATGATCCACCTGAACCCTAGAGGAAGATGATATACCGTGTTCTACAGCTTGTTTAGGTCACTTTCCCTCACAAATAGTCCATGGAAACCGTATGGCACCCTACGAGGAAGCTTCACGGCTGCCACTATGTCAAGAGTGGGTGACTTTGCATCCATCACCAAGAACCTCGACTCCCCGGTGATCTCATTGTGGACATATGAAACTACATATCCATCGTCCTCGTCTGCCTTTGGATTCTCTGGTTCCCTAGCGACAAAGAATGGTTCCCCACCAAAGCAACCTGGCCCATACATTCTGTTAGCCACTGTATGCTCCTGCCGCTCTCCGTTGGACACATCCAATTTCACCACTCCTACTATTTTCGGCATTGGGTCTCCCACGCCAGCGTACAGATATTTGTTCTTCTTCGCAACATAAGATGGGTTCAATACTACAAAATCCAGGTTTCTTGCTGAAACGGGATGCCTTGTTACTATCCCTGTTCTTAAGTCAATTCTCACCTTCTCCACTAAAGCACGAATAAGCTCCATTCTCTCGAGGGCATGTTCTACATGTAGAATGTTAGGTGCCAGCATGACAATGGCGTTGCCATCATCTTCATCCCATGCATTTACGGCGTGCATCGGGTTGAAACCCGGCACATCGAACCACCTCATTTCTGAATCTTCTTTTGCATATCGAGGGATGACTCCAATTCTAGGTACTTTAGACGAGTCCACACCCACCAGAGATCCACCTCCAATGATCATGTTCATGAAGTTCATTCCTCTGTATGTCGGGCAAATATCGCGTACTTGCTTGTAATTGCAAAGTCATGGGTAAAAGATGGTGGGTCCCACCTCATTTCTGAATCTTCTTTTGCATATCGAGGGATGACTCCAATTCTAGGTACTTTAGACGAGTCCACACCCACCAGAGATCCACCTCCAATGATCATGTTCATGAAGTTCATTCCTATCTGTATGTCGGCAAATATCGCGTACTTGCTTGTAATTGCAAAGTCATGGGTAAAAGATGGTCGGGTCATGGAGAATATAGGCACGTCTGGTTTCTTATTTCCCTTAGCATCGAAGTAAAAATATGTTAGATACGGGGCCACAGGGCCGCATCGGAAAGCAAAGATCTCGCCGGTCTCCACGTCTATCTTAGGGTGAGCAGTCATGCTCGTGACCAACTTCCCATCAAAATCAATGCGACCCAATGTTTGTACGTCCCCTGTGGATGTCAAGCGAATGGAGTAAGGTAGATCTGACTCACCAAGGGCGTAGAGCCGGTTCCCAAAAAAGGCCAAGCTAGTGTTTGCAACACCAATGCCATTTGCAAGGTTGTATTCGCCGGATAGAATCCTGATGGCGAAGAGAGCACCACTTGTTGCAGCGGCGGTTAGGCTCAAAGAGGTGGTAAGGTCCACGAGGGAGGAACTGAGGGTTGGGGCCATTACGAATGTATGCACCGTCGAGGCAAGGCGGGAGTGATCCTTGTATGACTTCACATGGCGTAGGAGGAAGCTCATCGACAGGAGCGAAGTTGTGGGATAGGACATGCCTGGGGTCGACTGAAGGCCGGAGTAGAGGGTCTATGAAGTTGTTTATGATGTCGTCAAATGTGTTGAAGATCTTTGTTGACAACTTTGGCTCCACTCTTCCCTCTGCTACGACCGGAGGTGGTGTTTTGGTGGTGGAAGTCGGAGCCTTTTTGTCGATTCTTAGGGGGGAAATGTAACGGGGAAGAACATAAGACGGTGGGGCAGTAGATCGGGGTTTTGTTGATGGTGCCACGGTGGAGAATGAGGAGGAAGGAAAGGCGTCCATCACTTATGTTGCGTTTTGCTTTAACTTTGGAATTGTGAAAAAAACAGTGCAGGCTTTTGCCTTAATCCACCATGGGGAATATATGCACACAACGTATAGGGCAAAATTGGGATATATTTATTTTAGGCACCCTAAAACAAGAGATTTGTACATTCATTACCTTTGTCTGTTTGACGTTACTTTTTAAAATTACTTTCAAATAAAATGTTCGATCGTAAAATTAATGTCATATAGAAAAATATTACGGTGGAAATGATGATTTTAAACTAATTGTAAAAATTAGGATTTCAAGATTTTTCAATTTTAATTTTACTTTTGGAAGCAAATTATAATTTTATTTTTAGTAATGCATGGACTCCACTCAATTATATATTTACATTTTATTTTAATAATTTAATACTAATATCCTTAAAAAATAATTTATTACTTAATAATTTATTTTTATTATTAATTTTTTAAATATTTTTATCAAAACAAGTATTTAAATTATTATTTCATAATAATTTTATGTCCAAGTGTTAAAATGTATTGATAATATATTTTTTTCTTAATAAAATAATTTATATATAAAAATATTATTAACGAGTTGTCTTAAAATATTTTTTATATTTTTATTATAGTTTAAGTTGATATATTTTATATATTATAATATTAATAAGTGTAAATATAATTTAAATGATATATTTTTAATTCTTAACATAATATATATATAAGGAACATTTTATCTTTTTCAAACATATTTTTAACAATAATTCCAGCAGTTAAATTTTAAATTATATTTTTATACAACACTTTTTAAAAGTCATTTTTAAAAAACTGCGATCCCGCAATCCTACTATCCTAGTAAATGTATTTTTGGTGGCTCCAAACTTTGCTTAAAAGCAATGCATGTACATGTACATGCACATGTACATGTGGGTATGCATGTACATGCACATGTACATGTGGATATGCATGTGCAAGATTATCTAAGCAGGCCATGTTACGGAATTGGACCAACATTCTTATTTTTATATTTTAGAATTTGTCAACAACAATTATATACATGCGAGTATTCAATTCATTCGGGTCAAAAGAATTTTAAATTAATTAAATTGATAAATATTATTTTATAATTCAGATTAAAATTTCTTTGAATTAAGCGAGCCTATAAAATTTAAGTTGAATCGAATTATTCGAGCTTCTCAAGTTTTTATTTAAATTTAACTATAAATATTTATAATATTATAATATTAATTGATTCTAATTTAAATTATTTTTATAATTATATGATATATTTTTATCTTTCATATGTGATATACATATATCATACAGAGTTACGAGATAAGACTCAAATTTGAATATTAACCTACTAAAAAACTAAATTATTCAAATCTTACTTTATAACTCAAATTTTATTTATTTTTTTTTCAAATTAAATCAAATTTATAAAATTAAAATTTTAACCAAATCAGTTTTAAACAATTGAATTAAATAAAAAAATTGATTTTCCTTTAATCTAGTCGAGTTATATCATTTGTGTGTAGCGATACTCACCGCCTCCTAACTCTGCCCAAATATAGCTCCCATCTACCTTTCCCGAATTCATATCTCACTCGTAACTAATATTATTATTTTGGCAAAAATACATCAGAGGCTTATGTTTTTTTAAGAAATCAATTTGACCATCGTATTATTTTTTTTATTAATATGATCTTTTAACTTAGAAAATAAATCCAATATGATTCTTTAATTAACATTTTCCATCGTTGATCATTATGGTACGGACGTGAGAGTTCATGTTGTTGATGTGATAGTCCACTATGACATATGACATGATAGATAGACTAAATTAATTTTTTTTTATTTTGTTCGAGGGTCAAATTAGTTTTTTTTAAAGTACAAGAGTTTATTTAATTTTTTAAAGACATAAAATTATTTTAATTTATAAATATAATTTTTTAATATTCAAAAACTTAAATTTAAAAATATTAAAAAATAAAAATAAAATTAGTAAATAATTTAATATACATATCAAAATACTAAAATAATTATAAATTTTTTAAAAATTGAATATATATATTATGTTATAAAATAATTATTTATAAATTATTAAAAAAATTAAAAACTATTTTTAAAAATATATATTATACATAACACATACATGTAACATATTTGCATATTATCAATGTAACATATATGCATATTATCAACATGTATACAAAGTATTTTTACTAGATTAATCGTGAATCACAAAATTTAAATTAGTTGAGATTTATAATTTTTGAATTAGTTGAAACTCGATATGTTTTGAAATAAAATATAATTAGGAAACATAAAAAATTTTGAAAAATATAAAATTTGTAAGTCTTGACTAATTTAAATTTTATAAATCTGAATTAATCCAATAAGAATACTTTATATAAGTGTTGATGGTATGCATATATTATATATATATTATTTTATGTATAATACTCTATGTGTTTTTAAAAAACATTTTTTTATTTTTAAAATTTTTTAAATTATCATTTAGTATTTTTAATATGAATATTTAATTTTTAAATTATTTTTTATTTATAATTTTTTATATTTGATTTTTAAATTTTTAAATAATTTTATATTTAAAATTTAAAATAAATTTTATTTTTTTTAAAAGTTTAAATAAGCCAACTTAAAAAAGGCAATTTGACCGTTGAACAAAATCAAAAAATCAATTTAGCCCGTTTTTCATTCATTTATTAAGTCATCATCAATCGTGGACAACCAATTAATAATATGAATTGTCACGTCAACACCATAAGAGTCAATGACGAAAAATATTAATTAAATGATCACATTAAATTTATTTTTTAAATTAAATAATCACATAAAAAATAATACGAAGTCCCCGTTAATTATATTAAAATACGTGTTCCTATGATACTTTTTACCTATTATTTACCAATTGGTACGTTGAGGCCTGAAATTGCGAAATGCTTATTCTAACGTCGAGGATTGTACACAATAATTGTAATATTTTTGTAACATCAATTGTACTACGCAAAAGAATAAAAAAAAATACATAAAATATTATTAAATTGCATAAATGTTACTATTTATATTGAGTAATACTTTATGTAAATTAGATTTAGTGTGATTATATAAAAATGTTATAACGTTATAGTAATTTATATAATTCGATAATATTTTAAATAATTTCACTTAAATTTACCTTATATTAACTAGGATTTTTGCCAATATTATGGACCAGTTCTTTGTTCGAAACAATGGGTTAAGGGACGATTTGGTTTAATGGGCAGACAAGGTAGGTGTTGCAGAGCTCTCTTATAACACGATATGCAAGTCTTGTGATTTAAATGCACATCTATCAAAATTAATTTTAGATTGTTTTGGATTTTCTAATAATTATAGATTTTTTAAAATAAATTAATAATTTCATTATATATTTGACACATTCATGTTATTTTTATAATACATCGTATTTTCACTTAATTATTTAATTATACAAATTTTAAGCTACTTTTTAGTACCCTTATTTTAATATATTAGTAATTTTATTTTTCATTAAAATTTTATTTATTGCATAACCTATAAATATAGCATGCAAAAAACAATCAAAATATATAAATAAATAAATCGGGGCCATCACACTATCCCTCTTAGGGGATAGTTTTAATGTATAGGATAGTTAGATTACATTACAAGCAATTTTACTCTTAATATTATGTCTAAAATCAGGCGACCAAGACAATCAACTCCTAAAAAATTTAAATTATCATATATTTTAAATATTTTTTATTAATAATTTATTTTTTTTCTAAAATTTTATAAATTCACCCTTAATATAAGATTTTACATCGGCATAAAACCTAGGTTTATATTTGGGTATAAATATAAAAGGCAGACGTTTGGAGAAACGTGCACCAGGCAAATCATAAGCCAGCACCATCATCCGTAGATCTTACGCATTGGCATCATACCGAATTAATTTCCTCTTTTGTAATGCCCAAAGAGGAAGCCAAAAGTTCGGCATAAAGTGGTGTTCTTAACCCATCACAAACCCCAACAAGAAGCACCATCACAAACCAACTCATCAGACGGGTGCTCTTAACCCATTTGGACGTAAAAAACAAACAGTGAAAGGAGTCGACTTTTTCGATATTTCATTCTAGTTCCGTCCAGGGAAAATACCCAACCCATTTGATCCGATTCGTCTATCCGTCGACCCGAACTTAAAAAAATCGGGTAATTTTATAAAAAATTATCCAGTCAGGTCAAGTATCCGACCGGACATTTCTCGGGTCAGGCTCAGATTACAAAATTAAATTTTTTCGGATTTAGGAATTTTTAGGGTAAATTACCTATTTGGTCACTTACATCTTATCTAATTTATATTTTGATCACTCGATTATTATTTAAGGTAAACTATCTATTTAGTCACTTATATATTATCTAATATAATTCATATATATTTTTTATTTAGGGTAAACAACCTATTTGGTCACTTATATATTATCTAATTTATGTTTTGGTCACTCAATTATCATTTTTTAAAAAATTATACCTAACGTTACGTTTTGATTCTGTTTTATTCACCCATATTTAAAAATGAACAATGATGCTAACATGACATTTTTTAATTATGTTTGGATGTTAGACTATGTAATTCGAAGTTTCGAACATTTAAATTTGTGTATTTTTTAATTAATAATTTGAAGGAAAAAACCCGGGTACCCGCAAAATCCGGGTACCCGGTAACATCCGGGTCGGACACGGGCCGAGAAATCAATTATCTGAAGATCTGGATACCCGGCACTTCGGGTACCCGGATTTGCACACCCCTAGTTCAGTCCCTTTAATAGACGGCGAAAGCCCTTTCTTCGGTGCGAAAAATAGAGATTGGTTTTCCATGTATATCATGTGCTACTGATAATCAAAGAAAATAAATCATTTCTGGTTCTAGAGGGGTAAAAAGTAGAGTAATAGGATTAATCTAGCTGTGTCTGTGTAATAACAGATGCTTTCAGGCATAAGCTGTGCATATTAATACTCGAAAGAGGTAGAAGTGACACTCGAATTAAACAATAAGTCAGCACATCACCTGCCCTTTGTGAAATATATGAATGAATGGTAACCAATTGCTCGAAATCTCAACAGATATGCAATTATAAACGCAGGTAAGTCGAGGAGCCGGATAACAAGACCTGGAAATTCCTTCTAACCAAAATCTGGAAGAACCAATGATCAGACCAACTCATCCTCATTTTCCTCGAGTCATCCCACTTCACATAAATCTGGTATTGCTTGCTGCATCTGGCAATGAATTCAATGCAATTCATTAAAGATCAAGTAAAGTGCACTAATAGTGATGAGAAAATATTTTTATTTTTTAGCGCAACGTATATTACTTTTGCGTTCAGGCATACTTCTGAGAGTCACAGTCCTGTTCTAACAAGGCTATATATATACTTATCGGATCATAGTAAATTAACTGTGTTTAACTCATTTTTAAACCGAAGTTCTGCATGTTACAGGAAAAGAACACCTAGAATTAATAAGAGAAAGCAGATCTTATAAACTTCTCATGTCCTATCGTTATAAAGGTAAGATGCAAATAGGAGAAGATAAAATCATACCAAAACTTCTGCAAAGCCTTTCCTAAACTTCCCCATTTGTATACCGGTTAGTGAGGAGTTAAGGTCTTCTCGTGATTGTGATCTCCTACTTTGCAGTCGCATCTGACTTCTGTGAGGGGACCAGAAGGAACCCATGTTACTACTGTCAAATTGCATCTGCCCTAAGCTACTGGAGGAATAACTATGTGAAACACCGCTGGTTGAGGGGTACAAGGAAGACTCAGTGAGTTGGATGCTGCTTACCAGGCCATGTCCCAAGCCAAACGGTGTTTGTTGACCACCTTGAACTGTTGGACTTAGGGGCATCTTATTTCTTCCATCCCCTGTAAAAGAGAGAATGAGGATCATAGAAACAATCATAACGAAGCCAAGTAATAAGAAGTGCACAAGGGAAACAACATTCAAGAACATATATAGCAAATAATTAGGTTCGTATAAATTACTTAGGTTCGTACACTGAACAGACACTTCAAGTTCATTAATGTAAGTTAATGGATCCTGTAGTAAGCAAATAGCTGAGGGCAATATCAGATCCAAAATATTGTGTCCAAAAAATCGTTGAAACTGAGGTACTTTTTGAGTGCTGAAAGACATGCAAACTGCAAATTCAGAGCATTCAAGTAATAAGACACAGGAGATGAATAACTTCATCATTAGTCATATCCATGTCCTTAAAAATATTCTTGACGCATCTCTATAAACTGTCAGTTTGTAAGGCGTGCATTCAAAAATCTTAACAACAAATCAGCATCATTGCTTTTGTAGCCTGTTTTGGAGCATAACTGTCATGCAGATGGACAGCTGTTACTAAAATTTGATTGTAGGCATCCTTGCATGGAAGGAAGGCATCCATTAACATATTTGAGAGGTTATTTCTCTCACATGGAAAACATAGCCAAGAAAAGCGGTAGAATTATGCCCCAAATAATACGTCATACAAGAGATCTTACCTGAGTTCATAGGACTCCAGCGCTTTAACTGAAAGGAGATGGTATATTAAGAAAAGATGAAGATGCACTGTTATGCCAGAAAAGAGGAAGATATGGCCACCGGAAAAATCTTGGCATCCAATTACAAACACATGATAATGCACAAACAAGTAGAACCAATGACATTAAAACGATGGCAATAAGGATCATTGGATCAATCTTGGTCTGCAATATTTGATATCCATGGAGCCCTAGTCTGCTTGAAAATGACTTCCCAGCTTCCAACAATGCAACACCCATTGTCCAAGTAATACTTCCAGAACCCACGACAAGTTGATTGTCCGAAATGTGCAAGCCCTCTCTTAAAAGTGATACTATATATGGTGCTCTAAAGCTGTACTGTTCAATAAAGGGCTGTGGAGCAACACTGTTTCTGGCTACTTCCCAGGTTTTTTTAACAAAATTCCCTACCCTTCTCCAGTACATCATCAAGTGCAGTCTCTGGGGATAAACTGAAGAACCGGTATATAACAAAAAAGCCTGATAGAGCATAGAATTGGCCATAAGGGCGAGACAAGTTATCAGAAAGCGCACAGGGTTGCAAATCACAATCAATGCCTGGGTAAAGATTCGACCATTCAGATAAATTGACAGAAGCTTTGGCAATTGCACTGCATTGCTCCCAATTTAAAGCACCAATAAGCTGCACTGGAATTCCAGATTTTCCTCCCTTATCCAAATTTTTCCCTTGAACTAAAGGACTCCCACTTCCTTGGTCTTTTGCAGCACATTGGGAACAAATATATTGTTCATTATAGCCAGAGTTCAAGCAAGGACGTTTAATTTCTATCTTTTCGTTAACCGGGTTGGCAATGGAGCCATCTGGAAGCCTCCTTAATAAATGAACTACAGACTTGTCAAATGCATCATTCAAACCATAGCCCGAGAGAGAGAGTAGGCACTAAGATGATGATTAATCACTCCGATTTTAAGGTTTAAATTGGTTTCATTATGTTGACGGTGCTCATTCTCAAATGTAACTTGTAACGATGATCCACCCAAATCACGTGCCCCAAATGTTGCCTTCTTAGGGGTTGTTCCCATCATGCCCGTGAGTATTGACCAAGAATTTTCCTGAAGCCATTTTGAATCAGCATTAGGCAATCTGCGAACTCCAGCTGTAGCATACAGGAAAAGACGGGTATTCTTGTACTCTCTTTCAGGAATTTGCTTCTCCGCCCATGAAATAAGAGGCTTTATTGCAGTTGCTAAGCTAGATTTATTGTGCACCAACTTATGAAGCCCAGGCTCAGTTTCCATCCTATCATAAGCACACCCGCTTTGTGTGCTTGACTTTCTAGGAAGACCTTCGGTTAATGATTTCATGACAATAGGCAGACACCATCATTCTTGTGATCAATTGAAGCCTGATATACGTACACTCTAGTTCCAGTACTTCCACAATCAAGAACAACATAAAACTTGGAGGCTCCTGTGGACCAATTTGAATAAATATGCATGCAAACCATGTATGCCAAAAAAATGAAGTAGAGTAGGCACAAGAAAACCATGATGGACCGCACCCACTTTGTCATTAGAAAAGGGGTTCCACCCGGCAAACCCTTCTCCTTTGAGAAACTCGCCGCAACATTTTCTCTCAGTAGAGGGTGTTTCGAACAGATCATGCTCTTGTCAATTTCAGGAATAAGATTAGCTGCTTCTGGATCAAGACGGTGATATGATGAGAAATCTTGGAGTGATGCGGAGAGGCGCAGATTATTTTTGTTTCCAGATTTAGCAAAACCAAACCCATGGAAAACATTTTTATCCGAATGTGGTGACAAAGCAGGCGACATGTATGAAGCTGCAGAAGACCGTGTAGCAGATAAAAGATTTGACCCACCAGATATCGATTCTGCAATTCTACTAAATACCATTAATTCTATTTTGCAAAACAAATTAAGAGCTTTTCATTGGGCATATTTTGATGGTGTCGAAATTTCTAATTTACCTGATGTGCTGTTTGAATACTATCTGAGACAGCCAACATCAAATTTGCACTTGCAATGGAATTGAATTCGAAGATTACATTGATTTTGGAGGGAAAAAAACGTCAGGGGATGAAGGTACCGCAATTTGACAACCAAGCAGGCAAGACAAATGATCACGAATCCTAATCATAAAACCAAATCAGCGGCAAAACTAACAAATTGATGGATTTTGATACATTAATCGCTTGGTGCAACAGACAAGTAAACAAACACGAGGATTGAAAATCGACAACAAAATGTACACATAAAATCATGTCCATTTCGCAAAATTCATTCAAGATGTTGGCAAAAGAAAGATTGATCTCCAAAAAGTTCTAGAATTATAAGTGAATGACTAAAACCAAGTTCGAGGAATGCCTCCAGGCAACTGCTGATAACGGCAGCTGCTCAGATCTCCGCCTTGTTCTTCGCAGTCTTTGAAAATCAAAACTCAACCAAAACTGTCAGTTGGGGATTCGGAAAATGTATTACTTTTTGGCCTTTGGGTCTCTCTTCTTTTCTTTCCAGTTCCAGTCTATATCCTCTTCTTCCCCCGGAAACATGATACAAAAAAGTTACGTTTTTTTCTTTCCCTTTTTTATATTTGTTTTTACAGAAAAGTTAAGTTTCTAAAATATTTATTTCATTGGAATTCCACGAGTTACCCAATCTTTTTTCCATATTTCTACATTGATCCCTTCAAGTTGTTGTTAGTCAATTTCTCCTCCACATCTATTTTTCTATTTGATATTTATTTGTTGACAACATTTTCGCCCACTTATTCTATAATATTTCCCCCTTCATCCCTCAAATCAGGAAAGTTTTGTTATGATTTTTTCTCCTTTTATAAATAAACAAATAATTTTACTGATAAAATTATTGTCCTAACAAATTAATGGTAATATATTCTTCTTCAGTTTATTAATTTATAAATATGATTTTAAATAAATAAATAAATAATTTAAAATATTTTCATAATATTATAAATAAACTTTTTATGATAATTTAATATAAATTTTATAAATACAAAAAAAATAATTATTTAATTATTTCTTATTTTCAAATAAAGTTAAAAATTATTCTTTAATTTAATAATGATACAAGTAAGTAGGACTGTAAATGAGATGAGACAGATCGCGAGCTACTCGAGATCGACTCGATCAAGGCTCGATAAATACTCGGATCGAATGTGTAATATCCCAAAAACTGGGTTAGTGACTAAAATGAAATTTTTGGAATTTGATGATTAATTTCAGACAAGATTAAAAGTTTAAGGACTTAATTGAAGAATTTTGGTGTGAAAGTTAATAGCACAGTTTGAAAGTAGAAAGAGTACAATGGTTATTTGATAAGAAAGATTTTTATCTCCCTTTATAAGGATATAACCACGTGGAGATTGGGAGGGAGGAAAAGAAAAGTCTGGAGAGTTGGGTTCAGCTAGCTTCTTCTTCTTCTTCCCGCGAGCTCAGTTAAAAAAGTGAGTTTCCTACAAGTTGATTATTCCTTAATTTTATGATAGGTTTTGATTCTTGGAGGATTAAGAAAGCTTAAGGAATGCTTAAGGCTGCTTAAAACTCAAAGATGGATGAGTTATGAGAAATTAAGTAAAAAGAGTTTTTAAGGGAATTATTGAGAAAGAATTAGTAAATAAGTTTTTAAGTGCAATTTGACTTGTCAAGGGTCTAATTAAGAAGTTAGAAGTAATAAAAGTGAATTAAGAACATGTTGAAAATTTAGTAAGATTCTTGGTTCTAAGAATTTTAATGAGATATGGAAGATGATGATGTGCTATAGTGTTAAAAGATGGTTTAAGTATATATAATTGAGTTTAATGGCATAAAGGGAGTGGTATAAATGGAGTTTAGGCAAAGTGATGATAATTTTCGGGTTAATGAAGTAGAATCTGGGTTGGTAGTATCGGTATTGGTTGAGTAAGTACCGATACTACAAGGCAATATTATGAGATAGCTAAGTGTGGGTATCGATACTGCATGAACAATATCGATACCATAAGGCAAACGTTTGTAAAATCTTCATGGGGTATCGATACTGAAGTGATAGTATCGGTACCATGGGTATCGATACCAATATGGAGGTATCAGTACCATTCTTGAGATGAAATTTTAGAATCGAAAATGGGTATCGATACCGTGGAAGGGTATTGATACTACAAGCATGAGGGTATCAATATTGTAACGGTAGTACCGATACTACTTAAGTTGGGATTAAGAAAGTAGTGTTTTATTTAGTTTATACTCGTAAGAATCTTTTCGAGTAATTTGAATCCCGATATTTATTGGATTGTATATTCGTGTAGATATCGATCGAAGATAATTGTAATACCCCAACCCGTACCCGACCCGAATATGAGTCCGAGATGTCACATTGACTTTTAAAACGATATTCTTATAAAATATCAAAACATTTGAACTTGCTTTAAGAAAGAGAAAATAACCTCAGTGACCGAAAATGCCTTATAATATATGATTTTGACCAACTTTTTTTCGATTTGCCAAAATGACCAACAAAATCGCAATGCGATCTCCAAAATCGCAATGCGATCTCCAGTATCGCAAATCGGTTTCCAGATTCGCAACGCGATTTTGACTATCGCATTGCGATTTTCCAAATTTGCGTTGCGATTTTAGAAAATCGCAATGCGAATATGTAAATCGCAACGCGATTCTGACTATCACAACGCGATTCTGACTATCGCAACGCGATAATACAAAATCGCAATGCGATTTTCAAAGCGCCATTAGTATCGCAACGCGTATTTTATTTTCAAATTCCAAACACGAATATTAATATATCCTGTAATCGTAACTCATAACCTAAAACCCTAAATCACAACTCAGTCCTATCTCCATCTCTCACTCTCTACAGCGACATCCGTCCCCATCTCCGACGAAATCCGTCCCCATCTCCGGTGAAATCCGTCTATCTCCATCTCTCAGAGCCACCCTCACAATCATTCACGGTCAGAAATGAAAAATCAACCAAATTAACCACCGAGGGTTAGTTTTTTTAATTATTTTTATTTTGAAATTTTTGCATTATTATTAGGTTTTTCATATTGAAATTGATGATAAGTTTACTAGTAATTTCAATAATAGATTAACCATTTCACTTAGATTGCTTATTAAATTCATTCGATTGCTGCCAATACTGCTAAATTGTTTACTCTTTAACCCTGTGAAGTTAGTATTTGTCTTTGTTTTGTCTTTTGGTTGAAGTAATGCAATTCATTCAAGTTTCAATTTTAGACAATGACTATTTGAAACCGAGAATCGCAACGCGAAATGAAAATCGCAAGTTTCGCATTGCGATTTTCATTTCGCGTTGCGATAGTCAAATTCGCGTTGCGATAGTCATTTTAGTGTTGCGATTTTCATTTTCGTGTTGCGATTTTAAGTTTCATAAACTATTCTTCTTCTGCAAATTGAAACTTGAATGAATTGCATTACTTCAACCAAAAAACAAAGACAAATACGAAATTCACAGTGTTGCAAATTTAAGTTTGAAGAATAAACTATTATTACTCTTTATGTTTATTATTGTTTTTGGTATATCTTCACAGTGTAGTTTTTGGTATATCTAACTTGGTATGTTTATTGTTTTTGTAGAATTTTTTTTCGGCTCAATTGACCTTAAGGAATAAAATAAGCCTAGTCACTACAATTACGTCGAAGCTTTCACCTGTACAAAGAAAATTATTTGAGGATACTTGCTTCGAGCCATGGCTGAAAGTACAACATCCGGGTGGAGATGCTATGTTGACCCATTTGTGGCTTCAGACCATGACTAGCGATCTACCCGAGAGTATAAAACGTGGTAATGAAGAGATATGGTTTCATTTTCCACCCGCGTATATGTGTATTGGGCGAGAGGAGTTTTGCTTAATCACTGGTCTACGCTTCGGACACGATGATGTAGGTCGATACACTAGTCATATTACCTGCCTATCATGGTTATCCCGGGTTTTTCCTGAGCTGTCAATGGAGAAGCCAAATTTACACGTCGACGACTTGACGAGATTATTTAATAATAAAGATGGTTTTACTCGAATGGATGACGTCGATGTTGTCCGAGTATGCCTTTTAGTACTTTTGCATGCCGGCTTTTTAGGCAGAGAGGCCAGACAACCTATTCATAAGGACCTAATATTATTGGTAGATGACCTAAATGCATGGAACCTGTTTCTGTGGGGTTCGTATCTATGGAAAGATACCTGGAATAAGTTGTCGTCTGCCTTTGATGACAGAAAAAGTTTGCGTGGCGATGGTTCCAAATACACTTTGTCAGGCTTTATTTGGGCCTTTAAGGTAAGAATTTCTATATAATGTTTCCAAAATTATAATTAATTATTTAACAATTACTAATGTTTGTATATTATATTATTTGTAGATTTGGATATTTGAGGCTTTTCCCGGCATGCAGGCATATGCATTAAAAACTTCAAATGATATTCCTAAGGTTATTTCCTGGAAGAGGAAATGACGGCTGCTGGTTTGGGAAGAGTTACTACGGTATACGACAATAAATGATGTAAGTTAACACAAATACTACCATATATAAACAAGTTATTACTAGTACACGTTTAACTTTGTTTGAGGTTTTACATTGTTAGGAGGCTAACACTCCATTACATAGGGTGACACCCACGGAGGCTGAGCTTGCCACTGATTGGTGGCAAGCTAGTAAGCATTTTTTTGATGGCACAGATGATGAGCAGCCTCCACTTCGAGAGCCATCACCTCACCTAAAACCATCACCTGATCGACCACACTATACACCTCTATATCGAGAGCCATCACCTATTCCGTCATATCATCGAGCTTCTTCTCCACCATCACCTCATGATAGGCGACCGACAAAGATGCCACGACATTTATCTCCATGTTCTCCACCTCCACCTCCACGGGATGAGTTAGGGGAGTTACGTGATGAGGTCAATGCCTTGCGTGAGGAGGTCGATACTTTACGCGATAACAATGGTGCATGGCGTGATGAGGTATCTACTTTACGTGGTGAGGTAGCCGCTCTACATGAGATGGTAGCATCGTTGCAGAATGAGGTTCATACTCTACGCAACGAGGTAAGTTTAAGATTTTTCATATTTAACTTGATTTACTCGTAATTTCACTTAGATTAACCATTTCACTTAGATTGCTTAGTAAATTCATTCGGTTGCTGCCAATACTGCTAAACAGTTCTAAAATAACCCTGTGAAGTTAGTATTTATCTTTGTTTTGTCTTTTGGTTGAAGTAATGCAATCCATTCAAGTTTCAATTTGCAGAAGAAGAATAGTCGCAACACGAAACTTAAAATCGCAATGCGGAAATGACTATCGCAACGGGATAATCGCAATGCGAAATAAAAATCGCAACGCGAATTTAGTTTTGCGTTGTGATTTTGGTTTCGCGTTGCGATTTTTATTTCGCATTGCGATTATCCCGTTGCGATAGTCAAATTCGCGTTGCGATAGTCATTTTCGCATTGCGATAGTCATTTTCGCGTTGCGATTTTAAGTTTCGTGTTGCGATTTTAAGTTTCAGAAACTATTCTTCTTCTGCAAATTGAAACTTGAATGGATTACATTACTTCAACCAAAAGACAAAGGCAAATACTAACTTCACAGTGTTGCAAATTTAAGTTTCAAGAATAAACTACTACTCTTTATGTTGTCCTTGAACATGCACTAAACCTATGTTGTCCTTTTAAATGTTTATATAAGTGCTTACTTCTGGAATGTTATCTGATGCATTTTGTGAACTATGATAGAATAATGACTTGGGTGAATACCGTGCAAGTTTGAAACATATTTGTCTTTGTTTTCACTGTTTAATATCATGTCTATTTATTTACTGATTTATGTATTAATTTATTTTTAGCGGCCCGATAAGGTGGATGCTTTACGTCGGGTTTGTCTTGCACGACGGGGTTCACGCATCAGACGGCGTGCACGTGCCATTACGTCTCCATTCACCCCAATAGTGCGAAGACTCCGTAAGAAGAAGCCCGACTCACCTATCATCGTTCAAGAGGCCCCTATCATCCCTCAAGAGTCCCCTCCCACCGTTCAAGAGGCCCCTGTCATCGTTGAAGAGGTCCCTCCCATCATTCAAGAGCCCCCTGTCATCGTTGAAGAGGTCCCTCCCACCATTCAAGAGCCCGATTCACATGGCGTAATATGTCGAATTATTAAGAAACCCTCTCACGTGCCAGACATGATGGATGAGTGTTGGCTTTCGTATGAGTTACAGGCCAGTACCATTCCGGCAGATGAAGTGGATAGGAGAAATCTACCGGAAATAATTCTGGATAATACCCTTTGGGCTAAGACCGCAATTGATTTTTATCTATATGAGCGGAGCCAGGGGTGTTACGATGACATATACAAACTCAACGATGATATGCATTTGTTGCTTGATCGGTCTTGGTGGTGTGTGTTATTAGGGGTTGAAGACAATGGCTATTTCGATGGGGGGTAAGTCTTATATTTTTCTTATATTTCATTTTGATTAATTTTTTTTTAAATTTATGTAATTCACTAATATATGTCTTTTTTTATAAAACAGCATATTGATGCATGGGAGTCGCGTCTTCTAATAATAAGGAAACTGAGGAAAAATAAAAAAAATACGCAATATACAATTATGACGACGTCTTTTCACGTAGTTCACGTGAAGAATCAACGAGATGAATCATATGTGTTGGGTAATGGACAAGCTAAACTTTATCCTGCATGGTGGGAGGTCGATAAGCCTAGTATTTATTTTTTAAATATTTTAAAGGTGTTAATAAATAAGTGCGCAATTGAATTATTACTTATGATTGCAGGTGTTTATCCCTGTTTTGGAACATAATCATTGGTTTCTCATCGAGCTTCAGCTCCCATCCCTGAAGACAATAGTATATGACAGCATGATAAATTACATATCATTGTCTGATTTGAGAGATATTATTAAGGGATGGAGCTCTCATTTGGCTAAATTCTTGGATGCGATTAATTATTGGACTTATTCTGGAAACAAGAAGCCAAAGAAGTTCAATGTTACAGTTATCAAAGACGAGATCGCGCCAAAAAAATGCAAGGAGCCAGAGAGGATTGTGGTCCTCTCGTATGCATGTGCTTGGAGCGTTTGATGATAGGAAGTATACAGTTTCTACCTCCCACCGATAGAGATAGAGGTGCAGTAGGCTTGTGGTTTTGGTATTTTATGGCTAGAACGATATATGCGAGACGCTTCCTACCTGCATCCGCGTTATGAAAGTGTCCATAAACAATTGGTAAGTCAAATGCAAGTGTTGTTAAGTACCTAGAATTCAATAATTTGTTGTTTGTTGGTTTTAGATGTGTAAAAAGTGTTGTTTGAGCAAATGTTTGGTTTCTGCAGGTTAATCCTGAAGTGAGCTGCGTGAAATTGATATATGGGTGCATAAACAACTGTCTGGGGTACACTTTTTTTGATTGTTTAATTGATTCTTAAAAGTTGATTTGTTTAATTGATGAGGAAAATAAGAATTATTATTATTTTTTGCTTGTTTAATTGATTTGTAAAAGTTGATTTGTTTAATTGATGTGTAAATAATTCTTATTTGTGCTTGTTTAATTGATTGAAATGTAAAAGTTGATTTGTTGATTTCAATCTGCATCATATTGAAGGCAAAAGACCTGTTGAAGGTACATTTTCGCAACGCTAAACTCAAAATCGCAATGCGAAAGTCAAAATCGCAATGCGAAAGCCAAAATCGCATTCGAAAGTAAATTCGTGTTGCGATTTTCGCGTTGGGAAAGTCAATTCGCATTGCAATAGTCTAATAAGCTTTGCGATTTTCTCGTTGTGATAGTCAAATTCCCGTTGCGATAATCAAATTCATGTTGCGATAGTCAAATTCGTGTTGCGATAGTCAAATTCGCGTTGCGATAGTCAAATTCGCGTTGCGATATTCAAATGAATGTGTAATAAGTGATAACAACTGAACAAATCATAGCAATGTTCAAACTCAAGTTACTAATACATGTCTAACTGAAAATGTTAAAAGTTTACACATAAAATACACATAATACAACATTTGCATTTAAAAATCACCTAAGTTAATAGTCCCAAAAGGTGAAGCCGGTTGTAATTGGGATTTTGATTTTGATTGCGATTTTGATTGCCTTTTTCTTGACACCATACGAGCTTTGGATTTTGATGAGGATCTATATTTTGGTAGAGGAAAAGATTATTGTGATGGCACTAGTGATCCACATGTCAACCTTGTGTGACCACTTTCCTTGCACCGACTACATGTCGATCTCTTATTCTCTTCACCATTAGACGATATACGATCGTGACTTTTTGGTCGGCCAGGTAGCCTTCTGTCAATGGCTGGTGGCAAAAATGTTTGTAAGTCATCTGGTATGTCCCACTCAGAAGGATGTGGAATAGGGTAGATAATCTCGACATAAGTCTGTCGATATACTTTTGTAGTGTAGCAATCCATAGCGTATGCGCTTGAATCATCTTGGTTTAGATAAAGAGCAACTTTTATAACATGGCCACACGGATAACCAGATGTTTGTCATTTCATACAACTACACGTCTTTGCATTTAGATCGACAAGCCCATTTAAGTTATTATCCAGTACTTCAAACAAAGTGTTTGAACATTGTTCAACTCTCCATGACTTTGACTTCACAACACGTTTCGTTATCTTTTTTTTAGTCCATGGTGTAACACGATGTTCCAATGTTCCTGTAAATTTAAATAAACAATACTTAGTAAAATATATGATAAGTTACGAATTTAAAGAAATAATACCTGCATGGTTTCTTTTCTTGTAGTACCACTGTTGAATAGAGGCTCGAAAAAACTCCATTAACATAGTAATGGGTAATTTTCGGGAATGACGACTTAGAGCATTGATTGATTCTGCACTATTAGATGTCATGAAACCATATCTTACTCCAAGTTGATGTACTCTTGACCATCTTTCAAACCCGACATCTTCTAGTGTTTGAGCACACTGAGGTAAAACACGTCTTAAACAATTTATATGCTTATTAAAATCCACTTCCCGATAAGCTTTTACAGCCTTCCAGTATGTCCATTTGTGATTTTTTATACCAGCGGACCTTGATTTTAGATTTTATACAAATGAACACCACAAAGTCCATGAAAAGCATATGGGAAACACCTTCTAACAGCGTTGTCAATTGAGTTTGCCCTATCGGATATGATTGTCAGATTGCTAATAAGACCTATGCAATCCCTAAGATGCCCCATAAACCATGTCCATGAATCAGAGGTTTCAGATTTGCCAACCCCGTAAGTTATTGGCAATATCCCATTGTTAGCATCCATGACTACTGCTAATAAGTTTACTCCAAGGTATCGACCTTTCAAATGTGCTCCGTCAACTATAATAACTGGGCGCATGCAAGTAATAAACGAACGAATCTACAAAATAATATACACAAGAAATATAATCATTTAAATATGAAATGCATATAACTAACAAAAATGAGTCAATAAAATTACATTGATTTACTAACCGTAGCACCAATGGCGATAAACAGCAACTCAAAGCGTCTATCTCTATCTGTTTTGATATGAGTTACCGACCCAGGATTTTTCAGCTTTAAATTGTGACAATAAGTCGACAGGCAAACGATGCTTCTGGCGACCCCCTCAACAATTCCAAGGCATAACATTTGACTCTCCAAGCTTGAGAATATGTATATTTATGATTTTGACAATAGTTTCATGTCCTCGATATACCATGCTATTCAAAAACATTAACTCAGCCAGAAAACCACCCAACACCTTTTTGTTTGCCTGTCTATGGTGAGGAAAAACTTGGGTTCTTGAACATGTATATTTATCAATAAAAGTCCTAACTTGAAACATTTCGCAATCTTTTATCCTCTTTGCAATCATACGCCACGTACAGTTTTTGTCAATCATACACCTTGTTTCGAAACGATCTTTGCTTGATTTGTTAACTTTTAGTTTATAGCCATCTTCCACACATTTCGTATACAAAGCTATCTTCAAGTCTTCCTTTGTATCAAAACAATCATCTTTCTTGATACGAATTATTTTTGTGTAACAAACAACTGTTATCTTTACCAACTCTTCTTCCGGTATCTGAAGTAATTCTGGCATATTCCAATTATACTCCCGTGGCATTTTCTTCGGGGATTTCTTCTTCTTCTTTTTCTTTTTTAGGGTTATATGAATTACAGAATGGATGTTCAACATGTTCATTCACAGTCGTAACTTCCTCCTCATTATCATCAACAACATCTTCCTCGGCAGCAGCTGTTTCATCATCAAAATTCGGGTATTGACCAATATCAAAATCATTACACGTAGGGTCTGTTTCTTCTTCTGAAATATCATCAAAATCCAAGTATTGACCAAGATCAAAGTCCAGGTATTGACCAATATCAAATTTCGAATACTGACTAGTACTCACAATTTTTTCTGTTGGCTCATCATCATCTAACTGGTCAATACGAAAACCGGAATTTGGTGCTGAAAGTTGATTGAGATTTGGATTAGGGAAATGTTGTGGGTTTTGAGATTGTGTTTGGTATTGGAAATGTGGTGAAACAGAATTTGCTTGGTGATGATATTGTGGTGGAACCATTAAATTTTGAGCACCATAAACTGGGGTTGAAAAACTTAGTTTATTACTACCCGCTACTGACCCAACTTCATTACTTCTAAGTTCAACAACATACAATGTAACATCATCTTGCGAAACACTAATGTAAGCAATAAATCGTTCAATATCTTCATTGTCGGTTAACAAATAAACTTTACATTTTCTCTGATAAGATAGCCTAAATCCACTTAGGGGCTCTAAATTCAATTTATTTGCAACACATAACATTAGAGTTTCATAAGTTAACTTTTTTAATGACAGTTTTAGTTGAAGATTCATAGGTAAAGGCATATATTCTAAAACACCATGAACATTCTGCCATGACCCTCCAAAACATAAATCTATCCAAACATGATCAACATTAAATGATTTCATTATTGTAAATTAATTTACTAAACAAACGAGCTGCGAAACTAAAACCTGTTGCCGGATGGTGAAGGATGTCGTTGGATATAGGATGTCGTTGGATATTGGAACGGATATCGTCGGAGAGAGTGATAGATGGAGATGGAATGAGTTGTGATTTAGGGATTTAGGTTATGAGTTGTTGCTGCTGCGTAGTTATATACCCAAAACATTTGTGTTGCGAAACTAAAACCTGTTGCGAATTTGAAATTCAGTGTTGTGCTAGTCAGAATCGCGTTGCGATTTACATATTCGCATTACGATTTTCTAAAATCGTAACGCGAATTTGGAAAATCGCAATGCAATAGTCAAAATCGCGTTGCGAATCTGAAAACTGATTTGCGATACTGGAGATCGCGTTGCGATTTAGAGATCGCATTGCGATTTTTTTGGTCATTTTGGCAAATCGAAAAAAAGTTGGTCAAAATCGTATATTATAAGGCATTTTCGGTCACTGAGGTTATTTTCTCTTTAAGAAAATACAATAATATTCTATTAAAATTATACTTCATTATAAAATCTGAAAAAATGCATATCTATGAATAGTACTATACGATATGAACAGTACCGTGAACAGTAATAAACAATACCGTGAACAGTGAAAAATTTTGAATATCAATTGTGTATCGATGCACTGCTACAGTACTTTCGCAAAAATATGTATAATCTCGTAAAAATCTAAGCTTTCATCCGTATAAAATTTATCAATTATATATATGCATTTAAAACATTACAAAACTCAATTGTATGACTTATCAAAACCGATTAAAACATATCAGATTTAATCCTTTATTTACATGCCGACCACTTTCCTTATTACAAATACATACTATACATTTCTTTTCTGATCTGATCTTTGGAAAGGAGGAACTGACCTGTCTTGCGTAACTTTTACCAATCTTCCTCTTCTCGGAACCTACGCGTGAAATAATTACATGCTAAGTCATTGACTTAGTGAGGCATATAAAACATATAATAAAATTATAGAACATTTCATTTAATAAAATGCATACATATACATATACCATCAACATACTTATCACTACTCATATTACTATCACTAATTCCTTTTTATCATGTAATCATATACTGTACCTTTTTATACTCACCATCGGACATCCATGTCATTTCACAACAGAGAACACATAGAATCATATCAAGTTATTTATTATCTTTAAAGTCTATGTATTAGCCCATGTATACTTTTGAGAACTTAAGGTATGTGAGTACATTGAGGTTGTGCATCACTATGCTGTTACCACAACTCGTGTAAATGTCCCGTAGGACCTATCCAAAGGTCATAAAGAACCTCCCCGAAGAACATAATAAACTGTCCATATGTTCCTTATAACATAGGTATACTGCCATATGTCTCAAAAGACATAGGTAATTCTGTCCATATATCCTGAAAGATATAGGTAATTATGTTCATATGTTCCGCAGAACATAGGTAAACCCTCGGCTCTTGCTATGCCAACTATACAACTAGCTCTCATATTACATAACATGGGCATTATCATTTATAACATCTTATATCACTTGTTTTTTCTCTTCTGTCACATACCACATGTATGTGTATGCATATATTTCATATCATATAGCATGTACTATTTCTCATATTCATATATATATATATATATATATATATATAATTCACTTTCACATATCACATTTAATCATATGGTTTACTTGCACGTAGCACATTTTCATGTGATTCACTTTCAGATATTCCTTTTCTCCTATTTTTCATATCATGTCTCATATAACCACATATGTATGTCTTATCTCATATCATATAATTCTTTAGCTTATATCACTTCTCTTGTGTTCATATGGTATGTAAATCATTGTCATCTCTTATTCTCATATGATTCTCATACATCAAGTATATCACATTCATATCACATATTCATATATACACTTTCATGTCATTCATTTCATTTTTTATATCCTTATCACATAGCTTATTATTATATCATTCACCTCATATAATCAAGCATACATACATTTCATATCATTCACCTACTTATAATCAAGACTTCATGCACTATAACTATTGAAAATAGGCTTATCATAAGTCCATTTTCCATATAATTCTATAAAATAAGATGCACTCACCTTAGCCTTGCTTTGATTCGATCTTAATTCTTTGATTGTTCCAGAACTTGTTTAGGCTCAACATCTACATAAACATAATTTCAAGATGATTTTCAGAAGCCTAAACCTTATAACTTGATATTACTAATTTAGGCTAATTTAATAAACCAAATATTTACTTTTCCTTTAGGAGTGTATCGATGCACTATGGGTGCATCGCTACACAAAATAGCTTCGAAATATCCATGCATCGATGTACCCCCTTAATGCATCGATGCACCTTCAAAATTGTCTTAGTGCATCGATGCCCATTCATAGTGCATCGATGCACCTATCCAGAATAATTTATTTTCACCCAAAATTCATCAATACTCCACCCAAATGTTCATGTATAAAATCCTTATTATGCTACTAAACTCATCTATAACAAGTTTAACTAATTTCTATTATTCCAACACTTTATAATCTCTCATATTTCATTCAAATTCTTAAGGCTAAGAATCGTACCAAATTTTCCATGTTATCCAAACTTAATTCTAACTTCTTATTCTCATATATGACAAGTCAAATTAATCCTCCAAATTCATTTAAACCTTCTTACTCAAAATTTCACTTAAAACCCTATTTTCTTTAATCTTTCATAACTTCTTCATCTTTTAATTTTAAGATAACTTAAGCTTTCCTTAAGCTTAATTATCATCTAAGGATCAAAACCCAACTTAAATTTCAACTAATAATCAACAACGAAGAAATCTTATCTTTGCAAGCTTGGCTCTCTTTCTCTCGTATGATGAAGAAGAAGAAGATGAAGTGGAGAAAAATATCTCCTCATCCTTATCCCCACATGTTTATATATCATTTTATTACCATTTCCAAGTCAAATGACCATTTTACCCTTTAATTCTTTTAAAAATTACTAACAACCCTTCATGAAATACTTTCAAATAAATCATTAAACTTTTCAAATTTTCCACTTTAATCACCAAATTCTAAAATTTTACAATTTAGTCACTAACCCAGTATTGAGGATGTTACAAATCTCTCCTCCTTTTAAGAAAATTCATCCTTAAATTTTCATTACACACATTGAGAAGAACATATCACCTAATGTTCTTATGTTGTCTCTTTTACTTACTCTTTCATTCTATTAGTTCTTCAACTTAGTTTTTCCTTTATTCATTCATCTGTTGTCGTTTATTATATAAACTGTAACCTCATCCATTTCTGTCTTTTCTCTCTTTCGTTTATGCATTTTCCTTTGATCTTTTAACGTTCTTAACATTCGTTCACCATATTCTATCTTGTCCACATAGTAACGAAACTTCTCAATTTAATTTCTCCCATTTGGAGAAAATAAACACCTTCTAGCATTATCTTCATATCATTTATCCAAAGGTCTGTAATAACATAACCTTTCTCAAATTCACCCTTAAACTCGAGTGCTCATAACTCTTTTAACTATTTTGATACATTCATTCTATGAGTTAACAAAGTATACAATTGAAAAATATCGGAATATCATTCAACATCATTAATCATTCTCTAATCTTATACAGGCATACCCTAAGGTTTTCGTTCTTCTCCCTGCCTGGCCAGGGCAGGTGAATGCTATTACCTTCAGGTCTATCTTATTCCGCATCACTTTGGAAGCTCTCATATATTCATGTGCTCATATCATTTCTTCTATCACATATCACGTGTGCATATGATCATCCAATTCATATCATATAACATATGTCATTTGTATATATTCACATATCATCTATTATATCATATAAACATATATATCTCATAAATCATTCTCAGGTATTCACTTATCTTATATAACATAACAATTTAACTCTATTAACAAGACATCACACTCCTTACCCTATCATATCAGAAAATTTTCCACTTTGTGTCGGCATGTATACTTTTTAAAACACTTTTGACTTCGTTTTTAGCCTAGAATCGGCTAAACCGTAGCTCTGATACCATTAAATGTAAAACTTAACCCGTACCCGACCCGAATACGAGTATGAGATGTCACATTGACTTTTAAAACGATATTCTTATAAAATATCAAAATATTTGAACTTGTTTTAAGAAAATACAATAATATTCTATTAAAATTATACTTCATTATAAAATCTGAAAAAAAATGTATCTATGAACAGTACTATATGGTATCAACAGTACCGTGAACATTAATGAACAGTGAAAAAATTCGAATATCAATTGTGTATTGATGCACTGCTATAGTACTTTCGTAAAATATGTATAATCTCGTAAAAATCTAAGCTTTCATCCGTATAAAATTTATCAATTACATATATGCATTTAAAACATTACAAAACTCAATTGTATGACTTTTCAAAACCGATTAAAACATATCGGATTTAATCCTTTATTTACATGACGACCACTTTCGTTATTACAAAATACATACTATACATTTCTTTTCTGATCTGATCTTTGGAAAGGAGGAACTGACCTATCTTACATAACTTTTACCAATCTTCCTCTTCTCGGAACCTATGCGTGAAACAATCACACGTTAAGTCGTTGACTTAGTGAGGCATATAAAACATATAATAAAATTATAGAACATTTCATTTAATAAAATGCATACATATACATATACCATCAACATACTTATCACTACTCATATTACTATCACTAATTCCTTTTTATCATGTAATCATATATTGTATCTTTTTATACTCACTATCGAACATCCATGTCATTTCACAACAGAGCACACATAGTATCATATCAAGTTATTTATTATCTTTAAAGTCTATGTATTAGCCCATGTATACTTTTGAGAACTTAAGGTATGTGAGTACATTGAGGTTGTGCACCACTATGTTGTCACCATAGCTCGTATAAATATCCCGTAGGACCTATCCAAAGGTCATAAAGAACCTCGACAACTGTCCATAGGTCCCGAAGAACCTAAGTAAACTGTTCATAGGTCCCGAAGAACCTAAGTAAACTGTTCATATGTTCCTTAGAACATAGGTATATTGTCCATATGTCTCAAAAGACATAGGTAATTCTGTCCATATGTCCCGAAAGACATAGGTAATTATGTCCATATGTTCTGTAGAATATAGGTAATTCCTCGACTCTTGCCATGCCAACTATACCACTAACTCTCATATTACATAACATGGGCATTATCATTTATAACATCTCATATCACTTGTTCTTTCTCTTCTGTCACACACCACATGTATGTGTAAGCATATATTTCATACCATATAGCATGTACTATTTCTCATATTCATATATATATATATATATATATATATATATATATATATGGTTCACTTTCACATATCACATTTAATCATATGGTTCACTTGCACGTAACATATTTTCATGTGATCCACTTTCAGATATTCCTTTTCTCCTATTTTTCATATCATGTCTCATATAACCACATATGTGTGTCTTATCTCATATCATATAATTCTTTAGCTTATATCACTTCTCTTGTGTTCATATGGTATGTAAATCATTGTCATCTCTTATTCTCATATGATTCTAATACATCAAGTATATCACATTCATATCACATATTCATATATACACTTTCATGTCATTCATTTCATTCTCTATATCCTTATCACATTGCTTATTATTATATCATTCACCTCATATAATCAAGCATACATGTATTTCATATCATTCACCTACTTATAATCAAGACTTCATGCACTATAACTATTGAAAATAGGCTTATCACAAGTCCAATTTCCATATAATTCTATAAAATAATATGCACTCACCTTAGCCTTGCTTTGATTCGATCCTAATTCTTTGATTGTTCTAAATAAACATAATTTCGAGATGATTTTCAGAAGCCTAAACTTTATAACTTGATATTACTAATTTAGGCTAATTTAATGAACCAAAAATTCACTTTTCCTTTAGGAGTGTATCGATGCACTGTGGGTGCATCAGTACACAAAATAGCTTCGAAATATCCATGCATCGATGCACCCCTTTAATGCATCGATGCACCTTCAAAATTGTCTTAGTGCATCGGTGCCCATTCATAGTGCATCATCGGTGCCCATTCATAGTGCATCGATGCACCTATCCATAATAGTTTATTTTCACCCGAAATTCATCAATACTCCACCCAAATATTTATGTATAAAATCCTTATATGATACTAAACTCATCTATAACAACTTTAACTAATTTCTATCATTCCAACACTTTATAATCTCTCATATTTCTTCCAAATTCTCAAGGCTAAGAATCGTACCAAATTTTTCATGTTATCCAAACTTAATTCTAACTTCTTATTCTCATAGATGACAAGTCAAATTCATCCTCCAAATTTATTTAAACCTTCTTACTCAAAATTTCACTTAAAAACCCATTTTCTTTAATCTTTCGTAACTTCTTCATCTTTTAATTTTAAGATAACTTAATATTTCCTTAAGCTTAATTATCATCTAAGGATCAAAACCCAACTTAAATTTCAACTAGTAATCAACAACGAAGAAATCTTACCTTTGCAAGCTTGGCTCCCTTTGTCTCATATGATGAAGAAGAAGAAGTTGAAGTGGAGAAAAATATCTCCTCATCCTTATCCCTATATGCTTATATATCATTTTATTACCATTTCCAAGTCAAATGTCCATTTTGCCCTTTAATTCTTTTAAAAATTACTAACAACCCTTCAGGAAATACTTTCAAATAAATCATTAAACTTTTCAAATTTTCCACTTTAATCACCAAATTTTGAAATTTTACAATTTAGTCACTAACCTGGTATTGAGGATGTTACAATAATTCCAAGATGAGTTGAAGCTATTAGGTTATGCAAGAATCCTAAGTGGTTGCATTGGTTAGTGAGGCCCATGTAAGTGCATATTAATTAATATATCATGTTTAATGAAAATAAGACTTGCGACGAGTCTATTTCCTATATTAGAATGCATAAACTCATGAAGATTTTGACAGAAAATTAGACTTGCGATAAGTCTGTTTCCGACATTTTACATATATGATTGTATGAATAGAATATTGATTATGATTGTATTGTGTGCACATGCCTTATATGCTTTATATGTTTTGTGAATAATGTGAATATAAGAGAATAAAACATAAACTATATGATATGAGATAAATGAAGGTGTGCATATATGATATATGTTATAAGATAAGACATATGTGGTTACATGAGACATGACATGAGATATATGAGATATTATGTGATATGTGAATGTGAATGTGAATCATATGAAAATGTTCTACGTGTAAGTGAACCATATACTTATATGAATATGTGAAATGACATAAGTGATAAAACCCATGTTATGTGAAATGAGGGCTAGGGGTATAGTTGGCATGCCAAGAGTCGAGGGTTCTACGTGGTCCTTCGGGACATATATTCATCCTTTGGAACATATATGCGGTACTTCGGTACACATATTTGGTCCATTAAAATATGTATGTGGTCCTTCGGGGCATCTATGTGGTCTTTCGGGACAAATCCATATGTCACTAAGTGGGAATTATACGAGCTGTGGTGACAGTATATATGCACAACCTCAATGTACTCATATACCTCAGGTTCTCAGTAATGTACATGGGAAAATAAAGAAACATAAAAATCAATAAATCATATGTTATGTATATGTTTTTGTGATATGAAATGTGTTACAATAATTAGATGATGTTGTATGTATTGCTTGATTAAGAATACTAGGTACAAGAGCATATGACTAAGAGATATGAATGATAATATTATATGATAATGCTAAGAATGTAAATGATGGTATATGTATATGTATATGTATGTATTTGTTATGTGAAAAGGTATATGAGTTTGTATGATATGATAGTATAAAATATGCATGCATTATTAAGAGTTATGAATTACATTATATGTTTTATATGCCTCACTAAGTCAATGACTTACCGTGTGAGTGTTTCACACGTAGGTTCCGAGAAAATTAAGGAGCAGAGAGGAGCAAGACAGGTCAGATTCTCCTTTCCGAATATCATATCAGTAAAAACATTTTATTAATATGCATTATGTTATAATGAATGTAGTTGACATATAAATAAGAATTTGAACAAGATGTGCTCTAATTGGCTTTGAAAAAAAATCGTATTATTGTAATTGATGTAAATTATTCAGTTTTGTTTTCAATGTGAATTAGAATCGTAATCATTTTGTAAAAGTAAATGTTTTGAAAAGTCAATGTGACACCTCAAACTCATATAAGGGTCGAATACGGGTTGGGGTGTTACAGAATTGACTCGAGTTCGAGTTCTTAACGAGCCTGTTGAAAACATTTTTGATATTTCAATATAACAAAATTAAGTTAAATGAATTTTAAGATTTCACAAATGATTTTACAAATTTATATTCAATTAACCGAATATCAAATTATTACTCCAAGTTTTTCAAGATCAATTTTAATCCTTACTAAATGTGTAAAATTGTGATTTGTACTTAAACTATTTTTGAAATAATTTTCACAAAGTATTTTGAAACAAAAACAAGCCTTAAATCAATTATTCAAATGCATGCACCGATGCATCAGTACATGTATCGATGCATCGATGAATTAATTGAACATCGAATGCATTCCATGCACCGATGCACTATCCATGCATCGATGCTGTAACATCCGCAATACCGGGTTAGTGACCAAATTGTAAAGTTTCAGAATTTGGTGACTAAAGTAGAAGAATGAAAGAATTCAATGATTATTTGAATATATATTGAAGGTTATTTGGTAATTATTAAAGGAAATTAAGGGTATTATGGTCATTTGACCAGAAAGATTTTTTATAATTTTTTTTAAGGGTAATAAGCACGTATGAAGAAGAGTCCAGAGCATTCTTCAGTCTTCTTCTTCCTCCTCTCCACCGTGAAGCTTGGTATAAGGTAAGTGAGTCTTTAGTTGGTTAATTCTTTCGTTTTAAAGCTTGTTTTGATTCTTGGGATATTAAGAAAGATTAAGGAAAGCTTTAGGGGGCTTAAACCTCAAAGATTAACAAGTTATGAGAAATTAAGAAAAATGAGTTTTTAAGTGAATTTTTGATATGGAAGGAGTTAATAGATTGTGAAGTTGAATTTGACTTGTCAAGGATTAAATTAAGAGGTAGGAAGTGTTAGAATTGGAATTAGAACACATTGGAAATTTGGTATGATTTTTGAATCTTATATGGAAGATAAAATTTTGAGGTTTAAGATGAAATAAATGAATATAGATTGGTTTAAGTATGTGTACTAGAGTTAAGGATGAAAAGGGGATGATATATGAAGTGTTTGAGAGGAAATGAAGTAATTTTCGGGTTGAAAATATGATTTCTGGGCAAGGGGAATCGGTACCCATTCAAGGGGAACCGATACCCCTTCAAACGAACAAGAATTTCCAGTATGTCATAGGGGAACCGATACCCCCATGGGGGGGGAACCGATTCCCCCTAAAGGAAAATTGGGGATATGGATTTAATAAGTTCGTTTAAATTGATAGTATCCAATTACAAGGTGTAAGTATCTAATGATGGTCTCGAAATGTACATTTATGTAGATTCTACGCATAAAGCAATTCCGGAACGTTTAGCAAGTAAGATCGATCAAGGGAAAGATAAGAGATTGGAATTGGCTAGTGAGGCCAGGTGAGTGCATATTAGTTAGTTTATGGTGCTAAATGGAAACAAGACTTGCGACAAGTCTATTTCCTATGTTGGAATGCATGAATATATGATTATACGTATATGAATGACATGAATTGTATGTATGCATGAATATATGTGTTGACATGCTTTTGAATGTAATGTTATGAGAAGTATGTGCTATATAAGGTATATATATATACATATGTGAAACTGAACTATATGACTGCATGAGAAAGATATGAGCCATATGACATGATATAGGTGAACATGAGAAAGCAAAGTATGAGATATAAACTATGTGATCATAGTAAAATATAATTATATTTTTATATGATAAGTGAAATAAACTGGATAATATTGATCTATAGGATGAAGTGAAAATAGTACACCAACTAGGGGATTTGAACATAAATGATAAGATGAACGTATAAGATAAGCTAGATGGGAAAGATTCATAGGTTTAAATAAAACTATAACACATGGGTTGAATGATAGAAATTTGTGAAGTTATATGAGAAGATTATAAGAGCTATAAGAAATTGAATTAAGTAACAGATTAGATTATATATAGAAATAATAGAAGTGAGATATGTTTATAAGTCTGCCCTAGATGAATACGAAATATAAGAGTGCTATATGATTTATATTAGGATAATCTTGAGGATATATATATATATATATAGATAGATATGAAATGAAATGAAATGAGTTATATGAATACCCAATTATGTGATGAAATGGTGAATTACCTGAACATGTGAATATATATGTTTAAGAGAAGGCATACGATTAAGATATAAGCAATGTGACTATAAGTATATGTGCTTTAAGTGATATGACTTATAAGTATTTCTATTATAATGTTACATGATATGTTATGTATGTTAAAGGAATTATGTGATGGCATAAGAATTGATAGGAAATATATATGTGAAAACAAGTATATGA
Source organism: Hibiscus syriacus (assembly GCF_006381635.1). Classification (NCBI taxonomy): domain Eukaryota; kingdom Viridiplantae; phylum Streptophyta; class Magnoliopsida; order Malvales; family Malvaceae; genus Hibiscus; species Hibiscus syriacus. Next base: position 181,294 of record NW_024062606.1, read on the forward strand.
TACGAGACAAAACTTATGACTATAAGCTACGTGAAAGTGTTCTAGGTGTTTTGATATATTATATGAAGTATATGATTTTAGGTGAACAAGATATGATAAGTATGTTTATATGAATAAAGGTGATTGGGTGAGAAATGATAGAAATTATAGGAAAACATGACATATGTGACATGTGAATTATATGGAAATGATCTACGGGTAAGTGAACTACGTGACTATGTGATCATATGAAAAGAAGCTATGTGATACGTGATATGTGAAAGTGAATTACAAGTTTATGTGTATATTTGAAATGAAATAAATGATAACGCCCATGTTATGTGTCATGAGAGCTAGGGGTATAGTTGGCATGCCAAGAGTCGAGGGTTTATTCGGTTCTTTAGGACATATGTATATCCTTTGGAACCTGTGTGAAGTCTTGAAAGACACATACTTGATCCATAGTATATGTATATGATTCTTAAGGAATTCTACGTGGTCCTTATGGACATCATTCTACGGGCACTACGGTGCAATTCTACGGGCACTTCGGTGCAATTCTACGGGGCACTTCGGTGCATTTATACGAGCTGTGGTGACAGCATAGTGCACAACCTCTATAGACTCACATATCGATAGTTCTCACATATGTACATGGGCTAATCCAGAGATATGAACAAATATAAGTTAGTGGTATGATAAATGCTATAGAAATGATATGATATTGTGTGTGTATAGTGTTTGATTGAAATAGTATGTGATTATATGATAAACTGTTAATGATGAATTATGTGTATGCATGTATTTACTGCAATTATTCTGATATGATTTTATACGATATGAAAAATGCATGAACTTGCTGTAACATGATAGAACAAACCATGCATGTATCAATATAGGTTTTAAAGTGCATTATAAGTGGTTATGCCTCACTAAGTCTTCGACTTAGCGTGTGATTGTTTCACACGTAGGTTTCGAGAAGAGTAAGGAGTGATGCGGAGCAAGACATGTCAGTTTTCCTTACCAAAAGATCAGATCAGAAATATTTGATAAAGTATGTTTTTGGTTATGTATAAAGTGTTGGCATGTAATAAGTCATTAAGTACGAGCACTCTGATAAAGTCTGTATTTTGTTTTAAATAAAGTTTTAAATTTCCCGGGATTTTTCTGAAGAGTCAAGGTTTGAAAAGTCAATGTGACACTTCGGACTCGTATTCGGGTCGGATACGGGTTGGGGGTGTTACATTTAATGGTATCAGAGCTATGGTTTAGCCGATTCTCGGCATAAACCGAAGTCCAAAAGGTCATAAAAGGTGTACATGCCAACATAGATTGAAAAATTTCTGATCTGATAGTGTAAGGAATACGTTGTCTTGCTAATAAAATAAGAATAGTTTAACACAGTAGAAATCCGATCGTGATAATTTCGAAGTAAGTGAAAGGTGATATTCCTGATTGTGATAGCTATTCACTTGCCCTGGCCAGGCAGGATGAAGAGCGGACACCTCAGGAAATGCCTAGTAAGATCAAAAGTTGATTTCAGAAAGCTGAAATCATATATGAATAATGATAGAAAATTTTCATCGTTTGGAATCGGAAAAACGATGTAGAGTAGTTTTGCTATTATGTGAATAAGATAGAATATGGTGAACGGGTGTCACCATAAGAATGTTAAAAAGATCTAATGACGTGATGATTACGTATAGAAGAACTCAAGGATAAGTGCATCAGTGACAAGTGTATAAGATGTATATGTCAGAGCTTATGAGTTCGAAATGAAGGAATAACATTGTGTATAAGCCAGAGCGTTTATATGATAAGGATTTGCAGTTAAGACGGAAAAGTTAGCGTTGGCTAACTAGAGTATGCGATAAAAATGTACTGGAATTATAAGATTATAAGATATTGTCTGGATATGATAACCAGATCTGCAATGGATCTGGATACAGTTGCATATTTGGATCATAATAATGAGGTATAGTAAAGGAAAAGGAAGTAAGAATTTGTATATTTAAGTAAAGCTGAGGATTGATAAGAAGAGTTTGAGAATGTGTATATCGATGATCAAATTATAAGACACAGGAAGTCAGAATGTTGAGTTTGAGCAAAAGAAATTTCAGGATGTAAGAGAATAGAGGTGAAATTGATAAGTTGAGTAAGTGAATTTTTAAGATAATTTCGATTTGATAGGATGTATGTGTTTGGTTGATTAGGGTTTGTACCCTAGATTGAACATATATTATTGACTAGCTGTCAGAGTAAAAGGGATAGAATAATAGGATTGAAGGAAAAGATAAAGTTGAGTTAATTGATTATGATGTGAATTTGAATATGGTTGTATATTCTGAGCAGATAGCTATGATGTAGAAACTGAGATAAGTGTTTGCATGGAATCTTCAGGAAGAAAAATACAAGTATAAGAATGATAAAGAATGAAGTTATGTATAAGAAATGGGTTATTAAAGTAATGAGGATGCAATGAAGATTGGTACATAAAGATGAGTATAAGTAATAAGACAAGAGTATGTGAACATGAAAGGAAATATATGATTAATGTATAAGGAATAAGGAATAAAGAAATGGAAGGGATTGATTTAAAGGATCAGATACGATTACTATGGAAGTACATAGGACAATTTTTGATATAGACACATTGAAAAAGATTTAAAGTTGTATTTTGGTCAAATGATGACGAAATACAAGTTTGGTATGGTTATAAGGTAATTAAAGATTGATAAAGAATTTGATTGATTAAGGATTTTGAGTGATAAGAACTGATGCTATTGGTTATAGGATAAGTAACATGATAAAGATGTATAAAGGAAAAAGGTAGTTGAAGAACTAAGAGAAAGAAGGATTAAGTAAAAGAAGTAACATAAGAACATTAGAAGATATGTTCTTACTAAGTTGTTTAGTGAAAAATTCGAGGACGAATTTTTTTAAAAGGAGGGGAGATTTGTAACATCCGCAATACCGGGTTAGTGACCAAATTGTAAAGTTTCAGAATTTGGTGACTAAAGTAGAAGAATGAAAGAATTCAATGATTATTTGAATATATATTGAAGGTTATTTGGTAATTATTAAAGGAAATTAAGGGTATTATGGTCATTTGACCAGAAAGATTTTTTATAATTTTTTTTAAGGGTAATAAGCACGTATGAAGAAGAGTCCAGAGCATTCTTCAGTCTTCTTCTTCCTCCTCTCCACCGTGAAGCTTGGTATAAGGTAAGTGAGTCTTTAGTTGGTTAATTCTTTCGTTTTAAAGCTTGTTTTGATTCTTGGGATATTAAGAAAGATTAAGGAAAGCTTTAGGGGGCTTAAACCTCAAAGATTAACAAGTTATGAGAAATTAAGAAAAATGAGTTTTTAAGTGAATTTTTGATATGGAAGGAGTTAATAGATTGTGAAGTTGAATTTGACTTGTCAAGGATTAAATTAAGAGGTAGGAAGTGTTAGAATTGGAATTAGAACACATTGGAAATTTGGTATGATTTTTGAATCTTATATGGAAGATAGAATTTTGAGGTTTAAGATGAAATAAATGAATATAGATTGGTTTAAGTATGTGTACTAGAGTTAAGGATGAAAAGGGGATGATATATGAAGTGTTTGAGAGGAAATGAAGTAATTTTCGGGTTGAAAATATGATTTTTGGGCAAGGGGAATCGGTACCCATTCAAGGGGAACCGATACCCCTTCAAACGAACAAGAATTTCCAGTATGTCATAGGGGAACCGATACCCCCATGGGGGGGAACCGATTCCCCCTAAAGGAAAATTGGGGATATGGATTTAATAAGTTCGTTTAAATTGATAGTATCCAATTACAAGGTGTAAGTATCTAATGATGGTCTCGAAATGTACATTTATGTAGATTCTACGCATAAAGCAATTCCGGAACGTTTAGCAAGTAAGATCGATCAAGGGAAAGATAAGAGATTGGAATTGGCTAGTGAGGCCAGGTGAGTGCATATTAGTTAGTTTATGGTGCTAAATGGAAACAAGACTTGCGACAAGTCTATTTCCTATGTTGGAATGCATGAATATATGATTATACGTATATGAATGACATGAATTGTATGTATGCATGAATATATGTGTTGACATGCTTTTGAATGTAATGTTATGAGAAGTATGTGCTATATAAGGTATATATATACATATGTGAAACTGAACTATATGACTGCATGAGAAAGATATGAGCCATATGACATGATATAGGTGAACATGAGAAAGCAAAGTATGAGATATAAACTATGTGATCATAGTAAAATATAATTATATTTTTATATGATAAGTGAAATAAACTGGATAATATTGATCTATAGGATGAAGTGAAAATAGTACACCAACTAGGGGATTTGAACATAAATGATAAGATGAACGTATAAGATAAGCTAGATGGGAAAGATTCATAGGTTTAAATAAAACTATAACACATGGGTTGAATGATAGAAATTTGTGAAGTTATATGAGAAGATTATAAGAGCTATAAGAAATTGAATTAAGTAACAGATTAGATTATATATAGAAATAATAGAAGTGAGATATGTTTATAAGTCTGCCCTAGATGAATACGAAATATAAGAGTGCTATATGATTTATATTAGGATAATCTTGAGGATATATATATATAGATAGATATGAAATGAAATGAAATGAGTTATATGAATACCCAATTATGTGATGAAATGGTGAATTACCTGAACATGTGAATATATATGTTTAAGAGAAGGCATACGATTAAGATATAAGCAATGTGACTATAAGTATATGTGCTTTAAGTGATATGACTTATAAGTATTTCTATTATAATGTTACATGATATGTTATGTATGTTAAAGGAATTATGTGATGGCATAAGAATTGATAGGAAATATATATGTGAAAACAAGTATATGATACGAGACAAAACTTATGACTATAAGCTACGTGAAAGTGTTCTAGGTGTTTTGATATATTATATGAAGTATATGATTTTAGGTGAACAAGATATGATAAGTATGTTTATATGAATAAAGGTGATTGGGTGAGAAATGATAGAAATTATAGGAAAACATGACATATGTGACATGTGAATTATATGGAAATGATCTACGGGTAAGTGAACTACGTGACTATGTGATCATATGAAAAGAAGCTATGTGATACGTGATATGTGAAAGTGAATTACAAGTTTATGTGTATATTTGAAATGAAATAAATGATAACGCCCATGTTATGTGTCATGAGAGCTAGGGGTATAGTTGGCATGCCAAGAGTCGAGGGTTTATTCGGTTCTTTAGGACATATGTATATCCTTTGGAACCTGTGTGAAGTCTTGAAAGACACATACTTGATCCATAGTATATGTATATGATTCTTAAGGAATTCTACGTGGTCCTTATGGACATCATTCTACGGGCACTACGGTGCAATTCTACGGGCACTTCGGTGCAATTCTACGGGGCACTTCGGTGCATTTATACGAGCTGTGGTGACAGCATAGTGCACAACCTCTATAGACTCACATATCGATAGTTCTCACATATGTACATGGGCTAATCCAGAGATATGAACAAATATAAGTTAGTGGTATGATAAATGCTATAGAAATGATATGATATTGTGTGTGTATAGTGTTTGATTGAAATAGTATGTGATTATATGATAAACTGTTAATGATGAATTATGTGTATGCATGTATTTACTGCAATTATTCTGATATGATTTTATACGATATGAAAAATGCATGAACTTGCTGTAACATGATAGAACAAACCATGCATGTATCAATATAGGTTTTAAAGTGCATTATAAGTGGTTATGCCTCACTAAGTCTTCGACTTAGCGTGTGATTGTTTCACACGTAGGTTTCGAGAAGAGTAAGGAGTGATGCGGAGCAAGACAGGTCAGTTTTCCTTACCAAAAGATCAGATCAGAAATATTTGATAAAGTATGTTTTTGGTTATGTATAAAGTGTTGGCATGTAATAAGTCATTAAGTACGAGCACTCTGATAAAGTCTGTATTTTGTTTTAAATAAAGTTTTAAATTTCCCGGGATTTTTCTGAAGAGTCAAGGTTTGAAAAGTCAATGTGACACTTCGGACTCGTATTCGGGTCGGATACGGGTTGGGGGTGTTACAGATGCACTCTGAATATTTTCAAAACATCGAATGCATTTGATGCATCGATGCACAAGCCATGCATCGATGCACCAGGCTATTTTTCAAACATCGAATGCATTTAATGCATCGATGCGCACTTGGTGCACCGATGCATCAAGTGTTCCAACGGTCAAAAATATTTGAATTTTACACAAATGCACCGATGCATCCTTGATCATGCATCGATGCATGAGACGCTCCACCTAGAAAAATTAATTGTTTTCACACTTAAACGACTCTATTATCCCCATTAATTATCACCAACGTTCAGAATTGATTCAAGGGGTATTTAAACAAGTTCTGGGGCCATTGATCAAGAACAAGAAACATCAAGTAACTAGAATCAAGAGAGAATCAAAGAGAAAGCATCAAACCTCAAGTTTGAGCATTTCAAGCCTATTTTTTATCCAATATTCATTTGCTTTCAAGAACACTTTTGTACTCAATTGTATTTATCTTTGAGTGTTCTTTTCTTTGTTCTAGAATTGTGCAAACATCTTACCTTGTGAGGTTTTCTTGTAAGTTTGCAAATTTGTAATCTTCTCTTTGGGAAAAAGAGTGTTCTCAAGAGTTGGGGTATACTCTTGAGGGATTTTGTAAGGTTATCTCTTTGGCCTCAAAAGAAAGAACAAATTAGTGAATTTGTTGGAAAATCCTTAGTGTGGATAGCTAAGGTAGTGGACGTAGACTTTGTTTGAGAAAGTCGAACCATTATAAATCGCTGTGCAATTACTTTCAATTTTCTGCAAAAGCTTCCATGAAATTTTTAATTTCCAATTCACCCCCCTCTTGGCCGATTCCGTCGATCGATTAACTCAACAATTGGTATCAGAGCTTGACTCATTTGAAGGTTTAACCACCTCTTGAGTAGATCCGGGAAGAGTTATATCGATAATCAAAGTCATCAATGGCCTCTGCTTCAAACTTCGACTCCGGTCTCGATTCGATGCCCGTCAACAAGCCTTCTTTCTTCAATGGGGCTAATTATGCCTATTGAAAGAATAGAATGATGTACTTCATTCAAGCAAGTGACATGGGAGCATGGAATGCTGTAGAAGAAGGATACATCAAGCCTCTCACTCATCCAAGGTTGTGGAGTGAAGGAGATACAAGAATATTCCAGCTCAATTCCAAAGCCATCCATATTATTTTTTGTGCTCTTGGACCAGATGAATACGAAAGAGTTTCATCATGTACAACCGCCAAAGAAATATGGAACAAGCTTCAAGTCACACATGAAGGTACCGATGAGGTAAAGAAATCAAAAATTAGTATTCTAACGCATAACTATGAAAATTTCAGGATGAAACCAAATGAAGACATCAAAGCTATGACGGATAGATTTTCAACGATTGTCAATGGTCTCAAATCATATGGAGAGATCATCTCAAATGAAAAGCTTGTGAGGAAGTTAGTCTATTCCCTCCCAAAATCATGGCAATCAAAGAAGACGGCAATCATTGAGTCTAAGGACCTATCATCCTTAACTCTTGAAGAACTTATCGGTTCACTCCTAACTCATGAGATGATGCTTGAAGATGAGGTGGACCTTGATAAAGTTGAAGAGACACCAAAGGAGAATGAGAAAAAGAAAAACATTGGAGTTGCTCTCAAATCCACAAAAGATGAGAGTGATTCTAATAATGATGATGATGATGAGGAAATGGCATTGTTTGCCAAACGGTTCAGAAAAATGATGAGACCTTACCGAGGAAGAAAATTCAAACGAAACGAAGGCCTCAAAAATGAACCAAAAGAGAAGGACCCAATCATTTGCTATGAATGCAAAAAGCCGGGGCATGTCAAATATGATTGCCCACAATTAAAGAAAAATGGTCAATCAAAGAATAAGCACAAGGCTCATGTGGCTATATGGAGCGATGAAGAAAGTTCCGATGAAGAGGAACAAGAAGTAGCAAACTTGTGCTTGATGGCATTCGGGGAAGATTCTAAGGTAACATCTAACTCATCCGATTTTGATGATTTATCTTATGATGAGTTATTATAAGAATATAATGGGTTGGCTTCGGATTATGAGAAATTATTTTTAAAATATAAAAATGATGTTTCAAAATTGAAAAATGAAAACAAACTCATATCCAAAACCAACAACGATCTTGAAAGTAAAATCAAAGACTTGCAAATCAAACTAGAAGAGTTTGAAAAGAAAAATTTAGATTTGCAAAATTTACTTTCAAAGATCAATGATGATCATCAAAAGAAAATTGATGATCTTAAAACTTCTTTTGATAAAGTTGGAACAAAACATTTTGAAAAATGTGGAGATTCAAAATCCAACTTTGTTAGAAAAAGTTTTAGAAACTACAATCATAGAGGTCCCCAAAGAACCTCTAATGGAAAAATCGTTAGAAGTATGTGGGTTCCTAAAGAACTCATTACTACTAAAGATAAAAATATCCTACACAAATGGATACCTGAGGGGACTAGGATTTTGGAAACTAATGAATATAGACCCAAAAGAATTTGGGTACCAAAAATCAAAAGTTAATCTATGTTTGTAGGGAAAGGAGCATTGCTACAAGGCACGAGAAACAAATTCAAATTCATGGTACCTTGATAGTGGATGCTCAAGACATATGACCGGAGACAAAAGCCGGTTCATTGAACTTAACGCCAAAAATGGAGGAGAAGTGACTTTTGGAGACAATTCAAAAGGTCACATTGAAGGTATTGGTACAATAGGTAATACCTCTTCCATACAAATTAAGAATGTTTTATATGTGAATGGATTAAAGCATAATCTATTGAGTATTAGTCAATTATGCGATAAAGGATTCAATGTCTTATTTGAAATTAATGGTTGTAAAGTCATTGACATTGCATCTAATCGGATTATGCTTGTTGGTCATAGAATAGGAAACATTTACATGGTGCATTTAGATTCTATTGATATGACTAATTTATGCCTAGTTGCTAAGGATGAGCATGATAGTTAGTTATGGCATAGGAGACTAGGTCATGCTAGTATGAGTGTTTTGCAACGGTTAATTCAAGGAGACTTAGTAAGAGGGTTGCCTAAGCTTAAATTTGATAATGATAAAATCTGTGATGCTTGTGCTAAAGGAAAACAAAAATGAGTTTCTTTTAAATCTATTAATGATGTATCAACTAGTAGAGTATTACAATTGATCCATTTAGATCTTTTTGGGCCAACTAGAACTACTAGCTTGGGAGGAAAACAATATGCATTTGTCTTGGTAGATGACTATTCTAGATACACTTGGGTTCTATTTTTAAGTACTAAAGATGAAGCATTAGAAAATTTCATCACATTTTCAAAAATAATCCAAAATGAAAAAGGTTACTCTATCACTAGTGTTAGAAGTGATCATGGAACTGAATTTGAAAATCTTGGATTTATTGAGTTTTGTAATTCTAATGGTATTAGCCATAATTTTTCAGCACCTAGAACTCCTCAACAAAATGGAGTTGTTGAGAGGAAAAATCGAACTTTAGAAGAAATGGCTAGAACCATGCTTTGTGAAAATAATTTGCCAAAATATTTTTGGGCGGAAGCCACAAATACCGCTTGTTATGTTGTAAATCGAGTAATGATTAGGCCAATTTTAAAGAAAACTCCATATGAAATTCTCAAAAATAAAAAGCCTAACATTAGCTATTTTCATCCTTTTGGATGTAAATGTTTTGTTTTAAACAACGATAAAGAAAATCTTGGCAAATTTGATGCTAAAAGTGATGAAGGAATTTTTCTGGGTTATTCCTTAAATTCTAAAGCTTATCGTGTATTTAATAAAAAAACTTTAGTTGTAGAAGAGTCTATACATGTTGTTTTCGATGATAATCCCCTTACGAGGAAGGATTCTTCTGTTAATGATGATGTAGGTATTGTACAAGCAAATGACGTTAGACATGACGTTGGAAAATCATCATCAAAGGAAGAAACGAAAAATGAGGAAACTCATGATCCTCTTGAGAATCCAACCATTGAAGAAAGGGAAGTATCTTATCCAAGAGAGTACAACTATGTCAAGGGTGGTGAGATTATAGGTGATCCATCCAAAGGGGTAACAACTCGATCTTCTCTTAGAAATATTTGTAATTATGTTGCATTTATTTTATGCATAGAGCCTAAGAATATTAAAGAAGCATTAAATGATGAACATTGGATTATGGCTATGCAAGAAGAATTAAATCAATTTGAGAGAAGTAAAGTATGGACATTAGTTTAAAGGCCTAGTAATAAAACTACTGTAGGTACTAGATGGGTTTTTAGAAATAAGCTTGATGAAAGTGGTAATATAGTGATAAACAAGGCTAGACTTGTTGCTCAAGGGTATACTCAAGAAGAGGGCATAGACTATGATGAAACATACGCTCCCGTAGCTAGGATGGAAGCAATTAGAATGTTTTTAGCATTTGCATGTTTTCATGAATTTAAATTATATCAAATGGATGTTAAAAGTGCATTTTTAAATGGTTTTATAAAAGAAGAAGTGTATGTGGAACAACCTCCAGGTTTTGAAGATTCAAAATTTCCAGATCACGTTCTTAAATTGACAAAAGCTCTTTATGGTTTAAAACAAGCTCCTAGAGCTTGGTATGAAAGATTGTCAAATTTTTTAATTGAAAAAGGTTTTTCAAAAGGAAAGGTTGACACTACATTGTTTTTAAAGCATAAAGGTAAAGATTTATTAGTAGTTCAAATTTATGTTGATGATATAATATTTGGCTCTACTAATGATGTTCTTTGCCAAGAATTTTCTAAGCTAATGCAAAGTGAGTTTGAGATGAGCATAATGGGGGAGCTCTCATTTTTCTTGGGACTCCAAATCAAGCAAAGAAAAGATGGCATCTTCATTAATCAAGCTAAGTACGTCAAAGATATGCTCAAGAAGTTTGGACTGGAAAATGGGAAACCTCATAACACTCCAATGAGCTCTTCAACAAAGCTTGACTTAGATGAAGGAGGTAAATGTGTAGATGTTAAATTATATAGGTCAATGATTGGCTCTTTGCTTTATCTAACTGCAAGTAGACCAGACATTATGTTTAGTGTTTGCTTATGTGCTAGATTTCAATCATGTCCTAAGGAATCACATTTACTAGCTGTTAAGAGAATCTTTAGATACCTTAAGGACACTCCTAGTTTAGGACTTTGGTATCCTAGAGACTCTAGCTTTAGCTTGCATGCCTTTTCTGATGCGGATTATGGAGGATGCAAATTAGATAGGAAAAGCACCTCTGGTACTTGCCAATTCCTTGGAAATATGTTGATTTCTTGGTTTTCAAAGAAACAAAATTGTGTTGCATTATCTACCACTGAAGCGGAATACATTTCAGCTGGTAGTTGTTGTGCACAAGTTTTATGGATGAAACAACAACTTTTTGATTATGGAATTGAAGTAGGTACCATTCCTATCAAGTGTGACAATACTAGTGCTATTTGTCTCACTAAAAATCCCATCCAACACTCTAGAACTAAGCATATTGAAATAAGACATCACTTCATTAGGGACCATGTCACTAAGGAAGATGTAGTTCTAGAATTTGTTGATACTTTGCACCAATTAGCGGATATTTTTACAAAACCCTTAGATAAAGAAAGATTTTGGACACTTAGAAGAGAATTAGGTTTAACTGACCTATCTTCACTTAGTGTTTAAAATAATTTAGCACTTTTAATAAATACTGAAAAATGTTTATAATAATAATTTTTGATTGTATTCTTGCTATTAGTTAGGGGGAGTTTATGATTCTTAATAAAAATTAATTTTATGTTCAAATAAAGTTTGAAGATTAATTTGATTGATTGAACATAATTAATTTTTGATATATGAGTTGCCATTACCATTAGAGCCAAATTATTTAGCATTTTAAGTGTTTAAAACAGATTTTTGATATTTTTGTGCTTCATGCACCGATGCATTTAACAATGCATCGATGCATCCTTGAATATGCATCGATGCATAAGACCATGCATCGATGCATCCGTCGGGTTTTAGGTTTTAAAGGCTTCATCTTCTTTATTTTTCAAAACCTAAACTCTAAACTTTTCACGGCCGTTCGTCCCCTTCTCACCCTAAATCTCCATTTTGCTCAAAACCTTCGGGAAATCATCGGATTCTTCAAGATTTTTATCCTACAAACCTGCTACAATCATTAAATCGCTCAAAACATCTCTACATTCCCCTCAATCCAAATTTTTCAAGGTAATTTTTCAAAAACTCTATTTTATTAATTTTTGAACTTAGGACTCGTTTAGATTAGTTCTAGTTTGAAATAATTATCGGGCATTGGTTATATGATGATTCTAAACTAGTTTCTACAATGAATTTCATCAAAAACGCATAATTTTTCAAAATTGTTTTTGAAATTTCGAATTAAAAAAAAATCGAAAATTACTGATAGTTTTGATTTAATTGTGTTGTTTTCATGAAAACTATACATATTATGATATTATTTTTAAATAATTTTCAAAACTTTGCCCATTAGGATTATGTTAGAGAACCTTGAATTATTGAGGACTCATTTGAGTTTTGGGATTGAATTTTGTGCATACATGTGTTTTTAAATTGCTGGTGATATTTCTTTTCCGATTTCCCTAACCATGTCTAATCCCAAACGCCCTAGGTCATCCTCGAGTCGGTCTCACCAAAACCGTCCTCCCGCTCCTAGACCTCAAAATCCATCCAATATTCCTTCATCCCTCATTAGTACTTGTTTTAACATGCCTGAAAACCGTAGGGATGAATTGTACTCTAGGTACATGAACTCCTTCCAATCCTATCGTATTAGGGAAGAGCGTATTCCTTCTCTACAAGCTATGATAAAACTTGAATTTGAATACCTCTCAATTCTTCGCCGATGGAAGCTTGATAAACTCTTTTCTCTTCAACCCATCGTCTTTCACCAACTTGTCCGCATCTTTTATTCCAATGCGGTTTGTATTCAGAACACAACTCAGTGCGGTACTATAGCGATTAGATCCTATCTTTTAGGACAATATATCACTATTACTTCTGAATCTATCGCATCTCATTTTGGTTTAGATGACGAGGGTTTATTTAATGAGAAGGAAGATGTGGAATATCCATATCTCCCTAATGCTAGTGTCAGTACCTTTAGGTCTCACCACGATCGATTTCTTCACTTAATGATCTCTTGGTGGTTTAGAACATCCGCAGGTTAGTACTCCACACTACGTGCTACAGACTTATGGTGGATGCACTGTATAAAGAACAAAAAGAAAATCAATTTTCCACATATTGTCTTTAGCGCGCTTGTCGATATCATAAACATCATTCCCTCAAAGCATGTAGAAACCCTACCTTATGGTTGTCTACTAAGTAATTTGTTTATCAAACTCGGCCTAGATGTCTCCCTTGACAATCCTATTCTGCTCCAAAACCCAATCAATATCACATCCTTAAAGAAATCGGATTGGAAATTGGATGAGAACACCGGACTATGGTCTTTTCGACCCAGTAAGCAAACCCCGGGAGCTAGTTCTTCACGAGCTACTCCTAGTTCTTCTCGTGCTCCTCCTCCTACTCCAGCTCCTGACGCTGATAATGATCCAGAGCTTCAAAGGCTTATGAGAGATATTGACGAGGAAGTACCAGCTCGGCAAGATGATCAAACGCCACCTTATTTCCGATCTTTTTCTAGAGTCGTTTGATCTGCGTTTTGCTTCCATGGAGTCTACGATTACTGATTTTCAGAGGGAGATGCGTGATCGTATGGATGCTCTAACTCTTGAAGTTCGAGCTCATTATCCTCCTCCTCATGATCCTCCGACGGAGTAGACTTGCTTGTCATGCTTTCTTGTTTTTAAAACATGGATTGTTAAACTTTTTGATTTGGATGTTTATGTTTGTTTGGATGTTTATGATATTTGGATGCTTGACTATTTGAAGTTAAATATATATATATTTGGTTTGACATTATATATTTTTGCATCATTAGAAATTTATGACCAATTATGCCATTTCACATTTTATTATGAATATTGTTTATGAAAGCTAATGGCTAATCTCTCTTTTGATTGTGATCTTAGCAGCTTATTATTAATAAATCAATTGGCTAATTTTTTTTAATATTCTTGTTTAAAACGTTTTTATAGAGTCTTTTTGATTTAACAAAAAGGGGGAGAAAATTTAAGATGTGCTATAGTAAGGGGGAGTAAGTTTTTCAAAATCGATTTTCAAAAATAATTTCTTAAACAAATCTTAAAATTATTCAAATGTTTTGTTATATCAAAAAGGGGGAGATTGTTGAAAACATTTTTGATATTTCGATATAACAAAATTAAGTTAAATGAATTTTAAGATTTCACAAATGATTTTACAAATTTATATTCAATTAACCGAATATCAAATTATTACTCCAAGTTTTTCAAGATCAATTTTAATCCTTACTAAATGTGTAAAATTGTGATTTGTACTTAAACTATTTTTGAAACAATTTTCACAAAGTATTTTGAAACAAAAACAAGACTTAAATCAATTATTCAAATGCATGCACCGATGCATCAGTCCATGCATCGATGCATCGATGAATTAATTGAACATCGAATGCATTCCATGCACCGATGCACTATCCATGCATCGATGCACTCTGAATATTTTCAAAACATCGAATGCATTTGATGCACAAGCCATGCATCGATGCACCAGGCTATTTTTCAAACATCGAATGCATTTAATGCATCGATGCACACTTGGTGCACCGATGCATCAAGTGTTCCAACGGTCAAAATATTTGAATTTTACACGAATGCACCGATGCATCCTTGATCATGCATCGATGCATGAGACGCTCCACCTAGAAAAATTAATTGTTTTCACACTTAAACGGCTCTATTATCCCCACTAATTATCACCAACATTCAGAATTGATTCAAGGGTATTTAAACAAGTTCTGGAGCCATTGATCAAGAACAAGAAACATCAAGCAACTAGAATCAAGAGAGAATCAAAGAGAAAGCATCAAACCTCAAGTTTGAGCATTTCAAGCCTATTTTTTATCCAATATTCATTTGCTTTCAAGAACACTTTTGTACTCAATTGTATTTATCTTTGAGTGTTCTTTTCTTTGTTCTAGAATTGTGCAAACATCTTACCTTGTGAGGTTTTCTTGTAAGTTTGCAAATTTGTAATATTCTCTTTGGGAAAAAGAGTGTTCTCAAGAGTTGGGGTATACTCTTGAGGGATTTTGTAAGGTTATCTCTTTGGCCTCAAAAGAAAGAACAAATTAGTGAATTTGTTGGAAAATCCTTAGTGTGGATAGCTAAGGTAGTGGACGTAGACTTTGTTTGAGAAAGTCGAACCACTGTAAATCGCTGTGCAATTACTTTCAATTTTCTGCAAAAGCTTCCACGAAATTTTTAATTGCCAATTCACCCCCCTCTCTTGGCCGATTCCGTCGATCGATTAACTCAACAGAGCCGAAACGAGCTACTTGATATTCGACTCAAAAAGCTCATGAGCAGCTCAAAAATATAATATATTAAGATTTTATTTTTTAAAAAATAAATTATTAATAATATTAATATTTATGTATTGATTTTTTTTAAATACAGTAAGATTTTCATGTATTTAAAGTTTAGGTTCGAGTTTGAGGCTTTAATCGAGTTAAGTTTAAGAATTTTTTTTCATTTCGAGCCTTTTCGAGATGCTCACGAGCTTCAGTTTAGGATTTCGAGTTCGAGTTGAGCTTGAAAATTTTAAGCTCGCGAGTTTTCGAGTCGAGCTCAGCAATACTCGAGCTCGACTCGGTTCGTTTACACCCCTACAAGTAAGTATTAAATTTGATATAATAAAAATAGATTCGCATTATAATTGAATGAATAAACTTTTGATCATTAATTTAAAGTGTTACATTAAAATCATTGATTTTGTGGTGAAATTATTATATAAGTTAAATACAAAATATGATAAAAATTTTATAAATGGTTAGCTTAATTCAATGGTTGAGTGGCTTGCATTTCATGTAAGAGGCCTAGGTTTAATTCATGTTAAAAGCAAGAATAATTTATCTTTTATTTTATTATCCTCATAATTGGTGACACGTGTCACTATTTAATTGGTTGAATAAAATCCATTAAAATATATTGGCAGAGAAATAAAAATATGATGTAAAAATTAAAAAAAAATTGATATGTCATGCCACGTTACATTATCGTTAATGTTTATGAAAAAAATAAACTTTAGATACTAAAACGAAATAAAAATGATAATATAAGTCCTTAACGTATTAATCCTTTTAATATTTACTTTAATAAAAATTCATAAATATATTAAAATAATAATTACTGTTTGGTTTTTGGACGTAGTAAAATAATAATTATTAATTAATAATTTATTATTTTTAATTATTTATTAGAAAATTAATAGTTAGTGATTTATTATTATTTTTATTATCTATTAGTAAATTAGTAATTTTTTGAAAGAAATAATTTTATAACTATTGAAAAGTTATAAAAAAAATTTAACGAGTTGTTTGTAAATTTATAGAGTTGAGTTGGACTTTACTCGACATAGCTCGTTAAAGTATCGAGTCAACTTGAATCGAGCTTTTGATCGATCGTTAAAGAGGAAGGTAATCTGGTTCATAAGCCGGCCCCAAGATCTTATTCGACCATGACACAAGTCCGTAGTTAAGAGCCGATGTTGCAACTCCCTGCCAAAGCCAAAAATCCACACATATCAGATAACATTTCAAGTATCGAGTCCAAAGATTTAAGGACATGCACGCGTATCAGATTTTTACGATTCGAGATCCTATGGAAATCATAAGAAACTTACAGCATACACGACGGCAAAAAGCTCCGACCGTTTCAGATGCCAATCTGTTGACTCATTGGTGACAAGAAATGATGCCAAATCATATTCAAGACCACACAGGCCGTTTCCTCTTTAGTTTTACTCAAAGAGATTTCTTTTCGATTCGCTTCGCAAATAAGACACGACATCTAACCTACCACAAGCAAAGAACAGAACCATCAAGCATATAGCATACCTGAATGGCCAGGAAAGCAGCCATGCAAATACAGTTCACTATCAAGCATAGAACTCTGATATGCCAATGATCAAGTCCAGACTCGAGAAAACTAGACATAAGCCATCATTCGGCTTATGTCACCTTGGGCAGCAAAGTCTCAATTCGGCTGTCCAAGCAAAGCCGGACCACGAAACAGAACCATTAACAATGCGCCAGAAACACAGATTATGGTACCTCCAACCTTTGTTTGACCTTCAGTTTTGAGCAAATTCACTCTTTCTGTACTGCAGGTACAATTTCATACAAATTACGGAAAAAAGTAACAGACAGATATAGGAATTGAAGGTTGTGCAATTACCCCATCATTACAGCAAAGAGAAAGGTAAAGACTGGAATTGAAGGTGGCGTAAGTTGGATTCGTGTAGCTCAGACCAACGAGGAATAAAAGCTGGTTCCCGAATATACTATTCCAGTTGACCAATCAGGCACAATCCGAGTATAACATATTCCCAGATCAACCAGGATTTGTTCAGATAAAGTGATACTCACCCAGTTAACCCAAGAAAGAAGAATGATAGGAGGACACGTTTAGTCATAGGAGGTCGAATCCTTCTGCAGGAAAGTCAACAGACAAGAATAGAGCACAAGCAACCAAAATATTATGAAGCAGAGATGTTAAAATTGACTAAAAATGGTATGAATCTTTAACAAGAACAGAATGCAATCAAAAAACAAAAGCAATAAATTTAGCTGCAGATACCATGTCGATCATCTTAATGAGAACAGATCGATCAATCACTAAATATAAAGTCAAACACATTAAAGTATCGAGCTTTGATTCAATCAATGCATAACCAATTGTTAGAACCAAGAGAAAATAAAGGACCCAATTTTTTTTTAACAAATTAATGATAAGGTCAGACCTTTCAGTAACATAGGCGATGGGCGCAAGAATTGAGAGAGCAAGGAGATCACGGGAAACGCAGAAAACAAGCTGGTTGATACCAGTATTGAGGGCTACTTTGGTAATTACATGATAGCCTCCATTGACGAATTGAACCAAAGCCATGGAAGGATTAGCTTTCCATGCTTCTCTCTCGAATCCGCCATTAGTTCGTGCCATGTCCCTTCCTTCCCACTCCAATCGGTGAGCAAGGAATTACAAGAAAGGGAGAATTAAAAATGAGATATTTTTGATGATTTGGACAAGGAGAGTTGGAAAACTGAATTATAACCTCAATGAATTACTGACAAAATAAAAGGTGTCTGTCTTAAAGGAGACAAATTGTGGCTGTTGGATAACTAGGCACGGAGCAAAACACACGTTTTATATTTTATTTTTTTCTTAAAATTTATATATAGTACGAATATTAATGACAAATATTGATTTTTTAATTCAAATCAACCATTTCTTAAAAGAGAAAAATGGAAGAAAAAAAGTCATCCTTCGAATGGCAATATCACGTCCAGAATTGGGGAAGGATAAAATCATTTTTCCCATAACTGGGGATGGCGGAAACTTTTTAACAACAGTAATATTTAAGGAGAATTCACATCCGCAATGGCCATGAAACCAAATTTGCATTGTGCCAAAGCTTGCTGTTCATTTGATTTGGGGATGAAGTGAGGGTAATTATTACGATGTATAACTGTACTGCATAAGCACTCCATGCTACTGGGGTTAATAGGAAACCATATATTTACCAAGGGATTACGCTTATTTCCCAATCCAGTAAGTCAATCTGTTGTTTAATGTCATCAAAAAGTAAAAAAAAAAAAAAAAAAAAAAAGAAGAGAAAGAACTGTGTTTCTTACAACAAATTCAGACAGCAGAAAAGGAGCAAACCATCCTCGGAGCGTTCTCTGTTACATTTTGAACATGCAGTGAATGAATCCCTCTTTTGCTGCCCATCAAAGTGACGCCATTTGATCTTAGTAATGTACTGAAAAGAGGTCATGGATCCGATTATACACTTAACCACTGGATTTCATGACAAAACAGAGGTTCCGAGAAAATGCGTGTTCACTGGCATGCATTCTTGTTACTTGATGCATATTTGGGAATGAGTGGTTGGGAGGACTGAAAAATTGAGGCATCACCGACGTGGCTGTGTGTCTTTCTCAGCAGGATGCCCAAGTGACCATATATAGACCGGCGATTATTAGAAATCCACCGATAACACTGTTACCACATATGAAACAAAACCAAATGAAGTGAATATATCACCATTTCTGTACAAGATGAGAGATTTAGATTCTAATTTGTAGTGGAATGGTCGGAAATAAAACCTTCCCAAATAAATCGGACTTCCCAGGAAAATTCTCGACATAAAGGCTGATACTGCAGGCAGAAGCGGACTATAGAGAGCCACTAAAGCCGGCCCCAAGATCTTGTTCGACCATGTCACGAGTCCGTTGGTAAGAGCTGATGCTGCAACTCCCTGCCAAAGCCAAACATCCACACATATCAGATAACTTTTCATATACTTCCACCGTTCCACGGCCTTGGATATTATGATAACACTAGCAGATCGAGTATCGAGGCCAAAGATTTAAAGAAACATGCCGCAAATATTTTAAGATTCGAGATTCTATAAAATCCAGAAGAAACTTACAGCATACACAACGGCAAAATGCTCTGGCCGTGTCAGATGCCTATCTGTTAACTCATTGGTGACAAAATATGATGTCACAACCATCGATATAGCATCGAAAAAAATAGGAAAGTGCAGTCACGGAAATGTTGGCGGGATACTCGGCTAAAACTGAAGCCTGGAATTGTTAGAAACAGTGAAAATTCAGATAAACAAGTATTTAATAACAACAAAATACACATTCAACGTTTTACAACAAGTTACAAGGCAGCATTGTTTGTCATGAAGTTTATATAGATTGTTAACGATGAAATTTACACGAACCACTCCCATACTACTTGTGAAAGGCACTAAAATTCGAACCAGTCACATATCAAACAGGTCAGGGAACAAGGGTGGTATATAGACATGGCAAACTTGATCCAAACCGATTTATCCAACCCAATATCTAATATTAACCTGCACATGATAATCAAATTTGATCCGATACTCAAACCATACCCGATCCAAAATTTAGCGAAACCAAAAGCAACCTGAACCGAAAGTAACTCGAGCCGAATGCAACCCAAACCTAAATTAACCCAAATCGATAGAAATTCGAACCGAATTTAACCCGACTTGAAAGCAATCTTAACGAAAATTAATCCGAACCAAAAGTAAGAATATTATTGTAAGATTGAAAACAATAACAAATAAAATTTACTTATCTTACTTGTAATAAAAATATTATATTTATAATAAAAATAATAGAAAGTTTACTTATGTTATAAAAGAGGGATATACAAATAAGAATCTTATTGTAAGATTGAAAATATTAACAAATAAAATTTACTTATCTTACTTGTAATAAAAATGTTAGATTTATAATAAAAATAGTAGAAAACAACTAAAATAAAAGAAATAATGTTAGATTTATAATCAAAATACTATAAAGTTTACCTATCTTACTACTATAACTTAACCAATAAAGTTATGTATTATTTTTTAAAATTTAACAAATATATTAAATTTATAATTAGAAATAATTTTTTAATAAAAAAATATTTCTTTATCATATAGATAAACTTTCCATACAAGATCAATATAAAATTTTGATAACAAGCTCTAACACACATTATACGATCCTATTTGTGTTAAATTATCCATTTATCATCTATAAATGATGGTTTAATTCAAAATATTGAAAGACTGAGAATTGAAATTATGCCTAAATGATAAGATTAACAAATAAGAAGACATATTTTTTTATAAGAATATATTAATAATTCTATTTATAATTGATTAGACTCATAATCATTTCAATCCGATTTGACCAAAAAAAAAAAAAAGAATGATAGGAGGAGGCGTTTAGTCATGGGAGGTCGAATCCTTTCGCAGGAAAGTGAACAAACAAGACCTAGAAGTTTGATTCTCGATCCAAGCAACCAAAAACTTATGAAACAGAATGGGAACAGACTGATCAACCACTAATTATAAGGTCAAACCCAAATTCAAAAAAGGAAAAAAAAAGGTTATACTTTTCACTAACGTAGGCGACGGGGGCAGGAATTAAGAGAGCAAGAAGGTCGCGGAAGACGCATAAGACAAGCTTGTTGATGCCATTGAGGGCTACCTTGGTAATTACTTTATAGCCGCCATTGATGAGTTAAACTAATAGTTTAAGTATTAAATATGTAGTTTATTTTTAAAAATAATTTTAAAATAATATATTAATGACGTGTCATCACATGTAGACCTGTCACATCAATAGAAATAGTTAACTGTTAGTCAACTAACAATTTTCATGAACCGGAGGAAATTTTGCTCCAAAAACAAAAATATTGTAGCTAAAATATTTTTACAAAAAAATAAGAGACAAAGTGATTATTTATGCGAAGGTTGGGAGATAATTTTTTTTTTATTACGTCTTTTAAATTTTAAAATTGTAGTTTTGATTCAAATAGTAATAATGGGAAGAAGGACTACAAAAGCTTAAGAAAAAGAAGAAGAAGAAGAAGAAACACAATAGATGCATTCGATTGTGTTCTCTCTCTTTTATTATTTGTATTTGGTCTCTTTGAGTATTGTTGAATTTGTTTGTAGTAATTACTTAAGTTTGATAAGGATTTTGATATTGCAAGTGATTTCACGTATAGTCATAGAGGCTTGAGTGGTGATGAACACAAGAAGTTGTTTCTGGAGAAGGATAGTTAAAAGGCCAATTGATAAGTATTTGTAGAATATTATCTTAAAATACAATATTTATTCATTTTAATTGAATACCTATTATTTGTATCTTTAATGATTTCAAACCTATAAATTCATAGAGCCTATCATTTTAATTGATATTGCAACATTTTATTTGTCCCCAACGGTTAGTTTAAATAGTTATTTTAACTTGTATTCTTTATTTTAATATTTTAGCCTTCAGCATCACGCGTTTAAAATATTCTCTTACTACGTTTATAATAGATTATTGTTATTTTCATCCGGCATGAATCACATGACTAAATCACATTAACTCTAACATTTTTAACCACTCATTCAATAAGAATCACATCCTCTCAAACAATGAGACCATCAAAGTGGGTATGATGTGGAGAAAATTGACATCCCTACTCAAATGCCTAAAGAAGAAGGAACAAAGGGCTATAATTATATAAATTTCTAAGATTGGTAGCCAGAGACAGCACAACCCACATTCAACTAGCGTGTGCACTCATGCTTCATCAACTGTCTTCATCTATTATTCTTTATTTTCCATCTTTTTCCTCCGTCTGGTATGGGTAATATTTATAAGGAAGGGCATGGTGGTGGATCGTTATTATTGTGGAAATGATAAATGAAGACAGACATATATTATATGGTACATATATATAAGTCGTACCATATACTGATATTTGATGTTGATGGGAGCTCTTAGGTTGTTGGAAGGTGAAAGTGGAAGAATCATGATGATGAAATCGTTGTGTGGCATGGAAATCTTTGCTATAATATCACATGTATTTGTAGTCCTTTTTCTTTTATTATTAAGCTTGCAAACCACGCGTGTAACCCATTTTAGGCTTCATGTCTATAACTTTCGTACATTTAAGATTTAATCATGGAATCCATCGGTCTCGGTAATTAAAAGAAGTGTTATTCTCCTTAGAGGTCTTGGATTTGAGCAGTTGCATCTTTAGAATAAGTGTCCTAGATTTTAATTAGTATGTGGGTGATTACAAGTTAGTATCTATTCATAATCTTTCTTAATCATTAACAACGTACACATACTTTACAAACACATATGTTCGAATTCGAGATCTCTAGAAAGAACAACACTCCTTTTTATCATTGAAGTCGCTTGTTTTATTTATTTTTTTTGAAAGAAAATTAGGTCTTGTAATACCCCTTCTTATCTAAATCTAAGACTATACTCAAACTCAAATTTTCGAAGGAGCAAAAGAGTGCTCATAAAATTTTATTACATGGTTAATATTCAATGCATCTTGAACGTATTATATCCCAATTAACACACAGAAAGACAACAAAACTAAAATCTCCCAACGCAAGCCATCCCTCGTACAGCCAAAAATGGAGCCCCCGTTACACCCGTTCCACCTTTTACGAGAGCAAATCTAATGCAGCAAAACATGGAAGTTCCATTACCAAGAAGCTTCATTATCATAGAACATCAGCTTGACACTTGTATCAAATTGGTTCACAGTGTAGGCCGTAAGGTTCTGTCCCTTGAGTCACACCTGCAATCAAATATATAATATAGAAAAAGCAACGCCATTGATCATATTTATATATGCCAGATATTAACTACTTTTTCACTTTTATCCCTAAGGTTTTGTCCCTTGATGGATTCTTAAATTATCATTTTAGAAAATTCAA
Organism: Hibiscus syriacus; assembly: GCF_006381635.1. Lineage (NCBI taxonomy): Eukaryota > Viridiplantae > Streptophyta > Magnoliopsida > Malvales > Malvaceae > Hibiscus > Hibiscus syriacus. The sequence goes on from NW_024062606.1 coordinate 204,854, forward strand.
GTATTGTTAAAAAATCTATAAAGCTGATAAACCCTGAACATATATATATATATAACCGATAAAAGATTGATGCCTAACTTTATATAATGGATGGTCTGAATCTGAACATATATATGTATAACTGATGGCTGGTGATGAAGATGAAGGGTATCTCTATGGCTATGGGGCCATTTTTTTATGTTGGAAAAGCCATCCAGTACTAAATATCATAGAATAATATATAAAATGGATGCCATTTTCGAATATGTTATACAAGCTAAAATAAACAACGAGCATCTAAGTTCCAGTATCGACCCCCCCCCCTTATAATATAAAAGAAACATGCAATGGTCATATCGAATTTCGGTGATACGAATGTTGAAAATTACAGTAATGTAGGGGCATCGATTGCCTTTACAAAGAAAGGAACCCTTCTTTGCTTTTCACTTTGATTTCCCCCCTCCCCCTTATCTTATAAACATTCATCTCCCCCCACCATAGCTTTTTGTTTGCAAAACCGACCATATCTTTTATTTATACTTTGTCATAACCATTTTTTAATAAATAAATTATTTTAAAAACAATTATGATATTATTTTGAAAAACGTGAGATTTTTTAAATTTGAAAATGATTTTGGAATCGTCATCGACCTCAAGGCTAGGTAGGTCGAATATCTAAAAATATATTTTAAAACAATTTTAAGAAAAATAATTTAAAAGGACAAAATTGGTATGTTTATTACCATAAATTCATTTTTAATGATTCGAGATTCGGTTACGTGTGGGAAAAAGTGAGCACCCCACAACGCCCAAAATTAGTACCCTTAATTATATGTTGTCTAAATAGTGGATTTTTAAAATTTTAAATTCAAAATTTAAATTACGATCCTTTTATTTCGATGAATTTTAAAAATGAGTAAATTTATTTTTAAAATACTCGACTCGATAAAAGATGACTTAATTCACTCAGCTTTAAAACGGATGTCCTCTTACTAAGTGGATTAACATAAATTGAAATTCAGTTATATTAGACGTAATTTCATTAACCCATGATGCAAGTCAACATTGTCTTTGATTTTTTTTAAAACGAAAAAATAAAAACACGATTTATGAATGCAACAGTAATAAATGACATATATAAAATGGACAAAATATTCGCATATAATGACGGATAAATAAATACAATAAAATAATGAAATACTAAAATAAATAAAAACACAATGAATATTTATTTATGAAAATAATTTCGTTATATAAATATTAAATATGCATAAATATATTTATTTAAAATAGAACACATTTTATATACATACTTTTTTTAAAAATTTAATTTAATATATATTAAAAATATAATTAAATATTGTATAACTATAAAATATCAACTTTATTCGAATGCTCATTAGAAGGGCACTCTAGATTTTTAAAGGTCTTCCCTAAGTTAATCGAACAATTAAAAATTTTATAGATATTAAAATATTAAACAGACATTATATTTGAAATAAAATGCATGGGTAACAAATAATAAAAAAAAAATCTCAGTGGCAAAAAATGCCTTATAATATATGATTTTAACCAAATTTTTTTAGATTTACCAAAATGACCAACTAAATCGCAATGCGATCGATAATTCGCAACGCGATCGATAATTCGCAACGCGATCTCCGGTATCGCAAATCAGTTTCCAGATTCGCAACGCGAACTTCGACTATCGCATTGCGATAGTCAAAGTTCGCATTGCGATAGTCAAAGTTCGCGTTGCGAATTTGGAAACTGATTTGCGATAGTCGAAGTTCGCGTTGCGATTTATTACAAATTCGTTGCTATAGTCAAAGTTCGCATTGCGATTTATTCCAAATTCGTTACGATAGTCGAAGTTCGCGTTGCGATTTATTCCAAGTTCGTTGCGATAGTCGAAGTTCGCATTGCGATTTATTCCAAATTCGTTGCGATAGTCCAAAATCGCAACGACTGGTGGTATTGCATTTGTTTCTTAAGAATTTTCTCTAAAAAGATAGTATTCGCACGGACGTGTCGAAGACACATATGACCACGACCCGGACCCGAGACGAGACGGACGGCGGCGGCGGCGCGCGAGAGTCCCCCTTGTTCTCTATTACTCAACAAGGAAGTGAGAAAACCAAGCCTTAAATACCATTCTCAATAGTGTTTCCAATACTATGTAGGATTGAGCATTACCAACACTTGTTTCCAATACTATGTGATTATTCAGGAAACAATTAACAATCATGCACCTTAAAACAACTGAATCAGCAACCAATTGCATTAGTATTATACGATTAAATATGCCATAATTAAAAGTCAATCTACAATCAATCGCGATTATTGCAATTTTAAGCAAAACATTCAAAAAAAATTGCATCACTCGCGAGAATAAAAAAAATTGTTATCGTGCAATTACAATCAATTGAAAATAAATTAGAATTGCATGAAAACTAAACGAACCACAAATACTTTTCATACAAATACTAAAGTCATTAACTATAATTCACAAATAATATCACTATTTAAGGCTCAATCTCACATAGTATTGGGAACAAGTGTTGATAATGCTCAATCCCACATAGTATTGGAAACACTATTAAGAATGGTATTTAAGGCTTGACTTTCCCACTTCCTTGTTGAGTGATAGAGAATAAGGGAAACTCTCGTACACCGCCGCCGTCCGTCTCGTCTCGTCCCGTCTCGGGTCGTGGTCGTGGTTGTGGTAATACGTGTCTTTGACACGTCCGCGCGAATACTATCTTTTTAGAGAAAATTCTTAAGAAACAAATGCAATACCACCAGTCGTTGCGATTTTGGACTATCGCAACGAACTTGGAATAAATCGCAACGCGAACTTCGACTATCGCAACGAACTTGGAATAAATCGCAATGCGAACTTCGACTATCGCAACGAACTTGGAATAAATCGCAACGCGAACTTCGACTATCGCAAAGAACTTGGACTATCGCAATGCGAATTTGGAATAAATCGCAACGCGAACTTAGACTATCGTAACGAATTTGAAAAATCGCATTGCGATAGTCGATGTTCGCGTTGCGAATCTGGAAACTGATTTGCGATACCGGAGATCGCGTTGCGAATTATCGATCGCATTGCGATTTAGTTGGTCATTTTGGCAAATCTAAAAAAAGTTGGTTAAAATCGTATATATACTACCTTAAATAATATATACATTTATACGCAAGCATATAACAAATATAATAAATAGGTACATTACTCTACTAAATACATGTATTTATCAAACATATCTCAATGACATAGCAAATACATACTAGATCAACATAATTATAACTTAATCAAAAATAAATATTTAAGATTAATATGAAAGGGGGCGAATCAAAATAGTGGAAAACAATATAAGGGCTAAAAATGTGATAAATCAATATTTATTTCATAATATAATTAAAATAGAAAGTGGTTAAAATAAATATAAACAAAAATCAAAGGGACTAAACACATAAATATCAAAGTTGTAAGCAACAATATAAACTAGAACTAAAACATAAACACAAAAAAGTTTTAAGGTTCGATCGTGGGAATAACCGCTTTCATTTCATAACCAAAATAGGGAATTACAAAACACAAAGGACTTCCCGTGCATTAAACCCACGCAGGTCTAAAGAGGCCAAAACGATGTCATTTTGTGACACATATATAATGAAAATTATAAGGATTTAGAAACCCTAAGCCTTTCATTTGTTTCTTCAGCTGAAAAAACTAAAGTGAGTGAGAGAGAGATAATTCTCTCAAATCTATTTCACCATTCTCTTAATTTTCCAAAAACTAGCAAGTTTCCGTCGTGACGGCTGCCACCCTTTGATGGCGACAGAGAGAGATAGTTACCCTAAACGACGCGTCTTGACTCCCTCGACACTAATATGAAGTCTGGTTACCTTAAAAGGGGCTAGATCATTGCAAATCTAGAGATGAAGTTTTGGTTATTTTCAACTCTGAAGACCGTCCTCTTTTCTCTGGTGTGTCTCTCCTTTTTTGCTTTCTCTTTTGTCCTGGTTTGAACTTCTCTTTTTTTCTTTTTGAAGGATTTCATCCTACTCTTCTCTGTCTCCTCTTTTTTCGAAAATGATTGTCTCTCATTTTTTATGAGCGTTGTTTTCATGTTTGGTGAGATTCTTGGATTTTTTTAATATAGTTCTCAAATTTTTTGGGATGTTTTGGTTAGATTGGTTTTTTTACTGATATTATTACTATTTTGGTGAGATGGAGTGGTTGGGGATGTCTTCAGCAACAGTGGCACTGACAATGGAGGCTTTGACGGTGACGATGGGAGTTGGTGAAAACTCTAAGGTTTCAAATCCTAAAATAATTTGGGTCACTTGGGTCGATTGGACTAGATGGGTTTGGGATTAAGCTATTTTTTCTTTGTAATGGGCCTGCAAAATAATAATAATAATAATAATAATAATAATAATAATAATAATAATAATCCGGACAAAAATGTGTGTCTAAAGTTGCCCCTCTTTGCCCTTTTTGTGTTGATAAGAGTAGGTCAAAGACAAAAAGAAGAGTTTTTTTTCGGTTCCTTATTTTGTTTTGAAATAAAAATTGTTGTCTTAAGTGAGACTGAAAACGATCTTTATTTCAAGAGAGATTTTTCAATGTTTTGTTTAAAGGGAAACAATTTCAAAAGGATTGAAATTTGTAATATCAGAAGTTGTACTCTCGAGAGAAAGAAATTTTAAGCAAGACATAATTTGTTTCAAGAGAAACGATGTCGATGCTTTGGGTTTCAAAAGGAAACTATCTCGAGCGAGACAAAATTAGTTTCAAAAGAAATTATCTTATATGAGATAACTACCTCTTTTGAGAGAAAACTACCTCAAGTAAGGAAAAATTTGTTGTGTTTCAAAGGAAACTTGTGATAAACAATATGAAATTTTGCTTCAAGAGAAGCAATCCCAAAGGATACAAGCGATTTGTTTCTTCGTATTGAGAAAGTATAATCGTTATTTGATGATTTGACAATTCGTTTTAAGAATGTCGAGTTTGTTGACAATGTTGTTCATTCGTGATGAGGACGACTAGTCGCATATGAATGATTATGTATATGAAGACAATATTTTTCCTTTACGTTGAGGAAGTCTGATTGTCTGAAGATAATTTGATTTTGGAAACGATAAGGCTCCTACGTGATGAGGAGATCTGGTCACTTTGGGTGATTTGTTCGATGTCAAATCTGATGATGACATTTCTCTTTCACGTTAAGGAGGCCTAGTCTGTGAACGACATTATTCCTTTGTGTTGATGACATCTAGTCGTACTTGGATAATTGTCCCTATAGAGACAACATTGTTCCTTCGTGATGAGGAAGTTTGATTGTCTAGGGATAATTTGATTTTGTAAACAACACTGCTCATCGCGATGAGCAGATATGGTTATTCTTTTGGTGATTTGCTCGATGTTAAATTTGATGATGACATTGTTTTTTCGCGTTGATGAGGTATAGTCTGTGTATATGAGGATAACATTGTTCCTTCGTCTTGTGGAAGTCTGATTGTCTAGAGATAATTTGATTCTAGAAACAACACTACTCATTCACATTGAAGAGATTTGGTCGCTTCTGATGAGATTGCTCCTTCGTGTTGAGGAGATCTAGTCGTGCTTGGGTAATTTGCTTCTTTGCATATGGAATTAAAATTTGAAGACAATGTTGCTCATTCACATTGAAGAGATCTTATTGCCTTTAGATAACGTGCTTATCGAAGACGATATTACTCCTTCATGTTGAGGAGGTCTAATTGCCACCAATCATTCCTTTCCTAAAAGTTTTGTAAAAGTGTGCATGTACAAGTGCAACTATCTTGAATATTTTTATAGTTGTTCGGATGAATTTTATATGATGTTTTGAGCTTTTTTTGAAAACGAGCTTTCAAAAATTTCCTCATGAGATGAGTTAATTGTCTTACATAAGAAAAAAATTCAAGATAAATTTTAAAGGCATCCACGTGAGAGGGAAATCAAAATTATGTTGTACGTGATGATGAATATTTAATTCAAAGATGCAACTTCATGTGACATGTATGTCTATGTGAATGAATGTTTTCTTGATTAGTAGTTAGGAATAGTTGCACGATCAGTCTTTATTCTCTTCCTGATTTGGTTGTCTTCATTCTTTTGTACACTAGAGTGTACCCTTAACTTGGGTCAAGTTGTTCTTCTTGCCACACTTATGATTCTAAGCTTTCGTGTCTGAGCAACACTTGCTCATCCCCAAGATCTATTCAAGAGAGTTTTCTTGCTTGAAAATGTTTTTTTTCTTCCTATTTCTGTTTCAAAGAAGTTTGATGAAGAAATTTTAAAAAATTATACCTCTTACTTTGGGTTCATAATTGAAACAAATTGTAAAACAAAAGTTCATTAGATATCAAATGAATCAACTTCTCTTTGAGTCATTCACAAATTATAGCTCTTTGATAAGTGTTAAGATTAATGTTAATTTTGAGGTAGGTTTAAGTCTAGAAAGATAAGATGTCTTGGGTTGGTTCTTTGGTCCAGGTCTGGCATTTTTTGCTTCTCTCACGTTCATTAATTTGACGTAGTATTCATTATGCATATCTTTTGGAAATGTTCACTGATTCTCAAGTCTCGTGCGCACATTCTAGTTGTGTGGTGCCTTATTAAGAGATTTATAAGATCGCCTCCTATGCAACAGTTGCACAATATGTATATTTGAGTTTCCTTTTCATGTTTTCAACTCGAATCTTTATTTGGTTTCAAGACGTCATTTGAAGCTTTACGTCATGAACCCTATTTTTCCTATCATTCATTAAAGATTTTAGAAAACATTTTTGCAAATAAAAAATTAATACTGAGAGGATGAATAAAATCTAGAGATAATCTCTTCTATATAGAAACTCATGTATGATTAGACGGGACTTTTTAAGAATGTAATATAGGTTAGGGCTCATGGTTATGAAACAAAGGGATAAATAGGCCCAAACAAGTGTTTAAGGGTGATGGAACCAATGATTAACTTGTTATGATGCCTTCATTTTCGCCTGGCTCGATTTGAATATGCTTGCAATATGTATTTTATTTTATTATTTTTCTTTTATAGATCCCTTTAAGCTACCCATTTTTGGGTTTTCACCATAGAGTTCATCTCCATTTTCCATACCTTTGGTATTTCATGATATTTTTGTGAATCTGGATCCTTGAAACAATTGTACTTGATCAACCTTGTGGTTTGAGGCTCAATGAGTTATTTGACTTAAGGGACTCTTTGCATGTGCTTTTTTGCTTCTTTATTTGATGAGTTTAGGACTTTAATGGATTTGAGCACATTATTGTCCTCTTTATTTGAAGAATTTTACACTTCTATTTGAGTACAAATTATTTCTTATATTCAAATATCTTTTGTTATTCTCGGCTTGATTTGATCTTCGAGCTCTTTATATTTGGTCCACCTTGTGGTACCTTATTATTTCTCACTTTATTCCATAAAGGCTTGATTTTGTAACAAAACTTGGACTGATGGTCTTCATTCTTACAAGTAGATGTCCTTCACTTTGCCCTCTATTGTAGAGGGTGATCCTTGGTTTGGGTTGAATCAGTCGAAAAAAATTCATGCTCAAATGGAGACAACAATATATATATATATTCTTTTTTATGACGGGATATTGAAAGAAAGTCGTTCATAATTTCATACACGAAAGTTCTTGTAGAAGATGTATCTCTAGAGGGATAAATATTCAAAATTAACATTTATTCGTATAAAAACAATATAATTAATACATGATAGAATTATTTTGAATAAATTTCCTTTACATATTCTTCTTCTTCTTCTTACTTCTATCATGCCCCAATTGTTCAAGCTTATATTTAGAAAGTTAATTCAAGATGCTCCAACTTGTTTTCCATGTCGAACAATTCTCGTGCAAGTGAGTATCTCGTACTCGATGCCTTTAGGTTTTATTGTTGTGTAAAAAATGAGGGTTTTGTGTCTGAGAAGATAAGAGTGCTACTTTATTGCCTTAAACAGAGGTAAATGTATGAATTTTGGTGCCTCAAAGAGAGGTAGTGTCAAAAATTAGTTTTTGGTAGTGATTATGAATTATTTAGGGTAAAGAATCGAGTGATTGTGTTTTGGGCTTAAGATGTGATAAGAAAGGTCTAATCTTGTCAATTGCCAAAGATATATAATTCTTGAAAAATTAGAAGAATCTTTAATATAAATGATATTCAAAGAACTACAAAATTTGAACTTGTTTCCTTACTCATAACCTTAGAAGGTGACATAAGTTCAATCATCAAACATTTTTACAAATATTGGGGTAGATATTAAATAAAGAAAAACAAGTTCAAACAAAACAATGCTCTTAATGTAAGTGTAATAAAGCTTTATGGCGGATGTAATGACCTCTTCTTGATTCGCATCAGAATGCCATATTATTCTTTAAATGTCTATGCCCCTGAATCGATATAATTCTGAGTAGTATATGAGCAAGGATTACGTGATTAGGATCAACACCACAAAGTTCTCCACGAATTACTTCACGTTTTCGTATGTAAAAATGCTTAACTAAATGCAATACAGATGTGAAATGCAAAGATGTAAATACGAAATGCAAAGATACAAATGCAAAATGTGTTGATCCATACGATGAATATCATATAATAAGTTTCATCAGAGATAAAAGTCCTCGTTATTCCAGATAGTCCATTTTCACATACATGTTTTTGCTTGTACGCATGGTCTAAAGTAAGTCAATGTTTTCCTCGAAGCTTCGTCCTCGAAAACTATGCCCCTCAAGTGTTCTATGACATCCTAGACTTATGAAGAAGCTTTATTCAAAATATAGCCCACCTCGGATGATGCCCTTGTGGCATTAGAGTTGTGCATTAGGTCTTGATGATTAAAGGTGTAACAGTTGTAGGCAATATTTTGTAGCTGCATCATTGTTCGGATCAAGTGATCACCTCTCAAATCTTAGATGTTATTTTATCGATCAACTTTGATGTTTGATCTTCAAGCGAACTTCCTCCTTATTTTCTCTAAGCTTCAATTAGCCATCATCATATGTCTGTGTAGCAACTACTTGATTGATAAACTTTTTCTCTATTTATGAAAATTTTTTCCAATCGGAGAGTCATCTACAGATCAACACCTTCATGTTATGCTATGATGATTATGCAATACAAAAAGGTTAAAAAATAAGAAAATTGAATTAGTATAGGTAAAATAATCGATAAAGATAAAATTTTTATTCAAAGATGAATATAACACCTACCCTATCATGATATCTACCCAAATATGCTCTTATTAAAATAATCATCCTGCCCAGGCATGCTTTCTACCTGATATGCTTTATTCCGCAAAATATTCCTAACCATATGGTATCTAGTTCACATGCTCTCGTTCGGAAAGAAACTTATTTTGTGTAGCAAAAAGTGAATGTGCAAAGTTCTTCCTCCTTTGTGTACACCTATTAGGGTGACTATTGTCGGACAACATTTCGTCACAGCCTATGATGGGCAAGAGTTCATATATGCATGGTTTCATTCATAGGAAAAAGGGTACTCAAATTATCCTTGATGTTGGTGCCCCATTGGGATGTCAAACCCTCAATTTTCATCTATTATAGACTTAAGCGGATCAAGTTTAATTCGAGAGAGTACATTCCTTATGTCTAACACTGAGGGCTGCTCACAAAGTTCATAAGGGTATGTACTCCGGGAGTGATTCACTAGCCTATACGGAGGGTTACGCACGAGGCACTAGTGACTCAATCCCACTTAGTGGAACATAGCTCGGGCATAGAGCTTATGACATGCAAATGCATGTGATGTGTGTGAGGAGGAACTCACAAACCTTTTGACAAAAAAAAACCAAGACTCATTTTGATAACTTTAACAAGTCTGAAATCAATGAAATCAAACTTCAATACAAGTATTTACAAGAGTAAATATGTTGCATGATTATGAAAATTGAAATTAAAATGATTGTATTAATTTTAAAAATAATTATGATTTTATTTTAATAAATTTAGCTTTTAATTTAATTTGAAATTTGAAAATGATTTGGAGTGGGGTTAGGTAGGTAGAATACCTAAAAATGTCTTTTAAAATAATTTTTAGAAAAATCATTTAAAAAGACAAAATTGGTCTACTTATTACCAAAAATTCATTTTAAGGCAATATTGCCTTTGATTTTTTTTTTTTGAAAACAAGAAAACAAATGCATGGTTCATGAATGTAACAGTAATAAATGGCATATATAAAATGGATGAAATATTCACATATCATGACAGATAAATAGGTACAATAAGATAACGAAATACTAAAATAAAATAAAAACACATTGAACATTTATTTATTAAAATATTTTTGTTATATAAATAATAAATACGCATAGATACCTTTATTTAAAATAGAAAATATTTTATGTACATCCTTTTTTAAAAAAATTAAATTAAAAAATATATTATAAAATATTATTAAATATTATATAACTATAAAATATCAACTTTATTCGAATAGCCATTGGAATAAAACTCTAGGTTTTTTAAGGTATTTCCTAAGTTAATCGAACAACTAAAGATTTTATAGATATTAAAATATTAAACAGACACTTATATTCAAAATAAAATGCATGAGTAACTTAATTCATACTAAATTCATACTAGATCAACATAATTATAACTTAATCAAAATAAAATGCATGAGTAACTTATATTCAAACATAACTAAATGGCATAGCAAATTCATACTAGATCAACATAATTATAACTTAATCAAAATAAATATTTAAGATTAATTTGAAAGGGGGCGAATCAAAACAGTGGAGAAAATATAAGGGCTAAACACGTGATAAATCCACATTTATTTCATAATATAATTAAAATAGACAGTAGTTAAAATAAATATAAACAAAAATCAAAGGGACTAAACATATAAATATCAAAGTTGTAAGCAACAATATAAACTAGGACTAAAACATAAAACACGAAAAAGTTTGAAGGTTTAAACATAGGAATAACCTCTTTCATTTCATGACCAAAATATGGAATTACAAGACACGAAAGACTTCAAATACAACAACAACAAAACCCAATTCCCATATGCAATGGGGTAAGGGGGAGGTAGGGTAGTAGGCTGCCCCCAACGCTAGGTTGAGAGTAGCTTCCGTGGAAGACCTCCGGCAGTCAGAAAATTAAAAATATAGATAAAATACAATGCATGTATAAATAAATACATAAATACATAGTTGAACAGTATTCATATGCAGTCATTAATATCATATGCGCGTTTGTAATAGGCAGTAATCCCTGCAAATAAATCCCTGGGAAAAAATCTCTGCATATAGACAGAAACGTAAGACCCGACTAAATTTAAAAGTGAAGAGAATGTTACACAGAAATCAACGATAGCAAGCCCAGTTCTAAGCCTTCATAAATACCAATAACAGAAACGTATAAAAAGTAGAAGTCATGGAAATTACTACAAATGCATTAAAAGAAGACAGAGATGATACACCCTAGAGATATGACCCACACTACTCGACTACCCTAGTCTTAAGTCTCCATACTTTCCTATCAGAGGTCATATCCTCGGTAAGGGCTAAATCCATCAAATCAGATCTCAAGCAGTCTTCCCACTTCCGCCTTGGTCGTCCTCTCCTTCTGGCACTGTCGACTGTAATCGACTCTACCCTCCTGACCGCATCCGACGATAGACGCCTAAGGACATGCCTAAACCACCGTAGTCTTCCCTCCCTCAATTTTTCGGAAACAGGCACCACCCCCAAGGAAATCCTAATAGCAGAGTTTGTTATCATATCCCACAGAGTCTAAAGAGGCCAAAACGCTCCGTTTTGTGACACATATATAAGAAAAGTTATAAGGCTTTAGACACCCTAAGCATTTTTTTTGTTTCTTCAGCCCAAAAAACCAAAGTGAGAGAGATAATTCTCTCAAATCTATTTCACCCTCCCTTCAACTTTCCAAAAATCGACGAGTCTTCGCCATGATCGTCATCACTAATCGACGATGACCACTGCCCGTCGGAGGCGATGCAGAGAGATAATTACCCCCAAACAACGCGTCCCGACTCTCTTGACACGAATATGAAGTCTAATTACCTTAAAAAGGGTTAGATTGGTGTAAATCTAGAGATGAAGTTTCAGTTATTTCTAACTCCGATGACCCTCCTCTTTTCTCCGGTAAGTCTATCCCTTTCTGTTTTATATTTTTTCCTTTTTTACTGGTTCGAACTTCTATCTTTTTTTTAGTTTTCTTTGTTTTGTTTTTCTTTTCGAAGAATTTCCTCATATTCTCCTCTGTCTCCTCTTTTTTCGAAAATGGTTGCCTCTCATTTTTATGAGTGTTGCTTTCATGTTTGGTGAGATTCCCATATTTTTTGGATATAGTTCCTGAATATTCCGGGATGTGTTTGGTTAGATTGATTTTTTTTACTGGTATTGCTATTGTTTTTTATGAGATGGAGCGATTGAGAATGACTTCAGCAACAGTGACAATGAAAGTGGAGACTCTGACGACAACGACAGGAGCTGGTGGACACCGTAGGGTTTCAAACCTTAAAATAGTTTGGGTCTTAGGTCGGTTGGATTGGATGAGTTTGGGATTGAACTATTTTTTTCTTTATAATGGATCTGTATATAATAATAATAATAATAATAATAATAATAATAATAATAATAATAATAATATCTCGGACAAAAACGAGTATCTATATACTTAATATCATAATTTGATATTCGATTAAATCCAACTTATCATAAACACGAAGTAAATCTAAGTTACAATTAATTTGATCAAAATTTAATCTAAATTAAGGGTATGATTGTTTCACGTAAGACATTTTTCGGAAAACGTTTTTCTCACTTTTCAGTATTTAGTTGGAGGAAAATAGATTGGTCAATGTAAAACATTTTCCTGGTAAACATAATTTCCTTTGCATTTTCTGGAAAATGACTTACGGTTTAATTTTCCGTAAGTTATTTTTTAAACTTTTCACTTCAAAGCATAAATAGTCAAAATAATATTATTTTATAAATTTAATATTAATATGATATTTTAGTATAATTTTAATAAAAATATTAATTATTAACATATTTAAAATATATTTATTAATTTTTAATATATAATATAATAATATTATTATTACACTAATATACTCAATTATATTATAATAATATATGATACTATTATCTTCTATTTTAATAATATATAATATTAATAAAAATATTATTTATTTCTTAAAAATAATATTATTGAATTATTAATAGTGAATACTTTTATTTATGTATTTAACATTAATATAATAGTCTAATAATATAAAAAATTCCTTAAAATATTTTTATTAATAATTTTAAAATATAAAATAATATTTTTATTTTTATAGATATTCAATATAATTTATCATATTTTATTTTAATAGAATACTAGAGTTAATATTTTTATTTATAAAATTATAGAAATAATATTTAATAATAATATGACATAAATAGTATTAAATAATTATTCTAATATTTTTAAAATAATAATATTAAGTTTTTATAATAAGTAATATTATTTATTATATTTTATATTTGTAATAAATAATTTCTAAAAAAATTATCAACTAGTGGAAAATGGTTTATACAACATCTTCCAAACACTATAAAATATTTTTCAGAAAATATTTTCAGAAAAATGTAATTTATTTTAAAAATATTTTTTGAAAAAAGTTTTCAGTGAAATAAATTGACCCTAAATACAGTTTAGATATAAAATTATCCTACTTAAATTGTATCCGAACAGCAGAATTTCACCTCATGTGTGGATATCCCGTGCCCCGTGAATGTAACGCAGCATACGTGTTAACAGCTTTATGTTTTGACCGAGCAGTACGTGCTTGCCGACAGATAAAAGAAGGAAACACGATCGATCGGAATTAAAACGATATGGGGAATTCTATACTTCTTTTAGGGCTTCAGAACCTGAGAGATGCCGTTAATTGCTTTTGTTGTGGCCTAATTCTTCAGCAGCTGGTACGCTTATAATTAGAAGAGATCATCGTATGATATACAGAAAACCAGAAAGGGATTGTTGTAAGACTGTTACTGCTGTACTTTTAATAATCTTTCGACACCACTCTCGTGACATTTGCATTTTGCAAGAATCAAGGTGACACTCATGGCTTTGAAACCAAAATCCAATGAAGATTCGAGTCTAGTATAATGCATATTTAAAGTGCCAATTAACAAAGACAAAGTGAAACGCATAATTTAATATTATTACATGGATATTTACGACAAGACTTGATGATAAAACTTGAAACAGCTCAACGTTTGACAGTGAGAAATGCTTGCCCACATCATGTCTCCTATGCAGTTTTCTTGCACACTTCTCTCTTAATAACAACACGATGGGAACACGACTCATGCTCTAACCCTTAGACCTACTTAAAAAATAGATATGATAATGCTGATATATAGGAACATGAACTTACGTAGCATTTTATATCAGAGAGTAAAATTATAAGAATTTATATTAAAAATTTAAAGAATAAAATTAATAAAATTTCAATGAGTTAAAAATAGGTGATTAATATAAAATAAAAATAAAAAACTTATAACACGAGATGCTCTATCGTATCTTTCTCTTTCCAACCATATATAATGTGAGTGTATTTATATGCTCTTCAGTTCAGTTTGGGAAGCGAAGTTAAAATCAAACTTGTTAACTTCTCTCCCTTGTCATCATTCCCCCAGGTCCCAGTCCAGCTACGTTAGCACCTCCACCTTCAATCAATATATCACTTGATTTGCTTTAGCCATGCCTCTCAACTTCACAGCACCGAAACCAGAACATGGCAGCAGTAGTGGCCCTTTGTCAACACTGTATCCCATAACTCTGAAGGTAAATCAAGGACCAACAACAACATCACGTATTTTCCACTATTCTTACTGCATAAACATTAGTTTATCTCTTTTGTGTGTCTCTTTTCTCAGTTCGAAGAGATCGTATACAAGGTCAAGTTGGAGCAGAAAGGATCGTGCTGGGGTGGGTGGATTAACCGAGAAAAGACCATACTCAATTGTATCTCGGGCGTTGTTTGTCCAGGAGAAATACTAGCAATGTTAGGCCCATCGGGAAGTGGTAAAACCACCCTCCTTACGGCTCTTGGAGGCCGCCTCACCGGCGAGCTATCCGGAAAGATAACATACAATGGCCAGCCTTTTTGTGGTGCCATAAAGCGAAGAGTAGGATTCGTGGCTCAGGATGATGTTTTATACCCTCATCTGACAGTGACCGAGACCCTTCTATTCACTGCACTGCTGAGGCTACCTGACAGCGTGAACCGAGACGAGAAAGTCCGATATGTTGACGGAGTTATCGCCGAGCTGGGACTCACGAGGTGCCAGAATAGCATGATCGGGGGGCCACTTTTTAGAGGAATATCTGGAGGGGAAAAGAAGAGAGTTAGCATAGGCCAGGAAATGTTAATCAACCCGAGCTTACTTTTGCTAGATGAGCCCACCTCTGGTTTGGACTCGACCACGGCACAACGGATCATGATCACAATCAAACGCCTGGCTAGTGGGGGCAGAACTGTTGTCACTACCATTCATCAGCCCTCTAGTCAACTGTATCACATGTTCGACAAGGTTGTTTTGCTCTCCGAGGGCTGCCCCATCTACTACGGTTTGGCATCGGCTGCCCTGGAATATTTTTGCTCCATTGGTTTTTCAACATCCATGACTGTAAATCCAGCTGATCTCTTACTTGACCTTGCTAATGGTAATTCTTCAGCTCTGCTTCATTGTATATTGGAGATTAGGCAATGAATTCTTACTTCCTGAACATGTTCAATGCAGGAATTGGACCAGATTTCGCACATTCAGTGGAGCAAGTTGACAGTACAGAACAAGAACAGAAATCTGTGAAGGATGCTCTTGTTTATGCCTACGAGAAAAATATTTCTGCAAGACTGAAAGTCGAGTTTTGCAATTCAGATGTCAATAGCTGCATGAGTACAAAAGAAGCTTCTGCAAGTAATTTTCTCTGAAATCCATCAAATTTCCTTGATTACTCTTTAGTTTAGAGCTGAAATGAAGTAGTAATTTTTCATGCATTAAATAATGCAGGGAATGACAAATCAGAACAGTGGTGCACAAGTTGGTGGCATCAGTTCAAGGTGCTGCTCCAAAGAGGGGTTAGAGAAAGACGGTACGAAGCCTTCAACAGGCTTCGAATTTTCCAAGTCATCAGTGTTGCCGTACTCGGTGGACTCCTATGGTGGCACACCCGGCTTCTCACATCGCAGACCGCGTAAGACCTCGTCTTTGATAACCAATGCAGTAATTAAGTAGCAATGTGACAATGATGCTAAATAAATGTTTTTTTACATCTTCTAAAACAGATTGCACTTCTGTTTTTCTTCTCCGTATTCTGGGGATTCTATCCACTCTACAATGCTGTATTCACATTTCCTCAAGAAAGAAGAATGCTAATCAAGGAACACTCTTCTGGGATGTACCGCCTTTCGTCTTACTTCCTCGCTAGAACATTCGGCGATCTACCGCTGGAGCTCGCACTCCCAATAGCCTTCGTGTTCATAGTCTATTGGATGGGAGGTCTTAAACCTGACCCTGTTACCTTCATCCTATCTTTGCTGGTGGTGCTTTACAATGTGCTTGTCTCTCAAAGCCTGGGACTAGCCATCGGGGCTATTCTCATGGATGTTAAACAAGCCACTACATTAGCTTCAGTAACAACGCTTGTGTTCCTTATAGCCGGAGGATACTATGTTCAACAAATCCCGGCCTTCATAGTGTGGCTAAAGTACCTGAGCTATAGCTACTATTGCTACAAGCTTCTGCTTGGAGTTCAGTACAAGGAGGATGAGTATTACGAGTGCTCAAAGGGCGTATCGTGTAGGGTTGGGGATCTTCCGGCCATCAAATCTGTGGGTCTGAATAATTTGTGGATAGATGTGTGCATTATGGCACTCATGCTGGTCGGATATCGACTCATCGCTTATATGGCTCTTCATCGAGTGCGGTTGAGGTAGATTGAGATTTCGGACATGACTGTTGCAAGGAGTTTCCCAAAAGTTGGTATACTAATGACTCAGAAGTTGTAATTTGAGGTTGATATCGAACGTATTTTAAACAGATGGAATGTTGTGAAAACACATGCAGACCACAATTGCAGTAAAGAAAACAGACCCTATTACTTTAATTTTACTAGGTTGCTATTAATGAATCATATTTGATACATAATATATTTGTATCTGAAAGACATTATTGGTTCGGTAATATATATATATAGCCCCCTAAAGTTTGTTGAGTTCACTTTCCTTGACAAAAAGTCCATGGAAGCCATAGGGAACGCGCTGTGGCAGCTTCACGGTAGCCACAATGTCAAGATCCGGCTACTTTGCATCCATCACCAAAAACCTCAATTCTCCGGTGTTCTCATTATGAACATACGTCAACAGATACCGGTCATCCTCTAAATTCTCGGCTTCCTTAGCAACAAAGAAGGGCACCCCACCGTAACATCCAGGCCCGTACATCCTGCTTGCCTCCGTACATTCATGGGACTCTCCTTTTGAACAAATCTAGCCTCACTACTCCCGACATTTTTGGCAGTGGCTCACTAACACCAGAGTATACATACATGTTCTTTTTTGCCAAGTAAGAATGGTTTATCACTGCCAATTCCAGTTTCCTCGAAGATATCGGTTGCCTTGTTACCAGCCCTGTGTGTAGGTCGATTCTAACTTTCTCCACCCTGCTGCACACAAGGTCGAATCTCTCGAATGCCTGCTGTATTGATGTTACACTCGGTGCTAACATAACTATTGCATTCCCATCGTCCTCCTCCCAAGTATTCACGAAATGCACAAGCATTCACGAAATGCACAGGGTTGAACCCTGGCACGTCGAACCATCTCATTTCCGACTCGTTTTTGGCTTATCTAGGGATGACTCCGACTCTTGCCACTTTGGTCGGATTTGAAAAAATAGGATTCCCTCCTTGGAAAATCATTTCTTTAGGCTTTTTCATTCTCATTTCTATGTCAGAAAACAAGGCGTAATTCTTCGTTATTGCAAAATCATGGAAGAAAGACGGATGGGGCATAGACATAATGTGCACATCCGGATGTTTATTTCCTTTTGCATCGAAGTAAAAGTACGTTAGAAATGGATGAATTGGACTGAACAGGAAAGCGAAAGCCTCGCTGCTATCGGGGTCTACCTTGGGGGTGAGCGGTCATGTTAGTTAACAGTGTTCCACCAAAATCATGGCGTCCCAATGTCTCTATATCACCATCGGAGGTCAAGCGTAATGCGTATGGTAAATCACACTCGTGGTGCGCGTATAGACGGTCTCCAAACAAGGCCAAGCTAGTGTTAGCAACACCAATGCCATTTGCAGGATCGTAGTGACCGAATATAATTCTAGCTGCCAAAAGAAAAGCACGAGCAATGCAAGAGGGCAGGCTGGTGAAGCTGGAAAAACAAATTGGTAACAACAGGAGACCCCAAATTTTGCTCAGTGGTATATTTGTGTGTCTTGACATAACGGCTGCAAAGAGTGGCTCTGCCTTGGGAAATTCTAAGGGAGTGAAGCATGCCATCACCATCAACCAGGTGGTAGGAGCCCCGAGGGAAGTACTGCGGGTTGGGGCCATTGCGTATGTACGCACCGTCTAGGCATGAAGGGAGGGCTCCTTGTATCACCTAACACTCTGTTGGAGGGAGCTCATTAACAGGTGCAAAGTTTCCCAACAGCATTAGCCTCGGATCAACCGCAGGGCGGGGAGGGAGGTCTATAAAGTTGTGGATAATATCGTCGAGTGTATCGAATATACTTGCGCGTAGACTTTGGGTATTAAAAGCTTGAGACTTTGTTTCATTAGGCTTGGTGCTAAGGGAAGGTCGTAATGATTGCATTGAAATCGGCCTAGAGACAAATTTTGGTTGAAAGCAGGAGAGAGCGTTCATCACACCCAAAGCCCAAAGTTTTTGTTGATTTTGACAAGGAGAGCGGGAAATCTCTCTCTCTATCTCTCCCTCTCCCCCTCCCCCTCCCCCTCCCTTATAATGGTTAACCAATAAATTAACAGAAGTTTATCATTTTAATTCAAACTTCATGAGTTTAAAATTATCAAGCTCAGTTTAAACTCGAAATAAATAATTAAAATTATACTTAAATAGCCTTAAGTTTAAAATTTTTAAATTTTACTTGAAATAAAAAATTAAGACTTAACTTGAACTCGAATCCAAACCTAAATCTAAAGTACATAAGTTTTTATACTATATTTTTAAAAAAATAACATATAAATATTAATATTATTCTTAATTTAATTTTAAAAATTTAAATTTTAATATATTATTTTTTTAAATTACTCATGAGTTTTTGAATCAAATATCAAATTACTTATTTTAACTCGTTAAAAATTTAAATAAAATTTAAATTCGAGTTCAATTAACTTAAATATTCATTGAGTCATCTCGAACAACTCGTATTTTATCTCGCCTCGAACTATACTGTATTTTCTCCATGCCCTCAAGCTAACGTCTCCACTAAACCCCCACAGAAAAGATATTTTTACGCTTATGTGTCGGATTCGGAAAGGAACGTAAGAATAGAATCGGATATATTCGACCCGGAACCGGTCCATCGTGTACATGCTTGGTCGCACGTGCAAGCTGTCAGCCTACCTTCGTATCTAACCAATCCATCCATCTGCCAGACATTGTTCGACCTTTTCAAACAATATATTAAAAAAATCGATTCCATTGTCGGCGGCGAATTAATCGTCCGATCACCTTCCGATCTGATCGATGACCTCTTCAGACGAAGAAGATGAGTTATTGGCGATCTTTCTCGAATCTGAACTCTCCGATGAGGTTCTCTTCCCTACCCTCTTTCTTTTCTTTACCGATAATAATTTTATGCTTCTCTCATGAAATTGAATTGGTTCCAATTTTAGGAGGAGCCAGAACCCAAGCGGTTGCGCGTTGTTAAGGGAGATGAGGAAGAGGAAAAAGAGCGTGAAGGAGACGGGGATTCTTCTTCGAATATGAATCCGAACCCTGGCCAAGTGAAGAACACCAATAATAGGGAGTGTTCCTAGGGGGATTGAGAGTGGTACTTTCAGCAAAATTCCACCCGAGTTGTTTACTCATATCCTCAAATTTCTCTCATCCGAGGTCCTTTTTCTGTCCTGTTTGACTCTCTTTTCCCCCTATAAAAAAGTATCACTTTTTCATATTGTGTTTGTTATGTATGAATTTACAGGATCTTGTATCTTGCTCGCTGGTGTGCAGTTTTCTGAATTTTGCGGCATCTGATGAATCCTTATGGCGTCGCCTGTGAGTGTTTTATTGCATTTGATTTCTGATATTCAAACTTCCAAGTCTCTTCCTTTCTGCCTTTTAGATTTTAAATTTTGTTGATTGTTGCTACTCCTTGGCCAACTTATCTATTAATGCATAATTAAAGTCTTCCTCTGTAAGATAAATGGAATTTTAGTGATTGAAGGTTCGTTTCCTCTTCCTTTTAGTGTTCAAGTGATGTCTAGGTTACGAATTCATTGGATTGTTTTAGTTAATTTTGCAGATATATATTAATTATTGTTTTTGTGAAGGTTTAAAGGTGTGCTTTTATCACACTTCAACTTATCTATATGTATTTGTATTCAATCCCGACCCTTTCAGTTGGTAAATCCTTGCTTTGCTACTTGAAACAAAAAAATTTTAACTTGTCCAGGTATTGTATGCGATGGGGTTTGTTGCCTCCAACAAAAATGCGGGAATGTCCTTGGAAGAAGCTTTATATATTCAGGTACTTTTGGTTTATGCTTCTCAATTGAGGATTCTTTTATATTTTAAATTTTCATTTTTTTTTAACACCTTGCATATCTATCTTGTGTAAAGGATCTTTATGATCAGTTAGCTGGCATTCAGCCTCCCTTGCATACTTATTTTACCTTTGCTCATGACTAGTAAATAGTATGCCACTGTTTGAATTTATTTCGTGAGAGGGCATAATATGCATCTGTGGCAGCTATATGTATCGTATTAGAATATGAATAGAAAAACTGGTGTCTTCTTTCTAGTGTCAGCTTTTAGCATAATGTTCTTTATTGAGATTTTCTGTGTACTTCTTGTGGTTAAGTCAGCTGGTCTGCATGCTTCTGCTTTTCCCTATAACATTATCAACTTTATGGTAAAACATATTTTTCTTTCACAGCGCGATGAAGAGGACATGAGTGAACTTGTTAGGAACTGTCCATCTGAATTTAAAGAGTACTACATTCAAATGCAAGCAGCTAAAAGAAGTCAAGCACCTCTTCCTTCTCAGGTAACGAGGTTTTACTGATTTTTGATCCTTTAAAAGAGGAAAAGATGTTTTAGTTGCTATGCAGTGATGATACGGTAGAGATAGCATGTCATGGTGTCCTAATTTTCACAAAAATGTGTTTTGAGTGATGGATATTCCATTTAGTTCCATTTCTGTCAAAAGCTATACTGACATGCATGGTAGCAGGAAATTTTCATTTTGAATGCAACGGCTTGCTTGAATAGAAACATGTTTTTTGTATCCTGTTTCCTTGACATACTGAAAGATTAAGTATTGATTCAGTCTCTAGAGGCATGCATGAAGATGTTCAATTCGCTTTTCCACTCATGAACCGGAGCTGAAATGTGTCCTTTTGGCTGTTTTCTTCTCTCTCTTTCTCCTGTTTGTGTTTGACTGTTTGCATGTGCATGTGAAGGTGAAGGATGACTCAATAATTCTCGACAAGACTGTTGCTGATCAAGTATCTATGTGGAAAAGTAGTCGGGGCCTGGCTGATAAGGTGGTCACTGACCATGCTTGTTCAGGAGAAACATGTACCTACTACCAAATTGGGGATGTATTTGTTTGTGAGAAGACTGGGCAGGTTCATGGTAAGAAACGTTTTCATCTGCTTCCAAATTATCATAGGTTATGAATTTATGTTTTTTTGTTTATGTTCTTTCTTGTCTCAGTATGTGATGATACTTGTAGAGAAGTCATTTTGGATCCCAACAATGAGCTTTTGGTCTGCACAATTTCAGGCCACTGTTTTGATAGGTTACTGTCTCCATCCGAAATGGAATTGGATAGTGTGAGTAGAAATTCTCTTAACTATTTGTTTTTCTTGCAACATTAAAATTCTTAAGCTATTTATTCATACATTTTCCAACACCCTTGCGTGCCATGTCAAAAAAACCTGCAGGAACAGCAGCAAGCTAGTGGCACCGATGAAGTGGAACCATTTATGGGATCTGGCCGCTTTGGTAATAACTCATTCATGTAATCCCTGATTTTGTTTGCATCTGCATGTATCTCATTTTCATTTAATGATGCCATGACAGCAAGGGCTTACTTATTGGGATACAACTGCGAGGATGAAAAAGAGCTGGAAGCTGCTTTGAGGTTTTGTTGATCCAAATCTTTGATACTTTTCTTTTAGGTGGGTTTTAGTAAATGTCTTGGTTTGACATTGATATTATGGATGTTTTAAGTTGCACAAGATAGATAATTAGGTGGTAATGTATTTACCTAATATTATGTTGAAATCTAGAGTCCCGGACTCTATCATTTATTGCATCACGGCACATGAAAACATGGGTGATGATGGAGATAGAAACGCAATTACTGGTTTATGGCAGAGCTTTAAAATAATAATTAACGATTCGTAGTCCCTGGAAAAGTTGCAATCCACCGAAGGATGCTACTGTTGAAAAGAAACAACAGGGCTTCAAAGGTTCCGTTGAACTTGAAAATTAACCCATCCCAAATAGTATGAACCTTTGGGCATTGATTATGATTCTCGAGGAAGGGCGTACTATTCAGATGACATTTAGGCGAGTTGATATTCTGAGTATCAAAACAATGATCTTACCGTAATATCCATAATGTTCTTATTCTATTACTAAAACATCGCTTTCTCTATGACTATGAGTGAGTGAACATTTTTTTAAGCATACGAATTACAAGGTACTGCTTGTAGGAAATGATCTTCCAAACCACCAAGAGCTCTTTGCAGGAACTTCTCTATGATTCTAACAAACTAGCCGACCTTTTCCTCCTGGGGCAAGTGGCTGCAATTCTTAATTAGTTCAAGCTTCGAATGAGGGATGGTTCGTGACAGTCTCAGCATTCCGAGAAGGAACAATTCGATCGGTGTAACCCTTGACAATCAAAACTATGTTTCATTGAGACAATAAAGAGTGTAACCATTACATTCTGCCTATTCATATCAACAATAAAGCTACATAGCAGACTAAAGAAGTACAATCAGCAGTGTATAATCATTTGCCAATAAGTTGAGGATCTAAGTGATACAAAAGAACTAGGCCAAATAGGGCTAAAGTGACAAAAGAGATAAATATTAGGACTAAATTTATCATTATTTCAAAAGTAATATCATGTTATTGAATTTAGTCAAATCAATGATGATTTGAAGATATTCAAACATGTTAAGCTCTTATTTGAGTAAATTTGAGAACGTTAGATCCCTTATTCGATCAAATCACATATAATTTCCACCATTTTAATAAAATAAAAGAAAAACACTAATGTTGCTAGTGAGAATAGGTCAGAATTGAAAATGACCTAGTAATATTTTCCACCAATGATATTTTTCGCTTGTGGAAGTTACTCCAAACTGATTATGAAATAGGATTTCAAAAAGAGATTATTAGTTTAATAACGAACTTGTCTACCAGCAAACAGCTCTAGAGGGTATGTATGTGTTGTTATTTTAGTGTACCAAATAATTCCTTTAGTAACTCGAGTCCTCAAAAAGAGTTAAATACAAATTCTACTTTATCAAAGCTATAGAGCTACATAACTTGGTTGATTGCCAAAGGCCAAATGCAAATAAAAAAGGGACTTTCCATATTCATGGTAAAACTGAAGCTGAAATTGAAGAATAAGCAGCTTCAATATTAATAAGTAGACTGTAAGCAGGCAGCTTCTTCAAATTTTTGCGTTGAACTGTTCGCCTCAGCTCCACGGCATCTTGCCATCCTCCTGCACTAACATACAGGTTGGCCAGGGCAATATAGTAGCCAACAACATTTTCAGGCTCCATTCCGAAAATATGATGTGCAACTTTTCTTCCAATCTCCATATTTCCATGATAATTACAAGCACTTAATAAGGCTCCCCAAATGCCGGCTTCAACCTCTCCCGGTATCTGCTTTATGAACTCGTAGGCTTCTTGGAGTTTTCCGGCTCTGCCGAGCATATCAACAACGCACACATGGTGCTCTGTTACTGCTTCTACTCCGTATTCACCCAGCATAACTCTGTAATATGAAAGCCCTTCGTTCACAAGCCCTGAATGGCTGCAAGCTGATAAAAGGCTAATGAAACTGCTTTTCGATGGTCTTATTCCGAATTCGCACATTTTATGGAACAGTTGAATTGCCATTTTGCCATTACCATGGTATCCATAAGCTGAAATCATAGAATTCCAAACTGCAATGGATTTGTCCTTTGACTTTGTAAATATCTGCCAGCTTATGTCCAGCCTTCCACAATTGCTATACATATCCACAAGGGCTGCAGTTATGAATGAGTTCTCAGAAACCCCAAACCGTAATACTTGGCCGTGGATTTGTCTTCCCTGCTTTGAAAGTCCAAGCTGATTGCAAGCCGAGAGAAGGGCGACTATGGTGATTTCGTTAGGCTCAAATTCAAGAGACTGAAATAGTTCTAGTGCACTTCTCCCTTCCTTATTCTGAGAAAAAGCAGAGATCATGCAGTTCCATGAGCACAAGTTGCGACTTGAACAGAAATCAAACACTGATTTTGCACTCTTAGTGTGACCGCATCTTCCATACATAGTGATTAATGCATTCTGCACACGAGTTTCCGATCCCACGAAAGTTTTAACAGCAAGGCCATGCAGGGATTTTCCTACATGAATCAACGCAAGATTTCCATGAGCTGATATAACATTCACAAGGGTGATCGAGTCTCGTATAACATTTATTTCCTGCCTCATCCAATTGAACGCTTCTAAAGCTTCTCGAAAATGACCATTCCTTGTACAACCAGCAATTATAGTGTTCCAACAAGTAATGTCCTTTTCAGCATGAATTCCCAATAGCAACATAAAAGCAGCAGGTAAGTCCCCAGAATTAACATACATGTGCATGAGGGAATTAACTATAAGAATATTGGTAGAAAGCCCTGCCTTTAGCCCCCAGCAATGAATTGATTTACCAAACTGAAGAGAATCTGGGGAAATGCAAGACGAAATCACAGCCAGTACAGTTGAAACACTCAACTGTGAACATTGATGGGTCAGTTTCTTAAATAAACTTCGAGCTTCTTGTGAATACCCATTTCGGCTGTAGCAAGAGATCATTGCATTCCATGAGACCAAGTCTCTTCTGGGGATAGTATTAAATAAAAACTCAGCCTTGACTACACAATCGCATTTTGAGTACATGTCCAAAAGGCTATTAATCACCCATACATCTGATATCATATGTTTACGAATCGCAAATCCGTGAACGGTCTTCCCTTCTCTTAATAGCATCCCCTCTGCACAAAGTGAAATTATGGTAAATAAAGTCGCTACATCATGCCGAGCATAATCAGTTAGTTGCATTTTGTAAAGCATATCAAACGTTTCGACAACCCTTCCGTTTAAGGCAAGCTCTCGGATCATTGTATTCCATGATATGACATCCCTAAACACTATTTCTTCAAACACTGACTTTGAAGCTTCTATATCCTTATACTCTGAATATAATGAAATCAGAGAGTTGGACCACGAGATATTGAAGTTGTACCCCTGTTTTATTCCCCACGCGTGAATAGCTTGTCCAGAACTTAACTCACCGAAACCAGCAGATGCTGAGATAGCACATGATAAACCCACACTATCAACTCTAATTCCAAAATAAATCATCTCTCTGAAACACCAGAAGGACTTCTCTGGATGACCATTATAAAGAAAACTATTTACCATTGAATTCCAAGAAATAACATCTCGACATTCCATCCATGTAAACATAGACTCAGAAGAGGTTAAGTCGCCACATTTAGCAAACATGTCTAGTAGAGCATTACATAAATTACAATCCCAAAGCATACCCACTTTAATGCTCAAACAGTGAACACTCTTCCCATGTTTCAAGTACTTCATATGAGATAAAGCCGACACAATAAGCAACAAAGTTGTGGAATCAAAAGCACCATCCACTTCAATAATTCCAACGAAAAACTGCATGGCAACAGCGTAACACTTATTTTCAACTGCGGCATTGATTACAGCATTCCAGAGGATCACATCTTTGTCAGAAAATTCATCAAACAAAGCCAAAGATGAGTTCAAACCTTTGGCTCTGGAATATGCAGTGAGGAGAGAGGTGCAAACCGGCAAGTGAGCAAGAGCACCAACCTTGATTGCTAAGCAATGGGCGATTGTGGCTGTTAGTAGGTTGGGCCTTGCCATTGAGGACTTAAGGAGATTAATGACATCGTAGAATCGGGTATACAGCTGGTGTGGGTCTCTTTGGGACATTTTGTCAAATGGGTGAAGGGCAGTCGAAAACGGAACGTTTGACAATAGACCATACGATTCGATAAACAAGATAGGATGTTTGCGCTTGCAGCCTACAATAATTCTATTTGAGAAATATTGATTCAGAGGCAACGGTGCTGAAGAAAAGGATCCGGTTAGCCTAATCAAGTCTCTTGCGAAGTTGGCTTTCGATGACTTAACTGCCCAACAACTACCCATCCAAGAGATTAATAATCCATACGCTCCTCTGCTGTCTTAACTGGGTGTAAATATTCATCTGCTATCTTCTGTAATATTAATTGATGGACACCGGTGGAACTTTTCTTTCTTTTGTTGTTACTAACAAAGACAATGGCTTCCGAGCTGTAGTTCCAGCCATTACCATGAATCCAAAGTCCTGTTAAAGGAAAGTAGTAAGCTGACTTTTTTTTTTTTTTTGCTTTGTTTTTCTTTTTATTTGAACGAAATACAACTCCAAAGGCTGCTTTTAGAAAATTTATCAATGGGGTGAAAAATACATCAGCCCTTCACTACTTCAAATGTCCGACTCGGGACGTCCGAGCCCGAACACCAACACTAATACAGCCTCGTCCCGCCATCAATCTCTATGACTACAACATTCTTGGTTCTTGACGACGTGTTGGGAACGGTAGCAGAATCGAACATATCTGTCTCAGCCTATCTCTTTTTCAATTTACCGAGACCAAAGCTCGGCAGCATTTTGATAAGGGTTCGAAGAGACTGCTTCAGAAAGGCGGATGATCGTCCTCCGGGATTTTAGGTCTCGTCCCAATACATGTCATAGTATATGTGTCCAGGAATGTGGTTGTCAACACGGCACCATATACCTACATACTGCTTTACACGTTCCCGGAATTTCTCCTCAGTCGTCTGAGTGAAAATGTAACCACATCATTTAACCATATTTGTACAACATAACTAAGACTTATGAAGCAGAAAAATTGCAGCTTGATGAAGAGAATTGGATGACTTTAACATCCTTGAACGAAGAAAAACCGTCTTCAACTGTAATTTAGAACTAGAATTCGACGAGGTCAATACCGAACCAACAATGCTAACATCTGATTTTTATTAAGACTGCATAATAGTGTAATAATCATTTGGTCACGTAAGATAACATACAATCCAGCAAATTTTCCAGAAGGAGCTCAATTACAACTTTTGCTACTCATTCACCAAACCAAACTCAGAGTAGTGCTTAACTGAATGAAAAGTTTAATCAACGAAACGCTTACTTCTGTTACTTGGACTCAATAATTTGTGTGTCAGGTACGAGTATTTGTCCAACATGGGTGTGTCCATTCTTTTTCAAGTTTTGACATATATTCGAAGAGTCTTTAGAAGGTCATATCCCATACCCATGTTAGACACAGTTGTCGTGGGTATTTCAAGAAGACTGGAGAGCTGGAGCAACATAGGCTCTTACCATAAAACAATTTACTAGAGACACCGGGAACATACAAAGTGATTGGTCCCCTATGAACAAGATATTTCATATCAGCAAAATAAGGAATCTGACATACCGTTTCTTCACTGCTGCGTTTAGGAAATCTTAAAAGATCCGGTTGACTTGTGTTGCTTGATGCATGGCAATCTTTACTTCCTTCTTGACAAAGCTGAACATCAAGCCACGACTCTTTTACCTGAAACAACTTCTCAAACTAAATTTTCAAGGAGGTGATCATAGAAAATAAACAAGTTAGTCTTATATCATTGGCATTAATTTACTTGTTGGGGTAATAATGGATTGTTAAAAAGAGAGTACTATCTGATGTTAATTGCAGGACCAAATTCCTCCACTGGAAGATCTTTCAACATTACGTTCACCTACACCAGTGCATACTGTATTCCTTAGAATTATAGGTTCTCATGCTAAAAATAAAAGCATCGTCTCATAACAGAACCCTGAAGAAGTGTAGCTCGATCAGAAGAAAACTGAATGATCGTCAACTTTAAAATTCTAAAAAAAATGACAAAGGAGTTGGCAAGAAGTTGGTAATATGCATTATGGTCATAGTTAGGTGTTGGGAAATAAACCTAGTAAAGAGTAATTTCCCTATAACCAGATTAGTGAAAATGCGAAATAAAAGCGAAAAAATAATACCCGAAAAATTGATAACGGAGTTCAGCCAATTGTGTCTACGTCTCCGGACTGCTGCAGATCTTTTACTAAGAGAGAAAATTTACAGGTGTTTACAAAACACTCACTACTCACTACTCACAAGAAAACTCTCTAATTTTAGGAGAAAGAAATGATTTGGGATTTTGGGATGTTTGGGATGATTTTAAAGCTAAATAAGCTAGGGTATTTATAGTTGAAGCTTAGTGACTAATCTTTGAAAATACCCTAAAGTGCAATGACTAAAATTGCATTTTCCTCATTTTTATTTCAAACAAAGTGGCTGCCTAATTTTGAACAAATTAACAGCCCATGTTTTCTTCATTTAGCCGCCGGCTGCCACTAAACTTCAACAATTATGGCTGCCAATATTGAATATTCAACAATCTCCCACTTGAAGACAGATTTTAATCTGTCTTCACACTTCGATTGATGCAGCAGTATTTCTGGTCTTGTTATTCTAGATCTGCGTCAGACCTTCTTACTCCCTAAAGTCTGACACTCCTCGCATTGAACCCTTGTCATTGGAGTTCTTTGCGCCATCATGCATCAGCACTTTCTCATGGTAAAGTCCGATGCCTCTTCTTGCCTCCTCCATTCTAACACGAAGGTTGGAGTTTACTTCCCACCTTGCAAATGGGTAGTTTCTCCACGATTGCCTTGTCCCTCAACGTCTTGGCCCCCTTCGACTCTTGTCTATTAGTCTTTGAAGGATTGTTCCTCACTTGAAATCCTCGGTAAGCCCCCTCGATCCTGGGTTCGTCCTCTTCTCTTGACAACTCGATCTTGGGCTCATCCATCACCTTGGATGACTCGGCTCCCCTCGGGTAATTTTGCAACATTTTTGGCATCTTAAGTCTGCGCCCCCTCGTTTGCTCGACTCTTACCCTCGGCTTAGCATCTTTGACACTCTAACTTGTGCCAAGATTGCACACATCTTCCCCAGACGCACCATCTGGTTCATCATTGAGTGGATTTTCTCTGCCACTCGAGGAACAACATTCCTCTGACTTGCCTTCATCATGGAATCTCTTGCCGCTACACTTGGCTTTGGGCTTTGCTTTTGAAGTCTTATTCTTCTTGACTCCAAATTCTTTGATGGACTCGGCGGTTGTCAAGGCTTTAGACAACTCCTTGACTTCCCTTTGCTCCAACACTTTCTTCGCCCATGGCTTCAATCCGAACATGAAGGTGAAGAACCCATATTCTTCAGTTAAACTTGGGACTTTGAGCATGAGTCTTCTGAATCGGATCACATACTCCTTAAGAGTCCCTTTATGTCTGAGACGCCTCAACTTGGACCACGCCTCCATCCTGACATACTTGAGCAGACTTGCTCACTTTGCACCCTCAACTTGACAGCTTTATCTCTTGCTATCGCACCGGGTCCCTTCTTGTGCTCGACTGCTTTGACACCTGCAGTCTCGTCACGTTTTCTTCCGGGTTCGACTGTTTCAACATCAATAGCCTTGTCTCGTCTCGATCCTTGCTTGGTCGCATTGATCCCCTCAAATTGACCAAGTCTTTTTCCTAGCTTGGTAGCTTTAACACTTGCGACCGCGCCAATTCTCGCTACTTCTCCTTCTTCTATCATTTTCATGATGGTTGTAAGGCGACGCTTCTCTGGACATCCTCTAATCGAATGAGGACCATCACAGAAGTAGCATTTCAAATTTTCCTTACTCTCCTTCTTCTTTACACCGGACTTAGCCTTGCTATTCTTTCCCGATGACTTTCCTTGGCTACGAACAGTCGTTGGCTCACTATGGCCGTTCGAAGAGCTTTCTCTATCATTTCCCTGCTGCACCTTTTCCCAGTCTCCCCCATCGTTGCCACTATCTCTGGACATGGGTCTGGACGACACATATCTACTTGGCTTGTCACCTGCAAGCTCAGTCAGCTTTCCGGCTACAACTATGGTCACCGAAAGTCTCTGGGCATTTCTTTGCTCTTCCCCGAGCATCGCCCCTGGTCTAAGTCCTTCCAAGAAGGTCTTGAGCGCATTTCATTCACTCATTGCTCCCTTGCATATGAGCAACTCCCTCCAAAACTCATCAACTTCGTTTCTCAAAGCCATCGCTCCCACTCGAATCTGGCTTCCTTTGGATCGTTTCCGAAAATTCTTGCAAACCACCATGTATTAGAACACCTCCGTCGACAAATTCGTATCGCCGACAAAATTTAACTATTAACGTGAATAGTAACCTCGCAAAAAATTGACAAAATTCATAACCAAAAGCTCTGATATCAGTTGTTGGGAAATAAACCTAGTAACGAGTAATTTCCCTATAACCAGATTAGTGAGAATGCGAAATAAAAGCGAAAAAATAATACCCGAAAAATTGATAACGGAGTTCAGCCAATTGTGCCTACGTCTCCGAACTGCTGCAGATCTTTTACTAAGAGAGAAAATTTACAGGTGTTTACAAAACACTCACTACTCACAAGAAAACTCTCTAGTATTGGGAGAAAGAAATGATTTGGGATTTTGGGATGTTTGAGATAATTTTAAAGCTAAATGAGCTAGGGTATTTATAGTTGAAGCTTAGGGACTAATCATTGAAAATACCCTAAAGTACAATGACTAAAATTGTATTTTCCTCATTTCTATTTTAAACAAAGTGGCTGCCTAATTTTGAACAAATTAACAGCCCATGTTTTCTTCATTTAGCCGTCTGCTGCCACTAAACTTCAACAATTATGACTGCCAATATTGAATATTCAACATTAGGCCCATCTCACACCTCCCAAATCACTCAAAAACAGAATTCCAGGATGAGTTCTAAGGAATGTTCTGAAAATAGATTCAACTGTTGATTTGCACCGCAACAAAAAGCCCTTACCCACTAGCAGACAAGAAACTTTAAACGACCTGTAACCGCCACATTCATACGTCAATCCTTTATCATCTTAATATATCCTTAAATGGCGATAAAAAAAGCTAGCTTTTCAAAAGAATGTGAAACAAGACATTAAGCTTTTTAAGCATTAATTTGAAAGTCCATGAGAATGGATAGTGCAGCAGCTTCCACCAGCTCCTTGCATTTTATGTTGTAATTTAAAGTGATATTGGTTAAATACGTGTTCATTCAGTATAAAACTCAAACATTTCCCTGATAAATTTGGTGATAATAGATTTCAATCAATTAGACGCAAATCATCTGTTACATGAATTTTAACCATGACATATCCACGGAGAAAGAAAGAAAAAGTATTAAAGAGAACAATGTTGCAAATGTTACATACGCCAAACTTTATGTTACATCGACCATTTCCTTCATCCTAAAATTACCATGTTGCTAATGTTTGATGCCTATAATCCATATGAGATATGATCCCTTCACCTTACATGATTGAAAACTTCAGCGTTTCCATATCAAATTGATAAATATAATAGAAGTCTGACAGGCCTATGCAAAGATTGTCTTAAACTCTAATTATCTCATGATATAGAGCAATATTAACATCGAATCAACAGAATAGCTGGCACGGAAATACTTATTGTTTTATATTTTCTAGAAAACATATAATATTAATATAGCTACTGATATCATAACCGGTACACAATTACCAGGGGATTCATAGTTTCTGGTGGATCATAGAAAACCATGGCTTCCCGGAGTCGATGATGCTTCCCTTCAGTACCAGCGTACTGGAATGTAGTATGCACAGCATAAGGCTCCAGCCTAAATTGCTGATACATAGCCTGTCAATCGCATTAGGGCTTAAGACAGGCTTGTTGCATAACATATGCAGCTTCTCATTAACACATACAAGCAAGATAACTAAAGTTCAACAGGGCACACGTGTAAAATATACAAGTCAAAGAAACTAAGTTTAGAAAAATCAGTAAAACGAAAACAGAATGAGACTATCTAAATTGCTGAAAACGAGCATACGGATCCTCCCTGAACAAAATAAGCATGTCCACTACAAAATATACTTTCCGGAAGAATTCCCAGCTTGAGATTTCCATCATAAGTATAAAAAGTCCACTCTCATCATCAACTGCTGGCCCTGTCTGCCTACGTACAAGGTCATTAAATCCATTATGATCCCATATTTTATCATCAGCTAAAAGCATATCTTTCCACTCTTTTGCCAGTTTTATTGCAGGCTTTGTTGGGCGCCAGTGGAAATTTCCTATATTGTAGGCAGCTCCAACTGTTTAAGGAAAATAAAGATTTAGTTTTAACCGAAGGAGTTATAATAACAGCCATTAATGGTTCAAATAAGAAAGCCATAAATGTAAAAAATACTAGTCTAACTAGAGCACTAATAGAATGCTTGTATATCGTAGTACCTAGTGTCCAGTCAGCCAATCTACCATCAACAACTGTTGGCACAACTTGGTCACTTGAAGTTAAGACGTCTGCGTCTTGGTATCGAGCAAGATATGGAAGTGGATCCTTTTAAAGGAGCATTAAATATGAAGCATGATTTTCATGTATATTTTGAGCGACTATAAAGTATCATGTGGTAAAATACAATGAGCTAATTGCATTGAGTTTCCATTCTATAAAAAAAAGAGTATATATAATAAGGCAGCAGAGTAAGTAAACA
The DNA here is from genome assembly GCF_006381635.1 of Hibiscus syriacus. Taxonomy (NCBI): domain Eukaryota; kingdom Viridiplantae; phylum Streptophyta; class Magnoliopsida; order Malvales; family Malvaceae; genus Hibiscus; species Hibiscus syriacus. Next base: position 238,114 of record NW_024062606.1, read on the forward strand.
TAACACAAGCCACAGATAATGCAAAATAAAAAAGTTCAAGGAGCGCAACATCTAGGAATAGCTAAAGCTAATATCATCACTAAAATTTTAGTTCTTACAGAATCAAAGAAATCTATATTCCTCCACATGATAAGTATCATATAAACAATAAAGAAACACTTGTGCTAGAGAGGAACAATCAAGTATCAGACAGAGAACAGTAATAATGCTAAATATAAAACATAGAAAGGCATGAACTCGAGAGGGACATCAAGTAACAGGAGTAGAATCATACCTTCCACCACACCATGTCTGTATCGCACATCAATAGCTCAACACCAAAAGGAAGTATAGCATTTATAAGTATGGCTTTCTCTCTCCCCATTTTATGAAATGTAGGAGTACCCCAGCCAACATCATCAGTGCTCATACGGCTGCCCATATCAAACCCCGGGATACCCTTCCAATACAAAGCCTTCAGTAGTTTGGTGTCCATAGCCCCTAAATTAAACCGGTTCCTGTTTGTTGTCCACTTTTAAGCATGATTTCTTGTCATCTAACAGCTAGGAGATTTAACAACTTACCAACAAGAAGATTAGAAACCCCAAGATCCCCAAGATCCGTTAAGTGTTTAACCCAAGTAAGGATGAATCCATAAAAGCAAAGTTACCAAAGGTTGACTATAGCATTTATAATATGCTTTCTCTCTCCCCATTTTATGAAATGTAGGAGACCCAAGCCAACATCATCAGCCATACGGCTGCCCATATCAAACCCCGGGATACCCTTCCAATAAAGCCTTCAGTAGTTTGGTGTCCATAGCCCCTAAATTAAACCGGTTCCTGTTTGTTGTCCACTTTTAAGCATGATTTCTTGTCATCTAACAGCTAGGAGATTTAACAACTTACCAACAAGAAGATTAGAAACCCCAAGATCCCCCAAGATCCGTTAAGTGTTTAACCCAAGTAAGGATGAAATCCATAAAAGCAAAGTTACCAAAGGTGACTACGATGACATTATCTTTTGCCCTTTGTCTGACCAGTTCTTTAGTTAATTTTAAGGACTTTAAACGAGGCATTTTCGTAGTGCGAGGTGGAGCCTCGCAAACAGGTCTCAACTTGTTCCTCCTAGGTTGTGATGGTTTATAAATGTTGCTGGAAAGAGAAACCCAATCTGCCTTATAGAGTTAAGGATATCAGCCAAGTTAAGAGAATCATGAAAAGCTAAACGAGTAAGGTGATGCAGCCATCATCATAAACAATATGCAACAAATAAAGTCCTGTAATATTCAAACCAATTGAGCTCTTTTTTTTCCTAATCCATCACAAAGTTTCAGTTTTTACAAGGACCCAGTAATGAATATGACGTTACTCAACTCTCGGTGATGGAGACATTGGTCTGAAAATTTCCAATTCACGTGCATTTTAGATATTTTTGTCTACCTAATATTTTATAAATTTATTACTTCAAATATTATAGGTTCGTTCTGATAGCATAAAATCTTACAACTGTCACTGTCAATTCTAATAAAATTATGCTCAACATTTGCATAGAAAACAAAAGAAACTGTTGCAGCTTAAATAAAAGAAAGGGAAAAAGTAGCCTACTTTGGGAGAAAGGAGGGTTGGGAAGCCAAGAAGAAGAGATAGAGCCAGTGATGGAAGCTGCCGGAGAGTAAATAGCGGACAAAACGTAGAAGGACTACCCACTATCCCCACTATAACGGTGGCTTATATGATTAGAAAGAGGGTTTGGTCTTGAACAGCATTTCTCCATCCTCCCATCTTGATGGGTTTGATCCTAATTGCTTAACCAATCTCAAACAATCATCGTTTTTCTTGATCTCTTCGGCGTTGAACAGTTTATGATGCAAATGGGATTTGATTTGTCTGTAATAGTACAGTCTTTGGCTGTGTTTTTAAGAGAATTTTAGATCAAAATTCATTCAATTTCCTGTTCTAGGTTGAGAGTAGAAGACGAGCTCCGCTATCCTGCACTGCCCGTAAGCCCAGGTCGGCCGCCGGGTTAACTATTTCCCCCCGTTTTTTAAGCCGATATTCTTTTTTGGCTTATTATTCAAAATGGTACCTAAACTTTTCAAATATTCTTACATCGTCACCTGAACTCTATTTTTATCTCAAATTGATATCTAATATTGTGAAAGAATCACAAGGTGGTACCTATGTATAATTGGGTGAAAGACGTATATTATTTTGCTAAAATATACAAATGAATTGAACTCCAACCGCATTCTGCATGCACTTAAAATTACTTGCAATTAACTATATTTAACATGAAATAAAATAGCATGAACCAAGCGACTTCCGTAGTAAAAAAAATTATCATTATTCCTTAAGAACTCGCAGATGATGTTTTATACATACTCTATATTAATAAAAAAAATTGGAATAAAATAAGTATATATAATGTAAAATCAAATACATATTTTAATATATATTGACAATAATAAGTAAATTAAACCGGTTTGCAGCTCACAGTTAGCCTTAGCTTATTGGAATACTGTCACACTGTTTGCTTCTAATTTTGCGTGAACGTGTAATTTATGGGAAGCATGCATTAAGATTCTCAACCATCAATGCATAAGGCCGAATGCAGCTACTGCCCACTGGTTTTGACATTAATTTATGTCAAATATCATCACATTTTTTAGCTGCATTCTCGTGGGATTTATAATTCGTGTAAACTACAACATAAGTCACTCGGTTATTAATAAGATTATAAATAAGTCTTTTAATTTAAAAAAATTATAAATGTGTCAATCAATTAATTGATTGTCACAAACATGTCACTAGATTGTAACTCTCAGAAGAAAAAAAATCCATATTCATAATTTTATAAAATTGAGATGTTTTTGTAAATGGTATAAATTTTAGATGTTGTGGGGTACTCTAAATTTTCCCACACGTAACTGATTTTTAAACTCAATTATACTCTGATTTTAAACAAGGATCAACAAAATTTTCATTTCAAAAAGAAAATTTTATAAGTGCTTGGTCATGATTGACCTACAATTATTAATTTCAACTCTATTTTATCAAAATATACACGATTTTTTAAAACGTAAAAATGATTTTGATAGTTTGATAACTCCATCGAAGACTATTATATATATATATATATATATATATATATATATATATATATATATATATATTATCTCATTATTTAAATTTATGAACTCGAATTCGATATAAAATTTGTTCATTAGCATTCTCATTCTACACCTTTTAGAATTTGGAAAAAAAACCAAATAAGGGTTTTGTTTTTATTTTTAAAAAGGTGTTAATTTCTGATTGATAAAAAGCATTCATATTAAAGTTATGAAGGTTGTTTTATATTGGGATTGAGGAAGTTAAAATGGCCCTTAGAAAGATGGGGAGGGACAAAGCTGTCGGTCTAGATCAAATTCCTATCACTGTGTGGTTGACCCTAGGAGAAGAGGGAGTTAAGTGGTTGACCAACATCTTTAATATTATTTTAGAGACTGCCAAGATGCCAGAGGAGTGGAGAGAGTCTACACTGATACCAATCTATAAGAATAAAGGAGATCCCTAACGTTGTGGTAACTACAGAGGTATTAAACTACTTAATTATACCATGAAGCTATGGGAAAGAGTGATAGAGGCTAGGTTGAGACAGGTTACTAGGGTTTCGGAAAACCAATTTGGCTTTATGCCAGGCAGATCTAATACGGAGGCGATTCATCTACTTCGACAGCTTATGGAGAAGTATAGGGGAAAAATAGAGATCTTCACATGACGTTCATTGACCTTGAGAAGACGTATAATAGCGTTCCCCGCGATACGATCTGGAAGACCTTGGAAACGAGATGGATCCTAACTACTTATATCCGAGCGATTCGTAATATGTACTGTAGATCTACTACATACGTCAGGACTATAGTTGGCGACACCGAGGCTTTCCCGGTTGAAATTGGACTCCACCAGGGGTCGGCTCTTAGCCCTTACATCTTCGCCTTGATTATGGACGACATCTATCGTGCGACACCCGACGGTGTTCCATGGTGCATGCTTTTCGTTGACGACATTGTCCTAGTTGCTGAAATAAAAAAAATGAGTTGAATAGTAGACTGGCTACCTAGAAGACTGCTTTAGAAGAAAAAGGTCTAAGGATCAATATTGAAAAGACAGAATATTTATATTCAAACTTCAGTGGGAACCAAAATGATGAAGATGTAGAAGTATGTATCGAAGGACACGTTCTCCCCTCAAAGGATTGTTTCAAGTACCTAGGGTCTATGATACATAAATATAGGGGTGTAGATAATGACGTTACACACCATATAAAGGCGGGATGGCTAAAGTGGAGGGCTGCTACTGGAGTTTTGTGTGACAAGAAGGTGCCTCTAAAACTTAAGGGAAAATTTTATAGAATGGAAATAAGACCAGCGCTACTGTATGTATCAGAATATTAGGCAATCAAGAAGTATCACGTAAGGATGATGGAGGCCGTAGAAATGAGAATGCTTCGATGGGCATGTGGTAGGACTCTGTGGGATATGAAACCAAACTCTGCAATTAGGATGTCCTTGGGGGTGGTGCCTGTATCCGAAAAATTGAGGGAGGGAATACTACGGTGGTTTGGGCATGTCCTTAGGCGAAAATCGTCGGATGCGGTCAAGAGGGTATAGTAGATTACAGTCAATGGTGTCACAAGGAGAGGACGACCAAGGAGGAAGTGGGTAGACTGCTTGAGATCTGATTTGAAGGATTTAGCCCTTACGGAGGACATGACATCTGATAGGAAAGTATGGAGACATAAGACCAGGGTAACCGAGTAGTGTGGGTCACAGTCATAGGGTGTAGCATCTTTGTCTTCTTTTTAATTTCCTTTGTAGTAATTCCATGACCTATACTTTTTATACGTTTTTGTTATTGGAATTTATGAAGGCTTAGAACTAGGGAAGCGGAGTAGTGTTGCATTAGTTTAGGTTCTAACCCGTTAGACTTTATTCTTTCTCGTAGTTTGCTATTACTGACTTCTGTGTATCTTTATCTTCATGTTTCCTCTTTTTAAATTTAGCCAGGAGTTACGTTTCTATAAATATGTAGAGATTTTTACACAAAGATTTATGTGCAGGGATTACTTCCCATTACAAACGCGCATATGAAGACTGCATATGAAGACTATTCAACTATGTATTTATTGATTTATTTATACATGCATTGTATTTTATCTTTAATTTTAATTTTTTGACTGTCGGAGGTCTTACACGGAAGTTGTTCTCAACTTGGCGTTGGGGGCAGCCTACTACCCTACCTTCCCCTTACCCCATTGTATATGGGAATAGGGTTTTGTTGTTGTTGTCCATTCATCACTAATGAATCATAAAACGTCATGTGTTAAAAAATACAAAAAGATGAAATTATATATGAACACTAAGATAGGGTCAGCAAGGACGAATACATGATTTTATGTTAAAAGAGTAAACTTGAACTTATAAAATTCTAAGAGACGAGAATAGATAATAAAAAATACATAAAAATTTAAAATATATAATAATTTTAATTTTTAGAGGCGGCGATCGCTGCACCCGCACCACTGCATATATCCATCCTTGGCAGCAAGTACGAAAAAGAAGTCATGAAGGATAGAGTAGTAGTGATTTGTGTTACAGTGTAATATAAGAGGGCATTTTCGCTTTTGCCGATTTTTAATTGAAATGATGAGTAATAAGATATTGATTTGGTGGTCAAAATCTTAAACCCTCCCTCCCTCTGTAAACAACAATAAGCTGGCCTGGAACAAGATGTCTCCCGGTACTCTTGGTTGGCCCTACATCGGTGAAACCTTCCAGCTCTACTCCCAAAACCCAGATGTCTTCTTTGCTTCCAAGCAGCAAAGGTGCCTAATATGTTGTGTGTTATTACAAATATAAAATACAATGACTGTTTTGTTTCTACTTTGTTGTGTATAGGTATGGCTCCATATTCAAGACACATATACTAGGTTGTCCATGTATAATGATGTCTAGCCCCGAAGCTGCCAAGTTCGTGTTGCTCACCAAATCTCATCTCTTCAAGCCAACATTCCCCGCAAGCAAAAAGAGGATTTTAGGCAAACAAGCCATCTTCTTCAGCCGAGGACAGTACCATGCCAAGTTAAGGAAGCTTGTTCTTTGTGCCTTCATGCCCGACGCTATCAAATTATCGGTACCTAACATCGAATCCATCGCCAAAAATTCCCTTCGATCTTTGGAAGGATGCCTCGTAAACAGTTTCCAGGAGATGAAAATAGTAAGCATTCCCCTGTTTTCTCTTGCCCCTTATTCTAAGTATGAGAGAATTTATATGAGAATTTGAAATTTTCGGAGAGGACCAAGTGATTTACCGTGAAGATCTAAAAAATGCTACTACGTTCTCGTGAAAGGATACAATTTGATACCGATCAACCTCCCCGACACACTTTTCATCAAATCAATGAAATCGAGGAACGAGATTGCCCGGATTCTAGCCGAAATCATATCGACCAGGAGAAAAATGAAGCGGGATTGCAATGACTTGCTCGAGTCTTTCATGAGTGACAAAGAAGGCCTGACTGACGAACAAATCTTCGACAACATCATCGGTGTAATTTTCGCTGCTCGTGACACCACCGACAGTGCATTGACGTGGATAATTAAGTATCTCGGAGAAAACTCCAGCGTTCTGTAATCACCTTTTTTACCTCAACAACAACCCCTCCACGTTTAAGCTCCAGCAGCTGCCAGCAGCTTCAACAATAGCTGGTTCCCCGCTCCAATTAGCACCTGCAAGAAGACTCTAAAACACCAGATGGCAGCCCACAACCATCCCTTCGGTGAGTCACCACTGTATCCTTGGTGACTCACAGAAGGACCCTCCTATACTCGGTTCGAAGGCAGGTTCGTGGTGGCCTATAAATAAGGCCCCCGAACCTGCAAAAAGGGGACATCAACAACCACATCGACAGTAACCACTAACGAGCAAGAACGAGGAGAGCAACCATCAACAAAAACGACAATAACTACACAAAAATCAGCCATCATTCGAAAAGAAGCAAAGAGAAAAGATATAAACTTACCGAGGAAGCCAAATCGTCGTCGAACCGCCGTTTGTTCAAAGGTAAAAATGTAGATCTAGGCTAATTTAAGGAGTTTGGTTAAAAGAAGGTTAGATCGGGGTTTAGAAAATTACAGGCTTCGATTTAAAGGTAATTTGTAAATTCCGACCACCGTACCGACACCAAAACAAGGCGGCTGGCCGATGACCATCTCCCTCCGACCGGAAGCTTTAGAGTGAGGGGGAGAGAAATTTTCTTTCTCTCTTCTAGAGAGAGAGAAGAAAATGGAAAATGAAAATATTTGGCCTTTAGGGCCATTTAAAGGGTATTTATACCCTCACCAAAACGACATAGTTTTGGTGAGAGGTTTGTGTGTAAATTGATGGGGGTAAAATCATTTTCTCAGTCATTCATGTTTTATAAATTTTATATTAAGGTCATTGAAATTAAATTTCAATATATTTTAATTTTGTATTCGAATTTTATATATGTTTATTTTAGTCACTAAATTAATTTATATATACATAAGGTAAAATATTATGTTTAGCCCCTATAATTTTAATTAAATTTATTTTAATCCCGATTAATTAATTATGGTTAAATTACACTTTTAATACCCATATTTTATGTATTTTGAATTAGGGCTTTAGGTTTTATATTTTCTATTGTAGTCACTTATATTTTAATTCATTTCATTTTGACCATATTTTTATTACTTTTTAATTTAATTATATAGTTTTAATTTATTTTATCTTGGTCATTATTTAATTACAATTTCATTTTATTATTATTATTGTCCTTTATCTTTCAATACTTTAAATATTGTACTTTAATTATTTTTATTCACTAATATTTTATATGAAATATAATATAATTATAATAATTTTATAATTTGATTAAATAATAATATTTATTTATTTTTAAATACTCAGAAAGGGTACTCTTAAAGTAACTAGATGTCATATTATGATATTTTAAAAATAAGCAAATATCCTACTTATATATATATTATTTTAATTATTTTATCTTATTTTTATTAATATTTATTTATTTTTTATATTAAGAAATGGGTTGTCTTAAAGCAACTAGATGTCCTTTTCTGAAATTTTTAAATAAATAAATATTTTATTTATAATTTACAAAATTTATTTTCTTCTTCCTTAGAATTCTCCGATTAAAATATGAAATAATAGAATCATAAATTAAATTTATATTCGAATTCTTAAATTTATATTATCAGAGATAATTTATAATCGACAGGGACCAATTTTGGACGTTGTGGAGGTGCTAACCCTTCCCCAAACGTAACTGACCACGAATCCATTTTTATTATTAAAAAGAACGAATTTTTTGGTTAAACGTAGACCGGTTTATCTTTTAACTGATGTTTTCTTAAAAACTCTTTTAAAAGATGATTTTAAGGTATCCGACCTACCTAACTCAAAAGGCTGATGGCGACTCCCAAAACATTTCAATAAAAACCATTTATTTATTCACATTACTTTTTCTGCCAAGGAAAATTCGTGCCCGGGAAAAAATCGGTTACGACAGCTTGGCGACTCCACTGGGGATCCTGGTCAACCTAAGTCGATTATATATTGTCTCTATAGTTATAAATAGAGAATCTAATTTTATTTAATTTATAATTCTTTTTATTTCTTTCAATTTATTTTATACCCTTGTATATTTATGTTTGTATTACTTCTTAGATATTAATTTTTGTGTGAACATTTCTCCTTACACACAACACTTGCATTGCATAACATAAGCTTTATAATTAAGCTTTTCCCTTTTAAGTTGGAGTGAAAGCGACATCTTCGTGAGAATTTATTCTCCATGTCAGACCTAGCAAGTAACTTTTGAGGTTCATATGCTCCATGTCTTCATGAGAATTTATTCTCCGTGTCAGGCATAGAGAAATGTATCTCCTCGAATTGAACTCGATCCGCTTAAGTCTGTAATGGACTAGGATTGAGGGTTTGGCAGCCCAAGGGGGCACCAACAAGGGCAATTCGAGTACCTTTACTCCTAGAACTAAAACCCTACATATAATAAACCCTAGAAATTCTCCCAATCTGAAACCATGCCGAAATTTTGTCCAAAATAGGTGTACACAAAGGAGAAATAAGTTCTAACTTTTGTTTTTTAATTTATTTGATTTTATTTTTTCTTCTAAATAAATGTCTGTGAACTAGTAATCATGCGGTTAGGTTAATTTTTCCAAATAAAGCATGGAACTAGAAAGCATGAGGCTAAGATATATTATAAACCATGATAGATAAAATCTTTTTTTCTTTCTATTAATTGGTACTAACCATTTTATTTTATTTTTCCTTTCTCATTTTTCATACATTTTATTTTGCTCTAACTTTTTTATATTGATTTCTTGTACTTGCATTGCATGATCATGGCATAACCAGAAAGTGTTGATTCGAAAGAGTGTTCATCAAATTAAAAAGTTTTCATAAATGGACAAAAAGTTTTATGATCAAGCAAAATATGACGCAGCTAAGAAATGGCATCCTGAGGGAACTCTAAGGATAGAAGAGAGCTATGCACACAAAGATCCTGCTTTATTAATACCAAAAGTATTCCACAAAGATCCTGTTAGATTGATACCAAAAACATTCTACGGTAAGAGTAACAGTCAGGGCATTCAGAATAAAGGAGGTTTTTATGAAGCTCAAGCATGTTATTTGAAGGATCAAAACAAGAAATTGAGCAAAGAAATGGAAACCATGCATGAAGATTTCCAAAAGATCAGTCAAGCCTTTCAAAATGCTGGCATAGGAAACACCCCAGAAGAGTGGATAACAGGGGTCACCAAATTGAAAAATAACTGCAACATATATGAAGATCTTGTTCAAGAACTTCTTGGACACAAAGGTTCTCTTACAAGGGAGAATGAGCAACATTGGTCACAACTCCGAGAATTGATACAGAAGATGAAGGAAAAAGAGAATGTCATGGAAAAAGCTGCAGTCCAGACAAGCAATATGGTCCATAAGCTGATAGACTTAGCTGATTTTACAAGGAATTAAAGCAGACTGGTAACTCAACTTTTGAGCATGAATGGAAACTAACTTGGCTTTAGAGAAGTTGGGAGGGAAAGTTATTCCCTATATGTAAAGTTTTGTTGAAGTTAGGACTAATAGTTGTCCCCTATATGTAAAGTTTTATTCAATGTACCGAAACTTTTGTGTTCAATGAAATCTTTTTTAAGATGATCACTCTTGAGTAACACCTTTTTCATACAGGCATTTTCATTTTGCATTTGTACTTTTATGTTTGCTTTTACATTGTACAAATTGCATTCTTATTTTTTCATTTCTACATTTTTTGCATTTTCATGTTACATTCGCATCTTTGCATTTTTACGTGTTTATTTACATTTTCATTTTTTCATTTGCATCTTTGCATAATTACATTTTGTTTCAAACTATTTTACATGCATTTAATCATGAAAATATGGGAATAATTTATGGAGGATTCCATGACAGAATTTCCGAAATCAAATTGGAGCTAACTTGGTCTTCCTAAAGAAGGAAAAGAGCCATGAATGAGATTTTAGAAAAGGTTGGTATAATCGAGAAACTGCAAGAGCAACTTATCAATACTCAACAAGAAATGACCGATCATGCAAAAAAGTTCCAAGTTGATTCAAAAGAACAAATGACCACGTTAATAGACCTGGTGAATGTTGTGATCCATAGAGAGAAACCATTAGAGGATCCTGCTGTGAAGGCTGTGAATGAGGTTCTGAACAATAATGATGAGTTCGAAGTGATATTTTCTGATGATCAAGAACCAATTAGAGAGCATGGTAATTCATGAAAGCTTCAAGATTTAGTCCCAGGGGGCATTGGTGAATTAATGGTGAATGAAGAATCAATAAAAGAAAAAAATTTCCCTTGTGAGAGATAAGCTTTACCCAAAGAAAAGGGGCATAGAAAAGAGTCAAAGGCTGATCAAGAACAAAAAGAATATGCAGGGTTTTCAATTCCCTCCTTTCCACTTTTCGAGTGAAAATTTACATTAAAAAATGCTCTTATCAAAATTAATTACTCCACGGTATGTCCAGCCACAGTGGCCTCCAAATAGAAAGTGGACGTATAAGGAGGTTCCTTGGATAAATGAGACTGGAACTCCAAATGGTTTAGCTAAGGTTCCTAGTAACATTGAGGTAAATTTCCAAGATCCTTTAGAGCAAGCAATTCAAAAGTGTATGGTAGAAGAAGGGGTTAAGGTACAATGCTCAACAGAGACTAATGTGATCAAATTCTTTGAAGAATATTAGATGCAAGAAAATGGGAAAAGAAATCGAAATAAAAAGATTCCCATGGATATAATCCAAGATTGGCCCATAGGTCTAAAAATAAACTGGAAGATACAACCATGAAAACATCTTAAACACCCATATCAGACTTCCTGAGGACAGGTGGAGCTTTGGCCAGTTTAGAGAACATGACGAATACTACGTCCATCACAGCTACCGTATGTGTTCAAAATCAGGACAAAACTATTGTCACCAATGAGAATTGTTTTGAGCCCAATTTCCAACTGATAAACGAGGAGAAGAGATCTGACCAAAAAGCTACTAAGAAAAAAGTAAAGATTGGTGCGTCTGAGGAATCATCCAAATGAGCCCATATAAGAGAAATAATCAAAAGATGGGGGACAAGTGAGGACAAAAACTATGGTCCAACTATAAACCCAACATTCGAGGAATGATAGAGCAAGCTAAATAAACAAGTGGAAGTTGTTATTTACCACTGTAGTACTTTCTACTTTCAGTATCTTGTTTGAACACGTTTTTGTTCCTTTTTTTGTCTTGTTGTGATAAATAAATTTTTGTTGCTTTTATGGTTATGAGCAAGGAATTAAATTTTAATCTTGAATTTTTTTAGTATCAAGTAGATTAAATATTCTTTTCCAAGAGTCATAGATCTTTGGAAAGTGGTAAAATTATATTTTTCATATCCCTTACAATGCCAAAAATACAATTCCATGATTTATTTTTGACCCTTACAAAACCAAATCCCGACCCCACAAATATCCGAGATTCTAAAGTATTGTCTCCACCTGTTTTTGAGACACTAAATCCAGATGTTTACCTTCTTGGTTAGAGTTGATTGGTTTATAACATTCCACCATATACACGACTTCAAAAGTCATACATTTGTCATTCCAAATATAAAACCATCATAAACCAAAAGACCTCAAAAGAACTAAACTTTCAATTATCCGTGAATCTTCCTGCAAGAAGAGACGAGATGAGGCATCATGGATCAACTTATCGAAGAAAATTTCGAGTGATTGGGGCATACTAAAAAAACGATTTATTTATATAAATATATTATGCATTAATTACATTGTTTTCATGTAAATAAATATTAATCATGAATATTCATCCCCCTGGGGGACCTCTTTTTACAAAGATCTGTGTATGAAATGATGAACGTCTTTCTTTCATTTATCCCTTCGCAAAAGGAGAAAAATATGTCCCTTGTTGTCCCATTTTGAGCCTATAATATTTTTCTTCTGATTCAACCCTAACCAAGGATTACCCTCCACACTGGGGGAACAAAGTGAAGGACATCTGCTCGTTTAAGTGAAGATCATCAATCCATATTTCGCTCATGATGAAATAAAGTGAGAAATATCATGACACCACAAGGTAGATCAAATACAAAGTACTTGAAGATCAAAACCATTCAATAATAACGAAAGAATTCTTGAAATACAAGAGGAAAAGGAGATGCTCAAAGAAATTGAAGTCTTATACTCATTCATCCGAAAAGAAGAAAAAAAAGAGAAAAAAAAGAAAAGGAAAGAAGAATTTTTTTTTGAATCAAGATAGGTGACTCATTGAGCCTCATGTTACAAGGTTGATCAAGTGCAATTAGTTCAAAGATTCATATTCAACAAGAAGCGCAAGAAATGCTGGAAATATAAGAAAATGGAAATGAACTCAAAAATTGACAGTCTAAAGGGATCCATAAAAAGAAATTATGAAAGACGAGTAGCAAAGCAGATCCAAGTTAAGCAAGGCAAGATTGAAGGCATCAGAATGAATTGATCTTTGGTTCAATTACCCTTAAACACTTGTTTGGGTCTTTTTATCACTTTCTTTTGTAACCATGAGCCCTGTCCTATGTTACGTACCTGAAAAGTCCATTATAATCATACATGAATTTCTATGTGAAAGAGACTATCTTCAGATTTCATTCCGGCTCTCAGGATTGATTTTTATTTGCAAAAATTGGTTTTTTTTAAATCTTTAATGCATGTTATGAAAAATCATAAAAGGGGGGTTCAAGACGTAAAATTTCTAAATAACGTCTTGAAACCAAATGAGGATTCGAGTTGAAAACCTGAAAAGGCGGCTCGAATATCGAATGGTGCAACAACAACATAAGAGACGATCTTAAGCTCTTGATGAAGCACCACACATCCCAAAGACGTTCTTGAGAGTCTGGAATCAAGAAGTATCTCTATGAGATAAGCATAACAACCATTTCTTCAAGTTAGTGAAAGTTCAAAGAGACATATATGTTGGACCAACCTGAAGAGACCTTACTTTACCAGAATCAACCTACACCTTAAATCAGTCAATAATTTTGACACTTTTCATAGGACTATGATTTTTTGATTTAAAAGTGTAGTTGATTTATTTGATATTCATTAAACTCATGTTTATGATTTGATTCAATTGTGAACCTGTAAGGAGCAATACTTTATAAAATTCTTTCATTCTTTGATAAAGAAAGGAGAAAAACATTTTCAAACAGGACAATCTCAAATGAGGAAGGTCCTTGAAGCAAATTATTGCCTATTCTACCTCTATTGTAGAAAAAAGAATAAGTGATGCCAAAATGATGAAGCATTTCACATTCTTATAAGCAAGTGGTCCCAGAAGCCAGAAAGTCTGAAGAATTGAACTTGTGACACTCTGTTGTGACATTATCAGTAACTCATCAAGAAGAATTACCCTATTCAAAAGGGGCACGTTTCTCAGAACATATAAAAAAGACAAGAATGCGATCAGTCAAGAAGGAGATGACCACCTCATTCAGAAGAGACACAGATCTCAAACATTTCTGGCAGAATGATTGATTACTTCTTAAGTTTAGGACCACATAAAGAGAATCCCTCAAGTTACTTAACAACATTGATGTTTAGTGACACCAAAATGAGAAGATTAAGATATTTGGGCACAAATAGAGCCATGAGTACCCACAAGGGGGCATTACCTAAATTGAACCTCATAGGGATCATGATATTCAAATCAATGAACAGTGAGAGTAAGCCTTATGGTTTAGAATTCTAAGACATCTTGAAAGCTCATATTAGTATGAAAAGTTAGGGCATTTTGAAGGGCTCGTATCAACAAGAAAACAATTTTGAATGCATTTTGAATGTTCATATCAACAAATTTTGAGGATATGATGAAAGCTAATTTTAACCATAAATAGAATGTTGAGATATTTTGAAGGCCTATTTTAGACAGAAATGATCCATGTGGGGCATTTTGAAGGCTCACATTAGTATGAAGGTTTGAGATATTTTGAAGTCCCATTTCAGACAGAAATGATCCATGTGGGGCATTTTGAAGGCTCAGATTAACAAGAAGGAAATGATGGGGCATGTTGAAAGCCCATTTCAATCAGAAATAGGAATGTTGACGCATTTTGAACGTTCGTATCAACAAATTTTGGGGCATGCTGAAGGCCCATATCATCTTAGGGAAAGATCATTACTTTGAGCAAAGATTTCCAATGAGATGGAAAGATATGAAGAATGAAAATGGTGCAACAGTGACAGTGAAGCTGACTATACATAATTGATTCGTTCATCAGACAGTTACATTATTTTGATAATTTGATGATTGACAAATCAAAGACATTCTTTTTTTCCACCAAATTAACCCACACAATTTTCTCAAACTCCCCCTCAAAATAAAAATACTCAATCTTCTTAACCATTTGTCACATGACAGCGTGTTCTTTGTTAAGCTACATTACGGTTGCATGGATAAAAATGGTCCCCATTCAGACCATTCAATCCAGGATTCAGTTCCTCAAGATCTCGGCTTTGAATTTGGTCTTTTATGCGTCAGTGATGATTAGGAATGTTTTTTGAGGTTCATGGTGGTTAGTTTCAATCATGTTGTCAAGGCTACAAAGCCATTTTTTCATATCAGTTTTCACTTACTTGATGACATTGAAGAAAGAGGCTCAGCTTACCAGCAAGAACTCAATGGACATCCTTCTGTACATGGCTCCTATATTTGATGTGTTTCTACTTCCTACAAAGAAAATGTGATCATTGTCACCCTTGCCCTTACCCATTGTTACTGGGGTTATCAAGATCAGTTGGTATTTTTTATTCAATTCTGCACTAGCATATTTTGTGAATTTGACCAACTTTTTGGTCATGAAACACACAAGTGTCTCACTTGTATTCCCACTGATTTTTTCTCTTGGTGTCCTTGTGACGTCCTACAAAAACTCTGAACACTATACAAAGAGTTCACTGATTGAAAAAATCTGGGCATAAACCACAAGAAATGATGAATGTGTTGTTAAATATTTTGCGAACATCTGGGTAGAAACCACAAGAAAAGATGAATGTGTTGTCAAATATTTTGTGAACATCTGGGCAGAAGCCACAAGAAAGGATGAATGTGTTGTCAAATATTTTGCGAACATTTGGGCAGAAGCCACAAGAAATGATGAATGTATTATCAAATATTTTACGAACCAGTTATGGTGCTGAACCAATGTTGCAATCATATGGTATTTCCATGTATGAACCCAAGATGAAGTTTGACTTCTTCGACCCCAAGGTTAGAAGTTAGATAGGATGAAGATTCTTTCCACAAAAGGGAAGTTGAAATTTGAACAAACAAGAAAATAGTAGAGCCAACTAAGGATGAAAGATAGGTTTTTGTTAAACATCTCGACATGATATGGTCTGAATGGCTTTGTTTGAGACACGATTAGATATGGAGACATGAAAGAAATTAGGATAAATCCTCCTTGTGATATGTTTCAAGAGCCAAATCAGAACAAACACTGATCTCCTAATTAATCTCTGCTGAGTTTAACATATCTACATCTACATTCTTCAAAGATGGTAGATTCTCTTTTCAAAGATGAAATCTTCATTGGATTTCTACACAAGTTCAGATGAAGAAAACCAATTTTATCCACGATAAAATAGGGCATCAAGGTCATAATTCTGATTACGGCAAAAGTTCCATAAATGAAACATTTCTTTTGAGACTTTAATGAAACAAAGAAGACACAAAGATGCAAGTGGATCAGATGGTTCATCAGAAATACCGCTTGAAATGACATTTTGACTAAGTGAATGAAGACCAAGTTTTCCACTTTGAAGTCGAATGAAGATTGTATCAACATTTTTGCATTCATAAGAACATCATTTGCATAATAGAAAATGCATTACATTGATACATTTGATTGCATTCAAATATGAAGTTATACATATATTCGTATGAACAAAAAAGATTCATGATGGAAAATACCTTACAAAAGGAATAAAGAATTCAAATCACTTCAGGAGAAGTAAACATCTGAAGATCAGATGGTCGCAATCCACAAAAGAAGTATTATTTTGAAGTGGGGCATGTTACCCAACTAACAAGTTATTTCAAAAAATGAGAAAACAATTTCCAAAGTTTCTCATTTAATCTTTTTTGAAAATGAACTTGTTAAATAGTAAGAAAACGATTTCCAAATTTTCTTACTTAGTAAACTATTTCCCAAATTTATAAGTCCTACGAGCCATCCATAAGACCTTCAGTGCAGAATATTTTCAAATAGTAATTTATATCACTTGAGATTGTTTTTCTTAAAACAAATTGTGTCTCGCTTGAGACAGTTTCACTCGAAACAACAATTTATCTCACTTGAGATTGTTTTTCTTAAAACAAAATTTGTCTTGCTTGAGACAGTTTCACTCAAAACAACAATTTATGTCACTTGAGATTGTTTTTCTTAAAACCAGATTCGTCTCGCTTGAGATAGTTTCACTCGAAACAGAAATTTATCTCACTCAAGATAGTTTTTCCCAAAGCAAAGAATTGTCTCGCATGAGACAATTGTTTCAATTGAAACAAGAAATTTTATCTCACTCAAGATAATTTTTCTTAAAACAAGATTTGTCTCGCTTGAGACAGTTTCACTAGAAACAGAAATTTCCATCACTCGATGGATCAACATTTCCAGAAGGAGTTCATAATGAGAAGAACTCATCTGAAGAGTGTAGACACTCATTTTCTTAAAAGATGGAACTAGCAAGAGTTTCTCTCCTATGAGGACTCTTCCACACCATATCTTTTAAAGCAACAACCACACCAACAAACGTGCAACAACCGAGCAATGAGTATAGTTGCATTAGGATTCTATTGTTAATAGGATTCTAAAAATAGTTAGTTTTTTTCACTATAAATACATGTAATCCTCCCCATTTGTAACACACGATTTACATACAAAATACAGAGGAAAGCACGAAAAATACAAAGGTGAAGCTATTGTAAACGATTCGAAAAGTAAATAAAAGGTAACATCTTTTTTACTTTTGATTCGGTCTCTTACATTTACGTTTTAATTATTATTATTTTATTTATTTAACTTTATTTATACGCACATTTCCCTTGTTACTTATTTTATTTAATTTTTTTATTATTTTTTTCCTTTTTTTTCACGTAATATTTTTTTACATTTTATGCATTTTCTTTTTTACTTTAGTATATATTTTTATTTTTTTAGATTATATATATATATATATATATATATATATTATTTTTTTATTATTAGTTTTATTAATTTATATATATATATTATTTACTATTTTTTATTTTTTTATTTATTTTATATATATATATTATTTTTACTTTTTATTATTTTTTTATTTATTTGTTTTATTTATATATTTTTTTCTTCTTTTTCTTTATTTTTTATTTTTTATATTTATTTTTCTTAGTATTTTATCTTTACTTTCTTTATCTTATCTTTTATTTAATTTGTTTTTTCTTCATTTTAATTTAATTTATTTATTTATTTCTTACATTTTTATCTAATATGGTTTTTTGACCTTCTTAAGACCACACCTTCAAAACTATCTAAGGTAAGTAATTGTGATCGTATTTTTAACTTTTAATTTTAAATTACAATTTTCTTAATTTAAGACAACCGGTAAATTAATTGGTACCGAAAGGGTGGTTCAAGAGTGCTAATCCTTCCTTGACCGTAACCGACTCCCGAACCCGACACATTTCTGGTAAAAACGCAGATCAGGTAAGATGGTATCCGACCCACCTAAATTTGTTTTAAAGTGGTCGGTGGCGACTCCCAACCCAATTATTTCAAGTCGAAGCCCAATTCGGGGCCCAACCGAAAGACAGTTACGACAGCTTGGCGACTCCACCGGGAATAGGTAAGTGAGTCAAGCCAAAATTAATTTTCGGTTGTCTTTTTTTAGCGAAAATTACAAGTTTAAATTTTAATTTATTTATTCGATTCCAGTTATTTATTTTACTGACATTTTTTCAATGATTACAGATTTTTGAAAAAGTTTCCATCTCTGGCTCTATACCCGAGCCCCGAACCTTTTTAAGTGGGGGTGAAAGCGATGCGTTCGTGTGAATTTATTCACCGTATGGGCCTAGCAAGTAACCTTCGGGATTCATAAACCTTATATCTTCGTGTGAATTTATTCTCCGTATGGACATAAGGGAATGTTTCCTCTTAAGTTTAACTTAGTCCACATAAGATTGTAATGGGCTTAGGACTAAGGGTCTGGTAAGCCCAAGGGGGCACCGGCAAGGAGAACTCGGGTACCATTTTTTAGAACCTAAACCAGGAAGCTATGGAGAGTTAGAGCCCACACCAAAACCTCATTCCAATAGGTCATCTTGAGTTATTTCCTACTTTACTTTTTGTTCCAAGCATGCGAACTAGATAAATATGCGGTTAGGATTTGTGTGGAATTAGCATGCGGGATAGAGATCATGTCCGGGTAGGAATTAAAGCATGTGGGGTAAATATCATGGGGGGTAGGATTTTTCGTTTTAATTATTGTTTTGATTGACCTCACTAACTCTATTTTACTTTTGTTCTCTTTTATTTTGTTTTCATCATTTGCATCATTTAAAAGAGGTGTTGATCCACCAAAAACGTATTTGTTAAAACATGAATGATCTGTATTAATGGACAAAGGGGTTGTAATACAAGAGGTGAAAAACGCAGGGGTCCAACTATGGTCAGAAAAGACTCAGAAAGAAAATGAGGATAATCTGGAAGACAACTATGTGTCACATTCGATCAAGAAAACATGGTGCCCATAATCAAATAGATGACAAAACGATAGCTGAATTGGAAGCCATTGTCGACAAATGGGTTGACAAAACGATGACAAAACTTTTCAAAAATGGGTTGACAAAGGTGACAGGGGCAAGACGAGAAAAAGGTTACTGACCTCGAGAGTCTCTTCAAAGACAACAAGAACAAGATGACAAAATGATAGCTGAATTGGAAGCCATTGTCGACAAATTCAATGAACTTCAGATAATCCCTTTGATGGAGGATTTCAATGATGTTTCCGTTATAGAACAGATTCAGAAAATGATGAAAGCCAGAGATGCAGCCATTCGATACTTCTGGGAACAAGTACAAAAAATAGCTCGTCACTTGCACGATTTAGCCAGAGAAGCCGGAGCGGTTCGGCAGGGTATTTGACCGGTGACAGACGAAGGCAGAAGACTAGTTAACTTGTTTTAGGGTCTAGAGGATTTAGTCTGGATGTACGTTTAAATATGTTTATTGTCTCTTAAAAGATAAAACACTTTTGTCCCAATAAAGATTATTTATAATAACAGACATGTTTTTGGATCAATGCCTCGAACATTTCATGCATTTTTTGCATTTTGCATCTACATTTCATTTTTAAGCATTTTCATAAACATGAAATTTCTTCATGGAGAATTCGATGAAGTGGTTTTAACCACATGACTCCACATGGAAGCAAGATTGTAACATCAAAAGAAAAAAACTGAAATCACAACGAATGATCCCAATCAGCTGGTTGTACGACTAAGCCTGCCAGAATGATCTGAGAAAAGAGTCCACATATCCTAAGGGCTACAATGTTGAAGCTGTTTGCAGTTACCACATAGGATGCTCCATACATTCCTCTGAGAACTATAAGGCGCTGAAGCGCGAGATCCAAAAAACTGATGGATTCAGGGGCATGGACAGCCGAAGAATGGGACATTGCATATATCATTTGCACTTAGAGGATTGTTTTGTTTGAACACGCCTTTGATCTTTCATGTTTTCTTAATCTTTTAAACAATTGAATTTATGCTACTTTCTAAGGTGGAGCATTTGAACAAATTTTACTCTTTAGTTCTTCGAATATTAAATGAATTAAGGATTCTTTTAATTCTTCAAGAATTATAGATTTTTGACATATGGAAAGATTAGACCTTTCTTATCATGGCTCAAATCCCAAAGTAAAATACCTTAGTTCTTTACCCAAAATAACTCATGGTCATTACCAAAAAGACCAAATTTTGACATTACCTCCCTTTGAAACTTTTGAACATTGCCTTTAACTTTTGATACACCCATACCTTTCTTTGAGTCAAATAAAGTCACACCATTGTCTTTTTAGACTCAAAATTGACATTTTTATGCCATTAAAACCCAAGGCATTGAGTTGTTCATTTGAACATGAGCCTTATTCTAAGACACAACTTGGGGCATCTCGCAGGGAGCATGAACATTGAGACATGTTGGGGGCAATAAGCAGAAAGAAGAATTCACTCGGAATAATTCTACCATGCATTAATTGCACAGGTTTCATGTGAATAAAAATAATCCTGAAAATCTATTCCCCTGGGGATACCTCTTCTGTGAGGACTTCCATGTATGAAATGATGAACGAATTTCTTTCTTCATCCCTTCACAACAGGAGAAAATATATATCCCTTGTGTCCCTTTTTGAGCCTATAGTATTTTTCTTCTGATTCAACCCTAACCAAGGATCACCCTCCACACTGGGGGGCAAGGTGGAGAAAATTTGCTCGCATGAGTGAAGACATTGATTCAGATGAGATACTGAAAAGTGAACCAAATGCCAAGTGCAAAGATTTAATCAGAGCAAAAAGAGAAAAAATCAAAGAGAAAAAAAAGAGAAAAAAAAACAAAGGAAAATTGAAGAAAAAAGAAGACAAGATGCATATGCAAAGATTCTCTCGATTCAAATGACGCATCGAGATTCAAACTATGAGATTGATCAAGCACAATCATTTTCGAATCACTGAACCACTTCACTCGAAGATCATAGAGCATCAAATGAGATTGATCAAGCACAATCATTTCTGAATTACTGAATCACTCCACTCGAAGATCATGGAGCATCAAGAGAGAGACACATATGAGCAGATTCAAATTGAGCAAGATATGATCGAAGACATCAGAATGAATTGATCCTTGGTTCAATCACCCTTAAACACTTGTTTGGGCCTTTTATCCCTTTCTTTCATAACCATGAACCATGACCTACGTTATGTGCCTTAAAAGTCAATTCTAATCATACATGGATTTCTAAACAGAAGAGACTATATTCAGATTTCATCCCACCCATCAGGATTAATCTTTATTTGCAAAAAATAGTATAATTAATGCATGATAGAGAAAAATAATAATAAAAGGGGGTTCAAGATGTAAATTACGAATGACGTCTTGAAACCAAAAGAGGATTCGAGTTGAAAACCTAAAAAGGCGGCTCGAATACAAAAATTGGGCAGCTGAGGCGATCGCACGAATTCCTTGATAAGGCATCGCACAATCCGAGCTTGACCATGAAAGCTGGGAATCAGAGAACACTTCCAATAGAGGAGCATGCAAGATACCCCATCAAACATTTGAGCATCAAATAAACAAAAAATGTCAAACCTTTGACCAAACACAATAACCTGAGACATTTTTATCCTTTCCTTACTTAACCATTTCCCAAAAATAGATTTGATCTTGGCACGTGTCAAACGGCTATAATTTATTGAAGGATTAACAATGTAATTAATTCTTTGATATCCAATGAACTCTAGTTTTATGATTTGTCTCAATTGTAAAACCGTGAAAGGGGCAATATTTTCAAAAACTTTTGGTTAAACATTTTTCGAAACTCTTTTTTGATATTTTTAGAACTTTGAAAATAAAAAAGAAAGAAAAAACATTTTTTTTCAAAACAAGACAATCTCTCTAGAGTGGATCTTAGTAAATGACATGTGGCTCTCAAACACAAAACTCATGCTTAGAATCAATGCTGAAGCAAGAAATCAGGAACAATGAGGGCATCTTTGAAGATTCAACATCAAATGTTGGAGCATTTTTTTAGATTTAACATCAAATGTTGGGGCATTTTTTGAGATTCAACATCGAATATTGGGGAATCTTTGGGAATTCAACATCCTGATGCAAATTATCAGACGTTTTGAAGGCATTTCCTCCATATGCAAGAACAAGCACACAAAGCACGAGACTCCATCCAGGGGATAAAACAGAACAATTCATGTTACATGCATCTTAGACATACTTAAGAGCATCACATTTATCATTTTTTGTATACATAAGTTTTTACAGCTTTTAGAGTCAAGTTTCAACTTCAAGATGAAGGATGCTCGATTCAAAGGCACATGGTGGTTGCTCTACCTCACAGCGAAGGGGCGACTGTCTGACAACAAAACAACTTACCAGTTTCAATCAGAGTCAATTTCAAATTCACAGCGAAGGATATTGAACTCAAAGCGACACAATTCGCTCGAGAGTAGATTTTAACTTCACGACAAAAGATATTAGCTCGAAGCCAAACTTCACAATAAAGGGGTCATCCACGGTTTCGACTTCACGGCGAAGGGAATCGTGTCCACCCGCAACATACAATACTTGGATTTCAACTTCACAACGAAGGATATCCAAGTCAAAGCTCAACTTCACGACGAAAGGGCCACATGCGATTTCAACTCCACGACGGAGGATATCGTGCCACTCGAGACAACACAAGTTCAACTCCACAACGAAGGGACGGCTGGTTGTCAACAAACAATTTCCCAATTTCAGAGCCAATTTCAACTTCACAGCGAAGGATATTGGACTCGAGACAACACAAGTTCAACTTCACAACGAAGGGACGGCTGGTTGTCAACAAACAATTTCCCAATTTCGGAGCCAATTTCAACTTCACAATGAAGGATATTGGACTCGAGACAACACAAGCTCAACTTCACAGCGAAGGGGCGCCTGGCTATCAACAAATAATTTCTTAGTTCCAGAGCCAATTTTAACTTCACGGCGGAGGATATTGGACTCGGAACAATACAACTTACTTGGATTTCAACTTCACGATGAAGGATATCCAATTCCAAGGCTCAACTTCACAACGAAGGGGTCATCCACAGTTTCAACTTCATGACGAAGGGAATCGTGCTCACCATTGTCTCTCTTGAGACAGTTTCCAAGTTTCCCTTGAAACAAAATATTTGAATCTGTTTTCATTGAAACTGTTAGGATTTTCGGAAGCTCGAATCGACAACCGGAACGATTTGCAAAGAGGGGTCGCAACGATTTTGTGTTTAGGGAGTAAGGAGATTGAAAGATAGAGAATTGCACAGCGATTTATAGTGGTTCGACTTTCTCAACCAAAGTCTATGTCCACTACCTTAGCTCCTCACCAAGGATTTTCCAACAAATTCACTAATTTGTTCTTTCTTTTAAGGATAAAGTGTAACCTTACAAACTCCCTAGTTTTTCCAGGCTAAACTAGAACCTTTCCCTAGCTTTTACACAGGCTAAGCTAGAACCTTTCCCCTTTACAACATGATAAAAAGATGTAAACAATAAAACCACTCTAAGGTAGGTGTTTACAAGAATTAAACTCACAAGAACAAAATATTTACAAGAGAAAGATGAAAAAAGAATGAAAAACTCTTCTCTTGTGTTTGATTGCTTGGATAGTTGCTCTCTTGCTTCTTCAAGTGTCCTTAGCTTGTATTTATAGCTTGAAATGTGTTTGAAGTCGTATATAGTCGTTGGGGATGTTTTGGAGCCGTTTGGGGATGAGAAACAATTAATAAAATAGCTTGGAGCGTGGGGGGAATCGGTTCCCTAAGTGCAATCTATTTTTGACCGTTAGACAGGGGGAATCGGTACCCCCGAGGGGAATCTATTCCCCCTGAGGGGGGAATCGGTACCCCCTAGGGGGAATCGGTACCCCCTGAGCAATCTGATTTTTCTTGAAACCCTTTAAAAAGAAAATAATTTTGGCTCGATTAAGGCTCGAAATACTTTGTAAAATTGTTTTAAAATAGTTTAAGTATAAAACACAATTTTACACTTTAGTAAGGATTAAAATGAACTTTGAAAGACTTGGAGTAATATTTTGATATTCGAATAATTACATCGAATATATTTAGAAAATCTTTTGTAAAATATTAAAATTCATTTAACTTAATTTGTTATATCGAAACATCAAAATGTTTTCAACAATCTCCCCCTTTTTGATATAACAAAACATTTGAGTAATTTTAAGATTTTGAAATAAAGTTTGAAATTACTCCCCCTTACTTTAACACTTCTCCCCCCTTTAACACCTTAACACTTCTCCCCCTTTTTGTTAAATCAAAAAAGACTCTAATCTTTAAAGTTCAAAATAACTTTGGGGAGTAAGTAGTAAATTTGACATTTTAAAAATCATTTGAAAAAATCAAAGCTCCCCCTCAATAAATGCATTCAAAATAAAATTTAGCTTTAAGAACAAGACACTTAAACAAAATTGAATTTCAACAAAGAATAACAAACATGTTAGTAGCATATGAAATTCAATATATCCAAGACTAAAATACTTTATGCAATACCAATTGTTGAATTTAAGATCATATGCATAAAGTTTTCTAAAAATGTTATGCATTTGAAAAATTTTGATATCAATTATTAGAGGGATATCATTTTTATTTAAACCACATGCATAAACATTCAAATTTAGGTCAATTTTTTTTAAAGATTTATAAAATCAAAGTATTTGAAAAGTTGATATCAATTGTTAGAGAGATATCATTTGCATTAAAACAAATTTTGACCAAAATTTTATTATGATGAACTAAAAATTCTGAAAAATCATTACAATTTTAAAATGTTCATCATAATCATCTTTTCAACATACATGAGATTAAAACAATGATGCATAATCATTTAAAACCAAAACTCATGTATGCTTAAAATCAAATGAGCAACCAAAAAACCCAAAATTAAAAGTATTAAGCTTAGAGGTTACCCATTCCTTTTTCATGTGTGGCTAGAGCATCTTAAATATCATCATTTTCATCACAATTGCTTCCACACACCTACAAGAGACATTTAAGTAGATTTTGGTATCCAAATTGCTTTAGATCCTTGAACGTTAGTTACAATGCCCCTTGTTCCTTTTGGAACCCATACTTGCCTAATTTTAAAATGTTTTTCTTTCTTCAAATGACAAGTATGTTCCATATGACCATGATAATGGCAATATGAGCATTTTGCCATTTTTAAACATAATAGATTGTTTTTAGAAATTAATTCTTTTTCTTTTGTTAAGCTTTCAAGCTTAACTTCTAACTCAAAATTTTTCTTTTCTAAATCATTTATTTTGATTTTTGAAAGTTCTAAATCATTTTTCAAAATTTCATTTTGATTTTCAAAATCAACTCTAGTTTTCAAAATCGATTTATTTTCAATTTTGAGTTTTGAAATTAATTTCGTATATTTGGAATTCATGGTCTTAAAACCCAAATACAACCTATTATAAGCCTCTTGTAACTCATCAAAAGTAAATGAATTAAATTCATTTGAGTTAGAAGATACCTCGAATTCTTCTTGAGTGTTCATGAGGCATAGGTTGACTACTTCATCTTCATCATTAGAATCATCTTCATCACTCCAAGATACAACAAATGCCTTCTTCCCCTTTTTCTTTAGAAGAGGACATTCATACATGACATGCCCCTTTCTTTGACAATCGAAACATACCGAGGGACTCTTTTTCTTGGTCGATTCGTGTTTCGCTTCCTTGGAAATCATGAATCTCTTGAGTTCCTTCAAGAGCTTGACCATCTTTTCTTTTTGTTCATCATCATCTTCATCCACCTCATCACTTGAATCTTGATAGCTTTCATTGATGCCTACGTCCTCATTATTCTTCTTCTTCTTCTTGTTTTTCTTCTCTTCCCTTTCTTCATCTTCCTTCACCATCATCTCATGAGTGAGAAGGGAACCAATTAGCTCATCGAGAGTGAGAGACTTTAGGTTTCTTGCTTCGATAATGGACGTCTTCTTTGATTGCCACTCCTTTGGAAGAGAGTAAATCATCTTCCTCGCAAGCTTCTCATTTGGTATTACTTCTCCATATCCATTGAGATCGTTGCCAATCATAGAAAATCTATCCGTCATAGCTTTGATGTCTTCATCGGGTTTCATCTTGAAGTTCTCGTAGCTATGGTTGAGAAGACTTTTCTTTGATTCCCTCACTTCGCCGGTTCCTTCATGAGTGACTTGGATCTTATCCCAAATCTCTTTGGCACTGGAACAAGATGAGACTCTTCCATATTCATTTGGGCCTAAAGCACAAAATAGAATATGTATAGCCTTAGAATTAAGCTGAAAATTTTTCTGCTCTTCTCTACTCCAATCATTGTACTTGCCAGATGGAGAGGACTAACCGTCCATGATTGAGTACCAAGCTCCTAGATTGAATGAAGTACACCATCTTATTCTTCCAATGTGCATAATTTGCTCCATTGAAGAAGGGTGGCTTGTTGACCGGTTGTGAATCCATAATAGGATATTCTTCAAGAAGCACCGGAGGAAAAAGTCATTTCTTTGTCGGTTGCGTCGCAAATTGGTATAGCTTCTTCTAGGATCGTCTCAAGGTGGTTAAACCTTCTTAACGAGTTAGGCTCTGATGCCAATTGTTAGGATTTTCGAAAGCTCAAATCGACAACCGGAACGGTTTGCAAAGAGGGGTCGCAACGGTTTTATGTTTAGGGAGTAAGGAGATTGAAAGATAGAGAATTGCACAACGATTTATAGTGGTTCGACTTTCTCAATCAAAGTCTACGTCCACTACCTTAGCTCCTCACCAAGGATTTTCCAACAAATTCATTAATTTGTTCTTTCTTTTAAGGATAAAGAATAACCTTACAAACTCCCTAGTTTTTTTGGGCTAAACTAGAACCTTTCCCTAGCTTTTACACGGGCTAAGCTAGAACATTTCCCCTTTACAACATGATAAAAGATGTAAACAATAAAACCACTCTAAGGTAGGTGTTTACAAGAATTAAGCTCACAAGAACAAAATATTTACAAGAGAAAGATGAAATAAGAATGAAAAAACTCTTCTCTTGTGTTTGATTGCTTGGATAGTTGTTCTCTTGTTTCTTCAAGTGTCCTTAGCTTGTATTTATAGCTTGGAATGTGTTTGAAGTCGTATATAGTTGTTGGGGATGTTTGGAGTCGTTTGGGGATGAGAAACAATTAATAAAATAGCTTGGAGAGTGGGGGAATCGGTACCCCCTCATAGGGAATCGGTTCCCTAAGTGCAATCTATTTTTGACCGTTAGACAGGGAGGAATCTGTTCCCCCTGGGGGGAATCTGTACCCCCTGGGGGGAATCTGTACCCCCTGGGCAATCTGATTTTTCTTGAAACCCTTTAAAAATAAAATACTTTTGGCTCGATTAAGGCTCGAAATACTTTGTAAAATTGTTTTAAAATAGTTTAAGTATAAAACACAATTTTACACTTTAGTAAGGATTAAAATGAACTTTGAAAGACCTGGAGTAATATTTTGATATTCGAATAATTACATCGAATATATTTAGAAAATCTTTTGTAAAATCTTAAAATTCATTTAACTTAATTTGTTATATCGAAACATCAAAAATGTTTTCAACAGAAACTGATTTCGTCTCCCTTGAGACATTTTCTTTTGGAACTAAATTTTGTCTCCCTTAAGACAATTTCTCTTGAAACATAAACATTGAAAATATTTTCCTTGAAATGAATTTTATCTCGATTGAGATAGTTTTCTTTGAAATGAAATTTTGTCTCCTTTAAAACATAAACATTGAAAACATTTCCCTTGAAATGAATTTTATCTCGATTGAGATAGTTTCCCTTGAAACGAAATTTTATTTCCCTTGAAACAGAAACATTGAAAACATTTCCCATGAAATAAATTTTATCTCGCTTGGGGTAGTTTCCCTTGAAACAAAATTTTGTCTCCCTTGAGAAAGTTTCTCTTGAAACATAAACATTGAAAACATTTCCTTTGAAATTAATTTTGTCTCTCTTGAGATAGTTTCCCTTGAAACAAAAATTTGTCCCCCTTGAGATAGTTTCTCTTGAAACATAAACCTTGAAAACGTTTCCCTTGAAACACAAAATATTTAAATCAGTTCCCCTTAAAACGAATTTTGAGATAGTTTCCCTTGAAACAAAATCTTGTCTCTCTTGAGACAGTTTCCCTTTAAACAAATTTTGTCTCTCTTGAGACAGTTTCCCTTGAAACAAAATCATTAAATATCTTTTCCTTGAAACAAATTTTGTCTCCCTTGAGACAGTTTCTTTTAGAACTAAGTTTTGTCTCTCTTGAGACATTTTCTTTTGAAACAAATTTTGTCCCTCTTGAGACAGTTTCTCTTGAAACACAAAAAAAACCCTTGAAATTGTTTCTCTTGAAACACACACACAAAAAACCTTTGAAAATGTTTCTCTTGAAACACCAAACCCTCGAGTTCGATTACACTCAGCTTCGAGGGCACATCATTTACAACATAACTCAAGCCTAGAAGGGTTATCTGTCACCAAAAGACCTTCGAGTTCGACTATGCTCAGCTCTAAGGCACATCATTTATAGCATAACTCAAGGCAAGAAGGGCTATCTGTCAATAAAATTGTCGAGTTCGATTCCATTCATCTCGATGACACCTCAATCACACTATTGTCCGGCTACAATCGAGGTTTTTCAAGCCGAGAAGAAGATCTGGGTTAGCCGTGCCTTAGTAACAAGAAGCCTTTTTTCCTTCAGCATAGCTTAAGTCGAGAAAAGCTATATATCACCGAAGACTTTTCGAGTTCGGTTTCAATCAGCTCGAGGGCATGTCAACCACATTGTGGAGTCAATAGATTACTTTCCAGTCGAATTTTTAGCCAAGGTCTTTAAACCGAGAAGAAGACCAAAGTGGACTACAACGAGAAGCTACATTCTGATTCAAATCATTTCAATATGGACTCGACTTCGCGACGGAGGTGCCATCCGCAATTCAAATCGACAATGAGTTATTCTTCAACTCTACTGAACGAAAATTTTTGTCTTTTTATCTTTTTCCTATTTTTCGTTCCACGAAAAAGGACAAAGAGGGGCAGCTGTACACACCCATTTTCTTAAAAGATATAACTAGAAAGAGTTTCTCTCCTAGGAGGACTCTTCCACCACCATATCTTTTAAAGCAACAACCACACTAACAAACGTGCAACAACCGAGCAAGGATTCTAGTTGCATTAGGATTCTATTGTTAATAGGATTCTAAAAATAGTTAGTTTTTTTCACTATAAATACATGCAATCCTCCCCATTTGTAACACACGATTTACTTACAAAATACAGAGGAAAGCACGGAAAATACAAAGGCAAAGCTATTGTAAAAGATTCGAGAAGGAAATAAAAGGTAACATCTTTTTTACTTTTGATTCGGTCTTTTACATTTACGTTTTAATTATTATTATTTTATTTATTTAACTTTATTTTATTTATTTAACTTTATTTATACGTACATTTCCCTTGTTACTCATTTTATTTAATTGTTTTGTTATTTTTCTTTTTTTTTCATGTAATATTTTTTTACATATTATGCATTTTCTTTTTTACTTTAGTATATATTTTTATTTTTTTAGATTATATATATATATATATATATATATTAATTTTTATTATCAGTTTTATTAATTTATATATATATACTATTTTTATTAATTTATTTTTTTTTATATATATATATATTATTTTTACTTTATTATTATTATTTTATTTATTTGTTTTATTTATATATATTTTCTTCTTTTTCTTTATATTTTTATTTTTTTATATTTATTTTACTTACTATTTTATCTTTACTTTCTTTATCTTATCTTTTATTTAATTTGTTTTTTCTTCATTTTAATTTAATTTATTTATTTATTTCTTACCTTTTTATCTAACATGGTTTTTTGACCTTCTTAAGACCATACCTTTAAAACTATCTAAGGTAAGTAATTGTGATCGTATTTTTAACATTTATATTTAAATTATAATTTTCTTAATTTAAGACAACCGGCAAATTAATTGGTACCGAAAGGGTGGTTCAAGAGTACTAATCCTTCCTTGACCGTAACCGACACCCGAACCTGACACATTTATGGTAAAAACGTAGATCAGGTAAGATGGTGTCCGACCCACCTAAATTCGTTTTAAAGTGGTCAGTGGCAACTCCCAACCCAATTATTTTAAGTCGAAGCCCAATTCAGGCCCAACCGAAAGACGGTTACGACAAAGAGGAAGAAGAAGTTCATAATGAGAATAACTTGTTCAACCTTTTGCTCTACTCTATCGCAGAATGAGATAGATCAACATCAATATTTCCAGAAGGAGTTCATAATGAAAAGAACTCATCTGAAGAGGAAGAAAAAGTTCATAATGAGAAGAACTTGTTCAACCTTTTGCTCGACTCTATCGCAGAAGGAGATAGATCAGCATCAACATTTCCAGAAGGAGTTCATAATGAGAAGAACTCATCTGAAGAAGAAGAAGAAGTTCACAATGAGAAGAACTTGTTCAACCTTAGTTCAATTCATCACATATGGAGTTGAATCAACAACACCTCACTCGAGGGATCAACATTTCTAGTGGAGAGTTCATAATGAGAAGAACTCTTCCGATGAGGGAGGAGAAGTTCATAATGAGAAGAACTTGTTCGACCTTTTGCTTGATTCTATCATAGAGGAAGAGATACCAAAATTGACATTATCATTCTTAATTAAATTCATTGCAGAAGGAGGAGGATCGTCATTCCTAGTGGAAGAGTTCATAATAAGAAGAACTCGTCCGAAGTGAGCAAAACTTTCATAATGAGAATAACTTATAGCTCAAAAGTTTGAACAATTCAAGCTAAAAATGGTGCTTTATGTCTTTGCTCCATTCCTATTCCACAACAACGAGCAAAGAGGGGCAGTTGTAATCACCATTTTTACCTCAACAACAGCCCCTCCACGTTTAAGCTCTAGCAGCTGCCAGCAGCTTCAACAACATCTGGTTCCCCGCTCCAATTAGCACCCGCCAGAAGACTCCAAAACACCAGATGGCAGCCCACAACCATCCCTTCGGTGAATCACTATTGTAGCCTCGGTAACTCATCGAAGGATCCTCATATACTCGGTCCGAAGGCAGGTTCGTGGTGGCCTATAAATAAGGCCACCGAATATGTAAAATGGGGACATCAACAACCACATCAATAGCAACCACTAACGAGCAAGAACGAGGAGAGCAACCATCAACAAAAACGACAATAACTACACAACAATCAACCATAATTCAAGAAGAAACAAAGAGAAAAGATATAAACTTACCGATGAAGCCAAATCGTCGTCGAACTGCCGTTTGTTTGAAGGTAAAAATGTAGATCTAGGCTAATTTAAGGAGTTTTTGGTTAAAAGAAGGTTAGATCGGGGTTTAGAAAATTACAGGCTTCGATTTAAAGGTAATTTGTAAATTCCTGCAATCGTTAGAGGCCGACGCCAAAACAAGGCAGGCGACCGATGACCATCTCCCTCCGATCGGAAGCTTTAGAGAGAGGGGGAGAGAAAATTTCTTTCTCTCTTCTAGAGAGAGAGAAGAAAATGGAAAATGAAAACATTTGGCCTTTAGGGCCATTTAAAGGGTATTTATACCCTCACCAAAACGATGTAGTTTTGGTGAAGGGTTTGTGTGTAAATTGATGGGGGTAAAATCATTTCCTCAGTCATTCATGTTTTATAAATTTATATTATGGTCATTGAAATTAAGTTTCAGTATATTTTAATTTTGTATTCGAATTTTATATATGTTTATTTTAGTCACTGAATTAATTTATAGAGAAAATAACCTCAGTGACCGAAAATGCCTTATAATATACGATTTTGACCAACTTTTTTTCGATTTGCCAAAATGACTAACAAAATCGCAATGCGATCTCTAAATCGCAACACGATCTCCAGTATCGCAAATCAGTTTCCAGATTCGCAATGCGATTTTGACTATCGCAATGCGAATATGTAAATCGCAACGCGATTCTGACTATCGTAACGCGATAATACAGAATCGCGTTGTTGCGATTTTAGAAAATCGCAATGCGAATATGTAAATCGCAACGCGATAATACAAAATCGCAACGCGATTCTGACTATCGCAACGCGATAATACATAATCGCAACGCGATTCTGACTATCGCAACGCGATAATACATAATCGCAACGCGATTCTGACTATCGCAACGCGATAATACATAATCGCAACGCGATTCTGACTATCGCAACGCGATAATACATAATCGCAACGCGATTCTGACTATCGCAACGCGATAATACATAATCGCAACGCGATTCTGACTATCGCAACGCGATAATACATAATCGCAACGCGATTCTGACTATCGCAACGCGATAATACATAATCGCAACGTGATTCTAACTATTGCAATGCGATAATACAAAAGCGCAATGCGATTTTCTAAATTTACGTTAGTCCAAATTCGTTGCGATAGTCCAAGTTCACGTTGCGATTTCTTAAGAATTTTCTCTAAAAAGATAGTATCCGCGAGGACGTGTCGAAGACACGTATTACCACGACCACGGCCCGAGACGGGACAGCGGCAGTGGCGGTGCGTGAGAGTCCCCCTTGTTCTCTTCCACTAAACAAGGAAGTGGGAAATCCAAGCCTTAAATACCCATTCCCAATAGTGTTTCCAATACTATGTGGGATTGAGCATTGCAAACACTTGAGAATCTTTTACACTATCGCAACACATTCTTTATTGTTTCAAACTAAGATCTTACAAATGGCTTGGGAATCTTTTACACTGTCGCAACACATTCTTTATTGTTTCAAACTCCACGTGAATTTGGAATAGTTAAAATGTAAACTTATTTTGTATTTTTCACTATCGCAACACTTTTTCACTATCACAACAACACGTTTTTCAAACTATCGCAACACATTTTAACTATCGCAACACATTTTTCAAAATCGCGTTGCGAATCTTACAATCGCGTTGCGAATTTGGAAACTGAGTTGAAAAATTAGAGTTTGCGTTGCGATTTTGTTGGTCATTTTGACAAATCCAAAAAAAAGTTGGTTAAAATCGTATATTATAAGGCATTCTCGGTCACTGAGGTTATTTTCTCTAATTTATATATACATAAGGTAAAATAGTATGTTTAGCCCCTATAATTTTAATTAAATTTATTTTAATCCCGATTAATTAATTATGGTTAAATTACACTTTTAATACTCATATTTTATGTATTTCGAATTAGGGCTTTAGGTTTTATATTTTATATTGTAGTCACTTATATTTTAATTCTTTTCATTTTGACCATATTTTTATTACTTTTTAATTTAATTATATAGTTTTAATTTATTTTATCTTGGTCATTATTTAATTACAATTTCATTTTATTATTAGTATTGTCATTTATCTTTCAATACTTTAAATATTGTACTTTAATTGTTTGTATTCACTAATATTTTATATGAAATATAATATAATTATAATAATTTTATAATTTGATTAAATAATAATATTTATTTATTTTTAAATACTAAGAAAGGGCAGTCTTAAAATAAATAGATGTCATATTCTGGTATTTTAAAAATAAACAAATATCCTTCTTATATATATATATATATTATTTTAATTATTTTATCTTATTTTTATTAATATTTATTTATTTAGTTTTTATATTAAGAAATGGGCTGTCTTAAAGCAACTAGATGTCATTTTTTGATATTTTTAAATAAATAAATAAATATTTTATTTATAATTTACAAAAAATATTTTTTTCTTCCTTAGAATTCTTCGATTAAAATATGAAATAATAGGATCATAAATTAAATTTATATTCGAATTCTTAAATTTATATTATCATAGACAATTTATAATCGATAGGGACCAATTTTGGGCGTTGTGGGGTACTAATCCTTCCTCAAATGTAACCGACCACAGATCCCTTTTTATTATTAAAAAAATGAATTTTTTTGTTAAACGCAAACCGGTTTATCTTTTTAACTGAAGTTTTCTTAAAAACTCTTATAAAAGATCATTTTAAGGTATCCGACCTACCTAACCTAAAAGGCCGATAGCGACTCCGAAAACATTTCAATAAAAATCATTTATTTATTCACATTACTTTTTCCGCCAAGAAAAATTCGTGCCCGGACAAAAACCGTTTACGACACGTTCTTCAAGCCATCACTGTAAGATCAATCATCTCTTTAAATCGCCATATGGCCATATCTCACTATGATGAATTGTAACGTGCCATAGTGGGTTTGAATTACAGGAGGAACAAGAGGCAATAATGACGGGCAAGGAGGAGCAAAAACTGAGTTGGGAAGATACAAAGAAGATGCCAATAACATCTATGGTGATTCAGGAGAAGACTTAGGGTTGCTTCCATTCTATCTTTTACCTTCAGAGAAGCAGTTGAAGATGAAGGTGAGTTACCACAAACCATACATACATACATACCTATTTGACTTTTCTTTTGTGCTAATAATAGTTACATGATGGTTCAGGGTATCTAATACCAAAGGGATGGAAACTATTACCACCTTTTAGAAATATTCACCACAGCCCAGAAATCTTTCCAGATCCCGAAAAGTTCGATCCCTCAAGATTCCAGGTAAAATTTGCACAACTAGATATATATATGTTGCAGAAGTACACATTCATGCATGCATGCTATGATATTATATCAGCTAATCTGCTAATGCATGGTTTTGGTGAATGGAAGAACAGGTGGCTCCTAAACCCAATACATTTATGCCATTTGGTAATGGGACCCATTCATGTCCAGGGAATGAGTTAGCCAAACTAGAGATTATGGTCCTTCTCCATCATCTGACCACAGAGTTCCATCATCTGACCACAGAGTACCGGTGGCATATGGTGGGTAGTAACAGTGGGATACAGTATGGTCCTTTTGCCCTTCCCCAGGATGGTTTGCCCATCAGATTATTCAGAAAGTGATAGAGACTATTTATTTATTTTATTAATCATTAATATTAGATTTATTCATCAATAATTTGAATAGAGTATTATAGATATTCAATATGGACTAATCTTCTAAATTTAATTTATTCTATTTATAATATCAAGATTCAAACTTTATATTAAGAGTTTATGTTGTTATATTTTGAAATAAAATTATGTTGTTTGGAACCTATCAAATGACCTCAATGATTAAGGGGAGTGTTGTTCTTCCCAGAGGTTATAGATTTGATAATCTAAGATAATTACAATGTAATATATGCTCAGAATTTTCTTAACTTATTAACATCGCACATACCCTACACACTGCTCGAACCTAAAATCATTAGGAAATAACCTTTCTTTTTGCCACCAAACCACTCGACGGATTCATTGTATTTATAATTATAGTTTACGTTGCAACCAATGACCACAGACCAACATCTGCATGCATCTATGAATAATACATAAATTGCATATAGCTTGTATGATTGTCGTTTCAACTGCCTAGCTGCATGCAAAACTGCACTTGCACTGCGAATTTGATAGCTGTTAAAATCCCTTAAATCATTCATATATAGAATTCACCCAAGTAAATCTTTGAACAAGTTTGGGTTGACTCGATGGATTCACACCCATCTGTCTCACCAATGCATCCTTTTCCAATGAATCTTTAGGGTTTGACCCCTTACTACTGCCTTGGGCAGGTTGCGACCTAGCAGTAGCACCAGGCATGTTTGTCACGTAAGGATTTGACATGCCAGATAAAAGATCAGCATCGTCTTTATTGTGTATACCGACGTGTGTGTCAGCATACAATGCCATTACATCAGGTGACCCGGAAGCGGCGGTTGCACCATTTGCTGCTGAAGCATCTTGAGTTATGTCAAGAAGGTCCTCCAATTGTTTAAATGGATCTAGTGAAGGAGCTGTGCTTGTGCCGGTTGGTTCTCCCAAATCAAGCAAGTCAGGAGGTGGTTGAGCAGGAGCAGTCTTTTCTGATGCAAGTTCCATGCTAGAATTTGGCACATGAGACTTCTCCACCATGTGGCTGCTTGCCTTTGAAACCTTATGACCGGTAGCAGGCCTCTTTTCCAGTTTTGATGAACCTCCAAACAGTGAAGCAGCAAGTTTTTGCTTTTCATGAGAAATTTCAACTTGTGGTTTCCTTGAAGCATAGGTTTCGCACGTGTAATTTACAGTACTTGGCCCATCAACTTGTGCAGCCCCATTAACCGTTTTCTGTGATGTCGAATTTGATGTAGATGTTTCAGGCGTGTATGTTGATCTACCCCATTTCTTTTGTACTCCATCCTGCATTTGATGGATTAGATGGAATAGGAGTGACAGGAGTTGGGTACGTAGGTCTCCCTCGGATACACTGGCTCAGGCACGGGAACAATTTCAGTTGAAGGAAGTAAAGTTTGAGGAATCCTAGATTGCACTGCAGGCTTTGGGAGCTCATATGCCTCAAGCCTGAGACCATGTGATGATTCATGGTGATCCTGGCTCCTAAAATTGTCCATATTTAACACTCCAGAGCGTTCACTATCAGGAATATAGGGCTGAGCACCTTTTTCTATTGCTTCTTGGATATAACCATCAAGGAAAGAAAGGCCTTTATCAACCTGCAAAGAGAACGAAAAATGACACGTGTGCATGAAATATATATATATATATATATATATATATATATATATATATATATATATATATATATATATATAGAAAGCTCCACCATGATGCAGTTGACAGAACACACAAGGACCTAAAACGAAAAATAGACAACACAAGCATGCAATTATATTTAATTTTCTAAATGGTCTTAAGCTGTAAAACATAAATTAAAATATCAATCAGTAAACAGAGCTAAGATATACATATTGGTCTTCTGAAGCTTCCAGAAGCTTTCAACATAAGATATAAAGGTCTTGTCACAGAAGAGTCCATTTTCAAGGCAACCTTCTTGTAGAAACATTATCTCAATCTAAGAAGAGCCAACACCTTTGTAGTGTGATTTCAGAAATGAACAATTCGCAATTTCTACACCAAGCACATCAATGCAGGAGCAGGTGAAGATGCCGAAGGGGATTATATTACTATTTCTTTATAGAAGAATTTATATCATAAATTGGAGAAGCAACGAAGGTAATGCTTAATTCAACAAACTCTACATGACAACTTTAGGTGGAATGGATCCTAAATACTTATCAGTCTGGACTTTGAAGTTAAAGAAACTTCACCAAAAAAAAAAAAGCACAATCAACTTGCAAGCAATAAAATGAAACAAGATCTTAACAACTTGCAATAGAAATGGGAATCTATACTTCAAACCAAATGAAACAAACAGAATGCAATAGAAAAAACACCTCAATATCTTCACAACTTGCGTCTGATGGCATAATACACTCAACAGCATGAGCATCGAGGCCAATCACTGCTTGCAGTTCATAGGCACATTGCTGCAATCTGTTGAGTAAGAAGCCAATAACTCTTCCAATAAAAAATTGGCACTGCATCAAGAAAGGAAAGAGCAATCAATCCAACAAGAGTTAAATATGATTATACATATAAGTATTTTATATACAGGCATTAACAAGATCTTTCATCAAAATGAATCTAGCTTTCAGTGGAGTTAGCAAGCATTATAAGGGGATTTCCATATTAATAGTAACATGTCTCGGGAAGTTCCATGACTATCCGGTTACAAGAAACTTGCATTGATCTACATCCTACTAGCACACTGCACAATTGGCATCACGAACCACTGTTCTCCACCTGGTAGGCTCTATTCTTGAATATAACAAATCAAACGCACGTTGCAGCAACGTTGTGGTTGTGTTCCCCTTACCTACCATCCTTAAGTTAGACCACTTCAAGAATCCAAAAGCCAGATCTTACTCGCACATTAATATAATATAACCCTTCGTGACATCTATCATTATCTCAACATCAGAACAACCTAACAAGCAGAGCTTAATTATAATTTCTATGCATGCCCTTTATACTCGGAGATAACCCCCAGAGAGAGAGAGAGAGTACAGAAGATTATTACTTTTACTCGGACATAAACAGTAGAACTTTTCTTACTGCTAAAGACGCCGCCAAGTGAAAGATAGCATTGTTATGTAACAAAATTTCACACTCAATATAACAAGATAATGCTAACACATACTTCCAGTCTGACACCCAGCCCAGGCCTGATTTATTTTCTTCACTGCCAAATCATATGAAAAGACTGAGAGGAATCTCATTGTTATGCTGTAAGAACCATGGTCAAACTTTCCCTCATCAATCTGAGTATTAATTCCTTTAGAAGTTCTTGCTAGCAAATGTTGAAAGAACTTAAGAACTAAATTTTCATTTCATAGGCAATCAAACAACCATAAAATCAAACATGAAAAACATACACAGGTAGTTTATATTATTTCAGATTGTTGCACTAAAAACCTGCAATCTAACATAAAATTACCAAAGGATGCAACACATCAACAAAATACACGAGCATGCATTTGCATATAACAAATTTGTCCTCAAGTGTCTGGAACCAACCTCAGGCAGCATATCTACTTTCCTCCCAGCTGCTATTTCAAACGCATATATTTTCATGAGAGCTGTAACTGCATATGCCTTCAAAAAAATAAATGAAAGATCATAACATAAATGAGAACTATACTATCATAAAATAATTATGAATGAGATTTTCAGATAACTATGACTGCAAGAATTGTCAACATAAAAGCATCTATGTTAAATGCATC
The DNA here is from genome assembly GCF_006381635.1 of Hibiscus syriacus. Classification (NCBI taxonomy): domain Eukaryota; kingdom Viridiplantae; phylum Streptophyta; class Magnoliopsida; order Malvales; family Malvaceae; genus Hibiscus; species Hibiscus syriacus. The sequence goes on from NW_024062606.1 coordinate 277,298, forward strand.
AAGAATTGGAAAAATTAATAACAAATCCCACAGCAATTAATTCATATTAAGCGATACCTTAACAGTATCATTACTATAATAATTCCCGTTATTTTATATAATTTTTTAAATATAGTTCAATAAATCAAAGGGAGAAGAAAAAATAAAAAAATATGGAGTATTAAAAAGAGTAATAAAATTTTTGGAGCGTCCGTGATTGTGCAAATACACCCTGTGCTTTTAAACCAAAGTTAATAGAGAGGGTAAACAATGAGCAGAGCAGCACTTGTGTTACGTCTCTGAATGGGCTTTGCAAATTGTAAAGGACAGTGATGGATGATTGATAGGCACCAAAACCAGCACCACCGTCCATTTACCAACGGCCCATACAATCGTGGGATTTCATGTAACTTTTGTGGTTATCTTATCATCATCAAATCAGTAAACTCTACTCGTAATGGACTCTGACTCTGATGCAGCTAATGGAAGTCCGTATGCACCACCATAAACGTCACACATATCTGCCCATCCCAAGACCATGGAATAACACCCTTTTTTTGTCTTCTAAAGAAAAGATCTTTAACATACATGATTTCATCACTCCACAAATATAACAGTACCTCCCATTTGACTCTTTGAATTTTCTCGTGAGCAATGATTAATGGTATGTGTTCGTTTACATCATCATCCATTCAATCAATGCGTCCTAGCATTCTATATAAGGGCTTCGTAATGTATTGGATTTGAGTTGTTGAGAGATGGAGGGAAATCCAAAAGAACGAAAATTGGAAGTAAAATTGAGGAGAAAGTGTGTAGTGAAAGCCGAGAGTAATTCTCCCTCGCCGGAGCATCCCCGTAAACTTACACTTTCAAACCTTGATCTTCTCTCCGGCCGTTTTCCCGTTACATACTTGTACCTGTATCGTCACAGCAGGTCAAACGGAGATTTGATCGATAACAGCGACACTTTGTTCGAGTCACTCAAGACTTCCCTCGCTAAAACTCTATGCTATTACTACCCGTTTGCTGGTCGAATCGTTGAAGGTCTAATCATATGCGACAACGGCGGCGCACTTCTGCTGGAGGCGCTGGCCAATATCCCTTTGAGTCATCTTGATTTCTACAATTTAAACCAGACCCTTGAAGGGATAGTGGTACCCTGCCTCGACGTCAATGAGTTTCCTTTTCCCTTGCAGGTCCAAGTAACGTGTTACACTTGCGGAGGGACGTCCATTACTTTCACATTCGATCATGCTCTAGGTGATGCCACTGCTTTCGGGAATTTTCTCTCTTCATGGTCCCGTCTAGCTCGAAACATGCCTCCCTCGTTCATACCGGATCTCGATCTCGGGCGAAACCTTCCACCGCGGGTCCCTCCAACGTATCACCCTTCTTTTGATCACTTCTTTATCAAGTGCACGCTAGAAGATATTAGAAACATGCCTAAAACCAACATCTCGCTTAAGCGCCTTTACTTTGTCGACGCCTCTAGCATCAATCGCCTGCAAACTCTTGCATCCGTCGATGGTAACAAGAGAACAAAGATCGAGGCTTTCTCTGCTTATGTCTGGAAGATTATGGCAACCAGCATCGACGAAAGCCACGCCAAGTGCAAGATGGGTTGGTTAGTTGATGGACGTGGTAGACTGAGTCATAGCTCCATGTCGAACTACATCGGTAATGTCTTGTCCGTGACCACCGAAGAGGCGAGCATTGTCGAAATAAAGCAGGGCTCGATATCAGACATCGCTGACATCGTTCACAAGGCCATAACGAAGGTGACTAATGAAGCTTATTTCCAGGATTTAATTGATTGGATAGAGTGCCACAAGCCTGGATTGATGCTCCCAAGATTTGTTCTAGGTCGAGAAGGGCCTGCTGTCGTTATTTCATCGGGACGTCGATTTCCGGTTGCCGAACTAGACTTCGGGTTTGGTAGCCCGGTGCTAGGAACAGTCTCGACAACCATCGAAAACAGCGGAGTTGGCTACATGAACCAGAGGACAAGTGGTCGGGGTGATGGTTCGTGGGTCGTCTCGGCTATCTTATGGCCACAACTAGCGGCGGCATTGGAGTCAGAATCGGTTTTACAACCCCTATGTTCATCACATCTTCAAAAATTATAATAACATCTTCCAAACAGATTAAAGGAGTTGAGATTCATTGGAGAAAAAATATATATTTAATATGTAAACCTTTAATCTTTTGCTTATGTAGAGATTTGATTATCTCCACGTTCTATCCCATACTATTGCCAAGTGGCAACAACCACAAGTAATAAAAGAAATTAAACAATGAGGTGGAGGGAAGACAAAATAAAAATGGTGAAGTATGGATTATGAATTTCAAATAACATCACAAACTCAAAACTTAAACTTTCTCAAAGTTTTCTCAACTTGATCAAAACGTAAGTGGGAAATTCCATAAAATCGAATATATTTTTCACTTTTCTGACTCGATAGCCTACCACCAACTGCTTTACTACTTCTCCGCTCATTGTTAACAGCTTCAGGATGTCTCTAATACAAGGAAAGAATGCTTGAGGACGAACACAAAATGGTTGGAACACAAGGAACAATGCTTGCATATCAGTTGCAATCCGATTGCTTCGCTTCCTCGAAAACCGACCTTCACTTGCCAAAATGCTACCACACATAAAATAGTCCAGCCCCACGGCCACACTTCGCCACAAGTCCAAGAAGTCCTTTCGATTCAGATTCTTCATAAGAACATGAAGATGATTCTTCAAAGAATGCAACGCTTCAACAAGAGAATCGGACATAGCTGAATCTCCATTCGGTGTCGTATTACGGTCTTCATCGATATAGTCGTCACAGTGGTTGTATTCCGAAATTAGATTCTCAAACTGACGAAGAACTGCAACGATTTCCATAAGCCAGTTGGTCTCTAGTTCAGCCAAGCATTTTATTTCCTCCCCAAAGAAGCAATCAGCAGTAACACATTTGTCTTTTTCATGGATGTTTGAATCATTTTCAGCAATTTTCATCTCCAAGAAACTTGCGTCATCGCTCCATTCTTGCAGCTTAGACTCAACATATCTAGCAGCATTGATGGATTCACATGCTCTAACCAACGCGCCAGCGTCGAGATTTTCGGGAGACAATTCAGCATTTTTGCAATGCAGAAGCAGTACATTAGAAAAATACCATAAGAAACTGGCTACAGTTGATCTTACAAATTTGGAACGTACTGAAATAACTGGCAAAGTGTGGCATCTGTCGATCATTTCTTGCGCAATTTTAAGCGCAGATTCCGCAACATGTGGAGCTTTATGGGCTTCTCCAGAAGAGAGCAGTGTACTAACATCAAAAACAACTCCATGCTTATCATCAATTTGCCAAGCTTTAGCATCCTTCAGTTCTGATTTTAGTTTCTTCCAGCCATCCTTGAGCTCCATCTTTGCCCAAATCTTAAGCCAATCTGGTCTATCACAAAATATGATTAACACCGACATCCCTCTTGAAATCTTACTATAACTTTGAGTATCTGGAAATAAGAGACAAGTTTCGTATCTCAATAGTGATTGCATCTGTTTGTCGAAACCAACAATTAGGTCAACTAGATTAAGCCACAATGAGATAACTTCTAATTTCATGTCTTTATCTTTGTATCTTTCAGCCAAGGTAGGAAAAACATTTTTTGTTAAGAATCCAGAAAGGATATGCACCATTGCAGAAACCGAAGCTTCATTAGCACTATAGCTCGTTAATCTGGCTGCATCAATCAAAGGCTGCAAAATATCACTTATGCCTTCCATAAAGTTCCTAGTTACTCTATACACAAGAGCGAATATAAACTCAGGCTGCTCCGTCCATTTCAGGAAGTGATATTCCATTCTTTCGGCTAAAGGAGACACCAGTTCATTAACAGCCCAAAGTTGCATCTCACACTCCTGTTGGCCTAAAGTTTTGAACTTTCGAGCTTCTCTACTTGTATGCAGTTTCTGCAAAGCACAAAGAAGGTGAAAACTTTGAGTATAAGACATCTTTTCATCTCCATGCATTATAAGTAGTGGGTTCGCGAACTTGGAGACCCCTCCGTTTTCAACATTTGATGTTATAAGTTTCGGAGGCCACCCTAAAGAAGCAAGAAGACCACGGTGTTGTGCAAGAACTTCTGGTCGAAGTACAGCCAAAGTTTTATCCACTCTCTGATCAACCGAAACTAAAAGGTGGCGCCATTGGGATTTCTCAACATTGACAATTATCTCCTCAATATCATTCATGGCTTTTATGGCTTGATGTAATCTTTCTTCCTTTACTACAAGCTCCTGCATAGCAAGAATGCCTGGATATAATGTTGAAGATGCATTTCAAAATAATAGGGGAAAACAGGATCAGAGTAATTACTTGTGATGTCAGTGAAGTTGAAAACTTTGCAAACATATTCCCTGTATGGTGATTCCCGGAAGAGAAAACAGCATCCTCGAGATCTCCTACCAAGGCTTCTAACTGAAGAGCAGTTTCTGTCATAGTTAAGTAGGAGGTAAGCTCATAGCCTGGTGGCATAGTATGTATAATATTGAGGAAAGGTCGCAGAATGAACATAAAACAAAGAAAGACAAACATATTTTAAAAGCAGAGAAAAATTGTACACTAAGGTTCTACTTGGTATGAAGGACAAAAAGGACTGAGAATGGAGATTTACTTAAATCAAATGGTTAAGCTACAAATTAGGAAAGTGGTTATGAGTCTAAACCATTTGATTAGCAAAATTTTCATCCTTCATATCAAGCAGAGCCTAAGATCTAATAACAAAGAATATGCATGATCAACAATCACCCAATATTCTGAAATTTTAGGCAATAAGCGGTGAGTAATAGCATTAGTCGAGCATTCTCATTCTGAAGCTGCATGAAATCACTTTCATTACTTTACAGCAAGCCCTTGCTTTTCGACTTGAAGGTGGACATAGGCAGGGATGGACCGAGAGGCGCTAGAGGGGGCTGTCAGATTGAAAATTTCAAACTCCCATATATTTATGTATTTTCTTTTTATTTCATATTGATGATCTAATTTCACCCCTTAAAATTTTATAATTCCGCACCCTTACCTTTTAAAAATTTGTTCCCTAACATAAAACGCTAGGCGGTTCCTAGACATAAGCCAATAAGCAATTGAAGAAACTTGCATAAAGAAACAAACACAGTGTCATAGAGTGCAACACTAAACAAACACAGTATTATGCAGAGAAATTTAGGAGAAGAATGAATAGTCTGGAAGTTATCTGCTTGGAATTACTGCGATAAGGTCAAAAAATAGGCTGACCAATATATTGGCGGATGGCGTGAATTCGGTGCAATTGAAGGGCGAGCAGCGGCAGCTCTTCAGCCAGAAGCCTCTGCAAAGCAGTCCCATCTGCACAACCCAAATAAACTCAAATCAAAAAGAGAGCGCGAGAAAGAGATGAAGCAAAATCAACCAACAAAATTTAAGCAGGGCGCTAACAGAGAGATGAAGCGTAGAGGGTGAGCTTGAGATTTGCGAGGGAAGTTTTGGCTCGAAAAGAAGGAGAGATCCACGAAAGGGTGAGCTCCATGAGGGTGGTTCGGAGGTGAAGCAGACGATTGTCGCAATCAGAACAGTGTTTGGTCCATTCCAACAATAGACAAGAAGTAGAAGATGAAGAAACATCTTTCTGGGTGTTGAAATGTTGGTCCAGATACTCTGACTGTGATCTTCGTAGCTTACCACCTTCCGGTAGAACTAGATTTTGGGGATCCCATCCTTCCATTACTCTCAGTTTTCACTGGATTCTCAGTTCAAAACAGTCATAACTGATACATGGTATAACTCCACCAGCTCGTCGTCTCTCCCAAATTCTCTCCCTTGAAGAAATTTCGGATTTTTTTTAATTTAAATGAAAAAAAACTGCGTTCCACTACTTTGGGCTCATCCTTTTGGGTCCATTTCTTTCCAGTCCAGTAACGAATACTATTACAGCCTTTCCTTTAATGAAATATGATATATGATAGTTTTTTTTAACTAATGTGGGTTAATAAAATCTAATATCTATTCATATATATTATGAAGTATATATAGTATTCGAACATAAAAAAATTAAAGAATAACAACAATTTATTAAGTATTGAGATTATTTGGTTCATATAAATTATTAGTTGAGCGTACTAAAAGTGTTTAAAATAATTCATTTGAAGAACAATGTAACTAAATTATAATGGTTTAAAATATTTAATTTGAAGAACATAATGATATTGAATAAACCTGCATCACTTCGCTTAAGTTCTCGGTGTCCTTGAATAGAGGACTTGTTGGGTACTTTAAGGATGTTAGGGCTATTAGACAGGAATATAGCTTTTTTGTCCCTTTTAATGTTCTTTTCGGTGCCCCACCAATAGTGTATTGACAGTTGTACCAGTCTAATAATTCACTAAATATATTTATGTTGTTAATAAGCCCATCGTTAAAGCACTAAAAAGGTATTAAAAGAAAATTTAATAAACTAAACCCAAAAGGACAATTAATAAAGTATATTATAACAATAATATGAAATTTTAACGACGGCTCTTTGATGAACATGTTGCATATAAACAATCGTTCTCCTACAAATAAGATTGGATTCAATAGGGTTTTAAAAATCGTTTTTCCAAGACATGTTTTACGGATCGTTTGTTCAAGTTATTTGTCTTTATCTTTGGGTACGTATCAGTTTTCATTATTTTATTTTATGAATATATATGATTTAATCTAGTAAATGTATATAACACTATTTTACATTGTGATTATTTTATATAATTTTTAATTTATTTATTCTTTAAAATAATAAAATTTATTCTTTTAGGTTTATGGATGGAGATACAAGCGCAACAATTAAAAGTACGTTCAAATGATTACAATTTACAAAAGTTGTTCCCTCAATTGAAATGATGGATAGGCAAATCTTATAACAGGATAAAGGATATTGCATATTGCAGAAAGATTCAAGAAATGATGTAGGAAATGTATGTTTTACTTCATTACTTCAACTTACTTTAGCACAGTCTATATTATTGTGTTTATATAGCTCAATTACAATGACTCAGCTATTAAAGAAACTGCCTAACTACCTAACTGTTAAGGAGTTGTTGAGAATTCAAAACTAACTACTAGACTAACAGACTAGCTTCTAGAACACTTCTAGAACTTCCTCATGCATGGAGCTTCATGTTCACATGAGGCATCTTTCAACATTCTCCCCGCCTTTTCTCTTCTTCAACAAACAAACAAACATTGATTTTTTTCGTGAAAGCTAGCAAAGGCAGTTTTTGACAATGGCTTGGTCAAGCCATCTGCAACTTGATGAGCTGCTGGAACATAACTCACACGCAGTTGATTTGCAGCAACTTTTTCCCGGACGAAATGCATATCTAAGTCCACATGCTTGGATTGAGAATGATACACCGGATTGACACTCAACGCGATCGCACTTGTGTTGTCACACCAGATTGTTGGTTGTTTACACTGTGGTACCTTCAAATCAGTAAGTAGGTATCAACCCATGCCACCTCTGTTACTGCATCCGCGAGGCTTCGATACTCAACTTCTATGGTCTATCGTGAAACCACCTATTACTTTTTTGCACTCCACAACACTAGACTTGCTCCCACAAACACGTAGTGACCAGACATCAACCGCCTATCATCAGCATAACCACCCTAATCAGCATCAGAGAAAGCTGATATATGTAATTTGTCTGGCATAAAACCAAGACCATAGTTCAATGTCTCATCTAGATAACGTATAATACGCTTAGCATCAAGCAAATGTTATTTTCTTGGAGCATGCATATATTGGGCCACCTTGTTCACACTAAAAGCAATATCAGGCCTTGTGTGACACACATAGAGTAGCCCACCCACTAAACTACAAAATTTTCGAGCATTAACAAGCAGTTGCCCTTCTTCCTTGTTCAAATTTTAGGAAGCCATCATTGGAGTATAAGTAAATGAAGCTTTGGTCATTTTTGACTTCTCAAGTAGTTTCAAAATATACCGCTTCTGACTAAGAAATAAAAACTGATCACATCGCTTGACTTCAATATCTAAGAAATAATGCAACTCACTCAGATACTTTAAAGAAAAATGATTTTTCAATAATATGACTACCTTCTCAATCCCATTTATTGATTGCCCGGTAACTATTATATCATCAACATATACCAGAACATATGTTGACACTCCATTTTCTGTCAAGACAAAGAGAGAAGCATCAATTTTATATTCTTTAAAACCAAGTTGAACAAGACTACCTTTCAACTTAGCATGCCAATTTCGTGATGCCTGACGCAGTCCATAAAGTGACTTCTGTAGTTTACAAACAACTTGGTGCCTTCAGAAGTATATTGTTCAAAACCAGGTGGTTGTTGCATGAACACATCTTCACTCAAATCCCCATGAAGAAAAGCGTTGTTCACGTCGACCTATCACAACAACCATCCTCCAGAAACAACAAGAGCAAGTATAACGTTCAACGTGGAAAACCTCACGACTGGACTGAAAGTTTCCTTGAAATCTTGCCCAGGGAACTAAGAGTATCCCTTAGCCACCAAACGAGCCTTGTACCGTTGAACCGTCCCATCATAATTACGTTTTATTTTAAATAACTATTTGCAGCCAACAATGGTCTGTCTCTCGGGTAGCTTTACAAGAGACCATGTACCATTATTCTGAATAGCATTAAGCTCGGCATAAACAGTTGTTTCCCATTCTTTCGATTTCATAGCTTCATCGATAGAAGCGGGAAAAGATTCATCCAAGGAACTAAAAAATACCTTAGGTTTAAATATCCCGCATTTGCTTCTCGTAAGCATAGGATGTTGATTTGCAGAAGATATATTATGCTCGATGAAAGGTTGTATGCCAGCAGTACTCGTATTTCCAGGTACTTCAGTAGATAGCTGTGGAGAATGATGCTCAGGATCATTAGACTCGGTTGTACTATCTTCCATAGTAGAACCAGCACCACATTGCCTAGTAGACTTAGCACGTTCTTCATGAGCATGTGATGACATGCTAGGGTGAGTTGATAAATCAGACACAACCCTTGTTCTTACACGCTCAGGGACAACCTGCAAAGGGACTAACCACCATACACGACTATTATGTGTACTCTTAGGTTGTTGCATATATGTAAAAGGAAACACATCCTTATCAAACTTAAAATGCCTCAAGATAAAAATATGACCATCCTGACCAAGACACTGAAAACCCTGATATTGTGAGTTATAACCCAAGAAAACACAAGGTGCAGATCGAAACGTCAACTTATGTTGTTGAAAGGGTCGCAAATGAAGAAAGCAACGACACCCAAAAACCTATAGTCTCTTATAATCTGGTTTTGTACCAAATAATTTTTCAAACGGTGAAAGATTACCTAACACTCTGGTAGGAAACCGATTTATTAAATGTGCAGCTGTAGCAACAGCATATGACCAGAACTGAAATGGAATAGCAACCTAAGCTAACAACACAAGGGCTAACTCAACCAAATGACGATGTTTACGTTCTACAACTCCATTTTTCTCGGAGGTGTGAGGACATGTGACCTGATGAGAAATGCCTGCACGAGTTAGCTCACAAGATAATCTCATGTATTCGCCTCCCCAATCACTCTGAACAAACTTAATAGGCAAAGAGAATTAAGTGGCAACCATGCTTTGAAATAGATGAAATGCATCAAGAGCCTGGGACTTATCCTTTAGCATATATACCCAGGTATGGCGTGTACATGCATCCACAAACGATACATAGTAACGATAACCACAAGACGAGATATGAGCAACTCCCCAGAGATCAGTGAAAATAAGTTGAAAATGAATATCATACACAGTAATAGAAGAATCAAAGGGCATCTTGTGACTTTTTCCTATGCAACACACGTTGTATTCATATTATTGGAAATATTAACATTGATTGAATTACAAACATCTTTCAAAGTATGAAAGGCATGATGTCTTAATCTTCTATGCCAAAGATCAATTGTACTAGAACCAACAACACTATTGACCTCAGCTGTATTACAAGAGAAAACCATAGAATCCGTAGCAAACATATAAAGACCATCACGTTGTTGCCCTAGAAGAATCACCGCACCGGTCACCTCGTCACTAACAAAACACTTATTGGCATGAAACTCAAGGAAGACATTGTTGTCCCTAGCAAGCTTTGAAATCGAAAGCAAATGTTTTTTTATTTTTCGTACATGCAAGAGATCACTTAACAATAAAGCTTGAAAAAAAACATGTAAAACGGATTTACCAATCGAGTTCACCCCTAATGATACATCATTACCTACTAGGAGATTACCTAGACTAGTAAAATCAGTGGAATGAAGCACCTTGGAGCCATCTGGAGTTACATGATGGGTTGCCCCTGAATCAACAACCCAATGCTCACCCGAAGCCACATGTGCTTGAGGCTGACTAGAAGAAGACATACCAGGCTTAGCACTGCAACAAGAACACCCCGACGAATCAAATGTGGCATAATTAGCCGTACCAGATTCATCCCGAGATCGTGTCGAACCAGAAGATGCATTGACACCAGGAAAATCACGATCAAACCGATATCAATATCGATAAACAGAATGACCATTCTTACCACACAACTGACACTGAAGATGAGCACAACCTCGATCACGTCCTCCATATCGACCACCACGAATTGAATCATTCGATCCATCCAACGACCTTCCTTGAGCAACATGAACACTCATTGGCAGATTCTCAAGCTGAGAGTCAAACCTAGCAGTCTGTGTTTCAGCATCAACAAGCATAGAGTAGACCTTATCCAACGAAAGAGTTTCACGCATAGTAGTGATCACTGCGATGAACGGTTGATACTCCCGCGATAATCCTTTAAGAATACTCACAATATGTTCAACCTGAGACACCGGACTTCCACAAGAAGCAAGAGCGTCGCAGATTTCTTTAACACGGGTGAGATAAACCCGTACAGAATCATCACCTTTCTTTATTGATTGAAGTTTGTAATGGAAATTCATAACCGTAGTTGTTGATCGGTTTGTAAAAGACTGCAAAACTGTATTCCAAATAGCAGTGACTGACTCGACACCAACGAACTGTGGTAATAACGGAGCATTGATCGTGGATAAAAACCAGGACGCAAGAGCATTGTCTTATGCGACAAAATCTTCATAAGCTTCATTAGCAACCGTTTCACCATGCTCATCAACAACCGTCTCTGACAGAACTGTCATGGAACCATTTAGCAACCGTTCAAAACGATGACTGCAAACTGTAAGAAGAACTTGCTGCTTCCATAAGAGGAAGTTCATCTCATCAAACACCACATTTACATGTTTATCGGTAAACATCCAGGCTTACGAGGAGGAAGAATCACCAAACAACGTCATCGTAGCTAGAAAAATACTCCAGGATCGAAAGAGAATGATACCATATTGAATATTGCAGAAAGATTCAAGAAATGATGTAAGAAACTTATGCTTTACTTCATTACTTCAACTTACTCTATATTATTGTTTTTATATAGCTCAATTACAATGACTCAACTACTAAAGAAACTGCCTAACTACCTAGTTGTTAAGGAGTTGTTGAGAATTCAAAACTAACTACTAGACTAACAGACTAGCTTCTAGAACACTTCTAGAACTTCCTCATGCATGGAGCTTCACGTTCATATGAGGCATCTTCCAACAAAGGGTCACAAGAACTGACATTTCTTATGAGTAGAATAAATGAGTCACCAATGGAAACAAAGGGAATCAATATTCATGCAACATGTTCAAGGCAACCTCAAATAATGTTTTCTATACCAAATTAAAAACATTGAATTGGCTCTATGTTTTTGTTAAACAAAATACAAAAATTAAGGGGCAAAATAGAGATGGGAAAGAAAAACGAGATGGCTGTTTGGCTTACCTCGGAATTTGACTCGCAGAATTTTAACATTATTCAATTCAAAGAATGATGAATCAGAAAATATAATTCCCCCCCCCCCCAAAAAAAATAGGTTTTACAAAATCAATGAGGATGATAATCCTCTAAATAAATTTAAATATAAGAAAAAAGAAAAGAAAATCATACCAGTTAAGATATTAATCCCTTAGCTTTTTTTCAACCCTCTTTCCACCGATCAAGATGGATTTCAATGGCTGAACAAATTTTACCAATACTCGGGGATGAAATTCAATGCTGATAAGAGTGAGAATTTCTCCTCTGATATTCCAAGAGATGAGTTGCGGATGATTGTGGATAAGGTTGGTATTAAATGGGGAGACCATCAGTTCAGTTCAGTATTTTAGGATTTCTTTAATTACGAGAAGGCTTACTGTCAAAGACTTTAAGCCTTTTGTGGACAAGACTGAGGCAAGATTCCAGACATAGGCTGTCGCCTGTCCTATACGGGAAAAGTTTAGCTTATTCATGTTGTAATCTTCAATATTCAGAATTTTTGGAGAAGACAGTTGTTTTTGCCTAAAGTTGTTATTAACCGTATCAATTTGTTGTGCTTATGTTTTTTCTGGAGGAATACGAATGAAACTATAAAAGGGACTCATGTCAACTTCATTTGTTGCCCAAAATTTGAAAGGGGATTAGGCCTTAAAGATTTGATGACATAAAATAAGATTTGTTTGATTGTGCTCATTAAATCTAACTAGGGAAGGTTCCTTATGGATTGCTTGGTTCCATGAATATGTTTTTAAGGACTCCACCTTTTGGCAGGCGAGAGTGAAAGCTTCGACCTGTTGAATTTAGAGAAGGCTATTGAAGTTGAGGGCTACAGTAGGGAGTTTGGACTTCTCGGATTCTAAACTCACTCCCACCAAGGTCTAAGATGTTGTTCGATCTAGAAGGGACAAGATGGGGTGGCACAAGTTGATATGGCATTCTTTCCATATCCCTAAGCATTCTACTATCTCTTGGATGACAATTTTAAACAAATTGCCTGCAAAAGACATGATACTTTCCTTTGGTTAGTGTTGACGTTGATGGTGTCCTTTGTAGGCGAGAGTCAGAGTTCAGGGACCATATTCTTTTGGGTGCTGTTTTTCCAAAATTGTATGGTCATGTGTTCTTCAAGCTTGCATTTGTAGCGTGATACGAGGAACTGGGGCTGAGAGCTTGCGTGAGCGGATGCTCGTCTTAAGGGTAAATCTTTATTATTATTTTGCAAATTGCTTGGAATTCTTTTATTTATCATGTTTGGAAGGAGTGAAATTTGAGAAATTTTCAACAGAAAGCTTTGTAAGGAGAGACTCCCTTGGTCGTTGTGTCATATCGGTATTTAATCTTAACAAGTATCATATTTGTTAATATTTTTTAAAAGATATATATAAGAAAAAAAATCTTATTTTTTTATCGACTTAAATTGAATTTAAATTTGGCCAAAACAAAGAAATTACCATTAATTGTTGAGTAAGCTTGTTCATAGATTAAGTTCATGGATTGTCTTTATGATCTTTCTTTTTTGGGTGAAAATGAAAAAAAAAAATTCAGCTAAGGCTGAAAGTAATGAATTTATCGAAGTAACAAGTCTAACAATCTTTCATATGCCAATGCCATCTTGCTTGCTGTGAACATGGAAGCTGCATATTCTTGTGAGTCCTTTTCCTTCGTGCTAGCCTCTTCGGTCCTTCTCGCACCACCTCCTCCGACGCTTCCAACAATGACTCGACGTTAGGTGAAAACATGAACCCGAACTCATCGTCAACAATGATGCTATCTTTGATGCTAGGGAACCTCGATGCAACCACTGCTTTCCCGCTCATCATCGCTTCCATCGGCGTCAGATCCAACCCTTGAGGCCTCAGCGTCGGGTTCACGAAAACATCGATCGCATTGTAAAATGCGGTCAATTCGAATGAGCTCATAGAACCGAGAACTCGTATGCGAGGGCCTAATTCCTTGTATCGGTTCTCCCACGGTCCGGTCCCCACCACAATCAAATACACATGATGGTGCTTTGCTATGAGCTTGGAGAAGGCTTTGTAAAGCTGAGGATGCTCTTTGTCCTTTACCAATCTTCCGGCCACTCCGAGCATCAAACTACCATTTACGGAAACACAGAGCTTAGACCTGAACTCGAGGCCTACCGATCAGTCGTTTAGAAAGACGTTTTCATCGACACCGTTGAGGATGACATGGACTCGTCTCCTCGGGATCTGATACACATCCCTCAACATCTCCCCACAACTATCACTGATTGCAACATGGTGATTATAGTCGTGGAAGAATCTTATTTCGTTAAGCACTTTCGAGACGACTCCGTATAAACTATCGTTGAAAGCAGGGGACATTGGTTCGTGGGGATTCCTAGTTAAGTCTTGGTAGATATTCGATTGTAAGCTCTCGAGGGCTATACCGTGCAACGAGACAGAAAGGTTCTTGAGGTTACGAGCCAACCGATGAGGACGCGCCACGCTTTCCAAATGGATGACATCGAACGGTTCGTGCAGGTTCTCTTCATCGAAGAGCTCCCAAGCTTTGTTGCGTCTCCACTTACCAACTTCACCTTCATGGCAATGAATTCTAGGGTAATTAGAAGATGAAGTCCGGGACTCTGGTTGATCGCTGCTATTATTAACCAGAGGAGACGTAAATACATGAACATGATGTCCTCGCCGAGCTAAAGCCGTGTGCAATGTATAGGCATGGCTCTCCATGCCACCAGGAGTGGTCCCAATAGGCCATTTCCATGAAAAAAAAACAGCGATTTTAAGTACGACGGGAGGAGACCGACTATATGCGAAAGGAAGTTGATTCCAAGAGAAGTGAACATTCCGAAGGTCACCGAACCAAGCCTCGACGTTGTTCAGGCAGACGAGGTGCAGCAGGAGGAGGCAGAGGTGTGGAGGATGATAAACAGGAGAGGATATTGATGTGACAATTTATGGTGTTGACATGGAAGTTCATAATGCTGGCATGGTAGTTCAGGATGTCTGATTAACGTGGCAGATGACATGACAAATTGATTAAATTGATAATTCAAACATGATATATTGACTACTATGTCAGCACCGTAGAATGTCACGTCAGTATCGTAAACTAGCACGTCAATATTATAACAGTCAACGACGAAAAACATTGGTCAAAGGGTCACATTAAATTTTTTTCCTGAGTTGGAGGATCATATTGAGAGAGAAAATAATACATGGGCCACATTAATTTTTTTTTCAAAAGTACAGGGATCTTTGATGCCTTTTTGCCTAATATTCTTCTCTTAACTTTGCTTTGCTGTTGCTTAACCTGCTTTTTTTTGGTCTCTCTTGTCATTAAGATGCACTGGCCTAAGCTCCTTGTGCACAAAATAAAGCAGCGTCTCACAAAAATGACCCAGATGCGAATCCGCACGAGGAAACTTGCCTTGAAAACAAAGTTCCCTTCTTTCACTTCTATTTATTTGTTTGGTTTTGATGTTTGTCTAGAATTTAGTAGATGAAAGTTATCGAATAAAACTTTATTTCCTAGGAATTTACCCAAGGTGCTTGCTATAAGCTTCATTTCCATTCATCATATATTGTTTATTTGTTTTCTCTACTTTGCATAGGGCTGAACTTTGTGGGTTGTAGTGGGAGTGTTGTACCTTTCTTAAAAATTTAAGTGATTACGGCCAATTTTGCCACTATACCATGGTTCAATATATAGCTTTGCTACAATTCTATTACTTTCTTAGGTTTTTGGAGAAAAAACGGAATTGGATAACCCCTTAATGTAAATGACCGATTTTCATTGGTTCTGTCATTTTTTTTGTTAAAAAATCAACTACTTGGAAGTATAATGGCAAGATTTAATGACATTGAAGTAAAATGGCCAAGTTCAACTCTAGTGGATGATGTAGTTAACAGTGGCTATTTTGGCCTTAATACCAAAACTTATTTTTAATTGACATTTATTTGTTTGTGCTGGATTTCTTTTTATCACTATTAAATGTTTATCACTTTTATTATTTCCCATAGGGAGAAGATAATGACTACACCTAGAAAGGAGAAGAAGAGAGAGGCTAGAAGGGAGTAAAAGGCTGAAAAGGCTGCAGTTCTGGATAAGGTTATAATCTGCTTAATTGCTTATCCTGAAGTTTTAGCATCTCCAAATTGGTTTTAACTAATACCTCTACAGGCAATTGAGAAAGAGTTGCTTGCAAGGCTTGAAAATAGAATTTATGATGGCATATACAACCTCCCCTTCAATAAATTCCTCCAAACTCTTGACACAGATGAACTGCTGGCTGAGGATGAAAATGAAGAGGTTTGTGTTATTGCTACATATTCTTATATTTATTGCTTGTTTTCTGGAATTAAGCAGGAATCTGAAGTCGAATACGTTGACAGCAACTTTGAAATTGAAGAGGAAGATGACATAGAAGATTTGG
The DNA here is from genome assembly GCF_006381635.1 of Hibiscus syriacus. Lineage (NCBI taxonomy): Eukaryota > Viridiplantae > Streptophyta > Magnoliopsida > Malvales > Malvaceae > Hibiscus > Hibiscus syriacus. The sequence goes on from NW_024062606.1 coordinate 293,646, forward strand.
GTATGAAGGATTATCACATCCGTAATGGTATGGCTCTTGTCTGTGTTCTCGGTACTTGATGTGATATAATGCAATGTGCATGCATAATGTTAAAAATGCATGTATACACCATGTTTGCCTTTTTCCTATCTTAGCTATTGTCTTTGGAAATGGTATGAGCTACTTTTTTGTGATAATATTATCACACCAATTGCATACCATGTGTCTGAATAAGAAATTCTACATATTCATTTCTTCTAAGGTTGAGATTTTTATACAGATGAGTTAGTTGATGATGATGATGAAGAAGAAGATGATGCAATTGAAGAAAAGAGAGTGAGAAGTAAGTCTAAATCTGCCCATGAAAAGTCTGAGAAAGATGAGTTTGGTAAAAAGTTGAAAAAGAAACCAAGGATCCATGTTGAGGTAAGAATCCTTGTTTATTTCCAACTCTGTTTCCTGCAATCATATAGGTATTCTTTCATTTTTATATTTAAATATCCATGTTTTTTACAGTGTTTTGTTCGTGTGATAGTCCAACATCATTTAATCAATTAAGTGAAAATCCCCCCCCCTTTTTTCTTTTTAAATAATGGTGATTCTATCTATATGTAGCTTGGGAATTTTCTTGTAAGCACTGTGCAAAAAGATTTATATGGCATTCTTTGATGTCAAGTAATATTAGGTCGTTTGTCACATCTGGAAAGAAACATTGTGTTGATTTCCGGTGCACTTGGGATCAGACAGATATGAGTGCAGTGCAAGTAATTTTTGTTCATGGCTAGTAATGATTGACGATCTCAGTTATCAAATTACCATTGAATTCTGTAGCTTGTGATACTTATTTTACACACATATCTCTGCCACCTGTTTTGAAATAAGGCTTCATTTGGTGTCTCCTTTTATGGACTTCCCCTTCTAGTAAATGACGTTCATTTTGAGCATGTACTATCACGGGTGATCCGGAACATCTTTCCAGAATGTGTTCCAAGGCCTTTTGTATTGTATTTGCATTTACCAGGTTGAACATGAAGAGGGTGGTGAACGGCAGAAAGTAAGCTTTTGATTCGCATGACCGATGGGGAAGAGTTTTTCACTTCTTTTTTTGGATTTTTAAAAATTTTGCTGAACTTATTGGATTAGAGGTTTGTTTGTTTAATGCAAAGGAATGTGGAATATATTATTTCCGCAGAGAGATTGTTAATTGCGATGCAGCTTTGCTTTTTATGCTATTCTGTTCTTAGTTTTCTAACCAGAATCCCTCTCAACTCCCTTTTTTATAACAGCTTTTAGGGACAATATGCTCACTTTCCAGTGATTGTTAGGCTCCTTTTGGAATCAGTTTCTAAGAATGTGATTCTTTTAAATGATTGTGAGAAATTGGAAGAATGTCATTCTTTTGAATAAGATGGAAAAATAATATCATACCTAATGTTTAATTCCTATTTTTTAAAAAAGTAATATTTAATACCTAAACTATTACTTTTATTTTATTTTAGTATTAAACTTTATTTTTTCAAAATCATAACTAATACTTAGTTTAGGTTTAATTTTAGTACCTACCGTTAAAAAACAACATAATTGTTGTACATGGCATTTTGTGAGTAAATTACATCATTCATCACTCAGTTTCTTCTCACTCTTATTTCGGTCACTAATATTTAAAATATTTCAATTTAACTACTCAACTTTTAAATTGCTTTTAATTTATTTTATTAATAATTTTGTAACATGAAATTTTTATTATTATTTTCATATATAATTAAAAAAAAATTAAATTTGAAAGTTAGAATGATTAAATTAGGATTAACTTGCAAGTTAAGTAATTAAATTAAAAAAATTAAACTTCAATGACCAAAATAAGAGTGAGAAGATAGTTGAGTGATGAATGATGTAATTTAACCATAAAAGGTGTCAACCTACAACAACAGTCCCGTTAAAATTTTAATGGCGGGTGACGAAACAAAATAAAAAAGAGAAAATCGCCTCAGTGACCAAAAATGCCTTATAATATACGATTTTAACCAACTTTTTTTGGATTTGCCAAAATAACCAACAAAATCGCAACGCGAAATAAAAATCTCAACGCGATCCCTAGAATCGCAAATCAGTTTCCAAAATCGCGACGCGATTCTTGACAATCGCAATGCGATAGTACAAATTCGCATTGCGATTTTCAAGAATCGCAACGCGAATATGAAAATCGCAACGCGAACACATAAATCGCAACGCGTATCCGTAAATCGCAACGTGTATCCGTAAATCGCAACGCGTATCCGTAAATCGCAATGCGTATCCGTATATCGCAACGCGTATCCGTAAATCGCAACGATAATCAGTAAATCGCAACGCGTATCCGTAAATCGCAACGCGATTTTTAAAGCGCCATTATAATCGCTACGCGTATTTTATTTTCAAATTACAAAAACGAATATTAAGACAAAATCCCGTAATCGCAACTCATAACCTAAAACCTAAAATCACAACTCAGTCCCATCTCCATCTCTCACTCTCTACGGCGAAATCCGTCCCCATCTCCGAAGATTTCCGTCCCCATCTCCGGCGAAATCCCTCACAACCATTCACGGTCAGAAATCCCTCACAATATTCAGAAATGGAAAATCAACCTCCGAGGGTTAGTTTTTTTAATTATTTTTATTTTGAAATTTTTGCATTATTGTAGGTTTTTTATATTGAAACTGATGATATGTTTACTGGTCATTTCAATAATAGATTAACCATTTCACTTAGATTTCATTTCGCGTTACGATTCTCTCGTTGCGATTTTCATTTCGCGTTGCTATTCTCTCGTTGCGATTTTCAAGTTAGTATTTGTCTTTGTCTTTGTTCTGTCTTTTGGTTGAAGTAATGCAATCCATTCAAGTTTCAATTTGCAGAAGAGTCGCAACGAGATAAATGAAAATCGCAACGTGAAAATGACTATCTGCAACGAGAGAAATGAAAATCGCAACGCGAAATGAAAATCGCAACGAGAGAATCGCAACGCGAAACCAAAATCGCATTGCGATTTTCATTTCGCGTTGCGATTCTCTCGTTGCGATTTTCATTTCTCTCGTTGCGACAGTCATTCTCTCGTTGCGATTTTCATTTCAACCAAAAGACAAAACAGTGTTGCAAATTTTAGTTTCAAGAATAAACTACTACTTTTTATGTTTATTGTTTTTGGTATATCTTCACAGTGTAGTTTTTGGTATATCTAACTTGGTATGTTTATTGTTTTTGTAGAAATTTTTTTCGGCTTCATTGACATTAAGGAATAAAGTTAGCCTAGCCACTACAATTGCTTCGAAGCTTTCACCTGCACAAAGACAATTGTTTGAGGAAACCTGCTTCGGGCCATGGCTGAGAGTACATCATCCGGGTGGAGATGCTAATTTGACCCATTTGTGGCTTCAGACCATGACATCAAATCTACCCGACAGTATACAACGTGGTGAGGAAGAGATATGGTTTCATTTTCAACCAGCGTATACTTGTTTTGGGCGGAAGGAGTTCTGCTTAATCACTGGTCTACGATTCGGACACGATGATGTAGGCCGGTACACTCGTCATATCGCCCGCCCATCATGGTTATCCCGGGTGTTTCCGGATGAGTCAATGGAGAAGCCAAACCTACACGTCGACGACCTGAAGAAATTGTTTAATAAGAAAGCTGGTTTCACTCGGATGGATGACGTCGATGTTGTCCGAGTATGCCTTCTACTACTTGTGTATGCCGGCTTTTTAGGCAGAGAGGCCAGACAACCTATTCCTCGGGAGCTAATAATATTGGTAGAGGACCTGAATGCATGAAATCTGTTTCCGTGGGGTTCGTATATATGGAAAGCTACCTGGACTAAGTTGTCTACTGCCTTTGATGACCGCAAAAGTTTGCGTGGCGATGGGTCGAAATACACTTTGTCAGGCTTTGTTTGGGCCTTTAAGGTAAGAATTTATATATAATGTTTCTAAAATTATAATTAATTATTTAACAATTACTAATTTTGTTATTATATTGTTTGGTTTGAAAATGTTTGGTTAAGTACCTAGAATAGAATAATTTGCTGTTTGTAGGTTTTAGATGTGTATAAAGTGTTGTTTGAGCAAATGTTTGGTTTCTGCAGGTTAATCTCAGAAGTGAACTGCGTGAAAATGATGTATGGCTGCAAAAGTTGATTCAATAGTTTAATTGATTGTTTTTTTATTGTTTAATTGATTTGTAAAAGTTGATTTAATAGTAGATGATTGGAAATAAGAATTATTGCTTATTTTTTTATTGTTTAATTGATTTGTAAAAGATGATTTGTAAAAGTTGATTTGTGTAATTGATGCGAACATAATTCTTATTTGTGCTTGTTTAATTGGTTGAAATGTAATGGTTGATTTTGTTGATTTCAATCTGCATTATGTTGAAATGAAAATCGCAATGCGAAATGAAAATCGCAACGAGAGAATCGCAATGCGAAATGAAAATCGCAATGCGGAAATGAAAATCGCAACGAGAGAATCGCAATGCGATTTTCATTTCGCATTGCGATTTTCATTTCCGCATTGCGATTCTCTCGTTGCGATTTTCATTTCGCATTGCGATTTTCATTTCGCATTGCGATTCTCTCGTTGCGATTTTCATTTCGCATTGCGATTTTCATTTCCGCATTGCGATTCTCACGTTGCGATTTTCATTTCGCATTGCAATTTTCATTTCCGCATTGCGATTTTCTTGTTGGGATTTTCATTTCGCATTGCGATTCTCTCGTTGCGATTGTAATTTCCGTGTTGCGATAGTCAAATGCATGCCTAATAAGTGATAACAACTGAATAACAAGAGTTGGTTTAGTCAAAATGGTTGGCCTGAGTCATTAATTCAACTGAAAATGTTAAAAGTTCACACATAAAATCCACATAATACAACGTTTGCATTTAAAAATCACCTAAATTAACAGTCCCAAAAGGTGAAGCCAATTGTGATTGGGATTTTAAAGATGATTGCCTTTTGCTTGACACCATATGAGCTTTGGATTTTGATGAGGATCCATATTTTGGTAGAGGAAAAGATGATTTTGATGGCACTGGTGATCCACATGTCAACCTTGTATGACCACTTTCCTTGCACCGACTACATATCGATCTCTTCTTCTCTTCACCCTTAGACGGTATACGATCGTGACTTTTTGGTCGGCCAGGTAGCCTTCTGTCCATGGCTGGTGGCAAAACTGTTTGTAAGTCATCTGGTATGTCCCACTCATAAGGATGTGGAATAGGGTAGACAATCTCGGCATAAGTCTGTCGATAAACTTCTGTAGTGTAGCAATCCATAGCGTATGCGCTTGAATCATCTTGGTTTAGATGAAGAGCAACTTTTATAACATGGCCACACGGATAACCAGATGTTTGCCATTTCATACAACTACACGTCTTTGCATTTAGATCGACTAGCCCATTTAAGTTATTATCCAGTACTTGAAACAAAGTGTTTGAACATGGTTCAACTCTCCATGACGTTGACTTCACAACACGTTTCGTTATCTTTTTTTCAGTCCATGGTGTAACACGATGTTCCAATGTTCCTGTAAATTTAAATAAACAATACTTAGTAAAATATATAAATATGATAAGTTACGAATTCAAAGAAATAATACATGCATGGTTTCTTTTCTTGTAGTACCACTGTTGAATAGAGGCTCGAAAAAACTCCATTAACATAGTAATGGGTAATTTCCGGGAATGACGACTTAGAGCGTTGATTGATTCTGCACTATTAGACGTCATGAAACCATATCTTGCTCCAAGTTGATGTACTCTTGACCATCTTTCAAACCCGACATCATCTAGTGTTTGAGCACACTGAGGCAAAACACGTCTTAAACAATTTATATGCTTATTGAAATCCACTTCCCGATAAGCTTTTACAGCCTTCCAGTATGTCCATTTGTGCTTTTTTATACCAGCAGACCTTGATTTTAGATTTCTATACAAATGAACACCACAAAGTCCATGAAAAGCATCTGGGAAACACCTTCTAACAGCGTTGTCAATTGAGTTTGCCCTATCGGATATGATTGTCAGATTGCTAATAGGACCTATGCAATCCCTAAGATGCCCCATAAACCATGTCCATGAATAAGAGGTTTCAGATTTGCTAACCCCGTAAGCTATTGGCAATATCCCATTGTTAGCATCCATGGCTACTGCTAATAAGTTTACTCCAAGGTATCGACCTTTCAAATGTGCTCCGTCAACTATAATAACTGGGCGCATGCAAGTAATAAACGAACGAATCTACAAAATAATATACACAAGAAATATAATCATTTAAATGTGAAATGCATGTAACTAACAAAAATGAGTCAACAAAATTATATTGATTTACTAACCGTAGCACTAATGGCGATAAACAGCAACTCAAAGTGTCCATCTCTATCTGTTTTGATATGAGTTACCGACCCAGGATTTTTCAGCTTTAAATTGTGACAATAAGCCGGCAGTTGGGCAAACGATGCTTCTGGCGACCCCCTCAACAATTCCAAGGCATAACATTTGGCTCTCCAAGCTTGAGAATATGATATACTAATCTTGAATCGAGCATTCATGTCAGTCATAATTTCATGTCCCCGATATACCCTGCCATTCAAAAACATTAACTCAGCCAGAAAACCACCCAACACCTTTTTGTTTGCCTGTCTATGGTGAGGAAAAACTTGGGTTCTTGAACATGTATGTTTATCAATAAAAGTCCTAACTTGAAACACTTCGCAATCTTTTATTCTCTTTGCAATCATACGCCACGTACAGTTTTTGTCAATCATACACCTTGTTTCGAAACGATCTTTGCTTGATTTGTTAACTTTTAGTTGATAGCCATCTTCCACACATTTCGTATACAAAGCTATCTTCAAGTCTTCCTTTGTATCAAAACAATCATCTTTCTTGATACGAATAACTTTTGTGTAACAATCAACTGCTTTCTTTACCAACTCTTCTTCCGGTATCTGAAGTAATTCTGGCATATTCCAGTTATACGCCCGTGGCATTTTCTTTTCTTCGGGGACTTTTTCTTCTTCTTTTTCTTCTTCAGGATTATATGAATTACAGAATGGATGTTCAACATGTTCATTCACAATCGTAACTTCCTCCTCATTATCATCAACAATACATTCTTCGACAACGGCTGTTTCATCATCAAAATTCGGGTATTGACCAATATCAAAATCATTACACGCAGGGTCTGTTTCTTCTTCTGAAACATCATCAAAATCCGTGTATTGACCAATATCAAAGTCCGGATATTGACCAAGACCAAATTTAGAATACTGACTAGTACTCACAATTTTTTCTGTTGGCTCATCATCGTCTAACTGGTCAATACAAAAACCGGAATTTGGTGCTGAAAGTTGATTGGGATTTGGATTAGAGAAAGGTTGTGGGTTTTGAGAAAAACTTAGTTGATTACTACCCGCTACTGACCCAACAATACTACTTCTAGGTTCAACAACATACAATGTAACATCATCTTGTGAAACACTAATGTAAGCAATGAATCGTTCAACATCTTCATTGTCGGTTAACAAATAAACTTTACCATTTCTCTGATAAGATAGCCTAAATCCACTTAGGGGCTCTAAATTCAATTTATTTGAAACACGTAGCATTAGAGTTTCATAAGTTAACTTTTGTAAAGACAATTTTAGTTGAAGATTCATGGGTAAAGGCATATATTGTAAAACACCATGAACATTATCCCATGACCCTCCAAAACACAAATCTATCCAAACATGATCAACATTAGATGATTTCATGGTTGTAAATTAATTTACTAAACAGACGAGCTGCGAAACTAAAACCTGTTGCCGGATTGGGAAGGATGTCGTTGGATATAGGAACGGATGTCGCCGGATAGAGTGATAGATGGAGATGGAATGAGTTGCGATTTAGGGATTTAGTTTATGATTTGCTGCTGTTGTGTAGTTATATACCCAAAATTTCAGTGTTGTGATTTACAGATTCTCGTTGCGATTTACGGATTATCGTTGCGATTTACAGATTCTCGTTGCGATTTACTGATTATCGTTGCGATTTACGGATACGCGTTGCGATATACGGATACGCATTGCGATTTACGGATACACGTTGCGATTTACGGATACACGTTGCGATTTACGGATACGCGTTGCGATTTATGTGTTCGCGTTGCGATTTATGTGTTCGCGTTGCGATTTTCATATTCGCGTTGCGATTCTGTAAAATCGCAATGCGAATTTGTACTATCGCATTGCGATTGTCAAGAATCGCGTTGCGATTTTGGAAACTGGTTTGCGATTCTGGGGATCGCGTTGCGATTTTTATTTCGCGTTGCGATTTTGTTGGTCATTTTGGCAAATCAAAAAAAAGTTGGTTAAAATCGTATATTATAAGGCATTTTTGGTCACTGAGGCGATTTTCTCAATAAAAAATATTAGGTATGATTTTGAAAAAAATAAAAATTGAGATATCAAAATAGATCAAACATAATAGTTTAGATACTAAATTTATAGTTTACCCTAAAACAATCAGCGTGGGAAATTTATTTTTAACAAATGTTTTGCCCTTGTACTATAACTCAATTATCAATTGGTACTCGAAAACTTTATCCATTATACTCTCATCCTGTTATCACACGAGTTTATTATAATTTTTAATTTGAAAAAACTGACATGACCCAGTATTATACTAATATGTCTAATAAAAAATGCGGTAAAGCACACAAATGGTCCCCCGACCATTGGGTACTATTTTATTAAGTTTCTCGACTATTAAAAGTTAAAAATGGTCCTCCGACTACAGGGCAATATTTTGTTGAGTCATGTGACTATTAAAAGTTATAAAATGGTAACCCAACTATTCATATGTTTCAAACTCTTCCTTTTTCGTTAAAAATTGGATGTCGTTTGAGTTGAACTTAACATGATGACTGAGATATGATAGTCGTTTAAGATTTTGGGATCATATTTTATCATATCAATGTTAGCATATTAATGTTCAGCTCAGACTGTCGTCAATTTTTTAATGAAAAATGATGATTTGGGAACATATGAATAGTCGAATAACAATTTTATAACTTTTAATAGTTGATGGACTCAATAAAGGAATGTATTATAGTCAGGAGATCATTCTATAATTATTAATAGTTGAGGGATTCAAAAAAAATTCACCATATAATTGAGAATGATTTGTGTACTTTACGTTACAAAATATTAAAAAATAAAAATTATTTTTTCATCGGCATTCAAATTATATATAAAAAAATGGTATTTGGTTAACGGTGATGATATTGAAGAAGAAAACATATGAAAACAGCTGAGAAGTGAAAACTTGGGAATCTCCCATCTTCACTGTGTAAAGCTTCTGAAAGCCAAAACTGGCATTGGTTTTTTCCCCTTCCCCAAATCCTCCGTCCCTGAAAATGGATTCCCACCTGAAAAAATACGCGCTCCTTTCCTACGTTTTGTCCCGCCTCCCTTCCATCTCATCCTCCAAACCTCACTACGATCCTCTCGTCGACCTCGAACAACCACCGCCGACCGACACCTCCTTCTGCGCCAATCTGCCCTCAATCGTTGAAGAGATGCCCAGCCTTTCCAATCCCAAAGTCATCGCTGCCATGACCCATGCTATCTTCGACGTCGCCGAAACCCGCTCCGTTCTCCAGACCCTCGGCCCACGACCTGACCACGAATCCGTCGACATGGCTCGCTCCAAGCTCGCAGAGATCGAGTGTGGCCTTTCCGAATCCCTGGGAGAACTGGTCCTCTCTCCTCGACCCGCCGAGGTGCATCAAGCCGAGTGGCGCGCCAACTTGGCCGAGAAAGAGCAACAGATTCGACAAGAAGCCGAAAAAGAAAAATCTATGCACAAATCGATATTGCAATTGGACGAAATGCACGAGGCGTACGGCAAGCTTGTGAAGCAAGCGGAGGAGAGGCTGGTTATGATTTATGAGAAGGCGGGAGAAGTGGAGGAGAATTTGGAGCAAATTGAGGACACCAATCCGGAGGTTGTTGGGATACTGGAGGAAGTTCAAGGGAAAGGATTAGAAAGAGTTGATTTGTGTGGAAGGAAGCTCAGGTTTTTGCCTGAAGCCTTTGGGAAGATTAGTGGTTTGCTTTCCCTTAATCTTTCCGGTAATCAGCTTGAGGTCTGTTCTTTCCTTTCTTCTTCTTGCTTTGATTTCTTCTTTACGGCGTTGATACTTTATTGAATTGAGAATGTGATCGGATAATAAGAGTGAACCGTAAATAACACAACCAACAATACAAGCATTCAGGGATATTTGTTTTCTTTTAACAAAGTTGATAACTCTTGCCTTTAAGGAATAACAATAGCTAACATGCTGATGGAGTTATTAGTGATCAATGGTGTAAAGTTTTATATTTTTAGTTTCCCTGTTATATTGTTCATTTGTTGATACTGTGAATAGATTGCGTCTTGGCAGAATTGGTATCGACTATCGACTCCCTTAACCCCTTAACAATTATTATTGCATTCTAGTGATATATGCTTTATTTCACGGCCCCTTGTAAATAATCAACTGGACTTGTGGATTCTATACTGCTAGGAAACAATCTTTCGCTATTATGTTTTGACGATTAATGTGTAAACATTGGAAATGATTCTTTGAAGTTTGAACTTGATTCAGACTATATTCCAAATCTGTTGGCACCACGTACAAGGTTTAAACCTTATTGTTAACCCTTCCCTCTCATCCCCCAAAGTAGTATTTTTGTGCTTGTTTTGCTTAGAAAAACTTTAAGGAATAACAATAATATGTCATCTCCTTCTACTTGGAACCGCTAGCGCTTGCAACACCAATAAGTAGTTTTTTTCTTTTTATTTTCAGCTTCCCTGTTATATTATTGTCCATACTCCCGTAACCCCTTACTAACCATATTGCTTTCCAATGATATATGCTTTAGTCCATCTCCCATAGTAAATAATGAACCGGACTTGTGGATTCAATATTCTAAGGAAATAGTCCTACATTATTATGTTCTGACAATTGCTAGGAGACATCAGAGATGAAACTTTGAACTTGATTAAGACTATATGTTTTTTGTCGGATAACAATTAACTTTAACGATGCATAAGGCTTGTCTCTGTTTTCCTATTCTGTAATTAAAAGGGATAAGGAATTGAGTTGTTCTTGTATAGGCATATTAAATCTTGGTCTTGAGTCTTTTTATGATCTTTGAATCTTACTAATCCATATGATGGTTCAGGTTATTCCTGACTCGCTTGCTGGATTACAAAAACTTGAGGAGCTTAATGTTTCCTCGAATCTTCTGCAGTCTATGCCAGATTCAATTGGATTGCTTCCAAACTTGAAAATATTGGATGTCTCGGGAAATAAATTGAATGCCTTACCTGATTCCATTTGTCAATGCAGGTAATTGTAGTTTATCATTATAAAACACATTGCTCTTGGTCATTGTCATCGGTAAAACTTGATTTTCATCAATTCAGGTCTTTGATAGAGTTGGATGTGAGCTTCAACTCCCTCTTGTACTTGCCAACTAAACTTGGGAATGAATTGGGGAATCTACAAAGGCTGTCAGTTTATTTGAACAAACTCCGGTCCCTTCCGACTTCTATTTGTAAGATGAGGTCTTTGCGTTTTCTGGATGCCCACTTCAATGAACTCCGTGGTCTTCCTGATGAAATTGGGAGATTGACAAATCTTGAGGTACTCAACGTGAGGTGCAATTTCTCTGATATGACAGAACTTCCTGAGTCACTTGGTGAATTGATCAATCTTAAAGAGCTTGATATCAGTAACAACCAAATCAATGCTCTTCCTGATTCATTTGGCCGGCTCGACAAGCTGACGAAACTGAATTTGGATCAAAATCCTCTTGTTGCTCCACCTAAGGAAATAGTAAAGCAAGGGGTTGATGCTGTGAAGATTTTCATGGCTAATAGGTGGGCTGACAAACTTGCTGAGGAAGAAAGAAAGATCATGATGGAAGTAAATGAAGTGCAAGAGACTGGGTGGTTGACACGCGGTGCCTCTTTCTTGAAGAGCTATGCTTCCATTGTCGGTGGGACTGTATCAGGGTACATTGGACCTGCTGCTCCCAGGGACCCGGTTCTGGATGAGGAGCGATGATTTCAGTCACCTTCGATTTGCTGCCAATTTCAGTTATTCAACTTTTTTCCAAAGCTTTCCATAACCTTCAATTCCAGCTTTAGGTGATGCCAGGATTGAAAAGGCAACAGATTTTGTTCTTGTTCTGATTCAAATGAGAGTTTTGCAGGAAAATAAATTGTGAAGAACCTCGATATATTATCGGGGTACCTTGGAGCTCCTCCTCCTCGGGACCAGAACCTACTATGGATGAGGAGGGATGATTTCAGTTCACCTTCAAGTTTCTGTCAATTCCAATTATTCGAGCTTCAACAATTCCAGCATTAGGCCAGGGTTGAAAATCTAACAGATTGGGTTCTTGTTTGATATTTGAGATTCTGGATTGCAAGAAAATAAATTGGAAAGAACCGTGTTATGCATTGTCCAAATTTTCGATCTCTTTGCATTTTATTTTATTTTTATTTAATTCAAATTTTGGCTACAGAAAAACATGTATGGTTTTTGTTTTTATTAGTTGTGGGTGTTTATAGATAATAATAACGATGCAATATATTGTGTTATAGTATTAAAACACGGGATGATGCTATGCTGGAAGCCCTAGAACCCTAAACTCTCACTCACTCACTCTAGAAGCCCTAGAACCCTAAACTCTCTCTCTCTAACTGCCCATGATATATGACAATGGCAGCCTGAGAAAATTAAGCAACACAAAATAGAAATATAGAATTGAAGCCACTGTTTTTTTTTGTTTATAAGCACACATTATGTTTGCAGTTTCAAATGCCCAGTTTTCATACCAAATATGTGGAGTTGTCTAAGAAAATACATACTAATATAAGGTTAAAAAAGGGTGCAACCGAAAATTTAAAAAAAAAACATAAACAATACTGGTTTAGCGCAACTGGAAATGTTAACTTATATGTAATATATTGAGTTGTAACTATTTTAAAATAACTTAAAATGGTGTAACCGGGAAATCTATTTTACAGGTTAATAGCAAAAAATAAAATGTTATAAAGCATAACCGAAAAAGTTATCAATGTTGTAACATAATAGGTTGCACCTAAAATGTTATAAATGGTAAGAAATTAAGTTATAAATAGTAAATGTTATGAATATTATTAATATTTTAGGTTGCGCATAAAATGTTACCAGAGTTTAAGCTGACAAAGCATTTGATTTTCACATGATAAGAAAACAAGTTAGGAATACACCTTTTAGTTTTTATCATACATTGTTAAGAAACATAATCTAAACACTCCAATAAGCCTATATAAACTAACTTCGTTATGCTCTCCAACTCACGGAACTAATATATATTAAATTATGATGTTAGTCTCTATAGTTTTATTTTTTAATTTTTTAAAGCATATTTTTTTAGCATGCTTTTAGGGAATCTGATGTGGCAATAATACCCTGGAAGGCGTGCCCCTTGAATCGTGCCCGTTATTTTCCCTTGAAGGCGCGCTTCAAGGAACGTGCCATCGATCCACTTAAACAAAGGTATGTTTCACGTAACGTGTCTTATTATAAAGGATTTTAGATTGATAAAATTAGGAGAAACGGTGTCTGACAGATAATATTATAATATTTGGGTATTTTTGGATAAAAATGTTGGCATCTACCTTGTCTCCTAGGTGACATGGTTTTAAATCTCCTAAAGTGCAATATATTTCTCTTTTATTTTTCACTCCAATCATATATCAACTAGTGTTACATCCTGAATAAATGAGTCAATATCTCTGTCAAATATTAATTATTAGTGACTTGATTGAATACAATTAAATAATTAGGTGATATGATTGATAAAATTAAAAGATTAATGATAAAAGTAAAAAAGATTAAATAATTAGGTAGTTAATAGTACAATTTACCCTAAAACAATAATGCATATATCATAAATATAATACGGCAAAACTTTCGAGATAATGTTCTCGAACAAATTAATTCACGAGATAATGTACTCCTCAAATTAATTGCTCAAATAGGGTGAAATCTACAGTTGGTCGTAGGTCGCCATGACATCCGGGCGACCTACTAGGTCGTCATGCCATCCGGACGACCTACTAGGTTGTCATGTCTTCCCGGCGAACTATGAGAGAGATTGCATGTGTCATGCACGTCCCAACACGCTGGGCATCCGAGGCCATTCGAGCGAGCTATGCGAGAGCATCCGAGGCCATCTGAAGGCAAGAGGAATCATGCGAGGAGCAGGAGGGAATGCATGATGACCTACAAGGTCGCCCGGAGTACTTGGCGACCTATGCTTGGGGACGTGCATGGCTGGCCACATAATAGGTCGCCCGGAAGACATGGCGACCTACGGCCAACACTGTAGATTTCATCTTATTTAAACAATTAATCTTGAGAGGATATTATCTCGTGAAATAATTTGTTCGAGAACATTATCTCGAGCGTTTAGCCTATCATCACCGTTAATAATATTTTCTGCTGACCAAACTCGAATTGGAGGAGGATCAAATTCCGTACTTTTATCTTAAAAAATATATATGATTATACTACAATTACTGTAAGATTTTTTGTTGAACTAAAGAAACTTATACAATGACTACAAGATTAAGGAGTGAAGTTGTTCACTAGAAGCAGAATCTCAAATCTTTGTCCCTTTTAACGAAAAAGAAACTGATAGTGGGCATCGAGTTATTTTCAAACAAGGGATCTTCATCCGTTCGCACGTCCCCATTTCAATGCAGGACAATGGGCTACTCCACGTCACTGCTCACATTCTGATTGTCCCATCACTATTTGCAGCTCTGCGAAACACTACTCTCCTGGAGCACGTTACTTGTTCGACGTAATGTCTCACTTACAAACTTACAGTAACGACAATCAACCCAGCTCATCTTCGTTCCTCCTGACTTATAGCTCAAAACCCAACATACAACAGAGAAATAGCTAAAGACTAGACAAGTCTAAAGGAGATGTGGAGGCGCGTGGCTTCGCTTTCTTCTTTCATCTCATCCTCCAGCTCCTCCTTCGTTGCCCAGGTTCCGATTCTCTTCCACCTCTTCCAATTTTCAATTCAAAATCAATACTATTTCATATCACTTTTGTTCATCTCTGCTTTTGGTTTACTTATTCATCATTTTAAACAAGCGTTTGGTTGTTGCTGTTTTATAGTCAGCCTCCAGACTGAATACTTGGGAATCATTAACTACGGGGATCGCCCAACCGGTATTGTAATTCGATTGTCTAACTGATGATTGTGTTTTGTTGCATTTCAAATTATGTTAGGCTTGGACAGGTTGAATCTTTAAAACTGACCGATTCTTCACCCTAAAAAAGGGCCCTTACTTTATGGGTTGATTTAAGGATGTTCTGTTATTTTTCTTTCCTTTCTTTATGGAGGGGAAATGTGGCTTCCTGTTGCTTTGCGGCTTACTTTAGAAACCTTCTTCTAGTTTGGATAGATCAACATAAATATCTCCTATGGATCATGGAGATGATGCCAAAGCATTTAAAATGTTTCCTGTTGTTAGTCTTGTATCAAACTACCTTATGTTTGGTATGGATAGTTTAAACCCGAGTTCTGGATTAAAGCCGTTAATATAATTAGTTTAGAATTCAGTATACCAATCTTATTCCCCCAGGATTTCAACTTTTTCAGTCGTTTCAAATTTATTTACATTTTAATTCTTTTTACTTTTGTAGGTTTTCTTAATTTTGCAATAGTAAATATTCCGTGATATATTCTTAAAATGAGTTCCTTTTTGTTGGTTCATCATTATCTGCATGCAGGCAAAAGGTGTTATAGCCCCCAAAGAGAAAACTCCATTCATAACTTTTGTCCTAGGTAAATCTTGTGCATTGCTAGCTTGAGTAAACGATGCCCTGTCCTTCCTTTAAACACTAGCACTCAAAATCACATTTATGCAATATACCTTTTGTTTTGGCTTTGGAAGCTTGGGGTGTTCTGCACCATTTTAAATCCTATTTCTCTTTAAAGTTTCTTTCTCTTGTTTTGATATATTCATATTTTAGATTCCTTTTTTTTGGAAAATAAAAGAAAATTAAAGTTGCAAACTATACACAACCAGTATACTTGATTCTTTGCTTAACTAAAGGAGAGGTATCTTCTTATCTAGCTTGATTCATTTGGCTTTTTAAGTGCAGTAAAACAACATGGGTTACGTGATCCACAAAATCATTATATAATTTGGTTAATTATATTATATGCTGGTTGTCATTTTATTGTATGGTTAGCACACAATGATGCTTGAGGTTGATATACCGCTTCTACAAACCTTTTGATAGATCAAAATGTCTATTGCTACATTAAAGGGAACAGTGATGTTGAAAGCTATAGCCTCTGTACTTGTTTGGAGAGCATTTTGTACCCTACTTTCATTAAGAAACAATTGTGACTCCAGGCTTTGGGTACAGTACGTGTGATGCTGCTTGTATGACGTGTTTAAATACCATTGTTTGCTTTGTAGATATTTTTCTGGAGCTTATCATTTATTCAGATTTTTCCTCGCATGCCTTTCAATTTTCAGGTGGTCCTGGTAGTGGAAAAGGTACTCGGTGTATAAAGATTGTTGAGACCTTTGGGTTCACACATTTGAGTGCTGGAGATTTGTTAAGAAGGGAAATAGCTTCTAACAGTGCAGATGGGTAATAATTTCTCATCATTGTTTATAGATCATAGTGTTAAGTGACTATACTAATCCATATCCTCTGATGATATATCTTTGATTTCACTGCCATGATTCTTAGCACAATTAAAGAAGGAAAAATTGTCCCGTCACAGGTGACAGTCAAACTGATACAAAAGGAGATGGAATCAAGTGAGAATGACAAATTTCTCATTGATGGCTTCCCGCTTACTGAGGAGAATCGAGTATCATTTGAACGAATTGTAAGCTTCTCACTTCTTTTCAGCTCTATTGACTTCTTATGTGAAGAAGTGTAAAAGAAAATTGACAATCTGGCTTCTGCTTTCCAAAGCTGTTTACTTATGTGTTTCCTAAAATTGTTTGCTTTTGTTGGGTTGAAGAAACTCACTGAAAATGTTATATGTGGGGATGCTTGAGAAATGTGTCGACAATCATTTTCGTCCCGTATTTTTATAATATTATTATTATAATAATTATATTATTATTACAAATAATACAATAAAAATAAAGGCCCAATCTCGGAGGCCCGTTTACAAATACAGAGGCCCATTTTATAGATCTAATCTAGCAGAAACTTTAGGGTTTATCAACCCTAAAGTTATTCTGGTTGCTGCCTCCAGGTGCCCCAACCGGTGATTGCCACGAGGCCGCCACCTCCAGTGACACCTCACCACCGCCGCTGTCACCATCAGATTTCACCAGAAGACTCCATAAGTCGTAGGAGAGCCGCACACCTCGCCCTATGGTGAGTCACCATAGTAGATCCGGTGACTCACCAAAATGAACGGTTATCTGAAGCCTTCCAAAGCCTATAAAAAGTCGATCCTACAAAGAAAAAAAAAGAAAACAACGGCAACGGGAAGAGAGCAAACAACACCAACAAGTAACAAACAAACCAAAAGGAGAAGAAAATAAAGGAGATCTTACCTTCGTCGAAGCCCAAACGTCGTCGAAAAAGTTGTTTTACCGAAGGTAAAATCTTAGATTTAGGCCGTTTTGAAGTTTTTTAGGAAAAAAAGAGGGTGGTTTTGGGTTTAGGGTGAGTCGATCTACGATTTGAGCTATTTTTATTTTTTCCTATCGTAAATAGTAATTGAAATAGTGACCGGTGGCATGAATAGTGATCGGCCGGTGGTCGGAATAGTGACTGGTCGGTTGTCGGCCGGTGAACAGAGCTTTAGATTGAGAGCAAAAAATTACAAATGAGAAGAATTAATGATTTTAGGCTTATATTGGTCTATTTATACACTTATCAAAACTACGTCGTTTTGGGGAGGAGTGACTGTGTAATTTCAGAATTGGTTTAGCCCGTCCGTGGTCTCTGTATTATGTAATCTTCCATTATAGTCACCAAAATCAGGTTTCTATATCTTTTAATTTTGTCTTTGTATTTTATTTATTTTTATTTTAGTCACTACCGTATATTTACATATATTTAAATATTATTTTAGGATTATTTACACTTTTAATATATATATATATATATTATAATATTTCGAATATTGACAAATAATTTATATATTTTTTAATTTAATCCTATATTATTATTTTGGTTTTATTTAATTGTAATTTTTATTTTATTATTACCTTTTATGTTTAAATATTTTAAATCTAGTACTTATTTATTATTTTTTATTTTAGTCATAAATGTGTATCCTAATAATATATATTAGTGCTTAAAATAAAATAATATAATGACATAAAATAATATCATTATTAAAAGTAATAATAAAAATTAGAAAGTGGAGCATTATAATTATGGTGTTCAATTTTAAAATACATTTCACTAAGTTGTGTCCACAAATATTTTATTAAACCCATGTTTTTTATTTTAATTAATTATAATGATTCATTTTTTTTATTTGTTTTCTTGAAATATGTATTTTATTCTCTTAATTTTTTATATTTTTAATATATTCATAGAGGATTATTTACAACTATAGTACTTTGCATATTAAATAGTTATAATAGTAACCTTAATTTTTATATTTTCTTGATTAAATCATTAAAATTATTATATGTAATTGGGTTATATTATTATTTTTATGGGATCATAAATTGAAATTAAATACAAATTTGTTAATTTATTGCAAAGACATTAAATTAATAAACAAAGGTACTAATTTTGGGCGTTGTGGGGTGCTAATCATTCCTCACACGTAACCGACTCCCGAACTCATTTTCTGGTAAACATACTCTTTTTGTGTTATTTTAATATTATTTTTATAAATTTTATTAAAATAACATAGCATTTTTTGTGACCAATCACACCTCGATAAAATGATTGGTGGCGACTCCACAAATTGTGTTTTATCTTATACCAGAAGAAAAACACTTACTTTTTCGATACGAGATTTAGAAAGCAACGACACTTGTTTTCATCGGGCGGAAAACCGTCTCAACAAAATGATATTTTTTATTATTAATATACCTTTCCTAATGACATTTGCAGATTGGTGTAGAGCCAAATGTTGTACTTTTCTTTGATTGCCCAGAGGAAGAAATGGTGAAACGTGTGTTGAATCGTAATCAGGTACATATAGATTCTTTTATGGCTTAATTTGAATCAAGTGACAACCATTTTTTTGAAATGAGATGTTTTCTTATTGCAGGGCCGGGTTGATGACAACATAGAAACAATAAAAAAACACCTACAAGTTTTTGAGGCATCGAGTCTTTTTTACCTTGTTTGAGGCTAAAGTCTTAAAGATCGCCTTCAAGTTTCTCTAGTAAGATAAATGAAAATGTGATGGAAATCTGGTTTAGATAAAAGAGGAGTGCCCATTATGTACTGCTCTACAGTAATGAATTGAAGACACAGTACTTTTCATATATTCAAATTAGTCTCAAAGATTGCTACCTGAAATCTCTCATATTGATTTAATCTGTCCCTTTTAGTTTTTACTCAAATAACATGCAAAATTAAATCTATTTCAACACTTACTATGTTGGTCAAAATACAATGACAGCCGGCGGCTTGGAATTAAAAAAAGGGGCTGCTAAAACATGGGCTGCTAAATAACATGAGAAAATTATTTTTAGTCACTAGAATTTAAGGTATTTTCAAAGATTAGTCCCTTAGCTTCAATTATAAATACCCTTACTGATTTAGCTTCTAAATCATCCCAAATCATTTCTTTCTCCCAACACTAGAGAGTTTTCTTGTGAGTAGTGAGTGTTTTGTAAACACTTGTAAATTTTCTCTCTTAGTAAAAGGTCTGCAGCAGTTCGGAGATGTAAGAAAATTGGCTGAACTCCGTTATCAATTTCGGGTATTATTTTTCCGCTTTTATTTTGCATTCTCACTAATCTGGTTATAGGGAAATTACTCGTTGCTCATTTAATTTCCCAACAACTAGTATCAGAGCTTTTGGTTGTGAATTTTGTCAAATTTTTGCGAGATTACTATTCATTACTATTCACGTGAATAGTGACTTTTGTGAACAGTAAAAATTTTGTCGGCGATACGAATTTGTCGACATATGTGTTATAATTCACGGTGGTTCGCAAGAATTGTCAGAAACGATCCAAACGAAACCAGATTCGAGTGGGAGCGATGGCTGCATACGAAGGGAATGTGAAAATTGAAAAGTTCGATGGTGTAGACTTTGGCTTTTAGAAGACGCAGATTGAAGATTTTTTATTCCAGAAAAATTTATATCAATCTCTATCAGGAAAACAACTAGAGGGCATAAAGAATGAAAACTGGGCTCTTCTCGACAGACAAGCCCTCGAAGTTATCCGACTGACATTGTCCTGCAATGTTGCTTTCAACATAGCAAAGAAAAAGACCACGACGGGTCTTATGACGGCTCTTTCCAGTATGTATGAGAAGCCATCGGCCTCAAACAAAGTTCATTTGATGAGGCGATTATTCAATTTGCGGATGACGGAAGGGGCATCAGTGGCTCAACACCTAAATGAACTCAACACAATACAACCCAGTAGAGTTCAGTGGAAATTGAATTCGATGATGAAGTTCGAACTTTAATTCTCTTATCATCTCTACCAGACAGTTGGAATGCTACTGTTACAGCCGTCAGCAGCTCGTCAGGAAACAACAAATTGAAATTCGACGATGTTCGGGATTTGGTACTGAGCGATGCAATTCGACGGAGAGAATCGGGTGAAGCATCAACCTCTTCAGCCTTATATACGGAGTCCAGAGGGAGAACTTCAAAAAGAAATTCAAATCGTGGCAGATCAAAATCCAGAAAGGGCAAATCAAGAACATGAAAGAAAGATTTTACATATTATAATTGTGGCAAGAATGGTCACTTTAAAAGAGATTGTCGAGCACTGAAGAAAGATATCGGCGCACAAGAATCTGCCAGCATGACATAGGAAACAAGTGATGCCATGATTCTAAGCGTCAACAGTCTGATTGAATCATGGATCTTGGATTCAGGGGCATCTTTCCACTCCACCTCATGCCGAGAAATCATGGAGAACTATGTCAGTGGTGATTTTGGGAATGTCCATCTAGCTGATGATGAAACCTTGAAGATTGTCGGAAAATGAGACATTCGATTAAAGTTGACAAACCAGACCACCTGGACGTTGAAAGGAGTAAGACATATTCCTGGCCTTAAAAGAAATTTGATTTTTGTAGACAGCTTGATGGAGAAGGATATAACACAACTTTTTCAGGTTGTGAATGGAAGATCACCAAAGGAGCACTCGTCATTGCTCGTGGTAAGAAGACTGGTACTCTGTATGTAACCTCAAATTTAGAGAATATCATTGCTACAGCAGATGCTGATGGAAAATCAAACCTATGGCACCAAAGGCTTGGTCATATGAGCGAGAAAGGGATGAACACACTTTTGTCAAAAGGTAAGCTGCCGGATCTAAAGAATGTAGATGTCGGACTATGTGAGGATTGCATTTTTGGCAAACAAAAGAAAGTCAGCTTTGCAAAGATTGGTAAGACACCCAAGGCTGAAAAGTTAGAGTTGGTTCATACTGATGTATGGGGACCATCTCCAGTTTCATCTCTTGCAGGCTCATTATATTATGTTACCTTCATCGATGATTCTGCAAGGAAGGTGTGGGTTTATTTTCTGAAGAATAAATTAGAAGTCTTTGATACCTTCAGAAAATGGAAGGCCATGGTAGAAAATGAGACTGGTTTGAAAGTTAAGCGGTTGAGGTCTAATAATGGAGGAAAGTATAGAAATAGGAGATTCAGAGATTTCTGCGCAAACAATGGGATCAAGATGGAGACAACAGTTCCCATGACACCGCAGCAGAATGGCGTAGCAGAACGTATGAACAGAACCCTGAATGAACGTGCCAAAAGCATGAGGATACATGCCGGATTGCCTATTCTATAAGCTGAAGCTATTAACACTGCAGCTTACCTAATCAACCGTGGGCCTTCAGTTTCTTTGGATGGCAAAATACCTGATGAAGTTTGGAGTAAGAAAGAAATAAATCTTTCACACTTAAGAGTATTTGGTTGTATTTCTTATGTACACATAGACTCTGCTGAAAGAAGTAAACTTGATGCTAAGTCCAACAAATCTGCCTTTGTTGGTTATGGCGGTGATGAGTTCAGTTACCGGTTTTGGGACTACGAAAATCAGAAGATCATCAGAAGCTGAGATGTCATTTTCAATGAGAATGTGATGTACAAAGACAGGGCAACCATAGAACCAAGTAGCTCCAATACCGAAGCTGAAACAAAGGAATTTGCTGAGTTTGAGGAGATTTCTGGAAATGATGTTCAAATCAGTCCTGAAGTAGTTCAAGAAGAACCAGGCACACCAGAACTGAGACGCTCCTCCAGAATTCCTAAACCAACCCAACAGTATTCTTCTTCTTTTCACTACTTGTTGCTGACTGACAATGGTGAACCAGAGTGCTATGATGAAGCAATGCAGGTGGAGGATTCAGTCAAGTGGGAGTCTTCCATGAAAGATGAGATGGACTCGCTTATGTCAAATCAGACGTGGGAATTAGTTGAATTACCACCAGGCAAGAAAGCGCTCCACAACAAGTGGATTTACAGGATCAAGAAAGAGCACGATGGCTACAAAGCGAGATTGGTTGTCAAAGGTTTTCAGCAAAAAGAAGGTATTGACTACAATGAAATTTTCTCTCCAGTCGTGAAACTGTCTACAATCAGATTGGTGATGAAAACTGTAGCTGCAGAAAATCTACATCTTGAGCAGTTAGATGTAAAGACAGCTTTCCTTCATGGTGATTTGGAGGAAGAAATATATATGAGGCAGCCAAAAGGCTTCATAGAGGCAGACAAGAAAAACCCGGTATGCAGGTTAAAGAAGAGCTTGTATGGTTTAAAACAAGCTCCTAGACAATGGTACAAGAAGTTTGATAGTTTCATGAGTAGCAGTGATTTTACTAGATGTCAAGCAGATAATTGTTGCTACATCAAGAGGTTCGACAACAGCTTCATTATTTTATTATTGTACGTTGATGACATGCTCGTTGCAGGCTCAAACATGCAAGAGATTATACACTTGGAGCAAGAATTGTCGAAGTAGTTTGCTATGAAGGATCTGAGCGCTACAAAGCATATTCTTGGAATGAAGATTAAGAGAGACACAAAGTCAGAGACTTTAATGTTATCACAGGCTGAGTACATCAACAAAGTACTCTCCAGGTTCAACATGAAAGATGTTAAACTAGTAAGTACACCTTTAGGTGTTCATTTTAGACTCTCCAAAGAACAGTCACCAAAGACGGAAGAAGAACGTGCACACATGGTGAAGGTGCCGTATGCCTTACCAGATATTGCTCAAGCAGTGGGAGCTGTTAGCAGGTACATGAATAATCCGGGCAAGGTAGACTGGGAAGCAGTCAAATGGATCCTCAGATATCTGCGGGGTACTACAAACAAAGCACTTTGTTTCAAAGGTAGAGATACGATACTGACAGGCTATGTAGATGTTGACTTAGCCGGAAATGTTGACATCAGAAGGAGCACTACAGGGTATGTCTACACTCTAGGAGGAACCGCAGTGAGTTGGGTTTCTCAACTACAGAAGATAGTTGCTCTCTCCACAACTGAAGCAAAATATGTCACTGTGGAAGCCGACAAGGAGATGGTTTGGCTCCAAAGTTTCTTGGAAGAGTTAGGCAAGAAACAAGAGAACAATGTCTTGTATTGCGACAATCAAAGTGCTATACATCTAGCAAAGAATCCGTCTTTTCATTCCAGGATGAAGCACATACAATTGCGATATCATTTTATCCGGTCTCTTCTGGAAGATGGGATTTTGAAACTTGAAAAGATTAGTGGAGCTCAAAATCCGACAGACATGTTGGCAAAGACGGTGACTACGGACAAACTGAAGTTGTGTTCAGCTTCAGTTGGCATGTTAAAATAACAAGACTAGAAATGTTGTTGCATCGATCGAGGTGTGAAAACAAATTAAAATCAGTCTTCAAGTGGGAGATTGTTGGTCAAAATGCAATGGCAGCCGGCGACTTGGAATTAAAAAAAGGGGCTGCTAAAACATGGGCTGCTAAATGACATGGGAAAATTATTTTTAGTCACTAGACTTTAGGGTATTTTCAAAGATTAGTCCCTAAGCTTCAACTATAAATACCCTAGCTCATTTAACTTCTAAATCATCCCAAATCATTTCTTTCTCCCAATACTAGAGAGTTTTCTTGTGAGTAGTGAGTGTTTTGTAAACACCTGTAAAGTTTATCTCTTAGTAAAATATCTGCAGCAGTCCGGAGACGTAAGCAAATTGGCTGAACTCTGTTATCAATTTCGGGTATTATTTTTCCGCTTTTATTTCGTATTCTCACTAATCTGGTTATAGGGAAATTACTCGTTACTCGTTTAATTTCCCAACATATTGAAGCTTTAATCTTAACGAGAAACAAGTTCAGGATCAATTCGGGAATGGAACACAATGCTTGATTGATAAATCTTTATGGGAGAGCAGGACTGATAGATGAGGCTTTCAGCTTGATAATGGACAGAATGGAGATTGAGGCAGGTCAAACTGTGTGGGGGAAATTGCAGTATGCTTGCTCGGTCCATGGAAATATAGAGATAGGAGAGATTGCCGGTCAAAATTTTTTGGAGCTAGAGCCGGATAACAGACATAATTTTGAGCCATTGATGAAGATTTATAGTGATGTAGGTAGGTAGGAGGATGTGGAGAGAGTTAGACAAATGATGTTGAACAGAGGATTATAAGAGTTAAAGCTTGAAGCTTACCTCAAGAAACTGACATGATACTAGTAGTAATATTTGGCTGAGCACAGGAAGCATCCATTTCTGCAACGTTTCCTCGAAAGGGAAAGGACGAATAAAGGCAGAATCCATTTCCCATATTTTGAGTGTGGCCTTCACATTTACTCCAGTTGCATTGTTGAACAAGAATAGCCGAGCAGCTCCATAGATGGCTTTTGTCGGATAAATTCTTGACGTTATCACCGTCTTCCCTCGTGCAAAGCTCTCCACCACTGAATGATCCACCTGAGTCATTCATCGTTGTAGTCAGTGGTAAAAAAACTTTATCAACCAGCTGGAAGAATATTGATCTTCGCTTACCAATACCCTCATGCTGTAGTGCTCATCGTCAAGCACCGGAACTTTGTCGCCATACACTCGTTTTAAGACATCAGAAGCTTCAGAAGACCTTGTTTCGTCGGCACAAAAGTAAGTCTTAAGACTACCATCAGGCGAAATAAGGGGACGGAAATATACAGGAGTCAGCTCTGAAAGTGAAACATCGGCAATAAGCAGGATTCGGAATGGCCCGTAAGTGCTTCTATCAACTGCACCGTCACCGCAACCACCGACTTCATCTGTGGTATTAGGTACCGACAACTCTATTCCGAACTCTGCTAGTATATCTAACTGCATTAATTAATGGTTACAAGAGAAATTGATGATTAATAAGTGAAGGACTATTGATTCATTTTAAAGAATGCTAGTCACATAACCCGAGTAGCGGTGCCTATGTCGAGGGGCACAACTGATCCTGCTTCGATTATAACCTCCTTGAACACTGTGGCATTCAATCTCAAGCTCTCTACTTCTTCCACTGGCCATTGAAGTAAATGGGTTCCTGTCTTGTTGTCATACACAACAGTCCTGGGAATTGTCTATAAAATGCAGAATCAAAATAGTATCACGAATCGTATGCATGTATATATGACTATGGGTCGGATCAAGTTTTTGGCTCATCTCTGACCTAAAAATTAGATCCTTGACTTGCACCCTAGTGGACCCAAGTTTAGAAGGGTCCTACATGATCCCAAACTCGACCCAATCTTTTAGGTCAAAACTTGCATTATACCCGACCTGGTCTAAATATGTATATAATTCATTTTTTTAGATAAAATAAAGATCTATTCAAAAAATAAAATTAATTGGATATTAAAAAAAACCCAAGTTGCTAACTAGTATAACCGTTATATTTAACATGTTAATTAATCGAACCATTAATACTAAACGTTTTCAGTTAATCGACCAGCTAAAAATAATGGTTAACGGTTAAGATTACGGTTTCGAATTTTGATAAACGGTTAATCGTTAATAATTAAAATTTTAATTTATTGTATTTTTACATAAATAACTTAATATAAGTTTCTATTATTTATAATTTATATATATATATATTTAATAAAATTTGTATACAAATAACTTAATATATATTTTTTTTATTTTTTTATTTTTAAAAAAATATAGAAACATACTTGTACTAATATAATTATATGTTTATTGTTAGGTACTAAGATATCGAGAAATGTACCTACTTACATCGGTGTAAGTATGTATTAAGTGCTACATTTGTTTATTTTATTCACTTGCACCGGTGTAATACATCTTTTTGTAGTATGAATTATGAAAATAAATTTGATAAATAATTGTAATAGGTTAACCTACGGTTAACCTGTAACCGAACCATTAATAATAGTTAACCATTACCGATTAACCGTTTCTTAATGGTTAGGTTACGGTTAAAAAAATCTCATAACCGTTATAACGGTTAACCGACCATTTAGCTTAAATGGTACGGTTAATCGTCCATGAACAAACCTAGATATTATTACAATTATCTCTAAATATATAAGAGATAATTGTAATATTATAAATCGAGTCAGATTTTTTTCATTTTAAACCCAAATATGAACTTGACCTGACCTCATCTTAAAAACTTTAACTCGATCCGACTCGAATTTAAACTTTTAAAATAAAAAATTGACCAGACAGAATTGGGATGAAATCCGGGTGAAATGGCCATATCTATGTATCATGTATGTACCTGAACAGAAGCCCACCTCTTTTTGAGGTCAGCGTTTCCGGTATCAGTTTCGTTAACCCAACCAAAGAGAATCCTCCTTTGTTTAATCTGCTCAAAAAATGTCTTTGAGGCATAGTATCTCCCATAATCCACCTTCAACCCGATGCCTACATCTTCTTCCGGGTCATCGGGCGTCCACTTATCCAATATCGGGTCATAGGTCCGAGTGCGTAATGGTCCACCTTCGTGTCATCCAAACTAGCCTTTAGCACATGCTTAATTCCAGGTCCAAGTGCCGATGTGTCCAACCCGACCGACCCGTTTATTGAAACCGGGTAAAAATCCACACATTCCCACATACCCGTACCCGGAACAGCATGTAAGACCCCATCCAATAATTCATAATCCGTAAAGTTTGTTGTTTGATAAACAAGGGCCATTCCTATGGTGGAATTACACATTGAGCCAACCGATATCCCCCAGGAACCATCCGGTCCAAGCCAAGCGTCGTTTTAAAGTCGTCGTTTGCAATATAGATATGATTTTTTAAAGTCGTCGTTTGCAAGAAATAGGGTAATCTACATATTTAGTATTTAAACGGTTAGTTTTAGTCCATTTTAATACTTAAATTTTTAATATTTTTAAAATCACACCTAACATTTATTTTTTGTTTTAATTTAATACACATCGTTAAAAACTTAACTCGTTTATTTTTATTAAGGAAATATGTGTATTTATGTATCAAAACACATATTAAAATATAATAATTTTAATTTATTTTTATTAAGTGATTAGATTTAAAGTTTTTACTCATGTATTGTAATCCGATTAAATTCATATTCATGTTAATAGGTGTATTTGACACATAAATGCACAATTTTTTTGGACAAAGTAAATTTATCTTTCTTTCTTTCTTTTTCATTTAAGTTAACCTTTTTTAATTTTTATATTTTATTTAACTTAATCTTTCATTGAGCTTATAAAAAATTATGTTATGAAAGTCGTCAATAACTTCAACAACATTGAGTAAGGAAGAACAAAGATGCATGCTCATATGCTATGCGTAGTGTATGTGGGGTAGACGTTTGCAAAACCCAGTTAGGTAGGAGTTAAAAATGAGGCGATGATAGTTATGAGAATTCACCGTCAGGATCTGAAGCAGGATACATGAGGTTCCAAAACCAACGAGCAACAATTAGAGAAGAAAAGACAAGAACATTCGATCATTAGGAACCAAACATAAAGGGATATCAAATGTAACCTGATTAGGTAGAGCCTTATATACCATTCATCCAATTCATTTGAGGCTGAAAGTGGTAGGCACTTCTTTGCCAGTAAAACATAGCGTTTGTTCAATTATGCCAAACCTTGTCCAAAACACCTTCGGCAATCCCTCTCGGTTCACCGTCGGGACTTGCTAATGGTTCTGGGCTTTTGTTTGTGACTAATGTGAGCTGTAGGATTAGGAAAAAGACGGTGCCAAATATTATGGGAAAACTCTTTAAGGATGTTCGAGGCAGCGCTCCGGCGGAGGAGGAGTGGTGTAGGAAGGTGGTGGCCTCCATTTTGGGAGAGGTTGTGTAGTTGGTTTTACTTGTGGAAGAGATGTCACATAAATACAAGTAGGGAGAAATTAAGTGGAAAGTGGGTTAAAGAGAGAGGTTGGATGGGCGGTTGTCTATTAGATGAGGTATGGTGAATGGCTATTGGGTTGGGCACAGTGAAACAAAGAGGGACTGTTTGAACTTGGAAAGTTAAGGCCATGCACACGGCTCTACCTGCTACTCAAACTTAGATTAAGCTACCTTGGATTTAATCTCTCTATCTATCAACTTAGATATTAATAATCTTTTGATTTATATGAATTCATAATTTAACCGGTTTTTTTATTAAAATATTTAAATTTTAAACTTTATTTATCTAATTATTGATTTCAAATATTATCTAATAAAATATTTAAATTTATCAGAGCCTCTACATATACTAGTAACAAGATTAGTATGCTGAAAGATTTGGCATTATTTTCTTAGTCTCGTATAAATGTAGAAAATGGAAGAGGGATCATGTAATTTGTGTTTGAGATTTGAGTAAACAGAATGTAGGGTTTTGTTCTTTACGTGGGATGGTCCTGTTCTATAAGCAGATGGGATATTGATCAATTAATCCAGATCGGGTATTGCAGAGGCGAGTGAGACCCTCCCAACCCTGTTTGCTCCATTCGTAAACGTCAGGATTCGAACCCTGACTTTGCTTAAGGAACTTAGTGTCTCATCTCACTAGACCAACTGGTTGTTGGTCTATTGAGCCATTTAATTGCCATAGTAGTTTTACTCGGTCATCTTCTCTAAAGCCCAATATCAGATATAAGCCCTGATAATTGCCTTATAATTAACCGTGAAAACTAGTATAATTAACAGAGAAACATCAATGCATGAACTTTCTGTTGTGAATAATAAATAATAAGCTCAACTTATTGGGTTACAAACACTCAATGAAAATGAGGGTTAAAAGAGAGAAAATTGAATGAAAATAGAATCCAACAGGAGCTCGTAAATTCATAGAAAAATGCGTTTCTATACTTGAAAGAATGGGGGGGTGGGAAATCGTGTTGCTATCAACGAGAAAAGATAACTGAAGCAGGAATATACAGTTAAGACAAGAAGCATATGGTTGAGTAGATCTGCCTTTCATCTCTCCAATTCTGCTCCCTGCGTTAACTAGAATATATACGCTTTTCTTATTCTCTGTGTATTTTTCTTCTCTATGTTGTTTCTTGTATTCAGCGAGCACTCGTCTTCTTCCATGTCACCAGTGATTTAAGAAACTCCATGACCTGGATGGATGATCATGATTTATTTCAATAATCCAAGCTATATTCGACATTAAGAATATAAAAAAATGATAATATTCAGTACCTCTTGTGGATCCCTAAGGGAGAAGAATGCATTACTCTCCTTGGGCACGGATGATACTAAAATGCCATACCCACAGTTTCCCTCTCTCAGAACCTTAAATGCATCTTCATCTGTCCGGTCATCTCCAACGTAAATGGGAAGCACATCATCACATTTGCTGATCCCTAAAGCCATTTTTTGCAAACCATTAATTTATTATGCATAGGAAAAAAGACTAGGCGCCACGACAGGAAATATATACTTACCGAGTGATTCAAGTAGAAAAGTAAGAGCTTTCCCCTTATCCCAGTCAATCACAGGCCGAACCTCTAAAACCTTCCGCCCGTGACTCAATCGTAGACGAGGGTAGTTTCTGATGACATCATGGACACATTGCGCAACTGTTTTCCAGTTCTGATTGGGAAAAAAAAGCAGCAGGTTTGCAGAAGTTAATGAATTTACCATCCCCAAAAGATATCTGCTGTTTATACCGAGGGAAGTATCTACCTTCTCGTCTACGTTACGGTAATGGACGGAGACACAGAACTTGTTATTTTCGACCTTCGCTCCATTTATTTCTTTGGTGCTTTTGACAAGTGAGTTAAAAACCTGTGAAGAATGACAATTCTTACGTTAGGAAAGAGACAAAAAGGTCAAAGGCTTCAAAGTATTGGCACATTTACATACCTCATCAATCATAGGCAGGAATTCACTAGCAGGCTGAAACAAATTCACTTCCTTGCCCTGTGTATTAAAGAGAAACAAGATTAAGATGTTACTTAAAGAAAGAGCAAAAACGATAGAAAATTTGTAGCCGGAAACCTGCTTATCAGTAGATCTAATGCAGTTAGGAGTATGGTCAGAAGGTTCCCTAACAGGACCCATGATGTCCATTCCATGACTTCCAGCGTAATACAGATCTGTTAGTCCAACAAACTCGTATACCTGAATTAAAACCAATATGTAAATATGTAACATACAGTGGCAAGAAAGATGTCAAAGTTAATAAAGAACTTGATCCGCATATCACCTTGGCACGGCTTCTTCCACTTATTATCGCCGTAGGGAAGTATTTTGCGACATTTGCTACAGCAGCTCGCATCTAAATTAAATGCTTTGGTTAGTCAATTAATAAGTACAGAACCGGGGGGGGGGGGATGGTTTGTCCGGCTAACCATTCATTCTTACATCAATAGACATGAAGGCAAGATCAGGGTTGTCAACAATTGGTGAAAGTGTCCCATCATAATCCAAAAACAATGCTATTCTCTTGCCTTTTGCAAAATTTGTGATTTGCTCAAAAGATTTTAGTGCAGATGGATACTTTACCTGTAAAACCAGAGAGTATAGTACATACATAGATCAGATCAACAACACTTCAACTTGCTTCAAAGGTAGATTAAAAAAAATGTAAAAGTGAAACAATACCATCCATGTGCGATATGCAACATCTGTATCAGCTGATAAAAGCTCATGGTTGTAGTCTCTAGTTATTTTATGACGTGGGGATGAGGATTTCATAGCATCGAGCCAGCTGCTGGCACGAACATCATCAAGAATTCCAGCTTTTTTCCTAGGAACAGTTGATAGATTTGGGGAAAACACTGAACCCGGGGGTGAGCATGGTAACAGGCCGGAAGATACTACTAATCTTGAGTTGCTTATCGTTGCAGGATCAGCAAGAACAGGAGTAGTGTGATTCGGTTTTAGGTCCATTTGGTCCAGCGTTGTATCACTACTTATAACGTAAAAGCTAACAGATTCCTTAGAAAAATGTTCAACCTCTGATATTCTAATTAGCCAACCCTTTTATCGATGAAGAACCACCTCTTTAAAGTTTTCTTGTCACTGCTGTTCAGCAAGCAATCCACCAAGCATGAAGGCCCTGAAAACTGATACAGGAAGAGTGTTAAAATGGACAAATAAAGGTAAAGATCATAATACTTTTCGAAAGAACCAGCTATCAGAATCGCACCTGTTCATATCTCTTGATTACTCTTCTTAAAACTTATGTATGGGGACAGTATCTGCAGGGAATTGATTTAAGAACTATGATTAATGTACAGATCCAAAATAACATCCACTAAAACAGAAAATAAATAATGGCCAAAAAAAACTAAACAAATTTGACAAATCCATTGATTCGAAGGCAAGAAAACATGCCTTACCAAACAAATTTAAACAATTAACTTCAGAAATCAAACGGTTGAGGGACAAAGAGGCAGAGGAAAACAAAATATATATCTTTCGACACTAACGATGTCAAATATTTGTAGAACATATCAGTCGGAAGAGGAAAATGAGCAAAGATGACACCAGGAATGAAAACCAACAGCGCAAATTAACTAAACAAACTGGGATGAGAGGAAACATGTTATCAGTCAGAACAGGAAAGCAACATCTGACACAAAACTTGCAAGGAAAGGGACGTTATAAGCATGAGAATTTTATATAAAAAAGCATAAATCATTACGGGGAAATATAGTAAATTCTACCCTCTATGACCATTCACAGACTCATATTCCTTTTCTTACCAGACGAAGTTTTGGACACTGACATTTAACACTGTATTGTGTCGTTATCTTCTTTTTAAGCAACTAGACTGCAATTTTACATGAACTTATTCTAAACTATCATGATAAAGTATGTACACCCTATTCTGGTACTTCCAAGGCAAATTGTTGCCAATGAACAATGTTCTATCACACACTAATGGAACATATATTACCTAATTATACCACTCACAGGAACCAATGCTATAAAAAAGGATCAAAATTGCAGAACATGAAACAGAAAAAACAAACTTCTGGCTAAAAATATACACAGGAACACAACACCCTCGATAACTTCAAAACAAACACCTACATCATCCTCAAATAAAGCTTGTAGAAGGCACCAAAGCCTGAATTTACATGAAAGCCAAAATAACTGGAACACAAGGCATAAATAAAACTGGCCGATATTTGTAGAGCAAAAAATAAGTAAACAGTAGTTGTTCAATGAAAAAGAGGTCTTGCCCCGCAAAGGGAAGGGAGGGAACCACGTTAAAGGCAACCACACATAACGGGCCTACACACAATGGACCCCGAGCACATAAAAGACTCATTGATTGAATTAAAAATCAATCATTATTGGAAAACCAAAAACATAAATTTTCAGGATCGGCCATACTCATGTTGCCATCATGCATGCCATCAATCAGCATTAAAATTACCTCTAAACGAATTTAAGACTTGAAGTATACCCATCAAACATCAGTAACATGTTATCATTGTTTAATCAGAACGGTTAAGGATACTACCGAATAATTCATAGACGGCTGAAAATTTAAAGATTCAACTACCGGATAATTAGTAGACAGCTGGTTTTGAATCGTTCATATAATAAGTGGGGAGGTAGAAAATGCACGTACAATTGTAATTTACTATATTAAAAAAACTATCTCAAAGTTGAAAATAAAAAAGAATACTGTAATATAATATCTGACAAAGCAAATACAACTAGAAGGAGTAGACAAATTGGAATTGACTTTGACAGAATCCGCTTTGTGGTAAGGAAAAAAAAAACCAAGTATATACATAAACATATATATACATTATATTCAAGCGTGTTCAAAGGAAACAACAACGTATGCAGCCAGAAAATTATGAGATTGACTTTGCAAAACGAATAAATAGAATCTTGAAGAAAAACAGAACAGAAGGCAACTCATTGTAAATAGGCCTGTAAATGAACAGGACGCACACGAACGGATGTATGTTTATGTTCGTTCATTTAATAAATAAATGAACATAAACGAACACGAACATAAACGAACAAATTTTTTTTTGTTCATGTTCGTTCATTAAGGAATATAGCTTGTTCACGTTCGTTTATTTAATAAATAAACGAACACGAACATAAACGTTGGAGACCCTACCTTCCATTGTTCTTTCATGAAAAATAGTCGACAATGCAAATCAACCAAATATACAATGATAAATAGCGTAAGAGCTAATTAGCAGTGATGAAATGTTTGAAGATATTAGATATTTCGATCGATCTTTTAAAGATATTAAATGATTCACACGACTTTAATTTAACGCTATAACATTTATCTTAGTGGTCCATGATTACATATGAACAATCATTTTCCACTACGTTATTATGATAAATTCGCCGGCTAAAAGTTTTGTGACATCAATATCAAACTTTAGTGAGATTTGTTAATAATGGTCATTTCTGTTGGCAGAGTAGAAAATTTAATAGCATGAAAATTTCGAACGGTACAAATTGGACTACCAGGCAATAACATAAATCTGAAATCCCTCCGATGTTACATATCGTAACCGATATTATTACTAAACTACCATTTAAAATTTTAACGTACCTAAAGTCTACTTTAGCTAAAGGTCACACAAGAACTATAAAACACAAAAGTTCATTGTCAAAGTGTATTTTCTACTTATTAATGGGTTCTTCCTGGAAAACCCATTATTTTCGCTATTACACTCTTTTTCAGAAATTACATAGAAACCTTTGTTTTGTTTTCTGACAAATTCTATATATTTTTCTCTTTATTGATGCTCATATACTTCTGATTGTTACATTTATCTTTTCATCTATTTCTAGAAAGAAGCATGATGTTTTCTTGAGTTTTAGATGTGAAGATACTCGCAATAACTTTACATATTAACTATTAAGCCAAATAAAACAGAAAAAGAGATGAAAACAGACCTGTAAAACTTCAGATTGCACTATAATATAATTTGTTTTTTAAGCTTTCACCGATCATCTCTACTCTCTAGTGAACATTAGAATTTGGAGAAAAAAAAGGGAAAATGAATATAAGTGCGAGGTGCCTCACGAGTTAACATATTGAATTTAATATCCAAATAAAATTGGGTTAATCATGGAGTTGGTCATCAGAATTTTTACATTAATTAATATTTTTAAGATACTTACAAATTGGCCACCAAAATTGATTTAAGAAAATTGAGTCATAAACAAACATAACCGAACGAACATAAACGAACATAACCGAACGTTCACGAACGTAAATGAACGAACGAGACTTATGTTCGTGTTTGTTCATTTAATTAAACGAACACAAAATTTTGTTTATGTTCGTTCGTTTAATAAATAAATGCACATAAACGAACTTCCCGCCACACGGTTCATGAACGGTGAACTCATTTACAGACCTAATTGTAAAAAGAGGGAGAAAGAAACTTGATTTATAAAAAAAATTATAGCAAGCAACTGTTATTACCATTAGAAAATCAAAATGGAGAAATCCTCTAGAAAGCAGAGATTTTCATATTCATAATATTAAGAAAGCTCGAGTAATCGAGCGAGCAACGAAGAAAAGTCAGCCAACGAAACGGCATCGCGCACGAAAGGAAAAAGTCATAAAACCTCACCTAATTTAGAAACCTTGACATAAAACGAAGAAAAAAAGAAACGACGCCGGAGAGGTGCAGGAAGCTTCGAGGGCAGAAGCCGCGCGCAAAAGAGCAATCATTGAAAGAAGGAATGAACGAAAGAATGAGAAGCGATCAACAAAATGTTTAATGCATCATTTACTTGTTCAAGAATGAAAGAAAGCCGTGATCATATTAAAAAGTACAAACAAGAGAAGAAGCTTGCGACGCCGTGATGAAATAAACCACTGCCTTCATTCCATCTTCTCGGCGAGAAAACAACGAATAAAAAACAAGGAAAATGTGAGTAATCACCTGAGGAGGAGAAGGAATCGCAGAAACGAGATAATCAACGGAAAATTTGTATAAATACCGCATCGATTGTTAATGCATGCGAGAGAATGGAGATTAAAATGGTTTTAAAGAATGAAAGAACTGCCTTCATTCCATCTTCTCGGCGAGAAAACAACGAATAAAAAACAAGGAAAATGTGAGTAATCACCTGAGGAAGAGAAGGAATCGCAGAAACGCGATAATCAACGGAAAATTTGTATAAATACCGCATCGATTGTTAATGCAGGCGAGAGAATGGAGATTAAAATGGTTTTAAAGAATGAAAGAATTACAGTTAGATTCCAGGAGTGCAATCACAAAGCAAACTCTATGAAGCAAGAAGTAAGTCGAGCAAAATACCTCTGTTACTGGGAAATGGTATTCCTCACTTTCCCTGTTTGTGCGAGTAAATTGGTGGAGCGAGTAGATGGGAAGAAGTGCGAGAGCGCGTAATTATATAGGCTTTAGAAACACCCCTTCTTTATTTGTGTATATATTTTGGCACGAATGAAGGAACTGACGATGATAAAATAATTGTTGTAATTTTTTAAAATATTAAATTTAAATATTTAATATCAAATGGTTTATAACAATGTTGTTTTTGAGTTTTGGGACGAAAGAAGGAGAGGGGGCCCACATGGGATCTTGATTCTTGAGGGAATCGCGGAGGACACGTGGTAGAACTCTGTGCATCGGATACGCGTGTGGACACCTGTGGTTGAGTCGAGTCTGACGTGGCATGGATGTGCTGGACATGTTTTCAGCGTACCGTCACTTTCAATCACTGCTGGAGTTGTCGTCGGGTTCTGGGCAAAACCCTTTGGTTTCACGTTCCAATTTGATGGGGAATCATCCGTTGTTGCCTTCTTATTTTACATCATCAATATTAACATAATTATACATAAAATAATAATATATTATTTAATTGATTTTAAGGTAAACAACTATGTTTAACACTCATTTATAAATTTTGTTCCATTTTAGTCACTCAATTATTTTTTGTTTTAAAATTAAGCAAAACATTATATTTTAATTTTATTTTGGTCACATACCATTAAAAATAACAATGATATTGATGTGTCACAATAAGATAATACCACATCATCATTAAAAAAATACCATGTCAACAATTCTATTGATTTTTTAACGGTGAGTGATCAAAATAAAACAAAAAAGTAACATAGTATAGTTTAAAAAATAATAATAATTAGGTGACCAAAATAGAAAAAAATGATAGTCAAGATACTAAACATATAAAAATTACCATTGATTATACAATAATTTAACTGTGGCTTATGTTTAGTGATCATAAGTACCAATCATGAATATAAAAATCAATTCAAAGGTCTGAAATAATATAATACCAATAAGAAAAGCAATATCAGCTTTAACCATAAAAAAATGGTACAAAACAAATAAATTATGTTATAAGAAAAATACTATCATTTTTTCAAAATATAAAATTTATTAAAATAAAAATTATTGTGCTTAAAATTGGAAAATTATAAATTAAATATATGGATTCATGAGATTATAAATTAAACCTTCCATGAAAATCATGGGCATACCTTCCCAATTTATTATTATGGCAAGTCATTTTCTAGTTGTTGAGGTCATGTACATGCCACCATCGTCGTCATAGATATCTATTTGTTTAATATAATTGACCCTTTAATTATTAATTGGTAATAATATAAAGGAGTTGAGGAAGAATAAATAACAAACTTAATTAAGTTGCCGTGCTTGAAGCGTGGCTTTGAAAAGTAGGAATCTGAACTAATCCTTCCAATAAACCGTGCGTGAGGCATTAAAAGTGTTACCACCCTCACTTTCCGGGTTGCTTCTTCAGCCTTTTCAACGTTACTAAAAATACAAATAAGGTGTTTTAAAATTTATGACCAATTTAAAGTGTATTATTGGCGTAATTAACCTATAATAAATAATAATCAAGTAATTAATTTTTCACAGTATTAATGTGACTACCTCAAACAGCAGCAGCAGCACCTTTCAATCATTTGATTCGAACAGCCCAAGTCTTTGCTCAACTTTGAAACCGTTGTTTACTCGAAACAAATTACAATTATTTCTTGAAGGCCAAATTTGAAAATTCGATAACCACTCAACCAAGTGAACAAAGTTTGTCTATAAAAAATTCAGAGACCAATCTGTAATCTGACTGGCGAGGCTATGCAGGCATTTCTAAATTTGTATGAATCAATGACCGATGATGGCATCCGGTGTAAATTGTAAATTTAGTTCTTTGCCAAATAGATGGTTAATGACAAATTATGCTAACAATGCAAGTTATTCAACTTATTAAACGACTTCAATAGTTAAGAAAAGTATTATTCTTCTTAAAGATTCTGAATTCGAGCAGCTACGTCTGTAAGATGTGTATAATGGTGTTAAAAATTTTATGATCACCCCAAACAATTCCAAAAATAATAATAATAATAATAATATAAACTATTAAAGGTATGATTTTT
The DNA here is from genome assembly GCF_006381635.1 of Hibiscus syriacus. Taxonomy (NCBI): domain Eukaryota; kingdom Viridiplantae; phylum Streptophyta; class Magnoliopsida; order Malvales; family Malvaceae; genus Hibiscus; species Hibiscus syriacus. The sequence continues at coordinate 331,733 of NW_024062606.1, forward strand.
CACCCCTCAATTAACTTATATATAATCTAAGACCGAAGGACATTGTATAATCAAGACAGTCCTAACAAAAAATTATAGTCATAATATACGAGAGAAAATATTTTTATATTTTAATTCTATATAAAAATAGAACACATCAAAGAACTTTAATGGTTAAAGAGGAGTCATACTATCTAAAAATATTGGATTAACAATAGATGTGTATACACTATCATCAATTCATCAACTAAGAAAATTTAAATATATAGTGTGTTTTATCTCCTCATTTTCTATATATATTGATATTATCTTTTCAAAAAGTAAATAATTTTATTCTAGTTTCTTGTAAAACTACGTATTATAAGTAAATCTTACCAGATAATATACATAATAGTCTATCTACATAATCCTTTATTTTAAGAAGTATAGTGTTATTTTAAAAAAACACTTCCAATTGATACTTTTCCTCTCCTAGGTTGTACATTCAATATCCATTCAGAAGAGTAAAATTTACTTTCTTCTTCCTCCTAGGTAGAAATTGTTTTTTCTTTAAAAAATAATTTTTTTAAAGAGTTAATAGTTACATAATACTACCAAAAAAATAATTGAGAATTTCAAAGTCCCACCATGGAATGGATCAACACTTTCCCAATTGGTGGGATCAATTCCCCCAAGTGCACCAATAGTTAACTTAGCATCTTCATTTTTCACGCCAATAACTTTAACTATCACATATCTTTTACCATAATAACATCACCAAACCCCTTTCCCCCCCCCCCCCTCTTTATATACACACATGGAACCATCCGTCTCCAATAAATCTGTAGGAAGACTTTTACCTACCCTTCAGATATCACATTTGGAGAAGATTATTCACAGTAACCGTAACAGAATTTGTTCTCTGCAAGTCCTGCAAATTGGAAACAGTATAAGAAATATAATGGGTGGGATTGATTCACTACCCAATGGGCTTTTTTTCTTTTGGTCTCAAAAAGGGTGATAAACCAGCTAAACAGAAACAACTTAAAGCTGTTTACCAAAAACCTTAATCTACTGCAGTAACTCCTAACAATACCTGAAAAATAAGCTCATCTGGGACATGTGGCAAAACCTCCCGTACGGTCTCCGCCATGGCAAGTATAGTTGCTACACCGTCGCTTGCTGTGCGTGCAGCAGTCCTAATATGTAAACTACCAGTATTTGCAGGATATCTTCCACCAATGTTTGGAGGAGCAGATGAAGCAGATGCAGCAGCCTGAGATGGGTTCATGGGCCAAAGGCTCCAAGCAGTATCTTCTAGAGCAGTCTGGGCATAAGTTTCTCCAACAGATGCAAGATGCCTCATCATCATATGAACTCTCCCGAGTCCAACTGATCTACTATCGGTAGAAGGACCAGCTCCATCAACATTCTGGTTTGGCCAAGAATGCAACCATTCAGAATCCAGTCCTGCACCCCTGCATAGAGCAAATGATATATATCCTAATAAGCACAATGAATAAGAATAAATGGTGCAACAATCTGCAAATCGTTTATAAATAGCTGAATAAGATGTTGGTTTGAGAAAAAAAATAAGAATAAATTATTAAGGCGTTTGAAGCTTATAATCTCTTTCCCCTCATATACACCGACAGAAGAAATAATGCACAGAAGAGAGTTATCTCCCAAAAAGCTAGGAGGACACCACCTTTCACATTCCCACTAACAATGGATGAACTAATAATGTCACAAGGTTATAGTCAGGATGTAAAGTGTAAATGTTCATACTATTTTAGTAACTTCTCAATTAAATGATTGTTCAAATGGAAAGGTATAACAACCTTTAATTCTAAGTCAAGCTATGAAGAATGATTTGAAAGAACCATACCTCCCAGGGCCACCTTCTGCAGTATTCTGCATTTGATTTGGGAATACTCCTGTAGGCAGGCTGTGACCAGGCATATTTGGCCGATTTAGTTCAGAATTTATCTGACGGGCCAACTGCTCATCACTTAAAGTTTCTGCGGTGTGAGAATTTGCTTCATTTTCTCTTCTTCCCAGGAAAAGTGGCTTTCTACATGTGGGACAAGAGTAAACTTCATTTAAGCCTTGGTCCAACCTGGCATGGTATGTTAATATCCAGCATTAGGTTCATCTGCACACTTGCAAACAGGGTTTTAAAAAACGGTCCGCGACCGTGATTTCGGCCACGATATAGCGGTTTCGCCGCCGTCCGAGTTACCCGCAATGGCCGCAATCACGGTAAATCCGAAATAACCGAAAACGCGACCGCGACCGCGATTTGAAACCCTGCTTGCAAATACACAAGCCAAACTTCATAATATCATATAACCATACCAGGATCTCAAGCATGCAAGATGAAAAAGGTGATTACAGTGAAGCTTTTTAGCCTTGGCCATAGGTTCCTGTGCTTTGTGAATTTAGTTAGAACTTCAGAAATCAGTAGAAAAACCAGAAAAGGCACAATAAAAACCAAACCATACCCGACATATGGCACATTCATCATCATATGCTCGTATCTCTTCAGATGTCGCATCAGGGAGTGCTCCATGAAGAGCCCCAAATGCCATTCTCAATTTAATAAATCCCTTTATACGTTTCACAATTGCACTTAGCAAAGCCTGATAAAAAAATATTTATTTTGAGAATAGAAGTAAAGTACATTGGGATGTCAACTTATGGATATATTGGACTGTAACGTAACATAAAGAACAACAGAAATTTACACGTATATTCAAGAAAAGAACTGCATCCACAAGATGGAATGCCATGCCATGGAGCCACCATATAAGAACATAGTGTCCGAGTGCCATCGACAGTGTTGCCATGTCAAGGAGGAAACCTAGATTCCAAATAAGAATGCCCTTCCATTCCCAAAATGAACCTGCAGTGATGTGGAATTGTTATAAGAAAACAAGTGGAGGCAGATAGAGCAGGGAACAAATAGAAAAAGATAACAACAAGAGAGAACCAAGTATTTCAGCAAGATGACCAAACAAGAGAACAACCATTCTAAAAATGGAAAAGGTTACATAGTAAAGGATGCAAAGAACTTATGAATTAATGAGGAAAGAAACTCGTGGAAGAGTAAAATAACATTCAAGCCCAGAAAATTTAAGAAATTACAGAACCAAAGGTATAAACTTTCTAACGTGAAAGACTAGGGTATTGGGTCTCATACATGCAAGGAAGACCTTTGCAATTTAATTAGCAGAGCATATGACACAGTTGACTGGCAGATTCTTCTAAGGCTTTTGAATGTCATGGGCTTCGGTGAAAGGTGGTGTTCTTGGATTTCACAGTGTATTTCCACTGCCTCAATCTCGGTTTTAGTCAATGGGTCGCCTACAGAGGAGTTCCCAATAGCTAAAGGCTTGAGACAAGGATGTAGCCTTTCTCCTCTTTTGTTTAACGTGGCTGGTGAACTACTTCACATGATGTTATCCAAAGCTGTGGAAATTGGCCTATTTCAAGGGTTTGCATTTGGCAAAAACCAAAATAATTTCACTTTGTCACATCTTCAGTTTGCAGACGACCTTATTATTTTCTGTGGCGCTTCCATTACTCAGATAAAGAATGTGAGACGAGTTCTGAGGATTTATAGCTTAATGACGGGACTTCATCTTAATTTAGCTAAAAGCAAACTTTTTGGCATCAATGTGGAGGATGATATCATGGGAGATTGGGCTGCGGCTATTGGATGCTCTATAGGTTCATTTCCGACCATTTACTTGGGACTTCCGTTAGGGGCAAAAAGAAATTGTGAGAAATTGTGGGAGCCGGTTCTTGATAATTTCCACAAGAAACTAGCGGGGTGGAAAGCCTCTTCCTTGTCATTGGCAGGTAGATTGGTGCTTATTAAGTTGGTTTTGTCATCTTTACCTGTTTTCTTTCTATCTTTTTTCAAGATGCCTTCTACTATTTGCAAGAAGTTAAATTCTTTGATGGCGGCTTTTTTATGGGGTGATGGGGCCGAGAAGAAGAAAATGCATTGGGTAAGTTGGGATAAGATTTGCAATCCTTCGAGTTGTGGAGGTTTGGGAGTTGCCAACTTGAAATATTCTAACCGAGCCTTGTTGGGAAAGTGGGTGTGGAAGTTTGCTAATGAAAAAAGTTCATTGTGGAAGCGTTTCATATGCACCAAACATGATGTTAGTTGTGATTCCATGGATATTACCAAAGTCCTTTCACATAAGGACTCTTGGATTTGGAGGGGAATTGTTAATAACTTCACCAAAGATGATGTTGTTGGAGGTTGCCTTAGAGCCCATGCGAAGTTACTAGTAGGGAATGGCAAATCAATCTCATTTTGGAATGATTCTTGGTTAGGGGATGTTCCTTTGAAAATGCTTTTCCCTAGGATTTTTGCTCTTTCTCCGATCCAAGGGGGCAAGGTTGCTGATTTTGGGAGCTTCGATTCGAATGGATGGGAGTGGAATATTAGAACGAGGAGGAATCTCTGTGATTGGGAGGTGGTTCAGTTGGTGGAGCTATTGGATAGACTCAAAGACATTAAATTAACCGAATCTTTGGAGGATTGTTTGCTATGGGATGGAGTGGGGGAGGAGTTGTTTTTGGTTAAAGCTTGTAGGAAGTCTTTTCTCTATTCTAATGAAAATTCATTTTTTTGGAACAAATATGTTTGGATGGGTTTAGTTCCTCCAAGAGTTGAGGCTTTCCTTTGGCAAGTATCCCATAAAAAATTACTGGTGAGAGTGGAGTTGAAGAAACGGGGGGTTCCCTTAGGGGACGATATTTTATGTCCTCTTTGCAATCTTTGTGAAGAATCTGTTCAACATCTTTTTATTTCTTGTCAAGTTTCGTGGGAATTGTGGAATAAAATTATCGGCTTTTGGGGTATTTCGTGTGTTTTACCCTCTGATCCTCCCTCCCTCCTTAGCTCTTGGACATACTTGAAGCTTTATTCTGCCATGTGGAAGTTCATTCCAGCGGCAATCCTATGGTCTCTATGGAAATTTAGAAATGATATCATCTTTAATGGAGGTAAACTGGACAGTTTCGCTTTGTTTTTCACAGTTCGGCTAAGGTTAGCGAAATGGTTCTTAGCAAAGTATCCAAAAAGCTCTATTCAGGTGGATTCGTTAATTGTTGATCCTTCATTGGCAGACACTTGCTCAGTTATAAAAGATTTGAACAGGCCGGAGGTTAGTTGGAGTCCACCTCCAACCGACTTTTATAAAATGAATGTGGATGGAGCTGTTTGTACAGTTGGGAGATCTGCTGGAATTGGGGGTATTCTCAGAGACTGGAATCGGAAAAAGCTGATTTCTTTTTCAGAAAATGTTGGTCATACTCCTATCATCGTAGCAGAGTTGAAAGCAATCAAGAAAGGAATAGATTTATTTGTTTCTTCAGAATGGGCACCAAAGGGAAGGTTAATTGTGGAATCTGATTGCAAACTAGCAGTGGAATGGTTGGAAGATCAAGCAACTGTCCCTACTTTTCTTACTAATCTAGTTAAGGAGATAGCTTCTACAATGTCTGCGCACGAGATTATTGTGAGGTGGATTCCGAGATGCTGTAATTACGAGGCTGATAAGTTAGCAAAGGAGGGGATTGGGTGATGGGATTTGTTGTTTCAGCGAGTTGTGGCGTTCAGTAGTTATAATTTTTAGCAGTGTGTTTAAGTTTTATGTATCTTGTAGGACTGTTTTTAAGTCTTATGTAATTCTTTTGCAATCAATAAAGTCTGGCACTCTTTTCCTCCTTCCGCTAGTTGGTTCTTACCATATGGTAAAGGACCTTTAAGAGGGAGGTTTTTAATGAGGCCATCTATTCCTATCAAAAAAAAATTATTTTAATGTGAATGATGATGAAATGATGATACCCTTAGGTTTGCAGCTTAAAACAATACTTTACAAGCCATGACCTTCTCAATTAGAGAACCATTAAGAACACCCAGTCAACCTATCTATAAACCAAGTAATCACATCCATGTGTGAAGAAAAAGTAAATACCTGCAGCTGATAAATCAAAAAGTTTTGCTCTTTGGCAATCAGCACTGTTCCCTAGTGAATGGAGTAATATTTCAAGCAGCTGAAACCCATGAACCAGTATAGCCTACAGAGAATAGTAGATACAACAAAAAGCACCTCATCAAATCATGATCAAATAACATTCACGGAATAATAGTATCATAGAACATCCAGAATGAACATATCATTAAAAGGAAAAAAAGAAGCTAATGATACCTGCATGGTCTCAAAAGCAATACTCAGAGGCTCAAAAAACAACAGCAAGAACATGGATGAATTTACTGTTTTGTACAGCATAAAGCTCAGCCAAATCCTGAAATGCACCCACAATATAACTTAAATAACTAGAATATAGATTGTGACAAGCTGAGTTGCCAGCTTGAAATGAGGAAATGCTAAAACAGGTACTCTACTTCCCTCGGTCGCTACATTTGAAAGGACATCCAAAAAGTAATGAAATCAATAGATCATATATTCATTCCTAGAGGCTAGGTACTCGGAGAAAAATGTGTTTTCCCTATTTCAAAAGAAGTTAGAAGTAGAGCAATACCAGAATAAATTGAAAGAGAGGGCAAAAAGAAACACAGAAAAGACTCGAAAATATGCCCAAGGTGTAGCAGAAGGAGAAGCATTCAAGCGTTCAAATCTATCCCGGGCCAACGCTTGAAACATCTGTATCATTTGCTCAACAATATGTTAGGATGCATAAAATGCAATTCAAATTCTTCTGATGTGAGCTAAAACAAAAAACTCCATCACAAATTAAATTAAATACCTTTAGACAACATATAACAGTCAACCAAATTGACCAAAGACATGCTTGGTATACTGTTGGTGGAATTACTAATGGTAGAAAGGTCCCCTGTTTCAAAAATCATCACTATATATCAGCATTAGTGAAGAAGGAAAAAAATTGAAATATGTACCTCACAAGTAAATAACCCTGGAAACATCTCAATATAACCTTAAAATTGAACGATCCAAAATGCATAAACAATTTCCATGACTTGCTTTCACCATAAAACTATCAGCTATCAAACTACAGGCAACTTATGCCAACTGACAGAAGATACTTTTCTCTCTCTCTCTCTCTTTGTGAAGCAATTTATTCAAGCTCAATTACTCAATTTAGTTCTACGAATAAAGAAGTAACCATTGTTCTACAGATACATAACTGATACTCAAAGGAAGACTTGGAGATAGTCTATTTACTTCCTGGATCGAGAACTGGAGGTTTGTACAATCAAAGCAAACTGTTCAAATCATGTAAAACATTTACCTTGTAGATAACATAATTGATAAGGCGCTCTACTAATTTCCGAGTTTCTAAGGGGTATAGCTTGCCAAAAAATACAGTCTGCACAGCAGAAAAGAAACCAATTTAATTGGACAATGTCTATAAAAATAAAATAATTTTTTTTGATAAGATAAAAATAAAATTATACAAATTTAACAATCAAACGTTATTCAAATCAACATGCCCTTTTTTCGTCAGAAAACACATGATACCATGAAGATAAATAACAGAAACATACTAACTTTGCTAAAATTTCATCTTCACAATTTTTGAAATGGGCATCTTCTAAACTCAATTACAAGATCTTCTAACGTTCTTAGAAAGACACGAATTTAATTAAAATTTCCACAGCTTTTGTTTAAATTCAGGACTGGGAATTAAAGTTCTTATCTAGTTTTTAACTGTACCCTTTTAAAATGATTATCCCAAAGTAATTTTCACAAAGCAGGGTGCAGATTGCTCAAAACATGTTTATCTTGAATTAACTTGTCATGTACATTGCTGAAAATATTTGTTCTTTAAGTTAGAATCGTGTATTGCGGGAACTCAAATAGCAAACCACTGTTAAACTCATTTCTTAACACAAATAACCGTTGCATGATGTTTATCTCATTGTAAAGTAAAATTTACGAATACATTAAGGCTTATTGAAAGATATTAAACTGACCTTTAGAGAGAGGATGATTAGAATAAATACATTGAGCACAAAATTTGCCAGCAGAGCCAAGGAGGTATAAGAACCTAAAAGGAGCTCAAGTGCACGGTCAACATTTTCCGTATGAATAAAATTCTCGCTAATTAACCCATCATTCTGAAGTTTATCGAGTGAAAATTCCGCCCAAACTTGAAGACCTATGAAGCTTAAAGCCGTGGACATTGCTGAGATTGCCAAGTAGCTCACAGCCATCGGTAACAAAAACAAAATTTCCACCAAAACCAAACTTCCAAATTTTCATAAGAACTAAATGATCATCACTGATCGCAGGCAATAATGACAATTTTTGGATAACATAAGTAGCTCAGACTTAAAATTTGGCACGCTTAATGGTAATCAATTAAACAAATTGCAGTTATTTTGCAACCATGAGAACCTGAAAAATAAGCCCATGAAAAAAAATAAGAAAATAACCAGCCAGCAAAGCAGCATTTTAAACACACACACAGAGCAAGTATTAGCAGTTAATGAATTCATTGATGTTAATTTTTCAACTTCTAAATAACCGTGTCCTTTTCAGATCTCATAAATCGGTTTCTTTGAAATATAACAGATTGAGATGGATCAAAAAACAGCAACCGATAAAAGTGAAACGCCAACGGAATTCACAATAACTAAAGCGCAAGCATATTGAACGATTTAATTGAATAAGGAGTTAAACCCTAAGACTAAATTTCAAAGCATCGACGAACAAATAGAATCAGGAAACGGAAATAAGATAGCAACAAAATTTAGGGAATTTTGGAGATTGAAAAAGAAGGGATGGACATAAATTCATTGATTCGTCATGCATAATCTAATAATATGGAACAACTGCTTGAGTAAATAATAGACAAAAGAGAAAAAGATCGAAAGAATCCGAAACCTGATTCGATCTCATATGAGGAGATGAAGAGGAAGCAGTCACAAGACGGTAGAGGTACCGGCAAATATTCACCGGCAATTGCATGCTCTTTTTTCTTTTTTCCCCCTTTTAATTAATATATAGAAAATTTGAGTAAAATTGACAAAATAAGTTATATAGAAAAAGGATAGATAGACGGCCGGTGTCGGGTAGGTTTATTTTTTGCGGGGTAGAAAAAAGATAAATCCTCAATTACTATTTTCCTAGATATATTTGCACGAAGTATCTGTTTATATATGTTTATATATGTTTAAATATGTAAAAGTTTTGTCAACTGTTTCATAACTTAAAAAATTAAGTGTTTATATTTTCTTTTTCTTTTTTTTTATTATTTCAATTAAAAAAATTAGTTAATTTTAATTTATATTTAATTTTATTACTAAATATTAGTTTAAATATTATAAAAAATAAATGAATTTTGTAGTTCCAATAAAATAAAATAAAAACAAATATTTATTATTAATATTAATTTATGTAGATATCTATCTTTTTTCTATGATAAGATTTTGATGTATATTGTCATTAGGTCTTTAATATTTATTAGTATTAAAATTGTATATTACATCTATTACTTATGACTATAAATATAAAGGTTAAAAATATATATTTTTTTATATAAAAAATTTAGGTCAATCAAATTTCATTTAAATTTGTGGTAGAAGCATAAATATAGATATTAAAAGAATGGGTAAAGTACTGAAATGTTCCCTTGACTATAGCTTATTGCTTTGTTGAGTCATCTGACTATTAAAAGTTACAAAATGGTCCTTCGACTATAGGACGTTGCTTTGTTGAGTGCCTCAACTATTAGAAGTTACAAAATGGTCATTTAACTATTCATTATATTCCAAACTCGTTATTTTTCGTTAAAAAATTAACGATAGTCTGAGTTGAATGTTAATATGATGTCTGAGATGTGATAACAGTTTGAGATTCTGATCAATCACATAATGATGTTGAAGAATTAATTGCTCAGATAGGGTGTTTGCTACAGTTCGAACGTTGGTCGTCAGGTGGTCCGGGCGACCAAGGAGGTCGCCAAGTCGTCCGAGCGACCTGTGCTACGTTGTTGTTGCTGCTCTTCACGTGCATGGGCCATGCAATCCAAGCGACCATGGAGGTCGTCGTGCCGTCCGAGCGACCTTAATAGGTCGCCATGTGATCCCCGCGACCAAACTGCTGCCCGTGATTCCTGCCTCTACTCCCGCGCATGATGCTGCTGCAATAATGCCCTGCATGATTTGAGGCAATAATTCATGCATTATTCACACGTGAAAAATGCTTGAATTATTGCAGTAACAAGTTTAGGTTTCAGGGGCCGATTTAGGGTTATATATTGCTTGGCCATGGGTATGGGGTACGGTTAAGAAGAAAGAAAGGAAGAAGAAAGAAATGAAAGGAATAAGAAAGGAAGAAGAAGAAAGGGAAAAGAAGAGATCGGGTAAAAGTTTGTTAGTTTAAATTATTAGTTTATTAGTTTAAGTTGTATTATATTAGTTTGTCAGTTTAAGTTATATATTATATTTATATAAAAAATTAGTTAATTAGTTTCTTAGTTTCTTAGTTTAAGTTATATTATATGTAAAAAAATTATTTAATTAGTTTATTAGTGTGTTTAAACTTATATTAGGGTCTGTTTGTTTGGGGGAAAACCAATTACAGAATTGGTTTTTCCCGAAATCTCGTGTTTGTTTCATGTAATTCATTTTCCGGAAAATATTTTTCCGTGTTTGTTTCATGTAATTCGTTTTACGAAAAATGTTTTCTAGTGTTTGGTTGGAGGAAAACTGGTTGGTCAACGTAAAACATTTTCCTGGTCAACAGAATTTCCTTTGTGTTTTCTGGAAAATAACTTACGGTCTGATTTTCTGTAAGTCATTCTCTGAACTTTTCACTTCAAAGAATAAATATTCAAAATAATTTTATTTTATGAATTTAATATTAATAAAATATTTTAATATCATTTTAATCAAAATATTAATTATTAAAATATTTAAAATATATTTATTAATATTTCTAATAATATAATATTATATTTTTAACATTATACTAAAATAATCAATTATATTATAAATAATATAAGATATTATATTTTTATTTTAATAATATATAATAAATTATTAATAAAATGTATATTATTTGTTAATTTCATAGAAATGATATTATTAAATTATTAATAATTAATAATATTATTTATATATTTAATATTAATATAATAATAATATAACACTAGTAGAAAAAAGTTTAAACAACATCTTCCAAACATCGTAAAATGTTTTCCAGATGTTTTTCAGAAAAATGTAATTCATTTTATGGAAAATAGTTTTTGGAAAACGTTTTCCATAAATGTAATTCATTTTCCAGAATTCAAATTCCAGTAATTCATTTTTTAAAAAATCAATTACAGCCAAACAAACAGACCCTTAGTTTGTTTGTTGAAGTTGAAGTTATATTATAAAAAAAATAATGCTTAATTAGTTTGTTAATTTGTTATTTTAAGTAAATTATATTATAATAAAAGAAATAGTTTATTAGTTTAAGTTATAATTTGTTATTTTTTGTTGTTATGTAAATTAGTATTATATTAGATTATATAAGATTAATTTGTTTAATTTATTGTTGTTTAAAAAAATATTTTATTTACACCTACAGGGCATTATTCCACAACTTTTGTCCACTTACATATTGATTTGAAGAAAGAAAAAAGAAAGGAAATGAAGAAAACATAAATACGCAGGTAATTTGTTATTTTTTGTTGTTGTAATGTGTAAATTAGTTAGTTAATTAATTTATAGTAGATTATATAAAATTAATTTTTTTAATTTATTATTGTTTAAAAAATATTTTGTTTAAAAATAGTTATTGTTGTTTAAAAAAATATTTTGTTTAATTTATATTAGATTATGTGTAAATTAGTAAGGAGTAAAAATTGAATCGAATATAATCTTAAAATTTATAAAAATTAATTAACAAATTTGTCAGATATTTAAAAAATAAAAAAAATATCAAACTAATTATTATTATTATTAATCATTACTAAATGATTAGTATCAAATTCAAATCATTAAATATTTATAATAAATAATTATTAGTAATCATTACTAAATCATGTCATTATTAAATCATTAAATATCAAATCATTAGATTAATAATAATTATTAAATTATTATTAGTAATATTAGTAATTAATTAATCATGTTAAATAATTATTAGTAATAATATTAGCAATTATTGGTGCAATGTTGGTTATTTTTTAATTAATTTATTTTTATTCAAATTAATTTATATTATTTTTTATTTTATCGTTAATATTTAATTTTTAAAAATATAAAAATTTTATTTTATCGTTAATATAATAGTATAGTATAGTATATTATATTATTTATTTAATGATTTATGAAATTATCTTATCAAATTTTTTAATCTAAATTTATATATATATTTTATTTGTAGAGAAAATGAGCAACAACTTTTTCACGATTGTCCATTATAATGGACAGATTATGGAAAATGAGGTCGGAATTATTTTTCAGTCTTAAAAACCAATAAATATAATGTTCAAAAGAGACATCACATTTGTAGAAATGAAACAGAAGATAGAAAGAAAAATTCGAGCTGTAGTTGATGGTTTGATATATAGGTTTATGATATGTCTCAACCCAGTTAGATATGTTGTTGTACCACTTGAAGAAGATGATGATATTGAAACCATGATTGGATTACATGTGTCAACCAATATAGCACTTATTTAGTTATTTGTTGATGTGTGTAACATATATGATGTTCCTGAGTCATCAAGAAATATGGCTCGAAATTCATCTGAAATGGCTTTCGATAGTGAGTTTGAGGACCCGACATACATGTGCCTAAACAGCTTTATGACACTATTGGAAAGTGGAAATGAAGTCAGAGGGATATCCGCAGCAGCAGAGTATGAGACAAGAAACATACACCATTCGGAATTAACTGTTGATATTGATGCTGAAAATCGATGGGGAGAAATTCATGATGATTCAAGCGAAGATGAAGAAATCGAAGAACCCGTTTTGGGCGACGATAATAATGTTTTCGGTGGAGGTGCAATTGACTTGGCCATTGATGAAGTTCTGACACCGTATGAAGCTACTCCTCACATGTACGAGATAGATTATGATGCGATGAGGGCACCTAAATTCCCAGACATACCACATTTACCTCCGTACCAAAAGGCTGAATCATTCAAAAATTTTGGTGAATTTTCAGTTGGGGTGCAATTCAGAGGAAAAAATGAAGCTACGCCGACGATTAAAGAGTGTTGCATCAAATGCCATGTTGATGTTCATGTTGTAGAGTCCAACCAGAAAATCCTATACGCGAAGTGTGTTAAATATGGCCCAGAGTGCAAGTGCAATATCAAAGTGTCGAAAATTCAAAGGCATGATGCTTGGGTCATCACAAGGTACAATGGTCCTCACACGTGTTTATGAAACTCCATCGAACAAGATCACCGACTATTGGACTCCGTTGTAATATGCGAATACGTGAAGGTGATGGTTGAAAAGAATCTAAGGACTCTTGTTCAGTGTTAGTTGCATCTATTCGAAGCCAATTTGGATATCAAGTAAAATGTGGCAAGGTGTGGAATGCGAAGGTGAATACAATGAAGCTGACATATGGAGATTGAGATACATCGTACAATGAGCTACCACATTTTCTACAAGCAATAAAATGATTTATCCCAGGAACCATAGTGAAGTCTCAAACCATGCCCGCATATGACGAAGAAGGTCAACTTGTGTTAGGAAAGAAAATATTTCATAGACACTTTTGGGCATTCAAGTCATGTATTGAAGGATTTCCATTTTGTAAACGTATTATCCAAGTAGATGGTACGTGGTTGTATGGTCAATATAGGCATGTACTCTTGATGGAAGTTGCGTAAGATGGTGAGCGAAATATCTTTCTAATTGCATTCTCCATTGTTGAGGGAGAGACAACAGAGGCTTGGGATTTCTTTTTGACCAATCTATGTCAATATGTTGTTTGAGAAAATGAAGTTTGCTTGATATCCAATAGAGGAACGGGTATTTTGGCGGCAATTAAACGACCAGGAAGTCATTGGATACTTTCGCATGCATATTCGACATTTTGTATCCGTCATATTGGTAAGAATAATATCGGCCATTTTCATAACGCACACATTCGTAGCGAGATAGTAAGCATGGGTAAGTTTTATTTTTAATATTTGTGCATTTTTTATGTGGTTTTTTTAATTGATGTTTAACACAATATATTATGAAACAGGATATGAACTATACCGACCAAATTTTGATAAGAGATTGGAGAATTTGAAGGTATTTTATGATGATTAGCGTGTTTAGAAGTGGGCTTCAAAAATACCGCGGGAAAAATGGTCGCATGTATACGATGAAGGTCGACGATACGGACATATGACCATAAATCTTGCTGAGGCCATTAATTCAGTACTAAAAGGTACATGTCATCTCCCAATAGCGAGTGTGGTGAAATAGACGTACTTTAGGTTGACTAAGGTTTGGTCCGATAAAGGTAAGGAAATTGAGTGTCTCATAAATAGAGGTCAAACTTGGGCTCCTACAGTGGTGGAAGCAAATGAACGATTGGCAACATTAATGGTTGTTTATAATTTCGATCGAGTTGGTCATACTTTTGTTATGTCATGCATACGCCGTAACGTCAGAGGAGAATACCAAATATTTAGAGTTGATTTATGACACAAATGTTGTGATTGTGGTCGCTTTCAGGCATGGAAATATTTGTGTGCTCATGCAGTCGCTAAATGTATGTATGTTGGTGTAAGTGCATACACTTATGTTGATGAATGCTTTCACCTACATAGGATATTAAATGTCTAAAGCTATGTGTTCAAGCATATCCTAAATGAATCATATTGGCCCAAAAAGGATCATGATGAATGGCTGCCAAATCCAATGCTTCGTAGAATTCCAAAGGGTCGACCTGAGTCCAATCGTATTCATACTAGTATGGATTTTCATGCTAGAGAGAGATGTCAACCAAAGAGATGCGAATTATGTAGGGGTGAAGGTCTTTAAAAAAACAAATGTCCTAATTTACCAAGTATATGCCTCATTAGTAATCATATTTGTATTTCTATGTATTTATATATTTGATTTTGTAATAATGAATCGATTTTTGCAAGGAAATTTATGAAATTTTTTATCTTAAATTATTAAATCTTTGAATTTAAGTTGAATTTATGTTTTATAACTAATAATTATTAAATCAAATTTATGTATTTTTAATAATATTTAAGTTCATTTTTAATTGAATTATTTATATTTTATTTATATTTTATCTTATTATTATTTATAAATATTCGAATTTATTCAATTTAAATCGAATTTATAAAATTTATGTATGGACAAAATAGCTGAAAAAATGCATGGGGATTATTTCCCCCCAAAATAATTAATAATGATTTAGTAATGATTACTAATAATAAATAATTATTAATGATTTAGATTTAATAATGATATGATTTAATAACGATTATTAATAATTATTTATTATAAATATTTAATGATTTGAATTTGATATTAATGATTTAGTAATGATTACTAATAATAAAATTATAAGATTTAATAATGATTTGATAATAATGTTTTAATAATGATTACTACTAATTTGATAATATTTTTTATTTTTTAAATACCAAACAAATTTGATAATTAATTTTTATAAATTTTAAGATTATATTCGATTCAATTTTTACTCCTTACTCAAATGAAGAACTTTTACTAAAGATTTTGAAATTTAATCGAGTAAAATACTCAATTTAAACTAAGTAGTATCGATACTGCTAAGGCTGTACCGATACCATGGAAACAGAACCTCAAAATAGTATCGATACTACTAATAATTTATTATTAATATTTAATGATTTGATATTTAATGATTTAGTAATGATATGATATAGTAATGATTACTAATAATGATTTATTATTAGTATTTAATGATTTGATACTAATGATTTAGTAATGATTATTAATAATAAATTATAATAATTACTTATAATGATTTAATAATATAATATTTAAGTTTAAATATTTTACATATTTAAGTTTATTTTAAATTGAAATTTAAGTTTTTAAGATAAGGTTAAAAAATTCTAAATACATAACTTATGTTTACAAAGTAAAATACTAGTCTAATTTAAATATTTAATTTTAAACAAATAACAATTGAGTTTATAATTTTTGTCGGGTGTTGTTAAATGATAATGTCGGGGTGGATGTCTGATGTGTTGTGGTCGTTGCGAATGCTCAGTAGTATGGTACTCGTCCTCCTCATTCATTGGAGGCATTTCAATTGGTGTTGTAAATATATTCCAACCACTATGCTATACCATTCCACCAGTTTGCTCTTTCATCCCACTTGGAAATGTTGACTGACAACTAATGGTATTTGACATCATAGATGTCATTTGGTCAAAATCATATGTCAACTCAAACATGGAGAGTAGATGAGTTCCTGAGGCTGCACAAACTCTGGTACGTATGCCGGGATAGTAAAATCATCAAATGCATGATGCATCGATCCCGCATCGTCAAACGGTTGTGGTGCGCTATTATCCACATGGGTTATTTCCGCTTCAGGTTGTTAAGATGAACTCTCAGTCCCACTCGGTAGAAAGTATTCAGATTTACCAAATTTTTTTCTTAAATTTCAAAAACTGTCGCCTTTCTACCCTTGTTGTCAAGAACGACTTTCCATTATCCCAATAATAATCAAGGTAAGCCGAAGTCTCAAAATTAAAGTCATCATCTTGAATGAGATCAAGAGTTGGCAAGAATAAAACCATATTGTTCAAAGCATTAATGTAGTTTGCATGCTTCTCAACCCAATTCACCTTTTCTTTACGGCGACCATCTAATTTGTGGAGATGGTCATGCGTCTCAACCCAATTCACATGATGGTGACCATCTAATTTGTGGAGGTGGTCATGATCCCATGGACTCTGCGAAATAGGTTGGTAGAATCCGAATTGCCTCAACACTCTATCATCAATTTGGATCTCAACAAAAGTAAAATTAATCAATGGTGTAACATATTATATATACCTCTTTTTTGCCCTTAATGTCGATCTTCAGCCGAAACTCTTTAATATTGTTGTGCACCAATCCCGTGCCTTCTATTTTATTCCTTCACCTGTATATCAATCAAAACAAAAATATGACCATTTTGTTCAATATTTGTAATCAAATAAATAATTTATAATTAATATTTTATATTAAAATAGAGAATTCATATTACCTTCCGATAAGTAGAAAGTCAACCACAGTCCGACTAATCGGTATAAAAAACGGAAGTCTATGCCAAGCCCATAATTATAGCAGCATCAGACATCCACCAATTTATGTTGTATTCTTATTATTCACGACTAATGATGCCTTGCAGATCTGACGATACAAGAACGCCAATATCACCGATCCCTAGTTATATTGCCTAATATTCACAAAATTTCTTAAAAATAAAAGATACTGAGTGTGAACTAGATTACCGGATTTATCCGGCATCAAACTTCCCCCAATCAACTGCAATATATATGCTCGTGTTGGATATATAATTTATTGTTTCCGTACTATTTCGTTGGAGCTAAAATTGATTCTTCAACCATGACAACTTCACACGCCACCCTTTACACTATGGTGTTATTGCCGTTTGCCCAAGAAATACACTGTAAAATTGTTCCACATTATTTTACTAATTGGTCATTACCACCGACATCCCATTTGTTTGGACCCCGAGTTGCATTGCCACATCTTTAAGAGTTATCGTACATTCTCCACATGAAAAATGAAATGTGTGAGTTTCTGGTCTCCAACGTTCAATCAACGCACTGATCAAACCTGTGACCAACTTGTATTCTCGCACAAATGTTACATAGTAAAATCCAACATGTTGCAAGTTTTCTTCTATCAATTAGTGTGGCTTGACCGGAATATTTAGCCGATGACGAAGGACTCATTGCTCATCCCCTGCAATTAAATAATTCAAAAAATTTATCACAATCATAAAATAATCTTTAAATATTTAATAATAATAATAATTTATTAAACAAATATTTTATTTTATTAAATAATAATAACACCATTATTCCCAAATGAGTAGAAATATGTTGATTGTCAAGTCTCAGCAGTGAATTTTGTGCAACCATTCGAATGAATTTGTAAAAAAAATAAAACAACAATATTTAAAAAATTATTTAATATAATCTAATGTTAACTGACTAATTTACACTACACAAGAACAAAAAATAACAAATTATAACTTAAACTAATAAACTATTTTTTTATTATAATCAAACTTAACTTAAACTAACAAACTAAAAAACTAATTAGCTAATTTTTTTTATATAATATAACTTCAACAAACAAACAAACTAATATAAATTAAACGACATATAATAAAAATATTAATGTAACTTAAACTATAACTATTTTTTTAATAAAATAACGACATATAATAAATTAAATATAATTCAACAAACAAATTTAATATAATTCTTCAACATTAATCTAACTTAAACTAACAAACTAATTAAATAATTTTTTTTATATAATATAAATAGCCCTAAATTATACCCTAACTAACTAACTAACTAACAAACTAATAATTTAAACTAATTTAAAAATTACAAAATTACCTTACGATCCCTTCTTCTTCCTCCTTTCTTCTCCCTTTCTTTCTTCTCCCTTTTTTTCTGCTTACAACCTAACTCCCCGCTCAATATATAACAACCCGGGCGTTGAAGCCAATAATTCATGCAACAATTATTGCTGCCCTACCCGTGAATGCTGCAATAATACAGCTATTATAGCTACGTACAAGGGCCGTTGCTGCGGGAGCAGACTATACAGAACCTTGGTCGTCCGGATTACATGTCAACCTGCTTGGTCACTCGGACGGCACGACAACCTCCATGGTCACTTAAATTGCTTGGCGACCTACGTGCGTGAAGAATTGCAATAGCAACAACGCAACACAGGTCGCTCGAACGGTTTGGTGACCTCCTTGGTCGCCCGAAGCACCTGGCGACCAACGTTCGAACTGTAGCAATCACCCCATTTCAGCAAACAAGTCCTCGACAACATTATCTCACGATTTTTTTTCAATGCATTATCTCACGAATTTTGCCATAATTTACTTATAAATTTATAAATTATCTACCAATAATGATTATAATAAGATTCGAACATAACATTACATGTTCAAATTCTAAAATTTCAATCACTTATACCAATACTCATTAGTAAAATTAAAAAATATATTATAAACAAGTTATAATAACACAATTCTCTCCTTATTTTTATATCTCTTATTTTTTTCTATTGTTTTTTTCTTTTTTATTTAAAAATATCTGGATAATCAGATGAAAAAGTGAAATGGATAAAGGTATCAATTGGAAGGTATACAAAATAATTTATTTGCACGGCAATAGCCATAGACGAAGCTTAGTAGAGTTCAGTGTTCTTGTGTCAGCTCTTTTATTATGTAATAATATGAAATATATGTATATTTATAATATTGTTACTGAAACAAAAACAGAGTCCCGCACTCCAATCCCACAATTTGACACATCTTTACCTTGTTATGGAGTTGCAATGGTCATCTCGGTGATTATCACGAAATCACTATTTGTCAACCTTGTTATGGAGTTACGACGATCGTCGCGGTGATTATTGTGAAACCACAATTTTAGGTTTGTTCGTCACGGTTTAAAGTTCATCGAATATTGTCACTTGACTATTCATCGGATAGTTAATCGTCGATGAAGATGAGATCAAATAGAGAATCGATATACAATAACGACGCCGACAAACGGCAACAAGCGTAGATATGAAAATTAAGATTTCCAAATTCAAAATGACGTTAACTTCAAAATTAACACTTTTTTCGTACTATATTTTCAATCCCTTATTTACCCATACCAAATCCCAGAAAGGCCCCTACCAAAGAAAAACCCAATCAGCTCTTCTGCTAGAAAATTAGTTGATTTGAACCTGAAAAACATCATTCTTCTCCTCCTTGATCTTAGGAACCACCACTTTGAGTACACCGTTCTTCATCTCCGCCTTAATCTGATCGGTCTTGTAAACTTTGTCAGGCAAATGGATCCTGCTGGTGTACCTACCGTCAGTTTCCTCCTTGTCAGATTCTTTGGCCTCGCCTTTGATAACCAGAGTGTTCTGTTCCACGGAAACTTTGACATCCTCTTTCCCCAGCCCCGGCATGTCAATCCTTAGGTTCAAGGCGTCCTCCGTTTCTTTGGCGTCCCAGCTCCGGCGGAGACCCCCTCCCATTCCACGTGAAGCAGAGACGATTGGGTTCTCCATCATCATGTTCAGAACTTGGCTCAGGCTCCTCGTTGGGGAGAACGGATCAAACACATCTGCATATAAAAAATGGATTGCCCAAATCAGCATCAAATTTAGTTATATAGAAGAACAAAAACAAAAGGACACGAAATGGAAAACAGAATGGTAGACGACTACCTGAGAAGAAGCCATCACCGAGGCGAGAAAGTGAACGAACGCGGCGGCGATCGTCGCTGAAGTCACTCTCGTGACCGTCGTCGTCGTCGAACTCACGGATGGCGTTGGTTTTGAAGAGCCTGGAGGTGGACGGAGCAACGGCCATTGGGCGGACCACGCACAAGGAGCTAGGAAGGATGTTCGATGAAACGAGTCTCCTCAGAGCTAGAGAAGCCATTGATATTTGATTTGTAAGTAAAAAATTAGCAGAATCGCTTGTGAGAGCAGATGGATAATTAGGAGCCAGTAATTACTTGAAGAGTTTGCCTGCTGGAGGAGGGGTAGATAGTGGGTCTTTTATACAATGGAAGGAGGAAGATGCTAGAGAGATTTCTAGAAGGATTACGCAGGTATTAGATGATTCTCGAAGCACTCGTCACATATAATGGCTAGAGTTATGTTTGTCCTCCAAGAAAACGTAAATAAAAGTTATTGGGCTTAGGCCTATATGCAATTTGTTTTTTTCATTTCTTCTAATGGTTTCTAGAAAAATCGCGAGGTCCCTCATCTTCCTAGTGTCATTATTTAAGCTAAGAATTATCAAAAAATCATGAAACTAATATTTTAAGTTTAATTGTGTCACTATTTCAAAATTATATCAAAATATTAATAAAAGGCTTAGGCATGAGACTTCAATAAAAGGTTTATATGTTTAACTACTAAACTAAATTATTTAATTATTTTTTTCTTGAAGTGGGATTAAAATTAAATACAGAAATAAATTAATTTTTAAATGAATTAGAAAATAACTTTAATCTAAATTTCTATTTTCACCAGAATTTAAAGTAATTATTAATTTGATTAAAAATGTAATAATTATATATGGGTTGATGGTCACCCCTACGTGGGCTAATGTGTTCGGGCTTATGTTTGAGGTTTGGGGTGCAGTTGATTCTTCTGGCAAACGACTATCGGTGCGCCAACAAAATTTAGTTAAATTTTGAAAGAGAACGTTCTGAACGTCATCATAAGGCCCACGGTCCACAGCTCACAGCTGACGGCCCTGTTAATACCGAAAGGCAACTCAACTCCACTCCCCTATCGTCATTTTGCACCATTAGCAACAGCAACGAATACTTGCTCCGGAAAACCAACAAAATCGTCCTCTGTGCTGACCTGTTGGCCTTAGAGGCCTGAAGAAAAGATACAATGATGCTAGATCTTGGTCCTTTTTCAGAGGAGAAATTCGATCCGAAGAAATGGATAAACACGGCGTGCAAGACACGGCAACCTCAGGATTCCCTCGACAAGCACATGGTGGATCTCGAAATGAAGCTCCAAATGGTATCCGAAGAGATCGCCGCTTCGCTCGAGGAGCAAAGTTCTTCCGCTCTCCTCCGTGTCCCTCGCGCTACCCGTGATGTTCTCCGTCTTCAAGACGATGCCGTTTCTCTCCGCAATTCTGTTGCCGGCATCCTCGACAAGCTCAAGAAGGTATGATACTTGCCTTTCAGATCTTATATCGTTTCAATCTTGCTGGAGTACTTCTCTGGAAACTCGAAAGATTCCTTGTTCATCGGAGGTCAAAATGATATGATTTGTTTATGTTTGAGCTGAACCGAAATTCAATTCCCCCTACTTAAAGATTTAAGATAAAATGTTAATCTTACGCTTAAATTCGTCATATTCTAGTGCCATGGAATAGTATTTGTTTATATTTGAGCTGAATTGAGATTCGATTCCTTTTATATTCTGAATTAAGCTAAAAAGTTAACCGTTAGAGTAATCTTACGCTTATATTTTGTTAAGTTTTAATGCCATGAAATAAGATTGGATTTGATGTAGGTTTTATAATTAATTTATGGATCTGAAAATGAATTTACTTTCTACCTTGATCTCGCAACTTACTGGCTCGTATTTGCAGGCAGAGGGATCATCGGCAGAGTCTATATCTGCTCTTGCTAAAGTTGACACTGTCAAGCAGCGAATGGAAGCTGCATACGAGACACTGCAAGTGAGGATCATTGATTATTTCGTCCTGACCTTTCTCATATTCAACTTTTGAAGTTCGAGTTAGTGTTGCTGAATATTTGTTTGATTGTATCTGCAAAAACAGGATGCCGCTGGATTAACACAACTTAGTGCAACAGTAGAGGATGTGTTTGCCTCCGGGGATCTTCCACGTGCTGCAGAAACCTTGGCTAACATGAGACATTGCTTATCTGCTGTTGGGGAGGTAGCTGTATTTTACAGCTCTTTTTTTATGTTATCTGATTTTTCATCAATAAAAGTTGGTTTCAAGATTTAATTGCTGCACTTAAACCTGTTCTTAGGTGGCCGAGTTTGCGAATATTAGGAAGCAACTTGAGGTCTTAGAGGACAGGTTGGACACAATGGTGCAGCCTCGTCTCACAGATGCATTATCCAATCGCAAGGTTACTATATTTTGTATGTGACATTTGTTGCTTTTTTACTTGCAATTCCCTTGTCCTGTTTTACTAATTGATTGCTCTATACATTTTTACTTATTATTCTATACAGGTTGATGTTGCTCAAGATTTGCGGGGAATACTTATCCGAATTGGTAGATTCAGGTCTCTGGAGTTGCACTATACCAAAGTTCACCTAAAGCCCATAAAGCAGCTCTGGGATTATTTTGACTCTAAAAAGAGAGTTAGTAAGCTTGCTAATGAGAAGAGCGAAGCTGAAAGGCTGGCAAGTAATAATGACTCACAGTCAAGTTCTCTGGCTGTTTCTTTCTCAAGTTGGCTTCCTACTTTCTATGACGAGTTGCTACTCTACCTTGAACAAGAATGGAAGTGGTATTTATTATTGACATTTCAATGCTCCACAGTTAAATTCTCAGAGTCTTTTTCCCATGCATTCTTATTTTATTTTCTGGTAAATTTTAATTGCTTTAGATTCTATGTTACCCTAAAATTTGCTGCAAAAAGAGTTCCTTACTTTGGAATTTATGTTACTTGCTTTCCATATATATATATTTATGCATCTTGTTTTTTGTTTTCAAAGTTGCTTGTTCAACATTCATGAATTGAAGGTTTTTGAAGGAACCAAGCATCAACTAAATTTATCACATTTGTCAGTCTTAATGGAAAATCGGAAAATATTACCGGATGTTTGGGAAATCTCTCTTCCAGAAAATAAATTTGGAATATGAAGATCCACTAAACTCTTCTTCACAGGTGTATGTTTGCTTTTCCTGATGATTATAAGACTCTTGTTCCAAAGCTTCTCACAGAAACCATGGCTGCTGTGGGGTCAAGTTTTGTTTCCCGGATCAACCTTGCTACTGGAGAGGTTGTTCTTGAAACAAAAGCACTTTCTAAGGGTAAAAGTTAACTTTCATGATATTCCTCAAGTTATTATTTGCATTGGTTGATCGATCTACCCGATCTTAGCTGGATAGCTCAGGATTACTTTTTTCCTCACACTCTTTGTTAATGACTTCAGGTATATTAGACATTTTATCTGGAGATCTGCAAAAAGGTAGTAAGATTCAGACTAAGCATCTAGAAGCTCTGATTGATTTACACAATATGACTGTCATCTTTGCAAGAAATATCCAGCATTTATTTTCAGAATCTGATCTCCAAGTTTTAATGGACACACTGAAGGCAGTGTACTTTCCATATGAATCATTTAAACAGAGGTAAGATATTACAAAGATAACAAAATGCAATGCCCATCTTTTGTGTTTTCCTATTTCTACATCTTGGGGCACAAAGTCTACCTCGATATACCTCTCAAACACTTCATTATAATGTATAGGATCTGTACTCAGCTTGTTTATAGGAAACCGACAAATTGTACTGTCTATGTTTCATAACTGTTCTTTTGATTTCTCCCCATTCAAGTTCCATTCGGGTTTAATTTTTTTCCTTTTAAGCAGGGGAGGATGTGGGCAAACCTTTTTACCATGTCTATTATTTCCAATTATTGCAATTTTATCTCTTTTGTATTATAGAGCTTATTTTGGTGTTATCTGTTTTTTAATGAGTTTTGGCTATGTTACAGGTATGGACACATGGAGCGAGCTATCCTCGCCTCTGAGATCGCTGGGGTGGATCTAAGGGGAGCTGTCACACGTGGTGTGGGAGCCCAGGGTATTGAACTTAGCGAGACAGTTCGAAGAATGGAAGAATCTATTCCTCAAGTTATATTACTTCTTGAGGCAGCTGTGGAGAGGTGCCTCAGCTTTACTGGCGGTTCAGAGGCTGATGAGTTGATTCTTGCACTTGATGACATAATGTTACAGTACATTTCTACCCTTCAAGACACCCTCAAATCACTTAGAGCTGTCTGCGGAGTGGACCGCAAGGACTTTGGCTTGGACAAGAAGGAAGGGGCTCAAAATTCAAGAAAAGCTGATTTGATCTCTAATGAAGAGGAGTGGTCAATTGTTCAAGGGGCCTTGCAGATACTCACAGTTGCAGACTGTCTAACAAGCAGATCGTCTGTCTTTGAAGCGTCATTGAGGGCAACTCTGGCTAGATTGAGAACAAGTTTGTCATTTTCAGCATTTGGTTTGAGTTTGGATCAAAACCAGCTGCCTGTCGCAAATGATGATGGAAATGGGGAGCCACCATTGGGTGAAAGAGCTGCCTTGGATGTTGCAGCGGTGCGGCTTGTTAATGTTCCCGAGAAGTCCCGGAAACTATTTAACCTTTTAGATCAGGTAATTGAAAATAAAATATATTCCTCCTTTTTTGTTCGCATATATTATGTGGCATTCAGCCAACAAAAGCTAAAAAGATGCGAGAGGTTAATTTGAAATCCACTTTGTTTACATTAATGTTGCCTAAATTGTCTTATGTTGTGTTCGTTCTGGTGTTAGTAGTCCATTTGACACACTGCATAATGAGAATGATAATTTGTTGTTGTGCAGTCTAAAGATCCTCGATTTCATGCACTTCCGCTTGCATCCCAAAGGGTAGCTGCATTCGCCGAAGCAGTGAATGAGCTGGTGTACGACGTCCTCATATCGAAAGTACGACAACGTCTCAGTGATGTGTCCCGTATGCCGATCTGGTCTGCAGCAGAGGAACAAAGTGCTTTCCCTCTACCAACCTTCAGTGCGTACCCTCAGTCCTATGTGACAAGTGTGGGGGAATATCTTCTCACTTTGCCTCAACAATTGGAACCACTTGCTGAGGGTATTTCTAACAGTGACGCCAACAATGATGAAGCTCAGTTCTTTGCAACAGAATGGATGTTCAAGGTAGCATTCTATCCCATTTTAACTGTTGACCATAAAAAGATGAAAAGATATATATATATATATATATATATTTTAATTTTGTGTAATTAACATTACTATGGCGGTGTTTTTTTGGGAAGGTTGCTGAAGGGGCCACCGCCTTGTACATGGAGCAGCTGCGTGGGATCCAATATATAACAGATCGTGGAGCACAGCAGCTGTCGGTTGATATTGAGTACTTGAGTAATGTGCTGTCTGCTCTCTCAGTGCCAATTCCTCCGGTTCTTGCAACCTTTCAGACCTGCCTTGGGACGCCTAGAGATCAGTTAAAAGACCTGTTAAAGGCCGACAATGGGAATCAACTTGATCTTCCCACTGCCAACCTTGTGTGTAAAATTCGGCGTCTGAATTTGGATTAGTAAATTTTGTGATTTCAAAATAACTCGGATCAACGTGACCATATTGCTTGCATTCCTCAAATTTTACTTCGATGTAGGGATAAATAAGAGACTCAAGTACCTCCACAGATGCATGATATAAATTTAGTCCAAACAAGATAAAAGGAGTTAAACAGTAATATTTCGGCGTCTGAATTTGGATTAGTAAATTTTGTGATTTCAAAATAACTCGGATCACGTGACCATATTGCTTGCATTCCTCAAATTTTACTTCGATGTAGGGATAAATAAGAGACTCAAGTACCTCCACAGATGCATGATATAAATTTAGTCCAAACAAGATAAAAGGAGTTAAACAGTAATATTGTTAGACCTACCTCAACCCTTTTCCTCTCTAGTAATTTCGATGAAAGGGAGTTGGTATGGTCCCAACAAGCTGTGAGTTACCAAGAATAATGTTTCATCCTTGATGACAAAATTCAGCACTATTTCAAAGCACACGTTTGTAAACTAGAAATAAAATAAGAGGTCTACCTCATTGGCTTTCAAAGCCAAAACATCTATTGTACAGAATGGCACTAATTAAGCCGAACCGGACTTCTTGAGGACCTCCTGTGACTATGTCTACCGGGGGAACGGGATCTGCTGCGGTTATGGTGCCTAACCCTGCCTCCATCTCTACCATTCTTGTACCTCCATTTCCTCTCTCCATCCCTACTGCCTCTCCCATTCCGCTCTCGAGACCTTTCACGGTCTAAGTCACGTTCTCGGTATCTGTCCGAATCCTTGTTCGGATCACGATATTTGTCACTATCACCTGAATGACTTCTGCTCCTCCTACTGTCGTATTCCTTCTCCCTCTGATTTCTCCGTTATTCAACTTCTTTTTCTCTAGCTAATATTTCCTCTTCTCTCGCTCTCTCCTTTGCTTCCTGAAAAGTTTGTTCATGTTCTTCATTCACAACAAAAGGTTAAATATGCTGACCCACAAATTATTCTACCAAGAAACATTTACCTTTAACTCAGAGATGAAATCCCTAACCATTCCATAACCAATATGTTGCTTTCCTGTAACATGGGACTGAGTCCTCACAGCAGCATTATTAGCTACTAGAAAAGATCCACAAACCTCACATAGGGCCATTTTCTTCTCCCGTGCAAGCATCAATACTTTGTCATTTTGAGGTTGCTGAGTCAAGACTGTCTTCTCAGCATTAAGTGCCTCCACCTAAACAAATATCACAGAAGGTCAAGCTTCAAACCCTGAACTATCTATTGTGATTTGTGATATATTTAAAAACCAGAAGTTAAATTGAAAAATAAAATTATTAAAGAGGCAATCGAGCAGAAACATACTTTCCAAGGTGGTCAAATGCTGTCCGTCTAGAATATGGCAACACTGAGTGAATGATATCTCACTACTTGTGGATCAATCACTAAATGATAAAGGAAAACCTTAACAGCACCTTTCTCATAAGTGCCTCAGCTTCATCCACCTTTCCAGCTTCACCACGGCTCTCCACTTGCTCCAGCATATTTTTTATTTTTTCCTCTAAGACAGATAGCTGTTCAGACTTTTCTGCAGATAGTGGAGCAGTCGGTGCTGGTTCCACCTCTTGAGCAAGGCGTTCTCGTCCATGCCTAACTCTTCTGTCAAGGTCCATCACCTAGACAGTGTAGGCATGTGAAAATTACAATTGTTGTCACTAGAAATCAAGAGGGATATTAAGTTAAAAAGTGAGGGCATTGGAACCCACTCAAACATCTTGAAGATGCTGAAAATTTGCTTTTAAGACAAAAGGCTAAGGTCCAATGGTTAAAAAATGGTGACAAATGTACCAAATTCTTTCACTCAGCAGTAGCTCTTAAGCACAAAAGAGAAACCATTCGTATCGTGATTGATGATCAAGGCAACAGACTGGAAACTTTTGATTCAATGTCTTCAGAGGTTTCTAACTACTTTTGCAACTTAATTGGTTCTGCTGACCCTGATGTGGTTATTACATATCCTAATCTTCTGCAAAACCTACTGAATTTTTCCTTGACTGAGGATAAATCAAATGAACTTGTGAAAGATATCTCTGAGGATGAAATCAAGATAGCTTTCTTCAGCCAAGGTAATGATAAAGCTCCTGGCCCTGATGGCTACACTCCTTTCTTCTTCAAACAATGCTGGTCCATCATTGATAATGATTTTATTGCTGCCATTAAACATTTCTTTCAAGATATGTTCCTTTTTCCAGCTTTTAATGCCACCTCTATAGCGCTTGTGCCTAAGATCCCTAATCCTTGCAAAGTTAAGGACTTCAGACCTATCTTGTGTTGCTCAGTTGTCTATAAAGCAATTTCTAAAATTCTGGTGAGTAGACTAACAAACATTATTCCTGATCTGGTTACCCTCAACCAAACTACATTCATTAAAGGTAGGAATATTATTGATAATACTCTACTTGCACAAGAACTTGTTAGGGGCTATAGTAGGAAGAAAATTTCTCCTAGATGCTCTCTGAAAGTTGATCTTCATAAAGCTTTTGATACACTTAATTGGGACTTCATTTCTGCTGTTCTTAAAGCCATTGGATTGCCTTCAACCTTTATCACTTGGATTGAAATATGTTTCTCTACTACTAGATACTCGGTTTCGTTTAATGGGAGTTTAATTGGATTCTTTAAAGGGGCGAAAGGAATTAGGCAAGGAGATCCTCTTTCTCCTTTACTATTTGTTCCTTCAATGAATGTACTCTCCAAGCTCCTAAACATAGCAGCTACTAGAGGAATCTTTGGGTTCCATCCTAAATGCAAAAAATTAGGTCTTACTCATCTTTCATTTGCTGATGACATTCTGATTTTCTGCAAGGGATCTACTGAATCTGTTATTGGGGTTAATAGCATTTTAGACCATTTCTACAAAATGTCAGGACTTAAACTCAACGCTTCTAAATGTGAGTTATTTGCTGCTGGTATGACTGCCTCAAAACTGGAAGAAATAAATATGCTTACGGGTTTTAAAATCAGCAGCCTTCCTGTTAGATACTTGGGCATTCCCCTCATAACCAGAAAAATTTCTGAAAAAGACTGCTTGCCTCTCATTGAAAAAATCAAAGCAAGATTGTATCATTGGTCTTCTCAATCTCTTACTTACGCTGGCAGGCTGGAACTAATTAAAACCGTATTATCTAGCCTTACCAATTTTTGGTGTAGGCAAATTTTCTTGTCTCAATCCGTTCTTAAAAAAGTTGAACAAATATGTTCATGGTTTTTCTGGAAAGGAGCTGATCAAAAAGCTTCTGGAGCTAGAGTAAGTTGGCATAACATTTGTTTCCTGAAATCTGAGGGAGACATAAAAACTTGGAACAAAGCTTGCATGCTCCTACTCATTAAAAATATCCTAGCAGGTGAAGGTTCACTTTGGGTGGCATGGATTAAATGCTATGTCCTCAAAGTGTCCTCAAAGATACGGACCTATGGACTGTTAACATCCGTCCATCTCTAAGCTGGAGTGTTAGGAAACTCCTTAAACTGCGATCGGAGGCTTACCCCATTTTGACTAATGGTGCTGTGACAGTGAGATCTATTTGGGATTCTATTCGTGAAAAAAGACCTCTTGTTTCCTGGCAGAAGATTATTTGGTTCCCACTACATATTCCTAAGCATAGTTTAATCTCTTGGATGGCTATGCTTGATAGACTTCCTACAAAGGAAAGACTTCACCGTATGGGACTGATTAACGACTGCAAATGTGTTTTTTGTGACAAACATACTGAAACAAGGGACCACCTATTCCTTCAATGTTCTATGGCAGATTTCATCTGGAAATCTGTTTTCTCTATTTCTGGCATTCAATTTTTTCCAAGTACATGGAATTCTTTTTGTGCATGGGCAACTTCTTCTTGGAAAGGAAAATCTCTGCTCACTTCAATTTTGAAGATAGCTCTCAACGCTACTATCTATTTTCTGTGGGATGAAAGAAACAAGAGACTGTTTTAAAGCCGGTCTAAGAATGCTCAAGAGCTGTTTCAAACCATAAGGGATATAGTCAGGCTACACTTAAGGAATAGGAACTTTAATAGAAATGACAATGTTAATATTACTCTTGTAAGGAATTGGGATATATGTGATCTTTGATTTTCTTTGTAAGTAGGTTGCTCCCTGTATTCCAGTATTTCAGTTACTGATTTTGTATTCTGTTACTGTAGCAATTTGCTATTTGGGTAATAAAATTTTAAATTATCCAAAAAACATTTCTCACAAAATTTAGTCAGTTCAGTTTCAAATTTCGACACATAAGCATTGTGTCTGACACTTCTCAACTATTAAAAGTTACAAAATAATCATTCAACTATTCATATATTCTAAACTCAACATTTTTCTTTAAAAATTTGACGATGGTTAGAGTTGGACGATAACATGTTGATTAAGATATGATAGTCATTTGAGATTTTAGATAAAACTTTATCATATTCCAGTTAGCATGTTAACGTTTAACTTAAATGACCATAAATTTTTTAACGAAAAATGACGAATTTAGATAATATGAATAGTTAGTTGATCATTTTTGTAACTTTTAATAGTTAAAAACCTCAAAAAAATAAGAACCTATAGTTGATGAATCATTTTATAATTTTTTATATTCTAGAGACTTAACAAAACAACGCTATCATTTGTATACTTTACCTTATAGTTATACGTTAATTTATTGATCGTGATATGATAATAAATAATATCATAATTTCAAACTATTGTAAGATAAAATTTTATCGTATCCTAATAATATATAATGTCAAGTGATATGTTGTTTTTGGTGCAACAGTTGCCTTTGCATGCTTACGGTGGAACGAACCCAAAGTTCCGGCCAACAATGACGTGAAGAGTTTGTTTCTGAGCAAAGAGAAATAGCAGGTCGTCTCTTGCAACTTAAGAAGCATGATCTGTGTATGGATGATGAAGGCAAAATTCATCAAGAAGCTAAAGTCAACAAAAGTCAGACCTCAACTTTGAGCAATCTATCAATCTCTGCAACTCAAGATCAATGTTAACAAAAACCCAATAGATATACAACGGCCTTCTTCTTCTTCTTCTTCTTCTTCATGTTTAAGATGGCATTACAAACAAATCCCCATGCACAGTGACAAAAGCAAGCAGAATCTGTGCCTACAAAATTTTTCTACTTTTTTTTTCCTAACCTGGAATTCCCAAGTTTTACTTCGACATCCTATGAGCAAGTGTTTATAAGGGCCGGGAAGAAAACACGTGGTTTATTGTTTTAATTTTTTAATTATCAAGTCAAATTTGTGTTACTGATTTAACGAGAGCTAATGATTGAGGGATTGAAATCGTACGGAAGATAAAAATCGATTTTTTTGAACTGATGACTAAAATTGAACAGATATAAAAACATAAGGGACTATTTTTGAGTTTACTCTAAAGTTTATGGATCAATTTAGAATATAAAAAATAGTTTGGGGCGTTTGGAGAATTAACTTATAAGTCTTTTTTTCATCAATATCATGATCTTTTTATACCTCCATTCCCATTTGGTTTGTGTGTGAAAGTGTAAAGCCTCCACGAGACAATAACAGACGCTAATGGCGCTCAAAGCCCTTTCCACATTTCTCTCCCCTCTCTTTCTTCCAAAGCACCACTCTCTCTCTATCTTCAACCCTACACCCCTCAATATTTACCGGCAACCCACTCCCGTTTCCTGCAAATCCATTCACTCGCACTCCCCAACCCAATTTCCACCCTCCGATACGAATTTACTGTCTTCCGATCCCGAAGGTACCGGTGCAGCTGCGCCAACCCGGGGAGACCGGTTTCTCGAAAGGCAACAGGCTGAAGAGGCGGCTAAGCTTGTCATAAAGGAGAGTAAGAAGAAGAAGAAGAAGGTTCTGAAGGTTAATACGAAAACCGCCTGTTGCTATGGTTGCGGAGCTCCATTGCAGACTTTGGAGCTGGATGCTCCGGGTTATGTGGATAAGGATACCTATGAATTGGTATTAAACTTTCAACTTTGACATTTTTAAAAAAATAGAGATTTATTTTGAATGATCAAATGCTTTTGATTTTAGTTTAAATGAAACAATTATGTTTGAATGGCCATTACATTATAATATGCTATTCTCTATTAGCAAAGTTGTAGGGAACAAAAAGCAAGTAGTTGTTGGGAAATTGATTGAACATATATTATTTTTTGCTTGAATAAATTGAAGTTTTTGGTCAAATTAGGTTGCTAATTTAATACTGGCTTGTATGATGGCAGAAGAAGAAACATCACCAGCTAAGAACGATTCTTTGTGGGAGATGTAGGCTTTTATCTCATGGGCATATGATAACTGCTGTTGGTGGGAATGGAGGTTATTCTGGGGGCAAGCAGTTTGTTTCGGCTGATGAGCTTCGAGAAAAGCTCTCTCACTTGCGACACGAGAAGGCTTTGATTGTTAAATTGGTGGGTGTCTCTAGTTTAACTTCCTAATAAAATTAATTAATTGTTTTGAGAAATTCTCGAATTTATCTGTGAATTTGGGTGACAAGTTCAGTGTGGTAAACGAGTATGCTAAATGTACATAACTTGTCATTTTGCTAGTAGTGAAGAACCACATTTCTATCAACTTATAATCAAGAGAAGCAGAATAAAATGCTTATGACAATAATGAATGTCTAGTAGATCAACTTACTGTTACAGACTATGTTCTAGCAAGTGATTATTACATATTTTCTGTTTTCTCGAAGCAATACTTTCTTTCTCAAGGATTTAATTATATTCTGATCTTATTTTTGAATTCAAAGTTTCACAAAGTGGCCAGGATGTTTCCTGACCTTTTCTTACCAATTGCTTTTAGGTTGATATTGTGGACTTTAACGGCAGCTTCCTATCCCATGTGCGTGATCTTGCTGGTGCAAATCCTATAATACTAGTTGTGACTAAGGTTATCTACACTTTTGACTTTGGGCTATCATCCAATCAATAATTTTATGACATATAGTCTGCAAAAATGCTGATTATAATGTGTTTGTTTTTCTCTGTTAGGTTGATCTCCTTCCAAAAGGGACAGATTTTAATTGTGTGGGTGATTGGGTTGTGGAGGCCACTACAAAGAAGAAGCTTAAGTAAGAATTGATTTCACTGGAATTATTCGTATGAATGATGTTGGATCTATTTCATTTAACGTTTGAGGAAGATTTTACTCCCTTCAGTGTTTGTTTCGTATAATTACACTTGGAAGCTTGGTTTATCGTGTTTCTGATCCAATCAATGTGCTCTGTTTCACAGTGTCTTGAGTGTGCATCTTACTAGCTCGAAGTCTTTTGTAGGGATAGTTGGAGTTGCATCAGAAATCCAAAAGGAGAAGAAGGTTTGTACTTGTCATTACATCCTTACATTTCTCATCAATAATAGTTGAAATATGTTGTGCTTCATATTAGTGCTTGAGAAAACATGTCCATTGAAGCATCCTGAACCAAATATGAAATAAATATGGCCATATACCTTTGATAAAGTCCTGATGTTTTCTGCTATGCATTAAATGTTCCATTTTATCTAAACTGGTTATCATAGAAATATGCTTAGCCTTTTATAATCTGGTTATTTATCCCCCTTAGCTTAATTTCTTTACTTTGACTTTTCTGATGCAGGGACGGGACGTATACATTCTGGTTAGTACGTCCTGAATTGGAAGCTTATTGTAGATTTACAGAGTGGAGTTCACAATATTACTTTATTTTGCTTACCTTATTGGAATCCTTTCTGCTTTTATGTCCTCTCATCCAACATATTCTTCTCATTGCTGGTTTCTTTATAGCATTGATTATAAATGCAAAATGGGTTCCGAACTCCATTTAGCTGTTATGTGTGTACACTGCTGCTAGTACATGTATGTCCAGGGAAACGTGAAGTAATATCTTTTCTTTTCATGTGTCTGGCCAAAAGTCCTTTATCTTCTTTAATCAAAATGTTAGTTGTTCTTAAGTTTTCATTTGTTATGAATTTAAATTGTTTCATATCAGTGGTTATATATTTTCATTTGATAATTCTTACAGGGATCAGCTAATGTTGGAAAATCTGCATTTATAAGCGCCTTACTGAGTAAGTATCATGAATTATTATGCGAATTCATATCAGTCCCTCTTTTCCTCATTCTTTTTTTTTTTTTATAAATGAAATGATCTATCAAATTTTATATAATAATGGTGTGCTAAAATGTCTTACCACTTGGCCCATTAAACATAAGAGATGATGGCACAAAGGGATCCAGCAGCTGCAGCAGCACAAAAGTACAAACCGATACAATCTGCTGTTCCTGGAACTACTTTGGGTCCAATCCAGATTGATGCTTTCCTTGGAGGAGGGGTATGCATTATCGGTTCATTGCCTGAACTTCATCCTACCTCCCTGACATGATGTTTCCTTTTTTTTCCCCAAGAATCCTTTGGAGCTTTTTGTTTGTCACCTGATTAGTTCTAAACCAGATAAAATTAGTTTTAGCAGTACTTGGCTATTAATTCTTTCATAATACCAACCAGTCTTTTGTGGTAACGTCTTCCTGCAGAAATTGTATGATACACCGGGGGTTCATCTTCACCATAGGCAAGCTGCAGTAGTTCACTCAGAAGATTTACCTATCCTTGCTCCTCAGAGTCGGCTTAGAGGCCAATTATTCCCTGTACGTTTCATTGAAAGATCCTTGAAGGACTGTTAAATTCTATATATGCTTTCTTCTTACTATGTTCCCAGGGGTTGCCAGGTTGCTTCCAAAAATGGGATGGCAGGGATATCCGGTACCAATGGCTTAAATGGATTCTCAATACTTTGGGGTGGCCTTGTTAGAATTGATATCTTGAAGGTCCTGAATTTTTAGTTTCATGTATTCAGTTATGAGCCTGGTTGTCATTGATGGTGCAGTGTCTTCTGAATCTGTTCATTCTTGATGCTTTTAGGTTCTCCCGGAGACATGTTTGACCTTTTATGGTCCAAAGCGGTTGCCAATTCATGCTGTGCCTACTGATGAAGCAGATGAATTTTATAAGGTAATTCTGAAATTACATAATAATCTTGAGTTGTGCTTACTGTTTTCCCGTGGTATATTATTGTTGTTGGATGAATTATGTAATTGCCACAGAAAGAGCTTGGAGTTCTGTTGACACCACCAACTGGAAAGGATAGAGCAGCTGAATGGAGAGGACTGGAGACAGTGCAGCAATTGCAAATAAACTTTGAGGATGCAGAAAGGTGCAATTCTAGATTATATTTCTTAGTGATATTGCTGTAGTTGTATTGAATTCAGCTACTGTTAGAAGATTTTAGTTTATAGTCATGCATATGAGGAAAATTATGGATTTTCAGCTCTTTTCAGAATTCTTGTTATGGTTAACTTGCGGAAAATAAAGGCTATTCGTGTTTCTTAATTCGAAATCTGTCTAAATTTGTTGTTTGGACAGACCTGCTTGTGATGTGGCTATTTCAGGACTGGGTTGGATTACCGTTGAACCGAAACACAAGTCTCTTGGAGTATCTGAAAGTAATTTTGCAGAAACAATCAAAGAATTGCAATTTGCAGTCCATGTACCCAAGCCAGTTGAAATTTTTGTTAGGCCTTCGATACCCGTTGGTAAGTCCGGAACAGAATGGTACCAGTACCGAGAGTTAACAGAAAAGGAAGAAGAAATAAGACCAAAGTGGTATTTCTAAGGGCTTTTTTTTTTTTTTTAATTTTCTTTGTACTGTATGTGTTTAGTTGGGATGATATTGGCTGTAAAGCTGAGAAATATTCATGCTGTATACACAATGAAACTGAGAATACGAAGCGGGAGCTTGTTTGTTCCAGAATTTTCGAATGTAGAAACTTTGACAACTTATATCGCCATTTACTGTTGATAAAAGTAGAATATTTACCTGTTTCTTTTTTAGAAATGCCGATCGGGTTGGATTGGGAATGTGAAAGTAGTCGGTTTGCCGTCTCGATACAAGTCAAGTTGTACCGGTCTTATACTACAAAAGATGTACGGTTAAGAAACCTAACAGATCATTTGGTAAATCGAGTACAATAAATCTTAGTGTGAGTCGGAATTCAGAAAGGATGAATGGTTGATTCGTCCGTCCGCCTATGGTCTAATATCCAAAAAGATAAAAGATATGAATAAGGTGATTTAAGCAAACCAGAATTTGAGACACAATACGTACAAAAATAGTACTTTAAAAAAGAAATACTTACGCTAAAGATTATATTTTGAATATTTTAAATCAAATTATTATAATTCAAATGGTAAAAAAGCTGGTATATTTCGAATACCAGATGCTGATTTTCACTTATTTAAAAATATTTCTAAAGTAATATTTATGATACTGTAAAGTAAACATATTGGTCTTTTCTTAATATATTGGTTTTGAGTTAACTCATGATACCAACTCAATCAGTCACAATAAACTGTGGAGTTATTCTGTTGTAAATAGGATGACAGATTTCAGGGACCGGGTAGCTCAGTTTTGAGTTTATCCGTTAAGAAAAAGAAAAAGAAAAACATAATAGTGTAAGTGCGATTAAAGGCTTTGGCAGAACAAGAGGTTGAGAAATTGGTTTTGTCTGCAATGAAATTGTTGTATGGTTTTCCAAGAAATCCCAGTCAAGTATTTGCAATTTAGTCTACACGGGAGCTCAAAGAGTTAAGCAGCTTGCTTAATCGCATCCATAATATTTCATTCCTTCATCCCAGCTCTGCAAAGATCACCAAAAAACAAGCTGGCAGATTATGATCAAATAAAGCAGCTCCACCAGACTACATCATGCATATTTCGAAAATCATTAAGCACACGCCTTAGAAACACTGTTTCCCATTAAAAAGATGCTTTAAATATTGAGCTAAATGGCATTATTAAGTACCGATAGTCCAACACTGCAACTTGGAAAATCGTCCATGTTTTCTGGGTTCAAGAAGCTGCTAGGTGCAGATCAATTCAGGCTTTTAGTTTTAGTTAGATAACAGGTATACCTGAAGAAGATATCCGTGCAGCCAATCTAATGTCTGTGAAAATGTAGTTGCTGATACATTTACAACTGTTAAACCCTGTTCCGAAGGACAAACACGTATGAAAAGGGAAAAAAACAGAGAGTTCAATATCAGTTCAAGTTCAAACAACTCGGATGTAAGAAAATTGGAGAGTTGAGTCAAACTACACCTCTAAAATTAAAACAAGTGGGAATAGAAAATCTCTGTTGATTTGCTTCCTCTAACAAGGCGACTCATTACTCCATACTAAATACCAATCCAAGAAATTTGAACAAATGAATGGTAAACCCAAGCCATGGCCCAATTATTTTATCAGCAATCTAAGGGCATCATGTTCTCCCCATAGTCATAATTGATTACCCTTTCCAACTAAATCTGTTTTTATATCAAATCTAAGATACCTCTATATGACATTATGTTGCAAACAAAATGCTACATATTGAACGAACAAGAGGATGGGAACAAATGTTTCATCCTAACAACTAATAAACAGACCTGAAATGGCATACCTGTGACTTGAATGTACAAAGATAGTTTTGAATAGTCTTCAAGTTTGTTATTAGACTATCTGTATCCTGTAATAAGAAAAATAACAAATGAAGTTGGAACAGAAAGCTCAATCAAGTAAATAGCAGATCAAAGAAATAAACAATGACAAACATGTCTGTTGAAGAAAAGGAACCGAGAATTAGCAAAAGAAAATTTAAGATGTCAACTCACACACTTTTGACAACTAACAATGAATCAAAAGTTTTGCACACATGGACAAGTTAGAAGGCTTCATCTAATGCCTTAGATTGCCTCGTTAAACAGTCTCAACTTGACAAAGGTATCCAAACCTATCTTATAGAATTATGTGTTCAAAATGGATATTTAAATATTCTCTAGGGTTATCCGTGTCTTTGGAGGGTCATATTCCCAGACCAATGTTAGGAAATCTGTCAATCATAGGTGTCAAACATGGGTACTTCAGAAAATGAATAGTTGGAGCAACATAGATCAAATCACATTTATCTAGCTTATGAGAATTATGGACAAATTTACCTAGTATAAAAATTCAAGTAATTGCACTATGACGAGAATTGTTATTACTACCTGGACTGGACATTTACCACCTAATGTCTGAGTAGCAATTCTCTCCTCTAGTAATGCCTGCATATAAATGTTGATTTGAATTTAGAAAATCATGCATGATTGAGAAAAGAGATCATATGAGGGAGCAAGTGAAATACAGCCCCAGTTAAAGAAAGGCACCTTCATACTATCAGGAACAACTATACAAGAACCTTTATTAAAAATTTAACAAAGGACACCTTCAGGCTATCAAGAACAACTATACAAGAACCTTATTAAATCTTTTAACAAGTGGCACCTTAATACTATAAAAAATAACAGTCAAATGGACCCGTTTGTTTATAAATTTTCACTTGGAATAGCCTATCCACAAATGGAATCTTCTAAAAAATCTCCACAATTCACTAAATGAACCATCTATACTCTTGAGAATTCAAAATCCTTAACAAGGTGCTTTCTTCGCTGTACAAATAAAGTTTCTAATTGTACAGGAACCATAACCGACATTGGAACCAAATTTAACAATTTGAGCCACATTATTAATAGGTGTCTCCTCCATCGGATCAATTTGAACCAAATTTAGAAAGTGAATCAGAACCATAACCGACATTGGATTTTCATTGAATGTGAATATTAATAGGCGTCTCCTCCATCGGATCAATTTAGCAATTTGAGCCACATTATTTACTAAAACAAATTTAACTCATCTGTACGATTCTCCCGAGTTTACTTGTTAAAACTGGATACAGAAAAAGTATGATCATACCTTATGATCAAATTCAGACATCTTCAGAACTATGGGTATTACTATTGGTTTAGGGCTAGATTTTTCTTTTCTAGCAGTATTTCCATTTCCCTCTGGTACCTTAACAGTTTCACCTGCACGAAGAAAAAACGGTTAACAAATAATCTGCATATTGCACCTTTGCATAGCCTCTAAAACTGATACATACACCCTGCTTAAAATGGCATGAGATTCCATGCCAAATAAAAAGAATTTAGAGCAGAAATCCACCTTTACCAGAAGAAGCAGTTGCTAGAGCCATGGACTTTACAGATTTTGAGACTTTGTTCACCTCGTCAACTGACACACCTTCAGCCACATGCACAGGATGGTTTTGGCCATTTTCTGTACTACTTCGAGAAGCAGTAGTTGACTTATTTTCCATTTGCACTGCGGTTTTATCATCCGATACCATGGACAGCGGGGATGGTCCATGCACAGAGGTTGGAGTTTTAAGCTCATCATTAATTAAATAAATGCTAGGGTCCAAATGTATTCCCTGTTATTGTCATAAGAAACAAGGAGCCCACTAACTCAAAGTGACACACATCAAACTGCATAAGAACATGCCAATGCTTCCCAATCTATGCAATGGCTTGAGGGGGAAAATGTCATATAATGCTAAGCAGATTAGAACCTTCTTCAAGGTTTGCAGTAAAAAAATTGAACATGTAACACCTTAAATCTTAGGTTAGTAGTTTCGGGTTAATCCGAGTGGGCCTTAGAAAAAAACCATTAACCTTGTAAGGAAGCCTAACACAAATTAGTGTTGGATTGGGCTTGTTTGGGGCTCAACATAGGTAAAAAAGAGTATTTTTATACTAGAGATAAAGAAAGAAGGATTAGGAGAGTAATTAACCCATAAACTTTTGGAAATGTTGAATTTTCTTAATTGAGGTGAGGTCTCACTTGATGCCTCTTCTTTTTCCTCCCATAAACTTTGTATTCTTCCTTCTTCTTCATTCCATCTTTCTTCTCTAAGAGCTTA
This sequence comes from Hibiscus syriacus, assembly GCF_006381635.1. NCBI lineage: Eukaryota > Viridiplantae > Streptophyta > Magnoliopsida > Malvales > Malvaceae > Hibiscus > Hibiscus syriacus. The sequence continues at coordinate 371,600 of NW_024062606.1, forward strand.
GCCAAAAGTTGGAACTTTATAGTTTTACAAGCCTAGACCAACACTTACAAGGTAAGAATCATGACCTCCATCTTCTAGGCTTCAAATCAAGCTCTTAATCTTCCCATTTTGTCATGGTAGCTATGAGAAGGGGATTTAGTGGGGGTTTGGAGCCTTAGGTTAGTTCAGCTTGTTTTTGGAGGATTTGAGTCTTAGGAAACCTCTAAAACATGTTTCTAAGCTCTTAATCATGTTGGTAATCTATATACTTGATTTTATCTAGTTAGAAAAGTTAGAGAAAGCTCCAAGGCAAAATAACACTTGGTTAAACTTTGAGTGTTTTCAGCAGCTTAGAAACTCAAGGTAACTTATTTCTAACTCAATTCTACTGCAATATAGATCACTAGGTGTTTTTGTTAGCTTGCATGAGTCTTGAAGTATGTTCATGGTAGATTTTAGTGTTTGGTGTTTCTCAGCATGTTAATGAACCTATTATGACCCCTATAATCAGACATAACATTTTAATAACGTTTGGGAACCTCTGTAGGACTTATATGAGTGTTGGGGAGGTATTTTCGTGCTCAAAATAGGGTATTTCTGGGCGTGAGTATTGGTACTGGAAGAACAATATCGATATTGTTCTTCATACGCTAAAAACAAAGGGATTTTAGGCTAGAAGTATTGATACCAAGGTCACTTAGCAGATTTTAGTAGCCATGCTTGGTATCGATACCCATGAGAGTATCAATACCAAGGGTAGAGTATCGATACTCCCCAATAGGGCTATCGATACTTAGGTATTTTTTAAAACACGAAGTCAAATTCGCTATCGATACTCGGGAAAGTATCAATACCACAGACCAAGAGTATTGATACTCAAACTAAAGTATCGATACTAGCCCTTTTCTATCAACCTTCAATAAGTCAGTAGTATCGATACCCAGAGGTCAGTATTGATACTGAAGGGCTTAGTATCGTTATCCACGAACAGTTTAGGATAAGAAACTCAAGGGTTTTAAGAGATAGAATTGAGAGATCCAATAATACCAGAACACCACGAAATAAAACTACAAGCGAGAATAGTAAAAAACTCAAAACAACTAGAAATAATAACAACTACATGACATAAAAATAGCCTTGATGTTTGGGACACAGTCAGGACACCCGAGTTGCATTAGCAGATAACAATCATACATTTCGGTTAGTGCCGAGACACTTCATTTGGACGCAGATGCCCTAGGACTCAACGAAGTAAGTTGGCTAGGTTTACGTTTCCGATACAATTTCGGATCTCACCCCAAAAACCCAAGGGTATTTAGGAAGGCTAGAGAGGTGTGTGAACTCCGAGATGCAAAACCCTCAGTCACCATGATGCCTATCCCATCATGTCATATCAACATTTCCTTAAGTCTTCATACCTATGCCTCTAACATGCACATTTAGTGAATGCATGTAGTATAGTACAATTATTATTAAGGCATTGAACTTGTAAACTCAGCGTTCAGAATGTGTTTCCGTGCATAGGTTCTTAGGAGACCGTCCGTGGAGCGTTATCGTCTCCAAATATTCTAGTACAGTCGAGGTTTTAGAGTACGTCTTGATTTGTATTAGAAGGCATGTACTATTGTAAACCTTTTTGTATTCAGTTGTAACTCTATTTTGATTTAAACTTAGTGTATTTTTTGGATGATTTGGGAGCTCCCACGTATTTTGTAAACTTTGATTATTATATTTTATTTCATTTACTTTGGATGAATTTTATATGGTGTTTTACAATTATTTTAAAAGAAAATTTTTGGGTTAGTCACTTTGGTGGTCTCGTGTGCCAATGTAATCTGTCAATCTTCGAGTCGGACTGCTTTAGGGTGTTATATTTAGTGGTATCATAACATAAGGTTTAGTAGTATCTAGGACCTACGGGCTAGAGTCAGTCAATGTCTATATGTGTACATACCTCTAGAGACTCAAGAGTACTATAAAGACTAGAATGACGATAATAACCTCCATTTCTTTCTAATTTTAGAAAAAAATCTATGGCAGATGAACCAATATATAGTCAGGATGATAGAGACGAAAGACACGCCTAGTTAGCAGTCGATACTAGTGGCGAGTTCATCCCATATACGGATTAACAAGAGATTCCAGTAGATGCGGGGGTTGAGGAGGCGACTTTCTTTAGAGATCTGATCTCGACGCTTAGGCAGATCGTCAGGGCCATACCTAGTCCTCAGCTATACCACCTCCTCCACTAGTACCTCTAGCCCAGTCGATGGTAGCACTTCAGGAGTCCCCGTTAGATAGGCTCAGCAGATATAAGACCATTGAGTTCTTTGGTTCAGGGGATGACAATTCGATAGCAGCAGATTAGTGGCTTAGATACTCTTCGCACCCTTCGACAGCTGCACCTTACCGATAGAGCTAGCACTGGAGCCAGAGAGGTCGTCATGGGAGATGTTCTTGTCCAAGTTCCGCCAGAAATACATCGAAGAGGCTCACACCAATGATCTGAGGGAGCAGTGGATTAGGGTGTTACATCTAATCCGTCGATCTTTGAGTCGGACTGGATTAGGGTGTTACAGAACAAATACAAAGGTAGTCTGCACATTCCAGAACTAAAAGCATGCATATTTGTTCAAAGACATACAACCATACTCCACGAGAAACCATTATCGCTAAACCATTATTACATATCACATGTTAATTCTTAAGCCCATATTGGTGAAATGGTATCACCACTTACCACAAAGATAAAAAAGAGAGGATTTTAAGAAGGAATAGTTCAAAGGTGGAAGGGATAAGGATGTTGCAAAAGAAAAAAAAACAGCAATTTAGTGTCAATCAAACCTCGATTATAATTGGTTTTCCGTCTTTCATTGCCTTCTTTAGATCCCCATTCAACCCTAGGAACCAAACAAAAATGATGAACATACCATTAGAATACAATAGCAAATCTAGAAAGAAATAAACATAATGTCATATGCCTCTAGACAATCTCCCGCTTGTACAATAATAAAAAGAGAAAAAGAATCATAATAATTAAATGGAAAATCTAGAAACTACCTTTGCGAACTATCCTGCATTCACGACAAAATTCAGTAATTAACTCCTCAGAGGAGCTAAACTTCCGCGCCCATACAGGATTAGATGCTAATGGTGCACTGGAACAAATAAGAGAAGCAAGCGTTAATATAATATGTGTCTGCGTGTATTGGACACCATACAATTTGTTAAAAGTAGGACAATCTGCTTCCTAATAGACATATTTAGTGTAGAAGGAGAACATTTTCAACCAAATACAATGCGGAACATGTCCTTCCAAAATCCTTTTTTTAAAGTTTTATTTTGACCAATTAAATTTTGTTATGATTTGATAATTAAATTAATTAAAGAGTTATCAGCCCTTTGCAAGACAAGATAAATCATGTGGTGTGGCCAATCAATCTTCAAAGATTCATAGTTCAACCAATCAAAATTCAGCCGAGTCATTCAATTTATCTCCAAATTAAATTAAAATGACTTCAAGACAAACCCAAACTTCGGCCAATCGAATTAAAAACTATGAACCATAATCTTTTATCTCTAATTAAATTAAACCAATTTAGAGGTAAAACTAACGAGATTAAGTTCTTTTAGAATTATTTCATGTGGCATCATCTAGCACTGTAAATAGAAAGCTCTTCCTAGCCATTTCACATACAATATGAGGAAAGAAAACTGGAGTTGGTGTGGAAAGAGAATCAAAACAATCAAGATGATATGAAGAACCAAAGTCTTCAGAGCTCTCTCAAGTCAAAGAAGATATGGAAAATTGTTATTTGACGCCAAATTTTAAATCCAAGGCACTATTCAGTGAAAGGTACTGCATTTTCTTCTACCTTTATCCAGAGTATCAAGATTTCCCTAGTGAAATAAATAGTGTAACCAATAAATATCTGAAGTGGCACTTCTCAATTTGGAAGCCACAATGACGCATTTTCAAAGCTATTCACCTTCCTACCATGTATAGAACAATCCAACCAATAGCAGTTATGACTAGAACAACCAATTATTGATTGAAGCCAGAATATGACTTAATGATAGCTGTCAGCCATCCTTTTATTCAGTCGGAAGTACTGATTTGTTCAGTGAAATAAAAAGAATTAAAATATAAGAAATAGATTCTAGACATACTCGGTAGCTGTGCGTAGCAATTCATAAACCATATCAGTCTGTAACAAAAACAGAGTCAACGAGAGGAAACATGATAAAAGAAAACTTAAATACTCATAGTAGATTAAAAAACAGAATGCTAAACCTGTAAGACATTTGGCAAGTTTAGCCTCTGTGCAAGTTGTGTTGCTGTTGTAGACTTCCCAACACAGGCAGTTCCACAAACAAGAATTATCAAAGGAACTCTCATATGGTTAAACCTGAAACTTAGAAACAAGAAAACCAGTTATTAACAAAATGCTGAGACACTAAGTTCCTTATTTAGCTTTTCCCTCCTACATCAAGTCAATAGGAACTTATGAGGCAATGAAAATGTTGAATGCAAAATAAAAATTGAAGCTATTCCAAATGCAAAATAAAAATTGAAGCTATTCCAATATTACTTCTCTTTATGATCATTGTATTAGGGTGAAGACGTACATTGAATCTAGATCTAAAAACCAGTAAACTATCAAGCATAATAAAATAGATATTTACTCACAAAGGAGAAATTTGTTGTTATACAGAACAAGCAACCACAATTATCTCACTTTCTAAAGGAGGATCAGATCAGATGACACTAAACATGTGATAAAGAAGCTCGAAATAAAAAAATTTATTCCAGAATCAGCCCAATAACAATGTTTGGCATCATATTGGAAACTTGAAAAGCTAGCTCAACTGACCTGGTCATCATCTTGTACCGGTTTACGTACGCATCCCCATAACCTCGCCGCTTCATTAACTGCATAGAGAATCTGATTAGAAAGTTCCACAAAAGTAAATTCAATCTCCAAAAAGTATGGACACTCTCCACTTTTCATCCATAGAAAATTCACAAAGTTTATGAAGAATACCTTAAAAAGATTAGCCTCTAAATCGGACTGTGAGCTGCGGGAGAATTCAATGAACAGAACATTAACAAAAAATAATTCTAGATAAAAATAATGAAAATAAAAATAAAATAGAAAGAGAAAGAGAAGGGAATCGTACATATCTAAAAGGCTGTTGTCTATAAGCAGCTTCTTGAGTTCAAGAGCCATTTTAACAGCTACGTGATTCGGAATCTTAAACAACAATGCCATAGCGTTAAAAGTAATTTAAAAAACACTAAGCAATTCAAGTTAGCATATCCTAAGACAAAATTCATAGAAAAAAATCCGAAAAACTGGAATAGCTACCTTTGTGACGGTTAACATTCTGCTAAGCAAAAACCTGGATAAAACATAATAGTGATCTGCATTTTCACCCAACCAGACCTTCACCTACAACGCCAATAAATGAAAGAAAAAAATATATCAACATTTCAAGATAAAAAAATGATTTGTTTAAATGAAATTCCGAGAAGAGAGGGAGAGCGAACCTTGACGAAGTCATATTTGGAAGAACCGTTGCGAGGACTGAATTTGCCGGAGGGGATAGATCTCGTAATCTTGTCGTCGTCGTCTTCACATGCATGGCTTTGATTGATCTCAACTCTTGCTCGCAAAGCAATTTCCTTGCCCTTGTTTCTGTTCATCGCCTTCTCACATTCTCCCATTTCCCCCCCTTTTCCTCTTGGGTTTCAAGGTTCAGAGCTTTGGATGCCCTTCCCTCGCGTTAAAATTCTGCTACTGTCTATTGCATGGCTATCCACCGCGCCTTTGCCATCTCAGCACTCAGCTTCTTTGTGGCTTGCCGCTTGGCTTTTTTTATTCTAAAGCTAAAGTCAAAGCTGCCGAAAATTCCAAATTCCGTTAATTAACAAATATCAACGACGTACTTCTATTTAAATATGTATAACGGTACCAATTATTACTATTATTATTACCTAAAATGAATAACATTTTTCACCAAGATCAAAAGTACCTGAAAGTACCTTCACCAAGATCAAATATCAATACATTATTTTCACCAACATTCGTAGCCTTCTTGTCAAGACCGTAGGCAATGGTAGCAGCTAGGGTTGTAAATGAGCTGATTTGAGTTCGAGTATTGCTGAGTTTGATTCTACTCGAAAACTTTAAAATGGAGATCGAATCGACCTGAAAGCTTGCGAGCTTAAAATTTTTAAGTTAGATTCAAACTCGAAATCATGAATTGAAGCTTAAAAAGACTTGAAAAAAAAATCTTAAACCTAACTCGATTGAAACTCAAACTCGAACTTGAGCCTTAAGTACATAAAAATCTTATACCGTATTTTAAAAAATCAAAACATGAATGTTAATATTATTAATAATTATATTTTTTAAAATAAAATTTAATATATTATTTTTTTTGTTGCTCGCGAACTTTTCAAATCAAGTATCAAGTAGCCCATGCCGGTTCATTAAGAACTTGAGTCGAGTTCAAAATCGAGTTGGATCCATTCAAATTGAGTATTTATTGAATTTTGATTGAGTCAAACTCAAATAACTCACTATTTATATAATCTCATTTTAAACTTAAAGGCAAAATTAGCTCATTAAGGTATATGGATTTTTTATTTAGCCGATTAGGGAAAGTCAATATTTATTTTGGGATTTATGATCTTTTCTACAGTGACAAGGAACTCGTCACGCCGAGGTGGCGAGTTCCAATAAAAAATATTTTTTATTCTAACTTTTTACTTCGATGTGATAGATTTTAATAAAACATTATATTTTATTTGAACTCGTCGCCTCGGCGTGACAAGTTCGAATAAAAAAATATTTTTTATTAGAACTCGCCACATTGACGTGACGAGTTCCAATAATACTGTATAAAATATCGTAGATTCCAAAATAAATTTTGACTTGCCGTAATGGGCTAATAAAAAACCCGTTATCTTTATTGGGCTAAATCAACCCATTTTAAACCCTAAAGTGGGTTCGTTAAGGCCTCGCCAAACTTACGCATCTTAATGAGGCCCATAGATGAGATTTCCTCGGCTGAAAATTGCTTTTCCTCTCCTTTGCAGGAAACAACGATCATGGCCTTATTACCAATTGAATCAGCTCATCATTGGCTGATAATTATATTTTAGAAACATAAATATTTCATATAGAACATGTATAAATAAAATTTAAGGATGGAAATCATAAGTAAAATAAATAACTAACATAAAGAAATTTAAATTTTCATATCCACTCTAAAAAACACATACATCCGACACTACCCTTGGTCCATCCCTGGTGTACTCTTGTGAAGATGGAAACAATATCTTATTCTTCTTTATTCTTACATGCATATAAATAGCAATCTTTCTAATTGAACTCATAATACATATATTCTTCATAGAATGTCAAATTAAAATTTGCACACAACGAATGAATACTATGTAAGCAACATCATAAACTTCAGATATATGTGTGTTTCAAAATGAATGGTACCTCACAGTAGGCAAAAGGATAAAAACAAACAAGTCACTTGGAAGAAAAAAAAAACTATGGAATACCTGAGTATTTCTAATATGATTCTCCTGAATATCTTGGTGTTGTCTGTCGTAACTAGCCCTTCGGAGAAAGGCCAACTAGTTGCAACTATAGGGTTTTTGAAATGTTTTTAAAATGATTTTAATGAAATGTTGGGTGTCGCCACCAATCATTTTCAGGTGCAATTGGGACACCATAAAATCAGGTAATTCAATAAAACATTTTATTTTATTCAAAATACCAAGTTTGGGGTGTGCAAAAATCCAGAAAATAGGTTCAGGAGTCGGTTACACATGGGGAAGGATTAGCACCCCACAACGCCCAGAAATTGGTACCTAGTCGATTGACCTATTTTTAATTATTTGGAAATTTTGAGTTTGAAGCTTTATTTAATTTAGAAATCACTATGAATGCAAAGTTAAAAAAGGATATTTGTTTATTAAGGCCAATAATATTCACCCCAACATGAATGTGGAAGATCAATTATTGTGCCCATGAACAAACATTGCCTCTAGAATTGATAAATTATGATGCAGTTTTGAAAAAGATGTTGACCTACTTCGAGAATCATCAGTAGTCACCCCCTGAGCATGATTGCGGGATATATACTATTGACTCCCTAATAAGTGAACATTGCCTCGTATTTAAAAGCGGATGCAATCAATCAACAGGTTAAAACCTAATTATTTTAGGTGAGTTCATTAAAGGCTTCTTCCTAACTTAAAGTGTCAAATTATGTAAATTGAGGAAACTAGAGGACTAAACTTAAAAAATGAAGTCTCTACTATTAATCCTAATTTATTTTAGCCAATTATTGAAATAATCAATTTGAGCAATCGAACATCTTAATGCGAAAACCCAAACCAAAGTATTCCCTAATGTTAAGGGACTAAAGTGAAAATAAACCTCGAGTAAAGGCTCTGACTACATCTAAATAGGTATATAACGGCGTTTGTAGTGGCGTTTTCAAAGCAAACGCCACTAAATTTATACATATCACGGCGTTTATATCCAAAACGCCACTAAATGATAACATTAACGGCAGTTTTCAACAAACGTCGCTAAAACTCACACTTTAGTGGCATTTATTTGACAAATGCCGCTACAGATAAGTACTTTAGTGATGTTTTTAAACGAACGCCACCACAAAATCATTCTTTAGTGGCGTTTTTAAACAAACGCTGAAATAGGGTACATATATCGTGGCATTTGTAGCAAACCCCATAATAGGGTACATATATTGTGGCTTTTTAGACAACCGCCGCAACAAATTGGCACTTTAGTGGCGTTTTTTACACAAACGCCACAATAGGTTTCATATATAGTGGCATGTTTGAACAAATGCCGCTACAGATTTTGTACCTTAGTGGCGCATTTTAGAAAATGCTGCAATAAGTTTCATATATAGTGACGTTTTTAAACAAACGTCGCGACAAACTTGTACTTTAGTGACATTTTTTTATAGAAAACGTTGCTATAAAATGATAAATGGTGGCGTGTGTGTCTACAAACATTGTAATGTTTTATAACTAATTGTGTGAAACCCTTTCTCCTTTCCATCTGTCCCACGATCCCCTTTTCCTATTTCCCATCTCCGTCAGACATACCCAAATACCCACGAAATTGATGCTGCTCGTCGCCGCTCAAAGCCGTCAAGTCCTCCAACGTTACGCCATCAACGCTCGACTCTCTACCATTGTTCGTGCTCTTACTTACGATAAATTCCCATCTTTTTCTAAAACCTAATTTCATTCTTTCGATTTGTTATTTTGTTTAATTTTTGAGTTTCCTTTTAAATTTGTATAAGCTTTCTCTGCTTTCCTGTTCTTCATAGCAATCTGCAAAGTAAGGTAAACCATTCGGATATTTGCATCAAAAAATTACTCATCTAGCATTAAAAAAGTGGACTCCAGCCATAAAGCTTCTGTGCCTAAAATATTTTTGTACCAACGCATTTTTACAACTAAAAGGCTTCTATTTGAGATACATCTTTTATCGCCTAGCGCGAACTTAAAATCACCCAGGAACTAGTACAAGCTGAGTATGGTGTCTTCGGTCGGCGTAGAGCTTTCATTTCCATTGACACGAGTATTGTAAGAGACTTGAGTGGAGAAGAAAGAATATTAATGAAAAATCTAAAAATAGTTCCTAAACTAAAGTTTAATTTTGAAAATAAAATTTTTATGTATATATGATATGGAAAAAAAGATGTTTGTGAATGGGGGTGGTGATCTGAAACTGATTTGAGTCCGAACTGGTGTGACTTAAACTCGAGTTGGACCTAAAAATTGTGGATCTGAACCCGACTTGCACCAGATCCAAGAAAGACTTGAACTAGAATTGAACTGATAAGTAAGAGCACCAACGATGGAAATTTCTGTGCATGAGAGAATCCTGTAAGAAAATGACTCAATTGTTAGAAAAATAAGGCTGTGGATTTTGTTAAGGTAATAATGTCATTATAATAGATAATCCATGACAGTTCAATAGTAATTTATATTTTCTTTGAACACTTATGTTATTTGTAGGAGACATTTTATTTAGAGGTCTCATATGATTATTTGAAGCAAGCGTTAAGGAAGAAATGGAGAGACGACAAGAGTTCTTTAAAAAAGAAATATTTCAAGAATCATCTCAGCCTTGAAGAGAAGTTGCAAATTGTCCCACCTAGAATGCTCAGGTATCAATGGGAAGATGCAGTTTGGTTTTGGAGTTTAAAGAAAGGAGAGGTATGATGCATTTTTAAATAATACAATTACGTCATTATAATATTGACTTTATAAGTACAAATTTTAAATTGTAGGATCGAGAGCATGCTAGTGTTGCTAGCAGACAACAACAAAAGTTTACACATACAACTGGATCGAAGAGCTTTGCTTGTATAGCTAATGATGAGGTATTATTGATTATTCACATAGTGATTTACAATTGGTAGCACATAGTATTGAAAATTATTTATATTATTAATTAATTTTTTGCAAGACTTAATTTTTATTCTACATAGTAGGAAAATACATCTGGTACTAAAGTTGGACGAATAAAGCTCTTTGACATGATTTGAATTATGTTATATTTATATTTATAGTATGACTTTTTATTTAAAATAATGATTGAATTGTTTATTAGGGAAAAATGAGGGATAAAAGGGCGGAGTATGAAGTTACGACTTCAAGTCATGATATTGTTAATGCAGATGATATCGAAAATCAAGTTATTAAAGAAGTTTTGGGTCCTGAAATACATGGTCGGGTTCGCTTTCAAGGATCATTCGTTACCCCAACAAAATATTTTGGATCCAGTTCATCTCAGTACATGTCATCGCACAGTCAGTCTTTCCAATCAGAAATTAGTTGTTTAAAACAACAGTTGGCTCAAATGGATGAAAAATTTACTCAAATGAAAGTTGAAACTGAAGCGAGGGAAGCAGTAAAGAAACATCATATCAGAAAAATATGAATACTTTTAAAATCAACTTCAAGCTATGATGCAGATGATACGACAAAATCTACCCCAAAGTCCACCATCTTAGGTGTAATATATATATGCTTTGTTTTTGCTAGTTAACAATGTTGAACTACATTCAAATAATCTAATTAACTAATTAATAGAAATTAAAATCAATTCTAATCCCTATTTAGCAAAATCAAACAATTAAGGGGCTAAATTGAACATTTATTGAATTAATTAGAGATTAAATCTGAATTAACATGCAATTTAAATTAGGGACCGAACTAAAGCATAATTAAAATTAACCATGAAAATTAAGAAATAAACCCATGACTACGATGCAAAAACACATGTAAATATGAGTGTCTGAAACGAAAATAAGCCAAAATATCAACCATGATACGAAATCAGAAAATAACAAAATAAGGACAAAAATAAAAAAATTAACTAAAAAACGAACCCTACATGTGACTATTAAAAACACGCTGAAAGTGGGAGGACCTAAGAACGATTTTACCCTAAGTCTCGATGACCTAAAAATAAATAACCCAAAAAATATACTATATAAGCCTAATTATAATTAGGTTAATCGTTTCATCTGTTTTGGATTTGAGAGTTCTCTCAACTCTCCTTTACTCTCACTGGTTTATTCTCTTCTCTTCACCGGCCACCGCACGTGGTGTCCGAGAAACCTAAACGTTATCCTGAAAACAATTCCAACGTGCTTAAAACCCTCGATTCAACCTCCTCTACTCAAAACCAAACCTCAAGCTTCCTAAAAAACCTAAACACCTCTAAATCTTTCCCTTACACCCCTGTTTTTCAGTCTCCAACGAAACCCAACAACCCATTTTCTTAAAATCCTTATGAATGAAACCTTAAACCTAACATGCAAACCGTTAATCATCGGTGACGATATCTTACCCGGGCGTCTTTGACCTTTAGATAAGGTTCGATCGCCTCAGGTAAAAAAAGGTTTGAGTTTTTTTATTTTTCTCTCGTATATGCATGCAAGATAAAAAATGGAAAAATGGCTACCTCTGAAAATTTGGTATATTTGTTGCTTCCAAAAATTGATCATTTTACAATTTGTGTTAGTGGGTTTAAATATCGATTACATCCGAGGTTACAAACGTTAAAACCTCTCAAAAATTGATCCTTTGATTTGTATGTTGATTCTCTCATCCGTCTGCCTCTGCCACAGTTGGGGTGCTCAAATGGCTTGGAAAATGACCCCTGCTCACATGTTAAGGCTATAGGGGCGCGTGGAAATGTCACTATATATATGGGACTTGCGCGTGTATCATACACACGTATGATTCTACCGTTCATCTCTTCGAGGCATGCCAATCGTCGGATTGGGTCAGATCCAACGGTTGGGCTTCAATGATGACAACGACTGATATGGTGAAGGGTTAAAACCCTAATTCTTGATGAATCAGGGCCATTGGATATTGTATAAATCTAACGATAAAGATGTGGTTGTACAACCTATTCTCTTTGGTTATGATGGAACTCTATCCTGTCCTCAATTTGAACAGTTGGATTGAATCAAATCCAACGGCTACAGATGATGCGATGTTGGGGATGACTTAGGGGTTATGAAAAACCATATCCATCATATGATCTGAGCCATTTGTTTCCCTCTTAATCTATTGGCTGCCAACGTTCAGTGTTGGGGCTAAAGATGAAACCTTATCTGCTGCATGGATTCTTTATACGGGCTTGCTCTTTTGGGTTTCTGGCCTAGACCAGTTGCAGGCCTGGTTCGCTGACTTGGACTTACATTCTGAACCCCTTCGGATCTGCACGAATCAACCTAAATTAATGAAATAAAAATAAAATAAAAAATAAAACTAAAATAAAATAAATTATAAACCCCATACTGTTTTCTAAAACTTCCAAAATTATTTTTTCTGAAATAGTTTTCAACGGTATATTATTTAGAAAGGTTTTCAAAATATATTAGTATTTTTCAAATGGTTTTCAAAACTAGTATATAATATTTTTCAAAAATGTTTTCAAAATATATTATATTATATTATATTATATCATATTATATCATATTATATTATATCATATCATATCATATCATATCATATCATATCATATCATATTATATTATATTATATTATATTATATTATATTATATTATATTATATTATATTATATTATATTATATTATATTATATTATACTATATTATATTATATTATATTATATTATATTATATTATATTATATTATATTATATTATATTATATTATATTATATATATTATATTATATTATATTATTTAAAAAATAATTTTTCCAAAATTATATTATGTTCAAAAGGTTTTCAAAACTATACAGTATATAATTTTTCAAAACAGTTTTCCCCAAAATTATATTATTTTCAAAAAGTTTTCAAAACTATATAATATTTTTAGAGCAAATTGTACAAAAAAATATTTTATATATATATATAAGGTATTATTTTCAAAGCTAATATGCTAGATAATATAATATTTTCCACACTATTTATTTAACCTTTAAACTATATGTATATTAGAGAAATGAAAGCAACATAAAATGAAATTTTATATGGATAAAAACATGTGTCTACATTGTCCTTCAAGCATCCTAACATCATTCAACATCTGCAATGAATAATTTTTATAGATGAGTATAGAGTGAGTGTCACACATCGATATGTATCACTAATAATATGCACGATATGCACCACAAATATAAAAATAAAATAAAATTCATAAATAATCATTAAATTTATTAAAGTAGTTTTATTTGTCATTATAGTTTTAAAAATTATAAAATAGACATTAAACTTTAGATTTTATTAAAATATAGTCAGCAACTGTGAAATATTGTTAAGGAAGTGACATGATATACTAAATTAATAGAAAAATATCTTATTTGGTCCTCAATTATGATTAAAATTTCATTTCGATATTTTCCCCAATATTTTTAAATTGATAATTTCAAAAATTAAATTAGTAAATTTAGATTTTTAAAAATATATGAAAACAATTTATTTTTAAAATTAGAATTATAATATTTTTAAAATTTTCTTTCTTCAAATTATTTTATAACTAATTATTTTTAATCTTATAAAATTAAAAGTTTATAATTTTTGAGATAAAAAAAAGGAATTATCAAATAATGTTATTATTTTTTACTAGACGATGTGATTTAAGCATTTTGACTTTTGTTTAATAAGTTTAAACACAATTTAAAAAAAAATACATTCTGAAAATTATAGTCTCAAATTAATAAGAAAAATATATCCAAACTTAAATATAAATAATTGAAATAATTCTTAACTTTTAATAATGTATCCAGTAATTTATATGGTATAAATTCAATGTTTATAACATTCCACTAAAATTAATATTAAATTTATTTATATCCATTTTGTTTTCCATTCAACGAACATAATAAAAAATAATTTAATTAAAATAAACAATAAAATAAATTTTAATTACAACTAAAAGGTTAAATGAGATTTTTTTTATTAATTTAGTATGTCACATCATTTTTTTAATGATAGATAATGACATTATACCCATTTTATAACAAAATCTAAAATTTAATGTTTATTACGTTAATTTTTAATTTTTTGTCTAAAAACATCATTTTGATATAATTTAACGTCCATTTATAAATTTTACCTTATAAAATTAGTGGTGGATATCAAACATTTATTCTAGAATTTTTCGTTTTTTAAACGATATCATTGTGAGTAATTTGCCATTATTTTTTGTCTAATTATTAATTTAATCCCCTTATTATGTTGAAATTGAAATTTAATCATTCTTCTTTATGTTGGTATAATTTAGACTTCCACTTTTATAATATTTTAATAGGCCTGAATTGATGATACCATTAGTTATATCGTTAAATTGATAACATGAATATTTTTTTACATGTGCAAGAATCAAACAACCTTAGTGATTAAATAAATGGTTATTATTCTTAAAAGTCCCAAGTTCGAGCACTAGAGATTATAAGATATTTGAGTGTTCATTGTCAAATGGTTATGAGTTTTTAAAACAAATACTACCACTTGTAAGTACCCTATATTAATAAAAAAATGACATGTTACCAAATGCCAAGACTATTTTTTTAAAGTGTGATATTACATTAATAATAAAATAGTATTACCAATTTGAATCTACCAATAATATTATAAAAGTAGAATGATTAACTTGAATTAAATAGATTAAATTCACAATATCAACATAGTTGAGGACTTGTATCATCATTAGTCCTTTTTTCACTCAAGAGCAAAAGTTAAGAGCCAGTTCAATTAATTTGTTTGAGACTTTAACATGGAAAACAACAATCATAAAAATGTGTGTTTTATGTTGATATGTTCGTTTATCAATCTTACCCTTCTTTTTTTACTTCAGAGTTGATGTCATTTCACATTCTTGTCCAAAAAACACAGCTTTTGAACTCGTTTTATGTATGGGTCCTTAGTGGTAAACATCATTAACACTCTTCAAATATAATTAAGATGCAATATAAATGTCATAATAATACTGATTCATATATAAAATCAGAGAAATTAGAATAATAACACTTAAAAATTCCATTAAAAAAGAAAATGAAAATCCACTTCTCCTATACCAATTTCCCCACCACTTTAAAAATAAACCCCAAAATATAAGACCCGTAAAATTAATCACATATTAACATTCCACAGTAGCCTTTTGTGCTAAAGAATCGTCAGTCCCATCGGCAGCACCAACGCGAACCACATCGCCTCCGGTAACCGCACTCTCCGGCAGTTTCCTCTTGGGCTTGGCTTCTTGCAGCATCAGCACAACGTCCCTCATCGACGGCCGCTCCGTCGGGTTCTGGCTGGTGCAGAGCAACGCAATTCTTAGCGTTTGCATCATTTCTTCCCTCACCGACGCGCATAATGCCCCCGCGTTTTTATCCAAGATGTCGTTGACTCCATTTTTGCTCTTTATTTTTGACCGCACCCAATCCACGATGCTGTTCCCATCGCCAAATTCCGAATCCACCGATCTCTTTCCGCTTAAGATTTCCATTAACACCACCCCAAAGCTATAGATATCGCTCTTTTCATCTACCTGGAGAGTATAAGCATATTCTGCCAAAAAAAATATACTTGGTTAATGATTTTCTCGCGAAACAAACAGTATGTTCTGTCGTACGACAAACTTAATATACAATTAAAAAAAGACTCTATCGAAAATGTTATTAATTTTTTAATATTTTCGATAAAAAAAATTACCTAAAACATTATTTTTTATCTAAAATATTAATATTTTTTAACATTTTCGGTAAAGTGTCCAATATTAACATTTTCGATAGAAAAATAATGTTTTAGATAGCACTTTATCGAATATGTTAATAAATTCGGTAAAACGTTAAATAATAACAAAACCAATAGAAATAATAATATTTTAGATAATTTTTTATCAAAAATATTAAAAAAATAATAATATTTTCAATATCATTTTTTCTTAATAGTATATTAAGCTACCAACTTCCCCGAAACATGGACATAAAAATCCAAAACAAGGCTTAAAGTCAAATAAGTAATGCTAAGAAAATCAAATGAATCAAAGGCTTCGACAAAAGCAAATCATGAGAAGATACAGTGAATATCTCAGAAAAAGAAAAGTGAGATTCATGCTTCACTTTTGGACCGAAAAAAAAATAAGTATAATAAGTGACTAATCCATGTGTCAATGTGAAGCTCCATTCTAATAACATAAGTAATGGCGTCACAACCAACATAATTGTCAAATCGTTACGAGGTCAATGATAAATTTTTGTTTTTTATGCACATTTTGGATCCAAATATTTAAATAGCTATTGAATTTTGTTTTTATTTATTGATTAATTATTAGTTAAAATATAAAGTTGACCACTTAATATGATCAAATCCATTTTTAATTGAAATCATTGAATAATTTTAATAATTTAAAAAACATTATTTTTTTTTTAAATTTTAAGGTCAATCAATTATATTTACAAATACTATATTTTAAGCGCCCCCAGCTATTCTAAAAACCTTTACTAATTAACGACAATAAATAATTACGCGCATGATAGCAAGAATCCATAGTCTTGGACTGAAATGAGCCGAATTAAAGAACGCACCTGGAGCAATGTAGCCATAGGAGCCAGCAATGACGGACATGGACTCGTCGCTCTGGATCAACTTGGCAACCCCGAAATCCGCCACTCTGGCCTCCATCTCACCGTCCAATAAAATATTACTGGGCTTGAGATCACGGTGGGCAATCACCGGATCACAGTCATGGTGAAGATAACAAATGCCTTGAGCCACTCCGAGAGCTATTTTGTAGCGGGTCACCCAATCGGCCACCAAGTTCTCCCCTTTATTCTTGCCGTGCAACAAGTCGTCCAAGTTCCCGTTGGGCATGTACTCATAAAGCAGCATCGTGCACTCCCTGTTGCTGCAGCACCCTAACAATCTGACTATGTTACGGTGCCTGACGTTCCCCAGCACGTCGACCTCCGCCAACACACCTTTTCTCCGTCTGATGTTCTCTTTGTACTTACCCCATAACTTCTTCACCGCTATGATCTCGCCACCTGGCATCTCCGCTTTGTATACTGTTCCCGTGGACCCCATCCCTATGATCTTGTCCGTCATCGATAGGCACTCCAGCACATCATCGGCGGTGAAGTTCAACCGCTGGAAGGCCGTCAATTTCCATGGTCCGATCTCACGGTCGTCGCTGAACCTACGGCTGTAATTCGCGTGAAAACATCGGGTCCCAGCTACGAGAACAAACAAGCCGATCCCAAAAGCGGCTGCCATAATCCAAACGATAGCTCCAGCCGTTTTCTTTGGCTGCTGCTGCTTGTTACGCACTTCCGTGTCACCTGTAGCCATCGCCTCTGCCGGGCACGGTTTCGCTAAAATGCTGCCGCAAAGGCCGTCGTTGCCGGAAAACGAGGAAGGGTGTAAGTTGGTAAATATTGGACCGGACGATGGGATCGACCCGCTTAGCAAATTATAGGATACGTTGAAATTTTCCAAAGTGCTACAGTTTTCGAAGTTTGATGGGATAGTTCCAGTAAGCAGATTATGCGAAAGATCAACGGCAGTTATTGAAGGAAGCGTCGATACTTCCCATGGAATTATCCCAGTAAACAAATTCCGGCTTAAATTCAAAGACAAGAGCTTCTCACAATGATCAATGTCCCAGGGGATGTTTCCGTTTAGAGAATTGCCTTGGAGCTCGATTTTGTACACGTTTTTACAGCCGATGAAATCTGGGATGTTGCCTGTTAGCTTGGCTGAACTGGCTGAAAATATTTGCAAGCTCGGTGCACCCCAAATGTTGTTTGGCAATGCGGCGTCGAAAGAGTTCTCGGAGATGTTAAGGAATTGTAAAGTTGGTGCATAGCCAAGATCCTTAGGAATCTCTCCGGTGAAGTTGTTCTTACTCACGTCCACGAACGTAAGGTTTTTCAAGACCCCAAAACCGTGAGGGATGGTACCGTTGAGAAGATTGTTTTGGATTCGGAATCTTGAAAGTGAAGTGCAGTTTACAAGGCTCCCGGGTAGCTCATGCATGAACATATTGTTAAAAAGGATGAGTTTGAAAAGCTTGTTTCCATAGCAAAGTTTTGGAGGAATTGGACCAGTGAGAGAATTCGATGAAACATCAAGAGATAGCAAGTTCCCATTTGATCCCAGTTTCTGTGGGAGAATGCCGCTAAAGTTGTTGTTCCAGAGAAATAAAGTGCTAAGATGTGGTATCTCACCGATGCCTTCTGGGATTGCACCAGAAAAATTGTTGTCGATCAAGCTCAACCATGCTAGCTCCGTTAAAGAAGATATCCCTTCTGGAATTCGGCCGGTAAGTTGGTTGCCGGATAAATCAAGAACCTTGAGAGATTTCAAGTTCGTATAACTGACCGGGATTTCACCTGTGAAGCTGTTCTTGAAGAAGTACAAAGCTTCAAGCTTGGTTAAGTTGCCAAGTTCTTTCGGGAGTAGACCTGAAAGAGTACAATTTGAGATGTCCAAATACTTGAGATTCGATAACAGTGCAAACTCTACTGGTATGGTGCCTGAGAAAGCGTTGTATCCAATCTCTATCCGTTCAAGCTGAGTCAAGAATCCGAGTTGACGTGGTAAACTGCCTTCCAGTGCATTTCCTGCCAAGTCAAGCAACTTTAACCTGGTAAAGCTTCCATAAACAGCTGGTATTTCACCTTCAAAGTAGCTGCCACCCAGATTCAGCTTCTCCAAGAACCGTAACCGTACAAACTCTTTTGGCAAAGGACCCTTGAAATCGTTGCTATACGCATTGAAGATTCTTAAGAACCTAAGCTTGGAAACCCCGGGAGGGAACGTTGAATTGAAGTAGTTATGGCTGATATCAAGAGTTCTGAGTTGACTGAGTTCAAAAATAGACGGTTGGAGAGGACCATCAAAGTAGTTCCCACTCAAATTCAAGTTAACCAAGCTTGTCAAATATCTAATCTCCGGTGGAATAACACCGGAGAGATTCCGATGGGAGAGATCAAGAGACGTGACTTGTGCTGTCTTGGGATTGCACTCGACTCCCGACCATGAGCACCAAATTGGGTCTTCAAAACGAGGCTTGGAAAACGTAGGAGAAGGGTCCCAATCTCTGAAAGCGAAAACAGGGTCTTTGAGGGACGATTTTAACGAGAGAAGAGAAACCAAAGGGAGAGGTGGTGAAGAAGAAGATAACACCAAAACAGATGATTTCAACATGTACAAGAAAAATGTGAACAAAAACAGCAGAAATGGAGGTTTTTTCATGGTTACGTGAAAAAGAAAAGTGAGGAGAGTTAACTGGTTCAGAGAACTTGATCTTTACAAGAGGTAGATTTAAGGGTTCATGGCATGGGAGGTTTCATCATTATGGTTTTATTATTCCTTTTTTTTTTCTGTTCTTTTCTTCTCCTACTGCCATGTTTCTCTTTATTTGCAGCGATTTCAATTTCTCTCTCTCTACTTTTGTTTTCAATTATCCGTATTTTTGCTTTGTCTCTGCTATGTATGATCCATTTTCATTATAATACTGTGTTTTTCTTTATTATTATTATTGGGATTTCCTTACTTTTCTTTCGCCCCTACTTTTTCATCATTCCCTTGTTTCCTTTATATCTGGTTGTACAAAATTTTATAATTTTATGTTACAGTAAGCGATGTCTCCCACAGGATCCAAGACACTCCTTTCATTTTCCCTCCATAGCCCACTTTATTATTTTGAAGAAAATCCCTATTTTCTTTCCTTATTTATACCTCTGATATTATATTGTATAGTATTAAAATAAGCATAGATAACTCATTCTGCTACTGCAAATGATTGAAAGAAATATTATAACAAAAACACACACTCTCAGTCCCAAAGGTGAAGTGCATATTAATCTTTTCAAAACGAACCACCACTAGATATCATATATATTTGGTGTTTCCGTGTTGCGTTTCACATATACATATATTATTATGTATCAGAAAGTAATTAAATATAAATACAAAATTTATAATGTTATGTTTACAGTACTATTTGTATTTGTTTTTTTTATATATACAATTATTATTTGATATATCACCCTTGTTAGTGAAAAAATCGTCTTTAAGATAATGACGTGTATCCTTTGATATATAAGCTTAATTAACTAATATTCATGGTTTTTTAATTCTTAACTTTTGATGAACGATTAAATCAAACCCCTAAACGATTCTCAACACTTGTATTTTTCATTCGCTCACGCAAACTCTTGTATTATTTAACTCATTGGTTGTACTGCTTTTTATTTTCATGCCAAAGTAATGGTGTAATCATTTATTTTTAAAGCTACGAGGCATAGCTAATTATGTCTCTTCCCTTCCAAGCTATATCAAATGATCATATCCAAGCAATTAATAGTAACAATTATTATTATTAAGTTTGAACAATAATATTCACCATGAATTCCAAAATTTAATTCATAAATGTATTCGTACGAAGAATATTACTGAATACTACTCTATTTTTTTTATTTAAGTGTTTGTGAAAGGAGTTTGACTTTGACAAGGCTTTTCTCCATGACGACGATATTTACTTTGTATCATAATGTTGGTAAAGCATTCATTAAAATTAGAAACACAATCATGATTCACGAATCATCCCCACCTTCCATTTCCTTTTATTATTATTTTCACTTTAATCTGGATTTTTGCAACACTCTCCAATATCCCACATCGTTTTCTTCAATATTTATATATAATCTCCATGCATAATATTTATATATAAATTTTAAAATAATATATATATATAACCCAGGGAAGAAAACCTATATAAAGTAACAATTAATCTTCACAAAAAAATAAATAAATATGATTTTGTAAAAAGTGTAATTTTGTCTGTTCCATGAAACTCATTAATTTAACTGAAAATCGTTTTCTTCAATATTTATATATAATCTCCATGCATAATATTTATATATAAATTTTAAAATAATATATATATATAACCCAGGGAAGAAAACCTATATAAAGTAACAATTAATCTTCACAAAAAAATAAATAAATATGAATTTTGTAAAAAGTGTAATTTTGTCTGTTCCATGAAAACTCATTAATTTAACTGAAACAGAATGTGTTGAATTTTATGTGGCGAAACTGGAGATATTTGAAGAAAATAATTTAATAGGGAAGCAAGTAAAAACAAAACCCAAATGAAAAAGGAAAGATTATATCATTAGATTTAGCAACAAACACAGAGGAGAAACGAGAACGACAGTTTCCAGAACTACAAGGCAAGCAGAGCTTTCGTCATCCCACCTTGTTTCCCAAACACAATGTTGAGTGTAAAATATAATCCATTTTTTTTAGATTATATATACTAAAATAAAAATAAATAAATATGAATGTGTACGTAGGAGAAGTCGCCTTCTAGATCATATTTTCTTCTTTGAACAGCGCACGCCTTCCTCCACCCAGTTGCTTTGTCTTTTATTGCTCCACGCCTTCCATCACTTTTTTTTTTATTATTTTATAAATAAAAATCAAATTTATCTCCGTTTCCTTGAGTTTTTCATTTATTTTATTTTATTTTCGTTATTCTTATTTTAATTGTGTAATGTGGAAAGATAGGTATATTTTGGTATTTTATGCAACTGATAAAACATTTAACTGCTACATTAAAAAATTTATTAGTTTTTATCTCAAAACGTGGTGTCGTAAGGACAAATTAAAGATATTTGTTTTGCTTTAGATTTGGTAGCAATAATATATGAAGGAGATTGCATTTCGTGATACTAAATGATCGGTTTAGCTTTCATATTTGCCAAGGAGGAGAAATAGTCAAATGTAGAAAAAATACCAATTAGAAGACTGTGCTATAATACAACACAATAGAAAAGTACAAAAATATTTGAACATTTGAAAAAAAGAAAGAAAGAAGAGAGGGAAGGGGTGTACATTAGGGTGATGATTGCCGAAGGGCACAACACAGCCCTAAAAGGGGTCCCAATCTCTCAAAAATGGCATAGCAGCAGCAATATTTGCGATGGGCACGCCAGGGAATGGTGGGGTGGGGGGTCCAAATCTCTTTTTCCACTTTGTCCCCTTCATACCCATTCATTCCTAAAATGCCATTGGGGTCACGTGTTTCTCATGCGCAGAGGGGGAAAGCTGGTGTTTGGCGTGAAGGCCATGATCCCGCCTGCAAGGCACTGCCATGATGGAGAGGACTTAACTTTGCATCTCAATCTCCATGC
This sequence comes from Hibiscus syriacus, assembly GCF_006381635.1. Lineage (NCBI taxonomy): Eukaryota > Viridiplantae > Streptophyta > Magnoliopsida > Malvales > Malvaceae > Hibiscus > Hibiscus syriacus. Next base: position 394,342 of record NW_024062606.1, read on the forward strand.
CTTTGCTTTTTTTGCCTGCCAATGCGCCACATTTTTCGTCCCAATTAGGGTTCGTGTAATTCTTTAGGCATTCATTACCCAAAATTATAACACTTCTATTAATCAAACATTCTATCCAAAATAAATATACGGATATGTGGAAAATGAAGCCAACATTGGTTTTAAATTTAATTTATGGTTGGAGCAAGAGGTGGTCGTGCCGTGGTGCTCCCCAATCCTGTACATGATATTTCACCAATTTACTTTCCTCATTCCACCTATGCCTGCAGCTTGAAGAGCACAAGTTCCAAGGGCTTTTCTTCAAGGCATTTGGTATTAGCATATTCAAAATAATAAGACTTAATAATCGTAGAGCTGGGTACGAATGGGAACGACAGGTAGTCAGATAGTCACCTTGCTCGTTTAGAACATTCCATCGAAATTTTACTGGAGTGGTTTGAGGAATTGAGGCAGCTATTTAGAAGATATGGAGAAGTAGTTGATTCGTATATAGCAAGAAAAAAGGATAAGAATGAGAAACGTTTTGATTTTGTAAGATTCTCTAACAAAATGGATGCTAATAAGGATAAATGGTTTTAACTTTTATGAATTTCGATTAGTAGTGAAAGAAGTAAAGTATAGAGAAAGGTTTTAGTTGTGGAGAAATTTTAACTACGCCTCAAATTAGTTATCCGATTGGTCAAAATGACAGAAGAATAAACAAGATATAAAGTACAAGGATGTTATTTTTTTAACAAAAGTACAAGGATGTCAGGCGAAATGATAGGAGGTGTTGCAGAAAATAACAATAAAATGGTAGAGAGTAGTGAAGATTCAGATAAGCAAACAAGGAAGAGACATGTAAATGTTCGGGATCATGTAAAGAAGGATACACTCCAGAAACTTAGAAGGTGTCCAGTTGGTACGATAGCAAAGGTGTGCAAAACAAATCAAGTAGAAGAAAGGCTACGGGCATGGAGTTTGAGAGATACTAGAGTTAAATCAATAGGAGGCTGTAGTTTCTTGATAGAAATTGAAGATCAAGAGCTTTATTGTTTAATGGAGGATCTCAATTGGTTATATCTAAAGAAGATTTTCACAGAAGTTCAACCTTAGACGAAAGCATATCATCAATCAAAGAGAATCACCTGGATTCAATTGGTAGGTATTGGAGTTATAAATGTTGTAACCAATTGTTACATGTGGAGTATTGCGTATTGAAGACGTTTGGTTGTTAGCAGGTTGTTAGCTAGTTGTTACATAGCTGTTGATAAGTTGTATAGCAGCTACAGTTAACTGCTTGCATGCAGGCTGTATAAAACAATATACTCACATTATATTTGATGAGCTGAATAATTGAGCAATGATATTCTATCTCTTTCAGTATTCCAATATGGTATCTATTGCTGGTGGTCTTGGGGTCTCTTGTTAGGCTTCCATTGCTTCAAGCTCTTCTTTTATGAGTTCGTAGCCTTTTATGGAGCTTCATGCTAATAATGCCAAAACTTTCTCTCATATGAAAATCAATGTTATGCTTGATGAGATGAACTTCCTTCTTTGGAAGCAACATGTTTTGCTTACTATCCGCAATCATCGGTTAGAACTCCTTCTCATCGATGCGGTTGCGCCGCCGCCTGAAACTGTTGTCAATGATGATGGTATTGTTCGGATTAATGAAGCCTATGAGGAGTTTGTTGCATAAGATAGTGCGCTTGTTTCTTGGCTTCTTTCAACGATTAGTGCTCATCTTCTTCCTCAGTTCGTCGGTGTTGAGACTGCGTCTGCCGGATGGAGTACTGTCTTGCAATTCTTTTCTACTCGTTCCATGACTGCTTTGATGAGCCTTCACTACAAATTACAATCGTTGAAGAAAGGTGGTGGCAACATGAGGGTTTACCTCACTCGTGTTAAAGAAGTGTGCGATGCTTTAGCATGGTGTGACAGTCATTTCCTCATGTTGAGCGTATTGCCAATATTTTAAAAGGTATTCCTCGTGAATATCAGCCGTTCATTTGTTGTTATAACTATCATGAAGGATATTATGTTGCTTGATGACATTTATACAATGCTGCTTGATGTTGAGACTCAGCTTGCTGGTTTTGATGAGCAAAGTGAGGTGTTTCCCATGAGTGCTCATATTGTTCAGGGTGAGGTTCATGGTACCTCCTCTTCTAACAATCGCTCCACTCCGCGATCTACCTTTTCTCCTAGATCTCGCAATGGTGGCAGAGGTTGTGGCAAGTCACGTGTCCAGTGTCAGCTATGCGGCAATATAGGACACCTTGTCATCGATGCTGACATAGGTATGATGAGGACTTTTCTTGTGTTACTTATGGAAATCGCTTTCAGTACATAAATGAATATTCTGGACCTGGATGTGAGTATTGTGGTAAACGATGCTCAGTCTTATATGGACAATCTCAGGAAAACATTGCAACTGCTTCTAATGGTGCTGATCGTTAGGTGATGGACTCTAGTGCCACTCATCATGTTACTTCTGAAGCATCAAATGTTCTGGATAAGTCATACTTTCATGGTCCAGGTAAATTGGTTGTCGGTAATAGTATGCCTCTTGCTATTAATATGGTTGGTCGCTCTTGTGCTTCTTCTTCCTCTCGTGTTCTTTTATTGAATGATTTATTGCATGTGCCACAATAACCAATAACTTGATTTCGATCTCTAAGCTTGCTAGGGACAATGACATTTTCCTTGAATTTCATGCCAATCGTTGTTGTGTTCGAGATGAGAAAACTAGGAGTTTTTTACTTTATGGTAAAGAAAGTGGAGGTCTCTATTCGTTTGTGCTGGATAATAATCTTCTTATGCTCATGTTGTTGAAGTTCATGTTGCATCCGTGGAGGGTTATTTAGATGAGATGTGGCACAGGCGTCCTGGTTACCCTGCTGCTCATACTTTAGCTAGTTTGTCCAATTCACTTGGTGTTAAGTTTCAGTTTAATGTAAATAAAGACTCTACTGTTTGTTACATGGGCAGAAGTCACAAGCTTATTTTTGTTGAATCAAATACTTTTTCTTCTTCTTCGTTTGATCTTATTTACACTGATTTATGGGGACCTCCACATGTGGCTTCCAATGGCTTTCGTTATTATGTGTCCTTTGTGGATGCATTTACAAGACATACATGGCTTTATCTCCTAAAAAGTAAGGATGAAGTTGTTATAGCGTTTTACTTGTTTCGAAGGCTTATAGCTAATCAATTTGGTCAATCCATTAAAGTTGTTCAGAGTGATTAGGGAGGAGAATTTTGTAATTTGTCTCATACCAAAGTTTAGTACCAAAATAACATACCAAAGTTTAACAACACATCCCAAATGTACTTTGTTACTTCTCAACGAAGAACAAGAGTAAAAATAGGATAAGATCTTGATCGTCACTGCTACACGACAAAGCTCCCCAAGTTGTTGCAGCACTCCCTGGCGACGAGTCTAAGCAACCATGACTAATATAAGGTAAAAAATGTGTGGAGAAAATATTTGGAGAGAAAAGTTGATGATGAAATGGTGTGGATACCCCTCCTATTTATAGGCTAGGAGAATTTGTCCTTAACCAATAATATTCCTCCACGTTTCAGGTGATTTCCAACCATTTGACAACTGCCTCGCCAACTGTCCATTCTAGAAGATTCTCATAACTATTTGGTGACTCATCAGTTGCTGCAACTTTATCATAACATTATCTGTAGCTTTAAGGAATTCCACAACATCAATGTACCAGTTTCCAGCAATAAAATCAAAATAAGTCCAAAGTTTCTCAACTAACTCTCATGCTGCAAATGATGCAAAAACATGTACAAATGATCCTAATGTGTTCCTAATAATACTTAAGTTCAAGCTTAACCTAAGTCAAAAGTTCCTAAAAGATAACTCTTTTGGAGAGTTATTAGGAGGGTTCGACTTCAAAATCTTATCTTGAAATATTCGAGATATGGATTCTGATGTTAAAATCTCAGAGATTATAAGTGTCAATAGAGTAGAAATGGTGTTTATTCAATAAAGGAAAATGAGGAATTTTCTGATTTAAGAATTAGGAGACTACGGTTTGATGACGATTTAGATTTTAAAGTAGCTGCAGTGGTAGATAGAGTAGGGGGCTTCTAGCAATTTCCAGTTAGAAGACAGTTTCATTAGTGGTAGAGTTATTATGATCAAAGGGAATATGTTTTGAAAGATTCTTTATACTTTGGTTAATGTGTATGCCCCTTGTGAAATCAATGAGAAAAGTTAGTTATGGGATGAAATAGAAGCGTTAAAGAGATCCAATAACAGATAGTGATTTATGGGGGTGATTTCAAAAGATCTGTTATCGATGTGAAAGGAACGAATGTAGATTTAAAAAAGCAGAAAAGGTTGAGTTCACTCTTTCATTGGGAATTGTAATCTATTCGAATTGCCATTACTAGGGACAAATGGTCGATTTTTATTTTTATATTTGTGTTTTCCCCGTGTGCCATTGCGAATCTTGAAGTGTTGTGGAAGGAGTTATCCAATTTGAAAGGATAGGGATTTTCAATTTTTTTTTTGTAAGGGCAACTTTTATGCGATAGAAGTAGGGCTGAGTGCAGCAGTTTTCGAATGCTGAGTTGGCAGGGTGTGAGGGCTTTATGCACTTAGAAGAATGGGTTTTGAGATGGATATTTTCAGGTCTTGTGGAGGGACTAGGTCAAGTTATGTTGAAATTATAGTCTTCCTTAGCTTCACCGGACCTTGTTCCGAGGAGTCTTTGCATGAAGTATACGAAATTGTAGGTGCCTCTAACTATGATGGCAGTAAAAACTTTGCTCACCTTTTGTGGTCTGTTGGTAATCTTCGCTTTTGTGAAACTGTGTTCACTATATTGATTCAGTTAAAGGGTTGATGAGTACGATATGGTTAATGATAATATTTAACTATAGATTAGGGGAGAATTGAGAGTTAGTGGTAAGTATCTTCGACTTGCTGCTGCGAATGATGAATTACAAGACCCCTCTATAGGGAGTGTTCGAGAAAGCATGCCACTCTAAGCCTGGTAGTAATTAATATGATATTTGGTGTACTATTTCTGGTTACTTCTAGCCACTGTTTTGTTTTCATTTAATTGTTGTGTCAATAGGATATTGTTTGTTTTGGGCATGTTATTGTAGTGGAGTGTGGTGAAGTTTGTTTGGTTATTGGTTTTGCATCTTGGTGGTGGCTTTCGATCTTACAGAGTATGGTTCACAGAGGAGTGGTTAGCTTAGTTGGGTGATATATTTTTTAGTGTAGTTACTTTTTGGTTCAAGTTTCCTGTATTGTCGGGTGGAATGTAATATTTTCTTCTTTTTTAAGTTTAAAGAGATTTTTTAGAAGTATTTTACTTGGACCTTGTCTGCTTAATTTTATTATAAAAATCTTATTTGTCGAGTGAAAAAAATAAGACTTAAATATCTTATTAAATATGTATATTTTAGTATGTTATTAATGTTAAAATCTAATGAGAATGTGTATGAATTAATGATAGAGGAACTTACAACGTTGGACCAGGTTTGGCGATAGGTGAAACAAGTATGAGAGGTTTTGCTGAGACTCTTAAAATAAGGCTAATAAACAGCGTGACCGGTAAAAAATGTTACATATTAAATGTGTTACCTAAAATGTTATATGTTAAAACCGAAAAAGTTATCAGTCAGAGTAACATAACAGGTTACTCTAAAATGTTATACATGTCAAGAAAATAAGTTATAAACTGCAAATATTATGAATACTAGTAGCGCCTAAAATGTTACTAGAGTTAAAGCTAACGGAGCCTTTGATTTTCTCATGATAAAAAAATAAGTTAAAGTTAAAATTGTTATGAATATATATAAGAAATACAATTGTGTCCAATAATGTCATGGTTCAGTAAGAAATAAATTGTGATCTGTAATGTTAATATTTTTTTAATAAAAATAAGTTGTGCCCAAGAATGCCATGGTTCACTAAGAAAGTAGGTTGTAATCCAGAATCTTAATATTTTTAATAATAAATTGGGTTGCGCCTAAAATGTTATCAAAGTTTAAGCTGATGGAGCATTGTATTTTCCTGCGATAAGAAAATAAGTTAAAAGCTAAAAATGTTGTGAATATATATAAGAAATACAATTGTGTGCAATAATTTCATGGTTCACTAAGAAACATGTTGCGATATATAATGTTAAAATAGGTTGCGCCCAAGAATGTTATGGTTCACTAAGAAAGTATGTTGCGATCTGTAATGTAATGTTAATATTTTTTTAATAAAATAGGTTGCGACCAAGAATGTCATGGTTCACTAAGAAATAAGTTGCAATATGTTATGTTAATATTTTTATTAATAAAATAGGTTGTATCCAAAAAAATAAAAGAACATTTCAAAATTTAAATGTTGATACTTAATATATTATTATCGATACTTTTAAATATTGAACAAGTTTAAGGTAAGATCAAAATTTAAAATATTGATACTTATGCAGTAATGATTGATACTTTTAAAAATTGAAAAGTTGATAAAAAGATCGAAATTTAAAATATCGATACTTATGCAATGATGATCGATACTTTTAGTTATTGAACAAGTTGATGAATATGATCGATAGTTAAAATATCGATACATATGCGACGAGGTTCGATATTGTTGTATTTATATCGATACTTATGCTCTAGTATTTGTGGAAAAGTTCAATACTTTATAGCGTTCTCATTTTCATGTTTTTTTAATTTGAAAGCATTGATTTTTATGGAGAAGTATCGATATTTATTATGAGTGAATCGAGAGAAATTATTTAAGAAAGCAGTTCAAAATATAAAATATTGATCTATATTGATCGATACTTTTGCATAAAAAGGTGCTACATACTACGTTATCATGAAAAACCTATTTTGTCTTACTTTTGCATAATATAAACGGTTTCATGCTTATAACTTAAACAATTAACATTAAAAAAAGACGTTACCTAGTTCGTTATCATGAATAACATATTTGTCTTACTTTTGCATAATATAAACGGTTTCATACTTATGACTTAAACGGTTGACATAAAAAATGCGTTACCTACTACATTATCACGAGAAACTTGTTTTTTCTTACTTTTGCATCATATAAACAATTTTATACTTGTAACTTAAACGGTTGACATTAAAAAATGCGCTACCTATTACGTTTTCACGAGCATAACAAAATAAGTTAAAAGCTTAAAATATTATGAATATTTATAAAAAATTTGAAAGTATTGATATTTGTGAAAAAATATCGATACTTTTGAATTTAAAAAAACATGAAAAACAATATTTTAACTTTCGGATTTAAAAGTATCGATATTTTTGGAAAAATATTTATATTTTGCATCCTTATCATTTTTCATGTTTTTCTTTAAATTTAAAAGTATCGATACTTTTGAAAAAATATATATACTTTATAACCTTCTCATTTTTAATTTTTTTTAATTTGAAAGTATCGATACTTGTGAAAAATATACATACTTTTGAATTAAGAAAAGCACGAGAAATGATATTTTAACTTTCAAATTTAAAAGTATTGATACTTTGCAGCCTTCTCATTTTTCATTTTTTTTAAATTCAAAAGTATCGATACTTGGGGAAAATTATCCATACTTTTGAACTTTTTATAATAAAAATATTAACATTCCATATCACAATTTAATTTCTTAGTGAACCATGACATTCTTGGGTGAAACTCATTTTATTAATAAAAATATTTACATTCCAGATCGCAACCTATTTCTTAGTGAACCATAACATTCTTGGGTGCAACTGTATTTCTTATATATAATCATAACATTTTCATCTTTAACTTATTTTTCTTATCTTGGGAAAATCCAAGGCTCCATCAGCTTAAATTCTGATAACATTTTAAGTGTAATCCATTTTATTAATAAAAATATTAACATTCCAGATCATAACATATTTATTAGTGAACTATGACATTCTTGGGTGCAACCCATTTTATTAATAAAAATGTTAACATTCCATATCACAACCTATTTCTGAGTGAACCATGACATTCTTGGGCGCAACCTATTTTATTAATAAAAATATTAACATTCCATATCGCAACCTATTTCATTAATAAAATATTAACATTTCATATCGCAACCTATTTCTTAGTGAACCATGACATTTTTAGGCGCAACCATATGTCTTATATATATTCATAACATTTTCAGCTTTTAACTTATTTTCTTATCGTGAGAAAATCCAAGGCTTCATCAGCTTGAACTCTGGTAACATTCTAGGCACAACCTAAAATGTTAATAATATTCATAACATTTATTGTTTATAACTTATTTTCTCACCGTTTATAACAATTTTGGTGCAATCTGTTATGTTACTACATTGATAATTTTTTTTGTTCCGCTTCATAACATTTTGTGTTTCGCTTTTAACTTATAAGATAGGTTTCCCGGTTACACCATTTTAAGTTATTTTAAAATAGTTAAAACCCAATATATTACATATAGGTTAACATTTCAGGTGCCACTAAACCCAATATATAACATTTCTTTTCAAATTTTCGATTGTGCCATTTTTTAGCCTTATATTAGTATGTCGTTGCTTAGAATTCCCTAACAAGTATACTAATAGATGATGGAAGTATGATTAACATAAACAGAGCTAGTCCTTTTCAAGAAAGCCAAGGAAGTAAGTGGAACATAATTTACTTCGCATTTCCGATGTTGATTCATGGATTAACAAATGATTTGATTTGATTTTTTTTTTTGGTTTTTGAAGACTAAAGATACATGGGAATCTAGAGTTATAGTAGGAAGTGTTGAGATATGGTTTAACCAGTTTAATCATCAAAATATAATAATTGATAATATAAGTGATTATAATTTAATAAATTGATAATAAATAACGTAAACAATATATTTTTTTTTATAAATTTAATAAACAAAAATATACAAATATAAAAGAAAATCCATCAATCTCATAGTTAACCCTGAAAAGAAACCCAAGAAATCTTCACTTCACCATAGGCATGCAGCATGCTTGACCTCTTGTAACCCATGATATGCATATTACTGATCAGTGTGAATGGTTTACATAGTTATATAAAATTATGAAGCAAATTAATAATATTACAGACCAACTAATCCAGGCCTTAAGGCAAAAAGACTTAATGAGGTGGGTGAGTAGGAGTCAAGAGGGTTTCGCAAGAGAATGATGAAAGAATTGAAATTCCTCTATAAAAAAAATAAGATTGTGTGACCTACAACAAGAGAAAAGTGGCCTATTTCTCCCTTTTCATTTTTGTTTTCAATAAGTAAAAAGCTCAGTGGCCTTAGCCATTTGACTAATTGACAGTAATCCCTTGGTAGGATTGGATAGGTTCATTTTATTTTCCATATCCATCATAATAACAATATATTTCACGTATCCCTAAGTGGACAACAAAATTATGAGTGTTTGAAGTTAAGTGAAGCATCGGCATGTGAGAGTAAGAAACACAGTGCTCTCATGATTATTAGACTTAATCAACCCCTTAATTAAAGCTCTAACGTCTCCATTAACACAAGTGGATTTTGATCATGTTCAACAAATCAGATGATGTACTAATAAATATTTAAAAATATTTTTTAAAAATAATTTATCATCACCTGATTTCTTTAATATGCATTATCTACATATTAAATATAGTATTCGTGAAGAAATGAATAACCCTGAAATTTTGATTTAGAGATTGATTCAAGTTTTGGTTCAAGTGGTTGTTGTATTTTTTTTTTGCCCTTCCGATTTTTAAGATATCGCCTTGACTAGTCCAGATTGATTCGGGTCGTGCATTTGATTTTGGTGGGTGAGTCTCTTAAAGGGAATTTTTTTGCATTCACCATAATTCGAATTCGAGATTTACTTAAACGATATCAAACTACTTATCACGTCAATCAATCTCACTCGTATCAGTTAATGTGACTTTAATTTATGTGATAGAGAATTAGAAATGGAAATGGGCCACATATAATTAAGCTTGTTGTTTTATGATGATGGAAAAACAAAAATGAACGAAAGTGGGTTTAAATAAGGGCAAAATTCAAAGGTAAATTGGAAAGATGGTTAAAAGATGATCATTGAGACACATGTGATTTGATCTCAAAAATATATTTTTCAATAATTAAAAATCAAACACATTGGAGTGGTAGGGTTATATGTTTAAGACTAGAGAAATGGATCAGATCGATTTTAAATATAGGTTATCGTTATTTTAAATTGGATTAATTTTAGATCCAAATTCGAGTCATTCTAAATATATTTAATAATTCAAATTTAATTTAATATATGAATTATTTTGAGATGGATATTATTAAACTTAATTATATATTTTTTATTTGACCAATAAAATTATTCCAGAAACCCATTAGTCTAATCACAAACTTCTCAAAAGAGTTCACCATTTTTTCCCACATTCTTCTGCAATTAATAGCAGAAAGCTTTTTTGACCAGATTACAAACTCAAATGCCACTGCATCCTTTCTCTTTTTTGTATATAAATGCAAAAGCTTTGCTAGTCAAAATGGCTCATCAAGCTTTGCTAGACTAATTCGACAAAAGAATTTTGTTAAAGTTAAAAAGAAGTGGATACAACGTGAATCTCTCGAATAGTCTCTAGAGATCATGAGTTTGAGTAGTTGAGTATACAAGATATATATGTGTTGTTAATTATTAAGAAATATTATAAACAAATACTACCTTATAATAATCTCAGACTATAAAATAAAAGTGAATGCAATGTAAACATACATACTTCCATCATATTTTGGTGTGAAGTTATATATGTATAGGTAATGAATGTATTTTGCTTTTTATTTGACCAACAAGTAATGTTGTGGGTGAGGTACTCATGCATTACCGCATGCTGAAGCAAAAGGGGCTTTTTAGCATGAAAAATGAACTCCACTAGGAAGTGGATGGGGAATCCAACCACCTCCTATTCCTGTATTACCAAAAAACCATCATCATTTTATTTTAGAAGATATGCAAAATGAAAAGCCAACTGAGCTACTTAGCGCTGAATTTTTTTTTGGGGTTGATGGAATTGGATTCATAATGGTCTACTTCTTCATCATCACTCTCCCATTTTTCTCCTACCTTTTTTGTTCTACCTTTTGTTTGGTTTGGCTCAAGCTTTTCAAACCTTTAATTGTAAATTACAAAGGTGGTGGATGGCAGGTACTGGTTTTGGTCTCTAAAACAGTGACATTGGGTTCTCCTATATGAATCATCACTTTCTTCTTTGTGACCACATGCAGAGATGGACCGTTAGCTCACCCCATGTTTAATTTTGCTTAAAACAATGGGGGCACCGTTAGCTTATCCCATGATGATGGTTATAATGTTTTTTCTTAAACGTTTATAACCTTTATCCTATTCGAATTTGATGTAAAAGGGAAGACAAAAGGTTATTACAAACCACAAAATTCAATAGGAAAAACTTAGAAATGATTCTTAGGAAAAACCATCTATTTTTGAAAACCTAAATGATTAAATTTCAGGAATAAATGGGAACCAGTAGAAAAGCAAATTTTGAACACATTATATTGTCTTGTCCTCTAATGGCAAACAATTGTTCCTTTGTCCAAAATCCATCACAAATGGAATAATCCAGTTTTAAAGTATAACTGTAGGCCCATACTACTTGGCAGAAATGAATAAAAAAGCTCAGGGATTCCTATCCCGCTCATCACGTCATCCGTAGCTCCAATCAATAATATTGATCCATATAACTTTTTTCAAAGTGAATTTTCGCGTCTTTTTTACATATAAATAAGAAGTAGGTAGTTATTTGGAAGTTATTTCAAAATTTTTGACTCTCATTTATTGAGATCACGTATGACATTATGAGTCGGGTTCATCAAATAATTTCTCCCTTATCAGAGGCATAGATAAAACTGCAGAGAAAAACAATAAACACAAAGGGGTAGTTCTGCCCTACGGTAACCTAATTTAAGGCTAAAGAACGGTAAAAAATGTTATAAAAATCATAACATTTTCGGTTGGACGTAATTTAAAATGTTAACTTTTTAACAATTTCGGTTAAACCAAAAATATTATGCAAAAGATAACATTTTCGATTGCTAACAAAAAAAATGTTATAAAAAATATTTTTAACCGGAAAATATTAAAAAAAAATTAACATTTTAATTCGCGTCTAATAAAAAATATTATAATTTTTATAATATTTTCGGTAACCTTAAATTAGGTTACTTCCCTTAGACTCTCTCAAATCCCAATACAAAGCATTGAATCTGCAGAAATTTCTAATCTATCAACTTTTTTTCCTACTTACATGTATTTTACAGTTCCCGACTTGTCTATCAATGTTCATGGCTAATCGAATATTGACGGATGACCTTCGGAACAAACAATGACATCAACAAGAATTGTCAGTAAAAATAATAACTTCAAACAGTTTGAACCTTTTGAAGAGGAAGAAATCAATGGACAAATTTCAAATATTGAAAACAATGACATTCATTCAAAAGCCAAGTTTAGAATATTCTGGCAGGAAAACACTGCAAATACTGTATATATCACCAGCTTTATCCTGGTTCAACATCAAAAACAATACTATCAGGAAAAATTCAATAATTTTGGAGCTTTAAATGAGAAATTAATCTAAATATTGTTGAGAAAAATATAGAACCAATTGTTGGTTCATACATGTGTACACGTGCACAATATGGGCAATGTTAATGTCCGGACCGGTTGACCTCTTTGTGGGCTTGCCGATAATCCAATTGTGAAATATTTTTTTCTCAAATGGAGTATATCTTTTGAAAATTTGTTTTGGAATTAAGAATTAAAAGGAAAAATATTAAAAGGTTTCTTTAATCCAAACAATATTTCTAGAAATTACTTGATTATTTGATTATCATTAATGTTTAATTAGATCAAAAATTTCCAATTGTTCACAATGTGAAATCCCTATAAATACCGTGTAAACCTATTAGGTTAAACACAATTAAAACAACTCAAAAGCTATTAAGAAAATTTTCTATCCTTTAGTTTTTTTTCCGGTGATAAACGAAGGCTAAAAATAGTTCGTGATCTCTACAAAGTGCAATTGTAGCTGGTCATCTAGTTGTTGTATCCTGTGAGACAGACGACCAATGATTTCAAGCACCATGGAATGACGAGAATTATGTCTTAAGGAAACTGCATAGATGCACGCCTCAACTCGTTTCCAATCGACTGTTTCATTTCCAATCATGTATTTGTTTCTATACTATTTTTTATTATTTAATAAGGTTTCCTTTTCCTATTATTTAAGAAGATTTCTTTTTCCTATTATTTTTATAGTCTCATATTGTTATACTTCTAAAAATTTTAAGATATATTTTTATCTTCTACCTTTATGAAAAAATCATTTTTCATGATTTATCATGTTGTTTTAACGGGTTTGCTGAAAGTAGACAAATCTAATTAAACAGAAATTGTCGTTAAAGTAACGTTTGTTACTGATTTTGTTTCAGAATGTTGATTATATCCAGTAACAAAATCAAAAATAAAGAAAAAATGTGATTCTTTGTCTATGGATTTTCTTCCATATGTGATTGTTGCCTATGTACGTAGAGCAATTAAAGAATTGATATGATTATTTTTATGTCATGATATTATTTGGTAATATCATTATGGTAAATTTAGCACATAAAAGTGCATGTAAGCAATAATCATGATACTCTTCATGATATTATTACTATTGTATTATTACCATATAATTGTTTTGGCCTTTTTATATGAAATATTAAATATAGCACTAATAAAAAGAACAAAAATATCTTTGATATTTGTAATTATTATTAAATAATAATTATTGATTGTGTTTTGGAAACACTATAAATTTTATTATTCTACTAATAATTTCCTTTGAGAAATTTTATAGATACAAATGGATTTGGAGTTTAATCCAAGGTTTTAATTATTGAGTTGCCAAAAATAAAATCAAAAAATTAGTTCCTTTTGATTATTCAGTTGTCAAAAGTATAATCAAAGGATTAGTTTCCTTTGATTATTGAGTTTCAGAAATTAAAATCAAATGATTAGTTCTTTTCGATTATTGGATTGTGAAAATTAAAATCAAAGGATTAGTTTCTTTTGATTATCAGGTTGCTAAAATTAAAGGATTAATTCGCTTTTATTTTTATTTGTTAAACAGAATTGATTTGAAGTGATATATGTAACACCCTAATCCAATACGACACAAAGTCGATCGATTAGACTGCCACACGGGATCACTAGAGTGGCTAACCTAAAATTTTTCTTTAATTAGCTTTGTAAATCATAAATTTAAAAGTTATCCCAAATAAAAATAAATCAACAAGAATTAAATAAGGTTTACATCAAGAGCTCCCAAAATGAGTATCTCAAAATAATACAATCGAGTATATAAAATAGAGTTACGACTTAAATACAAAAGGTCTATGAATAATACATGCCCTCTAAAGAAACGAATCAAGACGTAAATTGTTGCTCGAACTATCTGGATCGTCGGCTGCGCGATAGGCTCCTTGAATGCTCCTCCTAAAGATCTGCGCACTGAAACAAATTCCGAACACTAAGCTCACTAGCCCAGTGCCACACTAACAACTAAATCATACTAAGAGTGTCCATTAAATGCTCATGCTATCGAGAGCAATAAGGAAAGTGAGTGAGTGAGGTTTATTTTGTGCCACTTTTCTTGTTTAATTGCTAGCTGTTTGTTCATGTTTTCTGCTGAATTGGGTGTTTTCACATGTTTTTTGTGCAAGACGATAGTTTATGAAATATGTGCTAAAAAAGGCCAAAAATTGTACTTTTTGTTTTGGAATCAATACTAGAATAGTGGGCATGAAATCAGACATGAAATGTTGACATGGCAATGAATCAGCAGCTTCTAGAAGGTCTAGTCAGCATCCAATCAGTAAGCTTCTGGAAGATGTGCAGACAACTGAGTAATTGAAATTCAAGAAATTAGATTTATCTTTTAGAAATAAATTTAAACATTTTTTTTATAATTATCTTTGTAATTTTATTTGAATTATTTCCTAGTTTTTCTACGGTTTTAGAGTCTATAAATACCCATCTCGGGTAAGCCATTTGGATCATTCAGTACTTCAGAATTCTCTTGTTATTTCTTTCTTTTATAAAAAGTTATTTCCCTTTTATTTTCTTGTTTTTACTTTTTACTTTTTAAGTTTTTATTTTTAAAATGCTAAGTATGACTTTTTTCATGCTTAGTTAATTTTCCCTTTTAGCCGCAGGTAAAAGCGATGATTCAATTATGACGAGAGAATTGAATAACACTTCAATAACTTCATAATTTGTTTCTCATTATCTAAGCTTATTTTCAAAAAAATTAAAACAATTTTTTAAAACTAAAGATTGACTTCGGTCTTGATTATTTTCGCGATTATATATGTGGGATGAATGATCGGTTCAAAGCACATTCGATTTTCTAGGAACACAATTTAACAAGATTGCCTTGTTAAGTGGGAAATGAGATTAGGGAAGTGATTATTAAAATATCTTATCCGAGTTGGTTGCAAATGCGCTTGAATCTTGATCATTATCAAGATTGCCTTGGTTTGATTAATTTTTCAAAACTGAAATCGAAAATTGACTTGGATATTCGGTGTACAACATAGTCGCGTGGATTACCCATGCTTGACGTGGTAACCAACGTGAATCTCGAAGGGTAAATCCGTTTCGATGATCCGAAGAATTTAAAAACTATTACCCAAGGCTGCCTAAATCAACTAAAATTTCAGATTTTATTTTCTTTAATTTACCTTTCTTTATTTTCTTTAATTATTTTTCTTCTTTAATTTCTTTACAATTTTTCTTTCAATTTTATTTTTAATTCTCAAACCATCAAATCACTCCATCTTATTTACTTTCCATGCAAATCATGCCTAGACCATAATCAAAGACGAAGAAATTCATTAATCTCCTTAGTCCTTGTGAGATCGACTCTACTTCTCCTATACTATACTATTCAATTCAATTTATTTTTCTTTATTTATTTTTATTCGAGAAGGAAGGAAATTATTTGAAGTGAAAAATGATGCACGTCAGTGAGTATACTCGTATACTTCACGCTACTCAAGGGTAGACATCATGGTATGGTCGGATGGTTACACATCTTGGGACACACACCCCTCTAGTCTATCTAGGGTAAGGTCCAAAATCTCTACATCGGACACAACACCTAACTAACCCACCCCTCGCGGGTGTTCGGGCCTCGCGCACTTGCCTAAGGATATCTGGACATTCTATACTTTGAAGCTATCTTCATCTACTATAGTAGCTCAGGTGTCCTAGTCGTTTTCCTGGGTGTCAACCAAGACTAGTTTTATTTCATCCTAATTGATATTGTTTCTAGATGTGATTTCACATTACCAATAGTTCCCACTTATAGTTTTATTCGAAGGTGTTTTAGTAACCTTGGGTCCCTCAATATAACTTCTAATTCACTTGGGCTTATTGCCCAAAAATGTATGATGGTATTGATACTCACCTTTAGGTATCGATACTATGGGGTTAAATCAAGCTGAGAATGGATAGGTAGCATCGATACTGTCGACCCTCAATTTTTTTTCGTCCCGTTATTATTAAGTTATTATTATTATTATTATTTAAGATTACTAAAATAATATTTTTATTTACAGATTCGGCCCAAATACCTCAAACCCAAATTACAGTTCAGCAAACCTAAGGATGAAAACCCAACACCAACTAGGGTTTCATCATATTCTAAGGCAGCCACCTAATCTCAGCCGCACGATCAAGTTGGAGATGGACGGTCTAGATCAACCCTCAGTTAAGATTTCCCCCTTAGATGCTGTCGGCGCCTTGCTAGAGCCGTTCGATCTGGACCCATCCAACGGTCCAGATCGAGCCCACGCCATCGAATCTGGCACTATCACAGTCTTGTCCACCAACTGACAACTGGATTCACAAGTCAAACATCAAGACCAAGACAAACCCGTGATTTCAATCTATTTTTTACTTCAATCATAATGTTTCAGAAAAAACAAGAAAAAAGAAAGTAAAAACCTATTGTTGAATTGGTTATATAACCTGAACGAAAAAAAATGTAAAAGGGGGGACTCCCAGATTCGGAAAGTAATAAAAATAGCAGTTATTTTCAAGGTATATTTTTAGTTTCGAAAATATAGAAATATACTCTTTGCATGCAAAATAAAATATATATATGTGAGTCTAAAAGAGGGTCAGACATTAGCTTACTTGAGTCAGAGGGAGCCTTCACGGTGGTCGGAGTTTGAGGAAACCAAACAGACGAGTTTAGATTTGTGGTTGTTTGGGTTTGTTTAGAAAATTTTTAGGTTTAGTTTGGTGTCTAGGATAGTAGATCTAGGCTTTGGGGTTTTTTTTAGGTGAATTTTGGAGCTCCGGCCACTGTGTGTGGTGGTCGGAATGACGGTCGGACGGCAAGTTAGGTTAGTCGGTAAGGGATCAGCCAAAGATTGAGAGAACTCTCATTTTTTTTGGTAACCAAATGAAAATGAAATAAAAAAAATGATAAATGGTGTTATATATAGGCTAATTTAATGGTATAAATGCATCTTAAATGCCTCTAATTTCAGCGTATTTTACAAAATAGTCATTGATAGGGACCAATTTCATTATTTTGCCATTTTTCTTTATGTTTTATAATTTTGGATTTAATCATAGTTTATCCCTTACATTCACCTCGTATTTGTACTTTAGTCATGGATTTCACAATTTTTATATTTCAGTTTCGAAATTGTTGTTATAGTTGTGTAATTTTATTCTTACTTCATTAATATTGGTTGAGATAAATAATTGGTAAAATTGTATCTTTAATCCCTATATTCAGCATCAGATCCCTTTAAGTTTAGTGATAGATTATTTTTTTAGCTAATGTTGATCATTGTGCCCTATGTTTAAAATTATATTTTATTAATTATGTGATATTTTTTAAGTGACCCAAGTTGGTTGTGGTGTCTTATATATATTTTATGTATGTTTACTTTACCTTTATATTTTATATTAAAAGTGTGTTGGTTGTGGTGTCTTTTATATATTTTATGTATGATTACTTTACCTTTATATTACATATTAAAAGTATGGTAATTCCCATAATATATTTTATGCCACTTACTTTGTAATTTGTAAACATATACGGTATATAATATATTTTGTAAGTATATATATATTATATTATTTAAGTGTATTATATATATAGGTTGTACATAGTATGTAGAATATATATATCTATTTTATTATCCATATTATATAATATATATATATATATATATATATATATATATATATATATATATTATAGCATATATGCATATTACGCAAGTAATACTTTTATGTATATATTATAATTATTTTTATTAATTTACGTATATATATATAATTTATATATATTATTTTTATTAAACATTAATCTATGAATATATATATATATATATATTTTAGTTAGTTGATAATTTAGTATTGGTACAAAATCACCACTTTTGTTTGTTGAAGATATAGTAGTTTGTTTTTTTAAATTATAATATATATATAATCATTATAATATTTGTTTGTCCACTTGTTTCGTTAATTTAAGCTATAGTGGTTTAGCTTTTAATTATAATATATATGAAATCATTATAATATTTGTTTCTCCACTTATTTCCTTAATTTAAGCGATAGAAGTTTAGTTTTTTATTGATTATAATATATGGAATCATTATAATATTTTTTTCCACTTTCCCTAATTTAAGATACTTATTTCCCTAACGTATGGTGTTTAGTTTTTATGGAGTCATTATACTATTTGTTTCCCCACTTGTTTCCTAATTTAAGCTTTGACTTGTTTAATTTAATATACATTTTTTTATTGTAATTTGTTGTCCATAATTTGTTTACATTTTGTTTTAATTTATGGGTCACGCTTTTCATTTGATTTTTTTTCATGTTCACATTATGGTTCCCTATTATGTTTGATGTATGTGTCTTACTTTTATCTTTAATTAAATATTTTGATGTATTTTCATTTAAATGCATTTGTGTGTACATATGTTTTGCATGACATCTTAATTAATTTTACATGATAACCTCATAAGCATCCCTTGACTCTAATCGAAATAAATTGACTAAGGGTGATATTCGATCATTTTAAAATTATCGAAAGAAATTTTCTAATACGTGAATATTTAATACATTTTAATGTATAGCATTAAACTTTAATATTAGAACTGACCTTTCAGATTTGAGCCCAAAGTTCCTTAATTTTCATAATTTAACACTTTAAGTTAGAATAAGCCTTAATTTACTTTTAGTTTAATTAGGACAAATAAAATTTTGTTTGATTGCATTGTTTTTTACAAATCTAAGGCACTGTTCACTTATTAAGGAATTAATAGTATATCTCCCGCGATCGTGCTCAGGGGGTGACAACTGGTAATTCCTTAAATAAGTCGACATCATTTTCAAAATCACATCATGTTTTCTAAAAATGAGGTAATATTCGGTTATTAAGCACAATAGCTGATCTCCCGCATTTATGCTCGGGGGCGAATGCTATCGGTCTCAATAAACGAATACCCTTTTCAACTTTGCATCCTTAATGATTTTTAAATTAAATAAAGATCGAACTCCAAATTTTTGATTTTAAATATAGGGTAATCAACTAGGTTCCAAATTTTGGGTGCTTGTGGGGGTTCTAACCCTTCCCCAAGCGTAACCGACTCCTGAACCTGATTTCTGGATTTTCGCAGACCTCAAAAACTCGGTATTTTAATAAAAACAAAAATGTTTTTTAAAATCATCCGGTTTTTATGGTGTTCGAATCGCACCTTAAATGATTGGTGGCGACTCCTCACATTTCGAAAATCATTTCAAAGAGAAAACCCCCGAGTCGGTTTCGGTCTTTCCCCTACGGGCGAAAAACAGTTACGACAGATACTGTTGGACCAGTATCAATACCCTATAGTATCGATACTCATTAGGTAGGGTATCGATACCAAAATTTGCTTCGATGTTCTAAAATTTACTAAGTTTGCTGGGTATCGATACTACCGTGCGAGTATCAAAACCAAGCCATCAGTATCGATACTCATTGAGGAAGTATCGATACTGCTCTTCCTAAACTCTTTTATTTTTAAGCCATCTGAAGAACATTATTAGTATTGTTCTTTTGGTATCGATACTTGAACCCAAAAATGTTCTATTTGGGTACGGAAATGACTCCTAAAACCACCCCAAAGCCCTACTGAGGTCCCCAAATCATTCTTAAAGTTTTATATAAGCAAGAGAGGTTCATAATGAGTATTTAAGCATGCTAAAAACACCAATTATTTGAATATATCATGAATACTCATATATACTTCACCACTCAAGACTCTATAGCTAGATGAATTCTAATGACTCACAAATGGTGTGAAAGAGTTGTGAATGTGTTACCTTAGCTTCCTAGTTGCTGGAAACTCTCTTAAATCAACCAATGGTCAATTTTTCTCTCTTAAATCAGCCAAGGGTTAATTTCTCTCTCTTAAATCAGCCAAGGGTTAATTTCTCTCTCTTAAATCAACCAAGGGTCAATTTCTCCTTCCCTCTTGCCTTGGAACTTTCTCTCATTTCTTTCACTAATAAAAGACAAGGTAAATGAGTTACTAACTCATTTAGGAGCTTGGATTAAAGTTAAGGATACTTCCTAACACTTGAATCCACTAAAAACAAGCTATAAATGATTGGTTTACTAAACCCTCACTAAAACCCATCTATGGCTACAATGACTCAAACCTTGAGTTTGAGGGCTTCAATTGAAGCTCTTGGGATGACGATTTCATTTCTTACCTTGAAAAACTTGAACTAGGTCTGAAGAACTACAAAGTTTCAACATTTTTCTAGCTTTTGGAGAGGAAGGAAATGATAAAGAAAAATGATGAAAACAAAAGAGGGAATGGTGAAAAAGAGAAGAAAACAGACGTTATATCACCAAAAATTAAAGGATTTCAACTTTTGTTTCAAAAATTGGTTTTATTGCTCTTTTATTCATTTTTTCTCCCAAGATTAAAAATGACCTTTTTAATATCAATTAGGCCCTAAACCAAGCCCAATCTAAACTCTAAATGGAGTAAACTATCCTACAAGACAATTAGGCTTGTCTAAACCATAGAGGGTTAACTCGTAACTCCTAACAATAGAATTGGGCGTTACAACATATATGTTTTGAGTTTTAGTGTTACTAATCCCGTCATTTAACAAAATATATAAAATTAAAAAAAGGAGAGATAAATAAATTATTGGATTTATCTCATCGTTAGAATCTTGTGTTGATTCTAACTTTGGAAGGAAAATAAATCGTTGAATTTATTTCCTAAACAATCTTAAATGATTCTAACTTTGTAAGTAAAATAAATAGTTGAATTTATTTCCTTGAGAATATTAAATGATTCTAACTTTGTAACAAAAATAAATAATTGAATTTGTTTTCGTGAGAATCTTGGATGATTCTAACTTTGTAAGGAAAAAAATAGTTAGATTCAATTTCTTGAGAATCTTGAATGATTCTAACTTTGTAAGGAAAATAAATAGTTTGATTTCTTTCCTTGATAATCTTGAATGATTCTAAATTTGTAAAAAAAAAAATCATTGTTTCGCTTCCAAACGTGTATTTGTTTCTATTCTATTTTTGATTATTTAATAAGATTTTTCCCTTTTCTTTTTATCACCTCGAATTGTCATACTTCTAAAAAATAAAAAATTATTGAAGTTCTCCTTTACTATACCTATAAGGTACAATGTATGTTTCTAACATGTCTATATATATTTTAAGTCATGATCTCATTCAGAAGTGCGCCACATGGAAATGGGTGTTCCAGATTACAAGATGGCACAGCAAGGTATGTTTTTGAAAGTTCAGAGTTTTTGCGCGAATCGCAAGATTAACAGAAGTGCACTAAGCATGCAGAACTACACGTGTTAGAGGGGGGGGGGGGGAACGTAGTAGGAACGTACAGATTTAGCATAAATGCACTATATTCATCTTTTTCCCTCTATAGCTCTTTTTCCCTATATAGCTCAATTTTGGAATAAAATGGTAAAATTTAGAGTCCTTTTAATATTTTAAATTAAAATATATTATTTAATTTGAATATTAGTAGGATAATTAATTTTTAAATATGTCAATTTCAAAAAGTATGTATTATCTTTTTAACTTTGAATATTAAAGATAATTATATACCTTTGTATATTTCAAATTAAAATAATATTTATTTAATTTGAATAATAAAATGAGTGTATATCTGTTTAATATTTTAAATTTAAAAGATATTATTATACGTTTAAATTTAGATATTAAAAGATGTTTAGTTGGAGTAAAACACTCTTGAAAATCCCCTATAAATACTAAGCAAACCTGTTAGGTTTTTCACATCTCAAAATTCAAGAAGCTTTTTTTCTCTTGAAAAAATATCTTCTCTTATTCTCATAAAATATTCTTTTTCTCCCTTAGCTTTTCGATGATAGTCAAAGGCAAGAAAAGTTCGTGATCTCTACTATTGTGCTACTGTAGTTGATCATCAAGTTATTGTATCCTTGGAGATAGACGACCAAATGATCTCGAGCACTAAGGAGTGGTAAAAAATATGTCTTAAGGAAACTATGTAGCGACATGCCTCACCTTATTCTGATCACAAGATCAAATACATTAAGAGTATTTTATTTCCGTTTATAATTCTCTTTTATTTTATATTTGATTTATTCTTTTTAATTTTTCTCATGTTCCAATTTAGTCATGGATTGTTACGTCGGTCAACAATCTTAAGACATATTCTTCTCTTCTACCTTTCTTGATCCGAGATAATTTGAAACTGTGGGAAAACGAGTTAGTAAACAATTTGTTTCAGGATTTATCATATCGTCTTAACGGGTTTACTAGAATCTCAAGTGGATAAATCTGTGTAACATAAATTTTCGTGAAAGTAACTATGGTGACTGATTTTGTTTCATAATATTGATTGTATGATAACAAAATCTAAAATAATCAAGAATTAATAATTTTCTGTTTATTGGAATTATTTCTAATTTCAGTTCCATTTTTTATACAGAAAATAGAGATAGTAGACTCTACCGATTTACCCAACATGGATGCTAAGATGGTAGTACCAGCTTAGAATCCAAATATGAATGCGATTCAATCGACAGTGGCAATCAACCACAGCGAAAAGCTGACAAAATTTTGCAGAGAGAATTTCAAGATGTGGCAACAAAAGATGGCTTTCTATTTGACCACATGGAACCTTTCAAGTTTCATGAAGGAAGATCCTCATGTTCTTAAAGATGGAGAGAACAATGTTATTGCTTTCAACATTGTTGAAGCTTGAAAGAAATTAGATTATATATGTTGAAATATAATACTGAATTGTTTTCAAGATTCATTATATTCGATATATGCTGGTTATAAAACATTAAAGATATTGTGGGAAGCATTGGACCATAAGTAAAAAGCTGAAGATGCTGGAGCTAAAAAGTTTTTAGTTGCCAAGTTCTTGAATTTTACTATGATTGACTCTAAACCATTAGTAAAAAAGTGTAAGAATTCCAACTATTGATCAATGGAATTCTTGCCGAAAGAATGGTCATAGGAGAAACCTTTTCGGTAGCCATTGTTATTGAGAAGCTACCTCCTAGATAGGTGACTTCAGGAATTATCTAAAGGACAAGAGGAAGGAAATGACCATGGAAGAACTGGTTGTCAAACTTCAAATAGAAGAAGACAACATGATTACTGTCAAGAAGCTCAACAATAAAGAGGCTAAGGCAAACATGATGAAGTCAATGACTTCAAGAAGGGAAAACAACCCAAAAATAGGTTAAAGCTTAGACCTAAATGTGGAATTTCCAAGAAGGAGAGATTCCAAGAGAAGTTGTTTAACTGTGGAAAGATGAGGCACAAATCCTCTGAGTGTAGACATCCAAAGAAAGCGAAAGCTCACGAGGCTAATACTATGGAAATAATATTTAAGGATGTGGAGGATATAGATCTATGTGTTGTGATCTCTAAAGTTAATCTATTTGACTCTAATCTAAGAGAATGATGGCTTGATATTGGAGCTATGCGTCATATATGTTGCGATAAGGATTCATTTTCTGAATTGACACCTTGGAATGATGAGGAGAAGCTCTACATGGGAAACATTGTGACTTCTGAAATCAAGGGGAAGGGTACTGTAGTCTTGAAGATGACTTCTTACAAAGAACTCAAACTGCAGAATGTGTTGTATGTACCTGACATACGGAAAACCTTGTTTCTAGAACACTCCTAAGTGTTCACAGCTATAGAATGGTTTATGAATCCCAAAAGCTGATTTTGTCTAAAGGGGAAATGTTTGTGGGTAGAGGATATGTATTGAATGATATGTGGAAACTGAATGTTATGTCTGTAAAAGCAAAAAACATGAATAAGAAAAATGTTTCTTCTTCCATTTATATGCTTGAGTCATTTAATTTATGGCATTGTAGGCTTGGACATATTAATTATGATGCTTTGCGAAGATTAATTAACTTAGAATTTATCCCTTCGTTTCATATTAATAATAATCATAAATGTGAAACATGTGTTGAGGCAAAATTAACAAGGTCATCTTTTCAAACTGTTGAAAGAAATATCAGACCACTTGATTTAATTCATAGTGATGTTTGTGACTTGAAATTTGTTCAAACGAGCAGAGGAAATAAATATTTTTTTACCTTCATTGATGATAGCACAAAGTATTGCTATATATATTTGCTTAAAACAAAAGATGAAGCTAGAGAGAAATTTATACTCTATAAGTGGAAGTTGAAAACCAACTTAATAAAAAGATTAAGATGGTAAGAAGTGATCGTGGTGGTGAATATGTTGAACCATTTTGTGAATTTTGTTCAAAACATGATATTATTCATGAAGTAACACCAACATATTCTCCTAAATAAATGGAGTGACCAAGCAGAAAAATCAGACTCAAAGAGAAATGATGAATGACTTGTTAGACAATTATGAGTTATCACATAACATGTGGGGGAAGCTGTCCTTTCAGCTAAATGCCTTTTAAATAAGGTACCCAAAAGGAAAAAAAACAAGACACATACGAATTATGGAAATGTCGAAAACATTCCTACAAACATTTAAAAATGTGGGGGTGTCATGCCAAGGTAATGACCCCATTACCAAAGCAAATGAAAATAGGTCTTAAAACCATGAATTGTATTTTCATAGGCTATATAGAACATATCAATGTGCATCGATTTCTTGTGTATGAATTAAAGAATCATGAGATTCACAATAACACGATAATGGAATAAAAGAATGCATCATTCTTTGAAAACATTTTCCCTTGTAAAGTTCAATAAAATGAACTTTAGAGGCTAATAATGAGGATAGTTTAGATGATCAACAAGAGGATGAAATTGAGATAGATCCAAGAAGGAGAACGAGCAAGGGTTGAAAAATCCTTTGGGCAAGACCTAACCTTTATGTTGGAGGCTGAACCTCAAATGTATAGTGAAGTTATACGATCTTTTGAAGGCACCTTATGGAAGGAAGCCATTAAGAGCAAAATAGATTCCATCATGCAAAGATATATGGGAATTAATGGATCTTCCTCCGAGGATTAAACCACTAAATTCTAAATGGATTTTCAATGGAAAATGAAAGTAGGTGGAACAATTGATAAGTACAAGGATAGATTGATAATAAAAGGATATCGACAAAAGGAATGCCTTGACTACTTTGATACATACTCTCTTGTATCAAGGATAACATATGTAAAGATGATACTCACAATAACCACTTTGTGAAATCTATAAATACATCAAATGGATATTAAAACAACTTTCCTAAATGGGGACCTTGATGAAGAAATTTACATGGAACGAAATGAGGGTCATGTAGTTCTAGGTCAAGAAAGGGAAGTATGTAATTTGTTAAGTCTTTGTATGAACTTAAACAAACACAAAAATAATGACATGAGAAGTTTGATAGTTTCATGATAACAAACGAATTCAAGATAAATGAGTGTGACAAGTGTGTATATGTCAAAACTACAAACATATAATATGTTATTCTATGCTTGTATATTGACGACATACTCATTTTTGGGACTAACAATGAAATGGTAAAACGTATCAAGGACATGTTAAATTCGAGATTTTACATGAAAGATGTGAGATTGGCTGATACGATTTTGGGCATCCAAAATAAAAAGTCATCTGAAGGCCTTATTCTAACACAATTACACTATGTGGACAAGATCCTTGAAAATTTAACAAGGATAATTCTGGTATAGCCATAACTTCAATAGACTCTTGTTCACATTTGTCTAAAAATCGAGTGCGGTCACTGTGGGGGGTTTTCTTATTCCAAGCGTGTTACATGGAAATGGGTGTTCCAGATCGCAAGATGCCGCCGCAAAGATATGTTTTTGACAGTTTAGAGTTCTTGCGCATATCGCAAGATTAACATAAGTGCACTAAGCATGCAGAACTACATGTGTTAAGAGAGAAAAAAAGTAGTAGGAACGTACAGATTTAGCATAAATGCAGTATATTCATCTTTTTCCCTATATAGCTCAACAGCAGTACTTAACATCTTAAAATGTTCCAGTGGTACCTGGTTGTTGATTAAAATCACTGAAAGAAATGCTCATATCTTGGAAAATTTACCTCAATTTGATAAAACTTACGGCAAATAATTAACAAAATCTATCATTTAGAAAGATAAGTCTTCATGGAAGCATGAAGCAGCTTGTTTAAAGGAAAAGGAAGCCGAGTTCTGGTTTGTAGATAAACTTTTTTGAATATCAATAATAAATAAATAAAAAAAGATCATTGATTAGTTCAAGTCACCTTACGATGCAACATACGGAAATCAATGAAACATAAATGGTGGAATGTAGATTAACAGGCCAAGGAAGATTCCTAAAAATATATTTTGATTATATATATATTAATTGTTTAAAATAATTAACCAAAAATTAAATACTCAAATCGATTTAATCTTTCGAGTTGTTGAACTATAATCAAAGCCATATTTATCTTCTAAAATTTTATTTAAAGAAAAATAATATAAATACTAAAAAAAAGAAACTATTAGAGATCCAAACACATTGAAATTTCGCTGTCATATTATTAGCAACCATTTTGAACCCAAAAAGCTCTCTCAACAATTAACTATTGGATTTCCCACAACGAGAGGCCCTTGTCTTCCGTGCTTGAGATGCGCACCCTGCCTATAGCACCCATCACGATAAGCCGTTAACTGAAAAGGCGGGACATTAGCAGCTAGCCACTGATCAATAAAGAAGACAGTTTGGGTGCAAGCAGTTTGAGGTCCCGTGGACGTGACCTCAACGTAGTCACAGTACCAGCTATGGTGCCACCCTAAACCGTCCGAGGTCAAGTTGAGGCTGCAAGGAGGACCAATGCAGCCGCCTCGCACACTGAACACGTCGAGGTTGCCACGCTCATAGTAGTCGTGGGCGGGCGACATTAAACCCCATGATCGCAGATCCGAAATCAAAACCGATCGACCGAATGAATCGCCTAGAACTACACTGATCTTCGAGTCAGTTCCTGCTTTGATCATCCAACCCGTCTTTACGTATAGTGTGTAAACGCAATCAGTCTGCATTGAAGAACAAAGATCATTACGATAATCAAAATACAATGTCCGTGATCAAATAAGGATAATAACAGCTCAAGATCAATCAGTCTAACGAGTGTTGGACAAGATCATGTATGCATATATAGGGTTGTCAATAAATTTTGAGTACACCGGCATTGAAGTTTGCAACAGCTACAGAAAAAAGTAGAGCGATGAAGACTGTTGATGGCAAAGGGCCTTTCATTTTCTTTACTTTATGAACTACAAAATTAACTTATGTTGTGCTTACGAAAGCAGGGAGGCATTTATAAATAAGGAGGATGAGAAATTTTACTATAATTAGAAATATGCTTTCATTATTTATCGGATGTAAATTTCTAATATTATGTTTACGAAAAATAAATTATAAATATGTAAAATTGCAAATATATTTGTAATTAAAATGTATTTAAACTTAAAATTATGTAATATCTATAATTATGTAAAATTATGTTAAAGAATGATAATTTTATTGATGTAATCGTTCTAAATCAATAATATTGTCTGTTGTGTATAATTACATTAATTTTACTCTTGAATTCCTTCAATTGAGTTAATGTTCTCCTTTGATAGAAAGTTTGATTGATCATTTCAATATTAATGTGAAAATTAATTATGTTGATAAGGTGGTTTTCAATGTTAAAATTACCATCTTCGTATGAATGATGATGTGATAGATGAATTTAATTAATATTTGATTGAGTTCGAGAGCTTAATTGATTTTCAGAATCCATTGAGATTTGAGTGATCTTAGTGGTAAAGGAGAATGTTATTCTTCTTAGAAGACCTAAATTCGAGTTGTTGTATCTATAAAATATGTGTACATTATCAATAAATTAAGAAATATTTTAAATATATACAATTTTATAATCATCCCAAACTAGCAATAGAACATGAAGATAAAATTTGTAATAAAGTGACATTCATGAATATCAAAATGTAATTCCTAAGAAGTCAATAAGGTGATATTAATTTGATAAAATAATAAAATATTATAACATATTATAACAAACTAAACAATAATGTAGAAACTCAAATCGGTCTGGCTTGCTATGTTATCTATTTTTAAAAAAAGTTAAAGATCTAAGATAATATTAATGAGTATTAATTTAACGTAGACAATAGTCTATTAATTTTAAATTTATTAAAATATGTTTGAAAAATTGATACTTAAACAAAAAATAATTAATGATTTGTCTAATAAAAATATTTAAAATTTACATGTTTTAAAAGTAAATGAGTCTTGCTAAAAGCCTTCATAATCGAAATTAAAATTCAATTTCATATAGTAAAAAAAGAAAAAGAAAAAGAGTGCCCCTAAATAATAATGGGTGACTTAATAAGTATTTTATCCTTTTGGGCATAGAGGGCCATGGTCTAGGTAGGCCTAGGCCTAAATACGTCCCTGACTGATAGTGTAACACCCTAAACCCGTACCTGACCCGAATACGAATCTGATGTGTCACATTGACTTTTCAAAGCTTGTGTATTTATAAAACCAACCTAAATTTAAAACTTTCATGAATATAAAACTATGTTTACATTACCACTTCAAAACATCACACCTTGATCAAAGCGTATATACTATATGACTCTATTTACATGTCAACACATATAAAATATAAACCAACATACTACGTCAGGTGCTTCTGTTATGATCTTCAAATGAGGATATGTTGTTCTGCTGATCCCCAAGACCGGTCTTCTTGTTTTTCTGTACCTACGTGTAAATCACTTACACGCTAAGTCACAGACTTAGTGAGGCATACAAAAATATATAATACACTTATAACAGGTCACATTATATGCATACTATATTCCATCATATTATCCAACCTTATTTCATTTGATCCTTTTAGACAAAATCATCTCAAATTACATATCAATACATAAATACATATGCGTAGATCATTATTAATCTCCTTATTAATTCATGTGCATACGTGATTCAAAGCAAGCAATGGTAACATGATAAAATACAATCATACAAACTCTTTTCATATCTTTTATATGCCCATGTACATTGCTGAGAACTTAAGGTATGCGAGTACATTGAGGTTGTGCATTATGCTGTCACCACAGCTCGTATGGGGTCCCACTAGGGGAATGTGAAAGTTGTACCGAAGGACCTATGTATATCCCGAAGGATCTCTGTATGTCTCGAAAGACCTATGAACCCTCGACTCTTGGCATGACAACTATACCTATGGTTATCACATCACATAACATGAGCATTATTATTGTATTTATTATTTATTTCTATCACATAAGAATAAACTTATAGCTCTTTATCACATATCCTGTAATACTCTTATAGAGTTCCCTGTTTCCTTATCATATATTTCATTTCACATGTTCTTATTTTCATATGATTACGTAGTTCATATCACTTAGTCTTCTCCATATGCACATATCACATTCATATTTCATAGTCATATAAGTTCATAAATTTATATACATATCTATATTATGTAACATTCACTATAACATATAAACACATATGCAAATAATCATCCATCTCATATTCTACCACACAAGCATTTGAGTACTGTAGACATCAATTTTTTTTAAATTTATTATTATTATTATTATTATTATAATTATTATTATTATTATTATTAACATATATTATTTATTAATATTACAAAACCCAAATCGAGACCCATTTACAAACCCGACCCGTTTACAAGCCCAACCCGTATCCAGCATAACCCTAACAGACTAGGGTTTCTTTCTTCCCAGCCAGCCGCCCAGCATCACAGCCGTTGGATCTGGCTATGATCCAACGGTCCGGATGGTTCCAGATGAAACCCTAGGGTCATGATACCCTCGGGACTACGCCAGCTGCCGCCGCTCCACGTCGCACCAGCCGCTGCCACGCCCCAACCGAAGGCTCCAGAAGTTCCAACGCCAGCCGTCCACGTTATGGCCCTAGGGTGAGTCACCACTGGGAGTCCGGTGACTCACCAGACTCCACTCATTTACCCGGTCCGATGGCCACACCGGTGATGGCTATAAAAACATCACCCCATCTGCAAAGAAGAAAAAGAGAGCCAACAGACCCCAGAGAGACAAAACCGAGAGCAAAAGATACAAAAATAGAGACCAAATCACAACAACCAACAACCAAAAACAAAAGAAAAGGGAGGAGAGAAGCTTACCGAGGAAGCCACGACCACCGGACCTCTTCAAACGTCACCAAAACCTTCAGAAATCGAAGGTACTTTCTTAGATTTGCTCCGATTGGGAGCTTTTTAAAAGAAAGGAACACCGGAACCGTCATTAGGACGGTCCGATCTACATAATGGTGTAAAAATAAATTTTTTTGACCACCGGAGGTGGTGGCCGACGGTGAGAATCGCGGCGGCAGACGGCTGCCGCCCGGTGACCGGCTTCCCTTCGATGAGGGAAGCTAGAGAGAAGGGAGAGCATTTCAATTCTCTCTCAGTTAGAGAGAGAAATAAAAAAAAATGTGAGAGCTGGCCCGAAGGGCCAGCCGGTTTCGGGTTTAAATAGCCCTTCCCGAACGACGTCGTTTCGGGGATGGCTATTTGTGTAATTTTTAAAGGTTAAATCCTTTCCGTAGTCATCCTAATTTGTAAACTTTACATTTTAGTCACTAAATCGATTTATAATCCTTTTAATTCGGTTCTTTAATTTTAATTTTATTTATTTTAGTCCTTTATATTAAAATAATATATTTAGGGTAAATAACAGATTTAGTCCGTTATTTTAAATAATTAATATTTTAATCTGAATAGTATGTTTTAATTTATTTTAATCTAATATCCAAATTTTATATAATTTTATTTTAGTCACTAAATTAATAAATAAAGAAATAGCATGTTTAATCCCTATAATTTTGATTAATTATAAATTAGGTTTTTAATTTTAATTTTATTATAATTTAGTCACTAATTTTAAAAATTTTCTTTTATTTTACTGCTTTTAAATATATAGTTCTAATTATATTTTTATCATTTTAATTTTACTTGTTTATACATTTAAATATTTTTATTATTATTATGTAGTCATAAATATATATATAATAAATAATAATTTATATTTTTTCAATAAATTATTTTAATATTTATTTTTCAATATCGAAGAAAAGGGCAGTCTTAATACAACTGGATGTCCTATTCTGGTATTTTAAAATTAAATATTATAAAAAATTATTATTTAATTTTATTTAAAATAATATTTATCAATATTAAAGAAAAGAGCTGTCTTAAAACACCTAGAAGTCCTTTTCTGATATTTCTAAATAAATAAATATTTATTTATAAATATATATAAATTATTTTTTTCTCATAATTATAATTTTGAAATAATAGGATTATAAATTAAATATATTTTGAATTTTTAATTTTTAATAATAGAGACAATTTATATTAAAAAAGTACCAATTTTGGGCGTTGTAGGGGTGCTAATCCTTCCCTAAACGTAACCGACCACGAATCCCTTTTTATTATTAAAAAGAATGAATTTTTGTTTAAAACGCAGATCAGTTTATCTTTTAATTGATGTTTTCTTAAAAACTCTATTAAAAGATATTTTTTAGGTATTCGACCTACCTAACCCAAAAGGCCGATGGCGACTCCCAAATTATTTTCAAAACCATTTATTCACATCACTTTTCCCATCAAGTAAATATTTCGTGCCCGGACGAAAACCGGTTACGACAGCTTGGCGACTACGCTGGGGATTGGTCAAACTTTAAAATCAATTATTAATTGTCTCTATTAATTATAAAATTAAAATTAATATATTTAATTTATAATTATTTCTTTTCAAATTTTTTTATATACTTATTATTTTTATAGTATTTATATATTTTCTTATTGATATTTTATTTGCAAGTATTTTATTTCATTATTTATTTTTCTGTCAGAGGTTTGAACATTTCTCCTCACACACAACACTTGCATTGCATAACATAAAGCTCTATAATTGAGTTTGTCCCTTTTAAGTGGGAGTGAAAGCGACGTCTTCGTGAGAATTTATTCTCCGTGTCAGACCTAGCAAGTAACTTTCGGGGTTTATATGCTCTATGTCTTCGTGAGAATTTATTCTCCGTGTCAGGCATAGAGAAATGTGTCCCCTCGAATTGAACTCGATTCGTTTAAAGTCTATAATGGACTAGGATTGAGGGTTTGATAGCCCAAGGGGGCATCAACAAGGACAGTTCGGGTACCTTTATTCTTAGATCTGAAACCCTGCATATAATAAACCCTAGAAACTTTTCCGATCTGAAGCCATGCCGAAATTTTGTCCAAAATAGGTGTACACACAGGAGAAATGAATTCTAACTTTCTTTTTAATTTATTTATTTATTTTCTTATGGATTAAATTACATGTAAATTTAAATTATTATGAAAAAGCATGTTTAAATAAAGATATTTAGGTAGATATTATTAAATTTCTTTATTATATAAACTAATTCATTTCTTTTTGTGTGTTTTTTATTTTTTTTGTTTGCATATCATCATACAGGATAAAAGGCATTGATCCTCGTGTTAATTGTCTCATTGGAAAGCCTTCATCCATGGATAAAAAGTGTTCAAATCAAATAATTCTAAACTCAGAAGTAAGACAGTGGGCTGAGGACTTACAAAGACAAGGAGGAGACAGTCTGCAAGATGATTATGTATCAGACTTGGCCAGTTATGCTCCAGTTTCGCTAAAAAGAAATGACATGCAAGATTTGCGAAGCATTTGGGAAAGTTGGGACTCAAACAAAAAGTTGCAGTTTTATCAGACTTACGGAGACATCCCATATTTGCTCTATGTCGAAGTTGATGATGACTTACTTCGAGCCCTAATTCAATTCTGGAATCCAGGGTACAATTGCTTCACTCTCAATAAAGAGGACTTGGTCCCTACTATTGAAGAGTATACAACTTTGCTACATATAGAAGGGGCTTTGGAAAATCGAATTTATTCAAAGTCAATTAAAACTCAAACCTTTCGAGTTAAATTAGAAAAGATTGCCGGAGTACGAGAAGAATGGGTGGCATCCCGTACAAAACAAAAAGGTGAAAGCGAAGGCATTGCTTGGACCAACATTAAAGAACTTATTCAGAGTCATCCAGACACTAAAGTACAATTCGATCTATTTGCTTTGGGTATGTATGGTATGGTCATCTTCCCAAAAGTATTGGGATATATTGAAGCTGCAGTAGTAGATTTGTTTGAGCAACTACCAAAAAAGATTAATCCTGCTTCTGCAATTCTAGCAGAGACTTTCAGATCGTTAAATGCTTGTAGAAAGCTAGGAGGTGGACGATTCTCAGGGTGTACCCAATTGTTATATGTTTGGATCCGTAGCCATTTCTGGAGGACAGAGAAGGTTTCATACAGGCGCTTTAATAAGGATTACTCACCATTAAAAGAATTTCTTGAACAAGAATGGCCGAAAGAAATTAAGAAAGATATGTGGATTAATGCCTTTCGAAATCTGCAAAGCAATGACATTGTTTGGCGAGCCCCATGGCAAATCCAAAGAGAATTCTTTTACAAATGTGGTGATTACAACTGGATAATGCTGCTCGGATTGTGGGGAGGAATTGGATATGCACCACTTCTGGTCATAAGACAGTATGAAGGTCGTCAATTTGTACCTGTCACCACTGGATTACATTCATCTGAGTTCGCATTCCACAGCAAAAATTATAAAAGAAATATCATGGAAGCCGTTACAGCTTGGAAAACAACTTTTTGTATCCGAGCTAAAGCAGCAAAAGAAATGCTAACTCCTGATTATGAGGAATGGAGATCTATCAAGAAAAATGAAAATATTCCTCTACCAGATCAAAATGAGGATATCTCTATGGAAGATCACATTAAGGTGGTTCCATCAGAGATTGAAATCCTGAGAGCTGAGTTTGAAGCAGAAAGAGAAGGCTGGTCGAGAGAATTAGAGCAAATGAGACGAGATAAAGCTATGTTGGGTGTTGACATTGACTTTCATTCATCACAATGTGCAATGTTGAGAGAAAAAAGAAAAAGTTGATGGTGAATTTAGAGCATTAAAGAAAAATTACCAGGAGTTATATAAATCTTGGAAAGCATCAGGACCAAGCCAATCAATAGTACAGATGACTAGAGAATTGAATATCGAGAAAAGTCGAGTTGAAGATCTGAAAGGAAAGAATAGCCGTCTACTCAAAAGCCTTGAGAAAGGAAAGCAAAAAATGGAAGATTTTGAGGTTGACAGAAGAGAGCGAATTATAAAACACAAAGCTGAACACCGCGAGATCATGAATGAAATGCAAAGAGAAAGGGATCGAGCCAAAGATTTAGAAGAGATGAAGAATGACATCTTTGATAAATTTGAAGGTGAGAAAAATATCATGTTCAAAGGATTTGAATCTGAAATGAACCAGCTGATTGCCGAACTTGAAGTCAGAGGCCAAAAGATTGAAGAGTTCAATATTGAAAAAGAAAAATGGGAGCTGGAAAGAAATAATTTCAACACCAAACTTGAGGTAGAGCAAGAAATGGCTAGCAATTGGATGCAAAGATGCAGAAACAAGAATGTTCAAATCCAGAAGCTTAATCAAAGAACGCAAGAAGCACGAACAAAACTTGAAGAAGATCTGGATCAGTCTAGAAACAAAAATGCAGAGTTTAATGCTTACATTTTGCAACTTGAAGAGTCATTATTTCACGAAAAGGTTCGTCTAGGACCTATTGATCTCAAAGAAAGTAATGAGGAAAGTGCTTCACTACGAAGACGCATTAGAGATCTTGAAAAAATTCTGCACAATTGTCAAGTCAGAATCACTGAATTAGAGCAAACTCTTGAAGGAACTAATGAACAATGGAAAAAGTCAACTGATTTCTATGTAGAAACAAGTGAAGAAAGAAGTAATATGGTATTCGAGGCCATGGTACAAATGAGCGAAGTTGCTAGATATGTTGGGGAACTAGCTGTTGAAGCTAAAATAATTGAGCATCACGTTGATCCAGTTTCTAAGTTCGGAAAGAAGGTGTCATGGCTAATGAAAGAAATTATAGAGCTTAATAGGAAAGCTACGCCTTATCTGTAGTTATGAACTATTATAAAGAAACTTTTGTATGCCGATGAAAGTTGTTCTATGACAGTTAACTTTTTGGATCAATACCTTTTGCATACATGCATTTTGCATACATTCATTATTCATTGCATTATTTTATTTATGTATAATTATTATTAAGATAAAATTCATTAATTAAAATTTGAAAAAATAATATAATAATATCAGAAGATTTTTCAATCGCAGTTATTCTGGCCAAAAGAGAAATACAACATCACTACGGTACTAGACAAGCTACTAAGAGAATTATGGAGGATAAAATACAACGTATTGAGGAACATCATAATAAAGAACAAGCAGAAATGAGAATGAAGTTGGAGAAAATTGAAGCCAGTATTGCAAATTCACAAGACAGCATGATGCAGAAAATAGAAGACATGTTTAAAAGACAGGCTATCATTGGAAAAATGCATGAAAATCCTGTATCTTTCGACCAAGAACCTATGTATCCTTTAGGTTTTCCACCAGAACCAATTTATCACTCTGGTACTACACCTATACAAATCAATGCTCGCACATCAGCATTTCAAGAAGCCAAACCACATGAAAATCGACAAGTGGATCCTGCATCTTCAAGCAAAAATCCACTTATATCAGATGTGAAAATAGGGGATTTTAATACTGAGCATTTAATCCCAGATTTGAATGAGCTGAATGAAAAAGAAAAAGTAAATGAAGAATTGACCAGACAGATCAAGAGCTTAGAAGAACGAATGAAATCCATGGAAATAACTGAATCATTCTATGGGTTTGACGCTAGTGAGTTGAGTTTGGTTCCAGACTTAATCCTCCCCATCAAGTTCAAAGCTCCCGAATTTGATAGATATGACGGTACCACATGCCCTTCATCCCACATTACTATATTTTGTCGCAGAATGGCAGGATATGTGAAAGACGAGAAATTGTTAATTCATTGCTTTCAAGATAGTTTGACAGGACCAGCTTTAAAATGGTATACTCAATTGACCAAAGCCAACATTAGATCCTGGAAAGATCTGGCTAAAGCATTCTTAGAGCAGTATCGCCACGTAACAGACATGGTCCCTGATAGATGGACTCTCCAAAATTTGGAGAAAAAGAATAACGAAACGTTCAGACAGTATGCTCAGAGATGGCGTGACACGGCAGCACAGGTTCAACCACCTTTGTCAGAAAAAGAGGCCACAGTAATATTTGTCCATACATTGAAAGCTCCTTATTTAAATCATCTAATGGGGAATGCAACCAGAAATTTTGCAGATTTGGTCATTTCTGGAGAACTCATTGAAAATGTCTTGAAAAGTGGCAAAATTGAATCAAATGAGGGGTCTAGTTCCAAAAGACCTATGTACCGAAAAAAAGAGAATGAAGTCAACAATGCAAATTCTTACAACAAGGATTCATCAAAAAGTGTTACAATAACCCAACCAAGGGTTAAGAAAGAAGAAACAAACACTAATCGAGCAGAGTCCAGAGGATCTCGAAAGGAAAATGAAAGGTTATCTTTTATACCTTTACCAGTACCATATGCTGAGATCTATGATTCGCTGTTAAAAGCAGATGTCATACGACCCTATCCTTTGGTTCCCATGCAACCACCATTCCCTCCATGGTATGATGTAAAGGCACACTGTGTTTACCATGAAGGAATTACGGGTCATTCTATTGAAAACTGTTTGGCATTCAAAAGGGTGGTTCAAAATTTGATCAACACTGGAAAGTTGGAATTCAATTCACCATCTACATCAAATCATCCAATGCCAAATCATGGAGATAAAAACGTGAATTCAATTCAGGAAGAGAACAGAAAGAAAGCAAAAACTGACATTTCTGAAATTAAATCTCCTTTTGTTTGGGTATTCCAACAACTCTCTTTAGCCGGTATAATTCCACAACAATTCAGGCCAAAGCATAATGAAGGCAAGAATTATTGTGAATATCATCAAGAGAAGGGGCATGAAATTCAACTATGTCCTGAGTTTAGGGATTTGGTACAAAAATTGATGAATAGTAGAGAGACAGAATTCTTTGAAGAAGAGCCAGGAAAAAAAGAAGATGATGTTTGTTCATCAGAGGATTCTAAACCTAGTCAGAGAACAAATGATCCTGTGATCATTAATGTGAAATCTTCTACGATGATTCCTGAACCAATAAAGTCAAAAGTAGTTATCACCACTCCTCTACTATTTCCATACAAGGATACCCGCAGAGTACCTTGGAATTATACTACCAATGTTTCAATGGTAGGAAGATCTATTTCTCTAGAGAAGAGAAAATACAGAGTCTGGGTTCGACATCTGAAGCAGTGAGTGAAGTCGGATTCTTTACAAGAAGTGGGAGATGTTACTCTCCCGAAACATCCAATGCTTCAGAACAAGTGAAAGCAAAAGGAAAAGCCATGGTAATTCCCCAAAAGGTATTTTATGATGAATCCCCTCCAGTATTCAATGAGCCTGTAACAGAAAAACAAGCTCAAGAATTTTTGAAATTCCTGAAACATAGTGAGTATAGTGTGGTTGAACAACTACACAAACAACAAGCGAGAATTTTTATTCTTGATCTATTGATGAATTCAGAAGCACATAGAAATGCTTTGATGAGAATGCTCAATCAAACATTTATCCCTGAAGATATATCCATCAATAAACTGGACAGAATTGTGGGACATATAGCCGTTGACAATTATATAACGTTCACGGATGATGAAATACCTGAAGGCGGAATGGGGTCAGTAAAAGCTTTGAATATCACTACACATTGTCGTGGTCATGTTTTGCCAGGAGTATTGATTGACAATGGATCTGCTCTCAACTTGATGCCTCTAGTCACACTTCAAAGAATGCCTGTGGATAAATCACACATGAAGAGCTATCAGAATGTAGTACGAGCCTTTGATGGTACTCAAAAAGAGGTGCTCGGGAAAATGGAAATACCGTTGTTAATTGGACCAGTCGTGTACAATATTGACTTTGTGGTGATGGACATCCACCCTACATATAATTGTTTATTAGGGAGGCCATGGATTCATTCAGCAGGAGCCGTTCCTTCTTCATTGCATCAGAAATTGAAATTTGTTGTTGATGGACAACTAATATGTGTCGGAGCTGAAGAAGAAATCATTGCGTCTGTAACAAGTGATGTTCCATTTATTGAAACCAATGATGATGCTCTTGAATGCTCTTTCCGATCTCTTGAATTTGTCAATGCAACCTTTATTGCAGAAGGAAGCAAAATTCCATATCCCAGATTATCTGATTGTACCAAGATGACGGTACGACAAACTTTAGGCATCGGAGCTAAAGCTGGGAAAGGTTTAGGAAAGAATATTCAAGGGAATTCAGTTCCTGTAAGTATAAAGATGAAGAAAGATCGTTTTGGGCTTGGATTTAAGCCCAATTTTCAGCAAAAGAACAAAGAGATGAAAAGAAGATGTGAAGACAGAAAGGCAAGGTTGAAAGGGAAAGAAATCCTTTGGGAACACATGTCTTTCCCACAATTGAAGACCACATTCAGATCAGGGGGAACAATTAATGTAGAACAACAGCTTGTTGAGGCCTTTAAAGAAGAAAAGTTGATGAAAGATCAAAGCATATTTGAAGAAGCTATGAATGGATTATTTATCAACATGATCATGAATGACAACAAGACTGACAAATACTTAGATAGGATTCGCCCATGTTTTCCTGGAGAAACACTCAACAATTGGACCACTGAAGACCTTCCTATAGTTTTTAATATTAACACAGAGTAATATTCAAAACTAATCTTTATGTTTAGCTCAAAAGTATGAAAACTTTTTTTGTTATCTTGTAAAGGAAATTAGGTTAAATATAAGAAATTTTCTTTAAAATTTTCAGATGGTAATCATTCTTTACATTTTCTTACATTTATTTATTTCATAAATTTACTATATTCTTTCAGAAATATGTCCGACTTAAATTTGCAGGTATCACCATGTTAATAGCATGTTTATTCCTAAATTTAATCAAGAGATAAATTTAGAGCAGCCCATATGTCTGGAAGAAATCAATGAGTGTGAGGATGAACTGGAATGTGATGTTCCTACTGAATTATTAAGACTGGTAGAAAAAGAAGATAAACAAATTCTACCTCACAAAGAGGAGATTGAAACTGTGAATCTGGGAACAGATGAAGAAATGAAAGAGGTAAAAATTGGTACTACTCTGACAATCCAGATAAAACAAGAATTGATAAATCTTCTTCAAGAATTCAAAGATATCTTCGCCTGGTCTTATCAAGATATGCCTGGTTTGAGTACAGATATAGTGATGCATAAGCTTCCAATCAATCCATAATATAAACCGGTCCAACAAAAGCTCAGGCGAATGAGGCCAGAAATGTTGTTGCAGATCAAAGAGGAAGTGATGAAACATATCAATGCAAGTTTCCTACAGGCAGCCAAATACCCAGAATGGGTAGCCAACATTGTTCCCGTACCAAAGAAAAATGGAAAAGTTTGAATGTGTGTGGATTACAGAGATCTTAACAAAGCTAGTCCGAAAGATAGCTTTCCATTACCCCACATAGACACCTTGGTGGACAATACTGCAGGACACGCATGGTTTTCATTTATGGATGGATTTTCAGGATATAATCAGATAAAAATGAATCCTGAAGACATGGAAAAAACAACATTTGTAACCATATGGGGCACATTCTGCTATAAAGTGATGCCATTTGGATTGAAAAATACAGGGGCAACGTATCAAAGAGCCATGGTAACTTTGTTTCATGACATGATGCACAAAGAGATTGAAGTATATGTAGATGACATGATTGCCAAATCCCGAACTGAAGAAGAACA
This sequence comes from Hibiscus syriacus, assembly GCF_006381635.1. NCBI lineage: Eukaryota > Viridiplantae > Streptophyta > Magnoliopsida > Malvales > Malvaceae > Hibiscus > Hibiscus syriacus. Next base: position 434,855 of record NW_024062606.1, read on the forward strand.
TATTCAAAATCTGAGAAAGCTTTTCCAGAGATTGAGGAAGTATCAATTAAAGCTCAACCCCGCTACATGCAAACTCAGTGGCATATCGTCCAAAGATGAATGGGGCAGTTGAGGCAGCAAATAAGAACATCAAGAGAATCATTACAAAGACCACTGAAACTTACAAAGATTGGCACGAGAAGTTACCTTTTGCTTTATATGCATACCGAACTACTGTTCGAACATCTACAGGGGCAACACCTTTTTCTTTAGTCTACGGGATGGAAGCAGTCTTACCAATTGAAGTTGAGATTCCATCGCTTCGAATATTGAGAGAAACAAAATTGGATGAATCCGAATGGATCCAAGCTAGATTTGATCAATTGAACCTTGTTGAGGAGAAAAGATTGAAAGCTATTTGCCATGGACAGATGTATCAAAAACGGATGATGAAGTCTCATGACAAAAAAGTACATCCAAGAGAATTCCAAGAGGGTGATCTAGTACTAAAAAAGATCTTGCCTATACATAAAGATTTCCGTGGGAAATTGATGCCTAATTGGGAAGGGCCATATGTTGTGAAAAAGGCCTTTTCCGGAGGAGCATTGATCTTGGCAGAAATGGATGGAAAAATTCTGAGAAATCCAATAAATTCGGATTCTGTCAAAAAATATTATGCTTGAAAAAAAAAGAAGAAAAAAGGGGGGTCAAGGTGAAAACCCGCAAAGGGCATCTTGTAACCAAATGAAGGATTTGAGTTGAAAACCTGAAAGGGCGGCTCAAATGCATGTTGATATTAGGCATCTGGCAATTGAACCCTCTTAAGATTTTGACAGTTTGGGAGAAACTTCACATCTACAAGCATTTTGACAACATTTGAGATCTTCCAGACAAAAGCTTACATCATTACTCTAAATTGTGTCAATTTGATTAATTTAGAAATACTTATGCTAATAATTTGTTGAGTCATTTGAATTTTTATCATTCTTATGCTTGTCATAACTTTGAATACAATTCTATCTATTTCAAGTTCAATTTATTTGAGATTCAATTTGTTTTCGAAAATTCAATTTATTCTTTTATGGATTAACATAATTTTGAAATAAGTTAAAGATTTCTGAATATCACTTTATGTTAATACTTTTAAAGGCATGGAATACAAAGATTCAAAAAGAATGGGGTATAGTGGAGCAGTAGAAGAGACAGTTTGTTGTAGCAATCATTGCAAGTAAATGCACCAACAAAAATCTTTAAGCCCATGAATGATGTTTATTTCTTCCAGTAAGGTTGTTACAATGGATGACACCGACAATAAGGTTGAGTCCATTAAAACTACTTATCAATTGCTCCAATTGATCATCATTCCGCTCTTGCACATCTGTTTTCAAAAGTATGCCAAGACAGTAAACGACAACCTCTGCATCATTGATCCCAGAGAAAAGAGACAGGACATTGATACTACCATGGAACATGTTTCTATACAGATCATCGTGTATGGTTTTTAGGGAAACCTATAAGTATTTCCACTTCATCAGATTCAAGTAGAAATAAAGAGACCCAATAGCATCTTCTGGAAGTGTTCTTTGAGTTATCTGATCTGGTTTGGTATGAACCCTAAAAACCAATCATTGAATTTAGAAGATGAATGTGCTCATAGCATCTTCTGGAAGTGTTCTTTGAGCTATCTGATCTGGTTTGGTATGAACCCTAAAAACCAATCATTGGATTTGAAAGATGAATTTGCTCATAGTAGAAATAAGGAGACCCAATAGCATCTTCTGGAAGTGTTCTTTGAGCTATCTGATCTGGTTTGGTATGAACCCTAAAAACCAATCATTGAATTTGGAAGCTAATGTGCTCATAGCATCTTCTGGAAGTGTTCTTTGAGTTATCTGATCTGGTTTGGTATGAAACCACAGAACCAATCATTGGATTTGAAAGATGAATTTGCTCATAGTAGAAATAAGGAGACCCAATAGCATCTTCTGGAAGTGTTCTTTGAGTTATCTGATCTGGTTTGGTAGGAACCACATAATTAATCATTGGAATTAAAAGATGAACTGCATGATCATCTTCATTAAGAAGCTTCTTTTCAAGCTTCTTCTACTTATTTCTTTCCCAAAAAAATCATAGCCCAAGTTTCGCCTTTTCTTGTAATTGGTATCATTGCATAATGGCTTCCTACCTTTTACCAGAAGAAGTGCGTCAGCAGCCTTAGCCATTTGAGCAGCATATATAAAATCTGTCAATTTTGTAATTGATGAATCTGAACCACATCTCTTCATGGCTATTGAAGCCTCAGCTTCTGAGAATCCCATTTCTTTTCAAGTATAACAGTTTACTCTCCTCATCAGAATCAGAATTCAAGATTTTCTCGGTATCAAAAGAACTATCGATATCTGCGAAATCATCTTGAAAGATCACTTCATAATCAGATGAGTTGTTATCAGAATCAACATGTTGCATGAGTGCGAGCTTTTCAAGAGTCTATACTATTGAGTTTTATTCTCAAGAGATTTTGTGACATTATATCTACATCTACATTTGTCAAAGATGATAGATTCTCTGATTTGAAGAAGAAAGATTTATTGGGTTTCTACAACTGAAGAAATACTCAGTTCACCAATCTGAAATCAAATAACTTAACATTCATGCATCATATTTAGGTGTTTGCAAAAATAGGTGCATTTTCATTCATTCTCATCCATGTTGAATTTTGACAGGAATTTCAAAGATTTTTAGCAAAGATTCAAATCCATCAATTGGTGGATCAGCATTACCAGATAGAGTTCATAATGAGAAGAACTCATCATCTGAAGAAGGAAGAAGAAGTTCATAATGAGAAGAATTTGTTCAACCTTTTGATTCATTATTTGATGGATTAACATTGCCAGAAAGAGTTCATAATAAGAAGAACTCATCTAAAGAAAAAGAAGAAATTCATAATGAGAAGAATTTGTTCAACTTTTTGCTTGAATTCATCATTTGATGGATCAGCTTTTCCAGAGAAAGTTCATAATGAGAAGAACTCATCTGAAGAAGGAAGAAGAAGTTCATAATGAGAAGAATTTGTTTAACCTTTTGTTTGAATTCATCATTTGATGGATCAGCTTTTCCAGTTCGAGTTCATAATGAGAAGAATTCATCTGAAGAAGGAAGAAGAAGTTCATAATGAGAAGAACTTGTTTAACCTTTTGTTCAAATTCATCACTTGATGGATCAACATTTCCAGAGAAAGTTCATAATAAGAAGAACTTATCTGAAGAGGAAGAAGAAGTTCACAATGAGAAGAGCTTGTTCAACCTTTTGCATAATTCTATCACAGAAGCAGATAAATTAGCATCAACCTTTCCAGAGAAAGTTCATAATGAGAAGAACTCATCTGAAGAAGAAAGAAGAAGTTCAAAATAAGAAGAGCTTATTCAACCTTTTGAATGACTCTATCACAGAAGGAAATAGGTCAACATCATCCCCAGCGGAAAAGTTCATAATGAGAAGAGCTAATCCCAAAGAAGAATTATTTCAACATTCCCATCATAATCAAGGGAAGCCAAATGAAAAAAAAATTATTGTCTTTTTCGTCTTTGCTCTATTCTTGTTAACACAAGGATGAGCAAAGAGGGGCAGCTGTAGACATCAATTTTTTTTATTTTTAAATTTATTATTATTATTATTATTATTATTAACATATATTATTTATTAATATTACAAAACCCAAATCGAGACCCATTTACAAACCCGACCCGTTTACAAGCCCAACCCGGATCTAGCATAACCCTAACAGACTAGGGTTTCTTTCTTCCCAGCCAGCCGCCCAGCATCACAGCCGTTGGATCTGGCTATGATCCAACGGTCCGGATGGTTCCAGATGAAACCCTAGGGTCATGATACCCTAGGGACTACGCCAGCTGCCGCCGCTCCACGTCGCACCAGCCGCTGCCACGCCCCAACCGAAGGCTCCAGAAGTTCCAACGCCAGCCGTCCACGTTATGGCCCTAGGGTGAGTCACCACTGGGAGTCCGGTGACTCACCCGACTCCACTCATTTACCCGGTCCGATGGCCACACCGGTGATGGCTATAAAAACATCACCCCATCTGCAAAGAAGAAAAAGAGAGCCAACAGACCCCAGAGAGACAAAACCGAGAGCAAAAGATACAAAAATAGAGACCAAATCACAACAACCAGCAACCAAAAACAAAAGAAAAGGGAGGAGAGAAGCTTACCGAGGAAGCCACGACCACCGGACCTCTTCAAACGTCACCAAAACCTTCGGAAATCGAAGGTACTTTCTTAGATTTGCTCCGATTGGGAGCTTTTTAAAAGAAAGGAACACCGGAACCGTCATTAGGACGGTCCGATCTACATAATGGTGTAAAAATAAATTTTTCCGGCCACCGGAGGCGGTGGTCGGCGGTGAGAATCACGGCGGCAGACGGCTGCCGCCCGGTGACCGGCTTCCCTCCGATGAGGGAAGCTAGAGAGAAGGGAGAGCATTTCAATTCTCTCTCAGTTAGAGAGAGAAATAAAAAAAATGTGAGAGCTGGCCCGAAGGGCCAGCCGGTTTCGGGTTTAAATAGCCCTTCCCAAACGACGTCGTTTCGGGGAGGGCTATTTGTGTAATTTTTAAAGGTTAAATCCTTTCCGTAGTCATCCTAATTTGTAAACTTTACATTTTAGTCACTAAATCAATTTATAATCCTTTTAATTCGGTTCTTTAATTTTAATTTTATTTATTTTAGTCCTTTATATTAAAATAATATATTTAGGGTAAATAACAGATTTAGTCAGTTATTTTAAATAATTAATATTTTAATCTGAATAGTATGTTTTAATTTATTTTAATCTAATATCCGAATTTTATATAATTTTATTTTAGTCACTAAATTAATAAATAAAGAAATAGCATGTTTAATCCCTATAATTTTGATTAATTATAAATTAGGTTTTTAATTTTAATTTTATTATAATTTAGTCACTAATTTTAAAAATTTTCATTTATTTTACTGCTTTTAAATATATAGTTCTAATTATATTTTTATCATTTTAATTTTACTTGTTTATACATTTAAATATTTTTATTATTATTATGTAGTCATAAATATATATATATAATAAATAATAATTTATATTTTTTCAATATATTATTTTAATATTTATTTTTCAATATCGAAGAAAAGGGCAGTCTTAATACAACTGGATGTCCTATTCTGGTATTTTAAAATTAAATATTATAAAAAATTATTATTTAATTTTATTTAAAATAATATTTATTAATATTAAAGAAAAGAGCTGTCTTAAGACACCTAGAAGTCCTTTTCTGATATTTCTAAATAAATAAATATTTATTTATAAAATATATATAAATTATTTTTTTCTCATAATTATAATTTTGAAATAATAGGATTATAAATTAAATATATTTTGAATTTTTAATTTTTAATAATAGAGACAATTTATAATTAAAAAAGTACCAATTTTGGGCGTTGTAGGGGTGCTAATCCTTCCCTAAACGTAACAGACCACGAATCCCTTTTTATTATTAAAAAGAACGAATTTTTGTTTAAAACGCAGATCAGTTTATCTTTTAATTGATGTTTTCTTAAAAACTCTTTTAAAAGATATTTTTTAGGTATTCGACCTACCTAACCCAAAAGGCCGATGGCGACTCCCAAATTATTTTCAAAACCATTTATTCACATCACTTTTCCCGTCAAGTAAATATTTCGTGCCCAGACGAAAACCGGTTACGACAAGTACATTCTTATGTAAACATATATAACTTACACACATTTAATCTAAACTATAATATATGCATGTTCATGCTATTATACTATGACATTTACCTTGAAAATAGACTTATCACAAGTCTTATTTCCATTACCTTATACCTATATTATGCACTCACCTTAGCCTTGCTTGCTTTTATTTGATTCTAATCTCTCGATTGTTCCGGAACAATATTACGCTCTAAATCTACATAGTAATACATTAATACATATCAATATACTAATTAATATATTCTAAACTATCACTCTTTAGACTAAAAAGAAAGCAATTTTAATGTTTTAATGAAGGTATGCATCGATGCACTACACCATGTATCGATGCATCCCTTGACGGGTGCATCGATGCACTATCTATGCATCGGTACATAAATCTCATTCGATGTTTGTATTTTAAGGGGATGCATCGATGCACTACTTGTGCATCGATACTCTGATGGCATTCGATGTTTTTATTTTAAATGAGTGCATCGATACACTTTGAATAATTTTTGGGATTTTACCCTTGATACATCGGTACACATTGAATGTGCATCGATGCACATAGCCCAGAAATGTTATTTTTTAGCACGAAATCCCTTCATAATCCCCTCAACACTACATAATTCACCTCCTTTTATATCTCTAACTTGCATACACTTACTTAAACTAATTATTATCCATTCAATACCTCTAAAACTTAGAAATCCAATCCTCCATATAGAATTTAAGAATCTCACTCAAATTCCAACATGTTCTAAATCTAATTCTAACACTTCATATCCCTTAATTAGCTTGATGACAAGTCAAATCTCACTTCCCATGCTTATTATGAACTCTATTTCAAGATTTTATTTTTCTACTTCATTTCTTAAATTCTTCATATACTCCTCATCTTGTGGTTTTAAGATAACCTAAGCTTTCTTTAAGCTTATTTATCATCTAATGATCATAACCTAATCTTAAATTCAGTTAAATAGCAACCAACAAGAAATCTTACCTTTGCTCTTGGCTTCCACACGTGAAGAAGAAAGGAGAATAAGAGAACTCTGGAAACTAGAACCTTGTCTCTCTTCATTTCCACGTGTTATATCATATATAAAGGAGGAAAAACAATCTTTCTTCTTGTGGAATTACTATTATACCCTTATACATTCCATAATTATCATCTAATCCAATAAGAAATTATTCCTATTTAAGTTATTAAACTTTTAACTTGTTTCAAAATCGAGCACATAATTTTCAAAATTTATAATTTAGTCACTTACCCTAATTTGGGATGTTATAATTCTCCCCTCCTTTAAAGAAAATTCTTCCTCAAATTTTCACCGCACATACACTAAGAACATATATTTTAATGTTCTTATGTTGTTTTCTTTACTTAATATTTCATTCCTTTAGTTCTTTAACTACCTTTTTCTTTTATATATCATTATTATGTCACTTATCATATAACCAATAACATCAGTTTTTATTACTCAAAATCATAAATCACTCAAATTCTTTATCAATCTTTAATTGCCTTGCAATAATAACCAACTTTTATTCCATCATCACTTATCTACTTCTTAATTTCCTTAATACATATAAATCATTCTTTATTTCTCTGACTAAGTCTGCTTGACCAAGAAACATAACCTTTATCACATCTGATTCTTTAAACTTTATCCTTTCATTTCCTTATTCCATTATTCCTTTATTCATTCAAAATCAAAATCTCCTTATACACAAATCATATCTTTTCTTTCATGCTTACATACTCTTTTCCTATCACTTATGCTCATCTCTGATTACTGATCTTTATCACCTCTTTATAACTTTAAAAATCAACACTCCTTGCATAAATCTTATTCTTTGTAAAGTTCTTGTTCGAATCACAATACACATATCCTTAACTTCCTTCAAACATATTAATCCTTATCTCTTTCACTACATCACATTTACATAATCAAATACATAACCATTTACAAATTTACGCCATACTCTGTTAGCTTAACATGACATCAACTTTAATCTTTAACTACGTTATTCATCACTTAACATTGTCAATTTGCAACAGTTCTTCTAATCATATACATTCTTTCCGGTAGAAACTAACTCGATATTAATTTATTTAACTCATTCAACTCACATTCGTACTCATTCACAATGCAAATTTCATGCGTTCAAACTCAAGCATCACAATTTCATCTTATAAAACAATCATCAATGTACCCATTCTTAAACCCTTGCAAAACAGTACGTATCTCACTTGATTCTTTTAAAATAATTTTTCTTTACATAATTTCTAGCAAAACTTTTAATCCAATCCATTACTTTCCTTTCTAAACTTAATTTTATATACATTCTTAACTCCTTATCTAATCTTCTAGTACCATACTCTACTATTCAAGCGTATCCTTCTTTCATCAAATTTTTTATCCTTTGATATGTGATACAACTAATTCTAACCAAGGTTGTATTTGAAACCCAACATACTAGTTCTCTTAATCCTTATGAACTTTCTCCTTAGAACTTTAGCACTATAACACTCCTTCCATCTGGGCACAACCCATTCACAAACCACTTACATACCTCATATTCACTTAATTTAGCATAACAACAATTCATTCAGTTTATAAAACTGTACTCTTATCCATACACGTTACAATTCCCTTGTTTCAAATTCATAAACTCTATCTCCATATATTTATACACTTGTCACAGATGCACTTATTCTTGAGATCTTCTACAAATACTCACCACATCATTTACATACTAACTATATAACTAGTCCATCTCCAATATTATTTCCAATCCCTTGAAAAATAACTCTATTGGATTAACAGAGAATTCAATTCCCTGAATCCAAGTGGAACACCTTCCACATCTTGTTTACTTGAGCACTGCGCCCTACTAAATTTGTCACTTTAATATTACTACAAATGACTTCTATCTAGATTCTCAATTCTCTCACCCATTCACTACTCATATATAGATATGCAACTCGGATCAACCAATATCATAACACATTTATTGTACAATAAAAAAATACCTGCTACTATCTTTGGGTCATCACAGTCCTCATTGATCTTGAGATTATATACTCTAGCCGTGAAACATATTTCCTGTTGAGTAGAAGATTCTGCCTGATTTCTTCCTCTACCTCTACCGCGTCCTCTATGAGACATCGAAGAAGATCGCTCTGACTGTACAGGCTCTCCAGCCCTCAACGGACAATCCTTCATATAATGCCCTGTTTCTCCACATCGGAAACAAGCTCCGATGATCACTCTACACAATCCATTATGGCTTCTTCCACAAATCTGACATTGTATAATTTGACTCTGATGTGCCCGCTTATCGCCATACCTTCCAGACTGAGTTTGTTTAATTCTCATTTGATTTGATTCCTTAACGGAGGATGCCATCGATTCTGAAGGTGCTTGAGATCGAAAACCCGAATCTCTACCTTTCTTGGGTGGTACCATGCTCAATGAAACCCCATTTCTCTTAGAAGATTGATCTCTCTGCTCCTCAAACCGTTCATTTTGAGCTCTTTCAAGAGCTTTTGCATGATTTACTACCTCTTGAAACGAGGACAAATTTAACACGATTAACATATCTTTTAATCTCGGGCGCAAGCCCTCTACAAACTAATCACACGCATCTTTCTCGGTTGGAATCAACTCAGTTGCAAAACGACTTAACTTGTTAAACTCACACTCATACCCATACACAGTACGATTCATCTGCTTCAAATTCAAAAATTCTTGCTTTATTTTCCTGATGAACTGATCTCCTATATACTTGTGCTTAAATTCTTCCAAAAACAAATACCAAGTTATCTGATCACTTGGCATCCTCAAAGTGACATTCGTCCACCAAATTCTCGCTTGCCCACGCAGCAAGGAGACTACTCCGTCTAACTTTTCCATATCATAACAATGGAGTCCTTCAAGCATGATTTTCGCATCGTTAAGCTAAATGTCTGCAACAACTGGACCTTCCTCGGCTTCACCTTTGAACTCAGGAGCTCCTAATCCCTTTAACTCTTTTAGCACATTCATTCTTTGTGTTGAGGAGACATGAGGTTGGAAACATGTCAATACCGCGTCCAGCGTTCTAAAGAACACATCTTGATCAGCTACAGGCACTCCAGAAGGTGCCTGTTCTTCACCTTGTCTGACCAGAGCAGGTGAATTACTACTCTCAGTTAATCTTTTATCTCCTGCTTCACCTCGGGAGCTATCTTGTCCGGACATCTAATAAAATATAACCAAATAAGTCTATTAGCATGACAACATACTTATTACTCAGATCAGATCAGAAGTTATCACTACTATGTTGGCTTGTATATATCTAACGACACACTAGACTCAGGTTTATGCCTAGAATCGGCTAAACCGTAGCTCTGATACCGTTAAATGTAATACCCTAACCCGTATACGAATCTAAGGTTTCACATTGACTTTTCAAAGCTTGTGTATTTCTAAAACCAACCTAAATTTAAAACTTTCATGAATAAAACTATGTTTACATTACCACTTCAAAACATTACACCTTGATCAGAGCGTATATACTATATGACTCTATTTACATGCCAACACATATAAAATATAAACCAATATACTACGTTAGGTGCTTCTGATATGATCTTCAAATGTGGATATGTTGTTCTGCTGATCCCTGAGACCGGTCTTTTTGCTTTTTTGTTCCTACGTGTAAATCACTTACACGCTAAGTCACAGACTTAGTGAGGCATACTAAAATATATAATACACTTATAACATGTCACATTATATGCATACTATATTCCATCATATTATCCAACCTCATTTCATTTGATCCTTTTAGACTAAATCATCTCAAATTACATATCAATACATAAATACATATGCGTAGATCATTATTAATCTCCTTATTAATTCATGTGCATACGTGATTCAAATCAAGCAATGGTAACATGATAAAATACAATCATACAAACTCTTTTCATATATTTTATAGGCCCATGTACATTGCTGAGAACTTAAGGTATACGAGTACATTGAGGTTGTGTACTATGCTGTCATCACAGCTCGTATGGGGTCCTACTAGGGGCATGTGAAAGTTGTTCCGAAGGACCTATGTATATCCCGAAGGATCTCTGTATGTCTCGAAAGACCTATGAACCCTCAACTCTTGGCATGCCAACTATACTTATGGTTCTCACATTACATAACATGGGCATTGTTATTGTATTTATTATTTATTTCTATCACATAAGAATAAACTTATAGCTCTTTATCACACATCCTGTAATACTCTTATAGAGTTCCCTGTTTCCTTATCATATATTTCATTTCACATGTTCTTATTTTCATATGATTACGTAGTTCATATCACTTAGTATTCTCCATATGCACATATCACATTCATATTTCATAGTCATATAAGTTCATAAATTTATATATATATCTATATTATGTAACATTCACTATAATATATAAACACATATGCAGATAATCATCCATCTCATATTCTACCATACAAGAATTTGAGTACATTCTTATGTAAACATATATAACTTACACACATTTAATCTAAACTATAATATATGCATGTTCATGCTATTATACTATGACATTTACCTCAGAAATAGACTTATCACAAATCTTATTTCCATTACCTTATACCTATATTATGCACTCACCTTAGCCTTGCTTGCTTTGATTTGATCCTAATCCCTCGATTATTCCGGAACAGTATTACGCTCTAAATCTACATAGTAATACATTAATACATATCAGTATACTAATTAATATATTCTAAACTATCTCTATTTAGACTAAAAAGAAAGCTATTTTCATGTTTTAATGAAGGTATGCATCGATGCACTACACCATGTATCGATACATCCCTTGACGGGTGCATCGATGCACTATCTATGCATCGGTACATAAATCTCATTCGATGTTTGTATTTTAAGGGGATGCATCGATGCACTTCTTGTGCATCGATACTCTAATGGAATTCGATGTTTTTATTTTAAATGAGTGCATCGATACACTTTGAACAATTTCTGGGATTTTACCCTTGATGCATCGGTACACATTGAATGTGCATCGATGCACATAGCCCATAAATATTATTTTTTAGCACGAAATCGCTTCATAATACCCTCAACACTACATAATTCACCTCTTTTTATATATCTAACTTGCATACACTTACTTAAACTAATTATTATCCATTCAATACCTCTAAAACTTAGAAATCCAATCCTCCATATAGAATTTAAGAATCTCACTCAAATTCCAACATGTTCTAAATCTAATTCTAACACTTCATATCTCTTAATTAGCTTGATGACAAGTCAAATATCACTTCCCATGCTTATTATGAACTCTATTTCAAGATTTCATTTTTCTACTTCATTTCTTAAATTCTTCATATACTCCTCATCTTGTGGTTTTAAGATAACCTAAGTTTTCCTTAAGCTTAGTTATCATCTAATGATCATAACCCAATCTTAAATTCAGTTAAATATCAACCAACAAGAAATCTTACCTTTGCTCTTGGCTTCCACACGTGAAGAAGAAAGGAGAAGAAGAGAACTCTGGAAACTAGAACCTTGTCTCTCTTCATTTCCACGTGTTATATCCTATATACAGGAGGAAAAAAAATCTTTCTTGTGGAATTACTATTATACCCTTCTACATTCCATAATTATCATCTAATCTAATAAGGAATTATTTCTATTTAAGTCATTAAACTTTTAACTTGTTTCGAAATCGAGTACATAGTTTTCAAAATTTATAATTTAGTCACTTACCCTGATTTGGAATGTTACAGACGATATTCTTTATTGTTATTTTTCCCCAATAATTCAGTTTGTATGACCCATTTTCATCTCTCTTTAGACACATTTTTCTATACCTTTTGGTAGTCATTTGATAATTGTGTTCACTTATATTTTTTCAAAGGATTGATTTTAAAAATCATTACGACTGATAAAGATGACATTTAATATTTATATTGTTGATTTTTCTTGTTTGAGACTCTTGGATTGAATTTGGATACCGATTATGCATTCACGTATAATTTTTCACGTCGCTCGAGTTTGATTTACGATTCGTCGGTGATCTTTTAGTATGTCGATGAGATCTGTTTATATTTATATTTGTTTGAATTTTTTAGTTAGATTTAATTTTTGTTTGTTTGGTCCTTATATAATCTTAAATTATTAATTTTGTTTTCATAATTTTAAAAAATATTTTTATTATATGCTTAATTTAAGATGATCATATCTATTTGTATCTATATTTATTCGAGTTTCTTAACTTTCTTAATTAGGTTTTAATATTTCTTTGTATGGTCTTATATATCTTAAGTTATTAATTTTATAAAAATATATTTTAATTATATGCTTAATTTAAAATTGTAATTATAAATCTTTAATATAATTTAGAATTTAGAATATATTCTATATTTTCTATTTTGAATAAAATCCTTCATCCAAGGTGAAAGTGAAAAACTGCTACACCATAAAGTTATGATTACATCATAATAAAGTAAACTTAGCAAGATGGTAGGCCGATTGATTACCGGCTCCCAAAATATGTTCAAAAACCAGAGCAATGAAATTGATCGAAGGAGAATCTCATTCATCATATTCTCCAGGTTTACTGCTATGAAATCACCGTCACAATTGAATCACTCCCGAATGCAGCACGCATAATCCGCCTCTCCATAAGCCATCTAATACCGAGAGGACTGCCCTAGTCTACGACCACCAAAACCAATTTAGTTGACCTCTAATACACAGGCAGCCCTATGCCCTAGCTTCCGTCACCATGAACCACCGAGAAGGATTGTCCTAGGCCCTAGCTTCCGTCACCATAAGCCACCGACAAGGATAGCCCTAGGCCCCTAGCTTCCACCATAAGCCACCGAGAAGGTTAGCCCTAGGCCCTAGCACCAAGAAGAGCCGCCCTATATTCCACCATGAGCGTGTGTGCCATTGCCCATAAATATATAGCCGCAACAAATGTCCCAACTTCATCTCGTGAAACTGCACAAAAAAACCCATGTAGTTAGCTTCATAACGTGGAGGCTTGGACCGTTTAACCGAGTAGGGATAATTTGTACGGTCAATCTCAATAGTCAGCCTGCCGTTTGCCTGCCATTGATACGACTTTCGAGTACTTGGAAGATCGCTAACTGTTTAACAAGGCGGGGTTAAATCCATGGTTTGGTCCTTGAATTAAATATTTTCTATAGATTTAGTATCTAAATAAATGATTAACTGATTGAGCATCCTTAGTTATTGTTACAACTAAGGGTGAGTATTTAATTGCGTCGTGTCTAGTCAAAATTTTTTTAAGTTAGTTAAATTGATTAGTCTTATATTATAATTCAATTTTTTATATTTTTTCCAAATCGAGTCGAATTTAGTTGTTCGAGTTTCTGTTTAAATATAATTATAAATATTTATAATGTTATGATATTAATAAATTTCAATTTAAATGTATTTCTATAATCACATATAATATACATAAATATATATCTTCATATTTTTTTCATATAAGATATATATATATATATATATATATATATATATATATATATATAACATGCATTGATGTAGAGTTGAGAAATTAGACTTGAACTTGAAAACAATGGGCGAATAAAATTCGATTCGACTCAGAAAACCAATTTTTTTTACTCGACTCAAATTGACTTCGCGTTGTAATTTCATAAACTCGACTCAACTCAAAGAAATTTCAAGTTCAAATCGAGATGTAAAATATAACTCGAATAACTTAAATCTTTTAGTAATTAATGAATGAATTTTTAAGTTTGAGTCGAGTCCCTCGAATTTGTATGATATATGTATATCACATATAGAAAATATGAAGATATATATATATATATATATATATATATACATGGTTATAAAAAATCATTTAAATTTGATTAAAATAATATCATACTATTATAAATATTTAAAATTAAATTTAAACAGAAACTTGAAGATTTAACTCGACTCGAAAAAATTTCAAGTCAACTTCGAGTTATACAATAGGACTTGTCAATATGAATAACTCAAATTTTTTTTACTCTACTTGATCAAACGCTCACCCATATTGAAAACCAATCGATTAATTATTAAATTTTTTGAGTTATCGAGCCATATTTTATAACTCGATCTAAATTTGAAATTTTATTAAATCAATTTTATAAAATTATGAATCAAATTAAATCAAACTTCGTAACGCTGAGTGGTATTAAAAATTTGTACTCTTTTAAATTAAGTCGAATTTTACAACCCTAATTACAACACTAAATGTGGATGATAAAATAAACACTAAATTATATTTTCAGTATTGAATTGATAATACAAATTTAATAGGAAATTGCACTATAAATATAGATGGGGTTGATGAGGTAGAAACCAAGAAAAACCAACACAAGCTTTTCTTTCCCATCTTTCTTACACAGACAGCAAATTGCCATTACTTGTGATTTGTACTGAAATGGAATCAATGAGGAAGATTATGACCTCATGGGACTTGTACGTTGAAGAAACACTTCCAAAGCTCGAGTCTCGCAATATGTTTTTGCCTATAAGGCCCATGAATACATCCATTGCGGGGCAAGAAGAAGGAGCTCAAACACATTTAGGTGAAGATAAATATAAAACATACCAAGGAATTCAGCCTTGGGATCGACTTGCTGCTCAAATTATACTGCCACAAACTTTCTTCCAACGATTGATGGATGCTCTATGTGTTTAACATACATGTATATATATATATATTGATGTTATGATTGTGGATATGTATATGTAATGTACAGCAATGGATCATGCAGGATTTGAACTTACCAGCAAAAATGAATGAGAAGAACATGAAATAATAAGTTCAAAACCAGCAGAAGCAATGCTCTATTTGCTGGAAATGATTTCTTGGGGTTGAGTAGGCATCCCGCTATTGCAACTGCTATGGCCAAGGTAATTCATTTTTAATGATTATATATTTATGGATTGGTTTTCATTCATTCATTAACTTAAACAGGCAGCAATGGAGCATGGAACAGGTCCTGGGGTTCCCCACTGGTCTGTGTACATACCGATTATCACAGGGCACTAGAATCCGCCTTGGCAAATTTAAAGAAGAAAGAGGTATATTCTAAAATATATTTATAAAAACAATTAGTACAATTTCTTCTTAGATCACTTTGGAGCAAAAACTATAATACTGTTGGGCATTTGGGATTGCAGGCTTGCCTTGTTTTCACTTCAGACTTTGGAGCCAATATGGCTGTGATGGTTGCAATCGGAAGTATTGTACCTGTGATATGTGGAGATGAAGGAAGGAGGCCAACAAAGGAAGAAAAGGTTACCGTATTTTCTGATGCACTTAACCATGCCGCCATTGTTGACGGTCTTAAACTCGCTGAACAACAAGGAGTCCAAGTGTTTGTCTATAAACACCGTGACATGTCTCACCTCGATGCACTCTTTTATGCTGTTTTCCTTTTTATTTTTATATTAAAAATCTTTCAGTTCATGGGTTCATTTGCGTTACTATATTCATCTAACAAAAATGGTTTTCTTTCACAGAACAAACTGCAAAAACAAGAGAAAAGTGGTGGTGACAGATAGGTATATATGCCTTTCTATTTTGTCTATATTCTACTATGTCATTAACTATATCTTCTTCTATCCACAGCTTGTTCAGTATGGATGGAGACATTGTACCCATGGGTGAGTTGGCTCAGCTTCGCAAGAAGCATGGGTTTCTATGGGTCCTTGATGATGTAAGTCCTTCCTTATTGAATATATAACTCCATTTTTCTGAAGTTATATGAATACTCCATGGATGATGTAAGTCCTTCCTTATTTTTCTGAAGTTATATGAATATATAACTCCATTTTGACATATATGTAGAATACTTTCGACCTTTCAAGCTCATGGAACATTTGTATGGGACAAAAATGGTGGGGGACAAGCTGAGGAATTCAACTGTAAAAACGATGTCGACTTATGTATCGGCACTTTGAGTAAGGCAGCATCTTCTCTAGGAGGGTTCGTAGCATGCAGGTAATTAATGACGTCAAACATCGATGGAAGTCCAATTAATTTAATCAAAACGAGTTCACAATATCTCTGAACATTACACCAACAGCAAAATATGGAAACAATGGATTCAATCAAGGGGTCGCTCTTTCATATTTTCCACAGTTGAACCTATTCCCTTAGCTACTGCTTCTTATGGTAAAGATTTCCGAATTACAGTTTACTTGATTAATGAATAAATCGTAATGCCTGTACTAGCATATATGGAACAGCCTCGGTGGTGGTGGCAAAGAAAGAATCATGGCGTAGAAGGGAAATTCGGAATCGAATGAAAGAGTTGCATGCTCTAACTGGAATCCCTGTCAGAAGTCAGATTGCATGCATCATGTTCGGAAATATAAAGGATGCTATCAAAATCAACTAGTTTGTTTTCATTCTCTACTGTTATTTATCACTGTTGTATAGGGAATTTCTACAAGCCGGTTTCTACTGCGTCGCTGTCGGACCACCAGTAGTCCCTCCAAATACAGCAAGGTTATAGTTCAATAACGCCACGAATACGAATTATATGTTGGAAATAAAACACTCACACAAACAACTTTTATTGAAAATCAAACAAATATTACAAGAGCGCTATCACTCAAAAACAAGAACTACAACTCATTCTTATAAGACTTTGCTTCTTTACTCACTTAGAAGCTCTTAATTTTTCTTGATGCTTAAAACTAAAATGGGAAGTGGTATTTATACTACTCAAGAACAATCCTACACCACACAAATAAACTAATTTAAACCATTACAAATTCAACAAATATCTAACTCTCACCTAACTAAATTGATGTAAGCAATGACATCATTACTTAAATGATGTAAGCAATGACATCTTTAATTAAATGATGTAAGTAATGACATCAATTTAGTTTGGGTTTGGGTTTAGGCTCCCATAATGGATCAAGTTTATGATCCAACACCCCCCCTTAAACTTGATCTCGTGACCCCTAGTAGGTTCCTTAATCTTAAGAAGTCTTCGTTGGTCAGTGGCTTGGTAAATATGTCAGCAACTTGATCTTGTGACTTCACGTATTCAACTTTCACATCTTTTCTTGCAACACACTCCCTTATATAGTGGTAGCGAATATCAATGTGCTTGCTTCGATCATGGAATACTGGATTCTTCGCTAAGGCAATGGCTGACTTGTTGTCGACACAAACCTTGGTAGGCTCTTCTTGTATCAAACCTATCTCCTTCAATAGATTTCTAAGCCAAATTGCATGACAAACGCATGAGGTAGCTGCAACATATTCCGCTTCACAAGTGGACAATGTGACAATCAGTTGTTTCTTTGACATCCATGTGAACGCAATATCTCCCATGAAAAATACGAATCCAGTAGTGCTCCTTCGATTATCTATGTCTCTACCCCAATCACTGTCGCTATATCCAACAAGCTTGTAATCGTTATAAACTGAATAGAACAAGCCAAAGTCAATTGTACCTTTCAGATAGCGAAGAATTCTTTTTGTGGCTTTAAAATGGGTGGTTGTTGGAGATTCCATAAAGCGACTAACCAATCCAACTGCGTGAAGAATATCGGGTCTCGTGCAAGTTAGATAGCGTAGACTTCCTACCAAACTTTTGAAGAATGTTGGATCTACACTTTCGCCTTCTTCATGTTTTGTCATCTTGATCCCGTATTCTGTCGGTGTGCTTATTGGCTTACAATTCTCCATCTTGAACTTCTTCAGTATCTCCTTTGCATAGCTTTCCTGTGAAATGAAAATTCCATCATTTTGTTGCTTAACTTCAATGCCAAGGTAGTACTCCATGAGCCCCATGTCTGTCATCTCGAATTCTTTCATCATCACATCCTTGAATTCATTAAACATGCTTGGGTTGCTTCCAGTGAAGATCAAATCGTCCACATAGAGACACACGATCAAAATATCTTCATCTTTGATCTTGATATATAGAGCATGCTCGTAGGGACATTTGTTGAAGCCATTCTCTTGGAAGTACTTGTCGATTCGGCTATTCCATGCCCTTGGTGCTTGTTTTAGCCCGTAAAGAGCCTTCTTCAACTTCAACACCTTGTCTTCGTGCCCTTTGACTTCATAGCCTGATGGTTGCTGAATGTAAACTTCCTCTTCAAGAACTGCATTTAGGAAGGCGGACTTTACATCCATTTGTTGTATCTTCCACTTGTTTTGAGCTGCCAAAGAAATGATTAGTCTGATAGTCTCCAATCGAGGAACAGGAGCGAATACCTCATCATAGTTAATTCCAGCCTTTTGACTATAGCCTTTAGCAACTAGCCTCGCCTTGTGCCTTTCAATCTCTCCTTTGGCGTTTTGCTTTGTTTTGTACACCCATTTGACACCTATCGCCTTATGTCCCTTGGGAAGTGAGGTAAGTTCCCATGTGTCATTCTTCTCGATGGCCTTGATTTCTTTATCCATCGCATCTCTCCATTTCTTTTCTTGTACCGCTTCTTGAAAGCTCACTGGTTCACAATCGGCAAACAGACAAAATAATGTAAGATTATCTTGTCGTTCAGTTACCTCATAGAGATCTCTAAGGCTTCTTGTGCGTTGCACAACTCTTTCACTTTGACTCACACTTGAAGATGACGAAGGTGATGAGTCTCCTTGAGTATTTGATGTTGGTGAAGTGGGTGGAGTTGCAAGCTCTTGTTGAGATTCATCTAGTTGTTCCCTCATTGTCTGCTCATTTTCTTCAAACTGTGGAAAGAAATTGAAGTCATCTGTATGAGAGTTAAAATCCCATTCTCCTTCTTCGTTGAAGACCACATCTTGACTAATCACAAACTTCTTATTGTTTGGATTGTACAACTTGTAGCCCTTCGAATTAGCATCATAGCCGATGAAGATAAAACTCTCGCTTTTATCATCAAGCTTCATTCTTCTCTCGTCTGGTACGTGAACATGGGTTATACTTCCAAAGGTTCTCAAATGGTAAATGCCAGGCTTTCTTCCACTCCATGCTTCTTGCGGTGTCTTTCCCCATACACTTATTGTTGGAGATCGGTTTGTCAAGTAGACTGCACACGCTACTGCTTCCGCCCAAAATTCCTTAGGTAGTTTTTTGCTTTTGAGCATGCTTCGTGCCATATCGAGGATTGTTCTGTTCTTTCTTTCTGCCACACCATTTTTCTGGAGGGATTTAGGAACTGTCATTGGTCGACGAATTCCATTTGCTTCACAGAACTCTTGAAACTCCCTCGAAGTAAATTCTCCACCTCGATCAGATCTCATGGCTTTGATCTTTCTACCACTTTCTCTCTCCACTGCTGCTTTGAACTTCTTGAAGACTTCAAAAACTTCTGACTTCTGTTTCAAGAAATATACCCAGGTTTTTCTTGAAAAATCATCAATGAAGAGAAGAAAATAGTTACTGTTACCGAGAGAGCTCGGCTTGATCGGTCCACACACATCGGTATGGATGAGCTCGAGTGGCTTCTTGGCTCTTGTCTCTGACTCCTTTGGAAAGCTTTTCCTGAATTGTTTCCCAGCTAGACACCCTTCACAAAGCTGGTCAGGATGGTTGATGCGAGGTAGTCCCTTCACCATCTCCTTCTTAGATAGCAGCTCTAGACCTCCAAAATTGAGATGCCCAAATCGAATATGCCAAAGCCATGATGCATCTTTATAGCAAGCTTTCAGGCACTTTGCAACATCATTTTGTATGTTGATCAAGAACATTCTATTCTTTGACATCGACACTTTAGCAATGAAGTTATTCTTATCATCTTTTATAGAAAGATTATAATTATTCATGTGAATATCATAACCTTTCTCTACCAGTTGCCCTAAACTTAAGATGTTACTTTTCATATTGGGCACATAGTAGACATTTGAAATAAATTGATGCCTCCCATCTTTCAAACGGATAAGAATGTTACCTCTCCCTTTCACTGCTATTGTGGAATCATCTCCAAACGAAACATTTCCGCTTACTGACTCGTCTAGCTCCACGAACATGTCTTTCCTTCCACACATGTGATTGCTTGCACCACTGTCAAGATACCAGGAATTTGCTTGGCCACCATCAGTTTCCTTTCGTGCTAGAAGAAGAGTTTCTTTGACATCTGTCTTTTCCTCTACGTAGTTAGCCTTCTCCTCAATTTTGTTATTGGGAGCTCTACATTATGAAGCATAATGCCCAAACTTTTGACAATTATAACATCGAACTTGAGATTTTTCATGCCTTGAGTTCGGATTGATTCTTCCACGGCCTCGTGTTGAGCTTTCTCCTTTCTCATAGTTGTTGTTGGAATTGTTGTTGTTGTAATTCCAGCCTCGTCCACGACCTCGACTTCCACCTCATCCATGGCCTCTACCTCTTCCTTGGCCACGTTGGTTTCTATCATTGCGTTGGCTTTCATGCATATCTTTGAGTTGCAGCTTAAGGAGTTGCTCAGTAAACTCATGCTTCTTCTTATGCTTCTCTTCGTATGCTTGCAATGATCCTTGGAGTTGCTCGATCGTCATTTCTTCCAAGTCTTTAGTTTCTTCAATCGTCACGACGATGTGCTCAAATTTGGGATCCAACGAACGGAGTATCTTCTCTATTATCCTCACATCGTCTAACTTTTCACCATTTCTTTTTAATTGATTAGAAATAGCTAATACTCTTGAGAAATAATCTAAAATAGACTCAGATGCTTTCATGTTTAAGGATTCGAATTCACCTCTTAATGTTTGGAGACGAACCTTCTTCACTTGCTCGGATCCTTTGTAAGAGGTTTGCAGCTTCTCCCATACTTCCTTGCTAGAGCTTGCACTTGAAATCTTTTCAAAACCATCATCATCTAATGCTTGGTAGATGAGATAGAGAGCCTTCTTGTCTCTCTTACTTGAATCCTTCAAAGTTATCTTTTGATCTGGTATAAGAGTAACAAAAGCATCATCATCCGCAGTCTCGTTATAGCATTTCTCTATGATATCCCACACATCTTGTGATCCAAGAAGTGCCTTCATTTTGATACTCCAATTGTCTTAGTTGTTGTTGTTGAGTGTCGGAACTTGGAATGGTGCCATACCATTTGCCATATCTCTCAATATAATGAGATTTTGTAAAATCCGATTGCACGGATGAATCCGGAACGCTGAAAAATACTTTGGAGGGACTTGGACAACTCGGTCAAGGGCTCCAACTCGGCTGACTCGGCTCAACTCGGTGAGTCAATTCGATTTTCTGGCAGCAGTTTTCCGGCGGTGCGTGGCGGTGTGTCAGAACTCAGATTGAGAAAATTATGGCGGCGTCAGATTCCTCTCGTCGAGACCTTCGATCTTTCCAACTCTCTCTGATGCCACTTTGTTGGAAATAAAACACTCACACAAACAACTTTTATTGAAACTCAAACAAATATTACAAGAGCACTCTCACTCAAAAACAAGAACTACAACTCACTCTTATAAGACTTTGCTTCTTCACTCACTTAGAAGCTCTTAATTTTTCTTGATGCTTAAAACTAAAATGGGAAGTGGTATTTATACTACTCAAGAACAATCCTACACCATACAAATAAACTAATTTAAATCATTACAAATTCAACAAATATCTAACTCTCACCTAACTAAATTGATGTAAGCAATGACATCATTACTTATATGATGTAAACAATGACATCTTTAATTAAATGATGTAAGTAATGACATTAATTTATTTTAGGTTTGAGTTTAGGTTCCCATAATGAATCAAATTTATGATCCAACATTATATACTTCGTATCAGATTAAAATCCGCAATTATGGACTGGTCTTTTTTTTTTCCCCTCAGGATACGGGTGACTTTGACTGCTGTACAAACATCAGAAGATATAAAAAGGCTTGCTGCACTCATATCAAAGCACGTCAAGTTTCAAGCTCCAAGCAACATCGACAGCTCCAATTATACAAGTGCCAGGCTTTAGCTTATGTGCGATAACTTGGGCTCATTCGCACAAAAAACAAAACTTTGGCTCATCAAACAGACTAATAATGGTCGGGAATGGATAGACCTAAGTAACGTATTTTAGTTTCATGCTTTGTGTTTTTGTAATTTTCTTTTCTCGATAAGTGGTTGTTCCTGTTGCTTAGACAGCAACTAGGCTGCTATAATATTACATAAGTGCTGTTATATGCATCAAGTAAAAATTTTCAATGTTTAGTTTCTCTGCTATGTACAATGTCCAATTTTAAATAAAAATCCAGTCATATGTTGCCAAAACTATACAATCAGTGAGGGACCCACAAAGACATCATGTGCGCTAAAATCCAATTTTTTTTCCAAATAATTATTTATTTTATCAGTTGTATTTATCATAAAATTTTGTCTTTATTCACTCGTATATAAATATAAATTAATGTACATATGTGTTTACCCTAAAAATATTTCTAAATCTCCTACCGTATACAATTACGTTGTCTTATGAACTTTAGTAGGCTATTTGCAATTTACTCCATCTCTTCTTGAATCTTGCTATATCTCCCTTTTCCATTCTAGAAAATCATAGTCATCACGCCAAAGATTTTATCTTAGGGCTGATATAAGACTTAATAAAATTTAGGGTAGCTAAATCTAAATATTTTATTTTGAAAGGTCTTAAATTGAATTATAAACTTTTATGATGCATTGAAAAAAAATTCATACAATAAATTAAAGGCTTAAACTAAAAAAGGTCCCTAAACTATACTCTTTTCTTTAAGTCCCTAAACTATTTTTTAGTCAAAATAAGTCCTTAAACCATGTCTCTTTTTTGCTTTAAGCCCTTAAACTATTTCTTTTTCAAAATAAGTGCCTAATTTTATGTGACGTGTCAATATCTTATTGGCCGGAAAAGCATTTTTCTAAGTGAAAAAATGATAGAACTTACAATGATTAAACATAATAGTTTAAATACTTAGTTTGACCAAAATATAATTTAGAGGCTTAAAAGAAAAAGATGGCATAATCTAAGGACTTATTTTTATTTTAAGCCTAAATTAAATAAAATATTTAAATAATTATACAAAGATTTATTGATGATATTATACATTAATAATATATGCATCCAATATAATCTGATACAAGCGATTGAGTTTAAACCTATTTAGTTTTAAAATTAAATAAAATCTTCAACAGAGGAAAATCGGCTGTTAAAGATTTGATATTTCGAATAAATATCAAACATCTTGAATTAGTTGGATGCATGTCTTTATAAAAAGGTTTAATTTAAAACTACCCTCCATATAACACATATTGCAATTGGAAGGTTGTACCTTCATGTGTGTTCTTTTACGTGCAACATACAGTTTTTTTTCGTACTGAAACATCCACATCCACATGTAATTAATTAATTATTAAAGAAATCTTCTTCGGTTAACTATGTAAAATGATTAACGATCTTGAGCTATATATTTTCTGCCAGTCTAACACGAAAAAGGATTAAATTAACAGCATTAATTTTAAAATCCAAAATCATTATATGTGATCATTACCAGGGACAAACGCATAATTTTATATTAGAGACGAACTTGAATTTATAAAATTCTACAATGTCAAACTAATTTCAACTAACAATTTCAATTGTTTAAGTACCGTTTTAGTATAAAACTATAAGTGGCAAACCAATTTTTAAAAATGTAATTATATATAATTCTTTGAGAATTGTAATGTTGAAGACATATTATATTATATATGATATGTCGTGGATGCTATGAAATTTTATGACTTCATTTTGTGCAACAACGTGGAAAGTAAGATGAAATAAAAATTAGATTCGATTGATTTGAGTATAGCAATTTGGTAGGGAATTGCAGTATAAATATAAATGGAATGGGTGAGGCAGAAGGCAAACAAAGTTTTTTTTATACAAACTGTAAATTGGCAAGCAGTAAAAGATAATATTTGTGATTCAAGCTGAAATGGAATCAATGGGGAAGATGAAGAGCTCGTGGGACATGTACATTGAAGAAGCACTTCCAAAGCTGGAGTCTCGTAATATGTTTACGCCTCTAAGGCCCATGAATATACCCATTGCAGGAGAAGGAGAAGGAGCTCAAACCAAGTTCGATGAAGATTAATATCAAACATACGATGGGATTCAGCCTTGGGATCGACTTGCTGCTCAAATTGAATTCCCTCAATCTTTCTTCCAACGATTGTTGAATGGTATGTGTTCTAACATTCACGCTTAATTTAATATATGATTTTGGGTACATGTAATGTAATGTATGCGCATGCAGGAGTTGAGCTTGTTAGCAAATATGAACTCCAAGAAAATGAAAGAATAAGTTCAAACCAGGAGACGGAGTACAAGAAGCTTATTCTATTCGCTGGAAATGATTTCTTGGGTTTGAGTAGGCATCCCACCATTGCAAAAGCTACTGCCAAGGTTTTTTTAATGAATTTGGAGTATAATTTTGAAATTCATATGGTACATCAATTAATGACTTTTCAACTTCAACAGGCAGCAATGGAACAGGGAACTGGTCCAAGGGGATCTCCACTTATCTGTGGATATACCAATTATCACATGGCACTGGAATCCAGCTTGGCGAAGTTAAAGAAGAAAGAGGTATATCATATCATATCACACTACTTTTTCCTATAATTTATTGAACATTCAAATTCAATGGTTTCATTCATTAGTATATTTGGGATTGTAGGCTTGCCTTCTTTGCACATCAGGCTTTGGAGCCAATATGGCGGTGATGGTTGCAATCGGAAGCATTGTGCCGGTGATATGTGAAGGTGAAGGAAGGAGGTCAACAAAGGAAGAAAAGGTTTCCGTATTCTCTGATGCACTTAACCATGCCTCCATTGTTGACGGTCTTAAACTCGCTGATCGAGTTGGAGGAGTTGAATTATTAGTGTATAAAAACTGTGACATGTCTCATCTCGATGCACTCCTGTACGTTGTTTTCTGTGTTAACATGATTTCTTTGGATCATTAACATGTTATTACTACTACCATCTAATCTAACAGATGAAAATTTCACAGAACAAACTGTAAAAATAAGAGAAAAGTGGTGGTGACTGATAGGTAAGCCGGCCGTTTCTTCTTTCAGTTTTAGTTTCTGTTTATCTGTCTTCTGGTATTACGAAACAACATCTTGCTAAATCTATCTTCTATTAACAGCTTGTTCAGTATGGATGGAGACATTGCACCCATGGCTGAGCTGGCTCAGCTTCGCAAGAAGCATGGGTTTTTGTGGGTCCTTGATGATGTAAGTCCTTCCTTATTCAATTATAAGAATCCATTGATTATAACTTTGTGGATCAATGTTGTACTTTTTCAGGCTCATGGAACATTTGTATGGGGGAAGAATGGAGGGGGACTACCTGAGGAATTCAACTGTTAGTACGATGTGGACATATCTATTGGCACATTGAGTAAGGCAGCATCTTCTCTGGGAGGGTTCGTAACTTGCAGGTAATTAATGGATTTAGCATATATATATATGTTTAAAGTGCATCATACAATTTTATCATCTCTGAATAATAAATCTACAGCAAAATCTGGAAACAATGGATTCAATCAAGGGGTCGCTCTTTCATATTTTCAACAATTGCACCTGTTCCCTTAGCTGCTGCCTCTTATGCATCGGTGGTGGTTGCAAAGAAAGAAACATGGCGTAGAAGGGAAATCCAGAACCGAACGAAGGAGTTGTATGCTCTCACTGGAATCCCAGTCGAAAGCCAGATAGTATGCGTCATTATTGGAGATATGATGCAGGCTATCAAAGCCAACCAGTTTGTTTTCTTTCTCATTCTCTTATCTCTCAGCTCTGTTTCATATCTTCTCTCTTCATTCTACACCTTCCTCTGATATGCCATTGATTATATATACTCAGTGAATTGCTTAAATCCGGTTTCTATTGCGTGGCTGTCGGACCACCAGCAGTCGCTCCGAATACAGCAAGGTCCGAAAACCTTACCACCGCATAAATTATTCACATATATAATCTTTACTTATTTATTTTTCATTCAGGTTACGGTTGACTCTCACTGCTGTACACACATCGGAAGATATAAAAAGGCTTGTTGCAATAATATCAAAGTACGTCAAGTTTCAAGTTCCCAGCAGCAGCGATTGCTCCGATTATATAAGTCCCAGACTTTAGCTTACGTATTGTATCGTAAACATGGGCTTCGTATTGTTTTATCACCAAACAAAAAAAACAATGGTCTTAAACGGCTAGACCTAAGTACTTGAGTTTCTCAAGTTGCTTTGTGTTTGTGTAATGCTTTCCTTGACTTTGTACCTTTCCATACAATGATTGCTTCAATTACAGCTTCTGCTATTAAGAAATCTTTTATTAGTTTCTTATGTAATATCAGACAACAAAACAAAGGGCTTTTAACAGATTACTAAAAGATTTCTACAGTCCATTGTTCTCAGTGGCATGATTGTTTAATTATTACCAGCATATTATTTCCGCCTTGGATTATTTTTAGTTAATTGAATATTAAGAAGTGTGCTTGCCTATGATTTCATGATAAGTATGTGTTAAGTAATTATGCATGTTAGCTAGCTTATTATGGTCAAATGGATTAAGTTATGTTAGTAGTATGCATGCACATGTTGAATTGGTAAATTTGAATGTTCCTTATTCATTGAAATATCTCAAAATAAATTGACTATGTTTAAAAGTGTTTACGCATGTTTTTGCTTGTATGATTTAGATGCATTGTAGGACTTTCAAATGGGACTCTGACTTTCAGAACAAGAAATAGAAAATATTATTTACTTTGATGAATTTAATATTTATATTAAATTTAGAGTCCTTTTAATATTGTAAATTAAAATATATTATTTAATTTGAATATTAGTAGGATAATTATTCTTTGAATATGTCAATTTAAAAAAGTATGTGTTATCTTTTTAACTTTGAATATTAAAGATAATTATATACTTTTGTATATTTCAAATTAATATAATATTTATTTAATTTGAATAATAAAATGAGTGTATATTTATTTAATATTTTAAATTTAAAATAAATTATTATATGTTTAAATTTAGATATTAAAAGATGTTTAGTTGGAGTAAAACACTCTTGAAAATCCCCTATAAATACTAAGCAAACCTGTTAGGTTTTACACATCTCAAAATTCAAGAAGTTTTTTTCTCTTGAAAAATATTTTCTCTCATTCTCATAAGATATTCTTTTTCTCCCTTAGTTTTTCGATGATAATCGAAGGTAAGGAAAGTTCACGATCTCTACTGTTGTGCTACTATAGTTGATCATCAAGTTGTTGTATCCTGGAAGACAGACGACCAAGAGATCTCGAGCACTAAGGAGTGGTCGAAAATTTGTCTTAAGGAAACTGTGTAGCGACATGCCTTACCTTATTCCGATCACAAGATCAAATATAATAAGAGTGTGTTATTTCCTTTTATAATTCTCTTTTATTTTAAAGTATTTGATTTTTTTAAAATTTTTTCTCAGGTTCCAATTTAGTCTCGAATTGTTACTTTGGTCAACAATCTTAAGGCATATTCTCCTCTTCTACATTTCTTAATCTGAGATAATTAGAAATTATGGGAAAATGACATAGTAAACAATTTGTTTCGATATTTATCATGTCGTTTTAACGGGTTTAGTAGAATTTCAAGTGGATAAATATGTGTAACAAAAATTGTCGTGAAATTAACTGCGGTTACTGATTTTGTTTCAGAATATTGATTATGTCCGATAACAAAACCTAAAATAAACGAGAATTATTTTTCTCCTTATTGGAATTATTTCTAATTTTATATTTTTTGCTTATTTTTATACTTTAAAGTTTATGTTTTGGTCTCTAAACTGAGCATGTTCAATTAGGTCCCTAAATGATGTCTGGTTGACTTGAAAATTTACATGTTACTAATTAAGGAATACTAAGGAATAGTGGTAAACTTAATATGGCATTTTGACATTGAATTGTTTGGGTTTGTGAAATGATTGTTATACCCTTGATTGCTTGTTGCGACTATCATGCAATGCTCTGAATGTTATGCGATTTTAAGTTCATCATTAATATCCACGGCCATGTGTTGCACGATGTTTGATTTTAATTTATACGCTTCCACATAGTGTGCATGTTTTAGGATTTTGTTTTGTCCGACAAGATCGAAACCTAATGTACGTTCAAGTATCCAAGTTTATTTTCTAGATTGGGTATGAGGCGTTACATTTGAGCCCTTAGATATGCATGTATAGTTACATCAGTCCAGTACAACATATATCCTTAAAGTTTGGATTGAAGGTTGTGTGAGACCAAGTCAATGCTTTCGTTTAGCATAAATTGTATCGATACTATGTGGCACCGAGTTCCCCCTCAATTATCTACCTGATGGCTATGTAAGGACCCGAAGATCATTCCGCAGATTATTGGGAATTTTACCGATGCTACGTGACATCAGGTTCCCTCAATTAACTAGTGTCTGATGGTTATATGAGACAATATAATATTCAGTGTTGCATTCAGATAATGCAAAGTAGTGTTAGTGTCGTATTTAGAGAATGCACAATAGTTACAGTCAGAGTGGGTGGTGAACCAATGGAGGTATACTCATGGAGAGACCCTTAGTATAGGATTAAAGGAAACATGAGACCCTTACTTCAACGATATAATAATTAAACCCTAAGTGTGTAGCACTTGATTAAGATGAACTTATAAAATTCTATAATGTCAAACTAATTTCAACTACCAATTTCAATTGTTTAAGTACCGTTTTAGTATAAAACTATAAGTGGCAAACCAATTTTTAAAAATGTTAAAATATATACTTTTTTGAGAATTGTAATGTTGAAGACATATTATATTATATTATATATGACATGTCGTGGATGCTATGAAATTTGTTGAAATGACTCACAATTACTGGACTAAGGCAATGGTATAAATCAGAAGGTGGTTGCGACAGTTGGAAGCCAAAACTAACTCATTTATAACTGTCATTGACTTTGACAGTTGGTTGCTGAACCGATCAACTTGGAGAGGGTCTTTAGTTATAAATAAAGATGTAAGTGAGTTGAGAGGGTTCAAGGAGAGATCAGATTGTATTGAGAGATTTAGAGAGAGTTCTTACTTCTGGTTCTAAATATTGTAATCTTGTTTCGTTTTCTTTAGTGAAATTGATTCCTTCATGTGGATGTATGTCACATTGACCGAACCACGTAAATATTTTGGTGTTCTTGATTTTCTGGTTTGTTTTCTGGATTCTTGTTATTTGTTCATTCTTCGATTAGTTATTGGTAGATTATATAACAAGTGACGCCGTCTGTGGGAACAAATCAACGACGATGGGATATGCCAAGTTTGATATCGAGAAATTCATCGGAAAGAATGACTTTGGCCTATGGAGAGTGAAGATGAGAGCCCTTCTAGTACAACAGGGAATTGTGGAAGCACTGCAAGGACCAACAGCGTTGCCTACTGAGATTCTCGAAAAAGAAAGAAACAGTATCTTGGAAAAGGCTCACAGTGCGATAATTCTGAACCTAGGTGATAAAGCTCTGAGGGAAGTGTCAAGAGAGACAACGGCTCAGGCTCTCTGGGCTAAACTTGAATTGCTCTATATGACTAAATCTCTAACTAACAGGCTATTCTTAAAACAACGCCTGTACTCCTTAAAGATGCATGAAGAGAAATTAATCTCAGAGTAGATTGATGAGTTTACTAAGATCATAGATGATCTTGAAAACATTGATGTCAAGATGGAGGACGAGGATAAGGCTTTATTGTTGTTAAACTCTATACCCAAGAGTTATGAGCATTTCAAAGATGCAATGCTTTATGGAAGAGTGCAAACAATTTCACTAGATGAGGTTCAATCGTTGATTAGAGCCAAAGAGCTTCAAAAGAAACATGATATGAATGAGGAGAATAGTGGAGATAGTCTTACTGTTAGAGGAAGATCAGATAGAAGAGACACGAGGAATAATCAGAACAGATCAAGATCGAGAAAAGGAAAGAAAAATGGAAATCAGTCATCAAAGGGACCGTTCAAGTGTTACCACTGGCATAAAGAAGGCCACTTCAAAAAGAATTGTCTTGATAGAAAGAAAAATTATCAAGAAAAGCCAAAAGATTTAGGATAAGTAAGTGTAGTCTCTGATGGCTATGATTCGGCTGAAGCTTTGGCAATTATTGAATCAGAACCAAGCAAAGAATGGATTCTTGACTCAGGTTGCTCCTTCCATATGTGTCCTCATAAAGATTGGTTTGAAACACTCTAAATGGTAAATGGTGGAACTGTACTGCTTGGAGACAATAAAGTATGCAAGGTGGTTGGTAGTGGGACAATCAGGATAAGGATGTTTGATGGAGCTGAAAGAATACTGCAACATGTCAGGTACATACCAGAACTTAAAAGGAATTTGATTTTCTTAGGAATGTTAGAATCAAGTGGCTATTCTTTTAAGGCAGAAAATGGTTGTATACGAGTAACTAAAGGCTCTTTAATTGCCATGAAAGGAGTTAGAAGTAATGGTCTATATTCACTAATTGGAAGAATTGAGATTGGTAACTCGTCAAATGTAGTTCAATTTGAAACTGACAAAGCTAGACTATGGCATATGAGATTAGGACATGTAAACGAGATGGGCCTACAAGAACTATCTAAACAGAACCTGTTAGGTGATGACAAGATTAATAAATTGGAATTTTGTGAACAATGTGTGTTGGGGAAGGGAACTAGAGTAAAGTTCTCCACTGGAACTCATACAACAAAGAAACCATTAGACTATGTACACAGTGATCTATGGGCCTGCTAGAACAAAAACACATGGAGGTAGGATATATTTTCTGTCTGTCATAGATGATTACACTAGAAGAGTGTGGGTTTTCATTCTAAAAACAAAAGATGAAGCTTTTTAACGGTTCAAGGACTGGTTAACTCTCACTGAAAACAAGATGGAAACAAAATTGAAGTATTTGAGAACTGACAATGGCCTGAAATATTTTTCAGAGCAGTTTAATGAGTTGTGCAGGAAAAATGGCATTACAAGGCACAAGGCAGTTCGAAGTACTCCTCAGCAGAATAGATTAGCCGAGAGGATGAATAGAACTCTCCTAGAGAGAGTGAGATGCATGCTACTGAATGCTGGTTTACCCAAAAGTTTTTGGGGTGAAGCTGTGTCAATAGCTTGTTATCTTATTAACAGATGCCCATCGACAGCTATTGGAATGAAGACCCCTTTGGAAATGTGGTATGGGAAACCAATTAACTACAACAACCTCAAAGTCTTTAGATGTTTAGCATATGCTCACATCAAACAAGATAAATTGGAGGCAAGAGCTTTGAGGTGTATTTTTTATTGGCTATCCACAAGGAACCAAGGGTTATAAACTGTGGTGTATGGAGCCTGGCCAATAGAAATGTATCGTTAGTAGAGATGTGGTATTTGATGAGTCCAAAATGGCGAACCTGCAAAGTTATGTTACTAAGAACAGTGTTACTAAGGAGGGCATTCCAATTGAGGTGGAGCTGCATCAACAGCAAACAATGGCTGATCAAAGGACTGGAGTGCATGATCAAGATGGAGAAAACCAACAAGAACCTGAACTGGAAACCAGATTGGATAACTACAATCTGGTGAGAGATAGACAAAGAAGAACCATCAGACCACCAGACAGATATGGCCATGCAGACCTGATCTCTTACGCATTGAACATTGCAGAAGAGATTGAAGAGGCTGAACCAAAAAACTTCAAAGAAGCACTGAAAAGTAAGGATAAACATAAGTGGACTAAAGCAATGGATGAGAAAATAGCTTCTCTGATGAAAAATAAAACCTGGGAGCTTGTGGACAGACCAAAGAACCAACGAGTAGTAGGTTGCAAATGGATATTCAAAAAGAAGGAGGGCATACCAAGTGTTACAAAGGCCAGGTATAAAGCCAAGCTTGTTGCAAAGGGATTTACACAGGTTGAAGGAATTGACTTTAGCGAAATTTTTTCACCGGTTGTAAAACATTGCTCAATCAAGTTGATTTTAGCACTAGTTGCTCAATATGACTTGGAACTGGAACAATTAGATGTTAAAACTGCCTTCTTATATGGAGTGTTAGAAGAAACTATCTATATGGACCAACCAGATGGGTATTGCACTCTTGAAACCAAGGACAAAGTCTGCTTACTAAAGAAATCACTATATGGACTTAAACAAAGCCCAAGACAATGGTATAAAAGATTTGATGAATTTATGTTAAGGATTGGTTTTGCTAGAAGCAGTTATGACAGCTGTGTATACATGAAGAAGCAAGATGGTGAAATAAGTACTTATCTGCTCCTATATGTGGATGATATATTAGTAGCAAGCAAGAGCAAGGAGGAAGTCCAAGAAATTAAAGATATGCTCAACTCAGAATTTGATAGGAAGGATTTGGGGCTTGCTACGAAGATCTTAGGGATGGAAATCATAAGAGACAGAAAGAAAAGCAGACTGTTCTTGTCCCAGAAGTCATATATTCAGAAAGTATTAATAAGGTTCAAGATGAATAAGGCTAAGTAGGTTACAACACCAATTGGCCAACATTTTAGATTGTCAAACTCTCAAGCACCTGAGAGTGAAGATGAGAAAAAATACATGGAGAGTGTCCCTTATGTTAGTGGGGTTGGTAGCATTATGTATGGAATGGTTTGCTGCAGACCAGACTTGGCTTACGCTGTCAGTGTTATAAGCAGATTCATGGCAAATCCTGGACAAGCTCACTGGGAAGCTTTGAAGTGGACCCTGAGATACTTAAGGGGTTCTATTGAGTTAGGACTGTTGTTTAAGAAATAAGAAAATGAAAGGGATAAAGTGGTTGGCTATGTGGACTCTGATTATGCAGGGAGCATTGACACTAGGAAGTCACTAACCGGATTCATTTTCACAGTCTTTGGTACTGCAGTCAGTTGGAAATCCAATATCCAATCTGTTGTAGCTCTTTCAACAACTGAGGCTGAATACATTGCTGTGACAGAAGCAATTAAGGAGGCTATGTGGCTAAAGGGCATGGTTGAAGAACTTGGTATACAGCAGAAGGTTGTAACCGTGTTCTGTGATAATCAAAGCACAATCCACTTGAAAAAGAACCAGGTCTTTCACGAGAGATCTAAACATATAGACGTGAAACTCCATTTTGTGAGGGATGTTATTGCTAAAGGTTCGATAATAGTGAAGAAGATACCCACTGAAGAAAATCCAGTTGACATGCTCATAAAGGCACTGCCAGTAGCTAAGTTCAGACACTGTCTGGACTTAGTGAACTCAACTGAGAAGTGAAAGCCCTTTGGGGCTGAGAGGAGGGAATCTTTTTTGGAGGTTTGTAATTGAGAGTCAAGGTGGAGAATTGTTGAAATAACTCACAATTACTGGACTAAGGCAATGGTATAAATCAGAAGGTGGTTGCGACAGTTGGAAGCCAAAACTAACTCAGTTATAACTGTCATTGACTTTGACAGTTGGCTGCTTAACCGATCAACTTGGAGAGGGTCTTTAGTTATAAATAAAGATGTAAGTGAGTTGAGAGGGTTCAATGAGAGATCGTATTGTATTGAGAGATTTAGAGAGAGGTCTTGCTTCTGGTTCTAAATCTTGTAATCTTGTTTCATTTGCTTTAGTGAAATTGATTCCTTCCTGTGGATGTAGGTCACACTGACCGAACCACGTAAATATTTTGGTGTTCTTGATTTTCTGATTTGTTTTCTGGATTCTTGTTCTGTGTTCGTTCTTCGATTAGTTATTGGTAGATTACACAACAAAATTTTATTACTTGATTTTGTGCAACAGCGTGGAAAGTAAGATGAAATAAAAATCAGATTCGATTGATTAGAGTATAGCAATTTGGTACAGATTTTCAGTATAAATATAAATGGAATGGTTGAGCCAGAAGGCAAGAAAAGTTTTTGTTATACAAACTGCAAATTATCAAATAGTAAAAGATAATATTTGTGATTCAAACTGAAATGGAATCAATGAGAAAGATAAAGAGCTAATATTTGTAATAAAAATCAGATTCAATTGATTAGAGTGTAGCAAATTGGCAAGTAGTAAAAGATAATATCAAATGATCATTTTTTTTACAAAATCATATAGGCAATATACAATATTCAGGTCTAGTATCTCATATAGCGTCCCTATGTCGAAGAGTAAAACGAGTTTTATAAATTCCAAGTGAACAAATGTATGTGTCGATGATTGTCTCTTCCCTCTAGCCCTAAATCAACAATAACATGTGCATATTGGAAGCATCATGCATGGTTCATCTCAAGTCATTTAAGACGTCTATGTACAAATTAAAGGTATGCTTTTCATAACATACCAGCTCATTTATATCATCATATCATCATCTCGTCTAAAACACATAAAAGTACATACATGAATTTAAAGTCACAGTTAAGGTTATGTAAGATCTATCAATACCTATAAGATACATGAATCTCTTATACAACCTTGTATGTTCAGGTATTATTCTTATGTCATGTATGACTCCAAGCTCGATTCTTGTAAATCTATGTATTATTTTTATATCATATAGCTCGATTTTAATGTATCTAGACTAACACTCTTTATACTCTATACACACCATGTAATGTATGTAAAATATGAAATTTATGGTCACTCGATCAACCTACTTGAAACAAAATTATATATATAATATCTCAAATTTTATGGTATGTTAATTATATCCAATAATTTAATAAGCATTAATAGAGTATTTAGGGTCATATATGTTAAAAAAAACTCAATATTGTTCATGTTCATCATTGCCATAACAGGGAATATTTTTGGTTTCTCAGGCCATTTTCTTTCAAGAATGTGAAATGCTTCATCATTCTGACCTTGCTCATTATTTTTCTCAAATAGGGGTAGAATAGGCATCAACTTGATTTAAAAACCTTTCTCATTATAGACCATCCTGTTTGAAAAATGTTTTCCCTCCTTTCTTTATCAAAGAACGAAAGGATTTTTGTAAAATATTGTCCCTTACATCTGCAAAATAGAATCAAATCATAAGCATGAATTCAAAGAATATCAAAAGAATTAACAACTCTTTAATGTTTCAGAGTTATAGTTCTTTAACAAGTATCAATATTGATATGTTAGTTTCAGGTTGTCTTTCCTATTTTCTATGGTTACATCTTATTGAAGATGTCACTTCTCTCTCGCTCTTTGTGAACATTGTCACATGCCTCACTTTCTTGACTTGGTATCTTTAACTGGATGTGTACAAAATGACACAACTAGCATAACAGTTACTAGACCTTCTAGAAAACCTTTATTTCAATTCTCTAAAATCTTTGATTCCAACCCAAAGCAGTGTGAAAATATCGGTCCAATAATGAAATTTATATGTGCACGTATGTGAAGTATACTATAACAGATATTATTTAACTTTCTTACAACAACTTATTCTTTTGCCATTTTGGCTAGCTGAATTCAACTTTATTGAAATTAACCTTCATTGGGCTAATTGAAACTTATCCATAAAGCCAGGGCTATTAACCAATTGCTCTAGAGGGACAACTATACTGCATATATGGCTCTCACTTTTTTAAAGAGAACCTGTTATAGTTTATGTGCACTACAAGAAAATATACCTTTAATGACACACGAACGATGACACATGCTAATTTATGACTTGCGAAATAGGTGTGTCATAAAAAAATGTCATGTTTTTTAAAATCTGAACGATTTATGACTTACAATAATGTGTGTCATATTTAATAGTCATAATCCAAAAAATTTGCAAAAACACGGAGTAGACTTTTAATTGTGTGTCATCTGTAAAAGTCGTATTTTAAATTTCCCCCCATTATTTTCACCCTTTCCCGCTTCTTCCCCCTTGATTCATTGTTCGCACCTTCCCAAATGGTCTGATCCATTGTTCGCAATTCTTATGTTGGTAAGTAAAACCAAACTCTTTCATTCTTTCAACCTACTTGAACATAAGTTCATGCATCATATATTTTCATTGCAGCAATAACGATGTTCTTCGGGATTACTTTCCCGTTCTTCGATGGTATTATCGGTTTCTTCGGACTCGCGTTTGCACCAACAACATACTTTGTAATCTGGGTTCTTTTAGTTTTGACGCACTTTCAATTTTTAGTTGTTTTCTTCTTTTGAATGCACAAAAAATTCTGGGAAATCTGCATTTTTCTGTTTGGGATTGAGGAAACGTTGTGCGTGAGATTTTATTTTTTCTTTTTGTTTTTGGTTCTGTTGGTTTTAAATGCTGATTGTGCTGAATACAGGAGTTGTTGGTAGCTTTGGAACAAGTTTTGGGCACAAATTTCAAGAGGGGTTTGTTTTCTTTGATTGAAACACTATTGGAAGAGAGGTAAAATTTCATCCTCCCCTTTTATCTACATTGTTTCGTCAAGATGAGTCAATAAACCATGATAAAGATCTTGTATTGTCAAACTTGTTGGAATTAATGAGAGATCAGGCAAGTGATAGTTTCATCTCTGTTTTGACATAATGTTATATGGGAGACCATTAAATTTCCTAGTGGAAAAGAATTATTATGCGGATTTTGGTGTCATACTAGTGGCAGTTCAAGCATGTTTAAAGAAGCACATGATAAATCTGTGGCAAATAAAAGCTTTAAACTCAAAGATCTGCCTTATGCTGTTGTTGGTTCCAGGAACTCTTGGATGGTTTGACTTGTTTTACTAACACAATATAGTTTTTAGTGTAGTTGTCAGCTATCATTATTTATTTCTACTAGAGCTTGAAGGCTAAAAGAAGGATCTATCTTTCTTGTATCTTAAACCCAAAAATTTTAGTTTGACAGTGATTGGTTGGACCATTTAATAACTTCCTTTAAGCTTTATTTCAGAACTCTGACAGATAATTCTCCTATTTGGGATGCTTGGATAGAAATATCACCATAGCAGTAGTTGAAATGTATCTTTATGGTTTTTAGTCCTTTTCTTTTTCCTTTAAGCATGTGTTACTTACTAACTTGGCTGGTCGGTTTGGTTGTTTGACTTAGCCTTGATATCAATTTATAAAATTGCATAAAATTTCATAGCTAAAATAAGTTTTATGCTTTGACCTATGTATCTAATTCATATTATTTTCGATCCTTGCATTTGATTTCTTGTATTTCCTTCTATTTTACTTTAGGGTTCTAGTTGGAACTGGATGTGCTTGTTTTGAAACTTTGAGGCCATTGGAATATAGTATTTTGGCAGAGATTGTTCATCATGTCAGAGGGTTCCTCTCCCTCTCACAGGTATGGATCTCAAATCAGAATTTTTTCTCTTCTATTCTTTTTGTTGTAGGTTTAAAAATTATGATGGGTAAAGTTGACTTCTTATTCTGATGCTGATAAACTTTATTTTGTTGCTGCAGTTGTCACGAATTATTTACTTGTTCTCAACTAATATGCTTGATGTTTCATTGTCACTAGGCATTCATACGACTTGTGTTCACCTAATGTTAAATCTGGTGCCCTTTTCATCTCTATTACTACCAAGTTTTCTTTTTTCTTTTATATGTGTAGCGGTGGATCAACCCATGTTTTGCTACTGATTGTATCAAAAATTTCCTTTCGAAATTTAGGTAGAACCAAATTTTGAAAAGGGGGTTGATCAGTCATCAATGGATATGGTATCTGACTACTATTTGATCATTACCACACTCTATTGGACCAGATATGCAGAAGGTATGAATTGAAACTTGGGATAATTGTATTGCACTTAGTATTTCTCTAACTTATCAAAGTTCTACAGAATCTTAACTAGTTAACAGACTTAATAGTATACAATGAATCTTTAACTGTCTAGTGAAGATTTATGATGCTTGTCTAGCTTGCACTCGACAATCTCCCATCCCATACTGATATAATGAAAGTCATTGCAGTCTATGTGAATGTTGATATTTAAAAAAAAGTTGATTTTTGGCTTTTTGCTGGACTGTACATGGATGCTTAAGTTATCAAGATATGTGCGTTATTTGTTAGAGATGAGATTTATCTAAATTCACTTAGACCAGGAAAGTTTAGTTGAATGCCCTCCTTTGCTTGATTAATTAAGGATGTTCAGAGTTCAGACCCACTATGTTACTCCTTATAATCATTGGAATCTATAACTAATTTTGCTAAATGGATATCAATCATCTTTTCCTCTTAGTGAAATAGAATTCAGTAGCACGTTTGTTGGAAGTTTGAATGAAAATCATCATTATAACCGAGAAGGATGGGTGAATTATCCATATGTAAATAGAAGTATCCCTAAATAACAGTGTAA
The DNA here is from genome assembly GCF_006381635.1 of Hibiscus syriacus. Taxonomy (NCBI): domain Eukaryota; kingdom Viridiplantae; phylum Streptophyta; class Magnoliopsida; order Malvales; family Malvaceae; genus Hibiscus; species Hibiscus syriacus. Next base: position 473,862 of record NW_024062606.1, read on the forward strand.
CTGTGAGAAATAAAAAGTAAAGCTTTTAAAGCTTAAGATACCTTTACCACAAATTTACTTGATTTTTCGTTTTTTCATATTACTTAGTGATGAGTGATGACTTGATAACCATAAATGAAAATGTTTGTTCTTTACAAATGTTTGGACTACTTTATGTTCTCACCTGAAGATAGTTGATTCTTGATTAATATATGCAAAGTATTAATTCCTATATGTCATCAGCAGTTGGTTCAAATAAGGAGTGGAAACCAAAGGTGATCAGCTCTAATTTTAGGAAGGGTTCGGGAACAGCTGGCGCATATGATGTTCCTACTAGTTCAGTTGAAGTCAATGCTCATTCGTAGCATGTTTCAAGAGTTCTCGACTCTGAAGAAGCAACTTCAAAATTGTAGAAGAAGATAGAGGAGTTGCATCTCCCGCAACGTCGACATGTTTGATATTCGCAATGAATGGATATCTTATGTGGAAAACTTTATTATGCCGTGATACTTTGTATTGACATATGATTACAATATTTTTGATAACTTAATGTTAATATATTGTATGCAAATGGATTGCTTATATATAATATGATATATATATTTAGTATATGAGGCATTAAATGTGATTTAGTTTGAGTATTGTCAATACAATATATATATATATATATATAATTTACGACATACAATCACGACACATGAATGTCTGTCATCTTTGCTAATGATGCGTGCTTCAATGACACGCAATGTAAGTCATAAATGCGTGTCATAAATTTATGACACACAAATGTGTGTCATCTTCATTTATGACGGTGGCTTCAATGACGCTCAATGAGCATCATAAATGCACGTCGTAAATGTGTGTCATAAATACGCGTCATAAATATGTATCATAAATGCACATCATAAATTTATGACGCACAGCTACACGTCATCTTAAATTCATGTCGGTGGCTTCAACGACAGGCAAATGTGTGTCATCCACACCCATAGATGTCGCGCAATGTGCGTCATTAAAGCGGTTTTTTCTACTAGTGGTGTTTGGTGGAAGTCAGAAAATCTCATTACTAAATTTCAATTCCCAAGCAACTGACTTAGACTATATTTGTAAAAGTTTCATCTTCGAATATCATCAATAGGAAAACAATCTAGTCAGCTTTGCAATGTCACGAAAAATGCCCCACGTTGTACACTTTTTTATATAAATACCCAACCTTTTGGTCTAATTCCTTACAATGGAGAAAGCTGTCTCATATTTGTAAGAGGGTAGTGTAGTGTCGGGTATATTTTTTCTGAGGTAAGGTCAGGGTCCCCCTTTTTTTTTTACTGGTTTTCAATCTTGATACTTTGTCAAAGATGTATAACTCTAACTATAAAGAGCTTTTAATCTAGTGATATTCAAAGAAATGCAAGATTGCAAAATTGATTCAATGCTCATAACATTAAAAGCAACACATATTTATTACAAAAAAGGCAGATAAAGGAACAAAAACACACTCAAACAAGATGCTTCAAAATGCAAGGTACAATAGTGGTAGGTAACAACTTCCACTTATTTATCTAACTGCCCCATTACTTCTTTGGATGTCAGATATGTAATCAGACCATGGTATTTGTCTATATTTTCCCCTCATTCATTGATCATTTCTTGAGTAGCTTCTTTGGATGAGCCTTCAGATACACAATTTTTTGCTTTCTCTTGAACAGTTTCGTGGTCCAATCCCATCATCATCTTTTCTTTCCCTGACTGAAAATTGGTCTCAGTTTGAATTTCATAACAAATTTCTTTGGTGAGGACAGCTGTGTCCTGGTTCTGGATGCTTCTTGTAACTGTGATTGGAGTAGTATTCAATATACTTTTTAAATTGCCCCCTACTTCCCTTGATTTCAGAAAATCTGATATAGGTGTCTGAGGTGTTTTCAAGGTTGTATCTGTCCTATTTCTTCTTAAAAATGTAGGCCAGCCTCGTATTACCTTTTCTTTTGCTTTTTCATTTCACATTTCTGTTTCACTCATCAAAGAAGTATCAAGAGTTAAATCAACCTTACATACTTCATCTTCCTTGGCTTTGCCTTGTCCTCTATTTCCTTTGATACTATCAACTTCATTTTGAGGGTTGATATTCAAATTTTTGATCAAAATGGATTGACTGTTAACATCCACTTTTATAATTCCATGAGTCAAAAGATCTTGAACTCATCATTTGAAGTTTCCACACAATTCTCGATGGAATATCCTCGGATTCTATCATGATACTCACAAAAGACTTTTTTCATTATGCCATCTTGGGTAAGGAGGTACCAAAGGTTTAGCCAGACATGGGGCAATAAGTTAGGCTTTGTGTAACTTGGAATATAACTTGTTGCAGGAGACTGAAAGAAAACGAGATAGAAACTCTCTCGACAACACTGTCTCTTTACTATTGCTTTCCTGAAGACCTTGTGATCGATAATCAAAACATTTTCTTTGAATGTTTGATTCTTGACCAACATCATGAGAGAGATGGTGATTTAAAGATTTCTCTTTCTCAACCAATTTTGAGTTTCTGAGGAGCTTAGGTTTCTTATATTCGAAACATAACAACCCTTCTGCTATAAGGTCTTGGACTTTTAATTTCAGAATTATGCAATTTTATGTAGAATGACCAAAATCTCCAGAATGATAATTGCATGAACTCTTGACATTTTGTCAATTTGGATGCAAATAAGTACTACGAGGAATGGATGTTACGAGACCACTTTCAAAGAGAAAGGATAACAAGTCTGAATACGAGATTGGAATTGGAATGGGATGTGTCATCCTTTTTTCCTTCTTGCCTTTTTAGCTTTTTTATTGGGACTTGGTCTGTTTCTTTTCTTTGAACCAACTTTAATTTCCATATCCTCTGTCATATTTCCTGATCCTTGAAGCTGAATTGAATTTCTAGGTTCCCTAACAAGTTCTTGGTCATTTATCATCATAGCAGTAACTGTATCATTAAGATCCAGACTTTTTCCCAAGGTTTTCATCTTTCATGTTCAATAGGGTCTTCTAACATTTTCTCCCCATATAATAGAGTAACCATCATACTCATCATCTTAGACATTTGTTCCTAAGACTCAACTTAGAACATCTTGTTTCTTTAAACTTTTCTCGTTGAATCTCTACAAGTTACTCTCAGATTCTCTCAATCTTTCCCACTCGAGCTAATATTCCATTCATTGCTTTCAATCTTTTAAAGACTTGCCCCTAATTTTCAGAACTCCTGATTCCAAAATCTTTCACTAATTACTCCCATGTTTTCATGATTGGCACATGTTAACATGTTATGCAGAACATTAATGTAAATGCCAATGCAAATGCAAATGCAAATGCATGTATGAAAAATGTGTAATTCAAGAGTGATCATCTTAAAACAGCTTTCATTGAACACAAAAAGTTTTCAGTATATCCAAAAGATCATTACATATAAGGGATAACTTTCCCTCCTAATTTCTCTATCTCCTTAAAAAGCCAAGTTAATTTTCATTCGTGTTCAAGAATCAAGTTGTTATTCTGCTTCAATTCCCTTGTAAAACCAGCTAAGTCTATCAGCTTGTGGGCCACATTGCTTGCTTGGGAATTAACTTTCTTCATGTCATTATCTTTCTCTTGAATCTTACCTGCCATCTCCTAGAATTGTAGACAAAATTGCTCATTTTCCTTCATAAGAGAGGCTTGTGTTCAAGAAGTTCTTGTACAAGATCTCCATAATCATCTACCATCTTCATCAATGTGCGATTCTTGGCTCTAGTGGATTTTAATTCAACATCAATTTCAAACTGGAAAAATGGATATGAAGCTTCTATATTGGCTATAGTCTTATTCAACATCTGGTTTTCAGCTTAACATCTTCCCAAATTGATAATGGTTGTATTGTGCATTTCTTTTGTAATCTGTAAGTCATAGGAGAATTTCTTTGCTTGATACTCATGTATCTTTTCATTCTTTTTCCAATGCTAAACATCATTTTTCAGTTTAATGATCCTTGTTGTCCATTCTTTTGAGGTATTTCCTAGTTCAACATTCTTGAAGGTTTGACTGACTTTTCAAAAATCATTAAGCATGACTAACTACTAGAAAAAAACCCCTTTAATGACGCCCATTGCGCGTCATCTATGGGTGCGGATGACACACATTTGCGCGTCGTTGAAGCCAGCGACATAAATCTCAGATGACACGCAATTGTGCGTCATAAATCTATGACGCGCATTTATGACGCGCATTGCGCGTCATTGAGGCCCCCGTCATAAATGAAGACGACACACATTTGTGTGTCATAAATTTATGACACGTATTTATGACTTATATTGCGTGTCATTGAAGAACACGTCATTAGAAAAGATGACACACATTCGTGTATCGTGATTGTATGTCATAAATTATATATATATATATATTGTAGATTGACAAATAATCAAACTAATCATATTTAATGCCTCATAATAATATATATATATATATCAATATATATAAGTAATCCATTTGCATACAATATATTAACATTAAGTTATCAAAAATATTGTAATCATATGTCGATACAAATTTTCAGCTACACTCTGCATGAATCCATCAAATGTGCTTCTGCACTTATTTTCGATATATATATATAAACATGGAATAGATTCTATCTTGTATCCCCTCTTGTGCTATTGATCAAAATTTGTGCGACAATATGATTTTGACAAACGAGTATGCGAGTGCACCTATGAACATGTAACTATCCACTCTGTCGAGTATTCCACCTGCTAGACAATGCAAACACAATGTTAATATAAAGATGACAAAACGAAAGGAGATATAATCCATGAATAATTATTCCAGTCAAATAATGAGCAGCTTCTTTTCAATTGTTTAAAGTAAGCAAGGTTGTTTTCACCCTCAAAGTATCGAAAATTAATTGAATAAATAATCACGAGCAACTACAATTACCATGATCGGGGATTAGAGAGCCAGAGTCCTTGACACCAGCATCATGCTTGATCATTGATTCAGTAAGATCACCAAAAATAGATCCAAAGAAGTTGAGAATCCCAAAGGCTATTGCACTACACCAATGAAAAGAGTATGTAAAGTCTCAGGATTAATGCAGTGAAGTTCATAATACCGATTCTTTTTTTAGATAACAATGCAATCCAGTAATCCAGTATTAGACTGCTGGAGTAAATAACAAGTGGCGCTTGCACCGATCCTAGCCAGAGATTTGGTTTCAAAATAATCAACAATCAGTCATCATTATTACTTATCATCCATGCACATGTGTGACTAGACATATAGAAAGCTTTGGAATTCAAATTATGACATGCACACTGACTATCAAATGTCTGCATGCATGAAAGTGCTGGAACACGGAAGGATGTAACCATCAGATTACATATGAATGAAAATAAATCAACTTGTAACCCAATGAGGATAACTTAAATTATAAATGGAACTTGTTCTATCTTCAAACCTAATAGATTCTAAGTTATATCAACAATAAAAATCTAACTCTTGATCTTGAGACAAACGTCTCATGTGGAAACTTATACCAGTGCTCTCAAGTTACTATGGATACCTTTCCGTGCGAAAAAGAGATCTATTTTTGGATCAAAATATCTTATAGTACATTACTACTTGTGAAATAGATTGAAAACCTTAGCAAAGAGGCTGGCCAGCTTAAAATCTTTGACAGTACTACAGAAGTTGCTATACAACCACCCAAGCCATCAATATCTCATTCCCAAGTCTTCTTGGACTTATATAGTAAGTGGGTGTGTCCTGCCAATGGCCTGCACCACAACAGGTACAAATACAATCACAGTCATAGATGATATGTCCACCAGTTAAAATATGTAACTAGTGTAGCATTCAGGGCATCTTGAAGTCTTTATTTAAATAAGTGAAACAATATCTTATTGATCAAGACTGTACATACCTTTCCACCCAAAAAGGCATATGTAATTTCTGTTATTATGCTGCTAAATGAAATCAAGGTTGCCACAAGGCCTACTGTCCAATGATCTTGGCCACTCAGAAGATAAGGCCATCCAACTCCTATTCCTGCCGAAATCAAGCTCTTAGTAAAACAGTGTGGTGAATAGTCATAGACTCATAACCTGTTCCCGTTTCCACAATGGCACAATCACACATGCAAATGAACCAAATTTGAAAATAAAGATGAATGAAGTTTCACATTGAAGGAAATAAAAGGAGCAACACATTTGAAGAGTACGTTACATAAAGGAAATAAAAGCAGTTTTGAGATGCGTCATCAGAAACTCCTAAATCCTTAACCAAACCACCCAAGTTTTAGCAAAAACAGTATATAAGTTATTACTGCTTTAGAAAAAGGGCCATTTTCAGCTCTATACTTACATCTTAACAAATATTACCGATCACTATTCAATGATAAATTTGTCCAACATTTAGATTTACAAACATATAAGTGTGAGAAACCATATTCTTACTAGTATTCAAGGCAGGAGCTGCTAAACCACATCTAAGCTTAACCCAGAAACAAGGGAGATAGCCATAATAAAATAACCCAAACATGGTACTGCTAAGCTGAGCAAAACGAGGTTTCTCTTTTGCATGAGCACTGCCATAGCCACAAACAAATACAACATGTCACTGAAATATCAATATCCTATAGAGAACTGATATTGATGTCGAGCTTGACGAGATGGCCTGGATCCGTTGGCAGATCAGCTCAAAGGCGGGAATGATTGTGACATGTTCCTCATTGGTGTCGTTTTGAGTATGTTTCAGTCTTTTGGCCATAACTTTGGTACAGGTGTCAGAATCGCGCATAGACCCAATCCAGAAAGCTCTTTTCGACGCCGCACGCTCTCCATAGAGCTACGCTCCATGGGCCTTTTTTCAACCTCAAATTCTGTCGTTTTCCCCTAATCACACTAGATTTAGTATTTTTTACTATTTTGGTATATTTCGATGTTAATTAGGAAGTCATTTAAATCCGATTTAGGCCGGATTTTTGGGAGATTGCGTATTTTATTCGAATTTCAATTTAGAGTGATTTTCGGGATTTTGCTATTTTTGGCAAATTCGAATAAAGACGATTTTTGGCTATAACAGTCCGGCTTGTGGACTGCTTTTTGGCATTGTTTGATTTTATAAATTTTATTAAATCCTAGAGACTTTTTACTTGTTTTGGGCGAATTTTCTCTTGTGAATCGTCTGAATTTTCTCTGTGAATCGTCTGTCGGAGCTAGCCTACAGGATAATCACTATTCTGTCTGGCGTCAGTTGGTATCAGAGCTTCAACATCTTCTTGGGAAATTTCACCAGTTTCAATGGCTGGAGGTCGTGGTCGTCGTGAGCAGGTTCCGAATGAGGAAGCCCAACGCCGTGATCGCAGTGTTCAGGATGTGATGATTGCGGATTGCAGAGGCAAGTCGCAGAATTAACCCGCCTGGCGGCGCAAGATTTCAAGGATCGTGAGGCCTCTGATCACGATACCAATTCCACTTTCGAAAACCCATATCACAATCGCGCAGGATTCCGAGAGCACCGTGGTCGGGAGGAGCGTCATGGAGACCTCGGTTTTCGGGTCGATCTCCCTGAGTTTTCTGGTACGTTACAGGCCGAGGGATTCGTGGATTGGATTAATGAAGTGGAGCGTATTTTTGAATATAAGGAAGTCCCTGATCGTGTGAAAGTGAAACTGATCGCCATCAAACTCAAGGGCAGAGTATCTGCGTGGTGGGAACAGTTACGACGTTCACGAGAAAGACAGGGCAAAGCCAAGATCACTGATTGGGAGAAGATGAAAAAGAAGATGAAGGGCCACTTCTTCCCTTCGGCTACACGCTAACCTTATTCAGCGACTTCATGCGTTGAGGCAGGGCGCGCGATCAGTCGATGATTACAGGAGTTTTACCAATTGGTCGCCCGGAACGATTATTTGAGACGGAGGAGCAGATGGTGGCACGATATTTGGGGGGTTTACGCCAGCCCTTGCAAGATGTCCTCAGCCTTCATTCACTGTGGAGTGTTTCGGAAGCATACCAGCGTGCACTTACTGTTGAAAAATAGCAAAACAGGAGACCAGTGATCAAGTTTTACCAATTGGTCGCCCGGAACGATTTATTTGAGACGGAGGAGCAGATGGTGGCACGATATTTGGGGGGTTTACGCCAGCCCTTGCAAGATGTCCTCAGCCTTCATTCACTGTGGAGTGTTTCGGAAGCATACCAGCGTGCACTTACTGTTGAAAAATAGCAAAACAGGAGACCAGTGATCAGGAGCGATCACAACAGTCGACCAGTTCGCCCTCAAGAGTCCCGTCCTGCTCAGCAGCCACCGCAGGGTAATTCTAACCCTACTATTAGATGTTTTCGTTGTGGTGAACAAGGGCATAGGGCGACTGATTGCAGGAAGCCTGCTAGTCAAAAGGGCAAAAATTTGTTGATTGAGGAAAACGTGGAAGACGAGATTGAGGAGATTGGCGAACCCGTGTATGACGATGATGAGACTGATGATGTGCTGTATGGAGATGGTCATCAGACTCTGGTCGTTCGCAAGAGTCTACTTACCCCCAAGGGCGATTCAGGGGACGATTGGTTGAGAACCAATATTTTCCACACGACTTGCACAGTTGCAGATAAAGTCTGCAAAATGATCATTGACAGTGGCAGTTGTGAGAATATAGTGTCCGAGGAGGTTGTCCAGAAATTGCAGTTGAAGACGGACCGTCATCCTAAGCCATACAAGTTGTCATGGCTAAATAAAGACAGTGAGGTAACAGTTGATAGGCGATGTCTCGTGTCTTTTTCAATTGGTAGAAAATATTTTGATAATGCCTGGTGTGATGTTGTGTCTATGGATGCGTGTCATATATTGTTGGGTCGACCTTGGCAGTATGATCGCAGTGTCATTCATGATGGAGAAGAATACATATTCCCTTAGCAAGGAAAAAAGATTGTGTTGGCACCCCGGCGGGAAGGACTTACTCCTACCCCAGTAACCCATAATACTAATCTGCTTTCTATGTCCAGGTTTTTAGATGAGATTGAGCATGGCGGCGTGGTCTATGCCTTGCTACCTTGCGAGAACAATGCAGTAGACGTGGATACAGATTTACCAGTAGAGGTGCAGCGGCTGCTAGCCGAATTCTCTAACTTGATGCCAGAGGATCTTCCTCCTGGACTACCACCTATGAGGGATATTCAGCATCAAATTGACCTTGTTCCTGGGTCAAGTTTGCCAAATCGACCAGCATATCGCCTCAGTCCCAAGGAGGCTGAAGAGTTGCAGCGACAGGTGGAAGAGTTGTTGGAGAGGGGCTATATCCGAGAGAGTATGAGCCCATGTGCAGTCCCTGCTCTGTTAGTGCCAAAGAAAGATGGTTCTTGGCGTATGTGTGTTGACAGCCGAGCGATCAACAGAATTACAGTGAAGTACCAGTTTCCAATTCCCCGTCTAGATGATATGTTGGATCAGCTATCTGGTTCTAAGGTCTTCTAAAAAATTAACCTTAAGAGCGGTTACCACCAAATCAGAATAAGGCCTGGAGATGAGTGGAAGACGGCGTTTAAAATGCCACAAGGGTTGTATGAGTGGATGGTCATGCCTTTTGGGTTATCCAATGTGCCCAGTACGTTCATGAGATTTATGCATCAGGTCTTGCGGCCTTTTATGGGGAAATTTGTTGTAGTTTACTTCGATGATATCCTCGTTTATAGTCCGACATGGACTTCACACTTCGATCACCTCCGTGCTGTTTTTGAGATGCTGAAAATGGAGTGATTGTTTGTCAATCAAAAGAAGTGTTCTTTCTTCACTACTTCTGTGACTTTTCTTGGTTTTGTTGTGTCTGCTGATGGTGTTCATGCAGATCAGTCAAAGATAGATGCAGTCTTGGAGTGGCCCAGACCAAGAACCTTACATGACATCCGAAGTTTCCATGGCTTGGCGTCTTTTTACCGCCGATTCATTAGAAATTTCAGTACTCTGATCTCCCCTATCACAGAGTGCCTCAAGGGGCGTGATTTCCAGTGGTCTGAGGAGGCAGAGGCCAGTTTTCAACTGGTCAAGCAGAAGATAACCGAGGCTCCAGTTTTGGCACTTCTAGATTTTGACAAAGTGTTCGAGGTAAATTGTGATGCATCTGGCGTTGGCATTGGTGGTGTTTCTGAGTCAGGCAGGTCGTCCGGTTACTTTTTTTCAGTGAGAAGCTATCGGGATCAAAGAAAAATTATTCCACTTATGATCTGGAGTTCTATGCCATAGTTCAGTCCCTGAAGCATTGGCGTCACTACCTAGTACAGAAGGAGTTTATTCTGTTTACCGATCATGAGGCCTTGAAGTACATCAATGGCCAACACAAGCTGAGTAGACGTTATGCCAAGTGGGTAGCATACTTGCAAGAATTCACTTTTACGCTGAGGCACCAAGCAGGGAGTTTGAACCGTGACGCAGATGCCCTGAGCCGTCGTACCTTACTTCTCACCACCATGAGTACTAAAGTTGTAGGATTTGAGACGTTCACAGATATGTATGCAGCTGATCCTTCCTTTGGAAGGATATTTTAGGAGGTAACTGAGGGTAACCGTCATGATTTTGTTTTGCATAATGGGTATCTGTTTCGTGGATTACAGTTGTGCATTCCAGATTGTTCATTAAGGCAGCAAATTATAAGTGAACTCCATAATGAGGGACACTTTGGCCGAGATAAGACATTGGCCCTTATCTTTTCTGAATTTTATTGGCCCAAGTTGACTAGTGATGTGGCCCATTATGTGGACCATTATTATGTGTGCCAGCGGTCTAAGGGAGTTCTCACCAATGCGAGATTGTACACTCCCTTACCTATTCCTGAAGCTCCTTGGTTCGATGTCAGCATGGATTTTGTACTAGGCTTACCCCGCACCCAAAGGGCCTCTGATTCTATCTTTGTTGTGGTTGACAGGTTTTCCAAGATGGCTCATTTTGTAGCTTGTAGAAAGACTATGGATGCTGACCGGATTGCCCATCTCTATTTCAAGGAGATTGTGCGTTTACATGGTGTTCCTCGATCCATCACTTCAGATCGTGATACTAAGTTCATCAGTCATTTCTGGAAGAGCCTGTGGGGGAAACTGGGAACGCAGTTGAATTTCAGTAGCGCCTACCACCCCCAGACGGATGGCCAGACCGAGGTGGTGAACCGAAGTTTGGGAAACCTTTTGAGGTGTTTGGCAGGAACGAAGCCGAAGCAGTGGGATTTGGCATTGCCTCAGGCAGAATTTGCCTACAACAGATCAAAAAACAGAACCACAGGTTTAAGTCCATTTGAGATTGTCTATGGTCAGAACCCATCCGGGGTGTTGGACTTAGCCCCTATTCCACGTATAGGACGTTTCAGTCATAAAGCAGATGAGATGGCAAAGTATCTTCGGGGTATCCATGAGCAGGTGAAACAGACCATTCATGAGAGCAATACCAAGTACAAGACTCGGGTCGACAATCATCGTCGTCAGGTACTTTTTGATGTTGGTGATTTTGTTTGGGCTGTATTAACTCGTGATCGTTTTGCTGTTGGTGAGTATAATAAGCTTAAGGATCGGAAGATTGGACCTTGTGAGGTCCTGCAAAAGATCAATGATAATGCTTACAGGTTGCGACTTCCCAGTCACTTGAAGACTTCTGATGTCTTTAATGTGAAGCACCTGAGTCATTGTTTTGTGGATCCTGTTGACACTACTCTGAACTCGAGGACGAGTTCTTTCTAACCCGGGGTGACTGATGCAGGGGGATCCGAGACAGATGATGCTGAGCTGTCAGATTGCACGTTGATGGCACTGAGATACCATGAGTTGGCAGATCAGCGCAAAGGCGGGAATTGATTGTGACATGTTCCTCATTGGTGTTGTTTTGAGTATGTTTCAGTCTTTTGGCCATAACTTTGGCTACAGGTGTCAGAATCGCGCATAAGGCCCCAATCCGGAAAGCTCTTTTCGACGCGCACGCTCTCCATAGAGCTGCGCTCCATGTGGCCTTTTTTTCAACCTCAAATTCTGCCGTTTTCCCCTCCGAATCACTAGATTTAGTTATTTTTTACTATTTATGGTAATATTTCGATTTGTTAATTAGGAAGTCAATTTAAATCCGATTTAGGCCGGATTTTTGGGAGATTGCTTATTTTATTTCGAATTTCAATTTAGAGTGATTTTCGGGATTTTGCTATTTTTGGCAAAATTCGAATAAAGACGATTTTTGGCTATAACAGTCCGGCTTGTGGACTGCTTTTTGGAATTGTTTGATTTTATAATATTTTATTAAACCCTAGAGACTTTTTTCTCTGGTTTTTGGGCGAATTTTCTCTTGTGAATCGTCTGTCGGAGCTAGCCTACAGGATAATCACTATTCTGTCTGGCGTCATAATACAACACAACCTCTAAACAAATTACAACACGAAATATTTTCCAAGAAAATTTCACTAGCAAAGTAGGAGTTCCAAGTTTTTAAGGGCAAGGCGTAGCATTCTAAATAAAGATAAAGAAACTAAAACATTAGTGGAAACCATTGTAATACAAAAAAATAAATCACTATCTTACAATGTGAGAATGGGCATGAGAGCACATATATATAACAGAGCAAACTCTTGAGACATATCGTGGAAGAGATGTCATTCCAGAAGTAATTCTGCGGCTCCTAACCAGTTCAAAATACTCTCGTGCACTAAACAAAAAAAATGAATACCAATTAATAAGAAGTTGCTGAAAAGATTTACCCCAGTCCAAGTGGATCAACACACTCCATGCCACGAGGGAACGATTGTAGAGTGTTAAGCACTCTCCCCCGCTGGTGCAGTTGCTTTACGCTCAAACTTCTGTGCCACCGGAGTTGTTCTCGACTCTCTTATATCGCGAACCCAACGAACAAGCTTTCAAAGAAGAACTCTTGCTTCACTAATCATATCCAATAACCACTTCGATTTTTTAAAATTTTTAGCATTACGAAGAAAAAATCAAACTTCGATTCTAAAGGGAACAATTATATAAACATTCATGTAGTAGAATATAAGAAATGGAGATTGACCCATTATAAGACCCATTGAAACTGCCATAAACACAAGCAAAACCCATAAATTAGATCTCCATAAAAGAAAGGAGAAACAAAATTTCAGTTAAACCCCATAAATGTTCAAAAAAGAAAATGAATAAACCTTAGAAGGAAGCAAGAAAGGAAAACTTACTGGGATTCAATCAATAAAACGAATGAGCAAGTGTAGGAGGGAAAAAGAGAAAAAGGGGGGGAAGCATATGATTGTGTGAACTGATTATTGAGGTGGCCAGGGGAAGAAGCGGGAAATGATGAAATGAATTGGGGGGGAATTTAAAATACGACTTTTATATATGACACACAATTAAACTGTACTCCGTGTTTTTTTTAATTTTTTTGGATTATGACTATTAAATATGAAACACATTATTGTAAGTCATAAATCGTTCAGATTTTAAAAAACATGACATTTTTTTATGACTCACATTTTTTGTAAGTCATAAATCAGCATGTGTCAACGTTCGTATGTCATTAAATGTATATTTTCTTGTAGTGGCTTCAACCTCTGTGCTTAATTTCTTGTTTTCATTCCTCCAAAAACGGGCTTGGACTTCATAAAAACTCTCTTCTTTCTGACTGCTTCTATTGATACTCTTACCATAGAATGCTTTTGGTACCAATCTAACAAGATCTTTGGGTACATATCTTTCAACTTTTTTGAGAGATTCTTCAAGATACCAGTCCTTGACTTCATTATAGTTCACTTGATCATAAAACCCTTTGTTCATAATGAAAACCTTTGATTTTGATGATCACTCTTGAATCAACACCCTTGATCATGTCATGATTATGAAATGCAAGTGAAGGAAATTAATTATAGAAAAATATAATATATTTACAGAAGATTAGAAATAATTAGTACAAGTTAATATAAAGAAAAATTACATACATCCTAACATCATGCTTTCTAGTTCCATGATTTGTTTGGAGAAATAACCTAACCACATGATTTCTAGTTCGCATGCATTGATTTAGAAAATAAGATAAAACTAAATAAATTAAAAGACTCAGCATGCTTTTCCTTGTGTGTTAAGCTTACAAAACTTATTTGGGGTTAGGCTCTGACTAGTCTCAAGTCTTAGGTTTACTATATGTTAGGTTTAGACTCTAAAGTAAAAGGGTCAATGAATTTTCCTTTGTTGGTGCCCCTTAAACTACTAAGTCCTCAATTCTAGTCCATTAAAGACTTTTGGATTAAGTTCAATTCGAAGGAACACACTTCCTTATGTCCATACAGAGGAGAAAACCACACGAGGAACATATGGTGTGAGCTCAAGGAATGGTCCCCTATCCCATAGGGAGGTGAAAACCTCACGAGGGAGTAGTTTCTCATTCGAACTAAATAAGATAAGAGCGGGGTTTTACCTCATGTTATGAATACAATGCACAGTATGTGAGGAAAATCATAAAAAGAAATAAACAAATAATGTATAACACATAAATATAAAAATAATTTTTAATTATAAAAACACATAATTAAATTTGAAAACAATAGCAAACTAGTTAGTACAACTATTTATATTGAAAATGGTTATTAAAATAATCAAGGAAAAAACTAAATTAAAACAAATTTAATTTTATTGCAAAGATAGTTAATTAATGAACTGGTGGCTTGACTCTCTTAAAAAAATGTCCCCAGCAGAGTCGCCAAGCTGTAGAGACGTTTCTCTGCCCAGCGACGGAGAGTGCAAATAGTACACATAGGTGTAACTAGTATTGAAAAAGTAAGTGTTCATATTCCTTAAATCAAACAAAACACTAAGTTGTAGAGTCACCACCAATCTTTTAATATTGTGAGATTGGTCACCAAATTGTTATATTATTCTAATAAAATTCATGAGAATAATATTAAAATAATACAACAAAGAGATATGCTTACCAGAAAAATGAGTTCGGGAGTCGATTACGTATAAGGAAGGATTAGCACCCCCCACAACGCCCAAAATTGGTACCAGTGTTTTTTAATTAATTTGTCTTTGCAATAAATTAACAAATTTGTATTAAATTTGAATATATAATCCTAAAACAATAGTAATATCATTTCACACCAATAACCATTTTAAAATACCTTCTTAATTAATTAAGAAAATATTTAATGATCTATTGTATGAAATAATATAACTTAAATACATACATAGAAAATAATGATAAAATTTCAAAATTATACGTTATTATATGCAAATCATTTCAAATTTAGGTACTAAAAATATAAATACTATAAAAATTAAAAGATATTAAAGTACGGTGACTAAATTGTAAAATAATAAAACTATAGTCTCTAATTCGAAATATTATAAACTATAAGTACTAATAATATAATTTAACTATATATAATAATATGGGATTATAATATAAATGATTAATATTTAAGGACTAAAATAGATATTTTACCTAAAATATATAAACATATAGATATTGACTAAAATAAAATTAAAATAAAATTTGAAGACAAAATTTAAACGAGTAAAACCTGATTTTGGTGACCAAAATGGAAGATTAAAAAAATAAAGGGATTACGAATATAGTTTACCCATCCCCAAATTACACATATACCCTCTCCAAAAACGACGTCGTATGGGAGAGGGTATAAATGCCCAAATTCGACCCTTAAGAGCCTTACCCACGGTGGCTGAAAAATACCAAACTACACTAAATCAAAGCCCTCAACCTCCTAAACACGATTCCGAGCCTCTTTTCCCATAAAAATTCACCCAACGATGTAGATCTGGAGATATACCTTCGAAAAACCCGACAACTGTTGACTTTCTCGGTGAGTTTCTCTTCTTTTCTTTCTATTTTGTGTCTCTGTTGCTTTCTTGTTTCGTATGGATGCTTGTTGTTGTTGCTTCGTATGGCTTTCTTCGTTGTTATTGCTCTCTGTCTCTCTTGTTGTTTATCTGTGTTCGTCTTTCTTCCACTCTTTTCCTTTGTTTACAGGTAATAGGGGTTTATATAGCCCTCAATATTTGGTGTAATGATGAGCTCTACCTAGTGAGTCACTGGTCCTACGGTGGTGACTCACCATAGAGCAGTGAGTTTTACGGTAGGTGTTCAACTTTTGGATCCATCTACGAGATTCTGGAGAGGCAGTGCTGGTGCAGTAATGTGAGAGTGAGCCATCAAGAGGCGGTGGCCAGAATAGGCCCTAGGGTGTAATGAAACCCTAGGGCTTCTTGCTAGATGATTGTGGACCCTTGGATCTTCTTTGATCGTGCAGTGGTGAGTAATTGGCGGCGCTGGAGTTGTGTGGAAACCCTAGCAGCATGTAAGGGCCAATTTGGGCCTACTGGGTCAAACTGATTCCAGGCCTAACACGGGTTATAGGGCTTGAGTCTGGACTTAGCTCGGGTTAGGTTGTAACAGTGTCTGGATTTGCTTTATAATCGGGCCTGGATTTTGTTTGTTGTAACATGGGCCTGCGAGCCTTGTAAATAATAATATTATTATATATTATAATAAAAACGTCACTCGGACAAAAACGATTGTCGACATAGCTACCTATATTTTAAGGTTTGTTTCATCGATTCGTCATTTTTTCCTTTTATCGATCATCGTGAAAATTATGATATGCCCCTCTATCTTGGTTTGACATTTTAATCGGAGGTGGACAAAATGACGCAACTAGCATAGTCAACTGCTAGCCTTTTTAGAACACTTTTATTTCAGTTCTCTGAAATCTTCCATTTGTTCAAGCTTCGTAGACGCTTTTAGCCAAGGCAGTGCATAAATATCGATCTAAATATCAGATTCTTGAGTGCTCGTGTGAAATTGACTATAAAAGGTGTTCCTCAACTCCCTTAGTCCATATTCATCGAAACTCATTATTTAGTAATTTCGATTTATTTTTCCATTTTTTGGCTAGCTGAATTTAGCTTTATTGTATATATATATATATTATAATTTTCTTTATTTGGCTAGCTGAAGGATTCATGTCACCACAAAGTCTTTGAGACAATCATGGTAGAGCAAACACTGAATTTCCAAGTACCCGATAAATATCATGGCTTGAATGTAATCTATTCATAAAATAGGGGCTTTTGAGTTTTCTCTATAACCAATTGCTTCAGCAGAATAGCTCAGCTTTATTGTATACACACACACACACACACACACACACACAACACACACACACACATATATATATATATATATATATATATATATTCTGGGTATACAGATTCAATTTCTTAAGTTTGTCAAGAAGAACATGTTATAGTCTAGGTGTTTGTTGAAGGTAAGAAATGTCATCGTTAGAGCTCAATTTCCAAGCAACCGACCTAAACTAGATTCACCTACTCGACCATTCCATCTATAAAGATCATGATCATCATAAACGAAAGTAGAAACCAATTAGCTTTGCAATTTCATATGCAAGATGCCCTATTTTGTCTGCTCATAACACATACATGAATACCAAGCCCTTGATTGATTGTACATACGAGGAGAAATCTAGCTTGGTCCCTGCAAGAAAAGGGTATGTATTCTGGTGTATATTCTGGAGTAGGATTAGGGGTTTTTATTTTACAAGGTTCAATCTTGTCATTTTTCAAAGATTTACAACCTCAATTATCAAAGAGCTTTTAATTGAGTTGATTTTCAAAGAATTTTAATATTAAAATTTGCTCTTTGCTCATTACCTCAGAAGGAAGCGTTTTATTTAAAATGTTCGAATGTCAAATGACTTACAAACATTCAAACATAAGAAGAAAAACAAGTTCAAACAAGATGCCATGCTTTTGATGAGAGTGCAACAAAATTCCTGATGGATGCCACATCATACTCCTGATCAGAATGCCCCATTACACATCAAATGTCTATGTCCTTGAATCAATCAGACCTTAGACCTTTTGCTTCAATGCCTTACAATTCTTAGTGGTGTACCCTGAGCTCCCAATATGGTAGTTGCATATGGCGTTAACATCATGGCCTTTAGGATATGGGGCCTCTCTTGGTTTGGATTGAAATGGAGCACAAGGTTCTTCTCAACTAGCACTAGAGCAATTCCTCATACGTCATTGGAATTGGATTGATGCGGGTCTTTTCACATAACACCTTATGAGGTTTGGTCTCTATATTAGCTAGATAAGATCCCACTATGTTAATCTCAACTATTTCCTCAATGTCATTATTGCTAGTGCCTCTTATCCTGCCATTCTTGATAGCTCTTTCAATCATTTCTCTATACATGATAATGTCAGAGAAACTCTTAGTAACATATCCTATCATGTAGTTAATATGTGGATATTTTAATGTATCGATGAATAAAGTGATGAACTCTCTTTCAATCATTAGTGGATGCATTTGAGAAGCAACATCCCTCCATCGTTGTGCATATTGCCGGAAGCTCTCATTAATCTTCATCTCCATATTTTACAGTGTTGTTCAATCAGGGGCTATATCAATCATGTGTTTGTATTTACCAAAAAGACACGAGCCAAATCATTCCAAGAGAAGATTTGAGTACGAGTCAATTAATTATACCACTTAGAAGCATGTCTAGTCAAACTGTCTTGAAAACAATGGATCAACATCTGATCATTGTTGGTATATCCAGTCAACCTTCGAATAAACATCGTGAGATGGATATTAAGGAAACTAATTCCATTGTACTTTTCAAAAGCAGTCATTTTAAATTTGGGCGAGAACACCAAGTCAGGAACTAAGACTAGTTCTCTTGTATCCATTTCATTATGAGATCTTTGTCCTCTCATTCCTTTCAATGTCTCTCTACACCACTTTTTTAAGTTCTTAGGGACCTCATTTTTGGCTCTTTTCATCTCATTAGGATTTAATATGTTGTGATTAGTAGAATTATCCTGAGGATCTAACACGGTTGCATGCGTTTTAGTGGCAGAGAAGCTTACTTGGTGGCTTGGAAGCTTTTCGGGTGAAATGAGTATTTGTGGATTAACATGTGTCATCACACATTCAGAGGTTTTTCTAGTCGAGTAAATATTCTCTGTTCCTCTTTCTTGATTTGTCCCAGTCATTTTTATTACAATTTGGTCAACTAGATTATCTTGGTTTTGCAAGATGCGATCCATAGTGGCCTTTCGCGCTTGCTCCATTTTGGTTTCCCACTCTATTTGCATCATTTGCAAATTTTCTTCCTGTTCTTTCTTCAGTTTCTCAAATTTTGCTTCCATTATCAGTACTATGTGAATGAAGTTGCATAGATAGAAATACCTCATTAGAGTCCTCCACGAGATACATCAATGTATCCATGATTAATGCATGTAAAAATGCCTAAATGAATGTAATGCAAAATGCAAAGATGCAAACGCAGATGCAAAAAGTGTTGATCCCAACGGTGAATATCAACGAATAATTTTCACCAGAGATAAAAGTCTTCACATTGCAAGATATTCCATTTTACAGGCATGTTTTCGCTTGGACGCTGAGTCTGAAATGGGTCGATGCTTCACCTCAGATATTCGTCTTTGAAAATTATGACCCTTAAATACTTTGTAACTTAACTCAGTTAATGCCCCTGCGGTGTTGAAATTAGTGCGCCACTCCTTGGTGATTAGCGATGAAATGATAGTAGATAAGACTCTACCATTGGATTACTTCTTGGGATCAATGAATCATCATTCCAGTCTCGTGTGCTGCATGAACTTCGAGCAAGTCTCCTTATTCTACTCTATGAACTGCTTGATTGAAAACTTTTATATCTCCTTATTAAAATTTTATCTTAAATATCCCCTTGCGGATCAACACTTTCACATTATGTTATGTTGATGAAATGCAATGCAAAAAGGATGAAAAATGACACAAACAAAAGAAAAGAAATAAGTTAGTAAGGGAAAGATAATCAATAAAAGTAAAAGATGCTATTTAATGATAAATATAACACCTACCCAATCATGATATCTACCCGAGCATGCTTTCATTATATAACAATCCTACCCAGACATGCTTTCTACCCAAAATGATTTACTTTCAAGAAATTGTTCCTACCCGCATGGTATCTAGTTCGTATGCTTTTATTCAACAAAATTTAAAACAAAAGGTAAATGTTTAGAAATGTTTCTCCTTTGTGTACACTTATTTTGGACACCTACTGACGGATAGAGGTTTGGTATGACCTAGGGTGACCGTTATTTTCACTACAAGTATGGTTTTGGCTTTAAACGGGAAATGGTACTCGAATATCCCTGATTCATGCCCCTTGGGCTACCAAACCCTCAATCCTAACCCATTAAAGGCGTAAAAGGATCGAGTTCAATTCGAGGGGATTCATTTCCTTATACTGTACGAGGAATAAATCATTACGAAGGTATAAGTCATATGTATCCCAGGGGTTATTTGGTAAAACTCATAAGAAGAATAAATTCTTATGAAAGTAAAACATTCACCCCACCTTATTTGGAATGAAGCTCGGATCTAGAGCTCATGTCATATAAATGCTTGTGATGTGTGTAAGGAGGAACGTACAAACCTTTGACTCAAAAGTAACGAAAAAATTGACAAAACCTTAACAACCTAAAAAAAAAATTAAAGTTTAGTACGATAAACATACAGAATTGGAAAAAAATTCAATAATAGATCATAAGCTAACTATAGACTCGAACTCATAATTTCCACCACTACGACAATGTACAAGCGACTTATTGCCTGACTCTCTAAAGTTCCCAACGGAGTCGCCAGCGGTCATAACTATTTTTAACAATTAATATCATTTAAAAAACATTATGACTTATTTTGAAAAATTGGAGATTTGAATTAATTTGAATGAGAGTTGCCATCGACCTTTGGGTTAGTAGGTCGAATACCTAAAAAGTCATTTAAAACAATTTTAACGAAAAATTGTTTTTTAAGACAAGTTGGTATGTTTACCAAAACTCGAGTAACGGGTCTGGGAGTCGGTTACGCGTAGAGAAGGGTAAACACCCCCACACGCCCAAAATTGGTACTTAATCGCTTACAGACTACGTACATGGTGGAAATATTGATTTCGAATATAAGAATTATACCACAATCCATTTATCAAATATTGAATAAATGTTTCGAATTATTTTAGAGAAAAATTCTTCACTTGAAAAGAAATCTCGAGATTTGCAATTCTCCGTTGGGAAAGTTATCCCATCTATTTCTTATCTCCAAAAGAATATTCTCTCTTTAAACTGTTTAAAAAAATTAAGCCGAATAATAAATTAATCTCAGGATTCGCAAAAAAAAATCGTTACTTTTTGTAAAAAAACAAAAATTATTAATATATAAAATAAAATAAAATTATTATTATCATTTGATAAATATATGATTTTCTTCAAATTCACCCATCTTTGAACGTTGTATCCAAACGCTACTCTGTAAGGTGGTACTCTTCACACCCATTTACGTTGAGTGTTCTCAAATCAGATTTGAATAATACTAAAATATAATACACATATAAAAGATACACATTACATTGATAAAAATATTTCATAAATCAACCTAGAGGAAATACATTACATTATATAACAATCCTACCAGACATGCTTCTACCAAAATGATTTACTTTCAAGAAATTGTTCCTACCCGCATGGTATCTAGTTCGTATGCTTTTATTCAACAAAATTTAAAACAAAAGGTAAATGTTTAGAAATGTTTCTCCTTTGTGTACACTTATTTTGGACACCTACTGACGGATAGAGGTTTGGTATGACTATACCTAGGGTGACCGTTATATAGTTCACTACAAGTATGGTTTTGGCTTTAACGGGAAATGGTACTCGAATTATCCCTGATGTCAGTGCCCCTTGGGCTACCAAACTCTCAATCCTAACCCATTAAAGGCGTAAAAGGATCGAGTTCAATTCGAGGGGATTCATTTCCTTATACTGTACGAGGAATAAATCATTACGAAGGTATAAGTCATATGTATCCCAGGGGTTATTTGGTAAAACTCATAAGAAGAATAAATTCTTATGAAAGTAAAACATTCACCCCACCTTATTTGGAATGAAGCTCGGATCTAGAGCTCATGTCATATAAATGCGTGTGATGTGTGTAAGGAGGAACGTACAAACCTTTGACTCAAAAGTAAACGAAAAAAATTGACAAAAACCTTAACAAACCTAAAAAAATAAATTAAAAGTTTAGTACGATAAACATACAGAAATTGGAAAAAAATTCAATAAATAGATCATAAGCTAACTATAGACTCGAACTCATAATTTCCACCACTACGACAATGTACAAGCGACTTATTGCCTGACTCTCTAAAGTTCCCAACGGAGTCGCCAAGCGGTCATAACTATTTTTTAACAATTAAATATCATTTAAAAAACAATTATGACTTTATTTTGAAAAATTGGAGATTTTGAATTAATTTGAATGAGAGTTGCCATCGACCTTTGGGTTAGGTAGGTCGAATACCTAAAAAGTCATTTAAAACAATTTTAACGAAAAATTGTTTTTTAAGACTCGATGTAACGGGTCTGGGAGTCGGTTACGCGTAGAGAAGGGTAAACACCCCCACAACGCCCAAAATTGGTACTTAATCGCTTACAGACTATCGTACATGGTGGAAATATTGATTTCGAATATAAGAATTATACCACAATCCATTATCAAATATTGAATAATTGTTTCGAATTATTTTTAGAGAAAATTCTTCAACTTGAAAAGAAATCTCGAGATTTGCAATTCTCCGTTGGGAAAGTTATCCCATCTATTTCTTATCTCCAAAAGAATATTCTCTCTTTAAACTGTTTAAAAAAATTAAGCCGAATAATAAATTAATCTCAGGATTCGCAAAAAAAAATCGTTACTTTTTGTAAAAAAACAAAAATTATTAATATATAAAATAAAATAAAATTATTATTATCATTTGATAAAATATATGATTTTCTTCAAATTCACCCATCCTTTGAACATTGTATCCAAACGCACTACCTCTGTAAGGTGGTACTCTTCACACCCATTTTACGTTGAGTGTTCTCAAAATCAGATTTGAATAAATACTAAAATATTAATATCACATATAAAAGATACACATTACATTGATAAAAGAATATTTCATAAATCAACCTAGAGGAAATACACATTACATTATATAACAATCCTACCCAGACATGCTTTCTACCCAAAATGATTTACTTTCAAGAAATTGTTCCTACCCGCATGGTATCTAGTTCGTATGCTTTTATTCAACAAAATTTAAAACAAAAGGTAAATGTTTAGAAATGTTTCTCCTTTGTGTACACTTATTTTGGACACCTACTGACGGATAGAGGTTTGGTATGACTATACCTAGGGTGACCGTTATATAGTTCACTACAAGTATGGTTTTGGCTTTAACGGGAAATGGTACTCGAATTATCCCTGATGTCAGTGCCCCTTGGGCTACCAAACTCTCAATCCTAACCCATTAAAGGCGTAAAAGGATCGAGTTCAATTCGAGGGGATTCATTTCCTTATACTGTACGAGGAATAAATCATTACGAAGGTATAAGTCATATGTATCCCAGGGGTTATTTGGTAAAACTCATAAGAAGAATAAATTCTTATGAAAGTAAAACATTCACCCCACCTTATTTGGAATGAAGCTCGGATCTAGAGCTCATGTCATATAAATGCTTGTGATGTGTGTAAGGAGGAACGTACAAACCTTTGACTCAAAAGTAAACGAAAAAAATTGACAAAAACCTTAACAAACCTAAAAAAATAAATTAAAAGTTTAGTACGATAAACATACAGAAATTGGAAAAAAATTCATAATAGATCATAAGCTAACTATAGACTCGAACTCATAATTTCCACCACTACGACAATGTACAAGCGACTTATTGCCTGACTCTCTAAAGTTCCCAACGGAGTCGCCAAGCGGTCATAACTATTTTTTAACAATTAAATATCATTTAAAAAACAATTATGACTTTATTTTGAAAAATTGGAGATTTTGAATTAATTTGAATGAGAGTTGCCATCGACCTTTGGGTTAGGTAGGTCGAATACCTAAAAAGTCATTTAAAACAATTTTAACGAAAAATTGTTTTTTAAGACAGAAGTTGGTATGTGTTTACCAAAAACTCGATGTAACGGGTCTGGGAGTCGGTTACGCGTAGAGAAGGGTAAACACCCCCACAACGCCCAAAATTGGTACTTAATCGCTTACAGACTATCGTACATGGTGGAAATATTGATTTCGAATATAAGAATTATACCACAATCCATTTATCAAATATTGAATAAATTGTTTCGAATTATTTTTAGAGAAAATTCTTCAACTTGAAAAGAAATCTCGAGATTTGCAATTCTCCGTTGGGAAAGTTATCCCATCTATTTCTTATCTCCAAAAGAATATTCTCTCTTTAAACTGTTTAAAAAAATTAAGCCGAATAATAAATTAATCTCAGGATTCGCAAAAAAAAATCGATACTTTTTGTAAAAAACAAAAATTATTAATATATATAATAAAATAAAATTATTATTATCATTTGATAAAATATATGATTTTCTTCAAATTCACCCATCTTTTGAACGTTGTATCCAAACGCACTACCTCTGTAAGGTGGTACTCTTCACACCCATTTTACGTTGAGTGTTCTCAAAATCAGATTTGAATAAATACTAAAATATTAATATCACATATAAAAGATACACATTACATTGATAAAAGAATATTTCATAAATCAACCTAGAGGAAATACCATAAAAACATAAAGGTAACAACTTATGAAGGCGCAATGTTGAGAAATTTTAAGTAAATATATATAATATGACAAAGTCTTATGTATATAGTAATAATAGAACAACTAGTCTTATATAAAAGAATGCTATTAACAAAAATTGTGATTAATTAGTTATTCCAAATATAAATATTAGACAACCCTCTATACAACGTCAACTTGAGGATGATGTAAACTAAACTAAGGGTGTGTTTGGATAGGGGAATGTGAGATTCTTATGAATGTGAGATTTTCATTGGAATGAAATCCACATTTCCCTGTTTGGTTGGCCGGGAATGTCATTTCCGGTAATCTTACATTTTCAATAGTGGATTTTTTGAGGTATATTACTGGGAATGTCATTACCTCCCTTACCTTAGGTATTGTTGGATTACCGACATTTTGGACTAAAATGCCCTTAAAAATTTCTTTAAAAAATATCCTTATTCTGTCATTGAATAATAAAAATTCTACGAAGGTTAAATTACAAATTTATCCTAAAATTATTTTAGATTTACAAAAAAATCTATAATTAAAATTTTATATAAAATTCAGGGGTTAAAATAAAATTTTACTCTTTCATTAAACCTTTTTATATTTTTAATTTTATAAAAAAAATATATATAAATTTTATGAATTTAAATTTTTTAAAGAAAATATATAAATATTTTTCAACTTGTTAAAAAAATAAATATATAATAAGGATAATTTGGTTAAATATACATTCCAATAATCTTTTATTCCTTTAACCAAACACGATAATCTTACATTCCTGTTAAATTTAATCAAACACAAAATAGAACATTTTCAGTAATCTTATTCCCTGATAATCTAATATTCTCACTGATAATCTTACATTCTGTGAACCAAACACACCCAACCCCATTTCTCATTTTAAAACTCTCCAGCCGTCACTTACAAAAACAAAATGTAGAGTTCTCCCCAAACAGCTCACTGCCACTCTTCTTCCCCCAGCCGCCACCGTTCACTGACAACCAAAAACAAAGAGAAGTGATCAAATCTACTCTCCCTTCAACCCTTGACTCAAAAGGATACTAAAACCTCAAGCCACAACTTTAGATCCAGGTATTACAAAGGAGAAATACCTTCGATTCTTTGAAGGCTTTGGCTCCAACAAAGCACCGATGGTCACCGAAGGAAAAGGAAATCTCTCATTTCTCTTTGTTTTTATTTTTTCGAATTATTTCTGCCCGAGTTTTGGTTTTTTTCTCTCTCGATTTTTTTCTTTTTTTTTTTCTGGTTCGAACCTTTCTGGGTTTTTTTTCTTGGTTGATTCGAATCCCTCTAAAATGTTACTTGTCTCTTGATTTATGGATATTTCTTGGAAGGAAATCATGAGAGCTCTTGGGTAGGGAGATGATTTTCCCGGATTTATCGGGATTTTTACGATTTTTAATGGGTTTAGATTTGGCAAGATTCACTGAATTTTTCATTGTTTTGGGTACGATGATGACGAATGACTGCTTCAAGATTCGGTGGTGGCGTCTCTCGTGGCTGAGGAAAACCTAGGGGTTGAGCGCATGCTCCTCACGCGCCGGCATCGGAGAATCATCTTTGTCTTCGGTCGGCGGCAGTTGGCTGAGAGGCATTAGGGTTTAACCTTAGGCTTTTATTCTGGATGAAATTGAGCCGTTTGATGGTCACAAGATCCTACGGTTGAGAAGCTAGCGGCGCCAGATGAAAGAATAGCTAGGGGTTTTTTTTCATCCTATGTGTGGGTTGTTGGGCTTGTATTGTGCTACGATTTTTTGTTGTTTAGGCCTTTGTTTTGGGCCTACAAAATGTAAATAATAATAATAATAATAATAATTAAATAAGATCCGGCCAAAAATGGGTCATGAGCATTCAATCACACATATGGCCTAGTTACAGCATGATCATCCCTTTTTAAGTAACCTTGTTCATTAACAAATAAGTTGGATGCCATGATCATGATATCATCCCTTCTTAAATGTGTTTAATTTTAAAAATAAATAAAATCTTTAAAAGAAAAAAATCGGCTGCGAAAGATTTGATATTTTGAAATATATTAAACATCTTTAATTAGTTGGATGCCATGTCTTTATAAGGTTTAATTTAAAACTATCGGTCATAGAATATATGTAGCAACTTGCAAGGTATGTCATTCAAATGTGTTCTTTTACGTGCAACGTACAAATTTCTTTTGTATTGAAACATCGACATGCGCTTAATTAATTACTACAAGTAATCCTGTTCGGTCAATTAATTCAAAGGATTAATTGTTTGTTAGTCCTTGAACAATATATTTTCTGTCAGTTTGACTCATGAGATTAGTTAAGAGTATTACTTAATTGCTAATATTGTTTTAAAATCCAAAATATTATATGCGATCATAACACCCAATTAATCAAACGAAATACGCTTAACTTGTAATCGCGGATGCTATGAAATTTTATAACTTGATTTTGTGCAATGATAACCGTCGTTTGGCTATAAAAAATAATTTCGGCTTCTTAATAAATAGAAAGGGAAAGTAGTATAGAGAAGCATGATCGATCCACATGGACTGTAGTGTTTCTGATTTAGTAAAACTCTTTCTTGATTTATAATAAGATAGAATTTCAGATAAAGTTGAAAAGAAAAAATAAAATAAATAATTATAATTTAAAAATAATAAAATAATAAATAATAATTTTAAAGATAATAATAAAGATATAAAGGGGGTTTTAAATTATTTAAAGAAATAAAAAGATCAAGATTAAAAATAAATAAAAGAGATAGGGATAAAGAAAACTTAGGGTAAAAGCAACCTAAGACTTCAGCTTTGCCTCAAATTCCTCAGATCATCGAAACAAATATTCACTTCAAGATTGACGTCGGCTACTATAAGAACAATTCCTCGCTGCCGACTCGGATTATGTTGTTTCAACAATAACTAATTTCGATCTCAGTTTCTTCTTAGCAAACAATTTTGCTAAGTTTGTTCTCGGAAGTCGAATGTAATTCAATAAGCAAATATTTCTTCCAACGTTAATCATAACAACATCCAAACCAATGTCGACTTTTGATTTTGAAAATCGTTTTGATTTGAAAAGTAAACCCAAAAAACAGAGAGAAAAATCTGAGACGATTTAAGTACGTTACAATTCTCACGTTTGAAATTAAACATTCGCTTTAGTCTTCAGCTTGAAAGAAAATTTGCTAAACATGACCAAAGTCATACTTAGCATATTTGAAAACGAAATTCTAAAAGAAAATAAAGAGATATTCGAAAATAGAGAGAAAGCTAGAGAGAAAAAGAAGATTTAATTCTTAGAAATGAGAGATATGTTTCTAAGCTTACCCTGAGGGTATTTCTAGCCTTCAAAATTCCTAAAAACAAGCTAAAGATAATTCCTTAAAATAATATCTTAAATCCTAATTAAAACACTTAAAACTATTTAAACTAAAATTCCTAAAACAAAGATAAGATAAAATACTATTTACAATAATATCCTAAATCCTAATTGAAATACTAACATCAATTTAAACTAAAATACCTAAAACAAAGATAAAATATAATGTTTAAAATATTATCCTAAAACTTGAGTTCAATCCAAATCCGAATTGCAAAAATGTGCAGCCAATTCATTCGTGCTTCTAGAAAAGCTGATTTGATCTTCTAGAAGGTGTTGACATCATTGTCCTGTCGAATGTTTCATGCCCGAATTCATGCCCACTAATCCAGCTTTGATTTCGAAAATAAAAAAATTTGTAGAATTCTTTCCGTTTAGTTCAATTCCCAGAATCTGACGTCCTGCACAGAAAGTGAATCAAAACGAAAAAAATAAGCCACAAAAACCAGTAATTTAAAAGTTAAATATTAACTAAATTAAGCACTTATCAAATTTCCCCTCACTTATTCAATGTTTTCCTCAAATATTCATCATTTGACATATCAAAATCATAAGTTGTCATCTTCAATTTCAATTTATTTCTCAAACTTCCAATCGAACTAAGTCCATGATATTTTTTGAATTCAAGTTACAATCAACCAAAGACACAACTAAGAAAATTTAAGGTAAGCAAGACATCTCAATTAATTGCCAATTTCAATGAAACACTACTCAATACCTTACAAAGATTCACACATGTCCGCTCAAAGTGTTTGGGGTATGTGAAATCGCTCAAACCGAAACTAACCAAAATATTACCATAGGCTTGGAATCCAATCAAGTCTCTACTACGAAAAATGAGCATAATGAAATAATCAAGGGGTCTTAAACAATTCCTAATGGGGCTTAGGTTAGGGTAGGGAAAAGGCCACAAAGAAAGGTTTAAAATGCCAAAACAAGAGATCAAAATAATTACGAAAAATCCACGAATTAACATGAAGCACAATGAAATATGAAAGATAATTGAAACGATCGATTTTTTTCTTTTTTTCTCTTTTTGAAACAGTGGACATCTTTTTCCTTTTTTTTGATGTTCGAAACAATGAATTTTTTTATGTTGTTCGAAACAATGAACAATTTTTTTCGACTTATTTCCTAACAGTGATTTTTTTTTCATTTTTTTATAGAACAAGATTGATACAAGATCTCAAGTCTCAACAAGGGTGTGAAAAGAGAGGAAAATAAAAAGAAAGGCTTCGGGTTTAATTATGAAGTGTAAAATAAAGAAAGGAAAATAGACTCAAATGTGGTTCACTAGTGGATATATAAACGGGTAGGCTTTTTGGGAAAAATGGGTTTATCCTAGCTACCCCTATCACATTAAAACATTACGTTCAACATGTAGTCTTGATATGCATTGTGATTACAATTTCTAGAACATCTTAATTAGTTCGGCATACACAAGTCAAACAATGAGCAAGAAAGAAAATGAATGCTCGTTAGACTCAAATCTCACAAGAAAAGTTTATAAGCACTGAGTCAAGTTCATCTCTATCAACAAAAGTATGAAATATCAATACTAAAAAAAAATCACCAGTTATACCAATCAACAATCATGTAAATTAAATTCGATCAAAACATAATCACAATTCAAAAGGAAGCAAGAGTATAAAGCATAGTTCAAAGCTAGCAACCAACGATCCTAATACATCAACATTAGAATAACTCAATTTCAAACAATTAAACAAGTCAAGAAAAATTTGACTACATGCTTATCCTTCCCCCTCACTTAATTCATTTTATCCCAAAACATATATCGATTTAAAAAACAAAGAGAGGGAATGTAACCCCCTAGACCCGGCCTATGCGTTTCGACTAAGTCTAGTGGATCACAAAGACATTTTCCAAAACCGTTATCCAATCAATGTAAAATCACATTATTCATGACATGAAATTATAATAAATTATAATTTTAAAACTCAACCCTTAAATATAAAACCAATCAGTAATAAATTAATTTAAAACATATCTTAAAAATCAAAACCACGATAAACTGAATAGTAATAGCAAAAGTATCATCATTATAAAATCCATACTTTAAATAGGTCCATGTCACCAGAATAAAGTCAACTTACAAGATTAAAATATTACAATCAGATATACTTCAAGAGATATGTTGATCCTCCAAGTGCTCAAACCGAGGTATCTAACCAACAATATCTAAAAGGGGAAAAAACATTTTCGAAAGGTGAGCTAGGCTCAGTGTGTCCCAACATTACCATAAAATCACAATAGGTACATTAAACAAATCATAGTCCAGTAAATCTTACAAATTCGTAAAAGAGTTTAACTTTTGAAAATCATAGTTTAAACCCTTTTCTGGTACACCATCAGTAGCTCCCAAAATTATTTTCCATATAGCTTACTTTATGCACATAGAAAAAAGAAAGCCGACTTAAGGATAGGCTATGAAGCTTGTATCCTTAAGCCCAAGTCAATAAGTCCATATAGCTTACCCTAAGCACACAGCAAAGGAAAGTCGACCTAATGAAACATCTTGGGGCCCTCAAGAGTCACAATAGGCCCGTTTATTAGCTTGATCAGAACTATACAATTTTAGTTCAATCCATCCCAAAATCAATATCCATATACCAGTCATCAAAGTCCATAAATCATCAACAATAAATCGGTGTACCAACAATAAAAATCCATAGATTTCAATGTACCATATTTCAAAACATATAAAACCATTATGTAGTAAACAGGAACATACCTCGATAATGGGTTCAGATAGTAGATCTACTGATTGCTGGTTTCACCACGCTCTGCTACAGTTTTCAAATGGTTGAATACTGGTATACGTGGTTTAACTGATCTAGAAGAGCTGGGTTGAGCTGTCAAACGATCCGGAGAGTCTCTTGTACCTTCAAACAATAATAATTAATCAGCCCCAAATCTTACTTAATTGTTCAAAGCTAAAATTCTTAAGTATATAAGCATTTTTCGGGTTTGACTATCATTTTGGGGTATTTCGAGTCTGAATTTGGCCAAACGGATTGCGGAATCGGAATCAGGACGTCGAAAAACATAAAGTATGACTTTTCGAAAATTCAGATTCTTGGTCAAAGTCAAAGTCAACCACTTTGACCGTCAATTTGGAGGCCTTTGGGTTCGAATTTGACGAAACGGACTTCGGAAAGGGATTCGGGACGTCGAAAACTATCAGAATAGGTATACTTGGAAAATATTTACGGTCGTTTAAAGGTCGATCACAACCAATTTAAGTTTTGGTCAAAGGAAGTCAACGGTCGGGTCAACGGTCGGGTCAGACCGGTCAAACCGGTTCGTACCGATCAAACCGGTTCGAACCGGTCTAAACCGGTCAGAACCGGTCAAACCGATTTCCAGCCCCCCACTCTCCCTGCGGCGGCGCGTGTGGCGCGTGAGTCCTCCTCCGTGGGTCTAAAAATTCCGGAAAAATTTCTAAAAATTATTTTGAGCGATTTCGAGATACTTACAAAGATCGGTTCAAATTTTTGAACGGCAGAGAGCTCGATTTTAACTCGGCCGAATCTTTGACTGCTCCACCTCCTCAGGCGCCGCTGTTGACGGTGAACAAGGTTGACACCGACGGACTCACAACGACACAAGGAACACGATGGTGTAGGAGGTGTCGTAAACGGAGCAACAATCGGCGGTGAATTTAAGATTTTCCCGACGATAGAGCTAAGAAAAACGTCGAGACTTTGACTGAAAATTCTCGACGTTTGGCAGCGTTTCCCTTCAATTAATTTGAATGGTTTGTTCCTCGCTCGATGATGAACACAACGGTGGTTTCAAAACGACGATCGGAATTCGGACGGCGTCGGGATCTAAGTCGAAAACCGGCATAGGGGGAAGGAAATTTGGGAGCAATTGAGGTGTGGTTTTCTGTTTTGAAACAGAAAACCACGTTTATATCATAACATACCTAACTTTCTTAGGTAAATTCAGGGCTTGGTCCCTGAATTTTCTTTAACTCTAAAACAAGCTCCAAGTTTTAAAATCTTTCAATTTAATCCCCATAATTTACCGATTTTCACAATTAAAACCTCTAATTTCAATTAAATATTATTTTGAAAATATCAGGGTTGTTACAATTCTCTCTCTCTACAAGAAATTTCGTCCTCGAAATTTACCTTATGGGAATAGTTGAGGAAACTGAGCCTCCATTGACTCCAATGTCTCCCAAGTAGCTTCTGAGGGGCCTCGATTACTTCATTGAACTTTGACCATTGGAATACGCCTATTCCGAAGAACTTGCTCATCTCTTTCTAAGATCTGGATGGGCTCCTCCTTATATGACAAATCAGGTCTCAACTCTACCTCATCAACTTGAATGATGTGATCTGGATCTAGACAGTATCGCCTTAACATAGACACATGAAAAACATCATGAATACGACTAAGATGGGAAGACAACTCAAGCTGATAAGCAACAGATCCAACTTTCTTCAGAATACGATACGGCCCAATAAATCGCGGACTCAGTTTACCCTTACGTCCAAATCTCAATACTTTCTTCCATGGAGATACCTTGAGAAAAACCTGATCTTCAACGTCAAATTGTATATCATTCCTCCTTTGATCTGCATAAGATTTCTGCCTATCAAATGCCTCTTTCAGACGGTCACAGATCAATCTGACTGTGTCTTCCATCTCACGCACTAACTCAAGTCCCAAAGTCTTCCTATCACGCAACTCAGTCCAACAAATCGGGGTGCGACACCTACGCCCATAGAGTGCTTCATAGGGTGCCATACGAATGCTGGTCAATTACACAACCCGTAGTATATCCTCCAGAATCTGAATTACTCTATCAGATTGACCATCAGTTTGTGGGTGGATGGAGGTACTATAATCCAATCTCGTACCCAAAGCCGTATGAAGCGCCTTCCAAAATCTCGAAGTAAATCTCGGATCTCGATCTAAAATGATAGATAACGGAACACCATGCAATCTAACAATCTCTGAAATATACAACCTCGCCAACTTGTCCAACGTATAATTTACCCGTATAGGAATGAAGTGAGCTGACTTTTGTAAGTCTGTCAACAATCACCCAAATTGAGTCATTTTTCGAAGGAGTCATAGGTAAACCAATAACAAAATCCATAGTAATACGCTCCCATTTCCATTCAGGAATCTTGATAGGTTGTAACAAACCTGATGGATGTTGATGTTCTGCCTTAACTTGCTGACAAGTCAAACACCTCGCCACAAAATTCGAGATGTCCTTCTTCATGCCGACCCAATGATACCTCTCTCTCAAATTCCGATACATCTTATATCCACTGGGTTGCATAGCATATGGACTACTATGAGCCTCCGTAAGGATAGTGTGCCTCAACTCAGCATCATCAGGCACACAATACCAACCTTTGAAGCATAAAACTTCATCCTGATCAAGGGCGTAATATGAGCTTGTCCATTGCTCTACTTGCTCAAAGATGGAAAGCAAGGAGCTATCAAGGGGCTGCTTAGCTTTGATCTCATCAACCAAGGTCGTCTTAACTTGTAATTCTGTTAACAGAGTGTCATCGTCATATAAATTCATCCTGGCCATTAAAGATCTCAACTCTGTTACCGCCTTTCGACTCAAAGCATCCGCTACAATGTTAGCTTTACCAGGGTGATAATCAATCACGCAATCATAATACTTTAGAAGCTCTAGCCAGCGTCGCTGTCTCAAATTAAGCTCCTTCTGGGTCAGAAGATACTTTAAGCTCTTATGATACGTGAAAATGTAACACTTCTCTCCATAAAGATAGTGTCTCCAAATCTTCAAGGCAAAGATTACTGCTGCCAACTCCAAATCGTGAGTAGGATAATTACACTCATACGGTCGCAGTTGACGGGATGCATAAGCCACCACCTTACTTTCCTGCATTAGAACACAGCCGAGTCCTGAGTGTGACGCATCACTATACACTGTAAAATCCTTCCCAGACTCTGGTTGAATCAACACTGGTGCTTGAGTCAATACCGCCTTTAATTTCTCAAAGCTCTCCTGTTGTGCCTCACCCCAGTCAAACGGCACATTCTTCCTTAACAACTTTGTTAAAGGAGAAGCAATGATCGAGAAGCCCTCAACAAAACGTCGATAATAACCAGCCAAGCCCAAGAAACTACGAATCTCAGAGATATTCTTGGGTCGTTTCCAATTCACAATAGCCTCGATCTTGCTTGGATCGACCTGAATACCTTGCGCAGAAATAATATGCCCCAGAAACGACACTTCTTGAAGCCAAAACTCACACTTGCTTAGTTTGGCATATAGACAATGCTCTCTCAAAGTCCGCAGAACGATCTTCAAATGCTCGTCATGCTCTGCCTCAGTACGAGAATAGATCAGAATATCATCAATAAAGACCACCACAAATTGATCCAAATATGGTCAGAACACCCGATTCATCAAATCCATGAAAGCTGCAGGAGCATTCGTCAAACCAAAAGGCATCACTAAGAATTCATAATGACCATATCTAGTGCGAATGGCCGTCTTTGCAACATCAGATCCTTTAACTTTCAATTGATAATACCCTGAACGAAGATCAATCTTAGAGAATACAATAGCTCCTCGCAACTGATCAAATAAGTCATCAATCCTGGGTAGTGGATATTTATTCTTGACCGTCATCTGGTTCAACTTCCGATAGTCAATACATAATCTTAGCGACCCATCATTCTTTTTCACGAATAGAACTGAAGCTCCCCATGGTTAAGTACTATGCTGAATAAATCCTCGATCGAATAATTCTTGCAATTGGACCTTCAACTCCTTAAGTTCTTTTGGAGCCATGCGATAAGGTGCCATAGAAATAGGTGCAGATCCCGGATAAGTCTCTATCTCGAACTCTACCTCTCTATCAGGAGGTAAACCAAGCAACTCCTCTGTAAAGACATCAGGAAACTCGCTAACTGTACGGATCTCTTTGATCGTGGACAATGAACCTTTAGTGTTCAAAATACAAGCAATGAAAGTCTCATATCCCTTCCAGATCATACAATCAATTTCCATCGCTGAAACTATATTGGAGAGATAGCCACGCCGTTCACCAATTAACATAACAGTCCGACCATATGAAGTCTTTAGAGTAGCCCGTTTGTATTCGCAATACAGATTTACCTTGTGTTTATTCAACCAATCCATCCCAAGAATTAGATCGAACTCCTCTAAAGGAAGCTCCATAAGATCAGCGAGAAAAATTTCTCCCTGAACCTCGAGAGGACAACGCCGAAATACTTTATTCACTAATACCGCTTGTCCTACTGGACTCGTAACCATAATATTATTTTCAGTGTTCTCGATCGGAATCTGAAGGTTTCGAGATACCGAGCTCGATACATAGGAGTGAGTGGAGCCATTGTCTAGTAATGCAAAGTATGGGATAGAATAAATAGTAAATGTACCTGCAATAACCTCAGGCTCATCTCTGTCATCCCGACGTCTAGTGGCATAAACCAAAGCTGGCTGTCTAGTCTCAGAAACTGTTGGCCCTCTATTTTGCTGAGGTCGGGCTCTACAGTCAGTCCTGGTCGCTGAACCACGAGCCTTTACTTGGCTACGATCTCTAATTGGAGTATGTACTGTAGTCTGAGAACGTACAGGAGTCTGGGTAGCGGTCTGCTCAAACGAAGCTAGCTGAGGACAATCCCTCCGAAAATGACCACTAGATCCACACTGATAGCAAAGACCCATCTTCTTACGACACTCTCCTGTGTGTTGTTTACCACAAAACTCACAGAGGAACCCATGATAATACGACGAGGAACCGCCTCGACTGCCAACTAACGGTGAGGATGCTGCAGGCTTGAAACGTGTATTGCTTCTCTGAGGGACTGAAGTACGAGTCCTTTTTCTGGACTGTACTGATGACTCCATCGGGCCAGAAAATTTCTTAGATCATTCCTGTTCAACACGCTCTCTACCAGAAGCTAAAACCTCCACCTCTTCAGCATCTTTGGCTCTACCCACCAGCACATCAAATATCTCATCCTGATAGGTTACAACTTGCCTACGCAGCTCGTATCTGAGTCCAAGAGCAAATTTACGACATCGATCTCTTTCAGTAGGTACCATATTGAATCCATACTTCAGCAACTTCAAGAACTCGATCTCATACTCAGAAACAGTAATGTCTCCCTGAACCAGGTCTTGAAACTGCTGACGTCTCTGAGCTAAGTAGCGCTCTCCCAGAAAACGACTCCGAAAGCGATTCTTAAAGTAATTCCAGGTCAAACGATCGGTAGTAACACTACTAGTCACTGACTCCCACCAAGTGTAGGCATTTCCATCTAACATCGCCACATCACCCTGATATCTCTTAGTTGAGTCTAAACCCAACTGATCCATGCGTCTCTCTGTATCCTGGAGCCAATCCTCAGCTTCAGTAGGAGCTCCACCAATCTGTCCCCCAAAAGTTCTAACTCCATTGGAAATCAAAGTCTGCGAAATAGGAACCTCTGATACAACACCAGTAGCTCTTACTGCTCCCTGTATCAACTGCAGAAATTGTCTACCAAAATTCTCATCCAAAGCAACTCCGGTAGACTCTGACTCAACATTAGTCGCTCCTATGATCGGTGTAGTCATGCCAATACCAGCGGCAGGAGGCAGATTTGTTGGGGTCGTAGGAGTAGGATCACCTATCGTAGGTGGGGGATCTATCTGTATCTCATCAATCGGATCTACAAATCTAGCCACTCGACCTCGTCCACGGCTAGTTCGACGACCACGTCTAGCACTCATTTTGATGGATCTCAAGTTTACTACAGAAGATAAAACTTAGGGTTAGATAAGCACTTGGAGTCTCGAACACAATTTAAAAATCTTAATAATTTTGTGACATGGCCTTTGTAACTTGTTTTGTAAAAATATTTCAAAACCGTATTTTCTATATGGACTCATACACAGTCCGAGGGTTAAAAACCAAAAGCTCTGATACCAATAAATGTAACCCCCTAGACCCGACCTATGCATTTCGACTAAGTCTAGTGGATCACAAAGACATTTTCCAAAACCGTTATCCAATCAATGTAAAATCACATTATTCATGACATGAAATTATAATAAATTATAATTTTAAAACTCAACTCTTAAATATAAAACCAATCAGTAATAAATTAATTTAAAACATATCTTAAAAATCAAAACCACGATAAACTGAATAGTAATAGCAAAAGTATCATCATTATAAAATCCAATACTTTAAAATAGGTCCATGTCACCAGAATAAAGTCAACTTACAAGATTAAAATATTACAATCAGATATACTTCAAGAGATATGTTGATCCTCCAAGTGCTCAAACCGAGGTATCTAACCAACAGTATCTGAAAGGGGAAAAACATTTTTGAAAGGTGAGCTAGGCTCAGTGTGTCCCAACATTACTAAAATCACAATAGGTACATTAAAC
Organism: Hibiscus syriacus; assembly: GCF_006381635.1. Taxonomy (NCBI): domain Eukaryota; kingdom Viridiplantae; phylum Streptophyta; class Magnoliopsida; order Malvales; family Malvaceae; genus Hibiscus; species Hibiscus syriacus. Next base: position 511,373 of record NW_024062606.1, read on the forward strand.
AAATCATAGTCCAGTAAATCTCACAAATTCGTAAAAGAGTTTAACTTTTGAAAATCATAGTTTAAACCCTTTTCTGGTACACCATCAGTAGTTCCCAAAATTATTTTCCATATAGCTTACTTTATACACATAGCAAAAAGAAAGCCGACTTAAGGATAGGCTATGAAGCTTGTATCCTTAAGCCCAAGTCAATAAGTCTATATAGCTTACCCTAAGCACCAACAAAGGAAAGCCGACATAATGAAACATCTTGGGGCCCTCAAGAGTCACATTAGGCCCGTTTATTAGCTTGATCAGAGCTATACAATTGTAGTTCAATCCATCCCAAAATCAATATCCATATACCAGTCATCAAAGTCCATAAATCATCAATAATAAATCGGTGTACCAACAATAAAAATCCATAGATATTTCAAAACATATAAAACCATTATGTAGTAAACAGGAACACACCTCGATAATGGGTTCAGATAGTAGATCTACTGATTGCTGGTTTCACCACGCTCTGCTACAGTTTTCGAACGGGTGAATACTGGTATACGTTGTTTAACTGATCTAGAAGAGCTGGGTCGAGCTGTCAAACGATCTGGAGAGTCTCTTGTACCTTCAAACAATAATAATTAATCAGCCCCAAATCTTACTTAATTGTTCAAAGCTAAAATTCTTAAGTATATAAGCGTTTTTCGGGTTTGACTATCATTTTAGGGTATTTTGAGTCTGAATTTGGCCAAACGGATTGCGGAATCGGAATCAGGACGTCGAAAAACATAAAGTATGACTTTTCAAAAATTTAGATTCTTGGTCAAAGTCAAAGTCAACCACTTTGATCGTCAATTTGGAGGCCTTTGGGTTCGAATTTAACAAAACGGACTTCGGAAACGGATTTGGGACGTCGAAAACTATCATAATAGGTAAACTCAGAAAAGATTTACGGTCGTTTAAGGGTCGGTCACAACCAATTTAAGTTTTGGTTAAAGGAAGTCAACGGTCGGGTCCGGTCAGTCGGGTCGGGTCAGACCGGTCAAACCGGTTCATACCGGTCAAACCGGTTCGAACCGATCGAAACCGGTCAGAATCGGTTGAAAACCGGTCAAACCGATTTCTAGCCCCCCACTCTCCCTGCGGCGGCGCGTGTGGCACGTGAGTCCTCCTCCGTAAGTCTAAAAATTCCGGAAAAATTTTTAAAAATTATTTTGAGCGATTTCGAGATACTTACAAAGATCGGTTCAAATTTTTGAACGGCGGAGAGCTCAATTTCAACTCGGCCGAATCTTTGACTGCTCCACCTCCTCAGGCGCCGCCGTCGACGGCGAACAAGGTTGACACTGGCAGACTCGCAACGACACAATGAACACGATGGTGCAGGAGGTGTCGTAAACGGAGCAACGATCGGGGGTGAATTTAAGATTTTCCCGGCAATAGAGCTAACAAAAACGTCGAGACTTTGACTGGAAATTCTCGACGTTTGGCAGCGTTTCGCTTCAATTAATTTGAAGGGTTTATTCCTCGCTCGATGATGAACACAACAGTGGTTTCAAAACGACGATCGGAATTCGGACGGCGTCGGGATCTAAGTCGGAAACCGGCATAGGGGGAAGGAAATTTGGGAGCAATTGAGGTGTGGTTTTCTGTTTTGAAACAGAAAACCACGTTTATATCATAACATACCTAACTTTCTTGGGTAAATTCAGGGCTTGGTCCCTGAATTTTCTTTAACTCTAAAACAAGCTCCAAGTTTTAAAATCTTTCAATTTAGTCCCCATAATTTACCGATTTTCACAATTAAAACCTCCAATTTCAATTAAATATTATTTTGAAAATATCCGGGTTGTTACAGGTAAAAGGAATACTCCCCAATCTAGTGGCGATCGCGGCCACAGCCACGTCGAGACAAACCCGGGCGAAGGTAAGAAAGAACCTCGACAAGGTTGGCTTCAATAATGTCAAGGCGACCAGACACACTTTGCATCTCGGCTCACATATCCGATTGGGAACTGGCTGCCAGAGGTGGTTCAGTTTGCCTCATGTACATGTGCCCATTACGTGGTGTAATGGTGTCGGGAGGTATAATATGGGAACAGGGGGAGTGCCTGCGAGAAGTCTCATTGAATCCAAACACCTAGCATCAAGTAGATTCATAGAAAAAGTATGAGTAAAATTTACAGTATCAAAGGTCAATGGAAACAAACGAGATGCTAAATGTGTAATATAAGGTCCAATAATCAAGGGTCGATTGGTTCATACAACTCACACGAATGCTCGAGCGAACCAATATCCTAAGTTTACCTTCATTCTGGTTTGCATACACCATAATAAAAGTAATTCAACATTACTCAAACAAGATGTAGTATCATTATGATCGAAATAGATGTAGGTAAGGAATTGGTGTATGTAACGGAGAGTGGGGTCGTGAATATGCCACGCTTTTGTAATGCGTGCATCGAATTGAGTGCTTAATTTATAAGTGCCTCATAAGCCATATCAGTGTCAAAATATTATGGAATTTCACGCAAAGATGTCAGATAATCATGGTCCGTGACATCAATCACGAACCCTATAGAGAAGTTGAAATCATTTAATGACATTATAAAATATTGTCCTAGCATCCAAAAAGTAATAACATCAGGTGTATTCATAGATATTGCACGACGCTGCAGAAAAACAAAGGTAGTATAGAATTCGAAGACATATTCATAGTAAGTATAACATCTAATATTCGAATAAGGAGTCCAACCAATAGCATCAAAATAGCGATCACAACATCACAAAGTATAAAGTGTCGAGTGTACGTGATGGAATATACTTACACACTTGAAACCTACAATGACGAATGCTATCGAAACTCCTTGCGTTATCACCATCAAAATCGAGATATCCTTGCAACAACTCCTCAGGTGGCACCGAATATGTTCGGCTCCTTTGATTCATTTCATCGAAAGGATTGAACGTTTCGTCTAGTGGCCCTTTAGTTTCATCCGAGCTTGCTTAAAAAGATGTAGGTTACGGCTGCCTAGACGAGCGGTGTGGTGGAGAAGGTACAAATTTATAAGAGGATGTGGGACTTGGTTGTGGTGGTACACCACCCAAAAAATTAAATCTGTTCCTAAAATCTTCAGAATAGCAAAAAATAGGGTGCCATATTAGTAACGGTTCAATATCGACAGGTTCATAATTTACCTCGGGTTGTTCAAGTGTAGTAAACTATAGAGACTCGATAGTCGACATTGAACGTGTTGCTAAACCCGACGGCATAGAGTAAAATGTTGGGGTTGTCGATGATGAAGGACTGGATGGTCGTGTAGTGCTCGGTTGGGCAGCGTAACGGTGGAATGAGGAACAATTGAACGATGGAGGGAAGGTGGTGGTCTCGGGTGCACGCGTTGTCGTCCTTGGTGGTGATCCTTGTGGCCTTCGTGCACCGCATTGAGGAGGTGGTGGTGTGGGCATAGGGTCGGAATCACTTGGAACATCGACGACAACTAGAGCGGCGTGGCAGTGGTGTCTTCTAAGGTTGAGCGATGGTGGAGCTCCTTTGTTCTCTTGGTTACGTGCTCTTACCATGGTGAAAAGAAGTGGAGTAATCATCTTGTAAGGAGGTGACGAGCGTTGAATCGGTGACAAGGCGTGACCGACGGTCTTGGGTTTATAGTATAGTGGCCGATCGAAAGAAGCAAAGAAGGGAGGTATAGAGGCATGGCTGAATGAAAGAAGAAAGATAATGTTGGGATGTTTGGGGGGCTTATCACGAGGGGAATAAAAGAAGTCAAAAGAATTTGATTTTTAGTTAAACTAAAAAGGTGAAAAGAAAGAGTGTTGGGATTAGTTTAGAATTGTAAAGGTTGGGATATTGATAGATAAGGTAGGGCCCATAAAAGAAATTTGAAACAAAAGTGGCTTCAAACTTGGAATTTTCGACAAAAGAGGGAACTAAAAATTTTGGGGTATGCTAACGTGCATCTGTCTCCTATTTTCAGACTTGAACACTATTTTTTTCCGTTAAATATTCAATCAGAATTTAGATATGTTCAGAGAAAAATAAAATAAAATAAATCATAATAAAATAAATAAATAAAATAAAGTTTGTTAAAAATAAAACAAAAACAAAATAAAATAAATCAAAAACAAAATGAAAATAAAATGAAATAAAACAAAAATATAACGAAATGGGTTACCTCTCATTAAGTGCTTTTGTTTAAAGTTGTTAGCTCGACGACCTGATTTTTCAAAGTGTGGGTTCCTCTAAATTAATTTATTCGATTAGACCAACCGAAGCATTTTCATAATACAATTTTAATCGTTGACCATTGACTTTAAATTGAACTCCTGAGTTATTTTCAACTTCAACAGCATCGTGAGGAAATACTTGAGTCACTGTTAACGGTCCGAGACATTTTGATTTGAGCATTCCTGCAAAACTTTTAAATTTGGAGTTAAATAATAAAACCTTTTGACTGACAGAAAAAGTTTTAATAGAAATTCTACTATCGTTAAATTCTTTTGTTTTTTCTTTAAATATCCTAGCACTGTCATAGGCATTTTCTTCAGATTTCTTCAAGTTCTTGAATGTGTAACTTTCGAGCTTCACCGGTTGCATCCATGTCCATATTACACTATTTAACGACCCAATAAGCTCGATGTTCTAATTCAACCGGTAAATATCATGGTTTACTGAAAACAAGTCGATATGGTGACATCCCAATGAGACCTTTATAAGCAATTTGATATGCCCAAAGTGCATCAGTTAATTTTAAACTCCAATCCTTTCGGTCCGGTTTAACAATTTTTTCAAGAATTGTTTTAATTTTTCGATTTGATACTTCGGCGTGTCCATTTGTTTATGGATGGTAAGTGGCATCTGAGTTACTCCAAATTTATTCATTAGCATCTCGATTACTCGGTTGATGAAATGAGTTTCTCCAAATGATGAAATAAAAGGACCCATATAATAGAATCACCAAACATAAACAATCTCACAAACTTGTATAAAATTAAGTGGCATTTCATTCCTACGGCTTAAATTACCTGTACGTTGACATTTTTCACAAGTTTTACAAAATAGATAAAAGCCCCGAAAGATGTTAGGCCAAAAGAAACCGCATTTAAGACTTTTATGAGCTGTACGTTTTGGCTCAAAATGACCACCACAAGAATAAGAGTGACAAAATTGTAAAAATGAATTTACCTCATTTTCGGCAATACATCGTCGAATTACCTAATCCGAGCAGTGCTTCCATAAATAAGGATCGTCCCAAATATAGTATCGGTATTCTTGCTTAATTCTATTGATTTCAGCTCTCTGCAAATCTAATGGTAACTTACATATGGCCAAATAATTAACCATGGGGTTATGCTTTGTGCCACCATCAATTTTTCTTTAGGAAATTATTCTCTAAGTGGTGGGTCAGATGTGGAACGGGGAATTCGAATCAAGTGATCTGCTACCAAATTTTTGCATTCCTTTTTGTCTTTAATTTCCAAGTTAAACTCTTGTAAAAGAAAAATCAATCGGATAAGCCTCAGTTTTGCTTCTTTTTTGCTCATCAAATACCTTATAGCTGTATGATCAGAAAAAACAGTAATTTTAGTGCCAAGAAAAAAAGATCTAAATTTTTCTAAAGAAAAAAATATAGCAAAAAGTTGTTTTTCCGTAGTTGAATAATTTTTCTAAGCCAAGTCCAAAGTTCGGGACACATATGCTACGATATGTGGCTCTTTCCCTATTTTTTGGTCGATAATGGCTCCAACGCTAGTATCGATACGTCACACCTAAGTTCAAAGGGGAAATTCCAATCTGGCGGCTGAACAATTGGAGCTGAAATAAGCTTTTCCTTTAATGAATCAAAAGACTCCTTGCATTTTGAATTAAAGTCAAAGTCTTGATCATTTTGAAGAAGATTGCATAAAGCTTGTGCTATCTTCGAAAAGTCCTTAATAAACCTGCGGTAAAATCCTACATGGCCAAGAAAAGGAAAAATTTCCCTCACAGTTATGGGGTAAGAAAGTGAGCGTATAATATATGTTTTAACTTTATCAACCTCAATCCCTTTTGAGGAAAAAATATGACCTAAAATTAACCCTTTATCAACCATAAAATGACATTTTTCATAGTTTAAAACAAGGTTATATTCTAAGCATCTTTTAAGAACATTAGTTAAATTGTCAATAAATTCATTAAAAGAATTATCATAAACCGTGAAGTCATCCATAAAGACTTCGAAGCCCTTCTCCACATAGTCGGAAAATATACTTAACATGCATCTTTGGAAGGTGACCGGTGCATTACAAAGACCAAAGGGCATAAATCTATATGCAAATATACCAAAGGGACAAGTAAAAGTCATTTTTTCTTGATCCTCTGGCGCTACTGGGATTTGGAAAAAACCTGAAAACCATCAAGGCAACAATAATGAGTTTTCCCAGTTAATCTTTCAATCATTTAGTCTATAAAGGGAAGATGAAAATGATCTTTTCGAGTAAGAGAGCTCAACTTCCTGTAATCAATACAAACTCGCCATCTATTTTGAACTTTTGTTGGCACTGGCTTCCTTTCTTGATTTTCAACCACTGTGACTCCCGTTTTCTTAGGAACCATATAAATCGGACTTACCCAAATACTATCCGATATTGGATAGATTACGTCAACATCAAGGAGTTTCTGAATTTCCTTCTTTACTACTCCCATCATCAGTGGATTTAATTGGTGTTGTCCTTCTCGTGATGGCTTTGCTCCTTCTTCCACTTTAATCTTGTGCATGAAATTCGAGGGACTTAATCCTTTAATGTGGGCAATGGTCCATCCTATGGCTTCTTTTTGAAAGCGCAACATTGCTACCAAAACTTCCTTTTCTCCTTCGGATAATTTAGTTGAGATGATCACCGGTAAGGTTCCATTTTCATCCAAAAATGCATATTTCAAATGTTCCGATAACTACTTCAATTCTATCTAAGGTGCCTGCAAAATAGAAGGTAAACTTTTAGTATTAGAGGAGGATATAGATAAATCAAAATTGATTGAATTAATATTTTCAAACTCTCTTTCTTCCTGTTAGTGACAAAGTTCAGAATCCTTGAAAAGATCATAAGAAAAATTAGATTCAATATATTCATCAATTAAAGGATCTATAACATCAACAAAATTAATTCTTTCAACATGATCCGAGCTTTTCATTGCTTTGTAAACATCAAATTCAATAATCTCACCATCAAATTCCATTGTCAGTAACCACTTCTAACATCGATCTTTGTATGTGCTATGGTTAGGAAGGGCCGTCCTAAGAGTACTTTGGAATAAGTACCCGACCTATCATGTTCCATGTCAATGACATAAAAATCTGTAGCAAACAATAATACATCAACCTTTACCAAGACATTTTCCATCACTTCTACTGGATAGATCACAGATTGATCAGCCAACAGTATAGTAATTCTTGTTTCCTTTGAAGGATCGTTAGTAATCATTTTATAAATAGAAAATGACATAACATTGATTGAAGCTCCTAAGTCACACATTGCACGTTTAATTTTAAAATTACGTATTTTACAAGGTAGAACGAACATACATTGATCCTTCACCTTTGATGGGAGCTTTCGTCAAAAAATTGCAGAGACATGTTCTCCCAAATTTATCTTTTTGTGCCTTATTAATTTTCTCTTTGTAGTGCAAAGATCTTTTAAAAATCGAGCATACCTCGGTACTTGTCGAATTACTTCAAGAAGAGGTATGTTGACTTGAACTTTTTAGAACACCTCTTAGATCTCCCTTTCTTCATCTCTTTTATCACACTTTATCAACCTTGATGGGAAGGGTAGTAGTATGATATCATGAGAAGAAAGAGAAAGATGTGCGTCAAACGAACCTTGTATTTCTAGAGGTGGCGTTTCCTCTTGTTCTTTCTGATGTGCAACTTTTTCTGATGGAACTTCGGGTGAGATAACTGTTCCACTTCAGAGTGTGATGGCACTAACATTCTCTCTCAAATTATGGATTGTATGTATTTGTAGAGGACCTGGAAAGTTTCCTACGACATTGATTTCTGCATTGCCTCCTTCTTGTATCACCGGGCATCAATCTGTTGAATGGTCTAGCTCCGTGCATATCCCACATGCTCTTGTTGCTCTAGATTTTCCTGCAACAAGTGAATTAACTACTTTAGTCAATTTTTCTAACTTATTTTCAAGAGAAAATGTACTTATCTCGTGAACCCGTTGGTTGGGGTCACTTGAAAATTGTTGAGAGCTGGCTTCCATTGTTGAACTCAATTCCCTCGCTGTTGTTGGGGTCATATTGACTAATGCTCCTCCACTGGAGGCATCTATCATTTTCATTTTCATTGTTAAAAGGCCTTCATAAAAGTATTAAATTAACATTTTCTCACTTAATTCATGTTGCAGACAACGTGTGCAAAGCTTTTTAAACCGTTCCCAATAGTCATAAAGACTTTCTTCGCTCTTTTGCTGAATGGAAAGAATGCTCATTCGTAACTCGCTAGCTTTAGCCGCTGGGAAGAACCTGTGAAGAAATATTCAACTCATGTTAGCCCATGAATTAATTGAATTTGGATGTAAATAAAATAACCAATATTTAGCCAAGTCGACTAAAGAGAAAGGGAAAGTTTTCAATTTAATTTGATCCTCAGTAACTCCCTGTGGTTTCATGCTAGTGCAAACCACGTAGAACTCCAACAAGTGTTTTGCGGATCTTTAGTGGAAAGCTGTGGAAGGTGGGAAGAAGATGAATAAGTCTCTTTAATTGAAACGGAGTCCCGCCACTAGGAAAATTAATGCATAATGGCGTCTGAGTGACAGGAGTTGCGACTAGCTCTCAGATCATTTATTCTTCTTCTACCATTGAGATTTGATCTTCGTTGTATGTTCCTGCTTCAGAGTTTATTTTTGGGTTTGATTCTGTTTCAAAACTCTGCTCTTATTCTTCTTGTCTTTTTTTTTTTTCTGAAGCATTTGCATGGATTCTTCGTGTCGTGCTTTGATCCGGGTCTAGATTGCAAATTCACATGGGTTCTTATGGTCGTAAATAAAACTAGAAAAATAATCAGCACTTGCCGTTAGTCCCCGATAACGACATCATTTGATAACCGTCATTTTGCTATAAAAAATAATTTTGACTTCTTAATAAATAAAAAGGGAAAGTAGTATAGAGAAGCAGGGTCGATCCAATGGGACTGTAGTATTTCTGATTTAGTAAAACTCTTTCTGATTTAGAAGAATATAAAATTCCAGATAGTTGAAAAGATAAAATAAAGTAATTAATTATAATTTAAAAATAATAAAATAATAAAAATAATTTTAAAGATAATAATAAAGATAAAAAGGGGTTTAAATATTTAAGAAATACAAAGAAAAAGATTAAAATAAATAAAGAGATAGAGATAAAGAAAACTTATGGTAAAAGCAGTCTAAGACTTCAACTTTGCCTCAAATTCCTCGGATCATCGAAAAGATCTTTACTTCAAGATTCACGTCGGCTACAAGAACAATTCTTCACTACCGACTCAGATTATGTTGTTTCAACAATAACTGATTCGATCTCAGTTTCCTCTTAGCAAATAATTTTGCTAAGTTTGTTCTCGGAAGTCGAATGTAGTTCATAAGAAAATCCTTCTTCGAACGTTATCATAACAACATCCAGACCAACGTTGACTTTGGTTTTGAAATTCGTTTTGATTTGAAAAGTAAACCCATAAAACAAAGAGAAAAATCCGCGATTTAAGTACCTTACAATTCTCACGTTTGAATTGAGCATCGCTTTAGTCTTCAGCTTGAAAGAAAATTAGCTAAGCATGACCAAGTCATAGTTAGCATTTGAAAACGAAATTCTAAAAGAAAATAAAGAGATATGCAAAAGCTAGAGAGAAAAAAAAATTAATTAATTCTGAGAAGTGAGAGATATGTTTCTAGGCTTACCCTAAGAGGGTATTAATAGCCTTCAATTCCTAAAACAAACTAAAGATAATTCCTTAAAATAATATCTTAAATCCTAATTAAAACACTTAAAACTATTTAATCTAAAATTTCTAAAACAAGATAAGATAAATACTATTTAAAATAATATCCTAAATCCTAATTGAAATACTAACATCTATTTAAACTAAAATACGTAAAAAAAAGATAAATATAATGTTTAAATATTATCCTAAAACTTGAGTTCAATCAAATCTGAATTGCAGAAACGTTCAGCCAATCCATTCGTGTTTCTAGAAAAGTTGACTGAATATTCTAGAAGGTGCTGACGTCATCACCTCGTCGGATGTTCATGCTCGAATTCATGTCCACTAATCCATTTGATTCTGAAAATAAAATAAAATAATTGCAAAATTCTTTCCTTTTAGTTTTTTCCAGAATCTGGCGTCCTGCACAGAAAGTAAATCAAAACGAACAATAAGTCACAAAACCAATGATAAAATAATTTAAAAGTAAAATATTAACTAAATTAAGCACTTATCATGCAACAACGTGGAAAGTAAGATGAAATAAAAATCATTCGATGATTAGAGTATAGCAATTTGGTAGGGAATGCAGTATAAATAAATCGAATAGATGAGGCAAAAGGCAAGCAAAGTTTGTTATACAAACTGCAAATTCGCAAGTAGTAAAATAATATTTGTGATTCAAACTGAAATGGATTCAACGGGGAAGATGAAGAGCTCGTGGAATGTACATTGAAGAAGCACTCCCAAAGCTGGAGTCTCGCAATATGTTACGCCTCTAAGGCCCATGAATATACATTGCAGGAGAAGGAGCAGGAGAAGGAGAAGGAGCTCAAACCAAGTTCGAGAAGATGAAATCAACATACGAGATTCAGCCTTGGGATCGACTTGCTGCTCAAATTGAACTCCCATTCTTTCTTCCACGATATGAATGGTATGTGTCTAACATTCACGCTTAATTTAATATATGATTTTAGGTACATGTAATGTATGCGCATGCAGGAGTTGAGCTTGTCAGCAAATATGAACTCCAAGAAAATGAAAGAATATGTTCAAACAGAGACGGAGTACAAGAAGCTTATTCTATTCGCTGGAAATGATTTCTTGGGTTTGAGTAGGCATCCCACCATTGCAAAAGCAACTGCCAAGGTTTTTTTAAAGAATTTGGAGTATAATGTTGAAATTCATATCGTACATCAATGAATGATTTTTCAACTTCAACAGGCGCGGTGGAACAGGGAACTGGTCCAAGGGGATCTCCACTCATCTGTGGATATACCAATTATCACATGGCACTGGAATCCAGCTTGGCGAAGTTAAAGAAAAGAGGTATATCTATCATATCACACTACTTTTCCTATAATTTCTTGAACATTCAAATTCAATGGCTTATTCATTAGTATATTGGGATGTAGGCTTGCCTTCTTTGCACATCAGGCTTTGGAGCCAATATGGCGGTGATGGTTGCAATCGGAAGTATTGTGCCGGTGTTATGTGAAGGAAGGAGGCCAACAAAGGAAGAAAGGTTTCCGTATTCTCTGATGCACTTAACCATGCTCCATTGTTGATGGCCTTAAACTCGCTGATCGACTTGGAGGAGTTGAATTATTATGTAAACACTGTGACTGTCTCATCTCGATGCACTCCTGTACGTTTTTTATGTGTTAACATGATTTCTTTGGATCATAAAATGATTACTACTACCATCTAATCTAACAGATGAAAATTTCACAGAACAAACTGTAAAAATACGAGAAAAGTGGTGGTGACTGATAGGTAAGCCGGTCGTTTCTTTCAGTTTTAGTTTATGTTTATCTGTCTTCTGGTACGACGAAACAACATCTTGCTAAATCTATCTTCTATTAACAGCTTGTTCAGTATGGATGGAGATATTGCACCCATGGCTGAGCTGGCTCAGCTTCGCAAGAAGCATGGGTTTTTGTGGGTCCTTGATGATGTAAGTCCTTCCTTATTCAATTATAAGAATCCATTGATTATAACTTTGTGGGTCAATGTTGTACTTTTCAGGCTCACGGAACATTTGTTTGGGGGAAGAATGGAGGGGGACTAGCTGAGGAATTCAACTGTGAGTACGATGTGGACATATCCATTGGCACATTGAGTAAGGCAGCATCTTCTCTCTGGGAGGGTTCGTAACTTGCAGGTAATTAATGGCTTTAGCTTATATATATGTTTAAAGTGCATCATACAAGTTTATCATCTCCGAATAATAAATCTACAGCAAAATCTGGAAACAATGGATCCAATCAAGGGGTCGCTCTTTCATATTTTCAACAATTGCACCTGTTCCCTTAGCTGCTGCCTCTTATGCATCGGTGGTGGTTGCAAAGAAAGAAACATGGCGTAGAAGGGAAATCCAGAACCGAATGAAGGAGTTGCAAGCTCTCACTGGAATCCCAGTCAAAAGCCAGATAGTATGCGTCATTATTGGAGATATGATGCAGGCTATTAAAACCAACCAGTTTGTTTTCTTTTCATTCTCTTATCTCTCACCTCTGTTTCATATCTTCTCTCTTCTACACCTTCCTCTGATATGCCATTGATTATATATACTCAGTGAATTGCTTAAATCCGGTTTCTATTGCGTGGCTGTCGGACCACCAGCAGTCGCTCCGAATACAGCAAGGTCCGAAAACCTTACCACCGCATATTCACATATATAATCTTTACTTATTTATTTTTCATTCAGGTTACGGTTGACTCTCACTGCTGTACACACATCGGAAGATATAAAAAGGCTTGCTGCAATAATATCAAAGTACGTCAAGTTTCAAGTTCCCAGAAGCAGCAATTGCTCCGATTATATAACACCCAGACTTTAGCTTATGTGTTGTATCGCAAACATGGGCTTCGTATTGTTTTATCACCAAACAAAATAACAATGGTCTTAAACGGCTAGACCTAAGTACTTGAGTTTCTCAAGCTGTTTTGTGTTTGTGTAATGCTTTCCTTGACTTTGTACCTTTCCATACAATGTTTGCTTCAATTACAGCTTCTGCTATTAAGAAATCTTTTATTAGTTTCTTATGTAATCTGCGTACCAGACAACAAAACAAAGGGCTTTTAACAGATTACTAAAAGCTTTCTACAGTCCATTGTTCTCAGTGGCATGATTGTTGAATTATTACCAGCATATTATTTCCGCCTTGGATAATTTTTAGTTAATTGAGTTTTAAGAAGTGTGCTTACCTATGATTTCATGTTAAGTATGTGTTAAGTAATTATGCATGTTAGCTAGCTTATTATGGTCAAATAGATTAAGTTATGTTAGTAGTATGCATGCACATGTTGAATTGGTAAATTTGAATGTTCCTTTCCATTGCAATATCTCAAAATAAATTGACTATGTTTAAACGTGTTTATGCTTGTTTTTGCTTGTATGACTTAGATGCATTGTAGGACTTTCAAATAGGACTCTGACTTCAGAACAGGAAATAGAAGATATTAGTTACTTTGATGAATTTAATATTTATATTAAATTTAGAGTCCTTTTAATATTGTAAATTAAAATATATTATTTAATTTGAATATTAGTAAGATAATTACTCTTTAAATATGTCAATTTAATAAAGTATGTGTTATCTTTTTAACTTTGAATATTAAAGATAATTATATACTTTTGTATATTTCAAAATAAAATAATATTTATTTAATTTGAATAATAAAATGAGTGTTAATGAATAAGTAATTTTATTTTAAAGGTATAAACTTTTATAAAATTATACTAAAGATTTAAAAATATAAAACAATAAAATTTTAAGAATGCAAGTTATATAAAAATTTGAGATTTTTTTGAAGAATATAATTTCCCCAATATTCCCTGGATTCATCACTGTCCAAAGGTGAGATAAAAGCCAAGTAGATCAAATCAAAGCATTAAAATGGAAATGGACTATTCAAGCAATTGAAGCCACAATAAAGGCATATTTGTCTTGGTATATTTGTACAAATTATCCCACATCGCTTTGATGTAAGCTGGGCACGCTATTTAATATTTTAAATTTAAAATATATTATTATATTTTTAAATTTAGATATTAAAAGATGTTTAGTTGGAGTAAAATACTCTTGAAAATCCCATATAAATACTAAGCAAACCTATTAGGTTTTTCACATCTCAAAATTCGAGAATTTTTTTTCTCTTGAAATATATTTTCTCCCATTCTCATAAAATATTCTTTTTCTCCCTTAGTTTTTCGATGATAATCGAAGACAAGGAAAGTTTGTGATCTCTACTATTGTGCTACTGTAGCTGATCATCAAGTTGTTGTATCATGTAAGAAAGACGACCAAGAGATCTCGAGCACTAAGGAGTGGTAGAAAATTTGTCTTAAGGAATCTGTGTAGCGACAGGCCTCACCTTATTCCGATCACAAGATCAAATACAATAAGAGTATGTTATTTCCTTTTATAATTCTCTTTTATTTTAAAGTATTTGATTTAATTTTTTTTTAATTTTTCTCAGGTTTCAATTTAGTCTCGGATTGTTACTTTGGTCAACAATCTTAAGACATATTCTCCTCTTCTATACTTAATCCAATATAATTAGAAATTGTGGGAAAACGACATAGTAAACAATTTGTTTCGGTATTTATCATGTTGTCTTAACGGGTTTACGAGGATTTCAAGTAGATAAATATATGTAACAGAAATTGTCGTGAAATTAACTACGGTTAATGATTTTGTTTCAGAATATTGATTATGTCTGATAACAAAACCAAAATTAAACGAGAATTAATTTTTTGCTTACTAGAATTCTTTCTAATTTTATATTTTTTGTTTATTTTTATATTTTAAAAGTTTATGTTTTGGTCTCTAAACTGAGCATGTTCAATTAGGTCCCTAAATGATGTCCGATTGACCTGAAAATTTTCATGTTACTAATTAAGGAATACTAAGGAATAGTGATGATCTTAACTTGGCATTTTGACATTGAATTGTTTGGTTTTGTGTAATGATTGTTATACCCTTGACTGCCTATTGCGACTATCTTGCAATGTTCTGAATGTTATGCGATTTTAAGTTCATCATTAATATCCACTGCCATGTGTTGCACGATGTTTGATTTTAATTTGTAAGCTTCCACTTAGTGTACATGTTTTAGGCTTTTGTTTTGTTCGACAAGATCAGAACCTAGTGTTATGTGCGCTAGGGGTATAATTGGCATGCCAAGAGTCGAGGGTTCTACGTGGTCCTTCAGAATATATATATATAATCCTTTGGAACGTATATGTGGTTCTTCGGGACACATATTTGGTCCTTTGGAATATATATGTGATCCTTAAGGAGTGATCCTTTGGGACATCTATGTGGTCCTTTAGGGCATTTCTACGCTGTCCTTCGGGACAAATTCTATATGCCCCTAGTGGGAATTTATACGAGTTGTGGTGACAACATATGTGCACAACCTCAATGTTCTCACATATCTTTAGTTACAAGAAGTATACATGGCCTAATAAAGAGATAACAACAAATACACTATATGAGATGTATATTCTTTGTGATATGAAATGTATTACATGAATTATATGATGTTGTGTTTATTGTTTTGTTAAATGAATCATATGATAGTTAAGAATGCTAGGTACAATAATATATGACTAAAAGATATGAATGAGTATAATACTGGTAAGGAAATGTGGTTAATGATGAAAATGACAAGATATGTATATGTATAAATTTGACTATATGAAATGTTATATTGTTTTGAGTGATATCATTGTATGAAATTTTCATGCATTGTTAAGTATTTAGAGTTTCTATTATAAGTTTAAAGGCGTCACTAAGTCATCAACTTAGTGTGTGAATGTTTCACACGTAGCAACGAGGGTTATGACAGGTCAGCTTCTTCGATCCGAAGATCAGATCAGAAAAGTAATGATTTGTATGTATTTGATTTTAATGAGTACAGTTGCATGTAATTAAAGATTTAGTTGAAAATGCACTGATCGATTTTGTAAAACCATATGATTGCAATTAATTAAAAATGTTTATTTTCTTGAAATGTGAAATTGAATTTTCTTGCTAATTTGTAAAAGGAAATGTTTTAAAAAGTCAATGTGACACCTCAGACCCATATCTGGGTCGGGTACGGGTTAGAGGTGTTACAATAATGTTTAAAATATTATCCTAAAACTTGAGTTCAATCCAAATATGAATTGCAGAAACGTGAAGCCAATTCATTCGTGCTTCTAGAAATGCTGACTGGATATTCTAGAAGGTGCTGACATTATCGCATCATCAGATGTTTCATGTCTGAATTCATGCCCACTAATCCAACTTTGATTTCGATAATAAAAAACTGCATAATTCTTTTCTTTTAGTTCAATTTCTAGAATCTGATATCTTGCACAGAAAGTGAATCAAAACGAACAAATAAGACACAAAAATCAATGATTAAGGAGTAATTTAAAAGCAAAATATTAACTAAATTAAGAACTTATCAAATTCTCTTTCACTTATTCAATGCTTGTCCTCAAGCATTCATCAATTGACATATCAAAATCATAAGTTTCCGTCTTCAATTTTAATTAATTTCTCAAACTTCCAATCGAACTAAGTCCATGATATTTGCCGAATTAAAGTTACAATCAAGCAAAGACAAAACTAAGAAAATTTAAGGTAAGTAAGACATCCCAATTAATTTCCAACTTAAATGAAACATGACTCAATACCTTACAAAGATTCACGCATGTCTGCTCAAAGTGTTTGGGGTTAGTGAAATTGCTCAAACAGAAACTAACCAAAATATTACCATAGGCTTGGAATCCAATCAAGTCTCCACTACGAAAAATGAACATAATGCAATAATCAAGGGGTCTTAAACAAGGTGTAATAGGGCTTAGGTTAGGGTAGGGAAAAGGCCAAAAAGAAAGGTTTAAAATGCCAAAACAAGAGAAATTTTTTTAAAAGAAAATCCAGGAATCAACATGAAACACAATGAAAGATGGAAGGCAATTGAAACGATCAATTTTTCCTTATTCTTCTTTTTTTCTCTGTAAACAGTGTACATTTTTTTTCTTTTTTTCTACTATTCAAAATAGTGAATTTTTTCTGCTGTTCGAAACATTGAACAATTTTTTTTAACTTTTTTTTCGTAATAGTGATTTTTTCTCATTTTCTCTTGGAACAAGATTGATACAAGATCTCAAGTCTCGGCAAGGGTGTGAAAAGAGAGGAAAATAAAAAAGAAAGGCTTCGGGTTTAATTATGAGCTTTAAAATAAAGAAAGAGAAATATGCTCAAATGTGGTTCACTAGTGGATATATAAACGGGTAGGCTTTTAGGAAAAAATGGGTTTATCCTAGTTGTCCCTATCACATTAAAACATTACATTCAACATATAGTCTCGATATGCATTGTGATTACAAGTTCTAGAACATCCTAATTAGTTTGACACAAACATGTCAAACAATGAGCAAGAAAGAAAACGTATGCTCGTTAGACTCAAATCTCACAAGAAACGTTTATAAGCACTGAGTTAAGTTCATCTCTATCGACAAAAGCATGAAATATCAATGCTCAACAAAAAATTCACCAGCTATACCAATTACCAATTTTGCAAATTAAATTCGATCAAAACATAATCACAATCCAAAAGGAGGTAAGAGAATAAAGAAAAGTTCAAGACTAGAAAGCAACGATCCCAACACATCAACATTAGAATAACTCAATTTCAAACAATTAAACGAGTCAAGGAAAAATTTGACAACATGTTTATTCTTCCCCCTCACTTAATCTGTTTTTTCCTAAAATGTATATCGAATTGAAAAACAAAGAAAGGGAAAAGGAATATTCCCCAATCTAGTGGCGACCACGACCACGTCGAGACAAGCCCTGTAACAACCCAACCCGTACCCGACCCGAATACGAGTCCGAGATGTCACATTGACTTTTAATAACGATATTCTTACAAAATATCAAAACATTTAAACTCTTTTAAGAAAATATGATAATATATTGTTGAATCATGTTTGTTATAACCAATTTAAGAAAGTATACGTTTTATGAACAGTAAAATACGACATGAACAGTGCCCGTGAAAAGTGATGAACAATACCAGTGAACAGTGAATAGTATACCGATGCACTACTACATGAACAGTGCATCAATGCACTAAAATTTCGAATAAAAAATGTGTATCGATGTACTGCTACAGTGCATCGATACACTGCTACAGTACTAATGCAGTACTGCTACAGTAACTTTGGTAAACATGCATAAAATTCATAAAAATTTAATCGTTCATCGTTATACAGTTACCATTTACATAAATACGTTTTAATTTCTTTAAAACATTTTTTTATTAAAATCTACTACATTCCTACTAAAATATAACTAAAACTGTTCATTATGTCATACGGTTACTGATGAGGCGTCATTGATTGAATATCCAAATATCTCCTTACAAGCTGTATTCAACCTACGCGTGTAATAAACACACGTTAAGTATTACTTAGTGAGGCATAAATAATCACAATAACATTTCTACATACAAGATATATTCTGATATTTAATCTCCAAGGAATCTTTAGTTCCAACGAATATACTACAATCTGCATTATTGATGTCATTAACTCATTTATCAATCATTATTGGAATCCATACATTCCATAGGAAATTCATACATTCCATAGGAAATTCTTACAATGCATGTAATTTCCTTTTAATATTAGCACTCTCAGTGCTCTATCTGGAAGATCAAACACTCAGTATGCTTCCCCTTTCATTTTAGCACACGAAGTGCCCTATTAAAAAATTCTTACCATTAGTATGATTTTGTTACCATTTTAGCACATAAAATGCCCTATGTGAAAATTCATATCATTAGTATGATTTCCTTATCTATGTAGCACTCTTAGTGCTTTATCTGGAAATCCATACACTCAGTATGATTCCATAACAATTTTAGCACATAAAATGCCCTATCTGGAAATCCATATTTTCAATATGATTTCCTTATCATTTAGCACACTTAGTGCTCCATATGGAAATCTATACACTCAGTATGATTTCCTTATCATTTTAGCACATAAAGTTCCATTCGGTAATCACTATACATACATCAATAAATTATGCTATTTTAACTATTACCACTTGTACGTACATAATTAAATGCACTCACCTGGTTCATCTTGCTACTATCTCCAATACGCAATTCTGATTACCAGCTACTTTGTCTTTGACTTTCGTTTTGCTAGACTCGGGAGCTTGATTTCGATCTACTCAAGCATCCATTAAAGACACATTCAATATCACTTATTAGTTTATTGAAATCTTTCATTTCTTAAACTAAATGAAAGGTTATTTTCATTTATTTATTTAATGTATGCATCAGTATATTTTATAGTGTATCGATGCATCCTCTCACTAGTGCATCGGTACACAACCTATGCACTGATGCACTATCTGCATTCGATGTTTATTTATTAAAGTGTGCATTGGTACACTCCTTGTGCATCGATGCACTTTGTCCACAATTTACATTTTCAGCACAAAAATAACTTAATTCCAGCTCAAATGCTCCATATTCCAACCCCTTTCATACCCTTAACTCAATACCTTCATCTAAACTCATTTACACTCATTTACTACATTCTTAACCTCAAGATCTTTTCTTTCACATGAGATTCAAGAATCATACCCAATTGTCAACATGTTCTAAATCCATTCTAACACTTCATATCTCTTAATTAAGTTGATGACAAGTCAAATCTACCATAAAACATTCATAAACCTTCATATTTCATCATGTCACTCAAAAACCCATTTTATTTAATCTCTAATATCTCATCAATAACTTAGTTTTAATCTCATTTAAACCTTCATTTAGCTTCCATAATATACAAAGCTTCAATCACTATCATAAATCGAAGGAAATAACCATTAAATTGGAAACTTACATTTGAGCTGAAGGGGAGAGTTTTCCACGGCAAGAAGAGAAGAAGATGAAAGGGTTGACTTCCTATTCCCCTCTTCATCTTATATCTTATATTAATTCCCCACTAATTGAATATTAAATTCAATTTAATCAAAATGACCAAAATATCCTTTTAATCATCCTTTCTTCCAATTTATTCTAAGCTATAAATCCTATTCATCCTCATCTTTCATTATTTAATTTAATAAATCCTCGTATTTTTAAATTATTTCAATTTAATCCTTAAATAAATTTTTGGGGCATTACAATTCTTCCCCTTAATAAAATTCATCCTCGAATTTTAAAGAAGTACCTGAATTAAAAAGATGTGGAAATTGCTTTTTCATATCCTCCTCCCTTTCCCAGGTAGCCTCTTCAACCTTGTGATTCTACCAAAGCACTTTGACTAGCGCAATCCTTTTGTTATGTAATTCCTTGATTTCCTTAGCCAAAATATTTATCGGTTCTTCCTCATAAATCAAGTCTGGTCGAATCCTTATCTCCTCAGGGTTGATAACATGTGAGGGATCTGATCTGTACCTTCTAAGCATTGATACATGAAAAAAATTATGGATCTTGTCCATATCCGGAGGAAAGGCCAATTGATAAGCCAGGGTCCTACCTTTTTCAATATCTCGTACGGTCCAATAAATCTCAGACTCAATTTTACTTTTCGCCCAAAACGTAATATTTTTTCCAATGTGATACCTTCAGAAACACTTTGTCTCCCACTTTATGTTCTATTTCTTTCCTTTTCAGATCTGTATAGGACTTCTGTCGATCCGAAGCTATCTTTAGATTGCTCTGGATAATTTTCACTCTATCCTCCATATCTTTCATCAAATCCGGCCCAACCAGATCTCAATCTTTTAATTCAAACCAATTTAATGGTGTTCTGCATTTTCTCCCATACAGAGCTTTATATGGAGCCATCTTAATACTTGATTGATAACTATTGTTATACACAAATTCCGCTAAAGGTAAATATTTTTCCCATGATCCCATAAACTCAATTACACATGCCCTCATCATATCCTCTATTATCTGAATAGCTCTATCTGATTGCCCATCTGTCTGCGGATGAAAAGTTGTACTAAAATTCAATCGAGTACCCAATGCCCCATGTAAAGATTTCCAGAATCTTGAGGTGAACCTTGGGTCTCGATCATACACTATCGATATCGACACTCCATACAATCTAACTATTTATTTTATATACATTTAAGCATATTTATCCATCGAGTAATCTACTCGAACTGGAATGAAATGAGCTGTTTTGGTCAATTGATCTACAATTACCCATATTGAGTCCTTTTTACTTGGTGACAAAGGTAACCCCGAAACAAAATCCATTATAACTCGTTCCCACTTCCATTCAGGAATAGACATTGGTTGTAGTAGTATGGAAGGTACTTGATGTTCAGCTTTCATTTGTTGACATGTCAAATATTTTGCTACAAACTCGGTTACAGCTCTTTTTATACTTGGCCACCAATAACGACTCTTTAAGTCTTGATACATCTTATTTCCACCGGGATGCATCGTCAACAGACTGTAATGCGTCTCACAAAGAATTTATTTCCTCAATTCCTCATCTTCGGGAATACAAAGTCTTCCTCGATAATATAAACATTCATTATCCCTCATTTCAAAATCTTTAATTTCCTCATTTTCAACTTACTTCAACCTCATTAAGCATTTCTTATCTCGACCTTGTAGCCCTTTAATTCGATCTAGAAATGGCGACTTTAATTTTAATTCAGCAATTAAAACACCATCATCATTAAATGACACATGTGTATCTAAAGCCCTTAGAGCTGCAAAAGTCTTTAGACTAAGCACACCTGCTACCACATTAGCCTTTCCCGGATGATATTCAATAACCAAATCATAATCCTTTAGAAGTTCAATCCA
Organism: Hibiscus syriacus; assembly: GCF_006381635.1. Classification (NCBI taxonomy): domain Eukaryota; kingdom Viridiplantae; phylum Streptophyta; class Magnoliopsida; order Malvales; family Malvaceae; genus Hibiscus; species Hibiscus syriacus. The sequence continues at coordinate 533,170 of NW_024062606.1, forward strand.
TCTTCGTTGCCTTAAATTCAACTCTTTTTGAGTCAATAAATATTTTAAACTTTTATAGTCCGTGTAAACATGACAACGCTCACCATACAAATAATGTCGCCAAATTTTTAGAGCGAAAACCACTGCAACCAATTCTAAATCATGCGTTGGGTAATTTCTCTCATGATTCTTCAATTGTCTGGAGGCATAAGACACGACCTTTCCTTCTTGCATCAACACACAACCCAATCCATTATGGGATGCATCACTATAAACTACATACTCTTTACCCAACTCAGGTTGCACAAGCACTAGAGCTTCAGTTACAATTCTTTTTAGCATCTCAAAGCTTTCTTGGCATTTCTCTGTCCAAACAAATGGCACATCTTTTCACAATAGTTTGGTTAGCAGCAGAGATAACATCGAAATATTCTTCACAAATCTTCTGCAATAACCTGCAAGTCCTAAGAAACTCCGGACTTCTGTAATATTCTTTGGGGGATTGCCAATCTACTATGGCTAGAATCTTCTTATGATCCACTTTAATGCCTTCTCTCGACACTATATGATCGAGAAAAGAAATCTCAGATAACCAAAATTCGCATTTGGATAATTTGGCATATAACTTCTTATCACGAAGTATCTGAATGACTACTCGAAGATGAGTATCATGATCTTCCTTTGATTTGGAATAAACCAAGATATCGTCTATAAACACTACTACAAATTGATCCAAAAATGGTTGAAACAATCTGTTCATTAAGTTCATAAATGTTGTAGGAGCATTCGTCAATCCAAACGTCATTACCACAAATTCATAATGTTCGTACCAAGTCTGAAATGTCGTCTTTGAGATATCCTCTCTTTCAATCTTTAACTGATGATAACCTGATCTCAGATTTATCTTTGAGAATACTGATGCACCTTTTAATTGATCAAACAAGTCATCAATCCTCGGAAGAGGATACTTATTCTTTATCGTCACCCTATTTAATTGACGATAGTCAATACATAACCTCATAGAACCATCTTTCTTTTTCACAAATAACACAGGTGCTCCCCAAGGAGAAACACTGGGTCTGATAAATCCCTTATCCATCAAATCTTGTAATTTTGCTTTGAATTCCTTTAACTCTATTGGAGCCATTCTATACGGAGCCATAGAAACATGTTCAGTACCCGGATAAACCTCTATTATAAATTATACTTTGCGATTTGGAGGTAAACCTGGTAACTCTTCCGGAAATACCTCCGCAAATTCCTTAACTATAGGAATATCTTTTAACACCACTTTTGTTATTCGAGTATCTACCACATTAGCTAGGAAAGCTACACAACCTTTTGTCATCATTTTCTTAGTTGTCATGGCTGATATCACACAAGAGGGTGATTTCACTTTTTCAGCAATCACTACCATTTCGGAGCCTTTCGCATCTTTTAAAAATAATCGCTTCTTACGACAATCCACCCATCCATTATGCAAAAATAACCAATCCATGCCCATAATTATTCCAAATCCATCAAAAGATAGCTCCATTAAGTTTGCTAAGAATACAACCCCTTGAATCTTAATTGGACATTTTCTACATACTCGAGTTACCCTTGCACTATACCCCAGAGGGTTTACTGCTCTCATTTCAATATAGATTGGTTCTAAAGGAATTTCTCTAGTTTTAATCAACCTAGTACTAATATATGAGTGTGTCGAACCAGGGTCAACTAGAACAAAAAAAGGATCATCGAAAAGATGAAATGTACCTACTATAATCTCTGGATCATCTCGGTCATCTTTAGTCTTTATATTATATACTCGGGCCACTACCCGAGTTTCTTATCTCTGGCTAGCCTCAGATTGACCGCCTGATTTTCCTCTCCCTCTGCTTCTATTAGGTACTGCCACAGATCTCTCAGACTGTACGGATTTATCACCGTACTTTTTCGGGCGATTTCGAGCAAAGTGACCATATTCACCACAATTGAAACAAGTACCAGAAAGCAACCTACATGCTCCCCCGTGTGACTGCTTAGTTTTCCGTGAAGCTACATAATAATCAGTTCTATTTGTGAACTGAGAACCTGAGCCCTTGCCCCTTTTTGCATACTGTGCAAATGAAGACGTTCTGATTCCTTTTCTCGTCGAAATACTCTGATTTGCTGCTAACGTCTCCTCTAGAGCTCTTTCAATGACCTTTGCCCTATTTATAACCTCTTGTAAACTAGACAAGTTTAAGGCCAACATCATTTCTTTCAACTTAGGCCTCAAGCCCTCAATAAACCAATCCCGACAAGCTTTTTCATTAGGTACTACTTCGGTAGCATATCGAATAAGTTTGTTGTATTCAGCTTCATACTCATGCACTGCTCGATCGCCTTGTTTCAAGTTTAGAAATTTCAACAACATCGATCTCATAAACTGCTCCCCAATATACTTGTTTTTAAATTCATCCAGAAAGATCTACCAGTTTACTTGTTCGGCCGACGCATACATCGTCGTGTTTGTCCCCCATACTCGAGTTGATCCTCTGAGTAATGATACTGCTCCCCCCAACTTTTCATGATCGGAGCACTGTAGAGTCTCCAACATCACCTTAACATCATTCAACCATAAGTATGCGTCCATCGGACCCTCGCTTTACTCTCATTTAAATTCAGGAGCTCCCAAACTTTTTAACTCCTTTAGAATTAGCATCTTGGTACTAAAGGAGCAGGAGGGGTCGGAGAAGGTTGGAGTCATGCTAGGATAGCATCTAGAGCTCACATAAAAGCTCCAAACTCCGGAACAGGCATACCTTGAGATACTTGTGCACTTGCATTCTCCGATGGGATCGGATGTTCACTATTCGCTTCATAACTTTCGCTACCTGATCCATCTCTAATCTCTTGTCCATCCGCTCTTCTTGAATTCGTAAAATCCGACATCTATTATAACATACATGCAAATATTACTTAACTTAGTAAGAAGAGACATATATTATATTCTTTCTATAACCTATCAGTAACCTTGACATTTTAGTGGCATGTAAACTCATTTTTAACTCAAAACAAATTCAATTTAGTCCTAGAATCGACTAAACCTGTAGCTCTGATACCATTAAATGTAACAACCCAACCCGTACCCGACCTGGATACGAGTTCGAGATGTCACATTGACTTTTAATAACGATATTCCTACAAAATATCAAAACATTTGAACTCTTTTAAGAAAATATGATAATATATTGTTGAATCATATTTGTATAACCAATTTAACAAAATATATGTTTTATGAACAGTAAAATACGGTATGAACAGTACTCGTGAATAGTGAATAGTGAATAGTGTACCGATGCACTACTACATCAACGTGAACAGTGCATTGATGCACCAAAATTTTGAATAAAAAATGTGTATCGATGCACTGCTACAGTGCATCGATGCACTGCTACAGTACTAATGCAGTACTGCTACAGTAACTTCGGTAAACATGCATAAAACTCATAAAAATTTAACCGTTCATCGTTATACAGTTACCATTTACATAAATATGTTTAAATTTCTTTAAAACATTTTTTTATTAAAATCTATTGCATGCCGACTAAAATATAACTAAAACAGTTCATTATGTCATACGGTTACTGATGAGGCAACCTTGATTGAATATCCAAATATCTCCTTACAAGCTGTATTCAACCTACGCGTGAAATAAACACACGTTAAGTATTACTTAGTGAGGTATAAATAATCAAAATAACATTTCTACATACAAGTTATATTCTGATATTTAATCTCCAAGGAATATTTAGTTCCAACGAATATACTACAATCTGCATTATTGATGCCATTAACTCATTTATCAATCATTATTGGAATCCATACATTCCATAGAAAAATCATACAATTCATGTAATTTCCTTTTAATATTAGCACTCTCAGTGCTCTATCTGGAAGATCATACACTTAGTATGCTTCTCATTTCATTTTAGCACACGAAGTGCCCTATTCAAAAATTCATACCATTAATATGATTTTGTTACCATTTTAGCACATAAAATATCCTATGTGAAAATTCATAACATTAATATGATTCCCTTACCATTTTAGCACATAAAATGCCCTATCTAGAAATCCATATTTTCAATATTATTTCCTTATCATTTAGCACACTCAGTGCTCCATATGGAAATCTATACACTTAATATGATTTCCTTATCATTTTAGCACACAAAGTGCCATTCGGTAATCACTATACATACATCAATAAATTATGCTATTTTAACTATTACCACCTGTACGTACATAATTAAATGCACTCACTTTGTTCGTCTTGCTACTATCTCCAATACGCAATTCTGATTACTTAGCTACTTTGTCTTTGCCTTTCGTTTTGCTAGACTCGGGAGCTTGATTTCGATCTACTCAAGCATCAATTAAAGACACATTCAATATCACTTACTAGTTTATTGAAATCTTTCATTTCTTAAACTAAAAGAAAGGTTATTTTCATTTATTTATTTAATGTATGCATCGGTACATTTTATAGTGTATCGATGCATCCTCTCACTGGTGCATCGGTACACAACCTATGCATCGATGCACTATCTGCATTCGATGTTTATTTATTTAAGTGTGCATCGGTACACTCCTTGTGCATCGATGCACTTTGTCCACAATTTACATTTTGAGCACGAAAATCACTTAATTCCAACTTAAATGCTTTATATTCCAACCCCTTTCATACCCTTAACTCTAATACCTTCATCTAAACTCATTTACACTCATTTACTACATTATTAACCTCAAGATCTTTTCTTTCACATGAGATTCAAGAATCATACCCAATTTTCAAAATGTTCTAAATCCAATTCTAACACTTCATATCTCTTAATTAAGTTGATGACAAGTCAAATCTACCATAAAACATTCATAAACCTTCATATTTCATCATGTCACTCAAAAACCCATTTTCGTTAATCTCTAATATCTCATCAATAACTTAGTTTTAGTCTCATTTAAACCTTCCTTTAGCTTTCATAATATACAAAGCTTCAATCCCTATAATAAATCGAAGGAAATAACCATTAAATTGAAAACTTACCTTTGAGCTGAAGGGGAAAGTTTTCCACGGCAAGAAGAGAAGAAGATCAAAGGGTTGACTTCATATTCCCCTCTTCATCTTATCTCTTATCTCAATTCCCCACTAATCGAACATTAAATTCAATTTAATCCAAATGACCAAATATCCTTTTAATAATCATTTTTTACAATTTAGTCTAAGCTATAAATCCTATTCATTCTCATCTTTCATTATTTAATTTAATAAATCCTCTTATTTTTAAATCATTTCAATTTAATCTTTAAATAAATTTTAGGGGCATTACAAGCCCGGGAGAAGGTAAAAAAAAACCTCGACAAGGTTGGCTTCAATAGTGTCAAGGCGACCAGACACGCCTTGCATCTCAGCTCGCATATCCGGTTGGGAACTGGCTGTCGGAGGTGGTTCAATCCGCCTCATGTACACGCATCCATTACGTGGTGTAATAGTGTCGGGAGGTACAATCTAGGGGCAGTGGGAGTGCCTGTGAGAAGTCCTATTGAATCCAAACACCTAGCATCAATTGGATCCATAGAAAAAGCATGAGTAAAATTTACAGTATCAAAGGTCAATGGAAACAAACGAGATGCTAAATGTGTAATATAAGGTCCAAGAATCAAGGGTCGATTGGTTCATACAACTCGTGCGAATGCTGAGCGAACCAATATCCTAAGTTTACCTTCGTTCCGGTTTGTATACACCATAAGAAAAATAATTCAACATTACTCAAACAAGATGTAGTATCATTACGACTGAAATAGTTGTTGGCAAGGAACCGATGTATGTAACGGAGAGCGGGGTCGTGAATATGCCACGCTTTTGTAATGCGTGCATCGAATTGAGTGCTTAATTTGTAAGTGCCTCATAAGCCTTATTAGTGTCAAAATCTTGTTGAATCTCACAAAAAAATGTCAGATAATCATGGTCCGTGACATTGGTCACGAACCCCATAGAGAAGTTAAAATCATTTAATGACATCCTAAAATATTTTCCTAGCAGTCGAAAAGTAATAACATCGGGTGTATTCATAGATATGACAAGACGGTGTAGAAAAACAAAAGCGGTATAGAATTCGAAGACCAATTCATAGTAAGTATCACATCTAATATTCGAATAAGGAGTCCAACCAATAACATCAAAATAGCGCATCACAACATCATGTAAGTGTAAAGTGTCGAGTGTACGTGATGGAATATACTTACACACTTGAAACCTACGGTGAAGAATGCTATCGAAACTCCTTACGTCATCACCGTCAAAATCGAGATATCATTGCAACAACTCCTCGGGTGGAACCGAATATGTTTTCGGCCCCTTCGATGCCTTTCATCGAAATGATCGAACGTTTCATCTGGTGGTCCTTCGGTTTGATTTGAGCCATCTTCAAAAGATGTAGGTTGCGGCTGCTTAGACGAGCGGCGTGATGGAGAAGGCGCGGGTCCATACGAGGTTGTGAGACTCAGTTGTGGTAGTACACCACCCGAAAAATTGAATACATTCCTAAACTCTTCAGAATAGCCAAAAACAAGGTGACACATTAGTAACGGTTCAATATCGACAGGTTCGGAATTTACCTCGGGTTGTTCAAGTGTAGAAAACGGCAGAGACTCGAAATTCGGCATTGAACGTGTTCCCGAACCCGACAGGATGGAGTAAAACGTTGGGTTCGTCGGTGATGAAGGATTGGACGGTCGTAAAGTGCTCGGTCCTAGGGGTGTTCAAATTTTCGAACTAATTTGGTTAACCGAACGAACCGAATTAGTTCGGTTAACTCAGTAGGCCACTGAATTAGTTCGGTCGATTAATGGTTAAGAAAATTTTTAGAATTCGCTTAAAGGTTAATTCGGTTAATTAACCGAAATTAAATTTGAAATATAAAATATATTATATATAACATATGGGCTCAACCCAAACCATTTAAAACCCAATTAATAATTTAAGATCCAATAAATTTTAAATCTAAATCAATATTAATTAATTAAAAAATTTATATAAAATTTTTATTTTATAATTATATATTATTTAAATTAATTGTAAATTTTATTTGAATTAAAAAATATTAAATATGTTATATATAACATATGGACTCAGACCAAACCATTTAACACCCAATTAATAATTTAAGATCCAACAACTTTTAAACCTAAATCAATATTAATTAATTAAAAAATTTATATAAATTTTTTATTTTATACTTATATATTATTTAATTATATATTAAATTTTCGAAAAAGAGTTCTGTTCGATTAACGGTTAAAGAAAAAAATTCGGTTAATTCGGTTAATTGTAATTCGGTTCGGTCGGCCACCGAATTAACAGAATGAACAACCTAATCGGTCCGGCAGCTTAACGGTGGAATGAGGAACGACCGAATGATGGAGGGAAGGCGGCATTCTTGGGTGCATGTGTTGCCGTCCTCGGTGGTGATCTTTGTGGCCTTCGTGCACCTTTGATTATATGTACTCAGTGAATTGCTTAAATCCGGTTTCTATTGCGTGGCTGTCGGACCACCAGCAGTCGCTCCGAATACAGCAAGGTCCGAAAACCTTACCACCGCATAAATTATTCACATATATAATTTTATTTATTTTTCATTCAGGTTACGGTTGACTCTCACTGCTGTACACACATCGGAAGATATAAAAAGGCTTGTTTCAATAATATCAAAGTACGTCAAGTTTCAAGTTCCCAGCAGCAGTGATTGCTCCGATTATATAAGTCCCAGACTTTAGCTTATGTGTTGTATCGTAAACATGGGCTTCGTATTGTTTTATCACCAAACAAAATAACAATGGTCTTAAACGGCTAGACCTAAGTACTTGAGTTTCTCAAGCTGCTCTGTGTTTGTGTAATGCTTTCCTTGAGTTTGTACCTTTCCATACAATGATTGCTTCAATTACAGCTTCTGCTATTAAGAAATCTTTTATAGGTTTCTTATGTAATATCAGACAACAAAACAAAGGGCTTTTAACAGATTACTAAAAGATTTCTACAGTCCATTGTTCTCAGTGGCATGATTGTTTAATTATTACCAGCATATTATTTCCGCCTTGGATTATTTTTAGTTAATTGAATATTAAGAAGTGTGCTTGCCTATGATTTCATGATAAGTATGTGTTAAGTAATTATGCATGTTAGCTAGCTTATTATGGTCAAATGGATTAAGTTATGTTAGTAGTATGCATGCACATGTTGAATTGGTAAATTTGAATGTTCCTTTCCATTGAAATATCTCAAAATAAATTGACTATGTTTAAACGTGTTTATGCATGTTTTTGCTTGTATGATTTAGATGCATTGTAGGACTTTCAAATGGGACTCTGACTTCAGAACAAGAAATAGAAGATATTATTTACTTTGATGAATTTAATATTTATATTAAATTTAGAGTCCTTTTAATATTGTAAATTAAAATATATTATTTAATTTGAATATTAGTAGGATAATTATTCTTTGAATATGTCAATTTAAAAAAGTATGTGTTATCTTTTTAACTTTGAATATATTTCAAATTATATACTTTTGTATATTTCAAATTAATATAATATTTATTTAATTTGAATAATAAAATGAGTGTATATTTATTTAATATTTTAAATTTTAAATATATTATTATATGTTTAAATTTAGATATTAAAAGATGTTTAGTTGGAGTAAAACACTCTTGAAAATGTGTTAGTCGGCTCACTTGGTTATACAACTCTTAAAGATGTGTCTCGGTTCAGCTTCAAAATTTTTCCTGGGATGCAATTAGCCTTTCCTGAGATGTAACCAGATTTTCTTGTGAATTTGCTAACTTTCCTATGATTTATTCCAATTATGGATTTTGTGTTTACTGTTGGAGGGGAGGTTTTGGCTGATAAGCTGGCTTTTGATTTGTTGCATAACTGAAGTTTGGGTGGTCTCGCCATTCTAGATTATAAGTATTGATATATGGATTGTATTGTATTTGTAGAGGACCTGGAAAGTTTCCTACGACATTGATTTCTGCATTGCCTCCTTCTTGTATCACCGGGCATCAATCTGTTGAATGGTCTAGCTCCGTGCATATCCCACATGCTCTTGTTGCTCCAGATTTTCCTGCAACAAGTGAATTAACTACTTTAGTCAATTTGTCTAACTTATTTTCAAGAGAAAATGTACTTATCTCGTGAATCCGTTGGTTGGGGTCACTTGAAAATTGTTGAGAGTTGGCTTCCATTGTTGAACTCAATTCCCTCACTGTTGTTGGGGTCATATTGACTAATGCTCCTCCACTGGAGGCATCTATCATTTTCATTTTCATTGTTAAAAGGCCTTCATAAAAGTATTAAATTAACATTTTCTCACTTAATTCATGTTGCAGACAACGTGTGCAAAGCTTTTTAAACCGTTCCCAATAGTCATAAAGACTTTCTTCGCTCTTTTGCTGAATGGAAAGAATGCTCATTCGTAACTCGCTAGCTTTAGCCGCTGGGAAGAACCTGTGAAGAAATATTCAACTCATGTTAGCCCATGAATTAATTGAATTTGGATGTAAATAAAATAACCAATATTTAGCCAAGTCGACTAAAGAGAAAGGGAAAGTTTTCAATTTAATTTGATCCTCAGTAACTCCCTGTGGTTTCATGCTAGTGCAAACCACGTAGAACTCCAACAAGTGTTTGTGCGGATCTTTAGTGGGAAAGCTGTGGAAGGTGGGAAGAAGATGAATAAGTCTCGTCTTTAATTGAAACGGAGTCCCGCCACTAGGAAAATTAATGCATAATGGCGTCTGAGTGACAGGAGTTGCGACTAGCTCTCAGATCATTTATTCTTCTTCTACCATTGAGATTTGATCTTCGTTGTATGTTCCTGCTTCAGAGTTTATTTTTGGGTTTGATTCTGTTTCAAAACTCTGCTCTTATTCTTCTTGTCTTTTTATTTTTTTTTTCTTGAAGCATTTGTGCATGGATTCTTCGTGCTCGTGCTTTGATCTCCGGGTCTAGATTTGCAAATTCACATGGGTTTCTTATGGTCGTAAATAAAAACTAGAAAAATAAATCAGCACTTGCCGTTAGTCCCCGATAACGACATCAATTTGATAACCGTCATTTTGCTATAAAAAATAATTTTGACTTCTTAATAAATAAAAAGGGAAAGTAGTATAGAGAAGCAGGGTCGATCCAATGGGACTGTAGTATTTCTGATTTAGTAAAACTCTTTCTTGATTTAGAAGAATATAAAATTCCAGATAAAGTTGAAAAGATAAAATAAAGTAATTAATTATAATTTAAAAATAATAAAATATAATAAAAAATAATTTTAAAGATAATAATAAAGATAAAAAGGGGTTTTAAATTATTTAAAGAAATACAAAGAAAAAGATTAAAAATAAATAAAAGAGATAGAGATAAAGAAAACTTATGGTAAAAGCAGTCTAAGACTTCAACTTTGCCTCAAATTCCTCGGATCATCGAAAAAGATCTTTACTTCAAGATTCACGTCGGCTACTACAAGAACAATTCTTCACTACCGACTCAGATTATGTTGTTTCAACAATAACTGATTTCGATCTCAGTTTCCTCTTAGCAAATAATTTTGCTAAGTTTGTTCTCGGAAGTCGAATGTAGTTCAATAAGAAAATCCTTCTTCGAACGTTAATCATAACAACATCCAGACCAACGTTGACTTTTGGTTTTGAAATTCGTTTTGATTTGAAAAGTAAACCCATAAAACAAAGAGAAAAATCCGAAGCGATTTAAGTACCTTACAATTCTCACGTTTGAATTGAGCATTCGCTTTAGTCTTCAGCTTGAAAGAAAATTAGCTAAGCATGACCAAGTCATAGTTAGCATCTTTGAAAACGAAATTCTAAAAGAAAATAAAGAGATATGCAAAAGCTAGAGAGAAAAAGAAAATTAATTTAATTCTGAGAAGTGAGAGATATGTTTCTAGGCTTACCCTAAGAGGGTATTAATAGCCTTCAAATTCCTAAAAACAAACTAAAGATAATTCCTTAAAATAATATCTTAAATCCTAATTAAAACACTTAAAACTATTTAATCTAAAATTTCTAAAACAAAGATAAGATAAAATACTATTTAAAATAATATCCTAAATCCTAATTGAAATACTAACATCTATTTAAACTAAAATACGTAAAAAAAAGATAAAATATAATGTTTAAAATATTATCCTAAAACTTGAGTTCAATCCAAATCTGAATTGCAGAAACGTTCAGCCAATCCATTCGTGTTTCTAGAAAAGTTGACTGAATATTCTAGAAGGTGCTGACGTCATCACCTCGTCGGATGTTTCATGCTCGAATTCATGTCCACTAATCCATCTTTGATTCTGAAAATAAAATAAAATAATTGCAAAATTCTTTCCTTTTAGTTTAATTTCCAGAATCTGGCGTCCTGCACAGAAAGTAAATCAAAACGAACAAATAAGTCACAAAAACCAATGATTAAGAAATAATTTAAAAGTAAAATATTAACTAAATTAAGCACTTATCATGCAACAACGTGGAAAGTAAGATGAAATAAAAAATCAGATTCGATTGATTAGAGTATAGCAATTTGGTAGGGAATTGCAGTATAAATATAAATCGAATAGATGAGGCAAAAGGCAAGCAAAGTTTTTGTTATACAAACTGCAAATTCGCAAGTAGTAAAAGATAATATTTGTGATTCAAACTGAAATGGATTCAACGGGGAAGATGAAGAGCTCGTGGAACATGTACATTGAAGAAGCACTTCCAAAGCTGGAGTCTCGCAATATGTTTACGCCTCTAAGGCCCATGAATATACCCATTGCAGGAGAAGGAGCAGGAGAAGGAGAAGGAGCTCAAACCAAGTTCGATGAAGATGAATATCAAACATACGATGAGATTCAGCCTTGGGATCGACTTGCTGCTCAAATTGAACTCCCACATTCTTTCTTCCAACGATTATTGAATGGTATGTGTTCTAACATTCACGCTTAATTTAATATATGATTTTAGGTACATGTAATGTATGCGCATGCAGGAGTTGAGCTTGTCAGCAAATATGAACTCCAAGAAAATGAAAGAATATGTTCAAACCAGGAGACGGAGTACAAGAAGCTTATTCTATTCGCTGGAAATGATTTCTTGGGTTTGAGTAGGCATCCCACCATTGCAAAAGCAACTGCCAAGGTTTTTTTTAAAGAATTTGGAGTATAATGTTGAAATTCATATCGTACATCAATGAATGATTTTTCAACTTCAACAGGCAGCGGTGGAACAGGGAACTGGTCCAAGGGGATCTCCACTCATCTGTGGATATACCAATTATCACATGGCACTGGAATCCAGCTTGGCGAAGTTAAAGAAGAAAGAGGTATATCATATCATATCACACTACTTTTTCCTATAATTTCTTGAACATTCAAATTCAATGGCTTCATTCATTAGTATATTTGGGATTGTAGGCTTGCCTTCTTTGCACATCAGGCTTTGGAGCCAATATGGCGGTGATGGTTGCAATCGGAAGTATTGTGCCGGTGTTATGTGAAGGAAGGAGGCCAACAAAGGAAGAAAAGGTTTCCGTATTCTCTGATGCACTTAACCATGCCTCCATTGTTGATGGCCTTAAACTCGCTGATCGACTTGGAGGAGTTGAATTATTTATGTATAAACACTGTGACATGTCTCATCTCGATGCACTCCTGTACGTTGTTTTATGTGTTAACATGATTTCTTTGGATCATTAAAATGTTATTACTACTACCATCTAATCTAACAGATGAAAATTTCACAGAACAAACTGTAAAAATACGAGAAAAGTGGTGGTGACTGATAGGTAAGCCGGTCGTTTCTTCTTTCAGTTTTAGTTTATGTTTATCTGTCTTCTGGTACGACGAAACAACATCTTGCTAAATCTATCTTCTATTAACAGCTTGTTCAGTATGGATGGAGATATTGCACCCATGGCTGAGCTGGCTCAGCTTCGCAAGAAGCATGGGTTTTTGTGGGTCCTTGATGATGTAAGTCCTTCCTTATTCAATTATAAGAATCCATTGATTATAACTTTGTGGGTCAATGTTGTACTTTTTCAGGCTCACGGAACATTTGTTTGGGGGAAGAATGGAGGGGGACTAGCTGAGGAATTCAACTGTGAGTACGATGTGGACATATCCATTGGCACATTGAGTAAGGCAGCATCTTCTCTGGGAGGGTTCGTAACTTGCAGGTAATTAATGGCTTTAGCTTATATATATGTTTAAAGTGCATCATACAAGTTTATCATCTCCGAATAATAAATCTACAGCAAAATCTGGAAACAATGGATCCAATCAAGGGGTCGCTCTTTCATATTTTCAACAATTGCACCTGTTCCCTTAGCTGCTGCCTCTTATGCATCGGTGGTGGTTGCAAAGAAAGAAACATGGCGTAGAAGGGAAATCCAGAACCGAATGAAGGAGTTGCAAGCTCTCACTGGAATCCCAGTCAAAAGCCAGATAGTATGCGTCATTATTGGAGATATGATGCAGGCTATTAAAACCAACCAGTTTGTTTTCTTTCTCATTCTCTTATCTCTCACCTCTGTTTCATATCTTCTCTCTTCATTCTACACCTTCCTCTGATATGCCATTGATTATATATACTCAGTGAATTGCTTAAATCCGGTTTCTATTGCGTGGCTGTCGGACCACCAGCAGTCGCTCCGAATACAGCAAGGTCCGAAAACCTTACCACCGCATAAATTATTCACATATATAATCTTTACTTATTTATTTTTCATTCAGGTTACGGTTGACTCTCACTGCTGTACACACATCGGAAGATATAAAAAGGCTTGCTGCAATAATATCAAAGTACGTCAAGTTTCAAGTTCCCAGAAGCAGCAATTGCTCCGATTATATAACACCCAGACTTTAGCTTATGTGTTGTATCGCAAACATGGGCTTCGTATTGTTTTATCACCAAACAAAATAACAATGGTCTTAAACGGCTAGACCTAAGTACTTGAGTTTCTCAAGCTGTTTTGTGTTTGTGTAATGCTTTCCTTGACTTTGTACCTTTCCATACAATGTTTGCTTCAATTACAGCTTCTGCTATTAAGAAATCTTTTATTAGTTTCTTATGTAATCTGCGTACCAGACAACAAAACAAAGGGCTTTTAACAGATTACTAAAAGCTTTCTACAGTCCATTGTTCTCAGTGGCATGATTGTTGAATTATTACCAGCATATTATTTCCGCCTTGGATAATTTTTAGTTAATTGAGTTTTAAGAAGTGTGCTTACCTATGATTTCATGTTAAGTATGTGTTAAGTAATTATGCATGTTAGCTAGCTTATTATGGTCAAATAGATTAAGTTATGTTAGTAGTATGCATGCACATGTTGAATTGGTAAATTTGAATGTTCCTTTCCATTGCAATATCTCAAAATAAATTGACTATGTTTAAACGTGTTTATGCTTGTTTTTGCTTGTATGACTTAGATGCATTGTAGGACTTTCAAATAGGACTCTGACTTCAGAACAGGAAATAGAAGATATTAGTTACTTTGATGAATTTAATATTTATATTAAATTTAGAGTCCTTTTAATATTGTAAATTAAAATATATATTATTTAATTTGAATATTAGTAAGATAATTACTCTTTAAATATGTCAATTTAATAAAGTATGTGTTATCTTTTTAACTTTGAATATTAAAGATAATTATATACTTTTGTATATTTCAAAATAAAATAATATTTATTTAATTTGAATAATAAAATGAGTGTTAATGAATAAGTAATTTTATTTTAAAGGTATAAACTTTTATAAAATTATACTAAAGATTTAAAAATATAAAACAATAAAATTTTAAGAATGCAAGTTATATAAAAATTTGAGATTTTTTTGAAGAATATAATTTCCCCAATATTCCCTGGATTCATCACTGTCCAAAGGTGAGATAAAAGCCAAGTAGATCAAATCAAAGCATTAAAATGGAAATGGACTATTCAAGCAATTGAAGCCACAACAAAGGCATATTTGTCTTGGTATATTTGTACAAATTATCCCACATCGCTTTGATGTAAGCTGGGCACGCTATTTAATATTTTAAATTTAAAATATATTATTATATTTTTAAATTTAGATATTAAAAGATGTTTAGTTGGAGTAAAATACTCTTGAAAATCCCATATAAATACTAAGCAAACCTATTAGGGTTTTCACATCTCAAAATTCAAGAAGTTTTTTTTCTCTTGAAATATATTTTCTCCCATTCTCATAAAATATTCTTTTTCTCCCTTAGTTTTTCGATGATAATCGAAGACAAGGACAGTTTGTGATTTCTACTGTTGTGCTACTGTAGTTGATCATCAAGTTGTTGTATCCTGTAAGACAGACGACCAAGAGATCTCGAGCACTAAGGAGTAATCGAAAATTTGTCTTAAGGAATCTGTGTAGCGACAAGCCTCACCTTATTCCGATCACAAGATCAAATACAATAAGAGTATGTTATTTCCTTTTATAATTCTCTTTTATTTTAAAGTATTTGATTTAATTTTTTTTTAATTTTTCTCAGGTTCATATTTAGTCTCGGATTCACTACAAGAAAATATACCTTTAATGACACATGAACGATGACACACGCTAATTTATGACTTGCAAAATAGGTGTGTCATAAAAAATGTCATGTTTCTTAAAATATGAACGATTTATGGCTTACAATAATGTGTGTCGTATTTAATAGTCATAATCCAAAAAATTTGTAAAAACACGGAGTACAATTTTAATTGTGTGTCATCTGTAAAAGTCGTATTTTAATTCCCCCCCTTTATTTTCATCATTTCCCGCTTCCCTTTGTTGCTCTAGAAAATTAAGCATTCAAACTACAGAAACTAGATGGAGGAAGATCTAGACAGGTGATTTTATGCTCTTCTCCTCAGCATGTTTTAGCTTCTGTGATTTGTAACTTTTATCTGAAGTTTTGTCTCTTTGTTGCTTCCCTTTGTACCTTAGCTTATGTGATTTGTAATCTTCTGGCACCATTCGTTTCAATGGCAGAAATGATGAGAAATGATCAGACTTCACCAGATATTCAGGTCAACACATTTTCTCTCCTGAATTTTCTATTAGTTTCATGCTTTACTTCTTTAAGTTATAATATGTTCTGTCTGGAATTTTTTAGACTGAGCTCTTGCTCTCTTTTTATGAAGCTGCTAAAGGATGCACAAAGGATCTATGTTTTGATGCATTTGTTCCTTGTGATTCTTGTGGTAAGTGGAGTAAAAAGATTGCTTGAATTATGACACATTCAAGAATCTTACAAGCACAAATATAGTAAATTACATGCATTAATGCCCTTGTACTTCGTAATTTATGTTTGTCCAAAATTATTCTGTATTCTTGTTACTAATATTTTATAGCATTATGTTAAATGTATTTCTCTAATCTTTCCATTTTTGGGAAGGATTTCTTCCTCCGGTTTTTATATATGTAGTTTTCTCATGCCTTGTTTATTTCTTAATGCAGATGGGTGTGGCTATCCACCAAATGCCAAAGTTAAAGTTTGTCCAATTTGCAGAGGCAAAGAGACTGTGAGTTTATAAATCCTCCCAAACGGGTTCACTTTTTTGAAGAGAATACATGTTACCTTTTATTTACTATACTTTATTGACTCTTTAACTCTTAACAAGGTTACAATTTCTCCTTTTACATCAACATGCAACACTTGTAACGGATTGGGACGAATAATCAAGGTCTGGTTTCATTTTCAATAAAACCATAATTTTCTTTTACTTGTATATCATATTAACAATTAACATGGTTTTACATATATGATTCAGGAATACTGTATATCATGCCAAGGATCTGGGGTTGTTGAAGGTGTTAAGGAAGTTAAAGTTACAATACCTGCAAGTACATATTAGCTGCTTTTCTTTGACAAAAAACTTTTTCAAGTTCAGAAGATTTGAGACGTAGCTTTGATTTTTAGCAGTTTATATAAAGAAAGGGTTTCATAGGAATTCCTCATATGGTTTATCATATAGCCTTGAGATCAAATTCGTAGCTCTTTTTTTTCTCTCCCCTCCTATGGTTGGTTTTTCAGATCTTAGAGTGTTATTTCTCTCTCTTTTTCAATTTTTTTTTATTTTCCCGTTTCCTTTTCCTAATTTTTTATTGCAATGCTTCGTTAGTAATACAGTTTTAGGTAATTTACCCATCTTTATGAAAGTATTACTTTTAGTTTCTGCATTTTGCATGGATGCATGAAATATCAAACTAGTTCTAGGATGTAACCTTTGTCTGCATAGGTGGCTACTTGACTGTCACAAAGAATATATAGCTTAAGATTGCAGCATTAATTTTATTGACTCCTTTGTATTTTTCTATAAAATGATTAGGTGTGGATTCTGGAGATACAATACGTATACCAGAAGCTGGTAATATTAAGCGATAGGGAAATCAACCTGGTAACTTGTTTATTAGGATAAAGATGTAGTTCCTTCTATTGCCTTGTATATTTAAGAAGCGCATTACTGAAAGTAAGTTATGTGCAACTGTAGATTCATTTATGGTTTTGAAAATTTTTGCTTATCAGTTTTGTTGATCTACTTTTTCTTTGAGCTGGGATACATAATACCTTTTCATGAAACTAGAATATGATCATTTTTGAAACTTGATTTGAGGTTGCCAAATTGGGTAACAGAGAGGTAAAAAACTAATTACTATTTGATGGTCGATTTATATATCATTCTTGCTTCTGAACTTTGCTTTTATAATCTAGGTTACAGATGATCCTGTCTTTTCTAGAGATGGTACAGATGTTTATGTCAATTCTAATATTGGCCTTACTCAGGTAAGAACCTGGGCTATGCAAAATAATTACTGCACTTGACTATGTTCCATATAGTTGGACCAGATCTGATATTTCACCTACATTCAAAATATTTGATGCTGGAATCTTATTTTCTCTTTACTTATATTTGTTCTTTGTTTCCTGATGCCATTTGTCTTACCCTGGTCATTTATTTGGCTTTTATTGTATATTATCCCTTTCAGTGGAGATATCTTCGTTGATTTCTGAGTGTCCAAGCCTGCTTCCTTTTGAATATAGCTTTTCGTTGCCAAATAATCTTATAGATTAGCTAACAGAATCCAAATATTTCTATCTGTAATGAATGTTTGGATCTCTTACAGGCAATTCTTGGTGGTGAAGTTGAGGTGCCTACATTGTCAGGGATGGTTCAAGTGAAAGTAATTCTCTTGGTTTTATGCAACTCTTTTATTTATTTGTGCATTTCACTTTGGTGAGAGTTACTGAAAGGAAAACAAGAAAAGAAAAAAGAAAAAAAAGTGTTTAAATCTTTCTTTATTAGAGGAGGTTGTCTAGTTATACAAATGTAAGTACTAAATCTTTGAATGTCATTGGACATGAGCCGCAGTCTTGTCAAGAGTTGGGCCTGTTAATGTGTAAAACCTGACTTGAATTTGTCATTTGATATAAGATAATTTGACCTTTTCTTTTTGGTCCACTATATAGAGATTCATTTTTCATTTATTAACTTTTAACAATCTACATGTGTCATTGTATTTGGCAAAAACCATTTTGTGCTTTGAAATTATGGTGTTCTCATATACCAAAAGGATGCCAACATGGAGAACTTGTTCTAAGAGGCAAAGTATGTCTAATCAATAATCATTCCCCTACTGTACCACCTCTCTCTATTTCTTTATGTTGCTTGAACATATTTTATTGTGCCATTCTTGCTACCAATGCGCTTTCTTTGTGAGTTCCTGCAGGATTGCCAGAGTATGGTTTTCTACTATATCATGGAGTTCAGTATGTCCGCTTCCGCGTTAATCTGCCAACGTAAGCTTCCTTTAGCTTTTTCCTACTTACGTTATTGGTTGGGTGTTTCTAAATTTATTACTGATGATGTTAAGATATATAGGTATGTTCAGGATAACATTGTACCAAATTAGTCTATATGTTGTAACTTATCAAGTTAGGAACTAGGACGACTTATGTCTCTGAAAGGTTTTCGTTGGCTCTTAACTTGAAGTATGGCTACTGCGTGTTGTTTCTGCAGATCAGAGATTTTGGATTATCAAAGAATGCATATGTAAAATTGGTCATTTTGAAGATGTTTACTGCTTTGGGCATTTACTCAGAAAGTTTTGAGAAGCCTTTCCTGGAGTGTACATCCGAGTTTTATGTAGCTGAAAGAATGAAATACATGCAGTAATCAGATGTTCCAGATTACTTGAAGCATGTAGAGGTACCTCTTCATATTTCACTTTCTCAGTTAGCAGTGATTGTTACTCTGTATTTTGAATTGTGCATGTTTTATCCTTCTAAAAAGAATGTTAAATTTGTCACAATATTCCATATATATGGAATTTGAATGTTTATCCCTCTACAATTTTTGTGTAAGTTTATGTAACTGTTTGTGTGTGTATTGATGAAGAAGAGGTTACATGAAGAAAATGAAAGATGTTTACTTTACATGGATGATATTACAAGAAAACCACTTATAGCAACAGGAGAATGGACACCGCAAAGAATATACAGATGATGACATTGATGATATTCGCAAAGAATGGGTATCTTATGTGGTAAACTTTATTATGCCGTGATATTTTGTATCGACATATGATTACAATATTTTTGATAACTTAATGTGAATATGTTGTATACAAATGGATTGCTTATATATAATATGATATATATTTAGTATTATGAGGCATTAAATGTGATTAAGTTTTATTATTTGTCAATCTACAATATATATATATAAATATATATATATATATATATATATATATATATATATATAATTCACGAAATACAATCACGACACACGAATGTGTGTCATTTTCATTTATGACGGGGCTTCAATGACACGCAATGTAAGTCATAAATGCATGTCATAAATTTATGACACACAAATGTGTGTCATCTTCATTTATGACGGGGGCTTCAATAACGCGCAATGTAAGTTATAAATGCGCGTCATAAATGCATGTCATAAATGCGCATCATAAATTTATGACACACAGTTGCGCGTCATCTTAAATTCATGTTGGTGGCTTCAACGACATGTAAATGTGTGTCATCCATCCACTCCCATAGATGACGGGCAATGCGCGTCATTAAAGGGGTTTTTTCTACTAGTGATTGTTACTTTAGTCAATAATCTTAAGACATATTCTCCTCTTCTACCTTTCTTAATCCAATATAATTAAAAATTGTGGGAAAACGACATAGTAAACAATTTGTTTCGGTATTTATCATGTCGTCTTAACAGGTTTACTGGAATTTCAAGTGGATAAAAATGTGTAACAGAAATTGTCGTGAAATTAACTGCGGTTACTGATTTTGTTTCAGAATATTGATTTTGTCTGATAACAAAACCAAAAATAAACGAGAATTAATTTTCTGCTTATTGGAATTCTTTCTAATTTTATAATTTTTTTTTTTATTTTTATATTTTAAAAGTTTATGTTTTGGTCTCTAAATTGAACATGTTCATTTAGGACCCTAAATGATGTCCGATTGACCTGAAAATTTACATGTTACTAATTAAGGAATACTTAGGAATAGTGATGATCTTAATTTGGCATTTTGACATTGAATTGTTTGGTTTTGTGTAATGATTGTTATACCCTTGACTGCTTGTTGTGACTATCATGCAATGTTCTGAATGTTATGCGATTTTAAGTTCATCATTAATGTCCACTTCCATGTGTTGCATGATGTTTGATTTTAATTTGTACACTTCCACTTAGTGTACATGTTTTAGGCTTTTGTTTTGTTCGACAAGATCAGAACCTAATGTGTTATGAGCTTTAGGGGTATAGTTGGCATGCCAAGAGTCGAGAGTTCTACGTGGTCCTTCGGAATATATATGTAATCCTTTGGAACGTATATGTGGTTCTTCGGGACACATATTTGGTCCTTTGGAATATATATGTGATCCTTTAGGATATCTATGTTGTCCTTCAGGGCATTTCTACGTGGTCCTTCGGGACAAATTCTATATGCCCCTAGTGGGAATTTACACGAGCTGTGGTGATAGCATATGTGCACAACCTCAATGTTCTCACATATCTTTAGTTACAAGAAGTATACATGGGCTAATAAAGAGATAACAACAAATACACTGTATGAGATGTATATGCTTTGTGATATGAAATGTATTACATGAATTATATGTGTTGTGTTTATTGTTTTGTTAAATGAATCATATAATAGTTAAAAATGCTAGGTACAAGAATATATGACTAAAAGATATGAAGGAGTATAATACTGATAAGGAAATGTGGTTAATGATGAAAATGACAACATATGTATATGTATAAATTTGAATATATGAAATGTTATATTGTTTTGTGTGATATCATTGTATGAATTTTTCATGCATTGTTAAGTATTTAGAGTTTCTATTATAAGTTTAAAGGCATCACTAAGTCATCAACTTAGCGTGTGAATGTTTCACACGTAGGTGTTACAATAATGTTTAAATTATTATCCTAAAACTTGAGTTCAATCCAAATCTGAATTGCAGAAACGTGAAGCCAATTCATTCGTGCTTCTAGAAACGTTGACTAGATCTTCTAGAAGGTGCTTACATCATCGCATTGTCGGATGTTTCATGTCTGAATTCAAGCCCACTAATCCAGCTTTGATTCCGATAATAAAAAAATGCATAATTCTTTCGTTTTAGTTCAATTTCCAGAATCTGATGTCCTGCACAGAAAGTGTACACCCCCACCCCGTACCCGACCCGGATACGAATCTGAGGTGTCACATTGACTTTTCAAACTTTGACTCTGGACAAAATTTAAAAAAAAATTAAAACTTCCATTGAAATAAAAGCGATTTATCTACATAAATTGACCAAAATAACCAAAATTGATCAGAGCAAATTCAACTCAATCACTTAGTACATGTCAACTATATTCAAATTAACCAAACACATTTAAATCATCTATTTTCTGATCTGAAAATTTTGTAAGGGAGATTCTGACCTGTTTTGCTCTTCCTCGCTTCTATTATTGTTTATGTAACCTACGTGTGAAACAATCACACGTTATGTCTATGACTTAGTGATGCAATAAACATATAATGTAACTATAACTTGTAATCATGCATGAACTATTACTGCTATCACTCATACCCTTATTCATGTAACAAATCCCTATAACACATATGCAATATATCATTACATGTAAGAACATATATACACGTATTTACTCATCATTTCCATCATTAACCTCATTTCATTATCAATATCATTATTATTTATCCCACTTCGTATATATATATATATATCCTCTTATACCTAGTATTTTACCCCACATTTAACTCATTTAATCATACAATCCACATATAATCATATAAATCATATAATACAATTCATAGCACCAAAAGCATACAAATCATATGTAATATGTTTGTTGTTATTTCTTTATTAGCCCATGTACACATGTGAGAACTATAGATATGTGAGTCTATAGAGGTTGTGCACAAATACTGTCACCACAGCTCGTATAAATGCACCTAAGTGCCGTGTAGAATAACACCGAAGTGCCATATAAAATGTCCCTAAGGACCACGTAGAAAATTCCTTAAGAATCATATACATATACAAAGGATCAAGTATGTGTCTCAAAAGACATCACACATGTTCCAAGGAATACATATATGTCCCGAAGGACCGTGTAGACCCTCGACTCTTGGCATGCCAACTATACCCTAGCTCTCATGACACATAACATGGGTAGTATTATCTATGTCATTTCATATTCCCACATTCATAACACTTATCTCTTATCGCATGTCTGATCTCTTATAATCATGTAATCACATAACTCATGTCATTTCTTGTGAAATCATACATATTATGTAAGACATATCAGACATGTACACACAAATCACCTCCATATAATTCACATGATTTATTATCTCGTAGATTATATCACATTTTCATACAATTTCACAAATCATTGCCATATATGGATATCACATTTGTACTTAATCACATAGATAATGTTATATAACATTAAAATCCCACAATTCCTATTTTGTAGCTTATATATTGTTCTTATATCTTTTTATAACCGTATAAACACCTAGATCATAATTTCCTAATTTATTTAACATAATCATATCATCATTTATATTCATAACCCCTAGCTCATATTTTGTTCTCTTATGCTTACATAGATCCTATAACATATATTGTAGCATACTAACATATATCACTTATATAAATTCATTTATATACAAATTTCTTATATTCTCTTAATTAAAGTTTACATTACTCTTATAACCTTTTCCTATGACTTTATAGATCTTTACCATGAAATTTCTATATCATAGCTCATCTAAGCACATCAATATTTCTCATACAACTTATCTCTCATATGATTATCATTAATTATGTACAGATCTCCTAATTGATATTCTATTTTCATATTGTTCTATACATCAATGCTAGTTAGTTAATCTCACTTTTCATTTAATACTATAAGTAAATTATAATAGTTTCCATAAACTTGACTCATGTAATTTATGTTTTTCTATTATATCTTCATCTAAACATATATTTACATGTTCATGATCACTTAACTTATTTTCTTTCTATGGTTATCACATACAACATTTACTATTATACATGATTCGTGACCTTATAACTTATTCCACATATTCATACATCTCATAAGGTTCACATATAGATACATATGTTGTTTCCATATAACCCATATCATATAAATTCACACCTCATATCATATAATATGAACAAAGCATATGCACATAATACAAACTTAATCATGCTTCTATTCATGAAAACATATAAAATATTGGAAATAGACTTATCGCAAGTCTAATCTCCATATAATAATATGCACAATCTAATAATATTCACTCACCTTGGCCTCACTAAGTTCCAATCCACTTTTATGATTTCCTCTATTTCGATCAATCTTAACTTGATAATCGTTCTGGAACTTTATCTCGATCGATATCTACACAATCATATATTTATACTATCAGTATCCAATCGATATACTATAATCTATCACTTCTTAGACCAAGAGAAAAGCTAATTTCATCTTTTAATGAAGGCATGCATCATTGCACTCTACAGTGTATCGATGCATTCCTTAACGGGTGCATCGATGCACTACCTGTGCATCGGTAAACAAATCCTATTCGATGTTTGTATTTTAAACGGATGCATCGATGCACTCCTTATGCATCGATGCACTATTGGAATTCGATGTTCAATATTTTGAGAGTGCATCGATACACATTCAAGATGCATCGATGCACACAACCCAAAATTTACATTTTAAGCACGAAATCCACTCTCTTTCAGCTTAACTCTTCATCTTTCACCTTCTTTAATATACCTAACTTTCATATACATACTTAAACTCATTTCTACTCCATAATCACTTCTTTAAACTCAAAATTCTATCTTCCATATGAAATCCAAAATCGTACTAAATTTTCTACTTGTTCTAAATCAAATTTTATTACTTCATGTCTCTTAATTAGATTGATGACAAGTCAAATTTAACTTCCAATTCTAGTTAAGAACTCTATTCCAAGATTTCATCCAAGAACCTCAAATCTTTAATCCCTCCTAACTCTATCATACTTTGATTTTAAGATAACGTAAGCTTTCCTTAAGCTTAGTTATCATCTAATAATCAAAACTCAATCTTAAAATCAACAATTAATCCATAAACAAAGAAACTCACATTTGAGCTTGGAGATACGGGAGGAGGAAGAAGAAGAAAGAAAACTCTGGATAATTATCTCATTTCCCACATGGTTCCTTATCTTATAAAAGGAATATAAAAATCTTACTTGTCAATTGACCATTTTACCCTTTAATCCATTCAATAATTACTAAATAACCTTCATCGTATTTCCAATAAATCATTAAACTATTTCATTATTCTACTTTAGTCACCAAATTCTAAAACTTTACAATTTAGTCACTAACCCGGTATTGCGGATGTAACAGAAAGTGAATCAAAACGAACAAATAACCCACAAAAATCAATGATTAAGGAGTAATTTAAAAGCAAAATATTAACTAAATTAAGCACTTATCAAATTATCTCTCACTTATTCAATGCTTGTCCTCAAGCATTCATCAATTGACATATCAAAATTATAAGTTGTCATCTTCAATTCTAATTTATTTCTCAAACTTTCAATCTAATTAAGTCCATGATATTTGCCGAATTAAAGTTACAATCAAGCAAAGACACAACTAAGAAAATTTAAGGTAAGAAAGATATCCCAATTAAATGCCAAATTCAATGAAAGATGACTCAATACCTTACAAAGATTCACACATGTTCGCTCAAAGTGTTTGGGGATAGTGAAATCGCTCAAACTGAAACTAACCAATATATTACCATAGGCTTGGAATCCAATCAAGTGTCCACTACGAAAAATGAACATAATACAATAATCAAGGGGTCTTAAATACGGTGTAATGAGGCTTAGGTTAGGGTAGGGAAAAGGCCAAAAAGAAAGGTTTAAAATGTCAAAACTAGAGATCAAAATATTTAAGAAAAATCCAAGAATTAACATGAAACACAATGAAAGATGAAAGGCAATTGAAACGATCGATTTTTCCTTCTTCTTTTTTTGTTCTCTGTAAATAGTGGACATTTTTTTTTTTTTCCTTTTTTTCTGCTATTCAAAATAGTTAATTTTTCTGCTGTTCGAAACAATGAACAATTGTTTTTCAACTTATTTTCGTAACAGTGATTTTTTTTTCATTTTTTTCGTAGAACAAGATTGATACAAGATCTCAAGTCTCGGCAAGGGTGTGAAAAGAGAGGAAAATAAAAAGAAAGACTTCGGGTTTAATTATGAGGTGTAAAACAAAGAAAGAGAAATAAGCTCAAATATGGTTCACTAGTGGATATATAAACAGGTAGGCTTTTTGGGAAAAATGGGTTTATCTTAGTTGCCCCTATCACATTAAAACATTATGTTCAACACGTAGTCTCGATATACATTGTGATTACAAGTTCTAGAACATCCTAATTAGTTTGACACAAACAAGTCAAACAATGAGCAAGAAAGAAACTGTATGCTCGTTAGACTCAAATCTCACATGAAACGTTTATATGCAATGAGTCAAGTTCATCTCTATCTACAAAAGCATGAAATATCAATACTCAACAAAAAAATCACCAACTATACCAATCACTAATCATGCAAATTAAATTCGATCAAAACATGATCATAATCCAAAAGGAAGCAAGAGTATAAAGCAAAGTTTAAGACTAGAAACCAACAATCCCAACATATCAACATTAGAATAACTCAATTTCAAACAATTAAACGAGTCAAGGAAAAATTTGACGACATGCTTATTCTTCCCCCCTCACTTAATTCGTTTTATCCCAAAATGTATATCGAATTGAAAAACAAAGAAATAGAAAAGGAATACTCTTCAATCTAGTGGCGACCGCGATGACGTCCGCATCGTGATGAGCCCGGGATAAGGTAAGAAAGAACCTCGACAAGGTTGGCTTCAATAGTGTCAAGGCGACCAGACACACCTTGCATCTCAGCTCGCATATCCGGTTGGGAACTGGCTGCCGGAGGTGGTTCAATCTGCCTCATGTACACGCGTCCATTACGTGGTGTAATGGTGTCGGGAGGTACAATGTAGGGGCAGAGGGAGTGCCTACGAGAAGTCCCATTGAATCCCAATACCTAGCATCAAGTGGATCCATAGAAAAAGCATGAGTAAAATTTGCAGTATCAAAGGTCAATGGAAACAAACGAGATGCTAAATGTAATATATAGTCCAAGAATCAAGGGTCGATTGGTTCATACAACTCACACCAATGCTCGAGCAAACCAATATCCTAAGTTTACCTTTGTTCCGGTTTGCATACACCATAAGAAAAATAATTCAACATTAGATGTATCATTACGACCGAAATAGTTGTTGGCAAGGAACATGTGTATGTAACGGAGAGCGGGGTCGTGAATATGCCACGCTTTTATAATGCGTGCATCGAATTGAGTGCATAATTTGTAAGTGCCTCATAAGCTTTATCAATGTCAAAATCTTGTGGAATCTCACACAAAAGATATCAGATAATCATGGTCCGTGACATTGGTCACGAACCCCATAGAGAAGTTGAAATCATTTAATGACATCCTAAAATATTGTCCTAGCAGCCGAAAAGTAATAACATCAGGTGTATTCATAGATATGACAGGACGCTGTAGAAAAACAAAAGAAGTATAGAATTCGAACACCAATTCATAGTGAATATCAAATCTAATATTCGAATAAGGAGTCCAACCAATAGCATCAAAATAGCGCATCACAACATCACGTAAGTGTAAAGTGTCGAGTGTACGTGATGGAATATACTTACACACTTGAAACCTACGGTTACGAATGCTATCGAAACTCCTTACGTCATCACCATCAAAATCGAGATATCCTTGCAACAACTCCTCGGTGGCACCGAATATGTTCGGAACCTTCTATTCCTTTCATCGAAAGGATCGAACATTTCATCTAGTGGCCCTTCGGTTTCATCCGAGCCATCTTCAAAAGATATAGGTTGTGGCTGCCCAGACGAGCAGCGTAGTGGAGAAGGAGCGGGTCCATATGAGGATGCGGGACTCAATTGTGGTGGTACACCACCCGGAAAATTGAATCCATTCCTAAAAATCTTCAGAATAGCCAAAAACAGGGTGCCACATTAGTAACGGTTCAATATAGACAGGTTTAGAATTTACCTCGGGTTGTTCAAGTGTAGAAAACGGAAGAGACTCGACATTCGGCATTGAAAGTGTTCCCGAACCCGACGGCAAGGAGTAAAACGTTGGGGTCGTCGGTGATAAAGGATTGGACGGTCGTGCAATGCTCGGTCCGGCAGCGTAACGGTGGAATGAGGAACGACCGAATGATGGAGGGAAGGCGGCAGTCTTGGGTGCACGTGTTGCCGTTCTCGGTGGTGATCTTTGTTGCCTTCGTGCACCATTGATTATATGTACTCAGTGAATTGCTTAAATTCGGCTTCTATTGCGTGACTGTCGGACCACCAGCAGTCGCTCTGAATACAGCAAGGTCCGACTTACAACCGCATAAATTATTCACATATATAATCTTATTTATTTTTCATTCAGGTTACGGTTGACTCTCACTGCTGTACACACATCGGAAGATATAAAAAGGCTTGTTGCAATAATATCAAAGTACGTCAAGTTTCAAGTTCCCAGCAGCAGTGATTGCTCCGATTATATAAGTCCCAGACTTTAGCTTACGTGTTGTATCGTAAACATGGGCTTCGTATTGTTTTATCACCAAACAAAATAACAATGGTCTTAAACGGCTAGACCTAAGTACTTGAGTTTCTCAAACTGCTTTGTGTTTGTGTAATGCTTTCCTTGAGTTTGTACCTTTCCATACAATGATTGCTTCAATTACAGCTTCTGCTATTAAGAAATCTTTTATTAGTTTCTTATGTAATATCAGACAACAAAACAAAGGGCTTCTAACAGATTACTAAAAGATTTCTACTGTCCATTGTTCTCAGTGGCATGATTGTTTAATTATTACCAGCATATTATTTCCGCCTTGGATAATTTTTAGTTAATTGAATTTTAAGAAGTGTGCTTGCCTATGATTTCATGATAAGTATGTGTTAAGTAATTATGCATGTTAGCTAGCTTATTATGGTCAAATAGATTAAGTTATGTTAGTAGTATGCATGCACATGTTGAATTGGTAAATTTGAATGTTCCTTTTCCATTGAAATATCTCAAAATAAATTGACTATGTTTAAAAGTGTTTATGCATGTTTTTGCTTGTATGATTTAGATGCATTGTAGGACTTTCAAATGGGACTCTGACTTCAGAACAGGAAATAGAAGATATTAGTTACTTTGATGAATTTAATATTTATATTAAATTTAGAGTCCTTTTAATATTGTAAATTAAAATATATTATTTAATTTGAATATTAGTAGGATAATTACTCTTTGAGTATGTCAATTTAAAAAAGTATGTGTTATCTTTTTTAACATTGAATATTAAAGATAATTATATACTTTTGTATATTTCAAATTAAAATAATATTTATTTAATTTGAATAATAAAAGGAGTGTTAATGAATAAGTAATTATTTTATGTTAAAGTTATAAACTTTTATAAAATTATACTAAAGATTTAAAAATATAAAACAATAAAATTTTAAGAATGCAAGTTATATAAAAATTTGAGATTTTTTTGAAGAATATAATTTCCCCAATATTCCCTGGATTCATCACTGTCCAAAGGTGAGATAAAAGCCAAGTAGATCAAATCAAAGCATTAAAATGGAAATGGACTATTCAAGCAATTGAAGCCACAAAGGCATATTTGTTTTGGTATATTTGTACAAATTATCCCACATCGCTTTGATGTAAGCTGGGCACGCTATTTAATATTTTAAATTTAAAATATATTATTATATGTTTAAATTCAGATATTAAAAGATGTTTAGTTAGAGTAAAACACTCTTGAAAATCCCCTATAAATACTAAGCAAATCTATTAGGTTTTTCACATCTCAAAATTCAAGTAGGTTTTTTCTCTTGAAAAATATTTTCTCCCATTCTCATAAAATATTCTTTTTCTCGCTTAGTTTTTTGATGATAATTGAAGACAATGAAAGTTTGTGATCTCTACTATTGTGCTACTGTAGCTGATCATCAAGTTGTTGTATCCTGTAAGACAGATGACCAAGAGATCTCGAGCACTAAGGAGTGGTCGAAAATTTGTCTTAAGGAATCTGTGTAGCGACAGGCCTCACCTTATTCCGATTACAAGATCAAATACAATAAGAGTATGTTATTTCCTTTTATAATTCTCTTTTATTTTAAAGTATTTGATTTATTTTTTTTAAAATTTTTCTCATGTTCCAATATGGTCTTGGATTGTTACTTTGGTCAACAATCTTAAGACATATTCTCCTCTTCTACCTTACTTAATCCAATATAATTAGAAATTGTGGGAAAACGACATAGTAAACAATTTGTTTCGGTATTTATCATGAAGTCTTAACGGGTTTACGAGGATTTCAAGTGGATAAATATGTGTAACAGAAATTCTCGTGAAATTAACTGCGGTTACTGAATTTGTTTCAGAATATTGATTTTGTCTGATAACAAAACCTACAATAAACGAGAATTAATTTCCTGCTTATTGGAATTCTTTCTAATTTTATATTTTTTTGTTTATTTTTATATTTTAAAAGTTTATGTTTTGGTCTCTAAACTGAGCATGTTCAATTAGGTCCCTAAATGATGTCCGATTGACCTGAAAATTTACATGTTACTAATTAAGGAATACTAAGGAATAGTGGTAATCTTAATTTGGCATTTTGACATTGAATTGTTTGGTTTTGTGTAATGATTGTTATACCCCTGACTGCCTGTTGCGACTACCATGCAATGTTCTGAATGTTATGCGATTTTAAGTTCAGCATTAATATCCACTGCCATGTGTTGCACGATGTTTGTTTTTAATTTGTACGCTTCCACATAGTGTGCATGTTTTAAGCTTTTGTTTTGTCCGTCAAGATCGGAACCTAATGTGTTATGAGAACTAGGGGTATAGTTGGCATGCCAAGAGTTGAAGGTTCTACGTGGTCCTTCGGGATATATATATAATCCTTTGGAACATATATGTGGTTCTTTGGGACACATATTTGGTCCTTTGGAATATATATGTGATCCTTAAGGAGTGGTCCTTTGGGACATCTATGTGGTCCTTCGGGGTATTTCTACGTGGTCTTTCGAGACAAATTCTATATGCCCCTAGTGGGAATTTACACGAGCTGTGTTGAAAGCATATGTGCACAACCTCAATGTACTCACATATCTTTAGTTACAAGAAGTATACATGGGCTAATAAAGAGATAACAACAAATACACTGTATGAGATGTATATGCTTTGTGATATGAAATGTATTACAAGAATTATATGATGTTGTGTGTATTGTTTTGTTAAATGAATCATATGATATTTAAGAATGTTAGGCACAATAATATATGACTAAAAGATATGAATGAGTATAATACTGATAAGGAAACGAGGTTAATGATGAAAATGACAAGATATATATATGTATACATTTGACTATATGAAATATTATATTGTTTTGTGTGATATCATTGTATGAAATTTTCATGCATTGTTAAGTATTTAGAGTTTCTATTATAAGTTTAAATGCCTCATTAAGTCATCGACTTAGCGTGTGAATGTTTCACACTTAGGTTCCGAGAAGATTAAGAAGCTGCGAGGGTTATGACAGGCCATCTTCTCCTTTCCGAAGATCAGATCAAAAAAGTAATGATTTGTATGTATTTGATTTTAATGAGCACAGTTGGCATGTAATTAAAGATTTAGTTGAAAATGCGCTGATCGGTTTTGTAAAACCATATGATTGCAATTAATTAAAAATGTTTATTTTCTTGAAATGTGATATTTAATTTTCTTACTAATTTGAAAAAGGAAATGTTTTAAAAAGTCAATGTGACACCTCGGACTCATATCTAGGTCGGGTACAGGTTGGAGGTGTTACAATAATGTTTAAAATATTATCCTAAAACTTGAGTTCAATCCAAATCTGAATTGCAGAAACATGAAGCCAATTCATTCGTTCTTCTAGAAACGCTGACTGGATCTTCTAGAAGGTGTTGACATCATCGCATCGTCGGATGTTTCATGTCTGAATTCATGCCCACTAATCCAACTTTGATTTCGATAATAAAAAAATTTGCATAATTCTTTCATTTTAGTTCAATTTCTAGAATCTGATGTCCTACACAGAAAGTGAATCAAAATGAACAAATAAGCCACAAAAATAATTGATTAAGGAATAATTTAAAAGAAAAATATTAACTAAATTAAGCACTCATCAAATTCTCCCTCACTTATTCAATGCTTGTCCTCAAGCATTCATCAATTGACATATCAAAATCATAAGTTGTCATCTTCAATTTTAATTAATTTCTCAAACTTCCAATCGAACTAAGTCCATGATATTTGCTGAATTAAAGTTACAATCAAGCAAAGACACAACTAAGAAAATTTAAGGTAAGCAAGACATCCCAATTAATTGCCAACTTCAATGAAACATGACTCAATACCTTACAAAGATTCACACATGTCTTCTCAAAGTGTTTGGGGTTAGTGAAATCGCTCAAACCGAAACTAACCAAAATATTACCATTGGCTTAGAATCCAATAAAGTCTCCACTACGAAAAATGAACATAATGCAATAATCAAGGGGTCTTAAACAAGGTGTAATGGGGCTTAGGTTAGAGTAGGAAAAAGGCCAAAAAGAAAGGTTTAAAATGTCAAAACAAGAGAACAAAATATTTAAGAAAAATCCAGGAATTAACATGAAACACAATGAAAGATGAAAGGCAATTGAAACGATTGATTTTTCTTTCTTCTTCTTTTTCTCTGTAAATAATGGACTTTTTTTTTCTTTTTTTCTGCTGTTTGAAATAGTTAATTTTTTCTTTTGTTTGAAACAATGAACAATTTTTTTCAACTTTTTTTCATACCAATGATTTTTTTTTTCATTTTTTCGTGGAACAAGATTGATACAAGATCTCAAGTCTC
The DNA here is from genome assembly GCF_006381635.1 of Hibiscus syriacus. Lineage (NCBI taxonomy): Eukaryota > Viridiplantae > Streptophyta > Magnoliopsida > Malvales > Malvaceae > Hibiscus > Hibiscus syriacus. The sequence continues at coordinate 565,838 of NW_024062606.1, forward strand.
GGCATGGGTGTGAAAAGAGAGGAAAATAAAAAGAAATGCTTCAGGTTTAATTATGAGGTGTAAAACAAAGAGAAATAGGCTCAAATGTGGTTCACTAGTGGATATATAAACGTGTAGGCTTTTTGGGAAAAATGGGTTTATCCTAGTTGCCCCTATCACATTAGAAACATTACGTTCAACATGTAGTCTCGATATGCATTATGATTACAAGTTCTAGAACATCCTAATTAGTTCGACACAAACAAGTCAAACAATGTGCAAGAAAGATAATGTATGCTTGTTAGATTCAAAACTCACAAGAAAAGTTTATATGCACTGAGTCAAGTTCATCTCTATCGACAAAAGCATGAAATATCAATACTCAACAAAAAATTCACTAGCTATACTAATCACCAATCATGCAAATTAAATTCGATTAAAACATGATCACAATCCAAAAGGAAGCAAGAGTATAAAGTGAAGTTCAAGACTAGAAACCAACGATCCCAACACGTCAACATTAGAATAACTCAATTTCAAACAATTAAACGAGTCAAGGAAAAATTTGTCGACATGCTTATTCTTCCCCCCTCACTTAATCCGTTTTGTCCCAAAATATATATCGAATTGAAAAACAAAGAAAGGGAAAAGGAATACTCCCCAATCTAGTGGCGACCGCGGCCATGGCCACGTCGAGACGAGCCCGAGAGAAGGTAAGAAAGAACCTCGACAATGTTGGCTTCAATAGTGTCAAGGCGACCAGACACGCCTTGCATCTCAGCTCGCATATCTGGTTGGGAACTGGCTACCGGAGGTGGTTCAATCTACCTCATGTACACGCGTCCATTACGTGGTGTAATGGTGTCGGGAGGTACAATGTAGGGGCAGTGGGAGTGCCTGCGAGAATTCCCATTGAATCCAAACACCTAGCATCAAGTGGATCCATAGAAAAAGCATGAGTAAAAGTTGCAGTATCAAAGGTCAATGGAAACAAACTAGATGTTAAATGTGTAATATAAAGTCCAAGAATCAAGGGTCGTTCGGTTCATACAACTCGCGTGAATGCTCGAGCAAACCAATATCCTAAGTTTACCTTCGTTCCGGTTTGCATACACCATAAGAAAAATAATTCAACATTACTCAAACAAGATGTAGTATATTTACGATTGAAATTGTTGTTGGAAAGGAACCGGTGTATGTAACGAAGAGCGGGGTCGTGAATATGTCACGCTTTTGTAATGCGTGCATCGAATTGAGTACTTAATTTGTAAGTGCCTCATAAGCCTTATCAGTGTCAAAATCTTGTGGAATCTCACACAAAGTTGTCAGATAATCATCATCCGTGACATTGGTCACGAACCCATAGAGAAGTTGAAATCATTTAATGACATCCTGAAATATTGTCCTAGAAGTCGAAAAGTAATAACATCGGGTGTATCCATAGATATGACACGACGTTGTAGAAAAACAAAAGAAGTATAGAATTCGAAGACCAATTCATAGTAAGTAGCATATTTAATATTCGAATAAGGAGTCCAACCAATAGCATCAAAATAGCGCATCACAATCTGGTGCCTTCGGTTTCATCCGAGCCATCTTCAAAAGATGTAGGTTGCGGCTGCCCAGACGAGCGGCGTGGTGGAGTTTGCGCGGGTCCATACGAGGGTGCCACATTAGTAACGGTTCAATATCGACAGGTTCAGAATTTACCTCAGGTTATTCAAGTGTAGAAAATGGCAGAGACTCGATATTCGGCATTGATCATGTTCCTGAACCCGATGGCATGGAGTAAAAAGTTGGGGTCATCGGTGATGAAGGATTGGACGGTCGAAATGTGCTCGGTCCTAGGGGTGTTCAAATTTTTGAACTAATTCGGTTAACCGACCGAACCGAATTATGTCGGTTAATTCGGTCGATCACCGAATTAGTTCGGTCGGTTAACGATTAAGAATATTTTTAGAATTCGGTTAACGGTTAATTCGGTTCGAAATCGGTTAATTAACCGAAATTAAATTTTAAATATTAAATATATTATATATAACATATGGGCTCAGCCCAAACCATTTAAAACTCAATTAATAATTTAAGCTCCAATAAATTTAAACCTAAATCAATATTAATTAATTAAAAAATTTATATAAAATTTTTATTTTATAATTATATTTTATTTAAATTAATTGTAAACTATTTTTTTGAATTAAATATATTATATATAACATATGGGCTTAGCCCAAACCATTTAAAACCCAATTAATAATTTAAGATTCAATAACTTTTAAACTTAAATCAATATTAATTAATTAAAAACTTAAAAAAAGTTTATTTTATAATTATATATTATTTAAATTAATTAGAAACTGTTTTTTTGAATTAAAAATATTTAATTTTTATATAAATTAGAAAATTTTAAAAATTTTCGGTTAATTCAAAAAATTTATTCGGTTCGGTTAATATTTCCGAAAAAAAGTTCGGTTCAGTTAACGGTTAAAGAAAAAAAGTTTAGTTAATTCGGTTAATGACAATTCGATTCGGTCGGCCACCAAATTAACCGAAATGAAACTACTCGGTCCACCATTGATTATATGTACTCAGTGAATTGCTTAAATTCGGCTTCTATTGCGTGACTGTCGGACCACCAGCAGTCGCTCTGAATACAGCAAGGTCCGACTTACAACCGCATAAATTATTCACATATATAATCTTATTTATTTTTCATTCAGGTTACGGTTGACTCTCACTGCTGTACACACATCGGAAGATATAAAAAGGCTTGTTGCAATAATATCAAAGTACGTCAAGTTTCAAGTTCCCAGCAGCAGTGATTGCTCCGATTATATAAGTCCCAGACTTTAGCTTATGTGTTGTATCGTAAACATGGGCTTCGTATTGTTTTATCACCAAACAAAATAACAATGGTCTTAAACGGCTAGACCTAAGTACTTGAGTTTCTCAAACTGCTTTGTGTTTGTGTAATGCTTTCCTTGAGTTTGTACCTTTCCATACAATGATTGCTTCAATTACAGCTTCTGCTATTAAGAAATCTTTAATTAGTTTCTTATATAATATCAGACAACAAAACAAAGGGCTTTAAACAGATTACTAAAAGATTTCTACAGTCCATTGTTCTCAGTGGCATGGTTGTTTAATTATTACCAGAATATTATTTCCGCCTTGGATAATTTTTAGTTAATTGAATTTTAAGAAGTGTGATTGCCTATGATTTCATGTTAAGCATGTTTTTGCTTGTATGACTTAGATGCATTGTAGGACTTTCAAATGGGACTCTGACTTAAGAACAGGAAATAGAAGATATTAGTTACTTTGATGAATTTAATATTTATATTAAATTTAGAGTCCTTTTAATATTGTAAATTAAAATATATTATTTAATTTGAATATTAGTAGGATAATTATTCTTTGAATATGTCAATTTAAAAAGTATGTGTTATTTTTTAACTTTGAATATTAAAGATAATTATATACTTTTGTATATTTTAAATTAAAATAATATTTATTTGATTTGAATAATAAAAGGAGTGTTAATGAATAAGTAATTTTATGTTAAAGGTATAAACTTTTATAAAATTATACTAAAGATTTAAAAATATAAAACAATAAAATTTTAAGAATGCAAGTTATATAAAAATTTGAGATTTTTTTTTAAGAATATAATTTCCCCAATATTCCCTGGATTCATCACTGTCCAAAGGTGAGATAAAAGCCAAGTAGATCAAATCAAAGCATTAAAATGGAAATGGACTATTCAAGCAATTGAAGCCACAAAGGCATATTTGTTTTTGTATATTTGTACAAATTATCCCACATCGCTTTGATGTAAGCTGGGCACGCTATTTAATATTTTAAATTTAAAATATATTATTATATGTTTAAATTCAGATATTAAAAGTGTTTAGTTAGAGTAAAACACTCTTGAAAATCCCCTATAAATACTAAGCAAATCTATTAGGTTTTCACATCTCAAAATTCAAGTAGGTTTTTCTCTTGAAAAATATTTTCTCCCATTCTCATAAAATATTCTTTTTCTCGCTTAGTTTTTTGATGATAATTGAAGACAATGAATGTAACATCCTCAATACCGGGTTAGTGACTAAATTGGAAAGTTTCAGATTTTGGTGATTAAAATATAATGAATAAATAGTATAAAGATTTATATGTAAAAGATTGTGTAGGATTGAATTGAAAGGAAGAAGGAATGGAAGGGCCAAAGAGTCATTTACAAAGAAAATTAATTAAAGGGTAAGGATATATATGAGTACAAGTGGGTTAAAAAGGAGAGAACACCAAAGGCTTCCAGAGTTCTCTTCTTCTTCTTTCTTCCTTGTGCGTGTGAACCAAAGCAAAGGTAAGATTTCTGATTATTGAGTTTCTTGTTAAATTTAAGATTGGTTTTTGATTATTAGATGATAACTAAACTTAAGTAAAGCTTAAGTTATCTTAACATCAAAGGATGATGGAGTTAGAAGAGATTTAAGATTTGAAGTTCTTAAATGAAATCTTGGAATAGAGTTTATAACTAGAATTGAAAGTTAAATTTGACTTGTCATCAATCTAGTTAAGACATATGAAGTGTTAAAAGTGGAATTCAAACATGTTGAAAAATTGATGTAATTATTGAATTACATGTGAATGATAGGATTTGGAGGTTTAAGATGAAATAAATGAGTATAGATTGGTTTAAGTATGTGTACTAGAGTTAAGAATGAAAAAGGGGATTAAACATGAAGGATTTAATCCAAAATGAATGAATTTTCGGGTTCAAAAAGAGAATTATGGGCAGAGTGCATCGATGTAGATTCATAATGCATCGATGCATCAAGGTTAAAACCCAGAAATTGTTTGAAGGTGTATCGATGCATTGGTAGTGCATCGATGCACTCTTTTAAAATAAAAACATCGAATGCAATTCATGCATCGATGCATAAGTAGTGCATCGATGCATCCCATTAATAATGAAACATCGAATGGAATTGGTGCATCGATGCATAAGGAGTGCATCGATGTATCCCATCAATAATACAACATCGAATGCATTTTATGCACCGATGCATCAGTAGTGCATCGATGCATACCTTCATTAAAAGATGAAATTTCCTTTTCTCTTAGTCTAAAGAGTTAACCATTACAACATATTAGTTATAATACTGATATAGATCCATGTGTGATTATGTAGATACTAAAAGTAAGCTTATTCTGGATCGATCAAAGGATTAGAATCGAATCAAAGCAAAGATAAGGTGAGTGCATACTATATGTATATTGTAATGGAATAAGACTTGTGATAAGTCTAATCCCCATGTTGATTTTTATAATACAGTAGTTGTGAACATGCATACATGATAATTATTGTGATACATGCATAAGACATATATATGTTCATATGTGATATGAAATGTGATATAAGAACATGATATGAAGTGATATGAGATACATGATCACAAGAGAAATGATATGAGTACATGAACATATGAAATATAATAATAATGCCCATAGTATACGATATGAGAACTATAGGTGTAATTGGCATGCCAAGAGTCGAGGGTATAATAGTCCTTCGGGATGTAGTCCTTCAGGATGTAGGGGTCCTACGGGACATAGATAATAGTCCTACGGGATGAATACTGAACTAAGGTTCGGTGCCCCATGAGGGAATTGATACGAGCTGTGGTGACAGCATTAGTGCACAACCTCAATGTACTCGCATACCTCTATTCTCAATAATATACACGGGCTATACAATTGAAATACCGATTTACAGTGAAAGGGATACAAGAAGGTAAGTTTCGTATGTGCATTATATGTTATCATGTGATAGATACATGCATATTGAAATGTCATGATCCAATGATAAGTATGAACATTCATAAGTTTATTGTTGCATATTCATTTATTGCCTCACTAAGTCTATGACTTAGCGTGTAAGTGATTTACACGTAGGTACCAAGAATCAGGAAGAGTGGAAATAGAAATAGCACGGACAACAATACTACTAAGAGATCAGATCAGAAGTAATTGACAAAGTATGTACTTGGTTATGTATAGAGTGTTGGCATGTAATAAGTGTTAATTACAAATACTCTGATCGATTTTGTATTTTATGGTCTTATGTAAATTAATGTATTTCATTTTAATGAAAGTTTTAAAAATTCCCAGGATTTTCTATAAGAGTCAAATTTTGAAAATTCAATGTGACACCTCGGACTTGTATTCGGGGTGAATTTGAGTTAAGGGTGTTACATTTAATGGTATCAGAGCTACGGTTTAGTCGATTCTAGGCATAAACCGAAGTCTAGAGTTTCTTATAAGGTATACATGCCAATAAAATAGTGGAACTTCTGATCTGATGAAATAGTAAGTATGTTGTTTTGCTAATAGAACTATATGGTTGTATTTTTATAGATGTTCGGACAAGGTAGATCTAGAAATGAAGCGGGAGATGATAGACCCGCTGAAAGCAGTAATTCACCTGCCCTGGCCAGGCAGAGTGAAGAACAGACATCCTCTGGAATGCCTGTCAATGATCAAGATATATTCTTTAGAACGTTAGACGCGATATTGACGCGTTTTCAACCTCCTGTTACTTCAACTCCAAAAATGAATGTTGCGAAAGAGTTGAAGGGATTGGGAGCTCCAGAGTTTAAAGGGGAAGCCAATGAAGGTCCTGTTATTGCGGACCTTTGGCTTAATGACATGAAAGTCATGCTTACATGACTTCATTGTTCCGATGTTGAGAAGATGGGATAATTTCCTTGTTGAGAGGACAAGCAAGGATCTGGTGGACCAATGTTACATTGAGAATGTCTAACGCCCAAGTAACTTGGTCTTTGTTTTTAGAAGAATTCAAGCATAAGTATATCAGAGATCAATTTGTTCGTCAAATGAAACAAGAGTTCACTAATCTGAAGCAATGGAATCACGCTGTATACGAGTACGAGTGTGAATTCAATAAGTTGAGCCACTTTGCTACCGAGCTAGTTCCTACTGAAAAAGATGCTTGTGAGTGGTTCGTAGAGGGTTTACGTCATCGGTTAAAGGAAATGTTAATTGTCTTGAATTTATCATCATTTCAAGAAGTAGTTAACCATGCCAAGGCTCTGGAAAGAGCTCAGAATGAGAGGTTTGAAAATTCAAGAGCTTAGACAGTCAAAAGAACGGGTGCTTCTTCAAGTTCCGTACCATCAGAAAGGGACAGAGATGCTGGTTTTCGACCCCAGGTTAGATCAGAATCAGTGGCATCCTCCGCTAGAGGATCAAATCAAATGAGAGGTAGACAAACTCAGTCAGTGGGACTGGATCTGGGAGAACTAATCAGAGTCAAGTCAGACAATGCCCGTATTGTGGAAAGAATCATTTAGGGGTATACCGGATGATTTTTGGAGTCTTCTTTAGATGTGGAGATGCCGAACATTTCATTCGAGATTGTCCAATGTCAACTAGTGAATCTATACAGCCAGAGAGGTCTGTTTCTGTAGCCCAGAGGGGAAGAGGTAGAGGTAGAGGAAGAAGTCAGTCAGAGTCCTCTGCTCAACAGGAGATACACTCCACTGCTCGAGTGTACAACCTCAAGACCAATGAGGATTGTGATGACCCAGATATTATAACAAGTACATTTCTATTGTTTGACAAAGGTGTTATTGTATTGATTGATCCGGGGTCTAACATATTCATATATTACTAGTACGTTAGTAAGAGAATTGAACATTCCTTTAGAAACTACTAGCAATGAAGTAATAGTGACGAATCCATTAGGGCACAGTGCTTGGGTAAATATGGTGAGCCGAGGGTGTCCCATACGGATTCAGAGAATTGAATTCCCTGCTAATATGATGGAATTACCTTTTTGACGAATTCGAAGTGATACTGGGGATGGATTGGTTATATCGTTATTATGCTAATGTCGATTGTAGATTGAAAATAGTGACGTTGAGAAGTTCCGAAGGAATAGAAGTTATTGTATTTAGTAAAAGATGGAATCCATTAGAAAATGTGATTTCAGTGATGACTGCAAAGAAGTTATTGCTACAGGGATGTCAAGGGTTTATTACTAATGTACTGGATGTTAGAACCAAGGAGAAAGGGATTGAAGAGATTCCTATAGTCAGAGAGTTTCTCGATGTATTTCCTGCAGAGTTGCGAGGTTTACCTCCTGACAGAGAGGTAGAATTCCAGATTGAGATAATACTAGGAACAACGCCCATTACAATGGCACCATACAGAATGGCTCCAAAAGAATTGCAAGAATTAAAGATTCAATTAAAGGAGTTATTGGACAAAGGGTTTATTAGACCAAGTGTATCACCTTGGGGAGCTCCAGTTCTATTCATTAAGAAGAAAGATGGATCAATGCGTCTTTGTATCGATTATAGACAGCTTAATAAAGTGACCATCAAGAACAAGTATCCACTTCCCTGAATCGACGATTTATTTGATCAATTAAAGGAAGCTTCAGTGTTCTAAAAAATTGATCTACGTTCGGGTTATCATCAATTAAAGACTCAAGAAAAAGACATTTCAAAAACGGCGTTTAGAACAAGATATGGTCACTATGAATTTATCGTGATGCCGTTTGGAGTTACGAATGCACCAGCTGCTTTTATGGATTTAATGAACAGAATTTTCCAACCGTATTTGGATTAGTTTGTTGTGGTGTTTATTGATGATATTTTAATATATTCAAAGTCAGAAGAAGAGCATAATTCACATTTGAAGATCGTTTTGCAGATTTTACGAAACAAGAAGCTTTATGCTAAATTCTCTAAATGTGAATTCTGGTTTAATGAAGTGGCATTCCTTTGACATGTAATTTTTGCAGAAGGAGTTCGAGTGGATCCCCAAAAGATTAAAGCTATTCTGGAGTGGGATGTTCCAAAGAATGTATCAGAAGTTAGAAGTTTTCTAGGGTTAGCTGGTTATTATCGAAGGTTTGTTAAAAACTTTTCGATTATAGCATTACCCCTAACTAAACTGTTAAAAAGGAAGTAAAATTTATTCGGACTCAAGAATGTCAAGAGAGCTTTGAAAAGTTAAAGAAGATTCTTACAGAAGCTCCAGTGTTAGTTCAACCCGAGTCTGGAAAGAACTTTATGGTGTATAGTGATACGTCTCATAGGGGTTTGGGATGCGTATTAATGCAAGAAGGCAAGGTGGTGGCTTATGCTTCGAGACAACTAAAGCAGCACGAGAAGAATTATCCAACACACGATCTAGAGATGGTTGCAGTAGTTTTCGCTTTAAAAATATGGCATCACTACTTATATGGTGAAAAGTGCTACTTGTATACGGATCACAAGAGTTTAAAGTACTTGATGACTCAGAAAGAGTTGAATCTAAGACAAAGAAGGTGGGTGGAATTTCTCAAGGATTATGATGTGGTGATTGATTTCCATCCTGGAAAGGCAAATGTGGTAGTTGATGCCTTGAGTCGAAAGACGTTTGCAGCTTTACGAGCTCTTGATGCTAGATTAACGTTAAGAGAAGAAGGTGTAATTTGTGCAGAACTGACTGTCAAGCCAATATGGCTAAATCGAATTAAAGAATTGCAAGTTAAAGATGAAAAGTGTTTAAAGAGGATACAACAGATAAAGAATGGAGATGGTACGGATTATGAGATTAAGTATGATGAAAACTTGTATTATCGAGAAAGATTGGTAATTCCAGATGATGATGAATTAAAGAATGATTTGTTAACGGAAGCTCATTGTAGTCCATTGATAATGCATCCCGGAGGAAGCAAAATGTATATGGATCTCAAGAGTCGATATTGGTGGCCGGGAATGAAGAAAGACATTACAGAATTTGTATCAAAGTGTTTGACTTGTCAACAAGTCAAAGCTGAGCATCAGGTTCTGTCAGGATTATTACAACCAATTTCAATTCCTCAATGGAAATGGGAAAACATAACGATAGATTTTGTGACAGGTTACCTTTAACTCCGAACAAAAAGGATTTAATCTAGATAATCGTGGATAGATTGACTAAGTCAGCCCATTTTATTCCAGTACGAACTGATTTCTCCATGGATAGGTATGCAGAGTTGTATATTAGAGAGATTATACGTTTGCATGGTGTACCTATTTCCATAGTTTCTGATCGGGATCCTAGATTCACATCACGGTTTTGGAAGTAATTAAATGGAGCATTGGGAACTCGGTTAAACTTCAATACAACATTTCATCCTCAAACTGATGGTCAATCCGAGTGAACTATCCAAATTCTGGAGGATATGCTAAGAGCTTGTGTCATTGAATTTAAAGGACCGTGGGAAAGGTATTTACCACTTGCTGAATTTGTACAACAATAGTTATCAGTCAAGCATCAAAATGGCTCCCTATGAAGCTCTTTACGGAAGAAGATGTCGTACGCCCTTGAACTGGTATGAACTTAAGGATCGAGAAGTCATTGGTCCTGAGTTGATTCAGAATACGGAAGAGAAAGTTCAAGTAATTCAGAATAATCTGAAAGCTGCAGCTGATAGACAGAAATCATATGCTGATTTAAAAAGGAAAGAAATTGAATTTCAGGTTGGAGATAAAGTTTTCTTGAAAGTGTCTTCGTGGAAAAAGGTATTGAGGTTTGGACGTAAAAGAAAGTTGAGTCCTCAGTTCATTGGACCTTATGAGATTACTAAGAGGGTAGGATCAGTAGCATATCAGCTAGTTTTGCCACCTGAAATGGAAAAGATACACAATGTTTTTCATGTCTCAATGCTTAGGAAATATAGATCTGATCCATCTTACATTGTGACTACTGAAAAATTGAGATTCGACCAGATTTAACTTATGAGAACCTGTTCAAATATTCACGAAGTTAAAATTAAGGAACAAGACTATTCATTGGTTAAAGTCTTGTGGAGGAATCACAAAGTAGAGGAAGCAACATGGGAACGTGAAGAGGACATGAGGATTAAGTACCCCTACCTCTTTGCATAATGAAAATTTGAGGATGAATTTTCTTAAGGGGGAGAGTTGTAACATCCTCAATATCGGGTTAGTGACTAAATTGGAAAGTTTCAGATTTTGGTGATTAAAATATAATGAATGAATATTATAAAGATTTATATGTAAATGATTGTGTATGATTGAATTGAAAGAAAGAAGGAATGGAAGGGCAAAAGAGTCATTTACAAGGAAAATTAATTAAAGGATAAGGATATATATGAGTACAAGTGGGTTAAAAAGGAGAGAACACCAAAGGCTTCCAGAGTTCTCTTCTTCTTCTTTCAAGGTAAGATTTCTGATTATGAGTTTCTTGTTAAATTTAAGATTGGTTTTTGATTATTAGATGATAACTAAGCTTAAGTAAAGCTTAAGTTATCTTAACATCAAAGGATGATGGAGTTAGAAGAGATTTAAGATTTGAAGTTCTTAAATGAAATCTTGGAATAGAGTGTATAACTAGAATTGAAAGTTAAATTTGACTTGTCATCAATCTAGTTAAGACATATGAAGTGTTAAAAGTGAACTTCAAACATGTTGAAAAATTGATGTAATTATTGAATTACATGTGAATGATAGGATTTGGAGGTTTAAGATGAAATAAATGAGTATAGATTGGTTTAAGTATGTGTACTAGAGTTAAGAATGAAAAAGGGGATTAAACATAAAGGATTTAATCCAAAATGAATGAATTTTCGGGTTCAAAAAGAGGATTTTGGGCAGAGTGCATCGATGCACATTCATAATGCATCGATGCATCAAGGTTAAAACCCATAAATTGTTTGAAGGTGTATCGATGCATTGGTAGTGCATCTATGCACTCTTTTAAAATAAAAACATCGAATGTAATTCATGCATCAATGCATAAGTAGTGCATCGATGCATCCCATTAATAATGAAACATCAAATGCAATTGGTGCATCGATGTATAAGGAGTGCATCGATGCATCCCAGCAATAATACAACATCGAATGCATTTTGTGCACCGATGCATCAGTAGTGCATCGATGCATACCTTCATTAAAAGATGAAATTGCCTTTTCTCTTAGTCTAAAGAGTGAACCATGATTATGTAGATACTAAAAGTAAGCTTATTCCGGATCGATCAAAGGATTAGAATCGAATCAAAGCAAAGATAAGGTGAGTGCATACTATATGTATATTATAATGGAATAAGACTTGTGATAAGTCTAATCCCTATGTTGATTTTTATAATACAGTAGTTGTGAACATGCATACATGATAATTATTGTGATACATGCATAAGACATATATATGGTCATGTGATATGATATGTGATATGAAATGTGATATGAAATGTGATATGAAATGTGATATGAGAACATGATATGAAGTGATATGAGATACATGATCACAACAGAAATGATATGAGTACATGAATATATGAAATATAATAATAATGCCCATAGTATACGATATGAGAACTATAGGTGTAATTGGCATGCCAAGAGTCGAGGGTATAATAGTCCTTCGGGATGTAGTCCTCGGGATGTAGGGGTCCTACGGGACATAGATAATAGTCCTACAGGATGAATACTAAACTAAGGTTCGGTGCCCCATGAGGGAATTGATACGAGCTGTGGTGACAGCATTAGTGCACAACCTCAATGTACTCACATACCTCTATTCTCAATAATATACACGGGCTATACAATTGAAATACCGATTTACAGTGAAAGGGATACAAGAAGGTAAGTTTCATATGTGCATTATATGTTATCGTGTGATAGATACATGCATATTGAAATGTCATGATCCAATGATAAGTATGACATTCATAAGTTTATTGTTGCATATTCATTTATTACCTCACTAAGTCTATGATTTAGCGTGTAAGTGATTTACACGTAGGTACCAAGAATCAGGAAGAGTGGAAATAGAAATAGCACGGACAACAATACTACTAAGAGATCAGATCAGAAGTAATTGACAAAGTATGTACTTGGTTATGTATAGAGTGTTGGCATGTAATAAGTGTTTATTATGAATACTCTTATCGATTTTGTATTTTATGGTCTTATGTAAATTAATGTATTTTGTTTTAATGAAAGTTTTAAAAATTCCTGGGATTTTCTATAAGAGTCAAAGTTTGAAAAGTCAATGTGACACCTCGGACTTGTATTCGGGTCGGATATGAGTTAAGGGTGTTACATTTAAAGTTTGTGATTTCTACTGTTGTGCTACTGTAGTTGATCATTAAGTTGTTGTATCATGTAAGACAGATGACCAAGAGATCTTGAGCACTAAGGAGTGGTCGAAAATTTGTCTCAAAGAATCTGCGTAGCGACATGCCCCACCTTATTCCGATCACAAGATCAAATATAATAAGAGTATGTTTTCTTTTTATAATTCTCTTTTATTTTAATGTATTTGATTTAATTTTTTTTAATTTTTCTCAGGTTCTAATTTAGTCTTGAATTGTTACTTTGGTCAATAATCTTAAGACATATTCTCCTCTTCTACCTTTCTTAATCCAATATAACTAGAAATTGTGGGAAAATGACATAGTAAACAATTTGTTTCGGTATTTATCACGTCGTCTTAACGGGTTTACCAGAATTTCAAGTGGATAAATATGTGTAACAAAAATTGTCGTGAAATTAACTTCGGTTACTGATTTTTTTTCCGTCAGAATATTGATTATGTCCAATAACAAAACCTAAAATAAACGAGAATTAATTTTCTACTTATTGAAATTATTTCTAATTTCATATTTTTTTATTTTAAAAGTTTATGTTTTGGTCTTTAAACTGAGCATGTTCAATTAGGTCCCTAAATAATGTCCGATTGACCTGAAAATTTACATGTTACTAATTAAGGAATAGTGGTAACCTTAATTTGGCATTTTGACAATGAATTGTTTGGTTTTGTGAAATGATTGTTATACCATTGACTTCCTGTTGCGACTATCATGCAATGTTCTGAATGTTATGCAATTTTAAGTTCATCATTAATATCCACTGCCATGTGTTGCATGATGTTTGATTTTAATTTGTACGCTTCCACATAGTGTGCATGTTTTAGGCTTTTGTTTTTTCGACAAGATCGAAACCTAATGTACGCTCAGGTATCCAGGTCTATTTTCTAGACTGGGTATGAGGCATTACATTTGAGCACTTAGATATGCACGTATAGTTACAACAGTCCAATACAACATATATCCTTAAAGCTTGGATTGAAGGTTTTGTGAGACCTAGTCAATGCTTAAGTTTAGAATAAATTGTATTGATACTATGTGACATCGAGTTCCCCCTCCATGATCTACCTGATGGCTATGTAAGAACCCGAAGATCATTCCGTAACTTAGTAGGAATTTTATCGATGCTACGTGACACCGGGTTCCCTAAATTAACTATTGTATGATGGCTATATGAGACCATATAATATTCAGTGTTACATTCAAATAATGCAAAGCAGTGTCAGTGTCGTATTTAGAGAATGCACAATAGTTACAGTCAGAGTGGGTGGAGAACCAATGGAGGTGTACTCATGGAGAGACCCTTAGTATAGGATTAAAGGAAGCATGTGACCCTTACTTCAGTGATAGAATAATTAAACCCTAAGTAGGTAGCACTTAATTAAGATCGTGCATGTATCTACTGCTTAGTACCATATCTTTAGCATGTTTATATTTATGAGACCCATAATGCTGCTATAGATTAGTGATTATACTACTGGGATTTGTGAGTTTAGCATTCAGATGTTTTTCATTCACAAGTCTTTAGCGTGAGTCATTCCTGGAGCATTATCACAACATGACTTCCAACATCTCCTTCAGAGTATTGTACTGTAGCTTTAGTGGGCATGTGTTTTCATAGAACCTTACTTATGTATTTGAGTTGTAAACCTCAAGATGTACTGTTTTGATTTAAACTATGTGTCATGGAGCTCCAATTTATAATTTTTTTTATAATAGCTATTTATGTTTATTCTTGATACCATAGTGAGTTTTTAAAATGAAAATGAATATGTTTTACAAATCAGGGGTTGCCTTAGTAGCCCAATATGACACTTTAGGCCTAATTGAGTTTAGGGTGTTAAAGACTCAAGGATTTCAACCTATCAATTAATACATGTACGCTTCTGCATCCAATGCTTTATTCTTGATGATTTAGCATGTTTAGATCTGGTTTATTTTCATATTTACTATGGTTTAGGCACATAACATCAAGTAGGCAAGTTTAAATGTTTGTTTAGATTAATTTTAGAGCGATCTATTTTATTTTAATCAAAACATGTCCTATTAATGGGTATTGGAGGAAGAAAGGGATTGATTATTTTCTTTTATATTGAGTTATTGCGGATCTTGAAGTGTTGCGGAAGGAGGAAAGAATTGAGGTTCTCAATTATTATAAGGGCAAATATATTACGGTATAAATAGGGTCGAGTGCAATAGCTATCGAATTATGAGATGACAAGGTGTGGGGGCTTTTTGTGCTTGGAAGAAAGGTTATTGAGAATGAATATTTTCAGGTTCTATGGATGGGCTATGGGTAAATTATTCTGAAACAATAGCCATTAAAACAATTTTGGAAGGTTTTATTTAGTATCTTGGCCAAGGTTGAATTTGTTCATAGTAGTGTCCGTCTCTAATGTGATAGTGAACTGGATCACTGATATGATTCCTTATCATTGGTAATAATGGCAATTGTTAGTGTAAATATAGTTTTGGAAGGGCGAAGTTTAATCATGTTTGAAGACAAAGTATCATCATGGTTATCTTCTTTGCATAAGGAAGATCATAGGTGTGTGCCTTTCTTTTGAAGAAGTTCTTTATTTTGGTTTATGGTTTTAATCAGTGGCGTGTGCTCGTTTTTCTTTTGGTCAGAGACCCTTTTTCAACATAGAGTAAAGGGAGACTGAAAGCAGTGAATAATATAGTCTTGATAAGAAAAAATAAAATTGGTTTTTTGGATATTGATCGATTGTTGATGATATTCGGGAGCATCATCCATGTCTTACGATCTAGTATCGCTTTGGTGGATGACCTCAGTATTGATGGCATGTGAAGGTCAATTGTCTTCAAAGCGTGGTGATAATAATATGTTATTTGGTGTACTGCTCTTGGTTACATTTGGACATTATTTTAGCAATTAAAAATGCGCTCAAGTTATTTGTAGAGGCAAGTTGTGTAACATTCTAATCCAATACGACTTGGAGACCTATGGACTATTACGTTACACAGGACCACCGTGGTGGCTAACCTAAAATTTTTATTTAAAAAAATAACAAAACATCGGTTAAAAGTCATCCAATGAAACCATAAGATAAAAAAATTATAACATTTCAAGTTTACAATGACGAGAGCTCCCAAAAATACGTTCCAATTGTTTCACACGAGTATTTCAAACTATATTTATGACTTGAATACCAAAAGGTCCATAAATAGTACATGCCATTTAATAAAGACGTATACAAAGAAACAAATTCTGAGCGTCGAGCTCACAAGTTCAGTGCCACACTAATAACCAAACTATACTACATGCGTCCACTACATGACCATGCTAGCAAACATGAATATTAGTGTACATGGATGCTAAGCTAAACACACATACAGAGGTAGCATTCATGGTGTGGACGGAGGATTTCACTATATTTCGGGACACACACCCCTCTAGAATACCTAGGATGAGATCTGGAACTTCTACATCGATCAGAAGCATTCACGCTGCCCACCTACTCCTTACTAGTACTTAATGAATATACGCCCAACAATAATGAAGTTCCGTGTGCATTAAATGAGACATTCTTGAACATTCTAACATAAAAACGATCATCCTGCTACTAGAGTAACTCGGGTGTCCTGATAGTTTCCCTAGCGTCATACAAAGGCTAGTTTTATGACTTCCTAATTTATACCATTTCTAGCTATAATTTTAATCTTTATTGTTGTTCTTGCTTGCAGTTTATTAATTAAGTTTTGTATTCCCCTTTGAGTACAAATACCCTAGGAACAATATTGGTACCCTATGAACCAATATCAATACTCTCAGCCAAAATACATTGTTGTTTGTAACTACACGAAGAACAATATCGGTACTGTTCATCCAGTACCGATACCCAAGCCCATAAATGCCTTATTTTAAGCATGAAAATGTAACTTAATACTACCCATTCACCCCCTAAGGTCATCAAATAATGTTTTAAGTCTTATGTAAGTTGATAGGGGTTAAAAGGAGTCATTTTTCATGCTTTATAACACCATGAACTATAATCTACCATGAACATACTCATATGCTCCATAAACTAATGCAAGCTAAGCAAGAGCAATTAGGATTTAAAAATGGTACAGGGAGTTAGAAATGTGTTTCGTTAGTATTAAACCGTCTTCAAATCAACCAAGAGTCAACTTCTCTTTGCCCTTGGTTTTGCAATATTTTGTAATCTCTTTCACTAATTATAACAAGGGAAAATGAGTTACTAACTCGATTAAGAGACCAAATTGAAGCTAAGAAAATTTTCCTAAACTTGAATTTACCAAAACCAATATAAAAATCTCTAGTTTCCTAAACTCCCACTAAACCACCACCTATGACCAAGCCTTGTGCTTGAGAGCTTGTATGAAAGATTGGGGTGAGAAGATTATGATTCTTACATTGAAAATTTCATACTAAGCTTGTAGGGACACCAAGTTTTCACCTTTACAACTTCACATGGAAAAGAAAAATATAGAAATGGAGATAAGGGAGGTAAGGGACAAGGAATAATAAAAATGAAAGAAAAAGGGGGAGTGGTTCAACCAAATTACATCACCTTCATTAAAGAAAATAATCATTTGGTTGAAAAAATGGTACAATAGTCCTTTTAGTCCTTCCTCTTCCACTCCAATATTAACAATGCCCATTTTATACTAGTATTTGGGCCTAACACAAGCCCAAACCTATCCTCAATTGGTCCAAGCTTTCCTCCTATAAGTCTAGTGGGCTTATTCAAATCTTCTCGAGTTAGCCTGAAACTACTAACCCTGGATTTGGGACGTTACAACTTTCATTTCCTAATAAGAAATTTTATCCTCAAAATTTACTTAGATAAAAGAGATACATATACTAAAGATGCATATTTTCTTCGGTTTCCCAAGTTGATTCCTTGATACCATGATTCCTCCATAACACCTTTACCAAGGGAGTCTTCCAATTCCTTAATTCATTCACATCTCTTGACAATATCCTTATTGTCTCTTCCTCATAGGTCATGTATTGACTCACCTAGATTTACACTAATGGTATGATATGGGAAGGGTCAGAATGATTCCTTCTAAGCATGACCACATGAAACACGTTATGGATATGCTCCAACTCTAGGGATAAGGCTAATTGATATGCCACATGTACAACCCTTTGAAATACCTCATATGGTTCTATAAAATACGGGGTTAACCTCCCTTTACGCCCAAAATAAAGCACATTCTTCCACGGATACACCTTGAGGAACACCTTGTCTCCCATGGAAAACTCGATATCCTTACTGAAAGAAAATATCCATTATTTAGCGAGGCATTATAAATAATTGATGTAAGGAGGAAGTAAATGGATGAATGTTGAGACGTTTAGATGGGTGGTGGGGATGATAAGTCAGTGTGGTTTTTGAAAAATACATGGTGTGGCACTGAGCCATTAAGATGCACATATCCTTAACTTTATAGACTGTCTACATGTAAGGGATGAGGGGTTGTAATTTTGGCACAAATATGGGTTTTCAAGGAGTTCAATGGGATACTTAGTTTTATAGACCCTTACTACATTGTGAGAAAGTATAACACCCCAAATTTTGGGTTAGTAGTTTTAAGTTGATCAGAGATGTGTGTGGACCTCAAGGAGTTCATAATTGAAGTTGTTGGGTCGAGTGTGGGCTAAATTAGAAGCAATTTGAACTCTATTAGCCATAAAAAGGGATTTTTTTTGCTTAGAAGACAAAGTATGAATGACCAAAAGTTTAATTAAACTTTTCTTGAAAATCAAGGCTGATCTTTAGGGATTGACAAACATCATAATTTGTCAAATAAGTTATCCTTAATATCAAAATAAATGAATCGATAAGCGTAGTAAAGAGAATAAGGGTTTATCCACTAAGGAATTATTGAAGTTGAGAGATTTTGATTCTGAATCTATGAGAAAATAAAGAAAATGGGCGATTTCAGTTGGGAGTTAGCAAAGAAAATAATGTAAAGAGTAAAAGAATTAAATAATGTTTGAAATAAAAGAAATCAAGAATATAAAAAAAACAAGATTTGAAAGATAAAGTAAAAGAATAAAGCAAAGTAAATTTTGATAAGAAAGATAATTAAGTAAAACAACCTCATGTCTCACTTTACCTCAATTCCAATTGATCATCGAAGAGGATTTTACTCTGGATATATGTCGGTTACAGTTTACAAGGTCCAACCCTTCTAACTTACTTTTCTCT
Organism: Hibiscus syriacus; assembly: GCF_006381635.1. NCBI lineage: Eukaryota > Viridiplantae > Streptophyta > Magnoliopsida > Malvales > Malvaceae > Hibiscus > Hibiscus syriacus. Next base: position 585,193 of record NW_024062606.1, read on the forward strand.
CTAGTAAACCAACAATCAAAAATCAATCTGTGGAATTTAGTCCTTATTTGGACTAATCACGACTATCATTGATAGCACCAATACAATTTAAGCATTGGAAAAGTCTGACTCGGATTATTTTTTCTCAATGAGAATTAAACCCGATCTTAATTTCCCTTACAGGATAGCCGCTAAGTGTGTTCACAGAAAGTTAAATATGCTACAAGCCGATCTTTTCTCCCTACTTTAAATCGCAACAACAATCGAACCAACAAGCTCTTTTGAATTGAAAGTGTAGAGATTTTTAAAGGAAATGTCGATTTCCAATCCAAGTTTTTAGAAAATTGCAAATTATATCTGGAGATATTAGGTTCTTTTCAATTCTCACGATCAAAATTGATTCATTGCTTTAGCCTTTGACTTATTGGAAAATTAGCTAAGTAAGATAGAAATCATGCTTAGAATATTTAAAGGAAGTAAAATAAAAACATAGATTAAAGATAGAGATGAAAAGAATATAACTTTTTATAAAATTAAAGAAGCAAAGAACAAACTAAATTGAAGTATGTTTCAAGTTTTACCTTGAGATGAGGGTATTTATAGCTTTCTAAAACCCTAAAAATAAAATAAAAAACAACTAAGGATAAAATCATAATTTCAAATAATGAAATCATAAAATAAACAAGTCATAATTTCTAAATTCAAATTCAATTGCAAACTAAAATCATAAGAAATTTGTGTCCACCTATTCTTCTAGATGATCCTGACTATATCGCCTTATGGAAGCTGCTACTGACTGGACTACTAGAATCTGCCACATCGGACATCGCCATGCCCCAAGTCATGCCCATGTGTCTAGGATTGATTCTAGAAAATTAAAAAAAAAGCTACAAAAACTTGCTCTTTAGATGATGTTTTACAAAAATTAAAAGCCAACACAAATCAAATAACTGACTATATCGCCTTATGGAAGCTGCTACTGACTGGACTACTAGAATCTGCCACATCGGACATCGCCATGCCCCAAGTCATGCCCATGTGTCTAGGATTGATTCTAGAAAATTAAAAAAAAAGCTACAAAACTTGCTCTTTAGATGATGTTTTACAAAAATTAAAGTCCAACACAAAATCAAATAAAAAACCTAAATTAGCAATATCAAAGAAACAACAAAGAGTAATTAATTATAAAATATTAACAAAATAAATCACTCATCAGAGATTGTGGATGATATCATACATCGGTTCTGGGAAAATAGGGTGGCTATATCTTTTTTCCTTTTTCTTTTTCCTTCTAATTTTCTTTCTTCATTCTTCACCCTGAAGCTTTTGGATTAAGGTGGATGGTAAGAGCTTTTTCCATGTCTCCTTTTAACACTAAACTTGTTCTTAAGTCTCATGCAACATCCTAGGTGATTTAAAGACTCTTTCATTTCATCTTGGTTAGAGAAAGTGGGTGTTGAGTGCTCAAGTTCAAGTGAAAGAGGAGAAAACAAGTGTATAAGGGAAAGGAGGTTGATTTCGAGTTTCTAACACCAAGGTAGTGTATTTCTAATCCTTTGTTATGTTATGAATGTCCTAAACGTGATGCTTTGTTTGGAATTTGAGTATTTGAGCATTTTGGGGTTTTTTTATTCATGCTTAAATGATATTTTTGGAGTAAAGATAGTGTTTTTGTGGTGCTAGATGACCCTAAATAACTTTCCTATACTTTATAACATTATTAGGACCAAACTAGGGTTTTTGTGAGGATTTTTGAGTGATTTACTAGCCTATTTCTAAGTTTTCTTGGTTGTAGTATCAATATTATTACTGTAGTACCGATAATGTTCTTGTAGTATCTATAGTTTTAGTTATGATACTGTTGTTGTACCAATAATGCAGTGTCGATACTATTGTAGTACCAATACTATAGTATCGATACTACTATAGTATCACTAATTTTGTAGTATCAATACTTTCCAACATCCAAAGATATGAAATATCGCTCGTTGCACCCAAATGTTTATAGATGACTATGAAATGTACAACTAAGCTTGGAAAAGAGTCCTAATTTATGAAATGAATGAAATACTCTATAGGTGGCATAAATTATGAAAATATCCTTGATGAGAAATAAACTTCAAAAGTACCCCTGAAGGTGCACATAACAAATGATAATGAATGAGGGATCATTACAAAGGAATGTATACATGCTAGATGATATATCACCTAATATATGTATACTCATAGCGAGACCCTTAGCAAAGGACTAAGGGAAGCGTGAGACTCTGACAAGAATCATAATTCTCAAATAAAAATTCATTAATATAAAAAATAAATAAAATTAAATAAAGGGTAGTAAAGAGAAAAAGGGTCGATCGACATGGACTTTGGACCATCTAACGTTGACTTGCTTTAATCATGAAAATAAAATAAAGGGGGTTTAAAATTGAGAGGTAAAAAATTCAAGAATTAAAAGAAAGTAAATTTTAAAGAAAATCAAATGAATAAAACAGCCTCAGGCTTCGCTCTTCCTCAATTAATTTCGATCATCGATAGGGATTTTACTTCGTGATTCATGTCAGTTACTGTCTACAAGGCCCAAACCTTGTAACTTAATTTTTTTTCTAGTAAATCAATATTCCCAATTCAATCTTAGAAATTCAGTACTTTATTAGACTAACCACCGTTAGCACCAAAAAAACTTTAAGCGTTGGAAAAGCCCGACTCAGATTATGTTGTCTTAATGATATTCAAATTTGATTTCAATTTCCCTTAGAGGACTGCCACTAAGTGTGTTCATAGGAAGTTGATTTTTCTACTAGTCGATTTTTTCTCCCAACTGTAAATCAGAATAATATCTAGATCAACGTCGACTTTTTGAAATGAAAATGTTGAGATTTTTAAATGAAAGACCGATTGTCAAACCAAGTTTGCAGAAAATTGAGAATGATATCCAAAGATATTAAGTACTTTTCAATTCTCACAATATGAATTGAGTAATCGCTAAATCATCGACTAAATGAGGAAAAAAAGAACTTTTAATAAATACCTGAGAGAATTTATAAATCAAAAGTGAAAGTACATTCTCAAGTTTCACCCTAATGGATATTTATAGCCTAGAGAATTACAAAAATAAACTTCCTAAAGATAAAATAAAATATTTACAATAAAATATCCAAAAGATAAATCCTAAAAATAATCAAAAGATAAATCCCAAAATATTTTTCAAAATTCAAACTTAAATTCCCTAAGATAACTATGTCCATCCACATTCTAGAAGATGCTGATTGAACTTCCTACTAAAAATTATTGTTGACTAGATTTTCTAGAAGCTGTCACATCAGATCGCGTCGTGCCCTAGGTCATGCCCTAGGTCATGCTCCTGTCTCCAACCACGACTCCAGAAATAAAAATGCATAATTCAACCTCTTTACTACTGGTTCTAGAAAAATAAGTTGTTGCATGAAAATGAATTAAAACAACACAAATTAGTAACATCGAATAAACATAGAGGAATAATTTAAACAAAATAAATTCAAATTTGAACACTCAATAAATTATCCGTTACTTATTCAATGCTTGTCCTCAAGCATACTTCAATTCTCATTTCTATCACTTACTAAAGACTCACTCAGTTTATGTCAAATCCCAAGTACATACATGAATTGAAGAACTTAGACAAGATAATCAAACAAGAGTGACAAGATAATCCAATAAATGACAATTAACGAAATGATAAGAGGTAGATATCCAAAACTTTTACTATTTTCTTGTGAGACGAAATTAAATCAAGTTTATTTTCCTCATCATAAATAATTGACTCACTTTTTTCAAACACATATTTTTCTCTCATTTTTTTCATTATTCTCCTCCTCTTTTCTCTTTTTTAAATCCCTCCATTTTTGCGCTTCTCTTTTATTTTTAAACTCCATAATCTTGACTCGTCGCCAAATCTTTGAATTGGAAATGAGATGACAACCCAAGCACCTCGCCCTGGGTTTCCAATCAGGTCACATTCAAACGATCTATCATTCACAATCGCCTCATAAAGTTACACACTTGAAGATAACATCAATCATTAAAGAAACAAGCACAAGCTCATATTTAAGCACCACCAAAAATTATATCACAATATTAAAAGCTTTCATCAAATCATTTTATCAACTCAAATAAATTATTCATGCATAACAAGATCGACTCAAGCTTGTAAAAAAGGATTATGACAAAACAAAAAGTCAATCAAGGCAAGCAACATTTATAAGCATTGAGATATCCCATCAAACTAACATGAATAAGTAAGGTGAATTTCTCACTCTACCCCTCAGTTAAAGCATATTACCAAAATATGAAAATTTAAAGCATAAGAGAAGGGACAAAGATACTCCCCACGACTATCGACGATGGGCTTTTCCTGTGATGTGTGCTTGTCCATACAATTGTTGTAGAGTAGAATGCCCGACCGAGAAACCATCGAAAGATGTACTGATATTGAAATTTTCTATAAAGAAATATCAAGTTGGTACATAAGTAGCAGTGTAATAAATTACTGCAGTAGGCAGTGCTGTCCGTGGTTAATCGACGAAAGGCAATCATTGATTCCTTATACGAACCATGATGTATAGGAAGCAATGACAATGCGAGGATGAGCGATAGTGGGATCAAGGGATTACCAACGATGTTCGAGCGGCGAATGGGTGGTGAGTTTCGGCCGACGGATGACTTTTGCAAAGGTGTGGTATGGTTTGAAAAAATTAAAAGAAAGGTGGGGAGAAAAAATGAAGTCGAGCGGTAAAAAAGAGTTAGGGGAAAATGAATTTGGTTTTTAGTATGTGGGGTGGTTTTATTAAAAGAGGGGAGTTGGAATTTAAATGAGAGTTGTTTTGTTGATAGAAACATGTGGGGTCCAAGAATCTAAAAATGTGTGTTTTGAATGAATAACAGAGAGTGGGGTTTAAAGTTATCAAGAGAAAGAGATTGGGTAGGGAAAATTTAAAATAAGCATGGGGCTTACGGGATATAGAAGGAGGAGATGAGTGGTCAGTCAAAAAGGTGTGATTTGAAAATGAGTTTTGCTAACATGCGTCTGGTATGGAGATGTGGTATGATAACGTGTGTCATGCATGAAATGGGGGATTTGGTCACATGCTGCTCGGGTGATATATTGTGCCAAGGACTAGAAATTATAATTATTTAACAAAAAAAAATAGAACTACTTCATTTAAGTTCGATAAAAAATATATGGGTACCTAAAAATTCAAGAAAAATAAAAATGAAATAAATACTTGATAAGAATAATAAATAAAAATAAAAAATTAAAGAAAAGAAAAAAATGAGTTGCCTCCCATTAAAGCGGTTTGTTTGACTTCGTTAGCTCGACGACCTGGTTCAACTACAAGTCGTAGATCAAAGCAAGAACCAATCAGTAACTTTGTCGAAATCCCTAGCAACGGTGCCAATTTGACAAGTGTCGTAATTTTCAAATAAAAATTCCTTATTCTAAGAAATAAATAAATAAAGTTAAATAAAGCGTAGTAAAGAGAAGAATGATCGATCCGCAAGGATTTTGGAGCTTCTGACATTGATTTGCTTTGATCCATAAAAGAAAATAAAGGGGCTTTAAAATTGTGAGGTAAAAAATTCAAGAATGAAAAGAACGTAAATGAAGTAAACTTTAAAACAAAAACCTAATAGATGAAAACAACCTTAGGCTTTGCTCTTCCTCAATTCATTTCTATCATCGATAGGAATTTTAATTTGTGATTCATACTGGTTACTGTATACAAGGCCCAACCATTGTAACTTACTTTTATTTCCTGTAAACCAATATTCCCAAGCCAATATTAGAAATTCAGTCCTTGACTGTACTAATCACGACAATCCTTGTTAGCACCAAAATAGTTTTAAGCGCTGGAAAAACCCGACTCAGATTATGTTGTCTCAACGAAAATCTAATCTGATCTCAAATTCCCTTAGTGGACCGTCGCTAAGTGTGTCCATAGGAAGTCAAATTTTTACCATATGATTCTTTCTCCCAACTATAAATCAGAACAACATTCAGACCTACGTTGACTTTTTGAAATGAAAGTGTTGAGATATTTAAAGGAAATATCGATTGCCAATCCAAGTTTGTAGAAAATTAAGAATAATATCGGAAGATATTAAGTGCTTTTGAATTCTCACAATATAAATTGAGTCATTCATAAACCATAAGCTAAATGAGAAAAAAAGAACTTTTAGTAAAAACAGAGAGAATTTTATAAATGAAAAGTAAAAGTACATTCTCGAGCTTCAATCTTAGGGGTATTTATAGCCTAGAGAATTAAAAAAATAAATTCCTAAAGATAAAATAAAATATTTAAAATAAAATATCCAAAAGATAAATCCTAAAAATAATCAAAATATAGATCCCAAAATATTTTTCAAAATTCAAACTTAAATTCCCTAAGATAACTCTGTCCATCTACCTTCAAAAAGATGCTGACTGGACTTCCTTCTAGAATCTGCTGCTGACTAGATCTTTTAGAAGTTGCCATGTCAGATCGCATTATTTCCCAGGTCATGCTCATGTCTTCAGCCGTGATTCCAGAAATAAAAATGCAAAATTCACCATATTTACTGCTGGTTCTAGAAAAATAAGATAATGCACAAAAATGAATCAAAACAACACAAATTAACAACATCGAATAAACAACGAGGAATAATTTTTCAACAAAATAAATACAAGTTTGAACACTTATCAGACTCATACTATAGTGATAGAATAGTTGAACCTTAAGTAGATAGCACTCGATTATGATCATGTATGTGCCTACTGCTTATTACCATGTCATCTAGCATGTTTTTGTTTATGAGACTCATAATACCGCTCTTGATTAGCGATTATAATAATGAGCTTTGTAAGCTCAATGTTTGGATGTTTCCATTCGCATGTTAGTAGTTAAGCTATATGTGGTGCACCATCTTAGCAAGATTTCCAACATCCCTTTCAGGGTATTATATTATTACTTTTATTGGACAAGCATAATCATAGGACCCTTAATTATGTTTTTGGATCAACAAAATTTGAGTTGAATTATTTGATTTAAACTACGTGTTATGGAGTTCTGGTTTATAAATGTATTTTTATAATTGTAATGTGTGCCTATTCTTGTACCATATAGTATTTTTTAAATGGAAAAGAAAAGGGTTTTAAAATTTAATGGTTGCTTCAGTAGTCCAATATGACACTTTAGGCCAGTCGAGTTTAGGATGTTATAGAAAGTTTTACTGGCGAAGCTTGAACATGAAATTCAAAAACCTTTTTTGTATTTTGTATGCCAAACTAGATTATTTGTATCCACGATAAGGCAATATGTTTTTGGTAAAGAAACTCTCTCATTTAATTGTGAATACAGAGGTGGAGGACCAAAATGTTGAAAATCAATGCACCGAAAGTGCATGGTTGAAGAAGAAGAAAAATTATTAAAATTTTTCAACAATTGTAGGCACCGAGATTACAATTTGATTTTGTTGAATTTTTTTGACAATGGTAAAATCAAAATTTAGTCATTGTACTTTAGGGTATTTATAAGATTAGTCCTTAAGCTTCAACTATAAATATCCTAGCCCATTTAGCTTCAAAATCATCCCAAATCATTCTAGCTTTCTCCCAATACTAGAGAATTTAGAGAGTTTCTTGAGAGTTGTTTTTTCCTTTTTATCAAGAGATAATTATTATTGTTTTCTCCTTGGTAGATAGAGAGAAGTTATAATTCCTATTTTCTCATAGTGAAATTCTTCTACCGTTACCTGTGGTTTTTACCTTATATTATTTAGGAGTTTTCCACGTAAAATTTGTGTCTTCTTTATCTTCATTTTTATTTTCTCAAATTATCATTTGCGATTTTGCTCTATCTGATAGCCGTCTTTCGCAATAATTGGCATCAGAGCCAGATTAGAGTGTGTAATATCTACTTATTGTCTTTATGGTTTCCACCAAAAGGTGGATCCTCCAACATAAGAAAGTAATAAGGTATTACCATTCTTTGAAGGTTCCAGAGAACTATTCATGATAGTGAAATAGTGGGAGCTATCCGTATTATAAGCTATGGTAACGAAATTTGATATTGAAAAGTTCAATGAGAGAAATTTCTCATTGTGAAAATTGAAGATAAAGGCCATCATGAGGAAAGACGATTGTCTAGCAGCTATCAGTGAAAGGCTAGTATATTTCATAGATGACAAAAAATGGATCGAAATGGACGGGAATGCTATGAAAAACTTTCATCTAGCATTAGCAGATGAAGTATTGTCAAGAATCGAGGAGAAGAAGACATCTAAGGAGATATGAGATATTCTAACCAAATTGTACGAGGCCACATCATTGCACAATAAAATTTTCCTTAAGAGGAAATTGTACATTCTCCGAATCTCAGAATCTACTTCAGTGATGGAGCACTTAAACACGCTGAACACTTTATTTTCTCAGCTTACATTCTTAAGATGTACAATATGTTAATAAGAACGTGCTGAACTTCTACTTCAAAGTCTACATGATTCGTATGATCAACTCATCATCAACTTGACAAACAGTAATGTCACAAGTCTAGTCTTCGATGACGTTGCAGCTGCTTTTCTACAAGAAGAAATCGACGCAAGAACAAGGAAGACAGACAAGTAAATTTGTAACAAGCAGAAGTGTTGACAATGATAAGAGAGAGATCAACAGAACGTGGCCAAAGTAACAGTCACAAGCATGGTAGATCAAAGCCGAGAAACAAAAAGAATTTAAAGTGCTACAAATCTGGAAAGAATGGTCACTTGAAGAATGATTGTTGGAGTCTAAATAAAAACTCCAATCCATAAGACAATACCGTAAACACTTCAGATGATGAAGATGCTCTATGCTGTGAACCGTCAACCACCGTGGAAGGAAGAAAAAGATTTGCAGATATATGGCTCATTGATTCGGAAGTAACATATCACATAACCTCAAGAAGAGAATGGTTTCATCATTATGAACCTATCTCAAGAGGATCTGTGTATAGTTGCAATGATCATGCCTTAGAGATTGTTGGTGTGGGAACCATCAAATTGAAGATGTATGATGGAACAATTAAAAATGTTCGAGATGTGCGAAACATGAAAGGCCAGAAGAAAAATTTATTATCCTACGGACTGTTGGATAATAATGCAAGCATGATTAAAACATGGAAAGGAGTCAGGAAGGTGTTCCGTGGAGTGCTTGTGGTGATAAAAGACGAAATATAGCAAAAAACTTGTACATACCGAAGGGAGAGACTTTGCAAGAAGAAGAAGCCTCTGTTGCCTCATGTAGTTCAGATTCTGCAATGCTATGGCATCATAAACTTGGGCACATGTCAGAACAAGGAATGAAAGTCCTTGTGGAGCAAAAGCTACTTCCAGGCTTAACAAATGTATCACTTACTTTGTGTGAGCATTGCATAACAAGTAAGCAGCACCGGTTGAAATTCAACACATCAAATTCTAGAGGCACAAGTGTTATATAATTGGTTCACTCTGACGTATGGCAAGCACCAGTTACATCCATAGGCGGAGAAAAATACTTTATTTCATTTATTGATGATTACTCCAGGAGATATTGGGTGTACCTTATTAAGAAGAAGTCAGATGTGTTTTCAACTTTCAAAAACTTCAAAGTGCGGGTGGAACTTGATTCTGGAAATAAGATCAAGTGTTTCAAAACAGATAATGAAGGAGAAAACACAAGAAAAGAATTTGATGACTTTTGCAGGAAAGAAGACATTAAAAGGCAGTTCAAAGTGGCAAACACTCCTCAACAAAATAGAGTAGCAGAGCGGATTGACAGAGCCTTGTTAGAAAGAACAAGAGAAATGCTGAGAGCTGCAGGCCTAGAAAAATCATTTTGGGAAGAAGCAGTCAATACCGCCTGTTATTTGGTGAATCCAGCTCCATCAACTGCAATAGAGCTGAAGACACCAATGGAGATGTGGACTGGTAAACCAGCTGATTATTAAAACCTCTATGTATTTGGAAGTATTGTGTACGTGATGTACAACTCCTAAGAAATCTCAAAGTTGGATCCAAAATCCAGGAAATACAAATTCTTGGGGTATGCTGATGGAGTCAAGGGGTATTACTTATGGGATCCCACTACCCGCAAAGTGATCATTAGCAGGGATGTTATCTTTGTAGAAGATAAACTACGAAGAAAAGAAGACAATGATAGCGTTGAAAAGTTAGAGACTACACAGATATATGTGGAAAAGGAGGTTGAACAAGGAGATTCTTCTGAAGGAGAACCAACACATGATGAACAAGAACCAGATAGTTCTAAAGCTCCAACAACTCGTCAATCAGATCATGTGAGAAGATGTCCCAATTGGCACTTAGATTATGTTATAGAAGAAAATGTTGCATACTGCCTTTTAACAGAGGACAGTGAGCCATCAACATACCGGGAGGTAAAAAACAGCTCAGATGTTTCACTGTGGATGATGGCGATGCAAGAAGAAATTAAAGCCCTTCATAAAAATAATACATGGGACCTTGTGTCACTACCACAAGGAAGGAATCCAATTGGTAACAAATGGGTCTTCAAAATCAACCAAAATGGTGACGATCAAGTTGAGAGGTATTGTGCAAGACTGGTGGTCAAAAGATATGCTCAAAAAGAAAGTATTGATCTCAATAAAATATTTTCTCTTGTGGTTCGACTAACAACAGTTCAAGTAGTCTTGGCAATGTGTGCTACATTAAACTTACATCTAGAGCAGCTAGATGTTAAAACAACTTTTCTTCATGGAAATCTTGAAGAATAGATTTACATGCTCCAGCCTGAAGGTTTTGAAGAAGACGAAAAAAAGAACTTGGTTTGCAGGTTGAACAAATCTCTGTATGGTCTAAAGTAGGCACTGAGGTGTTGGTATAAGAGATTTGATTCCTTCATTATGTTCCTTGGATACAACATACTTAATGCAGACCCTTGTGCTTATTTCAAGAGGTTTGGTGATAATGATTTTGTTCTATTGTTGTTGTATGTGGATGACATGTTGGTTGCAAGACCCAACAAAGATCATATTGAAGAATTAAAGGCACAACTGGCTAGGGAATTAGAAATGAAGGACTTGGGATCAGCAAACAAGATTCTAGGGATGCAAATTCATCGAGACAGAAGTCATAGGAAGATTTAGCTTTCACAATAGAATTACTTGAAGAATATCTTGTCACGATTCAACATGCAAGATTGTAAGTCAATTTATACCCCTCTTCCTACTAACTTCAAATTATCCTCCAGTATGAGTCCTAGAAATGAAGAAGAGAGGATGAAGATGTCTCGAGTGCCGTATGCATCGGCAGTGAGAAGTTTAATATTCGTTATGATATGCAATAGACCAGATATTGCACAAGCAGTGGGAGTGGTTAGTCGGCAAATGTTGAATCCAGGCAAAGAGCATTGAATACAGTAAAGAGGATCCTGAGATACATCAAAAGGACCTCAAATATTGCAATATGTTATGGAGGATCAAACTTACTAATCAATGGGTATGTAGATTCTGACTATGTAGGGGATTTGGATAAAAGCAAATCCACTGCTAGATATGTGTTCAAAATTACTGGTGGAGCTATAAGCTGGGTTTTAAAATAGCAATCAGTTGTGGCTACATCCACAATAGAGGCAGAATATGTAGCAGCTACGCAAGCCAATAAAGAAGTAATTTGGTTGAAGATGCTATTGGAGGAGCTTGGCCACAATCAAGAGTATGTCTCTCTGTTTTGTGATAGTCAAAGAGCTTTGCATCTAGCAAGGAATCCAACATTTCATTCAAGGACAAAGCACATACGAGTTCATTATCATTTCATTCGTGAAAAGGTGGAAGAAGAGACGGTAGATATGTAGAAAAATCCATACTAAAGACAACATAACAGATTTCATGACAAATGCGAGTAAAAAATGATACATTTACTCGATGTCGATCCTCTTGTGGCCTGTCAGAAACATAAGCAATATGAAGTTACAAGGTAGAAAGAATGGTGTGAAGATATGATTGTTGCAATCAAATCATCAAGTGGGAGATTGTTGAAAATCAATGCACCAAAAGTGCATGGTTGAAGAAGAAAAAAAAATTATTAAAATTTTTCAACAATTGTAGGCACCGAAATTACAACTTGATTTTGTTGAATTTTTTGGACAATGGTAAAATCATAATTTAGTCATTGTACTTTAGGGTATTTATAAGATTATTCCTTAAGCTTCAACTATAAATACCCTAGCTCATTTAGCTTCAAAACCATCCTAAATCATTCAAGCTTTCTCCCAATACTAGAGAATTTAGAGAGCTTTTTAGAGTTGTTTTTTTCTTTTTATCAAGAGAGAATTATTATTGTTTTCTCCTTGGTAGATAGAGAGAAGTTGTAATTCCTATTTTCTCATAGTGAAATTCTTCTATCGTTGCCCGTGGTTTTTACCCTATATTATTTAGGGGTTTTCCACGTAAAATTTGTGTCTTCTTTATCTTCATTTTTATTTTCTCAAATTATCTTTTGCGATTTTGCTCTATTTGATAGTCGTCTTTCGCAACAATTGGCATCAAAGATAAATTAGAGTATGTAATTTCTACTTATTGTCTTTGTGGTTGCCACCAAAAGGTGGATCCTCCAACATAAGAAAGTAATAAGGTATTACCATTCTTTGAAGGTTCCTGATAACTATTCACGATAGTGAAATAGTGGGAGCTATCCATATTAGAAGCTATGGTAACAAAATTTGATATTGAAAAGTTCAATGGGACAAATTTCTCATTGTGAAAATTGAAGATGAGGGCCATCCTGAGGAAAGACGGTTGTCTAGCAGCTATCAGTGAAAGGCTGGTAGATTTCATAGATGACAACAAATGGATCGAAATGGACGGGAATACTATGGCAAACTTTCATCTAGCATTAGTAGATGAATTATTGTCAAGCATCGAGGAGGAGGAGACAGCTAAAGATCATCTCACCAAATTGTACGAGGCCACATCAATGCACAATAAAATTTTCCTTAAGAGGAAATTGTACACTCTCCGGATGCCAGAATCTACTTGAGTGATGGAGCACTTAAACACCTGAATACTTTATTTTCTCATCTTACATCCTTAAGATGTACAATAGGAGAACAATAACGTGCTGAACTTCTACTTCAAAGTTTACCTGATTCGTATGATTAACTCATCATCAACTTGACAAACAGTAATGTGACCAGTCTAGTCTTCGATGACGTTGCAGCTGCTGTTCTACAAGAAGAAAATCGGTGCAAGAACAAGGAAGATAGACAAGCAAATCTGTAACAAGCTGAAGCATTGACAAAGATGAGAGGGAGATCAACAGAACGTGGCCAAATCAGCAGTCATAGACATGGTAGATCAAAGTCGAGAAGCAAAAAGACTTTAAAGTGATACAACTGTGGAAAGAAGGGTCACTTGAAGAAGGATTGTTGGAGTCTAAATAAAAACTACAATCAACAAGGCAATACCGCAAACACTTCAAATGATAGAGATACTGTATACTATGAAGCGTCAACCACCGTGGAAGTAAGAAAAAGATTTGCAGATATATGACTCATTAAATCAGAAGCAACATATCACATGACCTCAAGAATAGAATGGTTCTATCATTATGAACATATCTCAAGAAAATCTGTGTATAGTTGCAATGATCATGCCTTAGAGATCGTTGGCGTGGGAACCATCAAATTGAAGATGTGTGATGGAACAATTAAAATTGTTCGAATTGATCGACACGTGAAAGGCCTGAAGAAAAATTTATTATCCTACGGATTGTTGGATAATAATGCAAGCAAGATTGAAACACAGAAAAGAATCATGAAGGTGTTCCATAGAGCGCTTGTGGTGATGAAAGGCAAAAATATAGCAGTAAACTTGTACATGCTGAAGGGAGAGACTTTGCAAGAAGTAGAAGCTTTTGTTGCCTCATGTAGTTTAGATTCTACAATGCTATTCATCACAAACTTGGACACATGTCAGAACAATGAATGAAAGTCCTTGTGGAGCAAAAGCTACTTTCAGGCTTAACAAAGGTATCACTTACTTTGTGTGAGCATCGCATAACAAGTAAGCAGCACCGGTTGAAATTTAACACATCAAATTCTACAGGCAAAAGTGTTCTAGAATTAGTTCACTCTGACGTATGGCAAGAACCAGTTACATCCCTAGGCGGAGCAAAATACTTTATCTCGTTTATTGATGACTACTCTAGGAGATATTGGGTGTACCCTATTAAGAAGAAGTCAGATGTGTTTTTAACTTTCAAAAACTTCAAAACGCAAGTGAAACTTGATTCTGGAAATAAGATCAAGTGTTTCAGAACAGATAATGGAGGAGAATACACAAGCGAAGAATTTGATGACTTTTACAGGAAATAAGGCATCAAAAGACAGTTCAAAGTGGCAAACACTCCTTAACAAAATGGAGTGGCAAAGCAGATGAACAGAACCTTGTTAGAAAGAACATGAGCAATGTTGAGAGCTGCAGGCCTAGAAAAATCATTTTGGGCAGAAGCAGTCAATATCGCCTGTTATTTGGTGAATCGAGCTCCATCAACTGCAATAGAGCTGAAGACACCATTAGAGATGTGGACTGGTAAACCATCTAATTATTCAAACCTCCATGTATTTGGAAGTATTGTGTACGTGATATACAACTCCCAAGAAATCTCAAAGTTGGATCCAAAATCCAGGAAATGCAAATTCTTGGGGTATGCTGATGGAGTCAATGGGTATCGCTTATGGGATCCCACTGCCCTCAAAGTGATCATCAGCGGGGTAGTTATCTTTGTAGAAGATAAACTACCACTACAAGAAAATATACCTTTAATTACACACGAATGATGACACACGCTAATTTATGACTTGCAAAAATGTGTCATAAAAAAAAGTCATGTTTCTTAAAATCTGAACAATTTATGACTTACAATAATGTATGTCATATTTAATAGTCATAATCCAAAACATTTGTAAAAACACGGAGTACATTTTTAATTGTGTTTCATCTGTAAAATTCGTCTTTTAATTTACCCCCCATTATTTTCATCCTTTCCCGCTTAGCTTGTTATTTGATTTCCCCCATTCTTAAAAACCCCCCATTATGACTCAAGATGTGGAAAGTAATATAAAGTTGTTATTTGAGCTCTGATTCTTAGCTTGAAAGCATACATGAGTAGGTTCCAAACATAATTTCCTTAATTCATTTGAAGGTTTCAAAAAACCAGAATGAGAGAAAGAGAAAACAGCCGGTGCCATCTTCAGGCCCTGCAAATAGCTTAGGGACAGCAAACATAGCTGGACCCTCCCCTAGTTCAGCACCTTCTACACCATCAACACACGCTCCTGGAGATGTGATTTCAATGCCCACTCTTCCTCATAGCGGGAGTTCTTCCAAGCCTATAATGATGTTTAGCGCTGATGGTGCTGGCACACTTGCATCACCTTCGAATCAGTTAGTAAGAATTAATTAATTTCCAATGTTTGTGGAGGAAATAAAAATTCCTTGCATAATTTTTTATTGGAACTCCATTTTGGCAGTGGGGTGATAAAGATCTTGAATTGTAGGCTGAAATGGATCGGTTTGTGGAGGATCGGTCTCTTGATGATAACGTTGAGTCTTTTTTATCCCATGATGATACAGATCCTAGGGATGCTGTTGGCCGATGTATGGATTTAACTAAAGGTGTATAAATATTACTCGTATGGTTGTTACGATTTGATAGTCTGTTGTTGCAGTGAATCTAATGTAGCCTCTTTTGTGGGACATTGTAGTTTCACTCTGTTGGCATTTTATGTCCTTGTTTCTTGGACAGTGAATATGATATTGTCCTAATTCTTTTCCAAAAGGCTATGAAAATTAATACATCCTGTTTGAGACAAGCATATTTAAGCATATATACGTAATCTTATTAAACTTTGTACATTGTAGTCTTATTCTGAATGTTGGTTATTGCGACTATTTCATGATTTTGATGTATTGTTTATATATCCAAATGCTACCTGAATTTTTCCGAAAGAAACCATGCAATTGTGTGGGCGCATTCATCTATACTTCTTTCTAATTTTTAGGGATACACTTTCATCTCGTATTCTATTATTCATTATACATAATGCAAGTGGATTGGTTTGACGCATAATATTATGTTGTTTCAGTCCAAGCATATCACGCCTTGCAACATCTTCATTTGACAAAACTGTCAGAGTTTGGGATGCTGACAGTGTTAGTGAACTTTTTTCTTTCAATTTACTTGTTATTTTGGTTTTTGAGCTAGTTATGTCTTCTTGTATGTCCATTTAAAACCCCTTAATGTTCTCATTTAAAGCATTCTGCATGTTCATCCTATTTCATTCTGAGTTTTCTTTCTTCTCGGTTTTCATTTAATTTTCCTTGAAAATTTATGCATCCTGGTTATTCGCTTCGTACATTTATAGGACATTCAGGTAACGTTATGTCACTTGACTTCCATCCAACTAAAGATAATCT
Organism: Hibiscus syriacus; assembly: GCF_006381635.1. Lineage (NCBI taxonomy): Eukaryota > Viridiplantae > Streptophyta > Magnoliopsida > Malvales > Malvaceae > Hibiscus > Hibiscus syriacus. The sequence continues at coordinate 601,659 of NW_024062606.1, forward strand.
TATCTGCTCTTGTGATGGTGACGGTGAAATACGATATTAGAGTATCAACAATGGGAGCTGTGCAAGACGTTTCATGTTTCTTTATACATAATGTTATCTCGTTTCAGGCGAAGGCATGCTCCTCTGCAAGCATTGCTCGGCTGAAGAATCTGAATAGGAGGACCTTCGATGTCCTAGCTGCGAGATTGTACTTTTATTATTCTCTTTGCTATGAACTCACGGGTAGCCTTGCTGAAATTAGGGGGTAAGCTATACCTTATTCAAATTTGACTTATACCGTACGTTGTCTTTAGTATATATTCTTATCACTACAAGAAAATATACTTTTAATGACACACGCAAACAGACAAGTGAGTTTTGTTCCCCCTTCAATAATTATAGTTGTTAGATATAAATTTCCATGGGATTGATAATGTTAGGTTGTTCTTCGTTTTGTTATCTGAATAATGAATTTATGGGATTGGTTAAACAACAAAGACCATATTCTCAATATGTGGCCTTTTTTCATTACTGTAATACATGTTGTCCTTTAGCAATTAATTATTGAATTTAGCCTCAAGTCTGTATGATTCTCTTTTATTTTTCTTACTCTGTTAGGTATGTGTTGAAGAAGATCCGGCTGGCCAAGCAAACAGACAAGTTTAAGCGTACAGCTCACCAAGAGGTCACTTTTTTAAAACCAAAATTTCACTCTTCACGTTTGTTTTATATAATTAACATGCGAATTGTGATGACTGAAAGTTGCATGGATTATTCCATACTCGATTAGGATTTAAATATTTTCCATCTGATCGTTATCACGATACACTTGCATAAATTAACCTTTCTTAGTGTTGAACTTCTTGTGCTTGAACGAAACCGTGACCTTTAAAATCTTGATTTAGGAGATATTTTGATTACGGGATGTCCATGTTTTGTTCAACAATGACACCTTTTATTTATGATAGCTTCTAGGTTGCACCTCTTTATCTAGCCAAACAGATGTTTTATACCCTGAGACCCGTGTTAACACTGTTTTCTACTCTGTTGCTTCTCTGAAAGTTGTGATCTTGAATATTTCCTTCTTTTATCTGCTAAGACAAGACTGATATATTTAACGTATCCTACCTTCAGATGTATTATTTTTGGTCTTTCTATTAACAAAATATGCACGTATGCAAACACGCACCTGCTCACAACTCGTCTGAAATCTAAAGACAACCATTGAAATAATCTGGAAATATGTATATGCTGCTACTTATGTTACCTAGACTATTTTTTTCCTTCAAATATACTTGTGTTCGACACATACTCAGACATTAATATGAAGTACAATCCTCCAAATACATGAAACAGATACTAAAATTTGATTATATGCATACCGGATACATACTTATATTCACCTCGAGTCCAAGTAACATATCATACACCTCTGCCATTCATCCCTCCTCCCAACTTCATATGTTCCTCGAGGAAACCCTCGCATAATGTGTGCTTGGTTTAAGGTTGAGGTAGATAAAATCACTGTTTTGATTGAGAGAATCTTCTACATCGAATGTTAATCTCATATATATCTTTTGATGGGAATAGCCTTTCGACTTTGTACATTTTGAGTTAAAAAGATTCCTAGTTGATTAAGAGTTTATATGAGATAAAGACAAAAATGGTTTCACTTATCCAAGAAAAATTAGGATGCCCTTTTGCGAACTTGAGAGAATAAAAAGAAATTTTTTAATTGAAATTCTCATTGAAAAGCAAAATACACAAACTGTTTTTATAGGCTATGGATTGCAAGTTAAGAATACTACTAAGTTTATTTTCTTCCCAACTTTTATCTCCTAAACCTTATATTATCTGTTAAGAAACATAATCCTAATTGTAAAATATAAATAAACTAAACTTCGTAAAATAAAATTCCCTTAATTCATCTCAAGTCATTGCATGTTTGAGAATTTGTCTTGTGTTCTTTGGCTGTATTGCAGATGGAATTGATTGCAAGACTAAATAATCCGTATATTGTTGACTACAAAGATGCTTGGGTTGATATAAGGTGAAAGAGATACATTACTGTTTGGATTTATGGTTGATAAGGTGAAAGAGAATTTGTCTTGCTCTGTGTTTTCATATCTTAATGTCTTGCCCTGAAACTGGTTCTGACAGCACTAATTTTTTTTTCTTATACTTTTAATGAAAATTAAATTTTAAATGCATTTAAGATGTTGATTTGCCAAAAGGTTTATGCTATAGGTTGCAAATTGCTTATACGATATGGAGCTTATTATTTACTGGATGAGCAAAATTTTGACATCTTTGTTTTTATTTTGCTTACCTTTTGTTGATATTGTTTTTGCATATTCTAAGCATCCTCATTTTTTTGTTGTCAATACAGGTTTGGTAACACTGCCTATTTGCACATATATATGGCTTTTATCCAGATGCTCAAAGCTCTAAATATGTGGAAACAAAGTGCATTATTTGATTACATCCAACGAAATAACTCTATGTGAACTAGGACTATATTGTTGAATTCATAGGCTTTGGTTTCAATTCTTCTTTGTGCAGCATAGATAGTACATATGATTACAATATTTTTTACAACTTAATGTGAATATATTGTATACAAATATGCTTATATATAATATGATATATATTATATATAATATATGAACTAGGACTATATTGTTGAATTCATAGGCTTTGGTTTCAATTCTTCTTTGTGCAGCATAGATAGTACATATGATTACAATATTTTTTACAACTTAATGTGAATATATTGTATACAAATAGATTGCTTATATATAATATGATATATATATATATATATAAAATACAATCACGACACACAAATGTGTGTCATCTTTTTTAATGATGTGTGCTTCAATGACACGCAATGTGAGTCACGCATGCGTGTCATAAATTTATGACACACAAATATGTGTCATCTTCATTTATGACGGGGGCTTCAATGGCGCTCAATGCGCGTCATAAATGTGAGTCATAAATGTGTGTCATCAATGCACGTCATAGATTTATGACAAACAATTACGCGTCCTCTAAGATTCAGGTCGATGGCTTCAACGACATACATTTTTGTGTCATCCGCACCCATAGATGACGCGCAATGCACGTCATTAAAAGGGTTTTTTCTAGTAGTGTACGAAGAAAAAAAGATGATGATAGCGTTGAAAAGTTAGAGACTACACAGATACATATAGAAAAGGAGGTTGAACAAGGAGATCTTCTAAAGCAGAACCAACACAAGATGAACAAAAACCAGAGAGTTCTGAAGCTCTAACAACTCGTCAATCAGATCGTGTGAGAAGACATACCAATTGGAACTCAGATTATGTTATAGAAAAAAATATTGCATACTGCCTTTTAACAGATGACGGTGAGCCATAAACATACCGGGAGACAATAAACAGCTCAGATGCTTCACTGTGGATGATGGTGATGCAAGAAGAAATCGAATTCCTTCATAAAAATAATACATGGGACCTTATGTCACTACCACAAGGAATGAAGCTAACTGGTAACAAATGGGTCTTCAAAATCAATCAAAATGGTGACGATCAAGTTAAGAGGTATTGTGCAAGACTAGTGGTCAAAGGATATGCTCAAAAAGAAGGTATTGATTTCAATGAAATATTTTCTCGTGTGGTTCGACTAACAACAGTTCGAGTAGTCTTGGCAATGTGTGCTACATTGAACTTACATCTAGAGCAGCTAGATGTTAAAACAACTTTTCTTCATGGAAATCTTGAAGAAAAGATTTACACACTCCAGCCTGAAGGTTTTAAAGAAGATGAAAAAAGAACTTAGTTTGCAGGTTGAACAAATCTCTGTACGGTCTAAAGCATTCGTCGAGGTGTTGGTATAAGAGATTTGATTCCTTCATTATGTGCCTTGGATACAACAGACTTAATACAGACCCTTGTGCTTATTTCAAGAGGTTTGGTTATAACGATTTTTTTGTATTGTTATTGTATGTGGATGACATGTTGGTTGAAAGACCCAACAAAGATCATATTGAAGAATTGAAGGCACAACTGGCTAGGGAAATTGAAATGAAGGAATTGGGATCAGCAAACAAGATTCTAGGGATACAAATTCACCGAGACATAAGTAATAAGAAGATTTGGCTTTCACAATAGAATTACTTGAAGAATATCTTGTCACGATTCAACATGCAAGATTGTAAGTCAATTTCTACCCCTCTTCCTATTAACTTCAAATTATCCTTCATTATGAGTCCTAGCAGTGAATAAGAGATGATGGAGATTTCTCGAGTGTCATATGCATCGGTAGTGGGAAGTTTAATGTTCGCTATGATATGCACAAGACCAGATATTGCACAAGCAGTGGGAATGGTTAGTCGGTACATGGTGAGTCCAGGCAAAGAGCATTGGATTATAGTAAAGGGGACACTGAGATACATCAAAGGGACCTCAAATATTCCATTATGTTATGGAGGATCAAACTTACTAATCAATGGGTATGTAGATTCTGACTATGTAGGGGATTTGGATAAAAGCAAATCTACTACTGGATATGTGTTCAAAATTGTTGGTGGAGCTGTAAGCTGGGTTTCAAAATTGTAATCAGTTTTGGCTATATCCACAACAGAGGCAGAATATATAGCAGCTACGCAAGCCAGTAAATAAGTAATTTGGTTGAAGATGCTATTGGAGGAGCTTGGGCACAATCAAGAGTATGTCTCTCTATTTTGTGATAGTCAAAGCACCTTGCAACTAGCAAGGAATCCAGCATTTCATTCAAGGACAAAGCACATATGAGTTTAGTACCATTTCATTCGTGAAAAGGTGGAAGAAGTGACGGTAGATATGCCGAAAATCCATACCAAAGACAACATAGCAGATTTCATGACAAAGGCAGTAAATGCTGATACATTTACTCGATGTCGATCCTCTTGTGGCCTATCATAAACATAAGCAAAATGAAGGTACAAGGTAGAAAGAATGGTGTGAAGATATGATTGTTCCAATCAAATCTTCAAGTAGGAGATTGTTTAAAATCAATGCACCGAAAGTGCATGGTTGAAGAAGAAAAAAAATTATTAAATTTTATCAACAATTGTAGGCACCGAAATTACAACTTGATTTTGTTGAATTTTTGGACAATGGTAAAATCATAATTTAGTCATTGTACTTTAGGGTATTTATAAGATTAGTCCTTAAGCTTCAACTATAAATACCTTAGCTCATTTAGCTTCAAAACCATCCCAAATAATTCTAGCTTTCTCCCAATACTAGAGAATTTTGAGAGTTTCTTGAGAGTTGTTTTTTCATTTTTATCAAGAGAGAATTATTATTGTTTTCTCCTTGGTAGATACAGATAAGTTGTAATTCCTATTTTCTCATAGTAAAATTCTTCTACCGTTGTCCGTGGTTTTTACCTTATATTATTTAGGGGTTTTTCACGTAAAATTTGTGTATTCTTTATCTTCATTTTTATTTTCTCAAATTATCATTTGCGATTTTGCTCTATGCAACACAAAATTTTAATTTTGAAAATTAATAAAAGGTAAAGGTCCCTCGGAAGGTTAGGGGTTTCTTGTGGATGTTGAAATTGTATAGAATACCGATGAAAGACTTTCTTAGGACTTGAGGGATTGATATCAAGGAAGGAAAATGTGCTTGTGGCTGGTGTGCTACTCATTTAGAAAGTTCATACAACTTGTTCGTTGATTGCAGGTTTATTGACAGCTTTTGGAGAAGAATTTGTCACTAGTAGAATATCTCTTGGCCTCGTTCGAATGACATCAATGGTTTTTTTAACTTTTTTTGAACCAAGGTTTATCGAAACTATTAGAAGTATTTGGCTTATATATTTTTTAGCAACACTATGGAATAATTGGATTTCTAGAAATGAGTTGGTGATGAAGGAGAAATCTTGCAGTGTGAAGGATTTACTCTTCAACATAAAGATACGACCTATAACTTGGTTGAACGAGACGATTTGATTATCAATATGGATGACTGGTGGAGTTTTCTGAAGAGTAGTGATGTTATGGTGTTTTTGTTTTTTGCTTGGTAAGGTGATATTATTAATATTTAGACAAATCCTATCCAGAATGTATGCCTCAATAAAAAATTTCTAATCCTAAATGGAGGAAAAAATATATACTTCCTGGACAAGAATTACAAATAGAAAACCACAATATTCAACTCCAAGAAATGACAACGGTACCAACCAATAACTGTTGCATTCATAACAAGCACAACCACTCCAAAAACAAAAAAAAAACAAAAAAATGTAATTCTACAAGCTTCTAAATCAACTCTTACAAAACCATCATTACTCTCACCAGCCAATAAAAGAAAACCATATCTCATCCTTGGAACACAATCACCAACTTAAAACTTTCCCTCATGAAAATTTGACTTCAACGGTTGAACTTGGAAAGACAATAGAAATTGGAATTGAAAACCCATGCCTACTGGTATCTACTACCCATATGCTCTCTTATTTTTTCATAAGCCTTTTCTTGCATATTAAAATGAAATTGATCTTCTTGTAATCCTCTAAAAATGATAACTTTGCATGTCTTTTTGTCCACATGTTTGCCACAAAATTTAGGTAAAACCATTTCAAGGGCAACCTCTATATCTAACAACTCCTTGCAAGGAAAAAGGTGATAACCTCCCATTTAAAATTTCTTTGTTTAATATGCGTGGGGACCATCATTTACTTGAAACTTTCAATTTCATTGTTGGGATTCATTACCAAAATGCCTTGAACAAATCCTACCTACTTGGACCCGCTTTTGTAAGTTGATCGGCCATGGCATTCATCGAACTTGAGGAAAAAAAACAAATGAAATCTCCCAATCTTAATCACCACTTAATCAATATCCTCAAAAAGGTTTCACCACATCCAAGGTCTAAGAGTGACAGTTGAGATCCAATTCATGACTACTTCATAATATGATTCAATGACCAATTCAACTTTTTTTATCCAACTTGTAAGGCTCTAAATCCCGGGTAAGTAGTTTTAGGCTAACTTGAAAAGATTTAAATAAGCCCACTAGACTTACACAAAAAATTAGACCAATTGAGAATAGGTTTGGGCTTGGGTTAGGCCCAAATAGTAGTATAAAAAGGGTATTTTTAATATTTAAGTGGAAGATGAAGGACTGAAAGGGCTATTGTACCATTGTTTCAACCAAAGGTTGATTTTCTTTAATGAAGATGATGTAATTTGGCTAAACCACTCCCCTTTTATCTCATTTTTAACATTCCTTGTCATCTACCTTCATTCTCTCAATTTCCATGTTTTTCTTCTCCAAGTGAGGTTGTAAAGGTGAAAACTTGGTGACCTTACATGCTTAGTACGAAATTTTCAAGCTAAGAATCATAATCTTCTCACCCCAATATTTTATTCAAACTCTCAAGCACAAGGTTTGGTCATAATGGAGATAGGTGGGGGCTTAGGAAACTAGAGATTTATAGCTTTTTTTTTTGTAAATTTGAGTTTAGGAAAGGGTACTTAGCTTCAATTCACTCTCTTAATCGAGTTAGTAACTCATTTTCCCTTGTTCTAATTAGCGAAATAGATTGAAGAAGGTTTCAAAACCAAGGTCAAAGATAAGTCAGTTCTTGGTTGATTTGAAGAAGTTTTCAACAACTTAATACTAAGGTAACATATTTCTAACCTCCTTAAATCATTTATGAATCATTAAGTGCTTGTTTAGCTTGCAATATTTTATGAAGCGTAAGAGTATGTTCATGGTAGATTCTAGTTTATAGTGTTATAAAGCATGAAAAGTGACTCTTTATTACCCATATCAACTTATATAAGACTTAAACATTATTTTAAGTCATTAGGGGGAGAATGTGTAGTATTAAGTTACATTTTTATGCTTAAAACAAGGCATTTCTTTGCTTGGGTATTATATTAGATTAACAGTACCGATATTGTTTTTCATGTAGTTACAAACAACAAGATATTTTGGTTGAGAAAATTAATATTGGTTCATAGGATATCGATATTATTCATAGGGTATTAGTACTCAAAGAGGACTATCGATTCCATTTTTAGATTTTGAATTCCAGTACCTAATTTTTGTACCAATACTCAAGTGAGTATCAATACCATGGTGAGGGTAACGATACCCTTAATAAGGGTATTGATACTACTAGAACACTTTAAATTCCAGTAGTTGTTTTTTGTATTGGTACCTCAGGTTGGTACCGATAGTCAAGGATCACTATCGGTACTGAGAGGCCTAGTATCGATAGCATCGTCTTGAATTGGGTAAGGAACTCATCTCATCTCAAGTATTATAGTCAGGGATCAAAGGTTATCAAAACTTAATTAATAAGACTGCAAGCAAAAACAACAATAAAGACTATAATTACAATTAGAAACAATATAAATTAGAAAGTCATAAAACTAGATTTTGTATGACGCTCGGGAAACGATCAGGACACCTGAGTTACTCTAGTAGTAGGACCATCATTTTATATGTCAGAATGTTCGGAAATGTCTCAGTTAGGGCACAAGGCACTTCATTTCTAGCCGAGCGTAGATGCTCCAAGTACTCACAAGGAATAGGTTGGCCACGTAAATGCTTCCGACGTAGAAATTTAGGAACTCACCCTAGATAAACTAGAGGGATATGTGTCTCGAGATGTAGTAAAACCCTCCATCCACACCATGATGCCTGTGTTTGTATATATGTTTAGCTTAGCATCCATGTATGGTAATATTCTTGTTTGCTGATATGATCATGTAGTGGACACATATAGTATAGTTTGATTATTAGTGTGGCACTGAGCTTTTGAGCTCAATGTTCATAATTTGTTTTCATGCATAATTTCTTAGGATGAGCATTTGAGGAGCTTATCGTGTAGTTCGTATTCTAGACCGATCTGAGTTCAAAGTACGCCTTGAGTAATTCTTAGAAGGCATGTACTGTTTATGAACCTTATGGTATTCAAGTTGTAATTGTATTTTGAAATACTTGTGTGAAAAAATTGGAATGTATTTTTGGGATCTTCTCATCATCATAAACTTGAAATGCTATATTTCTTTTATCTTATGATTTTGTTGGATGACTTTTAACCAATCTTTTATTAATTTTTTTTAACTTTTTTTGGGTTAACTACCTTGATGGTCTTATTTAACGTAATTGTTTATTGGTCACTAGGTCATATTAGATTATTACATTACATTTAGTGGTATCAGAACATCAGGTTTAGTCATTCTTAAGACCCGCAAGTCTGAGTCAATAAGGGTCTATATGTGTGAAGGCCCCTAGAGTGTCAAGAGTACTTTGTCTAGAATAGTGATAATGACTCATTCTTTCCTTGTTAATTTCAGATAAAAATTATGGAAAATAGTCTCGTACGCAACATTCTTGCAGCGTTTTGAAGAAAGAAAAATGAAAAATGAGTGAACTTTGTATGCTTGAAAAGCTTGAAGAATTTTGGCTATGGAGAAAAATAAAGAAGAAGATATAAGTAAAAATTAAATGAAATAGTGAGAAAGATGGAGTGAGTGGGCAGTTGACCAGAAATGAGTGGATGGGGTAAATGGGTAGGTGGGAAAAAGAAAAAGTAAACTGTAAAATTAAATGCGATATAACAAGACAATGGAGAGAGAAAAGTAAAAATAAGGAAATAAAATAAAATAAAGGAATAAATCAAAAATAATATTTCCCATTTTAATTTATTTTTCCTTTTCCTCTCTTGATAACTACCCCATGCACGGTTGTAGTATTATGGGTCCCTTACAAAACAAACCAAAATTATATACAAAACAAAATAAAAATAAAGGAAATAATAAATTTATTATTTATACACAGTCAACGGAATTCAATGCCGTGTCATTGAAATTTGGTTTTCAATTGGGCTCACTTCATCATCGTGCAGATACAACACTGTCTTGTCGCGCAGAGGTGGTACTCCATTGTAAGCTTTCAAACGTTGGCCATTGACTTTGAAGATCGTCCCATCATCTATGTTCTTAATGTCAACGGCTCCATGGGGATAAACATAATGCACCTCAAATGGTCCTGACCATCGAGATTTAAGCTTTCTAGAAAAAAGTTTAAGTCTGGAATTGTAAAGCAATACTTATTAGCCAACATGAAAATATTGTGGCATCAGTTTTAGGTCGTGCCACTTCTTGGTTTTTTTCCTTGTATATCCGTGCATTTTCATATGTTTGTGTCCTAAACTCTTCCATTTCATTAAGTTCCAACAATCTCTGCTCCCCAGCTAACTGGGTATCAAAATTCAATAGCTTAATGGCCCAGTACGCCTTATGTTCAAGCTCGATCGGGAGATGACAGGTCTTCCCATACACCACCTTGAATGGTGACATGCCCAGAGGAGTTTTTAAAGTTATTCTATATGCTCAGAGTGCTTCATCTAATTTTGGTGACCAATCCTTTCGCCTTGGGTTTACCACTTTTTCTAAAATCTGTTTAATGTCATGATTGTATATCTCAACTTGACCATTTGTCTGCAGATGATATGCCATGGCAATCTTATGACGAACTATATATCTCCTTAGTACTTTGGCAATCAACTTGTTATCGAAGTGGGTTCCTTCATCACTAATGATAGCTCGAGGTACTCCAAACCGAGTGAAAATATTCTTGTGCAAAAACTTGAGTACGATTTTAGAGTCATTCCTTGATGTTGTTATTGCTTCTACCCACTTGGATACATAATCCACAACAAGCAAGATGTATAAATCTCCTCTGGAAGATGGGAATGGTCCCATGAAATCGATACTCTAAACATCAAACAGATTTATTTCCAAAATACCTTGCAGTCGCATTTCGTGACATTTTAATATGTTTCCAGTGCGTTGGCATCGATCACAAGATTTGTAAAATGTTTGAGCATCTCTGAACAGAGTTGGCCAATAAAAGGCTGATTGTAAGACCCTTGTAGCAGTCCTTACTCCTCCGAAATTGCCTTCACTTGGGGCCGAGTGATAATGGTATAGAATGTCACACAGTTCCTCTTCAGGTTCACATAGTCTAATGAGCTTATCAACACAATGCTTAAAAAAATATGGCTCATCCCCAAAATAATATCTTACATCGTGCTTGAATTTATTTTTACCCTAGCTGTTCAAATCAAAAGGTAGTATTCCACTAACAAGAAAATTAACAAAGTCAGCGTACCACAAGATTGTTGTGGCATATAAAATTTTCTCATCAGGAAATTCCTCTTGAATGTCTAAAGTGTCATGGCATTCAGAATTATTCTCTAGCTTAGATAAATGATCAGAAACTTGGTTCTCAGTACTTTTTCTATCTACAACCTCTAAGTCAAATTCTTGCAAATGTAAGATCCACCTAATAAGTCTAGGTTTTGTATCCTTTTTATTCACTAAGTATTTTATAGCCGAGTGATTAGTGTGAATAATAACTTTAGTGCCTATTAGTTATGGTCTAAATTTATCTAAAGCAAATACCACAGCAAGTAATTCTTTCTCAGTGGTGGTGTAGTTCAATTTGACTCATTCAATGTACGACTAGATTAATATATAACATGAAAAAGTTTACCTCGACATTGTCCCAAAATAGATCCTACCACATAATCGCTTGCATCACACATCAGCTCAAATAGTGATGTCCAATAAGGAGGGATGACAATAGGTGTTGAGATCAATCGTTGTGCGCCGAGGCATAACTCATCAAACACAAATGGTTGGCTTTCTTAAAGTAGTGTGTACAAGGGCCTAGAAATCTTGGAGAAGTCCTTGATAAACCTTCTATAAAATCCAGCGTGTCCAAGAAAACTCCTTATACCCTTGACCAAAGTTGGTGGTGGCAATTTTTCAATTACTTCAATTTTCGCTTTATCTACCTCTATGCCCTTGTGAGACATTTTGTGACCTAACATAATGTATTCAGTCACCATGAAGTGACATTTTTCCCAATTTAAAACCAAATCATTTTCCTCGCATCTTTTGAGAACTTTTGCCAAATTACCAAGGCATCGCTTAAAATCGTCTTCAGAAATAGAGAAGTCGTCCATGAATATCTCAAGGGAATCCTCAACCATGTCCGAAAATATAGCTTGCATGCAACGCTGAAATGTTTTCAGGGCATTACAGAGTCCAAAATGAATCATCTTAAAGGCAAAAATTCCATAGGAACAAGTAAATGTAGTCTTCTCCTGGTCCTCTGGTGCGATGACAATTTGATTGTACCCTGAGTACCCATCTAAAAAGGAATAGAATGTTTTTCATGCCAATCGATCCAACATTAAGTCGATAAAAGGTAGAGGCAAATGGTCATTCTTTGTAGCTTTGTTGAGTTTATGGTAATCCATACATATCCTCCATCCAGTGACAGTACGAGTGGGTAATAGTTCATTATCCTTATTGGTAGCCACATTTGTACCTCTTTTCTTTGGCACACATTGTACAGGGCTCACCCATGATCTATTTGATATAGGGTAAATCACTTCAGCATCAATCCATTTCAGAATTTCTTTCATTACCACTTTCTTCATAACAGGATTGAGTCTTCTTTATGGTTCTATCGAGTTGTAGTGGCCTTTTTCTAACAGAATCTTATGCATGCAAATCGTGGGACTAATTCCTTTCAAGTCAGCCATAGTTCAAGCAAGTGTTTTCTTATGATGCATCAAAACACTTAACAAAGTTTGCTCTTGGTTAGCAGTAAGGTTAGTGGAAATAATCACTGGTAAAGTTTTTTCGCTACCAAAGTAAACATATTTAAGATGCTCTAGCAAGGTCTTAAGCTCTAGGGTAAGTGCATGCAATAATGATGGCTTAGGAGGAATAAATTCATCAAAATTCAAAGGTTCAAAATTCATACCTGATCTAGCTAGTAGTAAGCTAGATTGCTCCTCCAAAATTGGAACGTTATCATACTCCTCTAAACTTTCATCATATATCCATTATTCCTTATCTGCTAGCTGAGTAAAATTGTTCTGACAAAGTTATTCAGTTTCTTCTTCAATTACTGAGTTCAACTCAGAAATGCCTTGGCATTCTTCAGTGTCATCATCATATTTGAGAGTACGAAACACTTTGATAATCACACACTGATCAGCCACTCTCATGGTGATTTCACATTTTTCACAATCTATCAAAATACAACCAGTGGCTAGGAAAGGTCTACCCAGAATGATGGGTGCCTTGGCATCAATTTCGCAATCCAGAATTAGGAAGTCAACTGGAAACACAAATTTATCCACCTTACTATGGCATCCTTGACTCTCCCTTCAGGTTTAACATGGGATATGTCGGCAAGTTGTAAAATAACTGATGTGGGTATTGCATCTCTTATGCCAAGCTTTAAGAATATAGATTTCGACATTAAATTCACACTTGAACCAAGATCACATAATGCCTTTCCAACAAAATTAGCTGCTATTAAATATGGAATAATGAAGTTGCCCGAATCATTTTGTTTTGGTGGCAACTTACTCAATGAAGAACAAAATTCTATTATCGTGGCAACTGTCTCATGCGTCTATACTGTCCTTTTCTTGGTACAAATTTCCTTAAGAAATTTGGCATACGTCAACATCTGTTCAGTAGCTTCCAAGAGATGTACGCTAATATGGAGTTGATCAAGCATGTCCACAAACTTCTTGAACTGAACTTAATCATTATTCTTCTTCAATCTTTGTGGGAAAGGTGGTAGTGGTCTAGCTTCTTTAACTGCATGAGTAGGAATTTCTTTTGCCTTGGCATCAAAATTTTGTGCCTTGGTAGGCTTATTAGTAGAACCCTCCTCCTTGTCCTTCTCAGAAATGATATGATCATGTAATTAAACTTCATCCTTTTCAGTAATAGGGGTGGAATCATCATGTTGTGTCCCACCGACCTTGACTTCTTGGTTAATTTGTGTTCCACTCCTAAGAGTTAACACGTTACAATGCTCTTTTCCATGTACTTTAGTGATTTCAGTGTCACTTGGAAAACATCCTTACTGACGCTCTTGCAATGTCGCAGTAATCTGACCAACTTGACCTTCCAAAGCTCTCAAAGATGAGCTATGGCTTTGAAGTAAGGAACCTTAACTATGAAATAAAGCTTTTTAATTTTTAATTGAAGTAGAATGGTCTTGCAGCATTGTCTTTATGGTAGATATGAAATCTTGAATTGTAGCTTCCAATAAACCAATGCTCACTGAAGATGAAGCTCCTTTATTGGTATTATGCCATGGCATAGAATTTTGGTAGCCTTGAGATCATTATGATTCTGTTGCCTAGTGGATTGACTAGGATTGTAGGCTCCTTGATTCCCCTATGAGAAATTGTTATACAGACGCCATCCTGTATTATAAGTGTTAGAATAAGGATTATTATTGCCTCGATTGAAATTACCTAAAAAGTTGATGGACTCATGGTTGGTTGGGCATTCACTCTCGTGATGATTGCTTTGGCATAACAGACATGCCAAGCTAGCTGCTTTCACTTCTTTTACATTAGTGGAGTGTTGTAAATTTTCCAGTATATTAGTGATAGCTGAGAGTTGAGCGGGCACCGAGTCCTTGGTATCTAACTCAAATGTTCTAGGTGTTTTTCTCCCACTCCCAAGCCTTGAGGAAGGAAATTGATAGTCAATATTGGTAATTCTATCAAAAATAGCAAACGCCTCAGTAGGTGATTTATCCAACAATGTACCATTTGCCAAGGTATTCAGCATCATCCTCGTTGGTGCATTGACTCTATTATAAAACATAACTACTTGAGTTTAATCGTGAAAACCATTATTTGAACACTTTCAAAGAAAACTCTTGTAACGATCCTAACATTCATACATAGATTCATCGTCGCCCAGGCGAAAGGATGTTATGTCGTTCCTTAGCTGAGTGTTTATGTTTGGTGGATTATACCGCAATAAGAAACTCTTTCAAAGATCGGCCCATGTTTCTATCGAATCGGATGGAACACCACTCAACCAAGCCCTTGCTCGATCATGCAAAGAATATTGAAACAACTTTAATTTCAGCACATCCTCTTACACTCTTTCTTGGCGGAAAGAATCACAAACCTCCAAAAAATTGCGAATATGTTGCCTGACATCTTCAGTTGGCATGCCCCCAAACTACCCTATAGAATTCAAAATATTAAACATAACTCGTATAAGCTCAAAATGTGCAGCTTGAATTTCGGGTGCCACAATTCCAGGATTCAAATCATCTAGCATCAAATTTAAATGATCATGAATAACACGAGGCCTATCAACAGGTCCAACATTTTATAATGCCTCGACATTCTTATTTCTATCATCTTGACCAATGCCTTGATTTCCATTTTGATACATATTTTTCTGAACACGTTGAGCACATCTTTGTCTAAAGAGTCTTTTAATCTCAGATTCTATCGGTTCTAATGGCTCTTCAGAATATCTTCTAGGCATACATTAAATAAACTGAAAAAGAATAAAGCAAAAATATCAAGTAAACTATACAAGAAAAAACAAAGATGCAAAAATAAAAATGCTCTGGCTAAACTAATTAACTTCACGCTGTCAATCCCCGGCAACGGCGCCAAAAACTTTTTGTGTGTTGTGAGTACTATAAAATAATACAAAAATAATGTGCAAGTATACATAATAGCTCAAGTAATAAAGTGATGAGTGAGTATCGTCTCCACATGGATTGGTGGAAATTACAAAGTTTAACAAAAGTAAAGCACTACTCTATCTAAGTATAGTTACTGATGATATGTACTAATGGAGAATGTCACGACAATGAAAAGTGTATGTTGGTGGATATGGATTGATAGTTTGATGGGGGTAGCAAATGGAAATGTAGTGGTAAAAGCATATTATAATGTTGAAAATGATAGGAATGTCAAGGCAAATCAAAACGATAAAAATAATAAATAAATGATATTTTGATAATCCTCACACAACAAGCTTCCATGGGAATGAATGGTAGAGATTGATTTAAGGATGCTAAAACTTATCCCTCAAGAAGATTTGTTTTATCTAAGCTCCACTTGCTCGACAGGGTTTGCTGAAAATGCTCCCGTAATCTCTAATCAAATAAACCTAATAGAATAGAATGCCACGACTTCTCCTCTCAGTCTCAACTATGGCAACCTACACTATTGATAAAAACTACCCCTCATAGTCGTTGAAATCCTATCTCATTCTCTCTCAAGCACTAAGGGATTAGGATATAGTATTACTATGCCGGTTCTAAGCTTAAGAAAATATTACACCCCATTGTTTATGTGAATCTTACTTGTCTTTCTCTCGAATACTATAAGTATTAATAGGTAAGTTTCTCTCGAACACCTAGCCTTCATCTAAGTAATGGACAGTCTTATGCCTCCTACAAACTTAGACGATGAAGTATTCATAAGCAAAACAATTAAATGCCAAAGATAAATTTAAATCTACCATTAAAATACTATCAAACATCCATAAAATCAACCCCACCAAATAAGGTTAGTTCATGGTGGGGTTCAAATCATCCATGAAACAAAACATGAAATTCATTCGTTCCAACAACCTAATATAAAATGGAAAATAACAGTAAAGGGGAAGGGAGAATAAGCCTTCGACGCGTGCAGTCGGATCTCTTCTCAACCACCACGACTTGCCTTAGCTTGCTAGCTCCTCTCGGACGCCTAGCTCTCCACTCCTTGAAGATTGTAAATGGAAGAATGCCACTAGAGAAAGAGAAGAAGGATAAGAGAATAAGGTGAGAAAATCTAGCTGAAGATGGTTAATTCTTCCTCTTCACTTTCTCTCCCATATGCGATGTATATAAAAATATAATATCCAATGGTAATAATGGGCTTTAACATTCCAATTACCCATCATACCCCTAGAATCACTCCTTGAGCGTGAATCTTATCCTCCCAGGTGGCAGTGGTCCCTAGCATGCAGTTATAACCATTAGACACGTGCCTTGCCAGCTCTCGTTTTACAAAAATATCCTTTTGTCTTTTTCTAAGCCAGAAATGCCAAGGAATTTCAATATGTTTCAGCAACGTGTGATGTCGCGACATTCCTTCCCATTGCAACCTTTTTCTTGATATTTCCTGCACAACATAAACAACCACACCTTTCCCTCATATAACACCTTTACAAGATAAAATAGCAATACCACCACTAATGCAATTATATGCAATGCAACTACATGATCCTAAAATGACTAAAATGAGCTTTTAAACAAACAATAACTTAATTGAAAAGGGACTTAAAAATAGTCTTTTTAGGAAGTTATCAAGTATTATCGTCAGTTTGATAAGGGTTCCTCAATAATAGTTGCCCCTGTGACCAAAGTACTTCAAAAGAGAGTTCACTTTGTAAAGGATGAGAAACAATGAAAAAACTTTGAACATTTGAAATTCATCGTAACTCAAGCTCAAATTTTGACTCAATCGGAATTAGAAAAGGATTTTATAGTGTTCAACGATGTCTCGCTAAACGTCCTTGGGTGATTTCTTATGCAAGAAGGAAATATGATAGCTTACTCATCTCGTTAACTTAAGCCACATGAGCGTAATTACCCTACCCATGATTTAGAGCTTGCAGCAATAGTCTTTGTGCTTAAGATCTAGTGACACTAGTTGTTCGATGAGAAGTGCCAAATCTTTATCGACCACGAGAGCCTTAAGTATCTATTCATGTAGAAGGAGTTGAATTTGAGACAACGCCTGTAGGATGAGTTGTTAAAGAATTACAACTGTGTAATCGAGTACCACCCGAGAAAGAAAATGTTGTTGTTGATGCTTTGAGCAAAAACTCAATGTCTAAGTTATGAGCTTTGTTATCACGCTTGAGCTCGTCTAGTGATGGTGGGTTATTGGCCAAACTTCAAGTAGAACCTGAGTTAGTATATGAAGTTAAGAGGTTATAGATATATGAAATTAAGAGGTTGCAGAGTTCAGATAATTGCCTAAGGGCTTGCGTGGAGCAAGTCCACTGAGGCAAGGCCCCAGGTTTTGAGTTACGCGATAGAGACGTACTCTTCTTTAGGGGTCGTTTTTGTGTACCTATAGATGAGCATTTGTGTAACAATATCCTCTATGAAGTGCATTATAGTTCGCTCATAATTGTGGAGTATATTAAATGATAATAAGGGTATCAAAGTACGAGAAATAGCTCTTTGAGCCATGAAATCGATCTTTCTGAATATCCTACAAATAGCCCACGAATCTTGTAATGAAAACAAGCCAAATGTTAGATGGTTCCTAAAACAACAAACATTAATGGATTCAGTCATTATCAGTTACATTAGCAGAAAGGGTATTATTCGAGATTGAAGGGAGTCGAAATTCATGCATCATCCAATCCGTTTTAATCCCTTTGACAGCTCTTCCTCGATAAAACACTAGGAACTTCTTTAAACCAAAACATTTGGTGCCATTAATCTCAAGAAATTTGTTAGTGTTTAAAGCCATGAAAATGGATTTTGCAGCTTACTTAAAGATGAAGCAGTGCTTTGGAGATAAAGCAGGGGAAGCGGCAGTGCTTTAGAAATAAAGCAAGGGAAACGGCGGAAAAGAAAGCGGAAGAAAACATATAGAAAGGGTAAATTGATATTTTATTCCTAAACTATTTTGGGTTTATAAAAAGATCTATGTTTTGCAATTTATCTCAAGTATAAGGGTTTAAATAAAAATTGAATCTTTTTACTATCATGCTTCGTCATCCAACTTACAACAGTTAACGTTCAAGTGACTCCATCTTAATTAAAATAAAACAAAAGTGACAATATATTAACTTTTTTTGATCAAGTGACTATACAATAAAAAATGAAACAAAAGTGAATAGTTTAGCCTTGAAACAATCATTGTATGGAAAGGTCCAAAGTCAAGGAAGGCATTACACAAAACAAAACTTACAACAGTTAACGTTCAAGTGACTCCATCTTAATTAAAATAAAACAAAAGTGACAATATATTAACTTTTTTTGATCAAGTGACTATACAATAAAAAATGAAACAAAAGTGAATAGTTTAGCCTTGAAACAATCATTGTATGGAAAGGTCCAAAGTCAAGGAAGGCATTACACAAACACAAAGCAGCTTGAGAAACTCAAGTACTTAGGTCTAGCCGTTTAAGACCATTGTTATTTTGTTTGATGATAAAACAATAACGAAGCCCATGTTTACGATACAACGCATAAGCTAAAGTCTGGGACTTATATAATCGGAGCAATCGCTGCTGCTGGGAACTTGAAACTTGACGTACTTTGATATTATTGCAACAAGCCTTTTTATATCTTCCGATGTGTGTACAGCAGTGAGAGTCAACCGTAACCTGAATGAAAAATAAATAAGTAAAGATTGTATATGTGAATAACTTATGCGGTGGTAAGGTTTTCAGACCTTGCTGTATTCGGAGCGACTGCTGGTGGTCCGACAGCCACGCAATAGAAGCCGGATTTAAGCAATTCACTGAGTACATATAATCAATGGCATATCAGAGGAAGGTGTAGAATGAAGAGAGAAGATATGAAACAAAGGTGAGAGATAAGAGAATGAGAAAGAAAACAAACTGGTTGGCTTTGATAGCCTGCATCATATCTCCAATAATGACGCATACTATCTGGCTTTTGACTGGGATTCCAGTGAGAGCATGCAACTCCTTCATTCGGTTCTGGATTTCCCTTCTACGCCATGTTTCTTTCTTTGCAACCACCACCGATGCATAAGAGGCTGCAGCTAAGGGAACAGGTGCAATTGTTGAAACTATGAAAGAGCGACCCCTTGATTGAATCCATTGTTTCCAGATTTTGCTGTTGATTTACCATTCAGAGATGATAAACTTGTATGATTCACTTTGAACATATATATATGCTAAAGCCATTAATTACCTGCAAGTTACGAACCCTCCCAGAGAAGATGCTGCCTTACTCAATGTGCCAATGGATATGTCCACATCGTACTAACAGTTGAATTCCTCAGCTAGTCCCCCTCCATTCTTCCCCCAAACAAATGTTCCATGAGCCTGAAAAAGTACAACATTGATCCACAAAGTTATAATCAATGGATTCTTTATAATTGAATAAGGAAGGACTTACATCATCAAGGACCCACAAAAACCCATGCTTCTTGCGAAGCTGAGCCAGCTCAGCCATGGGTGAAATGTCTCCATCCATACTGAACAAGATGTTAATAGAAGATAGATTTAGCAAGATGTTTCGTAATACCAGAAGACAGATAAACAGAAACTAAAACTGAAAGAAGAAACGGCCGGCTTACCTATCAGTCACCACCACTTTTCCTCTTATTTTTACAGTTTGTTCTGCGAAATTTTCATATGTTAGATTAGATGGTAGTAGTAATAACTTGTTAATGATCCAAAGAAAGCATGTTAACACAGAAAACAACGTACTGGAGTGCATCGAGATGAGACATGTCACAGTGTTTATACACAAATAGTTCAACTCCTCCAAGTCGATCAGCGAGTTTACGACCGTCAACAATGGAGGCATGGTTAAGTTTAAATCTACCATTAAAATAGTTTCAATTTGAGAAGCAAGTCGATCCCAAGGCTGAATCTCATCGTATGTTTCATATTCATCTTCATCGAACTTGGTTTGAACTTCTCCTTCTCCTTCTCCTGCAATGGGTATATTCATGGGCCTTAGAGGCGTAAACATATTGCGAGACTCCAGCTTTGGAAGTGCTTCAATGTACTTGTCCCACGAGCTCTTCATCTTCCCCATTGAATCCATTTCAGTTTGAATAACAAATATTATTTTTTACTACTTGCCAATTTGCAGTTTGTATAAGAAAAACTTTGCTTACCATTTGCCTCATCCATTCCATTTATATTTATACTGCAATTCCCTACCAAATTGCTATACTCTAATCAATCGAATCTGATTTTTTATTTCATCTTACTTTCCACGTTGTTGCACAAAATCGAGTTATAAAATTTCATAGCATCCACGATTACACGTTAAACATATTTCGTTTGATTAATTGGGTGTTATGATCGCATATAATGATTTTGATTTTAAAACAATATTAGCAATTAACTAATACTCTTAACTAATCTCAGGAGTCAAACTGGCAGAAAATATATATTGTTCAAGAACCAACAAACAATTAATCCTTTGAATTAATTGACCGAAAAGGATTACTTTTAGTAATTAATTAAGCGCATGTCGATGTTTCAATTCAAAAGAAATTTGTATGTTGCACATAAAAGAACACATTTGAATGACATACCTTGCAAGTTGCAATATATATTCTATGACGGATAGTTTTAAATTAAACCTTATAAAGGCATGGCATCCAACTAATTAAAGATGTTTAATATTTATTCAAAATATCAAATCTTTTGCTGCCGATTTTTATCTTTAAAAGATTTTATTTAATTTTAAAATTAAACACATTTAAGAAGGGATGATATCATGATCATGGCATCCAACTAATTTGTTAATGAACAAGGTTGCTTAAAAAGGGATGATCATGCTATAATTAGGCCATATGTGTGATTGAATGCTCATGATGATGAACATGAAAAATAGTGAGTTTTTTAACATATGTGACCCTAAATACTCTATTAATGCTTATTAAATTATTGGATATAATTAACATACCATAAAATTTGAGATATTATATATATAATTTTGTTTCAAGTAGGTTGATCGAGTGATTGTTAACTATAGAAAGAACGTACATAAAACATGTAAACTTGTATATTTCATAAGCTTACAATTACATAGAAAAGGTAGCTATTTAAAGAATCAAAAGAGAGCCGGCCTAACTACCACAGAGCTGTTGCAACAGCTTAACCAACTAACTACTTAGCCACATGAATCTGACTGCCTAACCATATATAGTTTTAACATTCACCCTACTTCTTACAAACTTCATTAAATTCAAAAACACACAGCTTGCTCCTAAACAATTCGAACTTGGCTAATGGAAGAGGTTTTGTTAAAATATCTGCAACTTGGTTGTTAGTTGGAACATAGTTGACTTGGACTTCATGTGTTGCAACCTTTTCTTGCACAAAGTGTCTAGCTCGATATGTTTGCTATTTCATGTAAAATAGGGTTTGCAGCCATAGCAACCGCACTGGTGTTATCACACCAAACTTTAGGCTCTTCAGTCAAAGCAATTTTCATTTCGTGTAAAACAACCTTTACCCATACAACCTTAGATGTAAAATCATCAAGAATCCTATACTCAGCTTCTGTAGTGGATCTAGATACAACCCGGTGTTTTTTCGAACTCCATGCCAGTAGATTACTCTCATTGTATAAACAGTACGCATATTTTGATCTTCTGTCATCAACATCTCCGCCCCAATCAAAATCTAAGGAAGCATTAAGTACCATCATTTTTTGTACTTGAGCTGAAAACCAAAGATCGGCCTCTAACGATCCTCGTAGATAACGTAAAATTCGCTTGACAACTAGCCAATGTACTTCAGTGGGCTCTTGTAAAAATTGTGCATCATTGTTAACTGCATATGAGACATCTAGTCTAGTGTGGCAAATATATTGAAGTACCCCTACTACACTTCAGTACTGTTGTGGATCGCTTAACACTTCCCCGTCATTCTTGCTAAGTTTAGTTGTTGTTGCCATGGGAGTAAAAGCAAGATTCACATCAAGCATTCGAGTCTTTTGCAGCAATTCAGTGATAAATTTCTTCTGACAAAGAAACAAACCACTGTATGATCTATGCACCTCCATGCCAAGAAAAACTTAAGTTGTCCAAGATCTTTTAAGGAGAACTTTTCATGCAGCTCATGAATTACTTGATCGATCTCCAGCTGAGAGCTCCCTGTGATGAGAATGTCATCCACATAGACTACCATATATACCACTTCACTTCAATCTTTGCGAATAAACAACGAAGAGTATGCCATTGAAGACTTGAACCCTAAGCTAAGTAAAAATTCCCATAACTTAAGAAACCAATTTCTTGGAGCTTGTCTTAATCCATACAACGCCTTTTTTAATTTACACACCAAGATAGCTCCATCAGTGGAACGCTCTTCAAAACCATGAATTTGTTGCATGTAGACATCATCACTTAAGTCACCTTTTAAGAATGCATTGTTTACATCCACATTCCTTATTTGCCATTTGCATGTAATAACCAATGAAATCAAAATATTCACTATAAAGAACCGAGCCATAGGGCTAAAGGTATTCGTGAAATCATACCCAGGTATCTGATAGTACCCCTTGGCAACTAGTAGAGATTTCAATTTTTCTACATATCCATCAACATTTTTCTTCACCTTAAAAAGCCAATTGCAACCAATGGATTTTCTCCCATCTAGTAATTCCACAATATCCAATGTGTTATTACTAAGAAAAGCATTGTATTCAGCCATAACAACCACCCTTCAGTCATCATCTTTAAGAGCATCTTGAATATCTTCAGGTACATCTTTACAGTGAATGGAAAAAAACTTTTGACTAGAAACATCACCCGTTTGTTCTACAGACTGCACATCTGTCTTATTCCTTGTAGCTTCAGATTGATCAACATTAGTTGCATCTAAAATCTGATCATTATTAGAACTTGATCCTTGAACAGGCCTGGTATGTCCTTGTTGATTAGAAACAACCGGTAAGGATCTCGATCGAAACATCACATTATCACATTTACTGCAGGGTAATGCTTTGTGAGCAAAAGGAAAAACATTTTTATTAAACACCAACTTCGTGATATATATATTCTTCCATTTCCATAAATGCACTGATAACCATGATGCATTGGAGAATAGCCTAGGAAAACACATGCCTTGGAACGAAAGTCCATCTTATGTGTATTAAACACCCTGAGATGAGGAAAACACTGACAACCAAATATTTCAAAAAACTATAGTTAGGAAGCTTACCATACAACTTTTGATAAGGATAAAATTACCAAGAAGCTTCAAGGGTATCATGTTAATAAGATAGACCACACTAAAGACTGCATAAGACCAGTACATTAGAGGCATTGATGCTTGTGCCAATAGTTCTAGAGCAATTTCAACTATGTGTCTGTGATTTCTTTCCACTACCCGTTTTGTTGTGAGGTATAAGGAAATGACCTCCTCAGTTTAACACCAAGATGATGTGAGATAGCCTCTAGGAATCGAAACTCTCATCCACTATTTGTTTGTAATGCTAAAATTGTTGAATTAAATTAATTTGAAACTAAAGCAACAAACATTTCAAAGGCAATAACAACTTCACTTTTATTCCTTAAAAGATATACCCAGTTATTCCTTGAGTACATATCCAAAAAAACTCACAAAATATCTAAAACTACTAGAAGCAATAGGGGTAGGGCCCCATACATCAATTTTAACCAACTCAAAGGGTCAATTATACACTGTTTGTGACACAGGAAATGGCATAACTCGACTTTTTCCCATCTGAAAGGCTGCACAAACTTCAGTTTTATCTACATTTAGACGTTTATTAAGTGTTGATTTCACCACCTCAACTGCAGGATGTCCTAGTCTTTTATGCCACAGCCAATACTCACTGGTATCTTTAACGGTTGTTTTATGGACTGCTGTTGTTTCTTCCAGAACTTGACAATCAAAGCTATACAATCCTCCATCAAGTCTTCCCTCTATCAGCACGACTCATGTGATTTCATCCTTAACATAGCAAACATTTGCATGAAACTCAAAGTAAACTGAATTATCTTGAGTAAACTTTAAAACTGACAAAAAATTCTTGTTTATTCTTGGAACATATAGCGTCTGATCAAGCAAAAGGTCTCTATAAGAAGTTTGAAAAATATTTCAACCAATATGAGTAATTGCCACAATTGAACCATCCCCTAAATGAACCTTACCACTGCCATTGTACGCTTGTTTGCTTGTGATAGTAGAGGAAGTACTAGTCACGTGATGCGTGGCTCCTGAATTAGGGAACCATTTAGCATAGCTCAAAATACAATCAGCCATCAAAGCATTGACTTGAACATTGTCACCTGGCTCCATGTCAGACGAGCCTCCATCTCATGCATTTGTGCTTACAAAAGGAGTGTAATGGAAATCAGACACATAAGGAAAACATGAACAGAAATTCGAATGCACTTCAGAAGTTGACGAATTTTGTTGAGCAATTATTCCCTTAAAATTCTGATCAAACCTATGCCAACACCTGTCAACAAGGTGACCTATCTTCCGGTAGAGACATCTACTTGGACATGCCCTTGTATTTGTTTCCAGTAGTATTATTAGGTTTAGAACCCCCACGATGCTTGTAGTATTGACCATTAGAGATCTGATTGGTGCCATAATGAGTGAAGGTTACCCCTATTAGAAAACGAGACGAGTCACAAGCGTGATTTAGCATCGATAAGAACTGATACCATGTTGTCCAAGGTAAAGGGTTCTCTACTTGCAGTGATAGCAACAACAGTTGGCTCATATTCAACATATAGACCATTAAAAATGGTAGATATATGGTCAATATCATAAACATGACTACCACGTGTGGCTAGAAGATCACATATTTATTTAATGGCCATGGTGTAATCTCTCATGGATTGAGAGCATTTCTTCATTGACCTAAGGTGACAATATAGAGCCATAATCTTTGTAGTAGAAAGCTTGGAGTACAACCTGGTGATATCACTCCAGATTGCTGATGTAGATTCAGTACCAACCAACTGGGGTAGAATGTTGGGACTCACTGTTGAAAGAAGACAAAGAGCTATCTTGCTTGACATAACGCAAATAAGTTGGATTGATAATATGCTCACCATCATCGTTAAGAACCAACTTCAACGGAACCACCATGGATTCATCAAGAAAGCCTTCAAGTCCAAGCCCTCAGATCGTGAGTATCACTTGTTGTTTCCATAAAAGATAGTTTGAATCTGTCAAACACACGTTGATCCTTTTGTTAGCAAAAGTGTTTGAGCTAGCATCTGTGAATTGCTCATCCTCAGCTATATCTGACATCGACGCAGATTGAACCATGATCGAACTAAAGAGATCAAAGAAACCCGAACCCAAGAAGCAAGGAAGAAGAAGAGAACAACCAACGCATAGCGAAACTGTTTCAAGATCTGATGGCGAATGATATCATGTTAACTATAGAAAGAAAGTACATAAAACATGTAAACTTGTATATTTCAGAAGCTTACAATTACATAGTAAACTTAGCTATTTAAAGAATCAAAAGAGGGTTGGCCTAACTACCACAGAGCTATTGCAACAGCTTAACCAACTAACTACTTAGTCATATGAATCTAACTGCCTAACCAGATATAGTTTTAACAGTGACCATAAATTTTATATTTTACATACATGACATGGTGTGTATAAAGTATAAAGAGTGTTAGTCTAGCTACATTAAAATCGAGCTATATGATATAAAAATAATACATAGATTTACAAGAATCGAGCTTGGAGTCATATATGACATAAGAATAATACCTTAACATACAAGGTTGTATAAGAGATCCATGTATCTTATAGGGATTGATAGGTCTTACATAACCTTAATTGTGACTTTAAATTCATGCATATACTTTTATGTCTTTTAGATGAAATGATATGGTGATATAAATGAGCTGGTATGTTATGAAAAGCATACCTTTAATTTGTACATAGACGTCTTAAATGACTTGAGAGAGACAATCATCGTCACATACATTTGTTCACTTGGAATTTGTAAAACTCGTTTTACTCTTCCAAAATAATGCGACATAGGGACACTATATGAGATACTAGACCTGAATTTTGTATATTGCTTATATGATTTTGTAAAAAAAAACATGATCATTTGATATTTAAAGTGATTTGTTAATTTTGGATTTGAATTTATAAATTTCAGTGCAATGAACGTATGTTTTGATCTTAATAAAATGATGAGAATACTAATATAACATTTCAAATTTTTAATATTCAGATCGGTCGGGTTTTTGTTTTTTTGGTATTCATAGGTGGTAAATTGTTTTGATTATTCATTCATTATAATAAATGCTATTTTAGTGTTTTAAAATTTTTGTTATATATTTATATGAATGATAGGACAGAGTCGTTTCGAATATTTTCGGGGTCCTGAATATATTATATTATTTTGAACAATTAATTTAATATTATTTTAATAAATAGAAAATAATTAAATTACTAGTTCTTAGTTATAAAGGTAGAAAGTAGGGATTATAAACTTTGATAAAAAAACTCAAAATTAGATCCTATAAAATATATTATATTATTTTCAAAAATTAATTTAATATTATATTAATAAACTATATAAAAATGATTAAATTGTGCCTTGTGAATTGTTTTATAAAATTGAAAGAAAAAAATAGGGACTCTTAACTATAAACCTTGAGCAAAAATTCAAAAATAAGTCCTATAGAATAAACTCGACCACTGTCCGTTTTATCTGCAAAAGGAAACACTTTTTCATAAAAAAAACAACATGAAGAGAGAAATAAACTCGACCTCCAGGTGCAAGGCAAGCATTGATAAGATAGCAGTTTAACTATCTATGAAAACAAGAAAGAAACTGAATCTTGTAATCTTTTTATTATCAAGAAGCTGATCTCTCTTGAATTAGAGAGCAGTATTTATACAGTCAATAAGGAAAGCATATGTTGTTATAAAGAACGGTTAACAGCTCAACAAACTAACTGCTACAATCTAACAAACTATTCTAGAACAACACTATTCTAGAACTCACCACATATCCACAATCACAAGCACATGTTCACTAACATTCACCCTGCTTTATTAACTTCTTCAGCACTTCTTGACTTCAATATTCCCCCTGCCATTCCACTTTGTAAACCTGCAGGAAGCCCTCTTAGCTGTGTTACCAAGAGTTTTTGTCTATGCTTAAGAAACGAGGCAGAAGACAGTGGCTTTGTCAACACATCTGCCATCTGCTCATAGGCTGGAACCTCATTAACCTGTAAACGACCATCAGCAACCATTTCGCGTACAAAAAATAAGTCAAGCTCAACATGCTTGAACTTAGAATGCTGAACGGGATTGGCAAAGACTGCAACAGTGCTGAAATTATCACACCACAAGGTAGCTTTACCATGTGGAACCACGCACAACTCCTGAAGCAATGACTCAATCCAAACAATCTCAGCAGCTGCAGAAGCAACACTCCTATATTCAGCTTCAGCCGTGGAACGAGAAACAACTTGTTGCTTGCGTGAGCTCCAGGAAATAAGATTCCCACCAAAGAAAATGCAGTAGCCAGTCGTGGAACGTCTATCATCAGGATCGGACCCCCAGTCTTCATCTGCAAAACCAGTCAGAGACATGCGAGAAGATGCTGTGAATCGAAGACCATAGTCAGTCGTCCCTTGAAGATAACGTAAAATCCTCTTAACAGCCTGAAAATGGCTATTACGAGGTGACTACATGAACTGGCAGACCTTGTTTACAGCAAACACAATGTCTGGCCTAGTAACCACAATATACTGAAGAGCACCAACAATGCTCCTGTATTGAGCCATATCTTCAACAGGTTCCCCAGCATCAGCTGACAACTTACAATTAGAAACCATCGGAGTAGGGAGACTCTTTGCCTCATTAAAACCGTGCTTATGCAACAACTCATGAATGTATTTTTGTTGAGTCAGGACAACACCATCAGCATCATGACACACCTCTATACCAAGAAAGAAATTAAGAGAACCAAGGTCCTTCAACGCAAAATGAGTGTTCAGTTTTTCAATAACACACTGAACCTCACTGGCATCACTCCCTGTCAAGATAATATCATCTACATATACAAGCATGTAGACAACACTATTTTCTGACTTTCTAACAAACAAAGAAGAATCAGATTTAGATAAACTGAACCTTTCAGAGACCAGGTACTCTCGAAGGCTCTCAAACCAGGCCCGAGGAGCTTGCTTCAAGCCATAGATTGCTTTATGAAGCTTGCAAACTAAACTACCACTAGCTTGCACAAATCCAGGAGGTTGAGTCATGTAAACCTCTTCCATCAATGCCCCGTTTAAAAATGCATTATTAATATCCACTTGACGCAGCAACCAACCTCTTGTCAAAACAAGAGTAAGAATCACTCGGACCGTTACAGGTTTCACAACCGGACTAAACACCTCATGGTAATCAATTCTTGGTTGTTGGAGAAACCCCTTTGCAACAAGACGAGCCTTGTATCGAGACACCGAGTCATCAGCATTACGTTTCACCTTAAAGATCCATTTGCAGTTGACGGGTACACGATCTTTAGGAAGAGAGACCAGAGACCACGTCTTATTTGCAATCAAGGCATCAAATTCCTCTTGTGCAGCTTTCTTCCAATGAGGAATCTTCATAGCCTCTCTAATTGATCGAGGTTCTTCATCAAGACATTCAACATGCAGAACACGAGGTTTCCGAATACCATCTTTGGCCCTGGTAACCATAGGATGTATATTTTGAACCATAACAGGCTCATGTGCACTGTCACCCGTTGAAGAAGCCCCACGCACATTGTCACGGTCGGCCATTGCTCCAAAAGACGTGACCCCATGCGCAACATCATGGTCGAGTGGTGCATTATCAAACAAAACGGTCCCATGGCTATCACCATCATGCGCAAAAGATATGTCCCCAATAATATTATTTCTTGGATTATGAGTACCTGTCCCAACAATATTATAATTGGGTGTGGCTCCATGCGTATTATCACAAGTAGCACGCACATGCACATTATCTAAACCTTGACCCTCGACATTAGGCATCTCGGCAAAAGGTGTGGTCCCAAGCGTTGAAAACAAAGGCGCAGCACATGGGCTATTTAAAAACTCATCCGTTGAGTGCGTTGAAGAAGCATCACAAGGATTATTTTCACTTAGTGGAGGCCTTGCACGCATAATAGGGGCATTTGCAATTAAAAAACCATTTGGTGGAGCACCAGACGTGGAATCAATTGCACGAGAAACATTGTCACCTAATGGAGCACACGTTGACACTGTGGAGAAAGGAACATGCAGCGCAGCACGTGGGATGATTGTATGGAAAGGAGCAAATGTTGAATTCAATGGGCCATGCGTTGAATTCAAAGGAGGACCACGCATTGAAGTTAATGGAGAAGCACATGGACTGCTTTCACTTAGTGAAGTAGGCGTGACATGTGTTGGTGGAGCCGTTGGAGCATGCGTATTGTCACGACTTAGCAGCGTGGTCCCATGCGCGTTTTCAAAAGCTATAGCCCCATGCGCACCTGACCCAACGAAAATGCCTTCATTCGCATTACCAAAATCACGTTCACCCAACACTTGGTTCTCGACCATTTCAAAAGGTGTGGCCCCATACACATTATGCCTTTGACTATTTGATGAGTCATGTGTTGATGGAGAAGCACATGGTGGCAGATGTGTTGATGGAGCAGGTACTGGTGGAACACACGTTGATGGAGCAGGCACTGGTGGAACGCACGTTGATGGGACTTGCAGTGTCTGTACAGGAGAGACAAGAGGAATAATACCCGTGGAGACACCATTATCTGGAGCAACACCTGAAACATTACAAACTTCATAAGGAAATACACTTTCATCAAAAACAACATGCCTCGAAATTATTACTCTGCCAGAGTCATCCAAACATTTATATCCCTTATGAGCAGTGCTATATCCCAGAAACACGCACTTCTTTGATCTGAAATCCAGCTTATGTCGATTAAACAAACGCAAGCAAGGATAGCAAGCACAACCAAACACCCTGAGAAAAGAGTAATCTGGCAAGACATGATGCAGAGCTTCAAATGGAGACTTCCCATGTAAAACAGGTGTGGGCAATCTATTGATAAGATAAACGGCAGAAGCAAAAGCATAGCTCCAAAATTTCTGAGGTAAAGAAGCCTGAGCTAACATTGTCAATCCTGTTTCTACAATGTGTCTATGCTTCCTCTCAGCCTTACCATTCTGCTCCGAGGTGCCAGGGCACGAGAGACGATGCTGCACCCCATTGGCAGAGAACCACTTTCGAAGTGGTTGATATTCCCCACCACCATCAGTTTGGAGAGCTTTAATTTTGTATCCAAACTGCACTTCAACCAATTTCGCAAAGTCAAGAAAGCATTGAGTCACCTCAGATTTACGTTTCAAGAGATACATCCAGGTATAACGACTACAAACATCAACAAAAGAAACATAATAAAGAAATCCCTCAGTGGAGCACACAGGAGCTGGTCCCCAAACATCAGAGACAACAAGTTGAAAAGGCTCATTATATTGAGTGAAAGATTTACAAAAGGGCAACTTATGAGATTTCCCTTGCATACAAGAAGAACACACATTCACTGCTTCAGTTTTATTGAAAACAAGACTACACGACTTCAAAACATGCTGAACAATATCAAGAGATGGATGGCCAAGACGCTGATGCCACAACTTCAAGGACACAGGTGATTTCGAGACATTATTCACCAAACAAGAAGACCTCTGATCCTCACAAGGCAACAGCTGATACAGCCCGTCACCCGTGAGCCTCCCGCGAAGTAGAGTTGCTTGAGTCCGAGCATCCTTCACAAGACATTCAGAGGGATGAAACTCCATGAACACACCATTATCACGAGTGAACTGAGAAACAGATAGCAACTTTTTCTTTATGTTAGGCACATGCAACATATTCTGCAAAATCAAAGGTTTCTTACTAGAACTCAAAAAACCTTGGCCTACATGCATGATTGAAATTCCCTCACCATTACCCATGAGCAAGGAACTACCTCCAGTATAGGTGGTACCTGATTGAAAAATAGACAAATCATTCGTTACATGGTGAGAAGCTCCGGTGTCAGGGTACCACAAAGAATCCACAGACACTGAGGAGCTAGAGCCCGAGGGAGTTGGGACAGTAGCAATATAGGCTGCTGAACCAGGCGTCAAAGAGGAATGCGATGCACCATGAGAGAAGCGAGAAGCATCTGGAGGAAAACCAGGAGAAGTACCAGGAAAGGGATAGTGCACAGGAGCATACGGCGAAGGAAAATAAAATGGTGTGGGAACAAAGGATGAAGGTGGAGGCATGGAGGTTACGGTGTGAGCATAAGTTTATCCACCAGATTGCTGATGTTTAACAGAATTCCCAGCACCAGTGGGCTTTGAGCCATTCTCTTGCATCGACTCAGACCCGGACACACCAGTGTAGTCTCTATCAAACCGATGATAACACTTCTGGACCACATATCCAAACCGGCCACACAACTGGCATTGAGGACGATTATTATTACGCCCTCGACCTCGACCACGATATCCATTCGACTGTCCACGAGACGAATGATCCTGTGATGAACCAGTATTAACATCCTGAGTTCCACAAGAGTCAGTTTC
This sequence comes from Hibiscus syriacus, assembly GCF_006381635.1. Lineage (NCBI taxonomy): Eukaryota > Viridiplantae > Streptophyta > Magnoliopsida > Malvales > Malvaceae > Hibiscus > Hibiscus syriacus. Next base: position 633,872 of record NW_024062606.1, read on the forward strand.
AGCAGCAGTACCTTCCCGAGATTGAAGAACAAGATTTACAGAAAAGTTTTCACTCAAGAACAGCTTCTGTCGAGCATCACAATCTAACAACATCTCAGTAAGAATATCAAGAGAAAAATTTTCTCGTGATGCAATTGCAATAATAGACTCAAATTCCATTGTAAGTCCAGCTAACACAACATTAACATGTTCTTGCTCAGTAACCACACTACCTGAAGCATTTAACAAACCACATATGGATTTGACTTTGGCAAGATACTCCCTAATCGTCAAACCAGTCTTTCGCTGGGAATGAAGATTATGTCGAAGAGAAGAAATCTTGGCACTGGAACGAGCACCAAACAGACGAGATATAGTATTCCAGATTGACATCGCAGTTGTAAGTCCAGTCAAGTGAGGCAGAACCTCTGTACTCACAGTAGTTAAAAGCCAGGAAGCAAGCAATTTATCTTGCTGGCGATGAGCTGCAAACACTGGATTCTCTTCAAGTTGTCCAGACGCATTAGTGATGAACTCATCTGGTGCAACATATCCGACTGAGATGAACCTCAGCAACCCATAGCCATCAATTATCAACGCCACTTGATGCTTCCAAAGAAGGTATGTGGATTCAGTGAGTTTAACAGTATCATGCTTTGGTATGTGTTGAATGCCAAACATACGTTGAGATGTTCCCGGACTCAGGGAAGAAGCATTCGGAGATACATCCTCGGGATCAACCATCAAATCAACCATGATGCCAAGAATCACACGAGACGTGAAAGCTTAATCTCGTGCAGCTACTGGAAAGGAGAAGACACAGCGGAAGAAACACACCCAGGTATTGGCGAAAGATACCATGATAAGATAGCAGTTTAACTATCTATGAAAACAAGAAAGAAACTGAAAGATCTTGTAATCTTTTTATTATCAAGAAGCTGATCTCTCTTGAATTAGAGAGCAGTATTTATACAGTCAATAAGGAAAGCATATGCTGCTATAAAGAACGATTAACAGCTCAACAAACTAACTGCTACAATCTAACAAACTATTCTAGAACAACACTATTCTAGAACTCACAACATATCCACAATCACAAGCACATGTTCACTAACAAGCATAACCCCTACGTTGAACATTGTAGCCTAGAAACGTGCACGATTGAGATCTAAAATCCAATTTGTGAACTTGAAAGCTCCGTAAGCACGGGAAGCATCTACACCCAAAAAAGAAGATGGATTGTATGTAGGTTTTTTTCCAAACAGCTTCTCAAACGGCGACATTCCATTTAAAACTCTGGTAGGTAATCGATTGATCAGGTGAACTGAGGTGACGACTGCACAGGACCAAAAACGCAATGGTAAAGAGGCTTGTGCCAGCAGCGTTAGAGCCATGTCAAGTACATGCCTGTGCTTTCTTTCCACCAGCCCATTCTGTTCGAAGGTGTGCGGACATGAGAACCGGTGATGGATCCCAGCCTTCTGGAGAACTGGGGACAAAGAACGGTAGTCCCCCATTCACTCCGAACTTCTCGTGTTTCGGCCTTGAACCGTGTTCTTATTTCTTCTTCAAAACATAAAAAACACTCACCGCTTGAGCCTTATCCTTTAGCAGATACACCCAAGTGTGACGGGTGCAGGCATCCACAAACGAAATAGAGTATTGATAACCATTAGAAACTTTGTAAGCAGGACCCCAAAGGTCTGTAAAAACTAAATGAAAAAGATCAGAATAAACAGTTTGCGAGGTAGTAAACGGGAGCTTGTGATTCTTTCCAGGTTGACAGGCAACACGCAAATCTTTATTAAAATTTCCAGAGAACTCAATATTACAATCATGTCCTACATGAACCAAGGCATCTCGACCAGGATGCCCTAGTCGTCTATGACATGTCTCGTAAAGCAAGCTAGAAGAAGTAGTAATATCCAACTGAGCATTTACAACACGATTATTTTTATCAAACTTGGAATCAACTTGACGCCAGACAGAATAGTGATTATCCTGTAGGCTAGTTCCGACAGACGATTCACAAGAGAAAATTCGCCCAAAAACCAGAGAAAAAAAGTCTCTAGGGTTTAATAAAATATTATAAAATCAAACAATGCCAAAAAGCAGTCCACAAGCCGGACTGTTATAGCAAAAAAATCGTCTTTATTCGAATTTTGCCAAAAATAGCAAAATCTCGAAAATCACTCTAAATTGAAATTCGAAATAAAATAAGCAATCTCCCAAAAATCCGGCCTAAATCGGATTTAAATTGACTTCCTAATTAACAATCGAAATATTACCATAAATAGTAAAAAATAACTAAATCTAGTGATTCGGAGGGGAAAACGGCAGAATTTGAGGTTCAAAAAAGGCCACATGGAGCATAGCTCATGTGGAGAGCGTGCGCATCGAAAAGAGCTTTCCGGATTGGGGTCTTATGCGCGATTCTGACACCTGTAGCCAAAGTTATGGCCAAAAGACTGAAACATACTCAAAACAACCCCAATGAGGAACATGTCACAATCAATTCTCGCCTTTGCGATGATCTGCCAACTCATGGTATCTCAGCGCCATCAACGTGCAATCTGACAGCTCAGCATCATCTGTCTCAGATCCCCCTGCATCAGTCACCCCGGGTTGGAAAGAACTCGTCCTCGAGTTCAGAGTAGTGTCATCAGGATCCACAAAACAATGACTCAGGTGCTTCACATTAAAGACATCAGAAGTCTTCAAGTGACTGGGAAGTCGCAACCTGTAAGCATTATCATTGATCTTCTGCACGACCTCACAAGGTCCAATCTTCCGATCCTTAAGCTTATTATACTCACCAACAGGAAAACGATCACGAGTTAATACAGCCCAAACAAAATCACCAACATCAAAAAGTACCTGACGACGATGATTGTCGACCCGAGTCTTGTACTTGGTATTGCTCTCATGAATGGTCTGTTTCACCTGCTCATGGATACCCCGAAGATACTTTGCCATCTCATCTGCTTTAGAACTGAAACGTCCTATACGTGGAATAGGGGCTAAGTCCAACACCCCGGATGGGTTCTGACCATAGACAATCTCAAATGGGCTTAAACCTGTGGTTCTGTTTTTTGATCTGTTGTAGGCAAATTCTGCCTGAGGCAATGCCAAATCCCACTGCTTCGGCTTCGTTCCTGCCAAACACCTTAAAAGGTTTCCCAAACTTCGGTTCACCACCTCAGTCTGGCCATCCGTCTGGGGGTGGTAGGCGCTACTGAAATTCAACTGCGTTCCCAGTTTCCCCCACAGGCTCTTCCAGAAATGACTGATGAACTTAGTATCACGATCTGAAGTGATGGATCGAGGAACACCATGTAAACGCACAATCTTCTTGAAATAGAGATGGGCAATCCGGTCAGCATCCATAGTCTTTCTGCAAGCTACAAAATGAGTCATCTTGGAAAACCTGTCAACCACAACAAAGATAGAATCAGAGGCCCTTTGGGTGCGGGGTAAGCCTAGTACAAAATCCATGCTGACATCGAACCAAGGAGCTTCAGGAACAGGTAAGGGAGTGTACAATCCCGCATTGGTGAGAACTCCCTTAGACCGCTGGCACACATAACAACGGTCCACATAATGGGCCACATCACTAGTCAACTTGGGCCAATAAAATTCAGAAGAGATAAGGGCCAATGTCTTATCTCGGCCAAAGTGTCCCTCATTATGGAGTTCACTTATAATTTGCTGCCTCAATGAACAATCTGGAATGCACAATTGTAATCCACGAAACAGATACCCATTATGCAAAACAAAATCATGACGGTGACCCTCAGTTACCTCCTGAAATATCCTTCCAAAGGAAGGATCAGCTGCATACATATCTGTGAACGTCTCAAATCCTACAACTTTAGTACTCATGGTGGTGAGAAGTAAGGTACGACGGCTCAGGGCATCTGCGACGCGGTTCAAACTCCCTGCTTGGTGCCTCAGCGTAAAAGTGAATTCTTGCAAGTATGCTACCCACTTGGCATGACGTCTACTCAGCTTGTGTTGGCCATTGATGTACTTCAAGGCCTCATGATCGGTAAACAGAATAAACTCCTTCTGTACTAGGTAGTGACGCCAATGCTTCAGGGACTGAACTATGCCATAGAACTCCAGATCATAAGTGGAATAATTTTTCTTTGATCCCGATAGCTTCTCACTGAAAAAAGCAACCGGACGACCTGCCTGACTCAGAACACCACCAATGCCAACGCCAGATGCATCACAATTTACCTCGAACACTTTGTCAAAATCTGGAAGTGCCAAAACTGGAGCCTCGGTCATCTTCTGCTTGACCAGTTGAAAATTGGCCTCTGCCTCCTCAGACCACTGGAAATCACGCCCCTTGAGGCACTCTGTGATAGGTGCGATCAGAGTACTGAAATTTCTAATGAATCGACGGTAAAAAAGACGCCAAGCCATGGAAACTTCGGATGTCATGTAAGGTTCTTGGTCTGGGCCACTCCAAGACTGCATCTATCTTTGACTGATCTGCATGAACACCATCAGTAGACACAACAAAACCAAGAAAAGTCATAGAAGTAGTGAAGAAAGAACACTTCTTTTGATTGACAAACAAGCACTCCGTTTTCAGCATCTCAAAAACAGCACGGAGGTGATCGAAGTGTGAAGTCCATGTCGGACTATAAACGAGGATATCATCGAAGTAAACTACAACAAATTTCCCCCATAAAAGGCCGCAAGACCTGATGCATAAATCTCATGAATGTACTGGGCGCATTGGATAACCCAAAAGGCATGACCATCCACTCATACAACCCTTGTGGCGTTTTAAACGCCGTCTTCCACTCATCTCCAGGCCTTATTCTGATTTGGTGGTAACCGCTCTTAAGGTCAATTTTTGAGAAGATCTTAGAACCAGATAGCTGATCCAACATATCATCTAGACGGGGAATTGGAAACCGGTACTTCACTGTAATTCTGTTGATCGCTCGGCTGTCAACACACATACGCAAAGAACCATCTTTATTTGGCACTAACAGAGAAGGGACTGCACATGGGCTCATACTCTCTCGGATATAGCCCCTCTCCAACAACTCTTCCACCTGTCGCTGCAACTCTTCGGCCTCCTTGGGACTGAGGCGATATGCTGGTCGATTTGGAAAACTTGACCCAGGAACAAGGTCAATTTGATGCTGAATATCCCTCATAGGTGGTAGTCCAGGAGGAAGATCCTCTAGCATCAAGTTAGAGAATTCTGCTAGCAGCCGCTGCACCTCTACTAGTAAATCTGTATCCACGTCTACTGCATTGTTCTCGCAAGGTAGGAAGGCATAGACCACGCCGCCATGCTCAATCTCATCTAAAAACTTGGACATAGAAAGCAGATTAGTATTATGGGTTACTGGGGTAAGAGTAAGTCCTTCCCGCCGGGGTGCCAACACAATCTTTTTTTCCCTTGATGCTAAGGGAATATGTATTCTTCCGTCCATCATGAATGACACTGCGATCATACTGCCAAGGTCGACCCAACAATATATGACACGCATCCATAGACACAACATCACACCAGGCATTATCAAAATATTTTCTACCAATTGAAAAAGACACGAGGCATCGCCTATCAACTGTTACCTCACTGTCTTTATTTAGCCATGACAACTTGTATGGCTTAAGATGACGGTTTGTCTTCAACTGCAATTTCTGGACAACCTCCTCGGACACTACATTCTCACAACTGCCGCTGTCAATGATCATTTTGCAGACTTTATCTGCAACTGTGCAAGTCGTGTGGAAAATATTGGTTCTCAACCAATCGTCCCCTGAATCGCCCTTGGGGGTAAGTAGACTCTTGCGAACGACCAGAGTCTCATGACCATCTCCATACAGCACATCATCAGTCTCATCATCGTCATACACGGGTTCGCCAATCTCCTCAGTCTCGTCTTCCACGTTTTCCTCAATCAACAAATTTTTGCCCTTTTGACTAGCAGGCTTCCTGCAATCAGTCGCCCTATGCCCTTGTTCACCACAACGAAAACATCTAATAGTAGGGTTAGAATTACCCTGCGGTGGCTGCTGAGCAGGACGGGACTCTTGAGGGCGAACTGGTCGACTGTTGTGATCGCTCCTGATCACTGGTCTCCTGTTTTGCTGTTTTTCAACAACAAGTGCACGCTGGTATGCTTCCGAAACACTCCACAATGAATGAAGGCTGAGGACATCTTGCAAGGGCTGGCGTAAACCCCCCAAATATCGCGCCACCATCTGCTCCTCCGTCTCAGATAAATCGTTCCGGGCGACCAATTGGTAAAACTCCTCCGTGTAATCATCGACTGATCGCGCGCCCTGCCTCAACGCATGAAGTCGCTGAAATAAGGTTTGTGTGTAGCCGAAGGGAAGGAAGTGGCCCTTCATCTTCTTTTTCATCTTCTCCCAATTAGTGATCTTGGCTTTGCCCTGTCTTTCTCGTGAACGTCGTAACTGTTCCCACCACGCAGATGCTCTGCCCTTGAGTTTGATGGCGATCAGTTTCACTTTCACACGATCGGGGACTTCCTTATATTCAAAAATACGCTCCACTTCATTAATCCAATCCACGAATCCCTCGGCCTGTAATGTACCAGAAAACTCAGGGAGATCGACCCGAAAACCGAGGTCTCCATGACGCTCCTCCCGACCACGGTGCTCCCGGAATCCTGTGCCCCGGAATCCTGCGCGATTGTGTTATGGGTTTTCGAAAGTGGAATTGGTATCGTGATCAGAGGCCTCACGATCCTCGAAATCCTGCGCCGCCAGGCGCTGGGTTAATTCTGCGACTTGCCTCTGTAAATCCGCAATCATCACATCCTGAACGCTGCGATCACGGCGTTGGGCTTCCTCATTTGGAACCTGCTCACGACGACCACGACCACGACCTCCAGCCATTGAAACTGGTGAAATTTCTCAAGAAGATGTTGAAGCTCTGATACCAACTGACGCCAGACAGAATAGTGATTATCCTGTAGGCTAGTTCCGACAGACGATTCACAAGAGAAAATTCGCCCAAAAACCAGAGAAAAAAAGTCTCTAGGGTTTAATAAAATATTATAAAATCAAACAATGCCAAAAAGCAGTCCACAAGCCGGACTGTTATAGCAAAAAAATCGTCTTTATTCGAATTTTGCCAAAAATAGCAAAATCCCGAAAATCACTCTAAATTGAAATTCGAAATAAAATAAGCAATCTCCCAAAAATCCAGCCTAAATCGGATTTAAATTGACTTCCTAATTAACAATCGAAATATTACTATAAATAGTAAAAAATAACTAAATCTAGTGATTCGGAGGGGAAAACGGCAGAATTTGAGGTTGAAAAAAAGGCCACATGGAGCATTGCTCATGTGGAGAGCGTGCGCGTCGAAAAGAGCTTTCCGGATTGGAGTCTTATGCGCGATTCTGACACCTGTAGCCAAAGTTATGACCAAAAGACTGAAACATACTCAAAACAACCCCAATGAGGAACATGTCACAATCAATTCCCGCCTTTGCGCTGATCTGCCAACTCATGGTATCTCAGCGCCATCAACGTGCAATCTGACAGCTCAACATCATCTGTCTCGGATCCCCCTGCATCACAACTTCATATAAACCACCAGTTTCCTTACCCACCAGTAGAACAGCTTTGAGTGCCTTGATGTTGCTCAAGTTGTAAGATGGAAAACTACATCTATCTCGAAGATCGAACCTCGTGTACGCTACGCGGATTCTTTTGCTGGGTAGTTTTTTATTATAACTAATGCCATGGACCTGTGTGAGTGTTAGCAAATAAATATCCCGTCTCGAATGTTATCGAATGCGTGCATATTTGCTAATTGAAAGGCGTTTAGTGTGCTCATGTTCTTTTGTCACCCAAACAGTTGTCCACATTGTCACTTTGCAACTCATCAGTGAAATTTATCAGGTATGGATTTTATGGAGATGTCATAACGGAGAGTGAAAATTACCGCTGGATGGGCCCAAAACGTTATGATTATGCGGGAACCAAAGTGTTTTTGAAACACAGGTATATTTCTCGTCATATAAACTTAATGAGTTCGTGGATAAATAATGTTTTGGTAGCAATGTCATTCAATTTATAGTTACAGAAAAGCTGCAGTTAAGTCTGCAGTTCAGAATGATTGAGGTTTCCCTTCCCTAGGGCATGTCTCTGTAGAATGCATCATTACTATTCGATAGTTAGCTGATCGTGCTAAGTCGTGTTAACCTTTTTTCTTCATGAAGGTCATATTAAGTCGAAGTAGGATACCTGGAAGTTGAATCTGAAAAAGATAGTTCAATATCAGATGGAAGTAGGATGCTTAGCAAAGCACGGAGCTTGAAACGAAAAAATTCTGAAAGAATTATTTGTCGAGCCAATTGCAATGTGTGTAATACAAAGCCAGTTTATTCTTCCGCAAAGAGCACGCCTGCAACACCTTATTCAAGTGCACAAGAAACAAAATGGTTGAAATCTAAAGGGCGTTTTCTTAGCGTTGGAGCTGCCATTATGTCAAACCGAAATGAAAGCGCACCTGATGGTTTGGTGGCTGATGCACACCTTTCAGATGGATTCCTTCATCTTCTATTAATTAAAGACTGCCCTCATGCATTATATCTCTGGTAATATGGCACATTCACTCTTCTTTCGATTCGAGATCTTTTTTTCGTATTGTTTCTGCATAGTTCTTCATCCTTGAGAAAACCATTTTCAGTAATGGATCTTGATCAATATATACAGGCACCTTACGCAACTAGCGAAGAAAGGCGGAAACCCCCTAAATTTTGACTTCGTGGAACATCATAAGGTATATCTTCTTGTCGTATCTTATCTTCCCAGTCCCCGGAAGTTATTGAACCCATTTTATATGTTATTTCCGGACCCCGGCATTTACGTTCACTTCGATCGTCAACGAGAGTGTATGGAATCTGGATGGGGAGCTTTTTCAAGCACATAAGCTTTCAGCGCAAGTATTTAGAGGCCTTATTTGCTTATTCGCGTCTGGTCCCGAAGTTTTAGGGTACAAAGGAAACATGGTTTCATCATCAAAGGAGTAGAGTAGTTCTCTTTCTACCAACACCGTTTTGTATTTTACAAAGTTGAGTTTAGTTATTGATCATATACACACTTATTCCTAAAGCTGTCATGTTACAAGGAAATGGTATAGTTATGTATAAATGTGAACCACCACTGTACATTATACTCTGAATTTTACTTCATAATAAATCCTGTATTTTCCAACGTTTAACCATTACACAAGCTCAGAAGTTATTTAATTGTTGACAAAAGTAAGTTTAAGGGCCGCAATACAAAATAAATTAAGGGATCACATTGTTTTTTATTTAAATTTTGAGGGCCTTAAGTACTATTAAACCAATCTATTTTCATTTTCAATCAAATCACATTATATGAATACACTGACTTTAATCTAATATTAAATTCAGAAACAACGAAGTAATATATATTCCATCTAGTCTTCAAATCTAATTATAAACTTTGGATTTTCCAATTTGCATGTGACATTTCCACATTCCAAAAATTGAAATTTAAACAGCTAAATTCCCTTTCTTTCCCTCCTTTTATTTAAAATGAGAGTTCATGTGAGATTGTGCTGTTCATCAGACAAATATCAAAATGTGTATATATATATATATATATATATATATATATATATATATATATATATATCAATTATAATTTCTTCATGAACTATGGATGATAATAAATACTTAAAGATTAAAATAATTAACTTGTAGATGATAATTATCATTGAAGTGTAATTACATTAATTGTAAAACCATCAAAAGAGTGAATAGATTTATTGCTTTTCTAATCATTGATATGCTGCTGATGAATTATACACTCTAATGCTTAGAGTGCAAATTTTGATTAAAGTGACTCACAAGGCAATCAAACTATAATTATCATCTTTTGTTTTTATTGACGTTCGGGGACAAAACTTAAAATTTACTTAAACAAAATTAAAATACTTTTTATTATTCAACATTACTCAATATAAAATTTTTATATTAATTAAACTTATATATATACATATAATTAACTTTAATTAATTGATGACTTCAACTGAATGGAATTAATGACGTGACTAGTTTACAACTCTATTCGTCAGGGATGTCAATAATTGCGCATCCCCATGATAGTAGATGGACCACCAGTGGCATAAAATCATTCTAGGATTGATTTTATGAAGAAAATGTAAAGAAAAAAAATATGTTTCCAAAATTTAGAATTTTGCAACACACGTTTATTCTTCTTATCCTTGTTCATTTTTAAAAGTAAAAAGTTATAATAAATATATAATTTTTTTGAATAATCTAGGATGATTATAAGATATTGTCTACTCAGAATTTTATTAACCTATTGATAGCACACATCTTGTTTGCGCGACTATTCAAACCCAAAACTTCTAGAAAAAAAATAATATTTTTTATCTCTAAAACTACTCGATAAGCATTGAAAAATTAGAATAAAAGACCTTATTTTTTTTTCATGTTTATATCTTTTACATATTGAAAACATTTATGAGATTTTTTGTATTTCAAAATAAAATGAAGATAGAAACCATAAAAAGAACCGACAATTTTCGTGAAGCAAAAAACACCAACATGTTAGGACTCATTGTTTCGTTATCTTCAATAGCTTTCATGTTCATTCTCGTACTTGTCATCTTCTTTTGCCGAAAGATGGCAGCGAGAGATGACCAGCTGGGCGACATAGAAAGCAAAGAGAAGAAATATGATGAGTCAGAAATGGAGGATATCTTCACTTTCATCGGCGGGGAAGACCTCACCGTTTGCGACATTCTGGATGCTCCCGGTGAAGTGATCGGCAAGTCCAGCTATGGGACCTTATATAAGGCCTTGTTCCAGAGGAGCAGCTCGGTCAGATTGCTTCGGTTCTTGAGGCCGGTGTGTGCCTTGAGAGCTGAAGAGTTCTTCGATGTGGTTCGGCTGTTGGGGTGCATTAGACATCCCAATATGGTGCCTCTGTTAGGATTTTATGCTGGACCTAGAGGAGAGAAGCTTCTTGTTCATCCTTTTTATTGGCAGGGCAATTTGGCTCAGTTAATCAAAGGTAAGGTTCATGTTGTTTATGTTTGATGAGTTTGAATGTTTAAGATTTTGAAGTTGGACTGTTTGTTTGTGCAGATGGTAATATGGAGTCCCATAGATGGTCAGTAATTTACAAGATTTCCATTGGCATGGTGAGAGGATTAGATCACCTACATACAGGGTTGCAAAAGCCAATAATCCATGGAAATCTTAAGTCTAAGAACGTGCTTTTGGATCGAAATTACCAGCCGTATCTCTCCAATTTCGGTATATACTTACTCTTGAATCCTACTTCTGGTCAAGAAGTACTTGAAGCTTCAGCAGCCGATGGCCATAAAGCTCCTGAGCTCATCAAAATGAGGGGTGCAAGTCCCGAGACTGATATATATAGTCTCAGGGTGATCTTTCTCGAACAACTTTCGGGGAAGGAACTGATGAACGAAAAGCCTACCCCGGATGAGGATTTTTATCTGCCGAACTTCATGCAGAACGCTGTTCTTGGTCATAGAATCAGCGATCTGTACCATCCGGACCTACTTATGAGTAACAATTATGATCAGGGAAATCAAGTTACTGAAGAATCTATTTTTAAGTTCTTTCAGCTTGCCATGGCTTGTTGTTCTCATTCTCCTTGTCTTAGACCGAATATCAGACAAGTGCTGGCGAAGCTCGAAGAAATCGGCTAGTAGGAATCGGTGCATTTTGCTGAAGAGTGGCATCGGTAGTAGTTCATGTTGAAAATTAAACCAACTTTCGGTGGAAAGTTGGATTTAATTAATCCACCGATTACAATTGTCAAAAAGCAGTACACAATTGTTGATTTTTCAATAATGGTAGAACCTCAATTTTAGTCATTATAATTTAGGGTATTTATAAATTAGTCCTTAAGCTTTAACTATAAATACCCTAGCTCATTTAGCTTCAAAATCATCCCAAAGCATTCTAGCTTTCTTCCAATACTAGAGAGAATTTAGAGAGTTTCTTGAGAGTTGTTTTCTCTTTTTTATCAAGAGAGAATTATCATTGTTTTCTCTTTGGTAAATCGAGAAAAGTTGTAATTACTAGTTTCTCATAGTGAAATTCTTCTACCGTTGCCCGTGGTTTTTACCCTATATTATTTAAGGGTTTTCCACGTAAATTTTGTGTCTCTTTTATCTTCAATTTTTATTTTCTTAAATTATTGCATTTTTGCTCTATCCGATAGCCGTCTTCCGTAACAATTGGTATCAGAGTCAGATTAGAGTATGTAATATCTGCTTATTGTCTTTGTGGTTGCCACCAAAAGGTGGATCCTCCAACATAAGAAAGTAAGAAGTTATTACCCATTCTTTGAATGTTCTAGAGAACTATTCACGATAGTGAAATAGTGGGAGTTATCCGTAAAAGAAGCTATGGCAACGAAATTTGATATTGAAAAATTCAATGGGAGAAATTTCTTATTGTGAAAATTGAAGATGAAGGCCATCCTGAGGAAAGACGGTTGTCTACCAGCTATCAGTGAAAGGCCGGTGGATTTCACAGATGAAAACAAATTGATCGAAATGGACGGGAATGCTATGGCAAACTTTCATCTAGCATTAACAGATAAAAATATTGTCAAGCATCGAGGAGAATAAGACAACTAAGGAGATATGGGATCATCTCACCGAATTGTACGAGACCACATCGATGCACAATAAAATTTTCCTTAAGAGAAAATTGTACACTTTCCGTATGCAGAATCTACTTCAGTGACGAAGCACTTAAATACACTGAATACCTTATTTTCTCAGCTTACATCCTTAAGCTGTAAAATAGGAGAACAAGAACGTGCTGAACTTCTACTTCAAAGTCTACCGGATTCGTATGATCAACTCATCATCAACTTGACAAATAGTAATGTCACTAGTCTAGTCTTCGATGACGTTACAGCTGCTGTTCTACAATAAGAAAATCGACGCAAGAACAAGGAAGATAGACAAGTAAATCTGCAACAAGCAGAAGCATTGACAACGATGAGAGGGAGATCAATAGAACGTGGCCAAAGTAGCAGTCACAAACATGGTAGATCGAAGTCGAGGAGCAAGAAGAATTTAAAGTGCTACAATTGTGGAAAGAAGGGTCACTTGAAGAAGGATTGTTGGAGTATAAATAAAAACTCCAACACACAAGGCAATACCGCAAACACTTCAGATGATAGAGATGATCTATGTTGTGAAGCGTCAACCACCGTGGAAGGCAGAAAAAGATTTGCAGATATATGGCTCATCGATTCGGGAGCAACATATCACATGACCTCAAGAACAGAATGGTTCCATCATTATGAACCTGTCTCAGGAGGATCTGTGTATAGTTGCAATGATCATGCCTTAGAGATCATTGGCGTGTGAACCATCAAATTGAAGATGTATGATGGAACAATTATAGTTGTTCGAGATGTGCGGCACGTGAAAGGCCTGAAGAAAAATTTATTATCCTACGGATTATTGGATAATAATGCAAGCAAGATTGCAACACGGAAAGGAATCATGAAGGTGTTCCGTGGAGCGCTTGTGGTGCTGAAAGGTGAAAAGATAGCAACAAACTTGTACATACTGAAGGGAGAGACTTTGGTAGAAGCATAAGCCTCTGTTGCCTCATGTAGTTCAGATTCGACAATGCTATGGCATCAGAAACTTGGACACATGTCAGAATCAGAACAAGGAATGAAAGTCCTTATGGAGTAAAACCTACTTCCAGGCTTAACAAAGGTAACACTTCCTTTGTGTGGCCATTGCATAACAAGTAAGCAGCACCGGTTGAAATTCAACAAATCAAATTCTAGAGGAAAACGTGTTCTAGAGTTGGTTCACTCTGACGTATGGCAAGCACCAGTTACATCCCTAGGTGGAGCAAAATATTTTGTCTCATTTATTGATGACTACTCTAGGAGATGCTGGGTGTACCCTATTAAGAAGAAGTCAGATGTGTTTTCAACTTTCAAAAACTTCAAAGCGCGGGTAGAACTTGATTATGGAAATAAGATCAAGTGTTTCAGAACAGATAATGGAGGAGAATACACAAACGAAGAATTTGATGACTTTTGCAGGAAAGAATACATTAAAAGACAGTTCACAGTATCGAACACTCCTCAACGAAATGGAGTTGTAGAGCGGATGAACAGAACCTTGTTAGAAAGAACAAGAGCAATGTTAAGGGATGCAGGCCTAGAAAATCATTCTGGGCAGAAGCAGTCAATACCGCCTGTTATTTGGTGAATCGAGCTCCATCAACTGCAATAGAGTTGAAGACATAGTAAACCAACTGATTATTCAAACCTCCATATATTTGAGAGTATTGTGTACGTGATGTACAACTCCCAAGAAATCTCAAAGCTGGATCCAAAATCCAGGAAATACAAATTTTTGGGGTATGCTGATGGAGTCAAGGGGTATCGCTTGTGGGATCCCACTGCCCACAAAGTAGTCATCAACAGGGATGTTATCTTTATAGAAGATAAGCTACAAAGAAAAAAAGATGATGATAGCGCTGAAAAGTCAGAGACTACACAGATACATGTGGAAAAAAAGGTTGAACAAGGAGATTATTCTGAAGCAGAACCAGTACATGATGAACAAAAACTAGAGAGTTCTGAAGCTCTAACAACTCGTCAATCAGATCTTGTGAGAAGACGTCCCAATTGGAACTCAGATTATGTTATTGAAGGAAATGTTGCATATTGCCTTTTAACAGAGGACGGTGAGCCATCAACATACCAAGAGGCAATAAACAGCTCAGATGCTTCACTGTGGATGATGGCGATGCAAGAAGAAATCGAAGCCCTTCATAAAAATAATACATGGGACCTTGTGCCACTACCACAAGGAAGGAAGTCAATTGGTAACAAATGGGTCTTCAAAATCAAGCGAAATGGTGACGATCAAGTGGAGAGGTATCGTGCAAGACTGGTGGTCAAAGGATATGCTAAAAAAGAAGGTATTGATTTCAATGAAATTTTTTCTCCTGTGGTTCAACTAACAACAGTTCGACTAGTCTTGGCAATGTGTGCTACATTAAACTTACATCTAGAGCAGCTAGATGTTAAAATGTTTTTTTTATGGAAATCTTGAAGAAGAGATTTATATACTCCAGCCTGAAGGTTTTGAAGAAAAAGAAAAGAAGAACTTGGTTTGCAGGTTGAACAAATATTTGTATGGTCTAAAGCAGGCGCCGAGGTGTTGGTATAAGAGATTTGATTCCTTCATTATTTGCCTTGGATACAACAGACTTAATGCAGACTCTTGTGCTTATTTCAAGAGGTCTGGTGATAACGATTTTGTTATATTGTTGTTGTATGTGGATGACATGTTGGTTGTACGACCCAACAAAGATCATATTGAATAATTGAAGGAACAACTGGCTAGGGAATTTGAAATGAATGACTTGGGATCAGCAAACAAGATTCTAGGGATGCAAATTCACCGAGATGGAAGTAATAGGAAGATTTCGCTTTCACAAAAGAATTACTTGAAGAAGATCTTGTCACGATTCAACATGTAAGATTATAAGCCAATTTCTACCCCTCTTCCTATTAACTTCAAATTATCTTCCAGTATGAGTCATAGCAGTGAAGAAGAGAGGATGGAGATGTCTCGAGTACCATATGCATCAGCAGTGGGAAGTTTAATGTTCGCTATGATATGCACAAGACCAGACATTGCACAAGCAGTGGTACATGGCTAATCCGGGCAAAGAGCATTGGAATACAGTAAAGAGGATCCTGAGATACATCAAAGGGACCTCAAATGTTACATTATGTTACGGAGGATCAAATTTACTTATCAATGGGCATGTTGATTCTGACTGGGGATTTGGATAAAAGTAAATCTACTACATGATATGTGTTTAAAGTTGCTGGTGGAGCTGTAAGCTGGGTTTCAAAATTGCAATCAGTTGTGGCTACATCCACAACAGAAGCAGAATATGTAGCAGCTACACAAGCCAGTAAAGAAGCAATTTGGTTGAAGATGCTATTAGAGGAGCTTGGGCATAATCAAGAGTATGCCTCTATATTTTGTAACAGTCAAAGCACCTTGCATCTAGCAAGGAATCCAGTATTTCATTCAAGGACAAAACACATACGAGTTCAGTACCATTTCATTCGTGAAAAGGTGGAAGAATGGACGGTAGATATACAGAAGCTATATACCAAAGACAACATAGCAGATTTCATGACGAAGGCGATCAATACCGATAAATTTACTTGGTGTCGATCCTTTTGTGGCCTGTCAGAAACGTAAGAAACATGATGGTACAAGGTAGAAAGAATGGTGTGAAGATATGATTGTTTCAATCAAATCTTCAAGTGGGAGATTGTTGAAAATTAAACCAACTTTCGGTGGAAAGTTGGATTTAATTAATCCACCGAATACAATTGTCAAAAAGCAGTACACAATTGTTGATTTTTCAACAATGGTAGAACCTCAATTTTAGCCATTATAATTTAGAGTATTTACAAATTAGTACTTAAGCTTCAACTATAAATACCCTAGCTCATTTAGCTTCAAAATCATCCCAAAGCATTCTAGCTTTCTTCCAATACTAGAGAGAATTTAGAGAGTTTCTTGAGAGTTGTTTTCTCTTTTTTATCAAGAGAGAATTATCATTGTTTTCTCCTTGGTAGATCGAGGGAAGTTGTAATTCTTATTTTCTCATAGCGAAATTCTTCTACCATTGCCCGTGGTTTTTACCCTATATTATTTAGGGGTTTTTCACATAAATTTTGTGTCTCTTTTATCTTTAATTTTTATTTTCTCAAATTATCAGTTGCGTTTTTGCTCTATCCGATAGCCGTCTTCCGCAACAGTTCATTTATATGGGAATAGCTAGAGTATGGTAATCCCGGGAATCAACAATGGTCATCTTTCAAGTATCCAACGAGGATCATAGAATTCCTGATTGGTTTGTTGGAAAACAGGATTTTCTTATCATCAAATCATCTCGGTGACGAAATAAGATCTGATCCGATTCAGTGACACGAAGGCCGCATAATGCAAAAGATGTTTCATCTTGTGGAAGTGCTTCTAAGACCAGGTGAATGCAGGAATAAAGCTAGGCTATGCCTATCAGTTACTATTGGTGATTTCCGGATTAGCTGAAAGTTTATACATGTAACAATTTTGTACTCAAATTTCATCTGTCATAGAATTTTGAAGCAAATTTTAAGAATTTTCCAGCATAAAGACAGTCATGCACAAGAAGAGTTCTGAATGAATTGATGAGCATCAAAACATACAAATTCCAATGAATTATCTCCCACAAGTTCAGTTGTAGAACGGACTTGAGCAAAATCATGAAGCTTGCTAAAGCTATTGTCCTTGAAATTATGCCTTATGGCTTTGTTAGGCTAATGCAGTTCCATAAATGAGCCCTCATTAGTTTCTTCACCATCAACAAAGAGTATCTAAAATTCATAAAATTGCAAGTCTGTTGGATCGACATAGCCCCTAACCATCTCAGGAAACGATGCTGCAAAAGGATTTAGATCGACTCGGTACCTCACAAACCACCCGGAATTGTCTCTCTCCATCTCCAACACATCAAACAGTAAATTGTCCGAACCATACAATTCAACAAGATGCAAATGGCCTCCGTATTCTCCGAAATACCGTCTTCGTCGGACAGAAGACATTAGGATATCTCTCATTTGCTCTTCTTCAACGACAAAACATCATTATTGAATGCGCATTACATGGTGCTACAAATGGATGACCCCAAGGACTCCAGGAGTCCAGGGGGCAGTTGTCGACGAGTAAATCTTCATCCGGTAATGATCCGGCAAATCAGAGTCGGAATTCGTAATGCAAATTACTTTGTAATGAGGTGATTTCGAAGGATCAAAAGCTAAACTGACAACAAAAGCGTTGTTCCTCGAACAACCAAGTGTTGGAAGTATAGTGTAATGCTTTTGTAGTAGGATTGTATATGTAATAGATTGTAGTACCATTGCACAATAAGTTACCGTAACTTTGATCGGTCATTTGTTTATTTGTTCTTTCCAGCTTGCTCCGCACTTTCCTATGTCTCAGCTATATTAAAAAAAGGGTAAACTACATATTTTGTACTTAATTATCAGTGTTTTTTGTTTTAGTACTTAAACTTTCATTTGTTTCAAAACGATACCTAATGTAAACCATTGCAGTTTGTCATGGGTAAATTATATAATTCATCACTCAACTATCTACTCACTTCAATTTTGGTCACTAATGTTTAATGTCTTTTAATTTAGCCACTCAACTTCAAATTACTCCTATTTTAATCACTCTAATTTATTATATTAATAATTTTTTTGAAGTGACATTTTTATTATTTTATTAATATATAATTAAAACAAAAAAATAAATTTGAAAGTTAAAGTGATTAAATTAGGAATAATCTGAAAGTTAAGTAATTAAATTAAAAAATAAACTTTAGTAACAAAAATAAAAGTGAGAAGATAGTTGAATGATACAACTTGCCCACAGTAAAGGTGTCACGTACAACTCACCTATTAAGTTTTTAAGGCGAGGTATTAAAACGAAACAAAAAATAAATGTTTGGTATGTTTTAAAACAAATGAAAGTTTAAGTATTAAAATGAAACAAATCTGATAGTTTTGATAGTTTTGATAATTTTGATAATTTTGATAATTTTGATAATTTTGATAATTTTGATAATTTTGATAATTTTGATAGTTTAGGTATTGAATATCTAGTTTACCCATTGAGAAACAAACCGGTACTTGTTTCTTGAAAAGAAAAAATTGTATCTATGGGGATCTTAGCATCTACTTGAAAATTTCAATGGTAGAAAGACCCTTAAATAGAGAGTAACATATTTTTATTTGGTATCTATATAATAGCAAACTACAAATATTATGGAAATTTTATTTAAATATCACCCAAAAAATTTTAAAAAAAATATCATTTTAATATATTTTTCTAATATATATATCAAATAAACATCATTTCTAACAAAAGTGTATACAAACACGTTTCAAGGGAGAGTCATTGTTGACGTGGCATGTCAGCGTGAAAAACGTGTTTCAAGAGATAAATTTTCTTAAGATTTGAAGTTCCAATTGAGAATCATATTTCACGAAACGCGTAATTTGTAAATCGCAACACAAAAATTAAATTTGTAATGCGATAGTTAAATTCGTAACACAAAAGTCAAATTCGTAACGCGAAACACAATATTAATTTCGTAACACAAATGTAAACAGTATTATCGCAAATCATAACTTAAAACCTTAAATCACAACTCAGTCTCATCTCCATCTCTCACTCTCTACGGTGACATCCGTCCCCATCTCTGACGAAATCCGTCCCCATCTCCGGTGAAATTCGTCTATCTCCATCTCTCAGAGCAACTCTCACAACCATTCACAGACAGAAATGGAAAATCAACCACCGATGGTTAGTTTTTTAATCTATTATTTTTATTTTGAAATTTTTGTATTATTATTAGATTTTTCTTATATTGATGATAAATTTACTGGTAATTTCAATATATATAAAGATTAACCATTTCACTGAGATTGCTCAGTAAATTCATTCGGTTGCTGCCAATACTGCTAAACTGTTTAGTCTTTAACCCTGTGAAGTTAGTATTTGTCTTTGTTTTGTCTTTTTGTTGAAGAAATGCAATTCATTCAAGTTTCAATTTGCAGAAGAATAGTTTTTGAAACTTAAATTCACAACACGAAAATGAAAACGCAACACTAAAATCGCAATGCGAAAATGAAAATCACAACGCGATTTTCATTTTCGCGTTGCGAATTTAAGTTTCAGAAACTACTCTTATTCTGTAAATTGAAACTTGAATGAATTGCATTACTTCAACAAAAAGACAAAACAAAGACAAATACTAACTTCACAATGTTGCTAATTTAAGTTTCAAGAATAAACTACTACTCTTTATGTTGTCTTTGAACCTGCACTAAACCTATATGTTATCCTTTTAAATGTTTATATAAGTACTTACTTCTGGAATGTTATTTGATGCATTTTGTGAACTATGATGGAATAATGACAGCATGTGAATACCGTGCTAGTTTGAAACATATTTGGCTTTGTTTTCACTGTTTAATATCATGTCTGTTTATAGTGTATAATTTTTAGTTTTTTGTATATCTAACTTGGTATGTTTATTGTTTTTGTAGAAATTTTTTTCGGCTGCTTTGACCTTAAGGAATAAATTAAGCCTAGTCACTAAAATTGCGTCGACGCTTACACCTCTACAAAGAAAATTGTTTGAGGATACTTGCTTGGGCCATGGCTGAAAGTACAACATACGGGTGGAGATGCTATGTTGACACATTTGTTTCTTCAGACCATGACTAACGATCTACCCGAGAGGATACAACGTGGTGATGAAGAGATATAGTTTCATTTTCCTCCGGTACCAGCGTATACTTGTTTTGGGCAAGAGGAGTTTTACTTAATCACTGGTCTACGCTTCAGACACGATGAAGTAGCCTGGTACACCATTAAATTTTGAGGTTGATAACAACGTTGTACATTGTGAGCACCATAAACTGGGGTTGAAGAACTTAGTTGATTACTACCCGCTACTGACCCAACTTCACTACTTCTAGGTTCAACAACATACAATGTAACATCATCTTCTTGCGAAACACTAATGTAAGCAATGCATCGTTCAACATCTTCATTGTCGGTTAACAAATAAACTTTACATTTTCTCTGATAAGATAGCCTAAATCCACTTAGAGGCTTTAAATTCAATTTCTTTGCAACACTTAACATTAGAGTTTCATAAGTTAACTTTTTAATGACAGTTTTAGTTGAAGATTCATGGGTAAAGGCACATATTGTAAAACACCATGAACATTCTCCCATGACCCTCCAAAACACAAATCTATCCAAACATGATCAACATTAGATGATTTCATTCTACAAATTATAAATTAATTTACTAAACAAACGAGCTATAAACTAGATATCATCACTAACTTAGAGAAAAACATACCTTTATTAAGTTGATAGTTGATAATTTGGGAGAGAAATCATTGAAAAATTATATAGGAATAAAATTATGTAAAAAAAATTAGAGATGGGGAAGGATGTCGTTGGATATAGGAACGAATGTCGTCGGAGAGAGTGATAGATGAAGATAGAATGAGTTGCGATTTAGGGATTTAGGTTATAAGTTGTTTCTGCTGCGTTGTTATATACCCAAAATATTTGTGTTGCGAAACTAAAACCTATTGCGAAATTAAATTCATGTTGCGAATTCGAAAATCTAGTTGCGAATTTGAAATTCAGTTGCGAATTTGACTTTTGTGTTGTGAATTTGACTATCGCGTTGCGAATTTGACTTCTGTGTTACGATTTACAAATTCGCGTTGCGAATTTGACTTTTGTGTTGCGAATTTGACTTTTGTGTTGCGAATTTGACTATCGCGTTGAGAATTTGAATTTTGTGTTGCGATTTACAGATTCGCGACGCGAATTTGAAAAATCGCAATGCGATTTACATATTTGCGTTGCGAAATTAGAAACTGAGTTGCGAAATTGAAGTTCGCGTTGCGAATTTGTTGGTCATTTTGACAAATTCAAAAAAGGTTTGACAAATTCAAAAAAGATTAGTTAAAATCATATATTATAAAGTATTTTCGATCACTGAGGTTATTTTCTCTATATTCGATTATAATTGTTCATAAGAACAATGTCCGGTTTTTAACGTCTTCTAATAAATGATACATGTCTTTTCACAGCCTTTAACTAAATACTTAGAATTCAATTATAAAATTAATCTTCGGAAAATAGAAAATGTAAAGTAGATTTTCACGTAATTTTTATCTTTTTATTGAATATCAATAAAAGAATTATGTCACCCACAACTAGAAGAAAATAGTATATTTAAGTATAACATAATTCCAACAAATAGAAGAAAATAGTATATTTAAGTATAATAAATTACATATTCTCTATATATTAGAACAAATTAGATGTCATTCAGTTAACCTTTTATTTTAAATTATATTAAAAGTTAAAAGTAAAATACTAAATTTAAAATTTTTAAAATAGTAGGACTAAAACTATAATACTCCTTCGGTGTATTAAATTTATGTTATAAATTTATTTTTAGTGGAAGGCTCATCCCTTGCAAAAGAGTTTTTCAAGTGTAACGCCGTATCATCAAAATCCTTGAAAAACATTCTCTTGAAACGCACGTTTAAAAGATTTATTTCATGAAACGTTCGTTTAAAAGGTTCATTTCATGCGCGCTTTTGTGCAATTCTATTAGAATGTTAGTTTAGTATATATTCGAAAAAGAGTGTTAAATTGATTTTTTTAAATATTTTTAGGTAATATTTGGATAAAATTATCAAATATTAGAGAATAAAAATTTGAAATGTCTAACTTTAAATTTATAGAATTTAAGATATTTTTATTAAACAAATATTTAATTATATTCGTTAAAACAAAATAAATTTAATTAAAAATTCTAGAGTCGTTAATCATTAGTGATGACGGTACAAATATTGACTGATGTGATCATTGAGATTTGAATTGATCGGATAGAAGAAAAAATATAATTTTTAATTTTTAATTTTTATAATAATTTAAATTAATATTATTTTGATGATTTTTATTGAAATTTAAAAAGATGATCATTTTAGTGTTTTTCAGCTATCTATATCATCATATCGTAGAAGATTTAACGTTGGAATGAATAAAACGAGAATAATGTTAAAATTGAATGGTTAAATTAAAAAAAATAAATATTAGTGACCAAAATAGGACTGGGAGTAACGTTTAGTGATGGAATTTATAATTTAATCAAAATAATTTTGTCTTGATGTTTGTGCTCGTTGGCTGAAAGAAAAGTAAAAAGAGAGGCATCTACTTCAAATTTTAAACCTCTCTTGACTGAAATTTCCCCTTTTTCTGGGATGGAAAACCCAACGATGTCTGGATTTCGTCTTCATTGAATTTCATTCATTTTAATTCTGGAAAAAAAGCTCTCTTTTGGTTACCCTGTTTCTTCTTTTTTATATAAAAGAACATAAAAATGGAGTTCACCGAAGCTTATAAACACTCAGGTCCTTGCTGTTTTTCACCGAATGCTCGTTACATCGCGGCCGCTGTCGATTACCGTCTTGTGATTCGTGATACACTCTCCTTTAAGGTATAATATTTTTTTTTATTTCTTTTTCTCTAATTTCCAATTCATTTGCTCTCTTTGCCTGCTGATGAAATGCGAGGAAGTAAAGGAATGACATGTGAAAATGCAATTTTCTTTCTTTTCCCCCTTTTATATTTGGGTTTGTTTTGATTTGGTTTTTTTTAATGAATTGTATGTCAGATTCAAATTTTACATATGCAGATCGACTTCATTTAAGTTTCTAGATCTCCTTGTACTAGTTAGACAACATTTTAGTTAGATTTGCTTAGTAATTTTTCCTCTTTGCTTTGTATTGCTACAGTCTTTAGACCAAGCTAATAGATTTATCGTTTGCTCTGTCTCTCTGACTCATTGAGAATTGTAAAGTGTTTAATGTGTACTGTGAGATGACAAACTATTTTGACTACAATTTTATCTTTTAGCATTAGAACACTTCCTCTCAATTGAAAACTCTTGCAAATTGATCTTCTGTATTTGAGCTCATATCTTTGATGTACGAACATATTGAAGCATTTGAATATGGATGCAAAGGTCATTTTTGAGGTTCACAGCATTCATTTCTTGTGTTGCTAAATGGTAATGCTTATTTTCTATTCGAATTGATGCAGGTTGTGCAGTTGTTTTCTTGCTTGGATAAGATAAGCTATATTGAATGGGCACTTGATTCTGAGTACATTCTTTGTGGTCTCCATAAAAGACCGATGATACAGGCGTGGTCACTCACCCAACCCGAATGGACATGCAAAATAGATGAAGGTCCTGCTGGTATCGCTTATGCAAGATGGAGCCCGGATAGTCGTCACATACTGACCACCTCGGAGTTTCAGCTGCGATTAACTGTTTGGTCCTTGGTGAACACAGCCTGTGTTCATGTTCAATGGCCGAAGCATGCTTCTAAAGGAGTTTCATTTACCAAAGATGGAAAGTTTGCTGCTATTTGCACAAGGCGGGATTGTAAGGACTATATAAATCTGTTGTCCTGTCACAATTGGGAGATAATGGGTGTTTTCGCTGTTGACACATTGGATATGACTGATATTCAGTGGTCACCGGATGACAGTGCGATAGTGATATGGGATTCGCCTCTTGAATACAAAGTATGTGAACTTTTTGATTCTTAGTTGTTATATCAAATTTTTATTTGGAAGAACTCTTCCTTTCTTTTATAAACTTTAGGTAACATGATAATTATAAGGATCTTATTCATTTTTAACGTCTCAAAAGCCTTTGCTTTTCTTACTTGATTGATCTGCTTCATGCCTAGCACTATGAGCCAAGGGTGCTAAACTTTGCAAGCTAAGATAAAATGTAAGATAAACTAGAGCTTTTTCTATGTTGTTGTTGTTGTGTGTTTTCCCCCATCCTGGTGTAGACGGTATCGTGTGTAAGATATATTCAAATATACAATTACATGGCCCTGAAAATTGTTTTTATAATTAGCCATCTATTATTACATAGTTATGTTTATGGTTTTACAAACATAAAAGTAGCATTTTATTTGGTGTCCAATAACTTTCTCTGTTGAACTGATATAATTGGAAATATTAAAGTGTCCAATGCTCTTATTTAATTTGATACAGGTTCTAATATATTCTCCAGATGGAAGGTGTCTCTTCAAGTATCAAGCATATGAAAGTGGATTGGGAGTTAAAAGTGTTTCATGGTCTCCCTGTGGCCAGTTTCTTGCCGTGGGTAGTTATGATCAGATGCTGCGAGTTCTAAATCACCTTACTTGGAAAACTTTTGCAGAGTTTATGCACCTATCAACTGTTCGTGCTCCTTGTTCTGCTGCTGTTTTCAAGGTAAGCTGTTTTCCTTTTTATGATGATTCAATCTGTGAGAAGCATCTATTAAATTTGTTTCTTATAATGGCAGGAGGTGGATGAGCCATTGCAACTTGATATGTCTGAATTATGTTTGGACGATGATTTTTTGGGAGGCTCTGGTAAGGTTAATGAGATTCTATATCTCTGATTGTTGACTTTTCTTTCATTTGATGTAATGCTGGATACTAGACCTTGTTGTCAAATTGTGTTCAACTGTCTAGAACCCGAGTGATTTGTGTATTTTTATACAATTTCTTGAACTTAAATATTTTTGCCTGCGTGGCTTTCCTGTCGTTATTTAATTCAGTTCATGTGCCCCACTGGCAGATGCTCCAGAAGGACACTTCAAGGTTAGATATGAGGTTATGGAAGTACCCATTACTCTGCCTTTCCAGAAGCCTCCTGCAGATAAACCTAACCCTAAACAAGGAATTGGTAAGTCTTACCAAACTGATGTAGATTGACTAAAAGTTCTATGCTTTTCGTACTGTATATTCAAGTGACACAAAATCCAAGTACAAAGAATTGAGAATGCTTTTTTACTTCGAATATTAACATAACTCTCTTACAGTATATTTCATTTTTTTCCAAAAAATATTGTTGATGTTGGAAACAATCAGTATCCTTTCTACATTATACCTACCATTATAGTGATCAGCCTGTAGCATGCAACTTAAAACCAATCTCTAATGAGTGGCAAGACCATATTAAACTTAACACGTAATAAGTATGGGATAAGAGCACTCGGCACTCCACCTCATTTGCAATTCAGCAGCAGAGGTCTACACGTAGACAACCTTACATGGAATTTGGCAGGAAGAACATAACACATTGGGTTTGTCTTCATGTTAAGCAACTAACCTAAAAGCGAATTGACCATAGGTGGAGAGGTGCAACTTGATACAAGACCACCACTTAACTGTCAGTTTCAATTATCATTGCCGATGCCATATTAGGACGTTAGAAAATGTATTCTTAATGGATATGATGATTTGGTTTCAAGTTACTTTTTCTAGGGATCAATCATGCGTTAAGGACACTCGTATTTAAGGCTTCTTAATAAATCAAGTAGAATGAGTTGATCGAATCAACTTTGATTTTCCTCCCTTTAATGCTGTTTCTAACCAAACAAATTTTATTCTAGGGCTTCTTTCATGGAGCAATGATAGCCAATATATCTGTACTCGCAACGATAGCATGCCGACTGCACTCTGGATTTGGGACATACGCCATTTGGAATTAGCTGCCATCTTGGTGCAAAAGGATCCTATTCGTGCAGCAGGTTGGGATCCGATATGCACTCGCCTTGTTCTATGCACCGGCAGCTCTCATTTGTATATGTGGACCCCTTCGGGTGCATACTGTGTAAATAATCCACTACCACAGTTTTCCATAACCGATTTGAAATGGAATTCAGATGGGAGCTGTCTTCTCCTCAAAGACAAGGACTCATTCTGCTGTGCCGCCGTGCCTCTGCTGCCGGAATCTAGTGACTACAGCTCAGACGAGTGAAGCAGATTTCTCTTTTAATTTGTTTGCTTGATGTTATCTAGAGGAACAGAAATATAAATAGGCATCCTTAGTTTCTACCTGACTCTCTCCCCTCTCTCACTGTTGTACTATGTTTTTGTGTATCTGAGACATCAATGGCAGTGTTATCGAGCTATGAAAATGTTCGTATTATGCCGTTCTTTCCCCATTATGTTGGTGGTCACAAAGGTTCAGAACAAGGCACTTGTGGTAAAGATGATTACATCAGTTGAACACAGATATTTGTGTTGATTACACAAATTGTGGCTTAGTTTTAGGTGTTGCTTTTATTAGCACAGCAAGCTGTTAGGGATAAGCTGAGCTCCAAACATCCCATACTTTAACACGTATCCTAATTATATTTTGAATTTTAATACGCATAAATAATTTGAATAAAAGTAGGAAGTACGATAATCATCAACAAGTATAATTTGCATCTTATCCATTCATTCTATAAAGAAAAAAAAAACAGCACTGTAGAAATTAAAAAAGATAGAAGCCAGCCAAGACAGACCAAGGCATGAAATTAATGTTTAATTTAGGGACTAGGATTGTAAACGAGCCGAGTCGAGCTCGAGTATTATTGAGGTCGACTCGAACTAGTAAAGTTTAAAATTAGGCTTGACTCGATTCGAAAACTCGCGAACTAAAACTTATCAAGTTCAGCTCGAACTCGAAATATAATATTGAAACTCGACTCAAACTCGAAAAGCCTCGAACTCAAAAAAAAATTCAAGAGCTCGATTGAAGCTCGAGACTTGAGCTCGATTCAAGCTCGAACTCAAACTCGAATTTGAACCTACAAAAATCTTATATTACATTTAAAAATTTATTTTTAAAAATTTATAATTATCAATAATGTATTTTTAATATATTTTAAATAATGTAATTTTTAAAAAACTTAAATTATAATATAACATTTTTTTCGAGTAGCTCGTTTTAGCTCGTTAAGAATTCGAGTCGAGTTCGAGCTTTAGTTGAGTTCATTCGATTCGAGTGATGATCGAGCTTTGACCGAGTCGATCTCAAGTAGCTCATGATCTGTCTCGTCTCATTTAAAGCCCTAGTAGGAACTATGGGTTCAGTTGTATGGATAATAATAACATAGACAAAATGACAATAAATTAGGTCAAATAATTGTTGAATGTCTTCTTCTTGTTAGATGCTCAGGGATTAGCAGGGCTTGGGGCAAATAATATCCAAAAACAACCTTATTTATCTAAGTAGCATCCAAACAATATTATTATCAAAATCGTACCCTCCGCGTTATGTGGGAAGCATTTTTTTTAAATATATATTATTTACGGGACATTTTTATCGATGCAGTTTTTTAATTAAGTTAATGTGATTATAAAATAATATATGTTCTAAATATTTCTCAATATCATTCGACATTGAACATTTAATCATCTTGTTACATTTATTGATACTCGAGTAAGTGACATCTAAAAATAATAATAATTTCTTAAATTACTAAAGTAAGTTGGTCAAGAATAATTTTATATATTAAAATCTTAAATATTTTATAAAATAACTAAAATATACAGTATTATAATTAATACGATGACTCATGATAACGAAATCTTTAATTAAATTATAAAGTTAAATTAACATTTTATTCAAAAGTTAAAACTAAATTAATATTATAAATTTTTAACTAAAGAGGTTATTTTAACTAAAAATAAATTTCTTTTATTTTATTTTCATAGCTCCAACTAATTCTTAATGCTCTCAGCTAATTTTTTTTTCTCGCGCTTTCTCTATCTTTCTCAATTTTTTTTTCTCGAGAATCTTCAAATGCGTGATTCTTTTGTTGTTAGTATAATTACTCATTATTAGGCGTCGTTGGACGGGACTGAAATATGTAATATAGATTAATTAACGATGCAAAGCGGCTCGCGGCCAGCGGAGTTTGCTCATCGGACTCGGTGAATGGAAGTAGAGATGTTTGCAGTTGTAAAAATTAAGAGAAAAAGGTTCCTTCTCCTTGATTATTTCTTGTTAGATTGTTGGGATGATACTCCATTCATGCATTCATAGTGGTATCAATAACTATTAATTTGATTTTATGCGTCACTCGGAACCCACACTTTCAACATGTATTTTTAGTAACCTTTTAAGAGTTGAAGTTTTGAGATCAGCAATGCTGATATTTAAGCTTCTGGGTGGTGTACTTCAGCTTGATTCTTGGTGACATGCTTGCAGGCAGTGAACGGAATATGTCTAAGCTGACTTTAGATGGTGTGGACATTATGGGTGAACGATTGGCGAATGAGGTTAGCACATATTTCATAATGTCCTATTTAAGTCATCAAAATGGGTGAAATTTAACATTTAATAAAAAACTATCAATTTCATATTCTACTATTTTTATCAATAAAAATGTTTGAATGCCAGGTCCTTGAGATTATTCAAGAAAAGCCAAATTTATGCAAAATCTCTTTTGTTGCACATTCTGTTGGAGGATTGGTAGCTAGATATGCAATTGAGAGACTCTATAGACCGCCTATGGAAGAAGGTAAAGAGGATAATCAGGAAACGGATGCAAGGAGGAAGCGAGGGGTACAATTGGTGGCTTGGAGGCTATGAACTTCATCACTGTTGCTTCTCCTCATCTTGGTTCAAGGGGTAATAAGCAGGTAGGCAAAACAAATTACTCCTCTCTTGTTCTCACTCGTGTTGGTATTTACATTCACTATGATTTTATGTGTTGAAGGTATTTATTCCAACGTTACTGACTTTTCCATATGGAGATTTCATAACTTTTTTGTTGCTTCTAAACTATGTTCCATTAGTAGACTGATTTTGTTTACTGCAGTAGTTTCTTTGTTTACTTCAATGATTGAAAGCAACCCTACCACCAATAAGTGAAGAACGGGAGGACAAACATGGGTGGAAAAGAAACTGGAAGCCGGTAAATCTCAGTGAAATCGGCATATGTTACTGACGATGAAAGTAGCATGGAGAATTAAGATAGAACCTGGGTGAAAATAGCTAAACTCAAGACTTTGCCACGAATCAAGATACTTCTTAGGTTAGCATATAAAGGAAAACTCCTCACAAACGCATAAAGGGTTTGAAGACATTACAATGATAGTTAGCTGCGGTGAATGTGGAAAAGAAAATTAGGAGCTCGATCACATTTTTAGGACCTGCCCAAAAGTGTTCATGATGTGGCAACACTTAATAAATCTAAGTTTGAGGATTTCATTGTTGGAAATAAAACACTCACACAAATAACTTTTATTGAAACTAAAACAAATATTACAAGAGCACTCTCACTCAAAAACAAGAACTACAACTCACTCTTATAAGACTTTGTTTCTTCACTCACTTAGAAGCTCTTAATTTTTCTTGATGCTTAAACTAAAATGGGAAGGAGTATTTATACTACTCAAGAACAATCCTACACCACACAAATAAAACAATTTAAACCATTAAAGTCTACAAATACCTAACTCTCACCTAACTAAATTGATATAAGCAATGACATCTTCATCTAATTTATGTAAGCAATGACATCAATTTAGTTTGGGTTTGGGTTTAGGCTCCCATAATGAATCAAGTTTATGATCCAACACCCCCTTAAACTTGATCTTGTGATTCCTAGTAAGTTCCTTAATCTTATGAAGTCTTCGCTCGTCAGTGGCTTGGTAAAAATATCGCAAATATTTATCTTGTGACTTCACGTATTCAACTTCCACATCGTTTCTTGCAACACACTCCCTTATATAGTGGTAGCGAATATCGATGTGTTTGCTTCGATCATGGAATACTAGATTCTTTTCTAAGGCAATGGATGACTTGTTGTTGACACAAACCTTGGTAGGCTCTTCTTGTATCAAACCTATCTCCTTCAATAGATTTCTAAGCCAAATTGCATGACAAACGCATGAGGTAGCAGCAAC
Source organism: Hibiscus syriacus (assembly GCF_006381635.1). Lineage (NCBI taxonomy): Eukaryota > Viridiplantae > Streptophyta > Magnoliopsida > Malvales > Malvaceae > Hibiscus > Hibiscus syriacus. The sequence goes on from NW_024062606.1 coordinate 664,325, forward strand.
ATATTCCGCTTCACAAGTGGACAGTGTGACAATCGGTTGTTTCTTTGACATCCATGTGAAAGCAGTATCTCCCATGAAAAATACGAATCCAGTAGTGCTCTTTCGATTATCTATGTCTCCACCCCAATCACTGTCGCTATATCCAACAAGCTTGTAATAATTAGAAACTGAATAGAACAAGCCAAAGTCAATTGTACCTTTCAGATAACGAATAATTCTCTTTGCGGCTTTAAAATGGGTGGTTGTTGGAGATTCCATATAACGACTAACCAATCTATCTGCGTGAAGAATATCATGCCTCGTGCAAGTTAGATAGCGTAGACTTCCCACCAAACTTTTGAAGAATGTTGGATCTATACTTTCGCCTTCTTCATGTTTTGACATCTTGATCCCGTATTCTGTTGGTATGCTTATTGGCTTACAGTTCTCCATCTTGAACTTCTTCAGGATCTCCTTTGCATAGCTTTCCTGTGAAATAAAAATCCCATCCTTTTGTTTCTTAACTTCAATGCCAAGGTAGTACGCCATGAGCCCCATGTTCGTCATCTCGAATTCCTTCATTATCACATCATTGAATTCATTAAACATGCTTGGATTACTTCTGGTGAAGATCAAATCATCCACGTAGAGGCACAAGATCAAAATATCTCCATCTTTGATCTTGATATATATAGCGTGCTTTTAGGGACACTTGTTGAAGCCATTCTCTTGGAAGTACTTGTAGATTCGGCTATTCTATGCCCTTGGTGCTTGTTTTAGCCCGTAAAGAGCCTTCTTCAACTTCAACACCTTGTCTTTGTGCCCTTTGACTTCGTAGCCTGATGGTTGCTGAATGTAGACTTCCTCTTCAAGAACTCCATTTAGGAAGGCAGACTTTACATCAATTTGTTGTATCTTCCACTTGTTTTGAGCTACCAAAGAAATGATTAGTCTGATAGTCTCCAATCGAGCAACAGGAGAAAATACCTCATCGTAGTCAATTCCAGCCTTTAGCAACTAGCCTCGCCTTGTGCCTTTCAATCTCTCATTTGGCGTTTTACTTTGTTTTGTACACCCATTTGACACCTATCGCCTTATGTCTCTTGGGAAGTGAGGTAAGTTCCCATATGTCATTCTTCTCGATGGCATTGATTTCTTCGTCCATCGCATCTCTCCATTTCTTTTCTTGTACCGTTTCTTGAAAGCTCACTGGTTCACAATCGGCAAACAGACAAAATAATGTAAGATTATCTTGTCGTTCAGTTACCTCATAGAGATCTCTAAGGCTTCTTGTACGTTGCATAACTCTTTCACTTTGACTCCCACTTGACGATGACGAAGGTGATGAGTTTCCTTGAGTGGTTGATATTGGTGAAGTGGGTGGAGTTTCAAGCTCTTGTTGAGGTTCTTGTTGAGGTTCACCTAGTTGTTCCCTCATTGTTTGCTCATCTTCTTTAAACTGAGAAAAAAAATTGAAGTCATCTACATGAGAGTTAAAATCTCATTCTCCTTCTTCGTTGAAGACCACATCTCGACTAATCACAAACTTCTTATTGTCTGGATTGTACAGCTTGTAGCCTTTCGAATTAGTATCATAGCCGATGAAGATAAAACTCTCGCTTTTATCATCAAGCTCCGTTCTTCTCTCGTCTAGTACGTGAACATGGGCTATACTTCCAAAGGTTCTCAAGTGGGAAATGCCAGGCTTTCTTCCACTCCATGCCTCTTGTGGTGTCTTTACCCATACACTTCTTGTTGGTGATCGGTTTGTCAAGTAGACTGCACACGCTACTGCTTCCGCCCAAAATTCCTTGGGTAGTTTCTTACTTTTGAGCATGCTTCGTGTCATGTCGAGGATTGTTATGTTCTTTCTTTCTACCACACAATTTTGCTGAGGGGATCTAGGAACTATCATTGGTCGACGAATTCCATTTGTTTCACAAAACTCTTGAAACTTCCTGGAAGTAAATTCTCCTCCTCGGTCGGATCTCATGGCTTTGATCTTTCTACCACTTTCTCTCTCCATTGTTGCTTTGAACTTCTTGAAGACTTCGAAAATTTTTGACTTCTGTTTCAAGAAATATACTCAGGTTTTTCTTGAAAAATCATCAATGAAGAGAAGAAAATAGTTACTGTTACCGAGAGAGCTTGGCTTGATCGGTCCATACATATCGGTATGGATGAGCTCAAGTGGCTTCTTGGCTCTTATCCCTGACTCCTTTGGAAAGATTTTCCTGAATTGTTTCCCGACTAGACACCCTTCACAAAGCTGGTCAGGATGGTTGATGCGAGGTAGTCCCTTCACCATCTCCTTCTTAGATAGCACTCTAGACCTCCAAAATTGAGATGCTCAAATCGAAGATGCCAAAGCCATGATGCATCTTTGTAGCAAGCTTTCAGACACTTTGCAACATCATTTTGTATGTTGATCAAGAACATTCTATTCTTTGACATCGGCACTTTATCAATGAAGTTATTATTATCATCTTTTATAGAAATATTATAATTATTCATATGAATATCATAACCTTTCTCTACCAGTTATCCTAAACTTAAGATGTTACTTTCATATTGGGCACATAGTAGACATTTGAAATAAATTGATGTCTCTCATCTTTCAAACAGATAAGAATGTTACCTCTCTCTTTCAATGCTATTGTGGAATCATCTCCAAATGAAACATTTCCGCTTACTGACTCGTCTAGCTCCACGAACATGTCTTTCCTTCCACACATGTGATTGCTTGCACCACTGTCAAGATACCAGGAATTTGCTTTGCCACCATCAATTTCCTTTCGTGCTAGAAGAAGAGTTTCTTTGTCATCTGTCTTTTCCTCCACATAGGTGGCCTTCTCCTCAATTTTGTTGTTGGGAGATCTACATTCTGAAGCATAATGCCCAAACTTCTGACAATTATAACATCGAACTTGAGATTTTTCATACTTTGAGTTCGGATTGATTCTTTCACGGCCTCGTGTTGAGCTTTCTCCTTTCTCATTGTTGTTGCTGGAATTGTTGTTGTTGTAATTCCAGCCTCGTCCATGACCTCGACTTCCACCTCGTCCATGGCCTCTGCCTTGGCCACGTTGGTTTCTATCATTGTGTTGACTTTCATACATATACTTGAGTTGCAGCTTGAGAAGTTGCTGAGTAAACTCATGCTTCTTCTTATGCTTCTCTTCGTATGCTTGCAATGATCCTTGGAGTTGCTCGATCGTCATTTCTTCCAAGTCTTTAGTTTCTTCAATCGTCAGGACTATGTGCTCAAATTTGGGATCCAACGAACGGAGTATCTTCTCTATTATCCTCACATCTTCTAACTTTTCACCATTTCTTTTCAATTGATTAGAAACAACTACTACTCTTGAGAAATAATCTAAAATAGACTCAGATGTTTTCATGTGTAAGGACTCGAATTCACCTCTTAATGTTTGGAGACGGACCTTCTTCACTTGCTCGGATCCTTTGTAAGAGGTTTGCAGTTTCTCCCACGCTTCCTTGCTAAAGCTTGCACTCGAAATCTTTTCAAAACCATCACCATCTAATGCTTGATAGATGAGGTAGAAAGCCTTCTTGTCTTTCTTTCTTGAATTCTTCAAAGTTGTCTTTTGATCTGGTGTAAGAGTAGCAAAAGCATCATCATCCGTAGGCTCGTTATAGCCTTTCTCTATGATATCCCACACATCTTGTGACCCAAGAAGTGCCTTTATTTTGATACTCTAATTGTCTTAGTTGTTGTTGTTGAGTGTCGGAACTTGGAATTGTGTCATACCATTTTCCATATCTCTCAATATAATGAGAATTTGCAAAATCCAATTGCACGGATGAATTCGGAACGCCGAAAAACCTTGGGAGGGACTTGGACAACTCGGTCAAGGGGCTCCAACTTGGCTGACTCGGCTCAACTCGGTGAGTCAACTCGATTTTCTGGTAGCAGTCTTCCGGCGGTGCGTGGTGGTGCGTCAGAACTCAGATTGAGAAAATTCTGGCGACGTCGGATTCCTCTCGTCGAGACCTTCGATCTTTCCAACTCGCTCTAATGCTACTTTGTTGGAAATAAAACACTCACACAAACAACTTTTATTAAAACTCAAACAAATATTACAAGAGTACTCTCACTCAAAAACAAGAACTACAACTCACTCTTATAAAACTTTGCTTCTTCACTCACTTAGAAGCTTTTAATTTTTCTTGATGCTTAAACTAAAATGGGGAGGGGTATTTATACTACTCAAGAACAATCCTACACCACACAAATAAAACAATTTAAACCATTAAAGTCTACAAATACCTAACTCTCACCTAACTAAATTGATGTAAGCAATGACATCTTCATCTAATTGATGTAAGTAATGACATCAATTTAGTTTGGGTTTGAGTTTAGGCTCCCATAATGGATCAAGTTTATGATCCAACATTCATAACCTGTGACTTGCGAGTTTGGATGAAGAGGAATTTGGAGAGTAGTTACTACGCCAAAACTTAAGCAAATAAGTGACACATACTGTTCGGAGTTATTTTATGGTTACTTTGGAATAATAGAAACAGAAGAGTTTTCGAACCGGAGAGGATTAAAAGGGAAGACACCACAGAGAAAGCTAAACACTTGACTGACGAGATAACTAAAGGAAATAACAGCCCGAGTACTAATGTAAAACAAAATGATAGACAACACCAAGAAAGATGGAAGCCCTCGGAAGAACAGTGGTTTAAAGTAAACACTGATGGAGCACATAACACTCGAACAGGCGAAGCCACTTGTGGTGGGATCATAAGGAATCACAAAGGAGCTGGATCTTAGGGTTTACAATGAAAATAGGGTTCTTCAATACATTGAAAGCTGAGCTGTGGGGTATTCTCCTTGATCTCCAACTTGCATGGAGAAAGGGAATAAAGCAACTGCAAGTTGAATCGGACAATAGGGAAGCAGTGAATGAAATCTTACTATCCTACAACACATCGAAAAATTGACAACTCGACAATGGAAGCTTCAGATTGAACATATTTCGAGGAGTAGAAATAAAGATGCAGATGCCATAATCAAATATGCTTCAACAATCACGGAAGGACTGAAGGAATTCATGAAACCTTCCATCAAGCTTGTTTCTTAAATAAGGAGAGGCGATCCTGATATTTAATTAAACGCCATTATATTTTTTTTGTAAACAAAAAAAATATATTATCAATAATTATTGAGTATAATGATAAATTACATTATAGTTTCATATTTAAATTTTGATAATAAAATTATTGAAAGAGTAATTATAAATTTAAAAAATTAATATATATATATATATATGACAATAAAATAAACATGAAAAAAATTGGTATCATCATTTGTAAAGTGCATTAACTTGCAAATTTTCAACTGTTATATTAAAATAAATTTACAACTTAATTTAAATGCAAAAGTAGGAGGATAGGTGGAGAGCTCAGGAAAGAAGGAGCAGAAGATAGGAGGGCAGCGCAAGAAGGCTTTTTTTTTAAAAAATTGACCTTATCACAAACTGTAGTTCAATTGTGGATTTCAAGAAACACATAGGATATTGAAAGGTCGTTAGTATGGAGGATAAGAGTAGAGCTCAGGAAAGAAGGAGAGCTCAAGAAAGAAGGAGAGTCTAGGAACAATATTCAAAATCAGGATCAACACACAACCACTTTGTTGAAAACATTCCATCGAAGATGGTCAGGAAAGGCCTCTAGTTTCTGTCTACTAGACACGGGGAGGTGATTGATAATTTCATAGCAAGGAGATTGAGTAGAGGTGGGAAATGTTTCGGTTTCGTAAGGTTTGCAAATAGAAATGAGGAGCTAATGTCAGGGGAGAGACTAAAATGGGACCTTAGTCCATGGAACTAGATTAATTGTTAAACTAGCCAATCCCAAGCCTGTTCAAAGTCTGAGGAAAGGAATTTTCAAAAGAGAAGAACTTATTAGGAGAAAAAGAGAGGAGAATATCTTCGAGGTCAAAACAGCAATAACTTGGTATGATGATGTGTTGGGTTCTGTGTGAAGTGATATATGTGATATATGATACGCATACATGACAAATAAAGGATCATATAATAAAAGAGATTAATGATAATGCTAAGAATGAAGATGTTGATATATGTGCATGTATATAGTTGTCATATGAATGGTTATCTGATATTTGTATTAAGTTAATAATTGAAATGTGAAATGTTCATGCATAGTTAAATATCTAGAGTTTTGATTATATATGTTTTATGCCTCACTAAGTCATAGACTTAGCGTGTGAGTATTTCACACATAGGTTCCGATAAGCAAGAAGAGAAGCTAAGAGGAGCAAGACATGTTAGCTTCTCCCTTCTGGATATCAGATCAAAACAACCTTTTATGTATTTGTTATTTGAAATGTAGTTGGCATGTATGATAAACAATTTGAATTGTATATGCTATGATAAGTTTATAAACTTTTATTTTGAAATAATATGAAGTTTTCTTTTAATGGGAAATTTTCATTATTTGGCACAAGTAAAGGTTTTGAAAGTTGATGGGACACCTCAGACTCGGATTCGGGTCGGATACGGGTTAGAGTTGTTACATTACGTTGGTAACCTATTTTAGAAATAAGAATAAAAACACATTTATTTAGAAATTAAGATAATAGAACATCTTATTATAGGAACAATAAGTATTGTATCAAGGATGGACTTAAGTAGGGTGGGTGAGGGCGGTAGCTCCTCCTAAATATTTAATATTATTATATATTTTAGATTTTATCTATGTATTTTTTTATTTAAAAATTATTTTGTTTCACTAAAATTTCAAGTTCACCCCCTTAAAATTTTATAATTTCAAATTTGTTCTCTGAACATAAAATCTTGTGTACGTCTTGATTAAGGTACATAAAAATTGAAGTCATGGTATAATGATAAACTTAACCCTATTAAATGCGTCAAAGAAGTTTAGAGAGAGCATGACTTGGAAATTGAAAAACAAAAGACAAACATGGAAGTTTGTTACTTGACAAAAAAAACATGTAAATGAGTCCCAACTCATATGGACCCTAAGTTTGCCTGAATAACATGTGCTCCTATTTAAGCGTATAGGACCTGGAGCAGCTACGAAACTCCATGATTTCTTCTCTCCGCCAAGCAAAAAAAAACCAAACGTAAACGAAAGGTGTTTTATAAGACGCTGCTAAGCTAACACAGAGAAAACCAGACAAACCAAAAAAAGAATGGCAGAACCGGTGACCAACGAAGCCCAAGACATGGTTCCCAGGGTCATATGTTTATTGTCTTCTTTGTTGGAAAGAGTAGCAGAGTCCAATGATCATTACCGGTTGTTGAAGTCGCAGAAGATGTCATTTTTTCATGGCACTACGAGGCCTACTATTTCCATCAGAAGCTATCTCGAGAGGATCTTTAAGTACGCAAATTGTAGCCCTTCCTGTTTTGTGGTTGCCTATGTCTATCTTGATCGGTTCGTGAAGATGCAGCCGTCTTTGCCTATCGATTCTTACAACGTACATAGGTTGCTCATCACCAGTGTCTTGGTTTCCGCCAAATTCATGGATGACATGTAAGTCTATGATTCCTGGAAAAATAACTGTGGGGTTTTCATTTTCTTTGCTCGCCTGGTTTTGATCTGGGTTTTCATATTTGAAGATTAAACATTTTGTATATGCCATGGCTCTTTCAATTTTCAACTTCAAAATCCGTCATTTTGATGTTTGATTGAGCTTGCAAACCTTGTTTATTTGTGCTGATATTTCCTTACCTGCAAGATTTCAAGCAGGCATGTGAGAACATGAAAATCTTACAGCCATGTGAGAGAACACATCATTTCTGACCAGACAACATTACCCTAGATGTGCTGGTGTTGTCTCTATCAACCATGGCACGCCTGTAAATTCCCCATAAAATTTTAAGAGCTTACGAATATGACAGCTCAATAAGGCCACGCAATCAGTAATTAATTATTGACTTAAGATCCTCAACTCATTTCACAGGCAATCATAGCAGCTGTTTAACCGTCATTTTTTACTTTTTAACTATACTCATAAGCAATTAAACCCTTTTTTCAGGCATTACAACAATGCTTACTATGCCAAAGTGGGTGGAATCAGCACGGCAGAGATGAACCTTCTTGAATTGGACTTTTTATTTGGTTTGAGCTTCCAATTGAATGTGACACCTACAACTTTCCAAACCTACTGCACTTCTCTCCAAAGGGAAATGTGGATGCGAATTCAATCCCCTCTACAACATTTCCCTCAATCTGTTAAGATCCATTGTTGTTTAAATGAAGATGAATCCAACCATCACCAGCAACTTGCTGTTTAGGTCATTGTTCTTGTGGTGTTTATCACAGACAAGGCCACTGATGTCGTGTTTCGTGACCCCAAAAATGAAGATGTTGGCTCAGCACTTTGATTTCAGACATGGAAGTCAAAAATCTCATTTGGGTTTCTCTGCTTTTCTCTCAATGTGCTGTAAGAACATTCCAAACGTCATTTATTGTGGTTTAGTCATAGTTAACTGCAGTTCACCCTAATTTAGTGCAATTATATTTGAAAATTTTGTGCTTACAGTCTGGCCAACATATATATATATGTATGCATGTATGGATGGATGGATATCCAGATCTTTTACATTTCGAGATATTTCATTCAAAATGCATTATTCAAATACAAAGCTGATAAAACTTGAAAAGTTTACGGTACCCCCAATGAATAGAAATGAAGTTTTGATATAACTTCATGAAGGACAAAATGGGAGAACAGTTGACAGTTAAAAACATTGGCAGGGGGGAAAGCTAAGAGTTTCAAAGCTTAAATGCTTGAGCTTTTACAACGAAGAGAGCCATTTATTATGCTTCCCAACCTCTGAGAGTTGCATGAGCGACACGGTTAATGAGTAGAAAGGCACCTGTCGGAACCGTCTTTCGGTTGAACCCTGGAATTAGGCTTCAACTTGAATGAATTGGGTTAGAGTCGCCACCGACCATTTTAAAACGAATTTAGGTGGGTCGGACACCATCTTACCTGATCTGTGTTGTACCAGAAACGTGTCGGGTTCGGTAGTCGGTTACAGTCAAGGAAGGATTAGCACTATTGATCCGCCATTTCGGTACCAATTATATTGCCGGTTATCCTAGTTACGAAAATTAAAAATTAAATTAAAATTTAAAACATTCTATTCGAATTACTTACCATTGATCAGAATTCTTCTAAAAAAGGGGCCGAAAATGTTAGAAAAAATATTTAAATAAATAAAAAAACATAAGAACAAAATAAGATAAAAACAAAAGAAAAAAATAATAATAATTAAATAAATCAAAAGGGAAAATAAGATAAAACAAAAAAAAATATATTAAGTAAATCAAAAGAAAGGAAAAGAAAATGTAAAAGTAAAAATAGAAATAGAAATAGAAAGGAAAAAACAAAAAGGAAATGAAAAGATAAATCAAAAGGAAAACAAATGCAGAATAAATAAAAAGAAAAATAAATAAAAAATAAAATAAAATAAATAAATATATATATATATATATATATATAAATTAAAAAGATTAAAGAAATGATAATAAATAAATCGAGACAATGAACAGTTGAAAAATTAAAAGGACTAAATTGAATGAATTGAAAATACATAGGTGAAATTAAAATAGGTGACCAAATTAAACATGCATAAAATTGAAAATCAAAATTAAAAATATCAAAAATTGATTTAAGTGACAGAAATGTAAAATCTGAGAGTTACAGGCCCTAAAAGGGGATTTACCAGATTTTAAAATTACACATCGACCCCTCCTCAAAACTACGTCATTTTGGGGAGGGTATTTATATCTTCCAACCGACGTTTAAGGCCAAAGCTCTCTCATTTTTACATTTTCGATCTCTCTCTACAAAATGAGAGAAAGACATTTCTCTCATCTCTCTCTAATCCGGTGGTAACCCGGCCACCGTCCAGTGGCCACTCCTCCGCGCCGGTCGACGCACCGGCAGCCGGAGATGACGGCCGAAAATAACCCTCAAACTCCCAGAAAACCCCATCCTCGACGTAGATCTAACATACAAGCCTCGGGTTTTCACCTTTTTGAGGGAAACGCTTCGCTTTCCGGCGCCTTTCCTCCGATGATGTTCTTTGTTGGTTTTGATGAGAAAAGGCTTCGCCTTTGGTTTCTTATTATGCTTTGTTGTTGTTTCTCTTGTTGGTTGTGGGTTCTGTTTATTGTGTTGGTGATGTCCTCGGTCTTACTATTGGTCGATGTTATTGTGTTGATAGTGTTTTGGGTACTGTGTGGTTTCTTTGTGATAGTGTTCTTGTTGGCTATTTGTGTTTCTCGGTGTTATTTGGTTGTGGTTTTGGCCTCGGTTTGAGGTTTACTGGATTTGTTTTTGCTCGTTGTTGGTTTGAACTCTCGGTTTACTGTTGATGGTCCCCTCTGATCGTTGAGTCCCCGGGGTATTTATACCCTGCTCAGTGAACCAGTACCTCGGGTTGTTCCATTTTGCTCGGGGCGTTGCTGCTGAAATCCCGAGATGGTTCAGTCCCGGGATCCTCGGTCGACGTCTGGCCGTTTCGCGTGACCCTTGACCTTGCTGCGCGGTGCCTTGACTTTATGGTTTTCAAACCCTAAACATCATCTGGTTACTAGACCATTTCGTAGGACTTTTGGGCTATTTCAAGCCCGGTTATCTTGGACTTTATTTTAGACCCTGAACAAAAAAAATAAATGTATAATAAATAATAATAAATGATAATAATAAATAATAATAAATAACAATAATAAATAAATAAATAATAATAAATAATTAATTATATTAAAAAACTATATAATATAATTTTTTTAAACGTTTCTTTTTTAAAAACTAAATATTATATATAAATTTTCAAAAATGTTTTTTTAAAAAACTATATAATTTTCAAAAAATACTTTTTTAAAAACTATATGATTTTCAAAAAATGTTTTCAAAAATTATATTTTATATAAGTTTTCAAAAATGTTTTTAAAAACTATATATTATATAAATTTCAAAAAATGTTTTTAAAAACTATATATTATATAAGTTTTCCAAAAATGATTTTAAAGACTATATATTATATATTTTCCTAAAATATTTTAAAAACTATATATTATACAGTTTTCAAGTGTTTTAAAAACCATATATTATATACATTTTTAAAATGTTTTTAGAAACTATATATTATATATGTATTTTTAAACCGTTTTCAAACTATAATTTATATATATATATATATATATACAATAATAAAAATGTGGACGAAAATGAGTGTATACAGCTGCCCCTCTTTGTCCTTTGCCGTGGAACGAAAAATAGGACAAAGATAAAAAGACACAAATTTTCGTCTGATGGAGTTGAATAATAACTCCTTGTCGAATTGGGTAGCGGATGGCTCCTCCGATGCGAAGTCGAGTCCATCTTGAAAGATATGATATGAAACCGTAATTCGGAGTTTGAATCGAAATGTGGCTTCTCGCCTCGGTCTTTTCTCTGTTTGAAGACTTTGGTTTGAAAATTCGACTGGAAAATATTTCTTTGACTCCACCATCTGGTTGACAAACTACCGAGCTGAATAAAATCGAACCCGAAAAGTCTTCGTTGACAGATAGATTTTCTCGACTTAAGCTACGCTGCCGGAAAATGGTTTATTGTCACTAAGGCACGGTTAATCCAGATCTTTTTCTTGACTTGAAAACCTCGATTGCAGTCAGATAGTAGTGTGATTGAGGTGCCACCGAGCTGAATAGAATCGAACTCGACAATTTATTGATAGATAGCCCTTCATGCATTGAACTATGCTGCAAATGGTGTGTCTTGGAGCTAAGCGTAATAGAACTCAAAGGTCTTTGGTGGCAGATAACCCTTCTAGCCTTGAGTTATGCTGCAAATGATGTGCCCTCGAAGCTGAGTGTAATCGAACTCGAAGGTCTTTGGTTGGCAGATAACCCTTCTCGACTTAAGCTATGCTGCAAATGATGTGCCTTGGAGCTGAACGTAGTCGAACTCGAAGGTCTTTTGGTGACAGATAACCCTTCTAGCCTTGAGTTATGCTGTAAATGATGTACCCTCGAAGCTGAGTGTAATCGAACTCGAGGGTCTTTGGCAGATAGTCCTTCTCGACTTAAGCTATGTTGCAAATGATGTTCCTTGGAGCTGAACGTAGTCAAACTCGAAGGTCTTTTGGTGACAGATAACCCTTCTAGCCTTGAGTTATGCTGTAAATGATATGCCTTGGAGCTTAGCGTAGTCAAACTCGAAGGTCTTTGGTTGGCAGATAACCTTTCTCGACTTAAGTTATGCTGCAAATGACGTACCCTCGAAGCTGAGTGTAATCGAACTCGGGGGTCTTTGGAAGATAGCCCTTCTCGACTTAAGCTATGCTGCAAATGATGTGTCATTGAGCTGAGTGTAATCGAACTCAAAGGTCATGAGTTGGCAGACAACCCTTATAGACTTAAGTTGTGCTGTAAATGATATGCCTTGGAGCTGAGCGTAGTCGAACTCGAAGGTCTTTGGTGACAGATAACCCTTCTAGCCTTGAGTTATGTTGTAAATGATATGCCCTCGAAGCTGAGTGTAATCGAACTCGAATGACTTTTGTTAGCAGATAACCCTTCTCGACTTAAGTTATACTGCAAATGTTGTATTAAAAAAATGGCTCCCCTTCACATGTCTAAGCTGGTCGTAGTTCTTCAGGTGTTCTCCTGAGCGAGTCTGAACCAAATATGATTTTTGGATGATTCCCCTTCACAGAAAACCCACAAATAAATTCTATCAGCCGGATATCTTCCGTCGTTGAATTGAAATCTGGCTTTAAAGTATTAACTGAAAACATGTTGCTCATGGTGAGTTTGAGCCGAACTGGATTTGATTTGAATTGGTTCTCGAACCTATCTGAAATTGGTTCTGAGATGTCAAGTCGGTTGAGATGTAGCTTCTTACTGTCAGGTTAAGCACCCACCATCCTTCTTTGAAGGCGCTTGAGAATCGAGTATCCTTCATCCTGAAGTCAAAACTTGACTCTAAAAGCTGCAAAAAACGTGTATGCTAAAATGATGAATGTGATGCACCTAAGTATGTCTAAGATGCATGCACTATGAATGAATTATGTCTTATCTCTTGGATGGAGTCTCGTGCTTTGTCTGCCAATCTGGTCTATGAAATCGATCGTGCCCCATCCTTTTTCAAGCTTGGGCTTTACAGACCCTTCATATCTGAGACTGTTCTTTTTGAAAATGTTTTTCTCATTTTTCTTATTTTAGGAGGGAAAATGATAAAAATGCTATAAAATATTGTTCACAGTTGAATCAAATTGTAAACGTGAGTTCAAAGAATATCAAAGGAATCAAGAGCTCTTTTAAAGCTTTCAGAGTTACAGCTCTTTGACAAATGTTCAAATAGATGAGTTGGTTTTAGGTTGGCCTCCTTTCTAAGGTTTTGTTAACCCAAAATGTCATTTTTTTAAATATCGCAACATGCTTTGGCATTTCAATTGGGTGCGAACAAAATGACGCAACTAGTATGATCAATTACTAGACCTTTTATTTCGGTCCTCTGAAATCTTCCATTTGTTCAAGTTTTGTAGGCTCCTCTAACAAAGGCAGTGCAAAAATATCGGTCTAAAAATGAAATTCTTGAGTGCTCGTGTGAAATTGACTATAACAGGTGTTCTTTAACTCCCTTAGTCCATCATTACCGAAAATTTCTTGTTTAGATAAATTTGATTTAATTTGCCATTATCTGGCTAGCCAAATCCATAAAGCCAGGGCGTTTAACCAATTGCTTTAGATGGACAAATTATCATTATAATCAGTTTTATCAAGTTCACTGAAGGGTTCATCTCATCACAAGGTCTTCGACCGGATAATAACAGTGGAGCAAACACCGAATTGCTAAGTGTTCGAGCAATGTCATGGTTTGAACATAATCTATTCATAAGGCCAGGGCTTTCAAGTTTCCTCTATAACCAATTGCCTTAGTGGAATAACTCAGCTTTGCGGATTTAATTTCTTAAGATTGTCAAGAATAACCTGTTATAGTCTAGGTGTTGTTGAAAGTCAAAAATTTCATCTTTAGAGTTCAATTTTCAAGCAACTGACCTAAACTAGATCCACCTACTCGACTATTTCATCTGTAAAGATCATAATAATCACTGAACGTCTTAAACGAAAAGTATAGTAATTGTCATATGCAAATGATGCCCCATGTTGTTCGCACCTTATGAAAGGAAAAAGTTATATTGGTTAATTACAAGAGCAGGGTACGATGTTTGAGTGTATGTTTTGGGTAAGGTTAAAGTCATTGTTTTAAATCATGTTACTTTGTCAAAGATCCGTAACTTTGAACCATTCATAGAGTTTCTTAATTCAAATGATATTCAAAGAATTGCAAGTTTGCAAATGTGATTCATTGCTTAACATCTTGAAAGTAACATAAATTTCTTTAAAAAGTCCTTACAAAAACTTGAGAAAAATGAAGAAAAAACAGATTCAAACAGAATGCCTCAAATGATGAAATGATCTTCCTCACTTGGATGCCTCCAAGTTGTTGAAGTCGATCCAGTTGTGGTTACGCATCTTATGTACGACTCTTTTGAATGCGTTACAGTTCTCAATTGTGTGCCCTGGGATACCGTTGTGATATTCACAATGCGCATTCTCATCATACCACTTGGGGTATGGGGGCTTCATGGGTTCCACCGGGTATGGTGACACTACATGTGTGTCAAGAAGTTGATGGTAAAGCTCTTTGTAGGTCATAGGAATAGGGTCGAAATGTTCCCTTTCTCTCATTGGTTCTCTAAAATCTTGTTTAGAAGTACCTGACGGTACAGCTGTAGTTGATTTCGGTTTGGAGATCGTAACACCTTTACTAGCATGGTTGATGTTGTTAATCTCTCCATCCCGCTCTCGCATAGGAGGTTTCCTACTGGCCTCCCCATCCTTAATTTTGCCTTGCTTTATGGCCGACTCAATCATTTCTCCGGCCATAACCAAGTCTGAAAAGCTTCCTGATGTGATCGCAACCAGGTGCCCGAAGTATGGAGCTTTCAGGGTCTGCACGAAGAGCTTTCGGGTTTCCTTTTCATCAAACGGTGGATGAACCTGCACAGCCAAATCCCTCTATTTTTGTGCGTATTGCTTGAAACTCTCGTTATGCTTCTTTTCCATACTTTGTAGCATAACTCGATCTGGCCTTATGTCATTGATATGCTTGTATTGTTCCATAAATGACTTGGCCATGTCCTTCTATTTCTTGATATTTGATCGGCTTAACTGGTTGTACCACCGAATGGCTGAGCCCGACAGACTCTCCTAGAAGCAGTGGATCAGGAATTGGTCGTTTCCTTCATATCCTGTCATCTTTCGGCAAAACATGGTGATGTGAGCGGATGGACAACTGTTCCCATTAAATTTCTCGAATTCCAGGTACTTAAATTTTGGAGGAAAAACCAAGTCCGGGACTAGACTGAGTTCTGCAGCATCGATTTCATGGTAGTCATGGTCTCCTTTGACTACCTTCATTTGGTCCTCCAATTGTTTGATTTTTTTTCTCCATCTTCCTCGCTTTGTCATCTTCGTCCAAATCCGGTACATGGTAATAACCCGGATTGTTCTTAGGGTTAAATACAGAGGACGAGGGCTTCGCTTTTGCAGCAGATGAGTCCCCTCGAAGTTCCGGTAAGATTTCAGGTGAGACCACTACTTGTGGGGTAGGTTGTATAGTTACCCCTTTCGATGAACCTGCCCCAGGCGCATTGGTCTGTTGTAGGCCAACTAACTTGGCAACGATCTGATCAACCAAGGACTCTTGGTTTTTCATGATTGCATTCAGAGTACTCAGACTACTCTGGTTTATCTTGTCTTCAAGTTCTTTCTGCAATTTTGCCATGTTCTCTTCGATCTTCTCTATTCTTGCTTTCATATTCTTCTTTTTCAGGCGGGTGTTATGCGGATGGGGTGTGTCCAACGCTTGAGACGGTGTATCCAATATTTGCTCCTTTTGATGAGACATGTATATGTTAGTTAATATGAATGCAAAGAAAATAACAAAATGCAAAATGTCTAAATGCATGATGCATGAAATGTCTGAGGCATTGATCCAAAAATGTGTCTGTTATTAAAAATAACCCTTATTGGGGACAAAAGTGTTTTATCTTTTAAGAGACAAAATATTCTGACAGCTTCTAACATGCTGACTAGTCTTCCGCCTTCATCCGTCACCGGTTGAATAACCTTTCGAACCGCTCTGGCTTCTCTGGATGAACCGTGCAAATGACGAGTTGTTTGCCCCAAAAAAAAAGTCTCGAATGACTGCACCTCCGGCATTTATCTTTTGTTGAGCTTGTTCCCAACGAATACGTCATTGGAGCCCTTAATTGATAGGAACTGTGTGAAGTCCATTTGCCTATTTCTTGAATTCGGTAGAAATGGTCTCCAATTTCAATTATCATTTTTCCATTATCGTCTTTGAAGTGACTCCTAAGATCAGTGGTCTTCATCTTGCCCCTGCGACTTCTGCCAGTCAGTTCTTCAAAGATAGACTTTCATTGTGCTTGATGTAGACCCGGTTCATTGAGTCCTTTATAATGGAGTATAGTGATATACTCTTCAATTGCGGACACCACATCTTCTGGATTAAATGTGACACATAATCTCCTTGTAGACTGTCCTCTGCATTTTCATCTCTTGTATTACAACCCTTTTGTCCATTAATGCAGATTATTCATGTTTAGCAAACACGCTTTTGGTGGATCAATACCTCTTTTAAATGATGCAAGTGATGAAAATAAAATGAAAGAGAAAAAAAAGAGTTAGTGAGGTAAAAATAATAAAAAATAATCATGAAAAATAAAAGTCCTACCCCACATGATATCTACCCGAACATGCTTAATATTCTTACCCAGACATGATTTCTATCATGCATGCTAATTTCAAACAAATCCTAACAGCATATTTGTCTAATCTGCATGCTTTGAATAGAAAATAAAGCAGGAAACAAAATAGCCTAAGGTTTGGAATGAGGTTTTGGAGTGGGCTCTAATTCCCTATACTCTCCCGGTTTAGGTTCTAAAAAATGTACTCGAGTTCTCTTTGCCGTTGTCCCCATGGGCTTGCCAGACCCTTAGTCCTAAGCCTATTACAAGCTTATGTGGACTAAGTTAAACTCGAGAGGAAACATTCTCTTATGCCCATACGGAGAATAAATTCACACGAAGCCATAAGATATATGAATCCCGAAGGTTACTTGCTAGGCCCATACGGTGAATAAATTCACACGAAGGCGTCGCTTTCGCCCCCACTTAAAAGGGTTTAGAGCTCGGGTATAGAGCTAGAGATTACAATTTTAAAAAATATCTGAAATCATTAAAAAAACGTTAGTACAACTATTTATTTGAAAAAATAATAAAAGATAAATTATGAGAATCGAATAAATAAATTAAAATTTAAACTTGTCATTTTCGCTAAAAAAGACAACCGGAAATTAATTTCGGCCTGACTCACTTACCTGTCCCCAGCAGAGTCGCCAAGCTGTCGGAACCGTCTTTCGGTTGAACCCCGGAATTGGGCTTCGACTTGAATGAATTAGGTTAGAGTCGCCACCGACCATTTTAAAACGAATTTAGGTGGGTAGGACACCATCTTACCTGATCTGTGTTGTAGCAGAAACGTGTCAGGTTCGGGAGTCGGTTACAGTCAAGGAATGATTAGCACCCTTGAACCGCCCTTTCGATACCAATTATATTGCCGGTTGTCTTAGTTGCGAAAATTAAAAAATAAATTAAAATTTAAAATATTCGATTTGAATTACTTACCATTGATTGAAATTCTTCTAAAAAAGGGGCCGAAAATGTTAGAAAAAAATATTTAAATAAATAAAAAAACATAAGAACAAAATAAGATAAAAACAAAAAGAAAAAAATAATAATAATTAAATAAATCAAAAGGGAAAATAAGAAAAACAAAAAAAATATATATTAAGTAAATCAAAAGAAATGAAAAGAAAATGTAAAAGTAAAAATAGAAATAGAAATAGAAAGGAAAAAATAAAAAGGAAATGAAAAGATAAATCAAAAGGAAAACAAATGCAGAATAAATAAAAAAAATAAAAAAAACAAAAAACAAAATAAAAGAAAAATAAATAAAAAACAAAAAACAAAATAAAACAAAAATATACATATATATATATATATATATATATAAATTAAAAAGATTAAAGAAATGATAATAAATAAATCGAGACAATGAACAGTTGAAAAATTAAAAGGACTAAATTGAATGAATTGAAAATACAGAGGTGAAATTAAAATAGATGACCAAATTAAACATGCATAAAATTGGAAACCAAAATTAAAAATATCAAAAATTGATTTCAGTGACTGAAATGTAAAATCAAAGAGTTACAGGCCCTAAATAGGGGTTTACCAGATTTTGAAATTATACATCGACCCCTCCCCAAAACTACATCGTTCTGGGGAGGGTATTTATATCTCCCAATCGGCGTTTAAGGCCAAAGCTATCTCATTTTTACATTTTCATGATTTATATCAAATAATAAATCTAATGTGATAGTAAGGTAACACAATAAGGGTAAAATGATGATTTACAGTATTTATGATTTATATCAAATTTTCAGGATTTTGAATCAAATCGAAAGAAACAAATCCAAGCACTGTGATACTTGCCAATCATTCGAACCGAGATACTTCATGAATATTTTCTTCTTAATACCAACTACACTAGTTGAATTGATCACCTCCAGAATTATCATTAAATGTATATGGAGGAGACGGGTAGGTATTCCGGTGATATTTATCTTATTTCTGTATTACAACAGTATTAAGAATGACAAACGTGTTTGGGTCATGCTTCATAATCTTTAGAAGAGGTATAACATTTAAGTTTATTGGTATTTTCATAATTTATCCAATGTCATTCACTTATTTTTAGGTCATGAGGGTATTTAGATCATTTCAGTACTCAAGATTATTTTCGTCATTTCGAAACTCTAGATTATTTTGGCTATTTCAATCAATTCATATATATATAGTACTTTCGATAAATTGGTCTTCATATATTTATTCAGAAATTAAAATATCCTAGTATGTTGCAATCTTAAAGGTTAAGAATTAATTATCAGAATTTTCTAAACAAATCAGGAGTTTAAAACGGTGAATCCACAGTATATCAAATCAAGAACGAATTCTCAGGTTAATTCCACAATCAAGGTCAATCCATGATATTTTTACATTTCAAGGGTAATTTCATAAGTTCTTATCCTAACATTTTCGATGTTAAAACTTTTACCAACAATAATCAGAAGTTAAGGATTATAAGGTTAATTACTTTACCGATTAATTATTGAACTTGGAATTATTTATTATCATTCTTCTAGGATCTTACACAAATTATGCGAGTTTTATTCAATCTACTAACTTTTTATCGCACTCAATTCGAGCTTTGAAGTAATTAACTCTACACATATGACTAATCATAAGCATTCATGCATTAATCAATACCAACGTGTTCCATGAAGCAACGACAGTAGAATAAATTGGTTGGATTTTATTACGATAGGTCGGGGATTACAGGGACAACGACAGTGTGGTACAATGACGACATGGGTGGCCAGAATCGAGAAAAAAAATTGGAGCGAACATTTTAACTCCAACAAATGTTCGAAGGGTACTCCACGACTAACATCAGTGTTATTTGACGAGTGGCCAACGGGGTTTGGGTCGCGGGACGTCAAAGATTTTGCCGATGGCGGTGGTGCACTGCACGGCTAGTCGGAGTTTGAATGACGATGAGGGTCGACAGGAAATTTTAGAGTTCTAGATATGAGTTTGTTTCAAACAGAAATAATAATTGGGTGTTATAAACTGATATAGATAAGTTATAAAAGATATTTTTATTATTTTATTTCAATGAACATAACCTATCCTAGTGGTGAAGACATAGTTCTCCATGCTTCTGGATGTGGGTTTTAAAACCAGCTAACCCAACATATATATTTTTTTGGGTTAAAGTGGGATGGGTAAATTCGGGTTTAGGACCTTAAACTAGTAGAAACTTGTTAAATGACCCTTAAAGTTCATAACCTTGCAATTTGATCCCAAAATAAGTTTAATTAAATAACTATAAATCAAGCTTAAAAATTGGGTGTGACACTCTTCGCGATGATATATTCTTCATAATGTTTCTTTAATGATGCTTTTTCATTTTGTATTATTAAAATTTGTGTAAAATTTAAATTTCTAATTCCAAAAACAAATTCAAAATTCCTTTAACTTCAACCTAATTATTTTATTTTTTTCTCGTTTATCTTTGCACCATAAGATGTAGGTTGGAGATGATAATTTTTAAGACTTTTTGATAAGTTATATATATATATTGTATTAAACTTTTTATATTTTAATGACCTAAATTATTTATAAGTCTATTTTTGTTAGATTTGGACAAATTGGGAATCAAATTGATATTTCATCTAAAATTTAGAAATCAAAATGATATTTTATTTAAAATCCACATCTGAAATTAGTAATCTATCTAAAGTTTAGGGGTTAAATTTAAATTAACCCATTTTAATGCCGTGTGAGACCATCAAACTAAGAGGAGTTAACGACTCAATCACCAAAATATAACAATCAATAATATAAATAACCAAAAGTAAATAAATTGATAATGTATGTGATTAAAACATAATTTTTTTTTGAATTTGATGAACAATAGTATACAAATATAAAAGAAAATTGATTAATTCAATAGTTTACCCCAATAATTAATGAACGAGGAACACAATCTCTAAATTTAAGATACTTTTACTTTAGATAATTTATATTGGAGTCATTAAATTTTAATATTGCTTTAATTAAGGTTATTATCGTCATATGATATATTTATGTGTATTTTTCTTAGTAAGTTAATATCTTCCGATTAGATAATAACACATGAAATAATTTAATGAAAACTATATATATAGATAGATAGATAGAATATGATGTGATTTGAACCTAAAATTCTTAAGAAGAGTTTAATATTTAATCATAAAATTATACATTATTATTATAATTTTAATAAAAATATTATTTAAGTTAAAGTATAATTAAATTTATTTTTATTTATTCTATTTTATCAAAGTGTATTAATTGTAGTATAAATTACAAAATGGTATAATAATATATTTTTAACATTGCAGAAGTTTTAATGCCGTGTGTCAAGTCATTAGTGGGACCATCTTAAAGTATTGATTTGAATTATGCAGCAAGCTTAATGGTGCATGCAAGAACTATAAAAAATGATAGGCGGAACCAGAATCACTCCAAACCTCATGTTTACAGATTTTTCCTCACAAATTTATCTTATAAATTAGAGTCACCGAGAAAATAAACACAATATCAACAATAAAATAAAATGACAGGAAAAAAAAGAATCGAAAACGATGGAGTTTATGCAGCAATCTGCATGGTTGTGTTCTTTGCTCCGATCGTTCCATCGCAGAGTATATACATACCGGCGGACAAATCCAAAATAAATGATTGGTTCAGTAGCGTTATCAAGCCTCTCAATCAAAGGGTTGGCGCTTTAAACCCAGAATTGGGTGAGGCCGAGGCTGAACCTAAAATCATAAAGGTTAAGCAAGGTGACAGTGGAGATTTCACTACCGTCATGAAAGCCATCGACAGCGTTCCAGTCGGGAACAACAAACGCGTTGTAATATCTATCGGACCCGGATCTTACCAAGAGAAAATCATGATCCCTCGAGACAAGCCTTACATTACACTGATGGGAGACCCCAAAAACATGCCCAATTTGACGTTTGATGCCACCGCCAAGGACTACGGAACTGTAGACATCGCCACTCTCACTACCTTGTCTAATTACTTTGTGGGTGCTTATCTCACCATAGCAGTAAGCTCCAGAATTTAACCAGCACATATACTTCTATTTTAACTCAAATTATAATTGATGTTTAAATTTTATAGAGATAGTAAGAGAATATTTTGAGATATTTTAAATTTTAAAATAAATATCGAACTTTAGTGTACATGAGATATTATGTATATGTATCCTTAGCCAGTAGTTGCATGTATATGTTATCTAGGTAGACATTGAAATCTAAATTTCTTTAGATTAATTATTTATTTTATTGATGGTGTCTAATATGAATTTTATTTGTATCCGTCCATAAAAAAACATCTATTATTAATACATATGTGCATACCCTAGAACATATTTCTTGAAGGGCATGATGAACTATACGTTTATAATAGATTATTATTCTTCTCACCCGCATAAATAAAAAAAATCGAACCACATTAAATCTCATCTTTTACATGTATTATACACGTTGATATCGTTTTCTTTATTTTCTCCACTTATAAATTCTTAACAACATGTTCTTCCTTGAATTGAATACATAGTTAACTTTCATTAATTTGTTAACAATTATATATAGAACAGTGCTCCAAAGCCTGATGGGAAAAGGGCAGGAGCACAAGCGGTTGCCTTGAGAGTATCCGACGACAGATCGGCATTTTATGGCTGCAACATATTCGGTTTTCAGGATACATTGTGCGATGACAGGGGGAACCACTTCTTCAAGGATTGCTATATTCGAGGCACCGTTGATTTCATTTTTGGAAGTGGGAAATCTTTATATCTGGTATACATTTAACAAAACACAGGAAATACGATATATATATATATATATATATATATGCCAGAATTTGATTGGAAAAGTGGGATGCAAGACTCGGAAATATTTGTAGAAATAGATCCAAAACTTACAGTAATCACGGCACAAGCTAGAGAAAGTTCATCGGAGGACACCGGGTACTCCTTTGTGCACGGAAAAATCACCGGAACGGCAAAGGGTTCATTTTTGGGGAGGGCATGGAAGAGCAGTCCGAGAGTTGTTTATGCTTATACTAAAATGACCAACGTTGTGAATCCTACCGGCTGGTCTCATGAAATGCAACCAGAAAGAGCCAAGTAAGTTGATGGTCAATGTTTATAGCACACACTAATCTTATTGATTAATTATGATAATGGTGATTATTTTTTTGCAGAACTGTTTACTATGGAGAATACAAGTGCACTGGAGTAGGCGCATATTCCAGTGGGCGGGAGCCATTCACCAAGCAGCTAACCGAAAAGGAAGCAGAACCATTCCTGTCGCTTGACTACGTTGATGCCACCAAATGGCTGCTCCCTCCTCCGAAGATCTGATCAATCTATGCCATGTTAATTAATTGCAGACAGTATATAAGTTAGTAATTGAACCAGGCTTGTTTCATTGTTAGACGTGGTCGAAATAAACTAGGCTTGTTTGTTTTTTACCTTTCGTTTTCTTGCTATGGCTTGTAATATAACAGATAGCCCATTTAAGTAAGAGTCAAAAACCAGTTTTTTATACGATTTCATCACTTATATTATTTTGATAATTGAGAATTTTATTTTCTGTAGAGGATTCAGATATAAGGAGAACGTTTGTAAGATATATATATATTATTAAGAATGAACCGAGGGGACAGACAGTTAATTTTTAAATTCTCTTATATTTTATATTTTTTATGTATTTTTTATTAATGATATGTTTTTATCATTTTAAAATTTGATAAGTTAACTTTCCTCTAAAAATATATTTCTATGCGAATTATTATTATAATAAAAAGATTCTAAACGGATATGAATTCATAATCACTCCATGTTGTTAGAAAAAAGCAATAGTAGTAAAAATAATTTGGATCAACACTATCAAATTTACTATTTCTAATTAATCAAACGATACATGTTATTGTGGTTTGTGCTTGTGCTAGGTTATGGATTTGTTTTTATCATTTCAAATTAAATTTTAACTTTGACATGAATGCATTAAATTATTGTTATTTTAAATAAACAATTACTTTTTAAAGGTTTTGATGCTCGTGAAATTGGAGTTTAACAAAAGTATGAAAAAATATAATTATGTTGTGAAATAAAGAAAAAGAAAGTATACATAAAATTTTCTTTAAATTATATACTTATAATAATATGTTTTAAATATCAAATAAAACTATAATTCTAATAGAAAATAAATCTTAATAATAAAATATATTGAAATTTACCAATAATCAGTTAATTTAGTGTGATGAGACACTAGATTCCTTAAGCAATATCAAGATGATCATTTATGTTTGTATTTTATCTATTTCTGGTCATTGATTTCAAAAACATAAGATGTTATCACTTTCATTTTTATTTAACTAAAATGTGGTCACATCGAGTTAATTGTCGTTAACAATAATAAAATATTTTGATATCATCATACATTTGGTCTTTATTATTTACACATTCTCTCAATTTAGTCATACTTTTAATAAATTAAAATAAATTTAATCCTCCAATCGAATGATGTCACATGTCATGCCATGTGTCACCATTTGCGCTACAACAAATTTGTTTATTTGCGGCATCTAAAATATTGTCATTGAAACTTACATTTAAGTCACCATTTGTATTTTGTGACGTAAAAGTTGACGTCACGCTAGGTGTATCACTAAATGTTAAATGTGACAATGTATATATTTTCGTCATGTTTTCTAAACATATCGTGACGTTAATGCATAACGTCACATTATAATTTGTATTTAGTAATAATTAATTACGTCATCAAATAATATAAAAATTTATCAATAATTATTTGTATCGTCATTAATAATATAATATTTTTTATATTAATGACGAAAAATATATTGTCATAATTTCTTTATTAAGATTATAAAAATATAAAACTACAATAAAAAGCAAAACTTTTTGAAATTTACAATAAAGAAAAAAACTAATTGTAATTACAATAAAGGAAAAAACATTTTGGAATTTACAAAAAAGGACAAAACTTTTTGGAATTTACAATAAAATACTAAACTTTTTGAAACTTACAATAAAGTACAAAACTTTTTTGGAATTTACAGTAAAAAGCATAAAATATTTTATAAATTACAATAAAATAAAAAACTTCATAAGAATTACAATAATGACATTTCTTACAAATAACCCATGATTTTTTTTTTGTTATCTTCTTCTTTGCCTTTCCCTTAGTAGCTTTTCTTTCTATCTCTTCTTCTGAAGGAGGTTCTTCAATTGGTGGTGGAACCCATGAGAGCAGCCAACACCTAGTTTTATCTTCCGCTTCCTTGTCACCTTTTTGTTACAGAATTTGACCTTTCAGCAGTTGCAAAGAAAACAATAGAAGAAGAAAATGTAAGTCAATATCTGAAATAATCGAGCTTCTAAGGTATAATCAGGCGCAATATAAAAATGTTCCATCTTCAAGTCATCGACCTTTTCCCACCCTATAAGAATTTAAAAAAAAATAGAAAACGCATATCTAAGCAATTCATGATTCTGATAATCCATAGATTTATAATCAAATGTGATGAGGATACTTAAGGGAAATAAGTTGCTTCAAATATTCAATAACATGGAATCCACTAATGTTAATTGGATGGAATCCTTTGTAAATTGGCTCTCCATTAACAAATTGTGTTCAAACAAATTACATTACAATTTGAACTTCAATGCACTTGCTTCATGTTAGTCAAATCTAATATATGAAAATCTAAAAATTAATATAACATATACCCTAGCAGCTCCAACGCTGCTAGGAATGATATTTATTGGAAGCAGCTCTACCGACTCTCTTTTCCTTCGTTGATGGTCCATCAACAATATTTTGTGTAGCTGAATTAATATAATAGAAACATCAGCCAATAATACACAAATGGTTGCAACAAGTATCATAACAGCTCAAGTACTAACCAATAATAGAGTGGACAATGGTCATAAGACCCTCGACAAATGGTTTCAAGAAGTATCATTAATGGAAAAAAATCAGATGAATAATGCAATAACTCACCAAAGGATTAACTTCGCGTTTCTCCAAAAGCTTATTCACTTCAATATTCTTATAATATACAACATTCTCCAAAGTCTATTACACCAAAATAAATGTATATTAGAAAAAAAATTGACGATAAACTGAGAGCAGGGTTGCAGGGTTTTTAAGGAACCAAACACAAATGACGAAACCCAAGCAGTACATATGTCTAAAGCTTAAAAACATATAACCTAATATGACTAACAATACTAATATTTTATTATCCTATTTTTTATTTCCATTATAGCTTGCCGCATGTTTCCATTTATTTTCCTTATTGTTTTCGAAAGAATGAATCTCCTAAGAATTCACATTCCTTTAAACCTCATCTTATACGCATATATTATTATTAAAACGCACGAAAGTGATTATTCTACTTTCTTAAGAAATCATATAAATTCGAGACCCCAATAAAACAAATTTTACATTTTCCATAGGTTAACCCATACCTTACTTATTACTATTTAAATAATAATATATTTTACTTTAGCATTCGAAAACCATGGAAGGAATTGGACCTTGAAGATTTCATAACTCTATCAACCAGTCGATAATCAATAAAGGGTCGGAAGAGATAAACAGATCCTTACCCGTCAAAAACGAAGGCACAAAGAAAAAATAGAGAGACAACGATAAACGGTGGTAGCATTCGATCCCAACGGTGATGCCTCAAGTGACCACGTACGATCATACAAATCAGCGGCGGCGCGATGGTAGCAGATAACCCAGGCAACGTCGCTAGCTTCTAAAACCTAAGGATTGTTTTTACCTTTTGCACACTCACGCTACAAGGAAAGAATATTGCTTTTTTTTTTATTTAATTTTAGAGATGGTAATCGGCTGCAAGCTTTAGGCTTTACCTCCAAATACCCTTAAAGTTTATTTTTATTAGCATTAAATTACATATACATATAAATATATTAGAAAACTCTTTTAAAAATAATTCTTTTAATTCACCAATTTAAACGCCACTTATACATACATATATAAATTACTCTCTTAATTCACATGACAATTAAAAATCATTTTTTAATACTTCAAACTTTTAGTTTTACATTGAGTGTAAGTGGATCTTAATCATACTAAAAACTTATTTTTTAAAAGTATATATAAAAAGATAAAAACTAATGGTTCGGTCCTTAAATAATTTATAGCGTTGTTCAATCAATTAATTTAGCCATTGATCGAATCAAATTAGTCAAAATTATATTAATCAAACTTATTTTTCTTTAACCATTAATTGAATTGATTTTTTAAAAAAATTATTAACTGAGCTGAACAAAGTTCGATTATTTCGATCAATTTTTGGATTAACGGAAATTTATTATAATTTTTTAGATAGATTAATTTTATTTTAAATAATTTTTTACCATATGGATTATAGTTTGATTGGATCTTGAAAGTTTAATGTGTATATTGTTGTTAAAAAATAATTAGATCTTGATCTTATTAGGTTTGTGCTTAGTGTGTGTGTATATATATATATATAATATTTTTTTATTAATTAATCAGTTTCAAATCGAATTAATCGTTAATCAAATTTTAAAAAAATCTTAATCATTAACCGATCTAACATTTAATTACTTGACCAACTAACCAAATTCAAATTCAATTTGATCGATTAATTCTGTTAAAATCTAACAATGTACACCCCTAGCAGTCTATAATTCACATTAATTACTTGGAATTTCTAAAAATTACGAATTGACCATTGAAAATTTATATATTTTTCAATTTAATTTGAATTTCATAATTAATATATTGAACATTAAATTTAAACCCCTTTTAATCTTGATTTTGGGGCTTGACTTATATAATTTTCTTATTAGTACTCAACTTATAGAAGTATATGTATTAAACAAAAAAGGTCTTCAATATATATATAAAAGTTTCAAAAATTCAAAACATTATTTAAAAATGTCACTAATAAGATTTTGAATTAGTGGTGTATCTAAGATGTCACTAAAAGTTTTTTTTTTCAAAATGTTTTTTCAAAATTTTAATATTATCATATAAAATATAAGAGATTGTGACATATAATTTCCTTCTTCACGTTAAACTTATTTTTTTGAACGAATAACACACCATCTTTTATATCTTACATAATATGATGAATCAAATTGTTACAAATAAAACTTATTAGTGACAAATTTAGAATGTCACTATTTCAAATCATTTCGTCATAATAATAAATTGTCACTATTACTTCCATTTATTAGATACGATTTTAAGGTGTCTCCATTTAATCTAAATGTCATTAAAAGATTTCCCACCAATTTTTTTGAAGATAAATTTTGGATCCAAACGTATAGTGATAAAAATTAATGACCATTTTTAAAATTGTTATAAAATATATACAATCAATCACTAAATGTGACGAAAATAGAAAACGTCACGTTTATAGTATATTTTGTGACGTTATATACAATGTCATATAAAAATTTTGTCATAAATTGACCAATTCAGTTGGAGAACTAACTTTATTTTAAATTAATATATTTATTTCTACCGATCAAAGAGTGACATGTGTCACCCTCTGGTTGAAAGAAAACAAAGAAAAGCAAATTGAGGCAAAAAAAAGATTCAAACCTTGGTCATTTAAGAAACTAAACATGTATCCAATCATTAAGCCAATACCATTGCTTGGTCTAAAGTAGACAACATGGTGTATATATTTTGTATCTTAGTGTATAAATACTTAATTTCACAATATTTTATATATATTAACTTAAAAAATATTTTTATATTAACTTATTAAATATATTTTATTATTAACTTAATTTAAAAATATTTTTATTTTTATTTTCATTTAAAATATATATTTTATGTTAAAATTTATTTAAAGGTATGACTAAATTTAGAGAATATGTAAATAACATGGATCAAATGTGTGATTATATCAACTATCACGTCACATATTTTGTTAATTGTTAACATCAATTAACATGTGATGACCACATCTTAATTAAAAAATAAAAGTGATCATATCTTATACTTTTTGAAATCAGTGATCAAAAGTGGACAAAATATAATCATAAGAGATAATCAGTGTAGCTAACCCTAAAAATTAACTACACAAATGTAACGGTAGAAAAAACTTTAATAAATATATATACTAAATTCTCATTTAAACTAATAAGTTGAGCATTTATATCTTCATTTTTCTTATAAAAACTCAACACGATCAGAAGAAGTGACATTAATTGTTTGTTTTATAGTGCGTCAAGAAATTGCAGTACCACTACATGTAAAAGTATTCTTAATTTATAATCAAACATAATGATGATCAAATGAAATAAATATTGTATATATGTCAAGTCGTGTATGATTAAAATGATACATTAATACACTAATAGCACTTAAATATGTCACTTCAAGATAAGGAAAATCTTTATATTTTCTTAAAAAAGGAAAACGATTTTACATAAAATAATCTAGGGTAAACAACAAAGTTGGTCACTTTTATTTCTGTTTTATTAATGTATGGTCATTCGATTAAAAAACAGAATATATGATCACTTTCGTTTCATTTTAAGTAAGATTTGGTCATTGAGACGTTAGCTGTCGTCAGTTGGATGATGTGGCATGCTAGTAAAAAAAATTAATTTTTATTTAAACCCTTAAACTTTAGATAAATTACTAATTATGAGTCTTTTTGTAAACCCAAAATAATTCGATGATAAAATATCAATTTATCCCCTTTTTTTTTATATGTTTTCTTCCCCCAAATCTATCTTCTCCGTCCCTTCCTCTCTAAACCGCTACTTCATCTCAGAATTAATTTTCACTTTGATTCACTGTTTTTCTCGATTTCCCAAAGTTAATTTGTTCTTTTTATGAGCAAGAACTAAAGGACGAAACTGAAGAATCCTTATCACAAAGTTGAAAAAACACTCTCTCGTGAAAAAAACTGCATTTCTTTAGCAAAAAACCATGCATGATTCCATTGTTTCCTCTTGATTTCAGGTATTTTCAATGAACAAAAATGAAAACAATGAGGATAATAACAAAGAGTTCTCTTCATTTCTTGATTTGTTTGCTTCTTTCCATGGATTTCTGTGTTAAAGACGATGGAGCTTCTTCTATTCAACTAAACGACCATGTTCTTGGCTTGATAGTGCTGAAATCAAATATAAAGAATCCTTCCTTTTATCTTCAATCGTGGAATGAAGATGATAACTTGTTCGTAGAGATTCATCAATTGCAACCTGAACAACGATCGAATTTCGGAGATTTCTCTCGATGGCTTGGAATTATCGGGGAAGATTAACACATAAATGAAAAAAAAATTAACCCATCATATATCAATATAACATCCATAAAGGCATCATGCGAGATTAACTTCAATTTAAGTCATTGCCGAAGATTTAGTGTTGTGTGCTAAGTCATTGGACCACCCTAAACTGTAGGTTTGAATTTCGTAGCAAGCTAATGGTGCATGCATGACTACAAATTAGTGGCAGAACGAGGAAAACTTCAAATCTCATGTTTACAGATTTTTCGTAACAAATTCATCTTATAAATTGGAGTTGATGAGAAAACAAGCCCAATATCAACGGTAAAACAATAAAAACAAATTTCTTCCAAAAAAATAAAAATAATAAAAGAAAATAAAAATAAAAAATGGGAGGAAAAAGAACAAAAAATGATGGAGTTTATGCAGCAATCTGCATGGTTCTCCTTTTTTCTCCCCTTGTTCTGTCGCAGAGTTCACAGATACCGGCAGACAAATCAAAAGTAAATTCTTGGTTCAGTAGCGTTATCAAGCCCGTCAATCAAAGGTCCGGCACTATAGACCCAGATGTAGCCAAGGCCGAGGCTAACCCTAAAATCATAAAGGTGAGGAAAAGCGGAGGTGGGGATTTCAATACCATTACAAAAGCCGTCGAGAGCGTTCCAAGAGGGAACAGCAAACGCGTGATAATATCCATCGGATCCGGAACTTACAAAGAGAAAATCACAGTTCCTCGAGATAAGCCTTTCATTACATTTTTGGGAGACCCCAAGAGCATGCCCACTTTGACGTTTGATGGCACCGCCAGGCAGTACGGAACCGTGGATAGCGCCACTCTTATTACCTTGTCTAGTTACTTTGTGGGTGCTTATCTCAATATAGTGGTAAGCTTTTAGCCATGTCATTGCTTGAATTGAATATATATTGTTAACTTCCATTAATTCGTTTTCTTTTTCGGTTGGCAAAAATATGTAGAACTCTTCTCCAATGCCGAGTGGGAATCCAGGAGCACAAGCGGTTGCCTTGAGAGTATCCGGTGACAGATCGGCGTTTTATAACTGCAAGATGGTCGGTTTCCAGGATACAGTGTGCGATGACAGGGGCAACCACTTCTTCAAGGATTGCAATATTAAAGGCACTGTTGATTTCATTTTTGGAAGTGGGACATCTTTATATCTGGTATACATTTAAACAACACATCAAATATATACATATATATATATATACCAGATTTTGATTGAAAAAGTGGGATGCAGGGCACAGAAATATTTATTGAAAACGATCCGAGACTTACAGTAATTACGGCACAAGCTAGAGAAAGTTCATCGGAGAAAACTGGCTACTCCTTTGTGCACGGGAAAATCACTGGAGCAGCAAAGGGTACATTTCTGGGGAGGGCATGGAAGAGCAGCCCTAGAGTTGTTTATTCCTATACTGATATGAGCAAAGTTGTGGTTCCTTCCGGCTGGTCTAGTGAAATGCAACCAGAAAGAGCCAAGTAAGTTAATGCTGATAATACACACTAATCTTAGCTTATTGATGAACTAAGATAATGGTTTTTTTTTTTTTTTGCAGAACTGTTTTCTATGGAGAATACAAGTGCACTGGGGAAGGCGCAAAATTAAATAAGCGGGTGGTATTCGTCAAAAAGCTAACTGATAACGAAGCCAAACCATTCCTGTCGCTTGACTACATTGGAGCCACCAAATGGCTCCTTCCTCCTCCAAAGATCTGATTAATCTATGCCATGTTAATCAATTGCAGGGAGTACTAGAAGCTTTATTGGATTAATTATTTCAAGAGTCCAATCATCATCTTCTATAAGACGAGCGGAATTATATTGATTATTTAATTTGAAATTTACTTTAATACAATTATCCGAAGATGAAGTAGAACTCAATTAGAACTATAAAGCTTAAATATTTATTTTTATATTTTGTGATAAACCTTTTAAAATTAGGATTTTTAATATGATTATTTTATTTGGAAATTAGTTATTTTATATACTAAGAAATTTCGATTGGCTTTTTAGTTTAATTATTTTCTTTTTATTATTATCTTTTATTTAATAATTAATTATTTTATTTACTTAAAACTCTCCAATTATAAGTCCCATTTAGGTTCAAGCTTTAAAGACTAATTGGAATATATTTCATTCGTTATTTATTGAAGTTATGTGTTAGGATGGAAGAGACTCAATTGAACAACCGAAAAATATGCAAGAGGGGTGAATTGGCAAACTGTTTGGGGAGTAAGGAGAAATAAAATATAGAAAGTTTTGCACATCGCTTTATAATGGTTCGACTTCTCAACTAAGTCTACCTCTACTATCTTAGTTCCTCACTAAGGATTTTCAAAAAACAAATCCACTAATTTGTTCTTTCTTTTTCAAGGATCAAGAATAATCTTTACAAACTCCCTAGTTTTTCACTTGACTAAACTAGAATCAATCCCTTTTACAAAAGGTAAAAAGAAGTAAACAAATAAAACCTCTTAAAGATATGGTGTTTACAAATTAAAGCTCACAAGAACAAAAT
Organism: Hibiscus syriacus; assembly: GCF_006381635.1. Taxonomy (NCBI): domain Eukaryota; kingdom Viridiplantae; phylum Streptophyta; class Magnoliopsida; order Malvales; family Malvaceae; genus Hibiscus; species Hibiscus syriacus. The sequence continues at coordinate 696,990 of NW_024062606.1, forward strand.
ATTTACAAGAGAAAGTAAAATATGAATGAAAAACTCTTATTTTGTGTTTGATTGCTTGGATATGTGTTATAACCTTTCTTCAAGTGTCTTGAACTTGTATTTATATGTTGGAATGAGTTTGTAGTCGTTTCTAGCCGTTGGAAGTAATTTAGAGCCGTTGGGGATGTTGTTCTCTGTAAAATAAAATTGTCCAGTACATAGGGTATCGACAATCCTACAGGGAGTATCAATACTGCCTTTGTTATTTTTAAATAAAACTAACCGTTGGTCTTGACGATATTGATACTAAGCATATGATATCGATACTACTATGTAAAGTAGTATCGGTACCCCTTTGGGTATCGGTACAATTTTTGCATTCTGGAATTTAAGCAAAGTTGGTAGTATCGATACTACCTAGTGAGTATCGATACTTCTCTTACCTTTGGTATCGATACCATATGAACAATATCAGTACTATTCATGAGATATCAATACCGTAAGAAAAATATCAGTACTGCATGTCCAAAAAAATATTTTGTGCTCAATCTCAAGTTAAATGGACTTTGAATTATTTTTGAAAACTTTGAATAAATTCAATTCAAGTCCAAAAACATTCTGCCTTAATTGTTATATCAAAATATATATCAATAATTTCTCCCTTTTTGATATAACAAAATATTTGAAAAATTGTTTTTGGCAAAATATCCCCTTAATAAAATATTTAATGAAAAAGATGCCAATTGTTGGAAAATGTTTAGCTCCCCCTTTTTCATTAAGAAATTGAATTTTTTCAAACCCATACTTCTCACTCCTTTTTTGTTATATAAAAAATAATTCAACTTTAAAGTTCTAAAATAACTTTGGAGAGTAAGTGTTAAACTTGACAAAAGGATTTTTGAAAAATCAAAGCTCTCCATCAAAAAAGTGCATTCCAAACAAAAATTTGACTTTAAAAGCTTGTCACTTAAACAAAATTGAATTTCAACAAAGAATAACAAACATGTTAGTAGCACATGTGTTAGGATTTGAAGAGGCTCAATTGAACAACCAAAAATATGGAAACGGGGTGAATTGGCAATAATTTGATTAGGGAGTAAGGAGAGTAAAAGATAGAGAAATTTGGCACAAGGATTTATAGTGGTTCGACTTATCAACTAAGTCTACTTACACTACCTAAGCTCCTCACTTAGCATTTTCTAACAAATTCACTAATTTGTTCTTTCTTTTTAAAGGATCAAGAGATAACCTTTACACTCCCTATCTTTTCACTTGGCTAAGATAGAACCAAACTCCTTTTACAAAAGGATAAAAGAAGTAAAGAAGTAAACAAATAAACTTCTCAAAGGTAGCTGTTTACAAAGAATTAAACTCACACAAACATAATATTTACAAGAGAAATGAAAATAAGATTGAAAAACTCTTCTCTTGTGTTTGAATGCTTGGATATGTGTTCTTACACTTCTTCAAGTGTCATCAACTTGTATTTATATCGGTACTTTTTTTGCATTCTGGAATTTGAGCATTGCTAGTAGTATCGATTCTACCTAGTGAGTATCTATACTTCCCTTACCTTTGGTATCGGTACCATATGAACAGTATCGGTACCATATGAACAGTATCGGTACTGTTCATGTGGTATCGATACTGTAAGAACAACATTGCTACTGCTTGTCCAGAAAAATATTTTGTGCTCAATTCCACTTTTAAGGACTTTGAATTATTTTTGAAAACTTTAAAAAACTTTGAATAAATTCAATTCAAGTCCAAAAACATTTTTCCTTAATTGTTATATCAAAATATATTTTAACAATCTCCCCTTTTTTGATATAACAAAACAATAAAACATTTGAAAAATTGTTTTTGGCAAAACTCCCCCTTAATAAAATGTTTAATGAAAAATATATCAATTGTTGAAAAATGTATAAAAATGTTCAGCTCCCCTTTTTCATTAAGAAATTGAATTTTTCAAATCACATTTCTCTCCATTTTTGTTAAATAAAAAAGAATTCAACTTTAAAGTTCAAAAATAATATTGGAGAGTAAGTGGTGAATTTGACATAAAAAGCATTTGAAAAAAAAATCAAAGCTCCCCTTCAAAATGTGCATTCCAAACAAAAATTGACTTTAAAAGCTTGACACTTAAACAAAATTGAATTTTAACAAAGAGTAAAAAATGTTGGTAACACATGAAATTCAATATATCAAAGTCTAAAATTTTGATATCAATGCCAATGGTTGAAATTAAATAACAAAGAGTAAAAAAAATGCAATACCAATGGTTGAAATTAAGTGCATATCCATAAAGCCTTCCAAAAATGTTATGCATTTGAAAATTTTGATATCAATTGTTAGAGATATATAATTTTCATTTTAACCATATGCATAAACATTTAAATTTAGGTCAAAAATTAAAATGTGTAAAATCAAAGCATTTTAAAAATTGATATCAATTGTTAGAGAGATATCATTTTCATTTAAAACCAATTTTGACCAAAATTCATTATGATGAACTAAAAATTATGAAAAATCATTAAAAATTTAAAATGTTCATCATAACACCTTTTTAACATACATGAGATGAAAAACAAAACTTAATCATTTAAGATCAAAACTCATGCATGCCAAAAATCAAATGAGCAACCAATTATGCAAAAAGAAAAAGCTTTTAAGCTTAGAGGTTACCCATTCCTTTTAGGGTGCGTTTGGTTCACGGAATGTAAGATTATCAGTGGGAATAAAAGATTACCGGGGAATAGGATTATTGAGAATGTTGTATTTTGTGTTTGGTTGGTTTAGCAGGAATGTAAGATTACAATGTTTGGTTAAAGGAATAAAAGATTATTAGAATGTATATTTTACCAAATTGTCCTTATTATATATTTATTTTTTAACAAGTTGAATTCTACTATAATATTACTATAATTAATTTATATATTTTCTTTAAAAAATTTAAATTCATAAAATTTATATAATTTTTTTACAAAATTGAAAAGATAAATAGGTTTAATGAAAGGGTGAAATTTTATTTTAACCCTAAACTTTATATAAAATTTTAATTATAGATTTTTTTGTAAATCTAAAATAGTTTAAGAATAAATTTGTAATTTAACCTTCGTAGAATTTTTATTATTCAACGACAGAAGAATGATATTTTTGAGAACAAAAGTAAGTGCATTTTAGTCCAAAACGTCGGTAATCCAACAATACCTAAGGGAATGAGGGTAATCACATTCCCGGTAATATACCCAAAAAAATCCACTATTGGGAATAAAAGATTACCGGGAATATGATTATTGGCCAACCAAACGGGGGGATGAGGATTTCATTCCCCCGGTAATCCCACATACCCCGAACCAAACACGCCCTTAGAGTGTGGCTAGAGCATCTTGATTTCTTCATTTTCATGATTATTGCTCCCACACACCTACAAGAGACGTTTATTTGGATTTTGGTATCCAAATTGCTTTGGATCATTGGACGTTAGTTTCATTTCCCCTTGTTCCCTTAAGAATCCATACTTGTCTAATTTTAAAATATTTTCTTTTCTTTATGGGACAAGTATGTTCCAAATTACCATAAAAATGGCAATGTGAGCAATTTTCTATTTTTAAACATAATGAGTTATTTTGATTCTTTTTCTTTTATTAAGCTCTCAAGCTTAACTTTCAAATCAAAATTTTCTTTTTCTAAATCATTGATTTTGACTTTTGAAAGCTCTAAATCATTTTTCAAAATTTCATTTTGATTCTCAAAATCAACTTTTGTTTTCAAAACCAAATCATTTTCAACTTTAAGTTTTGAAATCAATTTCTTATATTTGGAATTCATGGTCTCAAATTCCAAATACAACTCATTATAAGCATCTTGTAACTCATCAAAAGAATGTGAATTTAATTCATTTGAATTAGAAGATACCATTGAATCTTCTTCGATGGCTATGAGACATATGTTGGTTACTTCATCTTCATCATTGGAGTTATCTTCATCACTCCAAGCTGTCACAAATACCTTTTTCTTGGATGATCCATTCTTCTTTAGGAGAGGGCATTCATATTTGACATGCCCCGTTCTTTGACAATTGACACACATCGGGGGACCCTTTTTCTTGCTTGATTCATGCTTCAATAACTTCGAAATATTTCTCTCAATCTCTATGCTTATTTTCAAAATCAAATCAGTTTTCAAAATCAAAGATTGACTTTGGTCAAGATATTGTTGCGATTAAATGTGTGGGAGGAAAGATCGACTTATTGAAAGGACATTCGACTTCCTGGGAACACACTTGACAAGATTGCCTTGCTAAGAGGGAATTGAGATAGGAATTAGTAGTTATTGAAACAACAATTCGAGTTGGTCTTCACGAACTTAAACGTTTATCGATCTATGACAATTGATATTGATCAGATCAATTTTCAAAGTCAGAATCAAAGATTGCCTTGGGTATTCGGTATACAAAGTAGAGTCACGAGGATTGCCATTGTAGACAAAGTAAGTGACGTGAATCCCGAAGGAAAAATCTAATTCGATGATCCGAAGGAAATTGAGTCAAAGCGAGATTTGAGGATGTATTTACCATATTCATTTTCAACTTTACATTCTTTATTTTTACTTTAAATCGGTTTTTATTATTTAATCACTTTTATCAAAACCCCTTTTTTATGTACTACATAATGTATGTCAAGGCAACTCAAACCGAAATTTAGGAATTTTCTAAGTCCCTGTGGATGAACTCTTACTTCTCTTTACTACATATTTCATTTATTTTTTAATTGAGAAGAATGAATTTATTTTGACATCAAAACGACAGTTGTCAGGGTAACTTTCGATCATGTTTCTATTATGCCATTATTCATGTACTATTTGGATTTTGGTTATACATATGATTTTGGAACCAGATTTCCGATGGAGAGACTGATGGCGGCACAAACGAATCATGTCTCGTCGTCACACTTTTATACGGGGCAACCTTCGTCGATTCAGTTGCAGTAAGCTCCGGTGACATTCCTATGGGGTTTGTGACAGATGTCACGAATTATGGTTATTTTACCTCTTTACTTGAGATGTCGTAGAATTTTGATGTCGATGCCGCTTACTTGGCTCTTACTAGCTCGACGAGGTATACTTACAATGGCCAGACGACGATTAGGTGGCATATCCATGACACAACACTTCGCTACATCTATCGGTTTTTTGCATACAACTACTCGGGACGTAATGACACTACTTCCTGCTTGAGTAAAGTTGAGTTATTCTTTTTGTGGTGTATGCTTACAGGTACAAAGGCAAACTTAGGTTTTTGGTTTGCTCGCGCCTTTGAACGTGTTGTACACTCCGATCACCCACTTATTCTCGGCCCTTACATTACAAATATTTTCGATCATCTTTTTCCATTAACTTTCAATGTTTCACAATTCACTTATCCATTTTCTATGGATGGTTTAGATTAGCGTTGCTTGGATACAATGGGGCTATTTGCCGGCACTCCCAAAGCTCCCTACTTTTTCCCTTCCGGCACCATGACCCCTCGTGGAGAGCGTGTCTTTCTTTAGAGGACCGCACCTCCACCACCGGAAGACGATCTGCAACCGGACATACAAGCACACATCTATTTTTCCACTTGTTCTGTTCTGCATTTTTCTTCTTTAATTTGAGATCTCAAAAGTAGAAAGTGAAAAAATATCAAATGTGGGGGACAATTCGAGCAGACTGCACTTGAAAAAGGAGCAGACTTCACTTGAACAATGATACAACTATTTAATGATGATCATTGGGGTGTGATGTTTCTCTAGTCCATAGTATTTGGACACTGTTCGAGCAAGAAAAATTGACTATTTTTCAAATAATTTTTATTACAAAAGGAATATTGAAAAATGAAAGTTTATGAATGTTTGTAAATTTGTCAGATTTTTTGGTAATATTTTAATTAATTGATATCTTTATTTATAAATGTTATGAAAATAAAATTGGTGTGATTTTTTTAATTAGTTAGGACTAATAATTACATGATAAAAAGAATTTATGAAATAAGTTTTCAGTTATGTCCACGGTCCAACTTTCCAAAGCAAAATTGTTTGTTGGTTATTAGTTATGTTTTACGATAATTAATAAATAGATAAACACATGAAAATTAATTGATGTATAACGATCCCAAAAGAACTTTTCCAAAAAGCACACACAATAACGAAGAATTTAATTATAAAGAATCTTAATCGTTATTAAAAATATTAAAAAAAAACAATTTACAAGTTTTCTAGTGGAAGCTTAATTATATTTCAACTTGATTTATTTTAATTATAGAACAACGTTTCTGAATTTCTGACAAATTTAAATTAATAAATTCTAATAGAAAATAAAATAGAATAAAACTTGTCCTTATTTTAAGTTTAAATTATCAAGGGACTAATTGGAGGTTATTGACATACTAAATACTTAATTAAATAGTGTGATGTGGTAGAATAATTTTATTCCAGGTTGGCCAAACGTTTACTTCGGCTTATATAGCATTATGGGTTGTTAAAAACCAGTTTTAAATTATCTAAATTATAATCATTGACACATAAAACTAGTCGCTTGAAATTGTACAAAGACCATATAAGAAAAATGTTAAAAAATCATCGAGAAAATTCGAGTAAAATATAAATATAAATATATCTAAAAAATCACAATAGGTGATCAAACTAGTAAAAAATTATCGATAAAAGTAAATCAAAATTAAACTTTATAAAAGAAATAAATAAATATATAACAAATGGTTGGTATTTGAAATGTTATATATTTCAAAATGTCAATGACATCAATTCCTAAAGAAGTAATAGTATTACATTTTTAAAGTATTTCTAATTTTTTTTATTAAATATGAGGATTTAATCTTCAAAGTATGATTTATTTTTAATTTAATTAAAATATGATAGTTGGAGCAAAATAAGAGGAAAGAACGAGTAAAATTGAGTGTTGAATGCACGTTGAAGAAATCTAAAATAATGGGAGCTTCCAAATGAGTTCCCTCAATCATATTTTAAGCTGATAATGTATTTGTACAGTTTCTATCACAGTCCCAACTAGGATATAAATGCAAGGAATATTGAAGATCATTGTCCAATGATAATGGCGCACCTTCATTAACGAATACTCCATTGTTGTCCCCTCAAACCTTCATCTCTCTCTCTCTCTTCATAAAGTTTTCAGAACCCAGTAATATATATATTGAGTTTTTTCTTCTTCTTCAGAACAGGCCAAGCAAATTAAAGAATATTATTATATTATTCTCTTTGTTTTCTTCTACTATTCAATCCGTTTACATTGCTAATCTAGCTGGCTTTGGAAAACACTGTATCGGCGAATTTGGAATCTAAGAACATGGAGAAGATGAATTCAGAGGATGGTGGTAATTGTTACCATCATCATCATTATTCCGATACGGATGTTCTAGGATCCGATAAAGTTCCCCATAGTGGTCCATTGAGCGGACCCTTGAACAGAAAGGTTGTCGCGGGGAAGAAAACTGCCCAGTTCAACATTCCCGATTCCACGAAAGGCGATGGCTATGTCGAGATTACCCTCGACGTTTGCGACGATTCGGTTGCGGTCCAGAGCGTAAAGGCCGCGAATGAGGTTGATTTACATGAGGATCCCGAGCTGACTTTGTTGGCTAAAGGTCTTGAGAAGAAATCTAACTTGGTGAGGAATGCCTCCGCTAAGATTAGGCAGGTGGGGCATGAACTTAAGCGGTTGACGTCGTTCTCGAAGAAGCCTGCTCGGTTCGATCGGACTAAATCCGCCGCGGCTCATGCTCTCGTTGGACTCAAGTTCATTAGCAAGAATGAATGCGGACATGGATGGGAGGCTGTTGAGAAGCGGTTTGATGATATTACAGCTTCCAACAATGGAACCTTGCCTCGGTCACGGTTTGGTGAATGCATAGGTATGTATTTGAAGTTAAACAAAATCTAAACCATCAACATATTTTCAGGTGATTCAATTCAGCGAGATCTCGTGTAAATCAATGGCAGGAATGGAGTCTAAAGAGTTTGCAGGGCAGTTGTTTGATGCCCTTGCTCGGAAACGAAACTTTCAAGGTGATTCGATCGATAAGGCTCACCTGAAAGAGTTCTGGGATCAGATCTCAAATCAAAGCTTCGATGCTCGACTTCAAACCTTCTTCGACATGTAAAGTTGATCATTATGTTTCCATTTTTCAGACCATTTCTTACATTAATTGTTCTTTTAAAGATTTGGTATTCAATCAAATGATTCATAAAAATACAGGGTGGATAAAGATGCAGATGGAAGAATAACAGAAGAAGAAGTCAAAGAGGTATACCATATGAATCAGTTGCAGCAATTAAAAGTAATTTGATCGAAATTTATACCTTAAATTCTGATTTACTTTCACAGATTATTAGTCTCAGTGCATCAGCAAACAATCTCTCAAATATCCAGAAACAAGCAGAGGAATATGCAGCTTTGATTATGGAAGAATTAGACCCAGACCACCTAGGTTACATAATGGTAAATTTCAAGCAATTCTTACATTTGTTTAGTTTTTGGCTTCAATCTTCATAAACCTTGTGTTTTAAACAGATAAACAACTTGGAAATGCTTCTATTACAAGCACCGAACCAATCAGTAAGAGGCGAAAGCCGGAAACTGAGCCAAATGCTAAGCCAGAAGCTTAAGCCTACATATGACAGTAATCCAGTTAGGAGATTCTGCAGGGACACCAAGTATTTCTTGCTAGATAACTGGCAGAGAGCTTGGGTGATGGCCTTATGGATCACGGTCATGTGTGGCTTGTTCACGTACAAATTCATCGAATATCGGAGGAGGCAAGACGTATATAAAGTGATGGGGGACTGTGTTTGCTTTGCCAAAGGTGCAGCTGAGACACTTAAACTGAATATGGCACTGATACTGCTACCGGTATGCCGTAACACCATAACCTGGTTAAGAAACAAGACGAAACTAGGCGTGGCGGTTCCTTTCGACGACAACCTCAACTTCCACAAGGTTACAAACATTAACATGTCTTTATAACATAAGTTCATTAATGGAGTTTATAAATTACTTTCAATGTGTTGCAGGTTATAGCAGTGGGGATTTCTATAGGGGTTGGGATACATGGGATTGCCCATTTGGCATGTGATTTCCCTCGCCTGCTTCATGCCACACCTGGTGAATATGAACCAATGAAACAATATTTTGGTGAACAAGCCAAAAGTTATTGGCATTTTGTGGAGCACTTTGAAGGGATAACTGGGGTAGTGATGGTGGTTTTAATGGCCATCGCTTTCACGTTAGCGGCACCGTGTTTCAGGCGGGGTCGGATGAACCTTCCGAAGCCTCTGAAGAAGCTAACAGGGTTCAATGCCTTCTGGTACTCACACCATCTGTTTGTCATTGTTTACACTCTCCTCATTCTCCATGGAATTAAGCTTTTCCTGACCAAGAAATGGTACAAGAAAACGGTAAGCAGTGATCAAATTTCCAAAACTAATTTTGGTATTTATCCAAACTAATTTCATTTCTGTTGGAAAATGGCAGACTTGGATGTACTTAGCAGTTCCAGTTATCCTTTACTCATGTGAAAGATTAACAAGGCTGCTTAGATCAAGCATCAAAGCTGTTACAATACAAAAGGTAAGCTATCCATCATCATTGTATATGATCAAACTCGGGTTTAACCCGGGTTGTCATTCAACAAGTTTGTGGGTTCGGAATTACTAATCCCGAGCCCCAATCTTATTCCAGATTCCTAATCTTACAGATTTTCAGGTAGCTGTTTATCCTGGAAATGTACTGGCACTTCACATGTCAAGGCCCCATGGATTTAGATACAAAAGTGGACAATACATGTTTGTCAATTGTGCTGCAGTGTCTCCGTTTGAATGGTAATTCTCCATGGACTTTCTGTTTTTTATTCTTCTTGAAAACAAGAAGTAAACCTTCATTAACATGACATAAAATGAGAAACAGGCACCCATTTTCCATCACTTCAGCTCCAGGAGATGATTATCTGAGTGTTCATATTAGGACACTTGGCGACTGGACTCGACAACTCAGGACCGTGTTTTCTGAGGCATGTTTCTCTGATTGTCCCTTTTTTCAGAACCGACGGCTCGACCTTCTAATTAACCTTGTATTGAACTTCAACTAACATGTTCTTGCAGGTGTGTCAACAACCTACTAATGGCAAAAGTGGCCTCCTTAGAGCTGACTGTATGCAAGGAACTAAAACCCCAGAGTAAGTCATTAGAATTTTCTCCTTTCTCTTTTCCCTACAAAACAAAAACATGGCCAACACAACAGAAAAAAAAACAATAAAAAAATAAAATAAAGACAAGAACATGATTTAAGGCTTGTTGGAAGGAATCAAGCTTTGGATCTGTAGGCTTAAACAATTAAGGGTTCATGCTACATACGTGATGAGCACTATATAGGTCAAACCCTATTAATTTAATCAGATCAATGTAAAGAACAAATAAGAGTTGTTCCATACAACTCTTTTTTGTGCTTTGTTTAGAGGATCATGACACCGACTCTAATGGCTGAAGAGTAGCAAGATACTACTAGCAATTTTAGCAGAAATGGGATTTGGCAATCTGTTGTTTTATAACATAAAAGGTAAGCTAAAAATGAGTTGGTCCACACCATTTCATAATTGCAGATATTTTACACCATTTCAATTCAAGATTATTTTTAAAATCCCAAACTTTAGTTTTATACTCTTAATTAGTTTATGTCTATCTTCAAATATGCAATTTTTTATGGTGTTAATGTCATGGTCACTGCCAATGGCTGCTCTGAGATGTCTTTTTCCTTTGTCATTTCCCCTTGACATGTGATGTCATATGTTAAATGAAATTAGAAATCACTTCAATATTTCATTACTTCTCTTTTTCATTTTTATTGAATATTTGTCCCCTCTAAGCAACAAGACAAGAAATTCATCATCAATATCTTAATGAGGGAATAATAATTGACGGTGTTGAGGCTGCTAGGGCATGGGAAATTGGGTTATATTTACATGAACTTGTCATGAAGAAAATTTGGTGACATGGTGTCTGTCAGCTTTAGAAACCAATGGAAATTAAAATGTTAAAAAGCTTTCATTTGAAGGAAGTGGATGTCCATGTTCGAACAACACAAAAAAACTTAATCAAAATGTCATTTTCCATGTTAAGTGTTCGAAAATTAATCACAAATAATGTTCTAAGTAATATAGCTGTAGACTAATGGAGACAAATTTGATCGACTCGACTCGGAAAATTTAAAGTTGAGCTCGATTCTAGTTGAAAGTTTGTGAGCTTAAAATTGTTAAACTAGACTCGAACTCAAAATAAAACATTAAAGTTTAACTCGAGCTCAAAAAATCTTGAACTCAAAACATTCTCGAACTAGAGCTCGGTTGAAGATCAAACATGAACCTTAAAGCACATGGAAACCTTATATTGCATTTTTAAAACAAACAACATATAAATGTTAATATTATTAATAATTTAATCTAATAATTAAAAAATAATATATTATTTTTTCAAAGTTGTCACTAGTGTTTTGAGTCAGATATCATGTAATTTGTTTCAACTCATTAAGAACTCGAGTCGAGTTCATTCGATATGAGTATTGACCGAGTTTTGATTAAGTCAAACTCTAATAACTTATCATCAATCTCGTCTTATTCACGGTACTCCTTAGATGTGCATATTCTTCAATATGATTGATGATTTGAACAGTTTCCCAAGAGTGCTAATCGACGGACCGTACGGAGCACCGGCACAAGACTACAAGAAGTACGAAGTGGTTCTGCTGGTGGGGTTGGGGATTGGAGCAACCCCCATGATCAGCATCGTGAAAGACATAGTGAACAACATCAGGGCCAAGGAAGAAGAAGGAGAGTCCATCAGTGGTGGTTTGGAGAATGGTAATGGAGTCAATGAGATCAACAGAACCAGTTCTTCATCATCATCATCATCAACTTCCAAAAGGAAAGAAAGCTTCAAAACCAGGAGGGCATACTTTTATTGGGTGACGAGGGAACAAGGGTCCTTTGATTGGTTCAAAGGGATAATGAATGAAGTGGCCGAAATGGACCATAACCATGTTATCGAGCTTCACAATTACTGCACCAGCGTGTATGAAGAAGGGGACGCTCGCTCTGCCCTCATCACCATGCTTCAATCACTCAATCATGCTAAAAATGGGGTCGACATCGTCTCCGGTACAAGAGTTAAATCCCACTTCGCTAAGCCTAATTGGCGCAGTGTCTACAAGCAAATTGCTGTCAATCACAACAGCTCTCGAGTTGGTATGTATACTGAAATCTACCCTTTCCTTTATTATGACTTTATAAGCATTTTGTCAAAAGATAATGGTAGGAATTACCCTTACACTTCATCAACATGCTTACATCAATTGATATAGCTCAACATGGAATCTAATTAACATGCTTTTTACATGTAAATAATCTATTAATCGATCAACTTTAGAGTTAGGGAAGAAATAATTACATGTTTTTAAAAAGGGTTATTGTGTAATTGTTGACTTTAAGTGCTCCATATCTTCTTTATTTAGCTGATTTATCAGTAAAGCAATGTTTCTTAGCTTTCTCTGTTTGCTAGCTCTTTTGTCTCTCACCTAATTTAAAAGAGAAAAAAGATATATACCTTTTGAAAATAAACAAAAGATATAAGTAAAAGTTTTTTATTAAGTGGTTGAGTGATAAGAGTATAAATCTAACCACTAACATTTAATTTATTACTTGATGTGTAAGCTTTTTTAAATAAGATAGAACATTCCAATTTTGATATTGTGGACAAAATAAATTAGATTTAGAAAATTAATTTATAATAAATTTTTACATTATTTAATTTAAATTAATTAATTAATAAATCAATTACTAACTGTTTTATAAAAAATAAAAAATATATACTTTATGAATGTATAAAATCATATGATGTCATTTCATATTTTTCTAATAAAATATTATTTTTAATAAAACCATCTTGCATAAACATATCGCTTGTTATGTGCACATGGGATGTTAGTGCTTTTCATGATAATGATAAAATAATAAGTAGATGTTTGTACAAATAATGACGAGTGTTGTTGTTGGCCAGGGGTGTTTTATTGCGGGGCACCGGCGCTGACACAAGAGCTTCGCCAGCTAGCTTTAGATTTCTCGCGCAAGACGTCCACCAGGTTTGATTTTCATAAAGAGAATTTTTAATTACCACACACATTCCGGATAAGAGGAGCCTAAAACAAAAGCTTTTCGAAGCTCAGTACAGACGGTTCCGGTCACCTCTGTGTCTCATTTTGTACAAAGATCTTGGGCCCCCTCCATTTATAATATGCTTTGCAATCATGTATCAAAGTTTCTTTAATATAATAAATTCTAAATTTTCGTATTTTAATTTACCTTTTCATGCTGAAAAAAGTATCAATGGGAAATCGGTTAATAATTGAGGCAAACAAACGATAGTGCGTTGGTTGATTGAGATTTCAAAAGAGATTTTGGTGTTTGATGAGAAAATACGCAAGTCATGCTTTGCTCATCTAAAAGCCATCCCAACCCAACCCAACAATTGGGTAAACCGTTCATTTATGCTTTCGTTTTAGCCTCTGGAAACAGGGCCTGATTAGTTGGGTCGAGGTCAAGCCTTGATCCGCAGCCTGATTGGGCTGGAAAGGGAGTAGAGGTTTCTTCATTGACGAATTCGCAACATCCGAGATTCTGCTGCTGTTGTTGCCGGGAGAGTCTTGCTTTGATTTTAACTGCCTTGGCAACTCCAGCCTCTCCAGTATCCTTGTGGTGTTTATATCTAGCTGCCCGCTGTTGTCTGGTGAGGATACAAGTGTAAACCATTGATCCGACTTGGGTACGGTGGGAGAATATTTGATTGGGATTTCATTCACCACTAGTCGCTCCCATTCTTCAGCAATTGAAGCTCTTGTTTTGGGTTCAACTGCTTTCTCTAGATGTGAAGTTTCATCATTCACTACCATGACATGGACCGGTGAAGTTGGTTGTGCTTTCGCTTTGGTTGAGTCAAGCTTAGTTGGGTTTGGCTCAGATGTTGCGTCATTCGGTTTAGCATCTACGGACCTGGAATATTCATGTCATCCATGAGGCAGAAATTATCAGAAAGCTTTCAATCCGCTCTCCATGCTCAAAGATGTTTACGTAAAGGAATTTTCACCACTAATAGGCCTTGCTAACTACTCGCTATCTACTCTACCGTTGTTAGAAATCTTCGACCAACATGTACAAAAGAAGTAATTAAAAAAAATATCTTGATTCATAAAGGGGGGAAACAAATGCATGTGCACTTGACTATACAACAATATACTTTTAACCCATTTAATTCAATTAATGTGGTCAGTTGATCTATGTACAGCTGCTTCAAGCCCTTTGCAATCGATTATAATATACAATGCAAAATCCAGAGGATATACAGAACAGCTTTTAAAAGGGCAATATATCGCTTAGGATAATAAAGAGACGATAAAAGGACAAGACTGAGCTTGAAAAACATGGCTTTCAACAAATGTGAAACTAAACAATAAAAGAATGGGAACAGAGAGAAACTTCAAAATAATACTTTTTACCTTGGATAAGGAGGAGTGAATGGCAATCTCAATCTCCTTGGGCACTGAATAAGCAATAAATCGATTGACATCAGAAAAAGGCAACACTTCCTATGATCCTGCGAGGCGCTATAAGTTTTAAAAATTAAACAACATAGTTATCAGCTGAGCTTAACTCCATTAGCAAGAAAATTTCACCCTAAAGTAGCAACTTGTTTTGGGTTGGGGGGGCTGGTAGAGATTAGGTGGATTACAATGAGACACTTGACTACAAATATTATTTAGTAATGAACATGTAGACCATCCTTTAACAATGAAAGCAGCTTAATGTTCACCCTGAGAAGCATTGGTCCATTATCTGAAGGTTGAAGAATATAATAGCAATGGAACGTCCCGTCCCTCTTTGTTTCTAGATTGCAATACCAAGCATTGATCTAATGAATGTAGAGCACTGCAAAGCCCTTTGAAAACTGAAATTTTGTATTTGGATCAGGAAAACGAAATAATAAAAAGGTGTGAAAAGAAAGGAAGAACAGTTCACTGAAAATTTTCTGTCAGTTGCATATAACAAGAACTCTTAATGGTATAAAACTCAAGATAAATTTGCAATTCAGGAAAAAACTGAAATCATAGACAAACTACTCACTAAACATTCACATTGCAGCATGATAGAAAAAAAAAGAGACTTGCACGCACATTGAGCATTCAATTCTAGCTGATTCATTTCATCTGAAGCAGCTTCTATCTCTGGAGAAGCCGATGGAGTTACAAAATAGGGATTCCCAAATATAAGTACTGTGTAAAATACCATTAAAGGAGAATATGAACCAAGGCGTCGTTTAAATAAAATACTAGCAGCATTCCCTTTTTTCCCTAGCTCCTATATTTCAGGAAAATTACCTGGACAACAGCTTAAATTATTTAATAACCAGGAGTCTTTTCAAAATATGCAACGACTGTGGAAAATCCACTAAGATGTCGAAAATGGAGCTTCATTCTTGAGATTACTAGAGACCCTAAGTTGGTTCTGTCTATTATTATTGAAGTTGACAGGTGAAGAAGCCTGATGGAGTTTCATAGAAGTCTGAAAAGAGGGCATATATAGTATTGTGTTTTCTCCAACCTTCAAAGAATTGTCAATCACGTCAAAAGTCCCAAGTTCATGGCCAGTGACTTGACATGAATGCCTTTCAATCCTAGTTTTTTCTGCATTATCCAATGGTGCACCATGGGACCTGCATGTCTGTAAGAAGTGGATCAAAGGATTGTTATTCTGCTTGAAAAAGGGTTGAATTAAGGTACATGCTGAGTACCTTACAAGGATTGAATCCATCAATTATATGATTGACAGAAGTAGATAAATTGCAGGATATCTGCTTCAATGAACCTAGGTTACTAGTAAAGATGAAATGAGCCTGCAATGGCTCTTCCATGTCGTCCCTTAGATCTTGTAGCCATCGTTTCACCAAGCCGTGAAATACTTTTTTTTTTGGATAAATCAAATTTTATTTTCCAAAAGAGCAGAATTCTGCTATAAAATACAATCAACCGATCAATACAAAAGAATTATACACAACTTGCTTACAAAAGGCAAAGATTGGTTAAGTAATACCTCATGCAATACAAAGGTTAGAATTAATTCTATCAGCTCGATTAATATTTTTACCCTTTAGTTGGATTCGCACAGCTTCAATAATAACCTTGAGCAATTCATCTGAAGATCTGTAACGACTTTTGAAAATTCTGTGATTTCTTTCCTCCCACAATGTGTAAATATAGGCTATCCAAGAAATCTTCAGAATTGTGATGAGTAAGGATTTCCCTTTCCATGTTGAAGTAGCCTGATTAACCATTTCTTCCCATGTAGTGGATGTATTCTTCAAGCCATTAAGCGATAGGACGGAGCTCCAAAGTTGAACAGCAAGAGTGCATTGACAGAAAATATGATTTCTTATTTCCTGATCGATTCTGCAGTTTACACATGTCCATTCTGTTGAAATACCCATTTTGAGGAGCCGATCTCTAGTTGGTAATCTGTTTAACAAAGACATCCAAGCAATCAAACTGAATTTAGGAATGTGCATGGGAAACCAAATTAGATTCTGCCAGGGAACTTTCTCCCTTTTGATTCGGATAGAATCCCAAATATCTCTTAGCCTAAGAGAACTTGATGAGGAGAAGATGTTGAGAACAGTAGGACGTAAATTTAGGAGTCTATTAATACTCCAGCCCACATTAGAACCTGCAACAAAATTCCAAAAATCTTGATCTTTGAAAACATAAGAATTTAACCAAGCCACCCAAAGCGAGTCATCACCCGCTAAGATTTTCCGGATTAGATCAATAGAACACGCTTTGTTCCAGATTTTAGTGTTTTTGAGGCCAAGGCCGCCTTCGGCTTTAGAGAAGCAGATAAAATCCCAGCTTACTCGAGCACCTGTGGCAGACTTATCGTCACCTTTCCAGAAAAATCTGGAGCAGAGTTGGTCCACTTTTGTAAGGATCGAATTGGGAAGGATTAGTTGTCTGCACCAATAATTTGAGACGCTGAAAAGGACAGAGCGAATGAGTTCAAGTCTGCCAGCGTAGCTCAGATTTCTAGCAGACCAATGGTGAAGCCTCTGTTTAATTTTATCAATAAGCACAACACAATCCTTCTCAGTAAGTTTACGAGTAACAAGAGGAATACCTAAGTATCTAACAGGTAAGCTACCTTTTTTGAAACCAGAAATCTGTTGAAATAAATCCACTGATCTTGAAGAACAACCAGTAGAAAAAATTTTGCATTTGGAGGAATTAAGTTGAAGCCCAGAGATTTCATAAAAAAGGTCTAGAACACTTAAAACACCCATAATAGAGTCAGCATTACCCTTACAGAAGATCATTAAGTCATCAGCGAAAGAAAGATGGGTAAGGCCAATCTTTTACATTTTGGGTGATAACCAAACACTTCTTTGGCAGCAGCCAAATTAAGCATCTTAGATAAAACTTGCATAGAAAGAACAAAAAGAGTGGGAGAGAGAGGATCACCCTGCCTTAAACCTCTAGCTCCTTTGAAATAACCAATAAGAGAGCCATTAAAAGAGATGGAATACCTAGCTTGAGTGAAACAAGTCTCAACCCAAGCTATAAATCTAGGAGGTAGTTGGAGGGCTTTGAGAATAGAGGATATAAAATCCCAATGAAGGGAGTCGAAAGCCTTATGAAGGTAAATCTTCATGTAGCATCTAGGAGAAATAGATTTCCTGCCATAACCTTTAACCAATTCTTGAGCGAGAAGGGTATTGTCAACAATGCTCCTACCCTTGATGAAAGCAGTCTGGTTTAAAGAGATAATATCAGGGAGAAATTCAGACAATCTTTTAACTAAAATTTTAGTAATGGCTTTGTAAAAAATTGAGCAACACGAGATAGGTATGAAATCTTTAACAACTCGAGGATTTTGAACTTTGGGAACAAGAGCAATGACAGTGGAATTAAATCCAGAGTTCATGTAGTTGTTATGGAAAAAATACTTAACTGCAGCCAAGACGTCTTCTCCTATAATAGACCAAGCCTTTTTGAAGAAACAGGGAGAATAACCATCAGGTCCAGGGGCTTTATCATTCCCTTGACTGAAAAAGGCGTCTTGAATTTCTTTATTAGTAATATCCTTAACCATAGCAGAAGCAGCTTCAGAAGGAAGAGCATAATTCAACAGCTCTTTAAGGGAAGAAGGATCAGTATTTTTAACTCTGTTGTCAACAGATCCAAGCAAATTAGAGAAAGAGGAAGTAAATTCCTTAGCCATATCGTCGAAACATTCCAAACGATTTCCATTTTCATCAATCAGAACACGAATTGTGTTTCTCTTGTTCTTAAAAGCAAGAATAGAATGAAAGAATTTAGTGTTCTTATCACCATTTTTAATCCACTGAATTTTTGCCTTTTGTTTAAGAAACAAATTCTCAGCTTCTTCAAGAATCTTCAGCTCATCTTGAATAATAATCTCCTTTTCGATTCCATCCTCACCTTTTAAGGTACGGAGTTGTTGCAATTCCAGCTCAGTTCTTTTAACTTTCACTTGAGTAGGGAGATTTTTGAAATTTTCATTGTTAAACTCTTTAAGGGCAGTTTTGAGTCTTTTAAGCTTAGAAAAGAGGACAGATATAGGATTACCAGAAGCATTATGGAGCCAAGAGTTCCTCACAACATTCAAGAAGCTAGGGTGAGTAGACCAGAAATTAAAAAATTTGAAAAGTTTAGGTCTATTAAAAGGAGATTCTTTGACAAGGTTAACAATAGCCATACAGTGATCAGATAAACCAGGAGCAAGGAATTCCACAAAAGAGAGAGGAAAAGAAGTAGCCCAGTAAGAATTAATAAGAACCCTATCAAGCTTCCTAGCAAGAAAAAGTTCTTTTTGCTTGTTACTCCAAGTGAAAGTAGGACCAAAGAAAGGGTGATCAAGAAGTTCTAACTCATGAATAAGCTCTTGGAAATCTTTCATATCAGCAGATAAATAATGACCAAGAAATTCATGGTCAGAACTTTCATAATAATGCAAAAAAGTATTAAAATCACCACCAATAATCCAAGGGTAATGAACAATAGAAGAATTTACATGTTTTAATTGGTGCCATAATTGTCTCCTAACAATTCCATCATTGCTACCATAAATTGCAGATAAGAAAAAAGGGAAACCATTGTGAAAGCCCTTAATAGTGATAATTTGATCAGAAGCAAAAATGACATTGAAATCAAGACCTTTTTTCCAAAGCAACCAGATTCTACCATTAGTAGCATAGTCTCAGTTAGAACTGATATTCCAATTAGAGAATTTAGAGTTGAAAATTTTCTCAGAATTCTCAGCTTTAACTATAGTCTCCAATAAGCATAAAACATCTACTTTATTTTGAGTAGCTCTATGGATCACTTTTTCTTGTTTGAGAGGATTATTAAGTCCTCTTATGTTCCAAAAGCTTAAATTCATTGGAAGGAGAAGATTCCATTTCACCCCCTACATTAGGACTTTTAGATTTTTCAACTAGATTTTTCTTTTTTGATTTTAATTCATTTACCAGACTTGCTACTCCCAAAGAAGCAGTTCTTACTTTTCTTTGTTGGTTATCTAAGGAAGTAGGGATGTCATCAACTAAGTTTAGTATTTCAAATCTGTTTTTTGAACCTGCAAATGGGACTTTAGAGTTAATCTTTGGAGGTCTTCTTCTACCCTTTTTAATTGAGGCAGGTTGAGAAACAACTTCTAAAATTTCAGAATTATCAGAATTAGTAACAACAGAGGCATTAGAAACATTCGAAATACCAGTAAAAGAGTCAGTATCAGTAAAAGCAGGATGTGTCTCAATGATAGTGCTATTTTTATCCTTATTAAAACCATCAATTTGAGAGGAATTTAAAGCTTTAACTTCAGAGGTCTGATTAATACTACTGGAAATAGCAACAGTAGGGTTAAAATCAGAGCAAGATTTTTCTTTCAGGGCTATTAAGGCGCTAAGGTCAGAAACAACAGTAGAGGCAGAATTTGTTGATGTTTCAGTATGTTCGAAACATTCCCCTAATTGAAGATTAGTAGTGACTATGGAATTAAGAGGGTCAACAACAGAGGTTAAAGGCATAATGTTAGCAATATCAGGGTCTTGTAAAGCTTCAATTCCTTCTACAACAGGGGCTTTAGAATTAGAAACAGAAGTTTCTTTACGTTTCCAAACCTGGCAAACAATAGGTGAAGGGTTTTTCTTATGGACACACCCTTTTTCACTGTGACCAAAAACATTACACTTTTTACAAGCTTGAGGGAGCCATGGAACCTCAACTAAAACCGATATAGATTTACCATCTTTAAGCACAACATCGACATACTTAGGAATTGTTTCATTAGCCCCAATTTTGACACAAACTTTAGCAAACTCTAATCTAGATTTGGACGCGGTTATAGTGTCCATAGAAATGGGAACACCTATGGCACTGGCAACATAGCTAAGGCCAGCTCTAGAAAAAAGCTCGAGAGGGACATTGAACAAGAGAATCCAAACTGGAATTTTAGATAGATTAAAGCTTAGAGTTTTAAGGTTTGGTTCCCATTTTCTTAGTATTAGGGGATTATTATGCACATGCCAAGGGTCATTTTCAATCACCCAATTCATAGCAGATTCAGAAGAAAAAGAGAAGATGAAAAGATTGTTACCTGCAGTACTGACCTGTAATCGGGAACCCTTGAGTGCTTTGCTCCATAAACTGTTTAAGGTTCTTTGGGTTGTGGAAAAGCTAGGAGAAACCCCGAGAAACTGACCCACTAAAGATAGTTTCCACTCGGAGATACCGGCTTCTAAGATTTCTGAAGGTGGGAGAACGGTCGGTTTACCTTCGAGAGATATTGGTGGAATGAAATCTAGATCGTGGCCTTCTGATTAGCCGAATAACTTTCTCCAGTCCATCTGTGGATGTGCAGCTCTCGTGGAATGTAAGGAACTGTGAAAAAGAATGAAATACGTAGTCGTAGCAGAACGAATTCACCGGAAAGACAGTCGGAAATCTGCCAAAGTTCGTAGAATACTAAAAAAAAAGCTAAGATATTTATACGATAATCGTGGGTTTCAGTTGTCTCAACCTATTAAACATAGCCATAAATTGTTAACAACAGCACAAAATTTCTTTGAAATCAGAGCTCAAGCACAAGATGCAAAATAGCTCAACAATAATGATTTTGCCTGGAACGAAATCCTTAATTAGTTTTAGGTATTTTATTATTTCTCTGAGACCTGTTGAATAATTTGAAACACGCATTTGCCTATAACCAAGCTTCTATTTCACCATAGCAAGTATAATACTGATTCAAGATACTATTCAAGATAGTACTCCCAAAGCTGCTCATAAATGTTTAAAACGCCTTGAATTAAACCTGATTTTCGAAATGACATGCAAGGGAAGACTGTAACTTGGAAGGCAGCAATGAAAGGAGCAGTTGTCAAGATCAAATCTAAACCGAGTATTGTAGAGGTGAAAGTAACTCTCTCAACCCAGTCAATCATAAACGCTAAGATTCAAACTTCTGTAAGGGATATAGTGACTCTTTACTTTTTTAAAAATTTTATTTTATTTTTTAATTAAGAGAGACAATTTTTTTTAAATAAGGTGAATTGTAATGTTGGATTAAAATCCATAATTATAAGCACACATTTATAATGTTTATTATCATAAAATATTACATAAATTAAGTGATCAATTATGTTTTAAACTCTTAAGGTATTAGAAATGTCATGAAAATAAAAGTATAGATGCTATTAAAGTTGTATTTATAATTCGATGAAGGGAAAAGTAATAAGTACAGGCAATAACTAATTCTTAAATCAACTATATAAAGAGGTTATGGTCCCGAAAAAATAGAAAATCATGTATTTACTCTTATCTCATCAGGGAGTTTATACTTAAGGCAATTCTATCTTCTTGGAAAATCACAACTAAAAAAAGATTTAAGTATTCAACCTATCAATCAATTCAGATACGCTTTTGCATCTACTATTTTTATTCTTGTTGTTTTTTTAATGCCTCAAATTTCGGGTTAGTAGTTTCGGTCAACCTGAAACCCGTCAGTATAGCCCATTAGATTTTCCAATCCAATTTTAGACCAATTCTTAAGAGTATTGAGCTTAGGTTGGCCCAATAGTTATATGAAAGTGGTATTTTTAAAAGTAACTAAATAAGAGAACGACCTAAAGTGTAGTTTACCCTTTTTGTTAAAGTTAAAAACTTCCCCCATCTTTTTATATCATTTCATGTAACCAAACTCACCATAATATCTCATTCACTCTTCCTTCCATTAGTTTCCATTTCTTCTTCCTTTCAAGAGCCAAGTTTCAAGTATTCTAAGTTTAGTTTGTTGTAGCCAAGGTAAGAAATTTTTCCCTCCATCCTTCGAGCTTTGTTTTAAGCTCCATTTTGTAAGTTTTAGAATTTGTTTTCAAAAATGAGTTTTATGGAAGTTAAAGGGATCCATGAATCCAAGCTTGGTTATAGTGTATTCAAGTTACCTAAAGCATCTTAAGCTTTAATCCAAGAGCTTAGTTAGTTTAGTAAACCTTTTTCCTGTCTTTGTTTAGTAAGGGAGGTGGGAGAAAACTCTAAAGCAAGAGGAAAAGAGAAGTTGTCCCTTGGTTAACTTGACAGAGTTTCTAGCAAGCAAGAAGCAATGTAACACACTATCAACTCTTCCATACTCCTAGTGATCATTAAAAATGAGTTCTAGCTTGAGAGTAACTTTTGAAGATTAAAGTTATATTTTAATTGTAGATTATATGATTTATGTTATAAGCATGATATAAACCCTTATTTATGATCTTTGTAATCACATAAGACTTTAAAGAATGTTTGGGAACCTCACTAGGATCATTGGGATTGAAATATAGCATTTTTGTATGTGTTTTATGACTTATGCAGGTAGAGTATCGATACTATAGGGATGTTATCGATACTTGTTCTTCATTTTGGGCAAATTTTTGAGTTTTTGGGTAAGAGTATCGATACTTTTAAGAGTATCAAAACTTTGAGTCACAGTTTCGAAACTCCTAGAAAGTTTTGAAACTGTGTAGAACAGAATGTTTAAAAGTATCAACACTTATATAAAGTATCGAAACTTTTTCAGGAGTATCGATACTCTTGGACTAGTATCGATACTTTCATTTTGTTTTGGGCAAAAATGTCAATTTTAAGGGAATTATAATCAAGGTATGCCTACACTTCAGTATTCCCTCACATAAGACTTCAAGTGATAACATTAATGATGTTTAATTCAAATTTAGAAACGAGAATAAAGTAGTGTGCAATAAAACTAGTCTTATTTGAATGCTCGGGAAAACGATCAGGACACCTGAGTAGAAAATATAGTAGAGTCGAAAGTATAGATTCAATATGAATATCCTTAGGGAGTGCACAATGCCTTTTAAGCTGTCTAGTTTGGGCGCAAGATTCAACACTCAAGGAGTGGACTAGTTGAGAGTGTGGTGTCCGATGTAGAGATTCAGAGGGCCACATTCTCAGTAGACTAGATTGGTGCGTAAGCTCTGAGATGAAGAACCCTCAGTTACACCATGATGTCTACCATATAATATAGAGTGAGTATACTCGTATACTCACTAAAGCATAACAAAATATACCAGTAGACCAAATAGCAGTAGATTTGATAGCTTGAGCATTTCAGTGACAAACTTTTAGTATGTTTTAGTTGTTAGTGTGGCGTTGAGCTAGTTAGCTCATCCTTCGATTTTTTTTCATGGTTAGGTTAATAGATCGAAAGTTCGAGGAGCTGTAGATAGATCAAGGTCCAGACTCAGTGTAGATTTAAAGTATGTCTCAGTAGTTTTTGAAGGGCATGCATATTTTATAAACATTGTTGTATCAGTTGAGTCATAATTTTTATTAAGAGTTGGTTTGTAATATTTTGATTGTAAATATTTATTTTAGGAGCTCCCCAGTATAAAATTATCAATTATATTATTTCATGGATGTTTTGTTTGTGGAAATAGTCATTTTATAGTACAAGAAAAGAGTAAGGTGTTGGTTAGCCACTCCGGTGGTTCCGTGTGGCATCCTATATCAGTCAATTGTGTGTCGTACTAGTATAGGGTGTTACAATTAGTGGTATCAGAGCTTCAGCTTTGACCTTCTTAGGGCCTGCAGGTTAGTGTTGATAAAAGATTTTATGAGTATATATGCCCTACAAATTTATGGCGTTCTTCTGTATATGCAGTAGTAGTAGATTTATTTCCCCGTTTCCTCTTAATTTAATAATTCTAGAGATGAATGAGATCCCAGACAGTAGTAGAAAGGGTAGAGACGAGAGTAGAGATTCTTTAGCAGGTGATCTAGGAGATGAGTTCATCCCAGACACAGAGTTTGATGAGCCCGAAGGTGCGAGGGTAGATGAGGCAAACATCTTTAGAAACCTGACCGCTACCTTGGATCGTATAGCTAGAGCCCTTCTTAGAATGCTTGTTCAGCCATCCCAACATGTTCCTCTAGTTATATCATCTCAAAAAACACCAATAGAAATGCTCTAGAGGTACTATACCACTGAGTTCTTTGGGTCAAGGGATGATGATCACGTAGAAACCGATCAGTGGTTAAGAGAAACCTTTAGGACTCTTCGTCAGTTACATTTCACTCCCCAAGGAATGTTAGAGTGTGTCATCTCCCTACTGAAACGCGATGCGATAAACTTGTAGGAAACAATGAAGATGTCATTAGAGCCTGAACGACCTAATTGGGACAGGTTCTTAGAGGAGTTCGGTCTGAAGTGTGTTGGGGATGCCCATATGGATGCGATGAGATATCAGTTTGCTAAGTTTGTTCAAGGGAACATATCAGTGTTTGAATATGAACTAGAATTTCTCCAGCTGAGTATATATGCCCAGATTTAGTTTCTTTAGAGTATCAGCGTTGTAAGAAGTTTAGAAAGGGTCTCCGTCTAGACATTCTCGCTCATTTAGCCATTAATCCACCGAAAGTTTTTACCAAGTTAGTTTATCAGGCAAAGGCAGTAGAGAGAGTTATGGAAGGAGAGCAGTAGAAAAGGGTGCCACTTTAGGCTAGGGTAGAGAAGTGGTCGAGTTAGAAAAACTATCCTAGCCATCCAAGAAGGTCGAGAGAATCTCAAGAGTCTAGGAAAGCCCCAACATGCCAGTTTATCCGACTAGTTCAAAGCGTAATTAGAGGAGGGAGTAGGACCAGTCACTGCAAGCGACCATTGTTTACCACACAAGTAGCTAGTGTTTGAGGATCATTAAGAGTGCCTTCTCATCTCAGTTGTTCTCATTGTAGTAGGAGGCACCCAAGAGTTTGTAGGTTTGGGACTCAGGGTTACTACCGTTGTGGATCTTTGGATTATTTTCTCCAAGATTGTCTAGAAGCTCAAAATGTAACTCCAGTTTTGACCTAGCTGTCACCTCCTATCGTTTAGAGAGGTAGAGGACTCCATAGATGAGAGAGTCTTCTGGTCAGACTAGTAGAGGTGTCGTACAGCCCCGAGCCAGTGGGGAGCCTAGAGTTACAGCCCGTCAATTTGCGATTAGAGCTAGAGAAGAGGATGATGCACTGAAGAGATCTCATATAACCTACATCATTCTCTATTCAGTAACAACCCTAGTCAAACTAGTATTCAGACTTTAGAATTAGATGTTATAATGGTTGAGATTTGTCGTATATAACTCGTCTAAATTTTGAGGACAAAATTTTCTATTAGGATGAGAGAGTTGTAATGCCCCGAATTTCAGGTTAGTTGTTTCGGTCAACCCGAAACCCGTCATTAGATCCCATTAGATTTTCTAAGAAAATTTTAGATCAATTCTTAAGAGTATTAGACTTAAGTTGGCCCAATAGTTATAGGAAAGTGGTGTTTTTAAAAGTAAATAAATAAGAGAATGACCTAAAGTGTCACTTACCAGTTGAATTAGAACATAGAGCATACTAGGTGTTTAAAGAATGTAATATGGAGATGGATGCAATCAACAAAACAAGAAAAGTCCATATTCAAAAACTAAATATTTTCATGATCGTCGTAATTCATTTAAATATTTTAATGTTGGTAAAAAAAGTTATGGTTTTAATTCTAAATTGAAAATCCTTGCAGGTAAGTTACGAATGAAGTGGTCAGGACTCTTTACCATGAATCATATTTTCTCGTGGCGTAGTTGAAATTCAAGACGATTTAGGAATTTATTTCAAAGTAAATGGTCAACGATTGAAGCCGTATTACTAGAATAATCAAGCGTGCGTGATCGAGGAAATTATTTTAAAAGAACATGTACTCTGAATCATGTCGTCGAACTAAACAAAGTTAAATAAAATGTTTGATGGGAGCCAACCCATTTTATTTTATGTTTTCTTATTTTCTATTTTATTTTGTTTATTTCATTTTTCTATGCATTCATTTTATTTTGTTTTGAATTTTTAGGTACACCTAAAAATTTGATCGAGCTTAGAACCATGACCATGGAAGTTGTCGCATAGAAAACCAATTTTGATTTCAAGGAGAAACCATCGTGCGCCACAACCAAAACCAAAAAAAAAAAACCAACATGAGCACATTAGCAAATCCCTTAGGACCCAACATGTTTTTCTCACTCACCATTCATCTCTTATTTCTTTTCCTAGAAACCAAATTGCCACCGATTAATTTACCACATGCATTGTATAAAAACCACAAACCCTTGTTATTCTCCTTTATTTCTTTAACCAAAGCCTAATCATAATATTCTTTATTACTTTAATTCATTCAAACCAAAACGGTCGCACGCCCCTCTTCACCATTAGATCTCATTTTCATTCGTCAGTCGTACCTCGTTTTTCTTCGTCACTTCTGGCTGAAACCACCATGGTTCGAACCAAAAATCAAGGATCCAAATTACGACTATCACTAAACACAGAGAGTATCTCTATTCCTTCTCCTATGCTTTAATTTTTCCTATTGGGACAATATGCTTTAAGTGAGGGGTAGAGAACGCTTGCATCGAATTATCGCTCGTTTGTTTATATGCCTGAAATTGAGTTACCTTGGTTAATTTGTAGAAATCTCTTGCTATTAACCTTGATTCTTCTTTTGTTTCATTGATTACCTTATGAGTTTGTGATCAAACTTTTATCGGATGTAGGTGCATGATAGGGAAATGTCATGATTGGTATTTCTCTTAAAATTTTGTTTGATATTCCATGAGTTTGTTGATATACATGTGCTTTGACTCGATACACATTACACCTTTTTGTGAGATTTGAGCTTAATGAGCATACTTTCTATTCTTGCTCATTTATTTGATTGGGTGTGCCGGATTAATTTTGATATTTTAGAACTTGTGATTAAATGTATATCAAAACCACATATTGAACTTGATGCTTCGATATGATCAGGACACTTACGATTTACCTACTTCTCTACCCAAATTGCCCACCCATATATATCCATTAGTGAACCAATTTTGTGTCTTTACCCTTTTCTTTGTTTTCCCTCCATTGTTAACCTGAAACCTTTACTTTTTAATCCTCTTTTGTTACCCTTGTCAAGACAAGAGATAGATTCATTCCACGAACAAAAACAAAAAAAAAAGAGAGAAGAAGCATTCGGAAAAAAAAATTGGTTTGAATAATTGTTCGAACAGAAAAAAATAGTAAATAAAAAAGAGGAAGGAAGAAAAAGTTTGTTGTTTGAGTACGCTTCTTCGCATTTGTTTACCTTGTTGATTTCGTGGCTTGAACTTATATATTTGCATCTCTTGTCTTGATATTTAAACCCATTTTTTTGGCCTTATCCCTACCCTAACCTAAGTCTCGTTACAACTTTCTTAAAGACCCTTTGATTAAATGCATCTTGTTCATTCTAGTAGTGGGGACTTGATTTTTTTACAAGCCTATGGTAATGTTTCTATTAATCTTCGCTTTAAGCGATTTCTTTTTCCCGAAATACTTTGAGCGATAATGAGTGAATCTGTGTAAGGTATTGAGTCTTGTTACAATGAAATTAATGGATAATTGGGATATCTTTGCTTTTGCTTAAACTTGTTACTAGTTGTGTCTATTTGCTTAATTGTCACCTTGTTTCTGATACTCGTGATCATTGACTCGTTTTATATTCTTTGGTATATTGTTAGATGAATGATTAATAGTGTGAGATTTTAACGATTGATTAAGGCATGCTTGAGGAAAAAAATTGAATAAGTGAGGGGGAATTTGATGAGTGTTTTATTTTGTTAATATTTTGATGCTAATTACTCTGTGTTATCTCTTTGCTATTGCTTATTTGGTCCTTTTATGTTCAATTATTTCCCGGACTCTATTTTCCATAAAACAATAATTAAAGGCGAATTTTGTATATACTTTTTATTTTCTGGAATCAAGTCTGGATACATGGGCATGACTCCAGGCATGACGATGTCGACGTGGCAAAATCTGTCATCCAGTCAGTGTATAACTTCTAGAAGATGTCCTAGTCAGTGGAATCAAGGAAGAAGATGAACGAACAAAAATTCCTTGGAATTTAAGAATTATAATTGAATTCAAATATTTGAGATTTATTATTTAATTAATTAGAACTCTAGTTTACTATTGTTTAGGATTTTAAGATTTTATCGATTAGAACTCAAGCATTTGAATATTCTTAGGATTGTTTTTAGGAGTTTCATTTCCTTTAGGTATTTTATTTTGTTTAGCATATATCCCGCTATAAATACCCATTAGGGTGAAGCTTAACAGATGTATTTTTTTCCTGGCTTTAATTAGCTATGGAAATTTTATAAAGATTATTTTTCTTTTTTCATCTTCTTTATTTTATTTTCTTTCTTCCACATGCTAAGAATGATTTCCATCATGCTTGACTAAACTTTTATTTAGCCGATAGTTGAGCAACGACTCAATCCGTTTCGTGAGAATTGAAAAAGTGCTTCACATATTCACATTACTTTCTTGATTTTCGACAACATAGGATTGACAATCGTCCTTTCCTTTAAGCATCTCGATACCTTCAATCCAAAGAGTGCACTTCGACTTGATCGATGTTGTAGTCTACCGTTGTGGAGAAGAGTTGGCTTGTAGAAAATTCAACTCCCTAAGAACAAAATTTGTGGTGGTCCACTAAGGGAAATCAAGATCGGATTTGATTCTCATTGAGACACCATTATCTGCGTACATGCTTTTTAGTACTAAAACACAACATTGATGTTAATGTCGACAGTCGACATTAATCCAAACAATGGCTAAATTCTAAGGATTGACTTTGGAAAATTAGTTCACTATAGAGAATAGCAAGTTACAAGGGTTGGGCATTGTAGACTGTAATTGAGAAGTATTTAAAGTTAAATGTATTTCAATGATCGAGACGAATTGAGACAAAGCGAAGTTAAAGGCTATCTTTCATCATAACTATTTTCAATCTTTTATTATTCTTGCATTATTTATTTATTTATTTATTTTCAATTTATTTAATTTATTTTGTTAAACCCCCTTCTTTATGTTTCTTACAAATTTCTTGGTTAAAGTTCAATTCAAATCAATATTAGAAATTTCTAAATCCTTGTGAATCGACCCTTTCTTCTATATACCATGTTTATAGCTTATTTATCTAAGAAAAAAAGGCTTATTTTTTTGAAAAATTATGGCACTTGTCAACTTCATAAAATTATCAAAAAAACAAACCGTGTAACCCCCCAGACCGATGCGGATAACCCGATCCGATTCGGGGTGTCACATTAGGGCCACCGAAGCGACCCACTGTAAAAATAGAGGAAAATTTAAAACTTTTCTTAAAACATGTAAAATCATAAATGATTTATTATTATTCAGAAATAAAATAGGGTTTTCAAACTCAAATATAAAACAAAATACAATCCACATGCCCCCTAATCACATGTACCATACTCTGCAAACAACGCCGGAAGAACTCCCTTACTGATGTTGATAGCTGTACTCGTACAATTCTTTTAACCTGCAATGGTGAGTAATAGAGTGAGCTTCGGAAAGCTCAGTAATACAGAACTACCAGATGATGCTACATGACATGCAGATAAATGGGAAGCCATAATTTCCTTATTGAATCAAACGTATACCAGTTGCGGAATAATCTGGAGTTCCATTACTAGTTCATCGAGTAGAATCCATGAATCTCAGTTTATAAGAAACCTTTCATACAATCACATTTTCATGAGGTTGAATAGGATATCTAGTGTGTTCCATCAGTACGATAAAATCATAATAGGTACACTAATCAAATGATAGTTCAGTAAAATCCCATAAACCATACTATAGTGGAGCTTTTTAATCTCGTATTTTAAACCATCTTAAAAAGAGTTAACCTAAGGGAACATCTTAGGGCCTGAGAGCCTATCCAAGATAGATTTTGGGGCCGTAGGGCCTACCTAAGAACACATCTTAGGGCCGCAGGGCCTCCTACCCGAGAATGATATCAGGGCCACAGAGCCTACCTAAGAGTCACATTAGGTCCATAAAAATTTTCCAGCTTGATCAGAGCTGTACTTTACAAATCTGTATCTCCAAGATACAATTTATACAATGATACAAATCCATAAGCCATCACCGTTAAGTCGGTGCATCCATAAAACAGTAACCATAGATTTCAGTGTACCACATGTTAAAACAATAAAACAATTTTTTTAAAATATAAGGAACACACTAGAGAATCCAAATATTTTTCAGATGTATTTTGTAGTTATCAATATGGATAACATGAACTTGTGCAATTTGATCGGATTCCCGTAATAAGATCTTATTAAAGAGAATCGATTTCTAACTGATCTAATCAGATATTTTAAATTGATACTTTAGAATTCCACTAAGTTTCCATGTGCATCAGGAAAACATTCAGGAACATTTATACATAATAATTCTAAATTCAGACTTACTGCGAGTGATTCCATTACCCAAACAATCAGAGGTATTCAGGAATATACTTTGAATTCATAGGATTTCAGCCCAATTGAACCAAATGAGGTATTCAGAATCTTTTCCTTCTGCGTTACTTGCGTTTTCAAACATGACCGAAGTGATTTTAGATGAAAATATAGAATCAAAGATTCAAGTCATTTACAATCTATGACTATCGATCGTATTATCAACAACTCGAGTTACACAACTCCCAAACTTATGCATGTCAACAAGTCAATTCATTATCCTTTCAGTGTATTCACTCTTTAATACCATAATGTAGATCCATAGATCATCCCCATAATCATCCCTAAATAGATCTTCCAACAGTTTTTATTTCATTTCTACGTTTCAACGATATCAGGAAATACATACGTATTCGATTCATGTTTTATGACCCATAAGGACAATTCATCATATAAGCTCAACCGTGTTCCCAAACTCATCCAATCACCTATTTAATCCTCAGTCATTGAGGTTACTCAGTTCGTTTAGCAGTCAAGTCTATCTCGGTTACTTCAAAGCTTTCCAGATAATCCAGATGTTTCTGAATTTCAGATACATATTGTACTTTCGTTCAATTCAATTTGGTCTTCGTGGTTGATTTATCGAACAAATATCTAATTCCTAATACTGAATGTGATATAGAGTTGAGCTGAGCTGAATACTTCCAAAATTATCATCGAGCTAAACTTGAGTAGACGAACACGCATTCAAGTAATATCTATGTCGTTCAGGTACTGACATATCATTAAATTTGATCGGCTTACTTAAACTGTGTTCCATAACTTTTTAAAGGTAGTCCAATACCTATGCTTATTTGGATTCCTTAATTAATCCAAGGTATTTACTTAGAATAGGACACAAGGGTATTTTGGTCATTTTGTTGCTCAATGTTTTTTTCCATTCATTTCAAAGCTTGAGGATACCTAATCATTCCTGAGCTTGGTAATATTCTTGGTCATTTGCATTCCAAGGGTA
The DNA here is from genome assembly GCF_006381635.1 of Hibiscus syriacus. Taxonomy (NCBI): domain Eukaryota; kingdom Viridiplantae; phylum Streptophyta; class Magnoliopsida; order Malvales; family Malvaceae; genus Hibiscus; species Hibiscus syriacus. Next base: position 728,955 of record NW_024062606.1, read on the forward strand.
TTCTGGTCATTTTACAGATCCATTGTAGTCTAATAATTCATTCCGTCCGATCTTATTATTAAATTCAAACTTATCATTTATGTCAGTCCCATCGAACTATTCTGACAGATCTGATGTATTTCAATCCTTTTCATCCATCTGATCTTATTATTTAATTCCAACGTATCATCTTTTCTAATCATTTCGAACAATTCTGACAAAAGAGCACCCTCGATAATTTATTCTTAACTCGGAGTTTTCCAGGATAAAATTCTTTTTAGACATTACTAACAAATTATTAGGAATTTTCCATACAAAAGTAGGATCTCAACCATTAAATCGATAATTTATCGGTTTAAGAATAAATTCTCATGTTACTATCTCATTCAGAGTCAACTTGGACTATTTTTACCTTTCAAGGGCATTTTCATAATTTATTAACCATATAATTTCGGTATTAACTCTTAACAAAAATAATTATACTTTAGTGATCCAATGGTTAATTGCTTTCTCGAACATTCTTTGATCTCGAAATGATTCCTTAACAGACTTCTAATATCTTGCATAAACCTTATTGGGTTAAAACCCGGTTATCCAAATTTTCAAGTAAAACTAACATTTCTTATGCACATCTGTAGTTTTCTCAGATCAATATATCATTTCAAAGTTATTAGTCAACTTCTAGGGACAATTCTTGTCATCTTACATCATAAGGGTATTTTCTTAATTTTACCCTACCGGAATATTCTAATAATTTCCAATCCAAGTACCTTTGATGAAATAAATTATAATTTACATAACGATACTGATTCATTTATCAATCACAAAGCTTGTAGTTTAATTCCAATTGTCCTCCAATTTCTTATATTAGTCATTCGATCCGTAATCAATTATCGAATTTCTATTGCATTCATATAGAGTGTATAAATTAATCAACTCCACAAAAATGATCAACATTATCTTATTCATGCATTTACCAATATCAACATGTTCCATAAAGCATAAAGAGGTAGTAAAGTATTACCTCGATTTTCGTGCAATACTGATCAACCATAAAAAATCCATTCAAATGCCTTTGATCTTCAATTCAACTTCCAATAATTCCTCAGATACATATCAACATAAATTATATAAAAAAACAGAGCTTAATTACGATAAACGGATCGAATCGGGTGATAAATCAGTGAAAAATAGCTTATCGAGTTCGAATTTGATAAAACGGACTTCGGATTAGGATTCAGGACGTCGAAAGCATAAAATATGACTTTTCGGAAATTTGAAATTTTTGGTCAAAATCAAAGTCAACGGGTTTGACTGGCAATTTCGAGGCGTTCAGGTTCGAATTTTGAAAAACTGACTGCGAAATCAGATTTGGAACGTCGAAAAATGTCAGGATAGGTATACTCTGTCAAAGTCAAAGGTCGTTTAATGCTCGGTCAAAGCCCGTCAAAGTTTTAGTCAACTTTGGTCAACGCCGGTCAACGGTCAACGATCAACGATCAATGGGTCGGGTCAAAGGGTCGGGTCGGGTTGTAACCGGTCAAACCGGTCAAAACAATTCCAAAACCGGTTAAACCGGTCACTTTTGCCTTCCCCACGGGCAGTGGTGGCGCGTGAACAGTACCCTAATTTCAGAAAATTTCCAAAAAAAATCTTAAAAATTATTTTAAGCGATTTCGAGATACTTACAAAGCTCGGTTCAAATTTTTGAACGGCGGAGAGCTCGATTTCAATGAATCAGAAACTTTGACAGCTTCACCTCCTCACGCACCACCATCAACGGAGACCAAGGATGACACCGCCGGACTCGGAACGATGCAAGGAACATGATGGTGCGGGAGGTGTCGTAAACATATGCTCGGCGATACTTCCGACTGAAATTAACGACGAACGGCGACGATTCATGACGAAAGGTTTGAGGGGTTTTGTTCCTTGCTCGACAACGAACATGATGGTGGTTTCAGCTCGTCGATCGGAGGTCAGACGACGAATAGATCGAAGTTGGAAGAAGGGTTGTTGGAGAAGAGGAAAATGATAATCTGCAGAAAAACATACGGGAGGGGGGTTATAATTCATTCCAAAAGAAAAATGGGTAAAATATGAGTTTAGCCACTGAATTTCTTGCACTTCTTAAAACGGTCTGCCAACTTTGAAATTTTACAATTTAATCCATCGTTTCTTTCAAAAATACCAATTAAATCCAATACTTTATAATTTCTAAACTTTAGCCCATAAATCGCGGTGTTACAATTCTCCCCTCCTTAAAAGAATTTCGTCCTCAAAATTCATTCATGTCACATAATTGCAAAAATAAAAATTCCATCAATTCTTCCATATTTTCATGTATCTTTTACAGAAATACGGATCCTTCACAAATCCTTAACCAGTTGAGTATACATTCTTATCAGAACTCTCCCTCATTTCAATAAAAGAATCCAAACGAAAATTTCTTTGAGTAATCAATTCAGTCTTGGTCGTGAGAATAGGCTCATAGAGCAGTAGCATATCCCAATTTCATTTCCGGAGTCGAGTCAGAATTTTTCAGATAAATAACTCTAATATGGCTCGTGAGGTACTTTACGTCGTTTAGACAGATGTTACTGGTATTCCTTTTTGTACAAGTATAGCCTTAACGGATAGAAACTTTAATTTACTCGTTATAGATAGGGACTCAGCCCTGGAGTTCCGGCTCAGAGAGGTATAATTGCAGTCTAGGGGCATTACTGATCAGACATATTCTGACATTCGACCGGCAAGTCTATCTTGAAATTTTTGACTCAAACCATAGCTCTGATACCACTAAATGTAACCCCCAGACTGATGCGGACAACCCGATCTGATCCGGGGGTATCACATTAGGGCCACCGAAGCGACCCACTATAAAAATATCGGAAAATTTAAAACTTTTCTTAAAACATGTAAAATCATAAATGATTTATTATTATTCAGAAATAAAATAAGTTTTTCAAACTCAAATATAAAACAAAATACAATCCACATGCCCCCTAATCACATGTACCATACTCTGCAAACAACGCCGGAAGAACTCCCTTACTGATGTTGATAGTTGTACTCATACAATTCTTTTAACCTGCAATGGTGAGTAATAGAGTGAGCTTCGGAAAGCTCAGTATGATGCTACATGACACGCAGATAAATGGGAAGCCATAATTTCCTTATTGAATCAAACATATACCAGTTGCGGAATAATCTGGGTTCCATTAGTAGTTCATCGAGTAGAATCCATGAATCTCAGTTTATAAGAAACCTTTCATACAATCACATTTTCATGAGGTCGAATAGGATATATAGTGTGTTCCATCAGTACGATAAAATCATAATAGGTACACTAATCAAATGATAGTTCAATAAAATCCCATAAACCATACTATAGTGGAACTTTTTAAACTCGTATTTTAAACCATCTTAAAAAGAGTTAACCTAAGGGAACATCTTAGGGCCTGAGAGCCTACCCAAGATAGATTTTGGGACGTGGGGCCTACCTAAGAACACATCTTAGGGCCACAGGGCCTACCCGAGAATGATATCAGGGCCACAGAGCCTACCTAAGAGTCACATTAGGTCCATAAAAATTTTCCAGCTTGATCAGAGCTGTACTTTACAAATCTATATCTCCAAGATACAATTTATACAATGATACAAATCCATAAGCCATCACCGTTAAGTCGGTGCATCCATAAAACAGTAACCATAGATTTCAGTGTACCACATGTTAAAACAATAAAACAATTTTTTAAAATATAAGGAACACACTAGAGAATCCAAATATTTTTCGGATGTATTTTGTAGTTATCAATATGGATAACATGAACTTGTGCAATTTGATCGGATTCCCGTAATAAGATCTTATTGAAGAGAATCGATTTCTAACTGATCTAATCAGACATTTCAGATTGATACTTTAGAATTCCACTAAGCTTCCATGTGCATCAGGAAAACATTCAGGAACATTTATACATAATAATTCTAAATTCAGACTTACTGCGAGTGATTCCATTACCCAAACAATCAGAGGTATTCAGGAATATACTTTGAATTCATAGGATTTCAACCCAATTGAACCAAATGAGGTATTCAGAATCTTTTCCTTCTGCGTTACTTGCGTTTTCAAACATGACCGAAGTGATTTTAGATGAAAATATAGAATCAAAGATTCAAGTCATTTACAATCTATGACTATCGATCGTATTATCAACAACTCGAGTTACACAACTCCCAAACTGATGCATGTCAACAAGTCAATTCATTATCCTTCCAGTGTATTCACTCTTTAATACCATAATGTAGATCCATAGATCATCCCCATAATCATCGCTGAATAGATCTTCTAACGGTTTTTATTTCATTTCTACGTTTCAACGATATCAGGAAATACATACGTACTCGATTCATGTTTTATGAACCATAAGGTAATTCATCATGTAAGCTCAACCATGTTCCCAAACTCATCCAATCACCTATTTAATCCTCAGTCATTGAGGTTACTCAGTTCGTTTAGCAGTCAAGTCTATCCCGGTTACTTCAAACCTTTCCAGATAATCCAGATGTTTCTGAATTTCATATACATATTGTACTTTCGTTCAATTCAATTTGGTCTTCGTGGTTGATTTGTCGAACAAATATCTAATTCTTAATACTGAATGCGATCTAGAGTTGAGCTGAGCTGAATACTTCCAAAATTATCATCGAGCTAAACTTGAGTAGACGAACACGCATTCAAGTAATATCTATGTCGTTCAGGTATTGACATATCATTAAAGTTGATCGGATTACTTAAACTGTGTTCCATAACTTTTTAAAGGTAGTCCAATACCTATGCTTATTTGGATTCCTTAATTAATCCAAGGCATTTACTTAGAATATGACACAAGGGTATTTTGGTCATTTTGTTGCTCAATGTTTTTTTCCATTCATTTCAAAGCTTGAGGATACCTAATCATTCCTGAGCTTGGTAATATTCTTGGTCATTTGCATTCCAAGGGTATTCTGGTCATTTTATAGATCCATTGTAGTCTAATAATTCATTCCGTCTGATCTTATTATTAAATTCAAACTTATCATTTATGTCAGTCCTATCGAACTATTCTGACAGATCTGATGTATTTCAATCCTTTTCATCCATATGATCTTATTATTTAATTCCAACGTATCATCTTTTCTAATCACTTCGAACAATTATGACAAAAGAACACCCTCGATAATTTATTCTTAACTCAGAGTTTTCCAGGTTAAAATTCTTTTTAGACATTACTAACGAATTATTAGGAATTTTCCATACAAAAGTAGGATCTCAACCATTAAATCGGTAATTTATTGGTTTAAGAATAAATTCTCATGTTACTATCTCATTCAGAGTCAACTTGGACTATTTTTACCTTTCAAGGGAATTTTCATAATTTATTAACCATATAATTTCGGTATTAACTCTTAACGAAAATAATTATACTTTAGCGATCCAATGGTTAATTGCTTTCTCGAACATTCTTTGATCTCGAAATGATTCCTTAACAGACTTCTAATATCTTGCATAAACCTTATTGGGTTAAAACCTGATTATCCAAATTTCCAAGTAAAACTAACATTTCTTATGCACATCTGTAGTTTTCTCATATCAATATATCCTTTCAAAGTTATTAGTCAACTTCTAGGGACAATTCTTGCCATCTTACATCATAAGGGTATTTTTGTAATTTTACCCTACCAGAATATTCTCCTAATTTCCAATCCAAGTACCTTTGATGAAATAAATTATAATTTACATAACCAGACTGATTCATTTATCAATCACAAAGCTTGTAGTTTAATTCCAATTGTCCTCCAATTTCTTATATTAGTCATTCGATCCGTAATCAATTATCGAATTTCTACCGCATTCATATCGAGTGTATAAATTAATCAACTCCACAAAATGATCAACATTATCTTATTCATGCATTTACCAATATCAACATGTTCCATAAAGCATAAAGAGGTAGTAAAGTATTACCTCGATTTCCGTCCAATACTGATCAACCATAAAAATTCCATTCGAATGCCTTTGATATTCAATTCAACTTCCAATAATTCCTCAGATACATATCAACATAAATTATATAAAAAACAGAGCTTAATTATGATAAACAGATCGAATCAAGCGATAAATCAGTGAAAAACAGCTTACCGGGTTCGAATTTGGCAAAAAGGACATCGGATTCAGATTCAGGTCGTCGAAAGCATAAAATATGACTTTTCAAAAATTTGATATTTTTGATCAAAATCAAAGTTAACGGGTTTGACCGGAAATTTCGAGGCCTTTAGCTTTGAATTTTGAAAAACGGACTGCAAAATCGGATTTGGAACATCGAAAAATGTCAGGATAGGTATACTCAATCAAAGTCAAAGGTCGTTTAATGCTCGGTCAAAGCCCGTCAAAGTTTTGGTCAACACCGGTCAACGGTCAACGATCAACGGGTCAGGTCGGGTAAACGGGTCGGGTTGTAACCGGTCAAACCGGTTAAAACAGTTCCAAAACTGGTCAAACCGGTCACTTTTGGCTTCCCCACGCGTCGCGTGGGGGCGCGTGAACAGTACCCTGATGTCGAAAATTCCCGAAAAAATTCCTAAAAATTATTTTAAGCGATTTCGAGATACTTACAGAGCTCGGTTCAAATTTTTGAACGACGGAGAGCTCGATTTCAACGAATCAGAAACTTTGACAGCTTCACCTCCTCACGCGCCGCCGTCAACGGAGACCAAGGATGACACCGGCGGACTCAGAACGATGCAAGGAACACGATGGTGCGGGAGGTGTCGTAAACGGATGCTCGGATCGTCGTGAATCGATGAAAAACCAACTGAAATCGGGTTATTACCGATGATACTTCCGACTGAAATTAACGACGAACGGCGACGATTCATGACGAAAGGTTTGAGGGGTTTTGTTCCTTGCTCGACAACGAACACGATGGTGGTTTCGGCTCGTCGATCGGAGGTCGGACGGCGAATAGATCGGAATTGGAAGAAGGGTTAAGAGGAAAATGATAATCTGCAGAAAAACATACTGGAGGGGGTTATAATTCATTCTAAAAGAAAATGGGTAAACTATGAGTTTAGCCACTGAATTTTCTGCACTTCTTAAAACGGCCTACCAACTTTGAAATTTTACAATTTAGTCAACCGTTTCTTTCAAAAATACCAATTAAATCCAATACTTTATAATTTCTTAAATTTAGCCCCTAAATTGGGGTGTTACAAACCGACTTCGAAATAATCAATATTTAATCTAAAGTCAAAGCACACACTAGTAAATTAAAACTTTTCCAAAGATTAACAAAATATTTTTTTAAATCAAACTGAATCAAATATATTAATGTCAACTATATATATTCCATAATCCATAACAGTAAAAAATCAAAAAAGAAATTTAATAACCATGTTAATATTTTTAAAGTAATCCATAATAAGGTTGTCTAAACGACGTTATTAGAAAACCGAAAACCTAAATTTTTTAGTATTCCTCAAAATTTTCTTAATCATTAATTTACCAAATTAAACCAAAACTCGATACATGAATCCAAAACCAAATTGGTTATATATATATATATATATATATATGTGTGTGTGTGTTCTTAATATCAAATTCTAACCGATATACAAATTTCCCAACTATTGTGATAATATTATTAAAACCCAAAAATTCAAAAGCAATTAGATTATTCTAATTCTTTCGAAGATACATAAATTGCGCAAATCAAAAGAAAATTGAAACTGCTTCAAATTCATATGCAAAAAAAAAATCCAAAAGCAATTGAATTACCATGTAATGGTTTTCCAAATCGACGAGCAGAAAAAGAAAATCATTAATGATTGAACTTTACAATTCAATTGTTCACCGCTAAATTGCTATTCCAATGTCCCTAAACTTTCATAGCAACTCAGTATATATACGACAAATTGAAAGGTGTTTTAGACCCCAAATTCAAAAAAAAAAAACTAACAAGACAATTTGTAATACTCCAAAGTTTTGGCAAGTGACCAAAACATAATTTTTAAAAGTTTTGTAACTGAAGTATAAATTTTGAAAAAGTTTAAGGACCAAAGTGATAATTTTACCAAAAAAGAATTTTTATCCCGTAAAAGAATAGTTCACCCTCATGAATGGTATGTATATTTCTTTTAGATTTTGACATGGAATCTGCATTAAATGTTATAAAGCGATAAAGTTCGATAGAAAATTCGGATAATCGGATCGAATTGGATGTAACACCCCAATTTAGGGGCTAAATTTTCAGAATTATAAAGTAGTGGATTTAATTGGTATTTTGGGAAGAAAATTGAGGATTAAATTGAAAGTTTTCAAAACTTGTAGCATGTTTTAGAGTTGAAGGAAACTCATAGACCAAGCCCTGAATTTACCCAAATAGTGTCGGCAACATATGTTATATGTGTGATTTATGTTTTCAAAGCAGAAATTAATTTCCCAAATTTCCTCCTCCAACGACTAACTTCCAAACTCGATTCCGACGCCGTCCGACTTCAGATCATCGATTTGAAAACACCATCGTGTTCGTCATCAATCGATGAACAAAACCTTAAATCACTTGAAGCGAAACACTATCAAATGCCATGAATTTCAAGTCAAAGTTTTGACTTTTTTTAGCATCACCGTCGAGAAAATCTTAAATTTATCGCCGATCGTTGCTCTGTTTTCGACACCTCCCACACCATCGTGTTCCTTGTGTCATTCTGAGTCTGTCAGTGTCCTCCTTGTTTCCGTTGACGGCGGCGCGTGAGGGAGATGAAGCGGTCAAAGTTTCAGATTTGTTGAAATCGAGCTCTCTACCGTTCAAAATTGTGAACCGAGCTTAGTAAGTATCTCAAAATGCCTTAAAATAATTTTTAGAAATTTGTTCGGGAATTTTTGGAAACCCAAAGACGCCGCACGTGCCACCCCTTACGAGTGGGGAAGTCCTAGCCGTAGGGTGATATTTGTGTAAAAAGCTTAGGTGCTAGTTTTGTAAATATGTAAATATCTTTAAAAGGGTGCTAAATTTGTAATTAATTTCTATTAGGGTGATATTTGTGTAAAACGGTTGATAGTTGACCTGCGTTGACCGTTGACCACTGTTGACCAGAACTTTGACCGACGTTAACCGGGCGTTGAACGACCGTTGACTTTGACCAGGTATACCTATTCTGACGTTTTTCAACGTCCTGAATCTGTTTTTGGGGTCCGTTTTGCCAAATTCGAACTTGATAAGTTGGTTTTGACTAATTTATCACACAATTCGATTTGTTTTTCGAAATTAAACTTCGCTTTTATGTAATTTTTGTTGATATGCATCTGAGGAATTATTGGAAGATGATTTCAAGATCGAGGGCGTTCGAATGGAATTTATATGGTCGATTAGTATGACACGAAAATCGAGGTAATACTTTACTATCTCTTTATGCTTTATAGAACATGTTGGTATTGGTAAATGCATGAATGGAAATGTTTGGTCTCATATGTGTAATTAATGAAGTTCTACACTCGATACGAATGCGGTAGAAAGTAGGTAACTGAATATGGCTCAGATGACTATTATAAGAAATTGGAGGACAGTTGAAATTAAGTTACAAGTTCTGGAATTAAGTGATAAAGGAATCAACCATGGATATGTAGATTATAATTTATCTCATTAAAGGTACTTAGATGATAAATTATAAGAATATTTTGATTAGGTAAAATTATGAAAATACCCCTATGTTGTAAAATGATAAGAATTATCCCTGGAAGTTGATTAAATAACTCTAAAAAGACTTATTGATCTGATAAAACTATAGATGTGTATAAGAAATGCTAGTTTGCTTGGAAAATTTGGATAACCAGTGTTTAACCCCAAGAGGGTTTGTGCAAGAAACTAGAAGTCTGTTAAGGGAATCATTTCAAGATCAGAGAATATTTAGGAAAACAATTAATCATAGGATCTCTAAATTATATTATTTTGGTTAAGAGTTAATACCGAAATTATCTGGTTAAGAAATTACGAAAATACCCTTGAGAGGTAAAATAGTCCGAGTTGACCCTGAATGATAAAGTACTTTCAGGATTCGTACTTAACTCGATTAAGTATGGTTTTGATTGTTAAGATCCGAACTTAGTACAGAAAATTCCTGATATTCTATTTGTAAAATCTGAGAAGGCACTTGACCCGAAAATATCCGAGTTATGAGTAAATACCTGAAGAACATTTTATCGGGGGTGTTCTTTTGACAGAATTGTTCGAATAGACTGAAATAAATGATAAATTTGAATCTAATAATAAGATCGGACGGAAAGAAATGATTGAAATACATTGAATCTATAAAATAACCAAAATACCCCTATAATAGAAATAACTCAAGAATATCACCCAACTCAAGAATAATTGGATATCCTCGAGCTTTGAAATTTATGGAATAAAACTTAGCACTAGAATGACCAAAATACCCTTATGGCCTAGACTAAGTAAATGTTTTGGATTAATTAAGAAATTCAAATAAACATGGATGTGGTACTGCTCTTAAAAGTTATGGATCACATATTAAGTCGAACAAACAAAATTAATAATGTTATATCAGTACCTGAACGACTTATATGTCACTTGAATGTGTGTTCGTATTCATAAGTTTGGCTCGATGATAATTTTGGAAGTATGCAGCTTAGCTCAACTGTAGATCGCATTCAATACTAAGAATTTGATATTCGTTAGACAAATAAACTACGAAGACCAAATTGAACTGAACATAAATACAATTTGTATCTGAAATTCAGAAATGTCTGAATTACTCTGGAAAATCTCTGAAGTAACCCAGATAAAATTGATTGTTAAATGAACTAAGTAACCTCAATGACTGAGGATTAAGTAAGTGATTTGGATAAGTCTGGAAACTCTGGTGAGTTTACATAGTGTACCATTACTATGGGTAATAAATCACGAATCAAATACGTCAGCATTTCTTAATATTGTTGAAATGTGGAAATGAAATAAAGACCATTGGAAGATCTATTCAGCGATGATTATGGGGATGATCTATGGATATACATTCTGATATTAAAAAGCGAATACCCTGGAAGGATAATGAATTGACTTGTTGACATGCATCAGTTTGGGAGTTTTGTAACTCAACTTGTTTGATAATACGATCGATAGTCATAAATTATAAATGACTTGAATCTCCATTCCTCCTTTATTAGCTCAAATCACCTCAGACATTCGTGAACGTTTTCTTGATGCATATGAAAACATAGTGAGATTTTTAAAGTATCAGCTTAAAAAGTTTGATTTGATCGGTTAGTAATTGATTCTCTTCAATATGACCTTGTTCCTAAAATTCTATCAAATTGTTCAAGTTTCAGGTTATCCATACTGATAACTACAAAATGCTTCTGAAAAGTACTTGGATTCTCTAGTGTGTTCCCTATATATTAATAAATTGTTTTATTGTTTTAACATGTGGTACACTGAAATCTATGGTTACTGATTTATGGATGTACCGACTTAACGGTGATGGTTTATGGACCTAATGTGACTCTTAGGTAGGCTCTGCGACCCTGAGATCATTCTCGAGTAGGCCCTACGGCCCTAAGATGTGTTCTTAGATAGCCCCGTGGCCCTGAACTTTCTTGGGTAGGCTCTCAGGCCCTAAGATGTTCCCTTAGGTTAACTCTTTATATAATGGTTTTAAACTACAAGTTTAAAAAGCTCCACTACAGTATGATTTCTGAGATTTTCTGAACTATCATTTGATTAGTGTACCTATTATGATTTTATCGTATTGTTGGAACACAATAGACATACTATTTGATCTCCTGAAAATGTCATTCTATGAATGCTTTCTATGAACTGAGATATTCATGGCTTTTATTCGATGAACTACCAATGGAACCCCAGATTATACAGAAAATTTGTATATGGCTGATTCAATAAAGAAATTATAAGGCTTTACATTTATCTACATGTCATGTAGCATCATCTGGTAGTTCTGTATTACTGAGTTTTCCGAAGTTTACTCTATTACTCACCATTACAGGTTAAAAGAATTTTACCAATACAGTTATCGACTTCAGTAAGGGAGTTCTTCCGGCATTTTTTGTAGAGTATGGTACATATGATTAGGGGGCATGTACTTGTATTTTGTTTTATATACGAGTTTGGAAATCTGTTTTATTTCAAATACTGATAAATTTTATTTTGTACTCATAAATGATTTTATGAGTTTACATGTTTTGATAAAAGTTTAAATTTTCCGCTATTTTTACGGTGGGTCGCTCCGGTGGCCCTAATGTGACACTCCAGATCAGATCGGGTTATCCGCATCGGTCTAAGGGGGTTACATTGGAAATTCAGGAAATTTTGAAGGATGACATTAAAAGTTTAATAATGTCATTTCCATATTTTATTTTAGTAGAATTTAACATGAATTTTTATATTTAAGTTGATTTTTCATATTAAATCGGACTGTTGGATTAAAGTGGTAAGAGTGTGATTTTTGAAAAACAAAGGTCAACAATTATGTTATGAAAAGGATTTAGTATCAAAAGAATTATTATGAATTTTATTATGAATATGATCCTATGTTAGTATGATACTAATATATATTTTGAAACATATGTGTTTTGCTAATGTTATATTTACATATTATGAGCAAATCGAGATCGAAGCGAGTTAAAAGCAAAGGAAAAAGTACAAGAGTAAAGGATATCGACACTAAATGTTTGCTAGTGAGGCATTAAAGTGAGTGCATTCTTACTTGTATTATTATATATGATGTGAGAAAGACATGCGATAAGTCAACCTCGAATGGTTTGAAAGCAAAAAAATATTTAAATCGTATATTTGATCTATTTTCATATTGATTTACCAAAAAGGTATTCATATGATTTTGGGTATAAAATTACCCAATACATTTTAAAGATATTTTTTATTAAATTGTCTTATGAATGATTTTAGGTATGAACTACCCAATGCACTTTTCTATAATATTTGAATCTATTAGTATCTGTGGATACTCCTGATAAGTGAATGATATATGATCTTGTTATAAAATCTCATTGTATATGCATTGAGGTTTGTTGGTACAACTGGCATGCCATGGGGTGGAGTGTTTATCGATCAATCTTATATGGGTACATTTGTGTACATTACATAGAGAGGGAGGATAAGATACATTTTATGAAACATATGTGATATGTTGTCTGCAGATATAATATGCTAGTGTGATGTATCCCGATTATAAGTATAGTGTTGTGTTTCTACAGTACATGTACTGGTATTATAGGGCACTATAAGTGCAAACCACTCATATGTATGACTCACGTACCATGCATTCTCATTTATCATACAGTGTGTTGTGATATGAAATGAAGTGGAAAAGTTCTCATTTATCATATATTTAGCTCAAACAATGTCTCTCAATGAGGGAAGGTGATGCATAATGGTTGTTGTACGAAAGTTGTCGCAGTTAGTTCTCGGATTGTTCGATCACCAATCGAAATTGATTCTTCATAGAATTCAAAGTGCGTCTTGGCGTCAGAGACATGTGTCTTTGGATTATATTCTGGATTTGATTCGGACTACTGTTGTTGTTGTTGTCTTCTTTCTCGAAGCGTGCATGCGTATGTTCTTCGGGCAAATGCTTTGACCTTAGGGTCATACTCTACTAGTTCACCTGAATTTTTCCTAGTCATAAATCAAAACAAATTTTTATCAGTAATTTATTGAATTCCCCGGAAACGACGCTAATTTGGTCATAATTTTTCAAATAAATAAGTCTTTTTCTTAGATAAATAAGTTATAAACGTTGTATAGAGAAGAAAGCGTCGATCCACAGGGACTTAGAAATTTTAAATGTAGATTTAATTAATCTTTAACCAAGAAATCTGTAAGAGGAAAATAAAAGGGGGTTTAGCAAAATAAACTAAAAATAATAAAGCAATAAAAAAGAAAAATAAATAATTGGAAGTAATTATGATAAGTGATAACCTCCAACTTTGCTTCACCACAATTCGTCTCGATCATTGAAATATATTTTTACTTTAGATACTTGTCGGTTATAGTCTACAAGGCTCAACCCTTGTAACTTACTTTATCTCTAGTGAACTAATCTTCCAAAGTCAATCCTTAGAATTTAGCCCTTGTTTGGATTAACCACGACTATTGAAGTTAACATCAAGTTTTTTTTAATGATGGAAAAGCTCATGCTCGAATTATGGTGTCTCGATGAGAATTGAAGCCGATCTTGATTTCCCTTAATGGACTGCCACTAAGTGTGTTATGAGGGAGTTGAATTTTCTACAAGCTGACTCTTCTCCCCAATGGTAGATCAAAATTTCGATCAAACCAACACGCGCTCTTTGGATTGAAAATGTTGAGATGTTTAAAGGAAATGCCGATTACCAATCCTAGATTATCAAAAATCAAGAAAGAAATATGAAAGTGTGGAGTGTTTTTTTTCATTTCTCACGAAATGAATTGGGTCGTCGCTCATTTATCGACTAAATTGAAGTTTAGCTAAGCATGATAGAAATCATACTTAGCATATAAAAGAAAGAAAGAAAATAAAGAAGATGAAGAAGAAAAATAATCTTTATAAAAATCTCAAAGCAAATAAAAGCCAAAATCAATACATCTGTCAAGTTTCACCTTAATAGATATTTATAGCTTGAGAAAACCTAAAGAAAATAAAACACCTAAAGATAATTCTAAGAACATTCAAATACTTAAATCCTAATTAATAGCAATCTAAAGTCCTAAATAATAGAGAGATTGTTCCTAATTAAAATAATAATTCCCAAACATTTAAATTCAATTACAATTCTTAAGCCTTCAAAAGTTTTCGTCTGCTTGTCATTCCTTCTTGATTTTATTAACTAGGTCACCTTCTAGAAGTTATTGCTGACTATACTGCATATTCTGCCACTTTGACATCGTTATGCCCAAATTCATGTCCATGTGTCTAGCCTTAATTCCAGAAAATAAAAAAATGCACAATTCACCCTATAGATATTGTTTTCTGGAAAATAGAGTCCTGTACAGAATTGAACATAAATGACCCAAATTAGCAATATCAAAGAAATAACAAAGACTAATTAAAAAATATTAATAAAAAAACTCATAAAATTCCCCATCAACGGCTCCAATTTGACAAGCGTCATAATTTGTCAAATAAATAAGTCTTTTTCTCATATAAATAAGCTATAAATGCAACATAGAGAAGAAAGGGTTGATCCGCAGGGATTTAGAAATTTCTAATGTTGATTTGAATTGATCTTTAACCAAGAAATCTATAAGAAAAATAAAGAATGGGATTTAACAGAATAAATTAAATAAATTGAAAAATAAATAAATTAATAATGCAAGAATAATAAAAGATTGAAAATAATTGTGATGAAAGATAGCCTCAAACTTCGCTTTGCCTCAATTCACCTCGATCATTGAAATAGGTTTTACTTCGAATATTTACCAATTACAGTCTACAAGACCCAACCCTTTTAACTTGCTTTTCTCACTGGTGAACTATTTTTCCAAAGTCAATCCTTGGAATTTATCCCTTGTTTGGATTAATGTTAACTATCGATGTAAACAATAATGATGTGTTTTAGTACTAGAAAAGCCCGTACTCGGATTATGGTATCTCCTTGAGAATAGAACTCGATCTTGATTTCCCTTGGCGGACCATCGCTAAGTTTGTTCTTAGGGAGTTGAATTTGTTACAAGTCGAATCTTCTCCCCAACTGTAGACCATAACGTCGATCATGCCAATATGCACTCTTTGGATTAAAGGTGTCGAGATGCTTGAAGGAAAGACCGATTGTTAATCCTATGTTATCGAAAATCAAGAAAGAAATATGAAGACGTGAAGCGCTTTTTCAATTTTCACGAAACAGATTGAGTGTCGCTCCGTTATCGGCTAAATAAAAGTTTAGCTAAACATAATGGAAATGATACTTAACATGTGGAAGAAAGAATATAAAATAAAGAAGATGAAGAAGAAAAATAATCTTTATAAAATTCTCAAAGCTAATTAAAGCTAAGAAAACAATACATTTGTCAAGATTCACCCTGACGGGTATTTATAGCTTGAGATATCCTAAACAAAATAAAAAAACCTAAAGGAAATAAAACTCCTAAAAATAATCCTAAGAATATTGAATTTCTTGAATTGTAATTGATAACGATCTTAAAGTCCTAAACAATAGTAAACTATAGTTCTATTTAATTAAATAATAAATCCAAAATATTTGAATTCAATTGTAATTCTTAAATTCCAAAGAATTTTCATCCGTTCGGCCTTCTTCCTTGATTCCACTGACTGGATCACCTTCTAGAAGTTAACCCTGATTGGACTATAGATTCTACCACATTGTCATCGTCATACTCTGAGTCATGCCCATGTATCCAACATTGATTCCAGAAAATAAATTAATTTTTTTACAAAATTCCCCTTTTAAATTTTATTTTCTGGAAAATAGAGTCATGCATAGAATTGAACATAAACGACCCAAATTAGCAATATCAAAGAGATAAAACAAAGTAATTAGCATCAAAATATTAACAAAATAAAACACTCATCAGAAGTTATGGATTAATTGCATCTTTAAGGAATTCTTTAGAAACGATCAAAGACTTGAGTTTTCGATTTCTGATAGCACCATTTATGTAACATTATTTTATGTTAATTTGGATAATGTCGTGCAATCAGAAATTCTAGTTTGACTTTTGATTTTTATAGAAATATTAAATTTTAATACTAATATTTATTTTGAGACGGCTTAATTAAAGCAATAAGACGTTAGAGTGACCTCAGTTATGGAATATATTTTATTTTAAAATATGAAGGCTTACGTGCATGTAACTTATGATATGTTAGCATTGATTGACCCAAAGGAAGATTAATAGTTGATATAATATTATGTACAACTTTGATAATAAGCATGTGATAATTATTCGGTTTGATGTGTGAGTAATAAATCCGCGTAAAGGAAGATTTTTGCTTGACATGTTCTTATTATCAGTGTTTGATTATTGGATCAGATATCACTTACGGTGAATATATTGTCTAAATATGAAATATTAATGGAGTATTTTATATCTTGATATAAGGTTTAAGTGTATTCAAATTTATTCTTATTTTGGTTATCGTTTAGTTTAATTGAAAGATAAAAAATTAAGAGAAATTGATTGGTTGACAATATTTATATGATTTTATTTATATTCTTAAAGTAATATATGCATATATTCAATTCAGTTTGATTAAAATATCATTTTTTATTTTTGTTTAATATAATATATATTTTGAAAAAATTAATTCATATTATGGCTATATGTGATATTTTTGATAGATTAGTTGAAACATAATGTCGCCAAAGTGACCTCTTTTGTGTAGACTAATTTATTTAAAATATCAAGATGATTATGTGTTTCTTGTTATTCATGCATTTATTAATGGGCTCAAAGGAAAGTTAATATTTGATTGGATTTTCAAGTGACACATGTGGTAATAATATATGACAATTATAAGGTATTTTATGTGAGCATTACACATGTGGATTTTCAGTTTTTGATTACTACAACAAGATTATCGTTTACTGTTAATGTTACTGTCCAATGACTTGATGTAGATATAGTGTGTGGTATCTTGTAATGAGAATTAGCTATAATTTTGAATTTATTGTTTTCTTATGTGAGCTTGTTGTTTGTTTTGTTCATCTAATTCTTTTGTTGTCACAGTTTCTGTTAATATCAATTTTATTCTCATGCTTCATGAGACAAATTTCAAGTAATAGGAAAATGCACTTACATAAAGTTTTGGTTGTATGAACATTAACTTTGCACTAAGGAAAGAACAATTTCAACCTCTCATAAGGATAACATCCTTAATTAGTATAAGGAATTTTTTAGAGGTAAATTTGTTCTAATTGCATAAGTTTAATGGTCATGAATCACAATATTTTAGAAGCCTTTATGGGCACATAATTTGAAAACGTTATTTAGGTAAATGATTTCCTTGACGAAATTGAAAAATATTTTTTCTCAAAACAATAAAATTTAAATTACATTACTTTTTGACTTCTTTGATGTCTTTAAAGTATGAAGGTCAAGGAAATATGAGGAAGTACATTATGAGTATGTTTCATATTACTTCAATACTTAAGGAACTTAAGATCGAGTTTTTCTAAAAGAATTATTTGTTCTTGTGATTTTAGTATAACTTCCTATAGAGTTTAATCAACTCAAAAGGAGAAATGTGCTCATATTTCAGTATGTGTAAGAGAAAGAAATGTTGAAGCATAATAGGTTTGAAAGTAATCACTTGAAAAGTGTATATAAAGATAAGGACAAAAATAAAACCAGAATGAAGTTATTAAGGGTCCAACTAAAAATAGACAATAATATGTTATAGGGTTGTTATATTTTATAATGAGTTAGGACATATGAGAAGAAATTAAATTCTAAAACAGTAAGTAACTACTTTGATTGCAATAACGTGATTTAGTGGTTATAAGTTTTGTGAGCTCATAATTAGGAATATTTTTAAGATGAGATCTATAAAATTATTTTTGAGGATGTTGAGTTTGGAGGGAGAAATAAGGTTTAAGTAATTGATTTGAAGGAGAAATTGAATTATAACTCAATTCCTATTATTATTTTTGATGATATCCATATGTTTATGCATATCGTTAATCAAAAAGTGAATATAGAATCTCAATAAGGTTATTTTGAACAACTTTCCATTTAAGACGATAAATCATTTCGAAAGAACAAACTCAACAACCTCAAAAAAATAAGTGTCATTAAGAAGATCCACGATATGAGACAAAAAATATTTAGATTATTATGTTTTATTTCTCCAAGAAATAAGGATGACAGTGGAATGATGGAGGATGATCTAATCAACTTTCGTCAGTCATAAAAGTTTTAACTCTCATAAGTGAATTAATGTCATGGAAGAAAAATATAAGTTATATACGATATAATAAAGTTTAATAATGTGTCTCATTACGTGAAGGTGCAAACCTAATTGGTTACAAATTGATATTTAAAATCAAAATGGATGCAAAAGGTGATGTTGACAGGTACAAGAGATGTCTTGTATCTAAAGGATATACTCATGAAGAATGAATGTATTAATTTTGTAGAGGCTTTCTCTTTTGTTTCATTGAAATACTCTTTCAGGATAATATGATACTTGTTGCTAATATTTAATCTTGAGTTGCATAAGTTGGATTTCAAAAAAAAATGTTTCTCAATGGTAACATTATTGAGATATTTTATGAGTTTAAATCGCATTAATTGTATAACAAATTTCACACAGTGATTATCTCACTTTGTTTTGAGATGAATTTGGTTGAAAACTGTATATACTATAAGTTCAATGAGAGTAAACCAAATAATACCCCTTAATGTTAAAGGAAACAAGTTTAGTTTTGACCACGACCCAAAGGATGATTTTGAAACTAAGGAGATTTAGAAAGGTTCCTTATGCTTCAAAATAAATGACGAATTTAATATATACTCAGGTTTATACGCATTTAGACATATCATATGATTTTAGGATATTAAGCAGATATTTAAGCAATTTAGGTATGAATTGTTGGATAGCAACCAAATTGATTTATACGATACATTTAAGAACAAAAATATTACATGTTCACATATTAGAGGTCTAGTAAGGAAGAGATTATCAGGTTTATAAACTCCTAATTATTAGAATATGGATGCAAATTTTTGTTGCGTGAATTGTTAATTATGGATTGGTAAAAAAGATCACTTGAGTTCATTTGTGACAATAAAGTTGCAGTCCTTTATTCCATATACAACAAAAACACCTTAAAGTCTAAGCACATAGATATTATGTTTCTCGTTGTTAAAAAATTAAAGTGGTTATGTGTTTATAGAACATATTGGTACAAACTCATTATTGCACGCTTACTAAGAAACTGCCACCCTAGGTCTTTCAGGAGCACACTACTTATGTGGGTGTAATATTATATTTTAGGATATTTAGTTTAAGTGGGAGTTCGTAATTTAAATGCTCGTTTGTTATAAACACAATTTTAGTTACTTTAATTTAAGGATATTTATTTTAAGGTTATTTTCTATAAAAATAAAGTTTATTTTTGTTTAACCACATTCTGGTTTTGGTAAAATTTGATCTCACTGATATTTAAAGAGGACTAGTTGGAAATAGACACATGTGATTCACATTAAATGTAATTTTCATGCTACGCTCCATGATTGATCTATATCATTTGACTGTATTTATATACATGACTATTGATGGGCCTAGACATGATTGATATGACGAATACCGCTTTGATCTTGTATGGATATAGTTGATGGACGAGATTGTTATAGAATACGTATTGTATAAGGTTATACATTTATCAGGAAACATATGTTGCCCAAGTGGGAGATTGTTGGATTTAAGTGACCAATTATGTTATAAAGTCATAAGGTATTATAAGTGTCATGGAAATAAAAATGTAGATATTATTAATGTTGTATTTACAATTCGATGAGGGACGGAGTTATAAGTAAATAATTGATTCTTAAATCAGCTATATAAAGGGGTTATGGCCCTAGAAATAGAAAATCTCTTATTTACTCTTATTCTCATCAGAGTGTTTATACTTAAGGGAAATTTATCTTCTTGGAAGATCAAAGAAAGATTCAATGATTTCAACTTATCTATCAATTTAGGTACGCTTTCGCATCTACTACTTTTATCGATTTGACATGGCTAGATTCTAATTATTTTTTTCATATTTATTATAGTTTGGTTCTAACATATATCACTTTTTTTATGTTCTGATAAATTTACGTCATATAGTTCTTTTAATATTATATATTTTGGTTATTTCTAATACACGGTACGGAATAATGCTTTTCTTTTTATTTATCTATCTATTTATTAAAAATTTTGTTTTGGATGTCAAAAATGTGTGGCCGTGTTCGCTTTGGCTTGTGTTTTAGTTTGAGTGCTTTTAGTCAATAAATATTTGGGTAAATTATATGTTTAGTACATAAACTATTAGTTTTAATCTATTTTAGTATCTAAATTTTAATATTTTAAAATCATACATGATGTTTAGTTTTTGTTTCATTTTAGTATCTTGCTAAAAATTTAAAGTTTAAGTATTAAAACAGACCAAAATTGATAGTTTAAGTACTAATTGTGTTAAGTTATTAACGGCAAGATACTAAAATGAAATTAAAAAAAAAAACTAAACTTAAGTACAATTTTGAAAAATTGGAAGTTTAAATATTAAAACGATCCAAAACTAATAGTTTAGATACAAAATATGTGATTTACCTTAAATATTTTTATACACATCTAATCTAACCCAATTCAAATTATAAACTTAGTCCAAAGTACAAACCCAAAAATTTATATATAAACCCAACGCAATGTAAACCCAACTCTATTAATAGTTGGCATCCGTTAAATAAAGTGTATATTATACATTTTATTACCCAATTTTTTCTTAATCTTATTTTGGTTATTTAATAAATTTTAAATTATTTATTGAACTTTCATTTTATTCTCATCTTAATCACTTGAGCATTAAAACATAAATCACGATAACGTCGAAATTATTATTTTTCAGTGCCTTCTTCAATCACTCAAGATACTGATGAATTCATCTTGTTGTATCCTACCACCATATCACTTTATATAAAACAAATTAAATCAAAATTTCTGATAGTTTTGTACCCGCACTTAAACATTGTATTTATACAATACCTAGTAGAAGAACATAAAGTCCTTGAATTTAGTTTTAGGGTTCTACAATATATTCCACACCTCTCTCAAGTTTAGAGGCAACAAATAAAGAATATATCCAAAGCTCTACAAAGTCAATTATTCTAAGGAACCAACCAAATTAAATAATCAATAAGAAAAGTTGCTTACTTATTTTAATTCAATTTGTTAAATCTCCCACTTATTTTGGATTAGTGTCAATGGACACAGAGATTCTCAGGTCTCACCATTTTTTCGTTATGGGGTAAGCTGTAAACAAATAAGTGGGCGGTCCAAAGGAAAAGGGCACATTCTTGCCCGCTTTAGGCTACTATAATATATATTATATTTTCATTTCTGCTCATGATTTTGCTTTAACTAACTTTTCATGTGTTTATGGTCCCATTTCTTCTTTGGAGAGGGAACCTTTTTTCCTCTCTATGGTATAATTGACCCTACATTTTCCTATATTTGTGTTATTTTTCATTTCGTTCATTTATGATCTATTAGATTTTTATATTAATTTAAAGTTTTTTAATAGTTTAAGTGATTTTAATGTAATATTTAATTGTAATCTGTTTTACACATTGTCATTCACTACATCAAAAGTGTTCTGTAGCGGCGTTTTTAGGGTAAACGCCACAAAATTTAAGCATGTAGCGGTGTTTACAATCGAAACATCAGAAAATGCTACTTTAGCGGCGTTTTTTCAATAAACGCCGTAATAGAGTGGTAATTTAGCGGCATTTATAGCTCAAACGCCAGAATATAGTTGTTCATAGTGGCGTTTTTTCAAAAAACGTCGTAATAGAGTAGTAATTTAGCGGTGTTTTTATACAAATGCCGCAATAGGATTGTTTATAGTGGCGTTTGTCTAACAAACGATGCTATATATAAGTAATTTAGCGGCACTTATCAAACAAACGCCGTAATAGAGTTGTTTATAGTGGCGTTTGTGCAAAAAAAATGCTGTAATAGAGTAATAATTTAACGGCGTTTTTCTTACAAATGCTGTAATATGTTTGTTTACAGTGGCGCTTTTATAAAAACGCCGCAAAAGCATGTACTACAGTGGTTTTTTTTAAAAAAACGCCGCAAAAGGGACAATATATGCTCTACCCTTTTCTCCTGTCCGATCCCTAAAATCATTTCTACGCTTCTTCCCTAAAGCATATTTCTCTGGTACAACAACAACCCTTACCTATTTCTATGCGACGTCATCCTCTGTCTATCCCGGCGACCAAATCGGCCCTCTCACCGACGAATAGTTATCTCACGATTGCATAGTTTGATCCCTTCTCTCACTACTGAACTTTTTCATTTATTCTTTGTTGGTATTTTGAAAATGGGGAAAACCCAGAAAGCTAACGTAATGGAGAAAAATAATAGCTTTCGAATAGGCAAAATAATAACTTTCAAATACCTATACATATCGTGTTACTGGTTTACTGCTTGGGAGCAGTGTTTTTCTGCTTTCGTGTAGAAAAATAATAGCTTTCGAATAGGCAAAATAATAGCTTTTCAAAACGTGAACAAATGGTTGTGATAGAAAGAGCAGGTGTTGCATTCAGTAAGAGAAATTCTAGTCTGAATGTCTACGTGGCGTCTTTGCTCTGACAATGGATCAAATTATGTTGGGAGGCTATCAATCCGAACTTGCCGTCGAAACTCGATGATGACCCGAAAGGCCCTCCTATTGTAAAATACCCTTCCATGGTCGATCTCCTAATTGAAGGTAATAAATAATCGCTGAAAGTTTATACCGCTATATTTTTATTTTGTACTCTAAAATTTCATAGATCGCACACATGTAGGATGTTTAAAGCTTATTGAGAACGATGATGATAGAAGAGTGGATAAATACCCGTTGTTTAAAACCGAAATTGGTAACTCTGTGTCGTTGAAAGAATCTTCAATTGCAAAAGCAATATCTATCCTAAATGAAGACGACGTTGCCTCTACTGATACTCCAAGTAAACATTTCTATCTTCTATTTAAAAAAAATTTTAATGTTTGATTCAGTTCCAAAGCCGCCTCCAATCAAGTTTCATACTGTAGGTGTAAGGTGGTTATCTGTTTCAAGTGAAGCAGTGTAACACGCAAGGAGTCTTCTTGGTGAACCGGATGTAGGGGATTTATTTGGTGAAATGGATGAAGAGTTTCTCCATATAGAGTTTACACAGAGGAAAAACTTAACGATGCGTCGTCAAACAAAGAAAACAACTTTCCTACGTCCTTTCCCCACGAAGGAGCACAATTAAATTCTAGTTAACAATATGGTGAAGACTTTTTATGCATAACTTCAATGTTTCTAAATTTTAATGTATTTTGTTGTTAAGTATTTTTATGTATAACTTATGTCTTAATTAAAATGTATGGTTGTTGGTAATTAGATAAAACTACATGATAGCTTATTTTTACAACAAACGCCGCAATATGTTCAACCATACATTTAATTTAATGTTTATCAAATTTAATTTATTATGTTGTTAAGTTTTATTATGCATAATTTTTGGCTTAATTAAAATGTATGATTGTTGTTAAGTTTTTTTAAAACGCCACTGTGTAGTAGATCAATAGAGGCATTTTTTTAGGATTGCCACTAACTTTAAGCATATAGCGGCATTTGTTGTAAAAAAAATATCGCAATAGAGTAGTAATATAGCGGCGTTTATACCTCAAACATCATAATAGGGTTCACATATAGTGGCGTTGTTTGATAAACGCCGCCAAAAATTATAACTTTAGCGGGGTTTTGGTAACAAACGCCGCAAATGCGTCAGACTTTAGTGGCGTTTTACAAGAAACGCAGCAATGGGTCGTACATTAGTGGCGTTTTTACAAAAAACGCTGCAAAAAATTATATATAGTGGCGTTTTTCTGTAAATGCCACAATTGCTTTTAACAAACGTGGCATTTTTTTTATTAAAAACGCCGTAATTAGTTATACATCAGCGGCATTTGTATTGTTAAACGCTGCAAAGTCAGTTTTAAAACTCCTGAAGCCCTAGCCATTTTTCCTTATTGTTTTGTCTAACGATTTGCCGATAACAATTTACCCACAAAACACCTGCAGCCATCTCCTTCACTGCGCCGTGCCTTCTTCGTCTCCGGCGTCGTCGCATTTCGCCATACCCAGGTTAGGCTTTGTTTATCTTCATTTGTTTGCCCTCTTCATTCGTGTGTTGATTCCTTCATTTTTGTCGCCCTTTTCCTCTTAGCCTCGGTTTACATAGCTAAAATCAAAGCATTACTCTCAAGGCTTGGCCTTGAACCCTCTAGAAGACATGTAGCTGAAAGAGACGATGAAACAGAAGTGAACACGCTCTTCACTGGTAGACTACAGTTCTCTCATTTTCCTCGAGTTTTCCTTCCATTTTCTCGTATTTCCTCAGTGCATTTCTTTTCTTATTCTTAATTTTTTTTGTCAAGATTGCTCCTTGAGTGGCTGGGTTATAACTTGTTGGTCGTCAGCTTAGAGTTTTGAGCCTATTCTGCTAAGGATTTCAACTGAGAAGAAATCAGGAAACCATCGGTCTTTAACTTTCCAGCTGGAATTCAGGTACTTTTAATCTCATAAATTTCTAGGATATTTGAAAACTTTAATCATTTTTTAATTTTGGGATTATTGGTTTGTTTTTATTTCCCGGGTCTCATTGGGGTATACGCTTGAGAGGCGTCTATGGGTGTTTTAATATGTTACTCAAGCTTGTTTATTTGGTCATTTGTTGAACTTCAGGAACATATTTTATGGATTTTCTTGTGTTCTTTTTTTAGAAATTTTAAGTTGAGAACACCATCTTAGACCACTTTGTTACTGGGTTCCACTTAGATTTGGGATTTTGGTACTCTATAGATTACTGAAACCTATAAGATTGTCATTCCTCTGCCATTTTACCTAGAATTGATCCCTGGTGGTGAAAAGAAAGTTATTTTAGCTATGTAAACCGATTGATACAAGTCAAAAGTTTGTAACTTTTAAAGTTAGGGTTCTATTTAGTTTTCATATTTAGTTGGGATTGAAGGGTTTTTAAAGCTTATTTGGTTGTAACTTACTGATTTTTGCAGGCTTCAGCAGTATAAGTTGGTCGAGATGAAGCTTCTTGCTCAGCAACAAGATCTTCGGGTATTGTATTGAGATATTTTTTTAATTTATTATTGACTATTTTCATATGTTGCATTTATTTTCTACATATAAAAAAAATGTGTGTTCCATTTCAATTTCTACGCATTTGTCTGTGCTCAATGTGTGGATAAATGTGATGTTTGCATCTAGAGTGTTCGACATGACATATACTAAGAAGGATGACACTCCTATAACTGCTGAAGTTGCAGAAATTATGGTACGTTTATTTGGTAGATGTTTTAAATTTACCTGACTTTATTTATATTTGTACCATGACATTTTTTATTTTAATTAATTATTCACTTTACTATTAAGAAAAATTGAGGGAGAAAAAGGCAGAGTATCATGCTATTGCTTCGAGTCAAGGTATTGTTAATGATGATGACATTGAAAACCAAGCTATTAATGACGTTTTGGGTCCTGAAAGATATGGTCGAGTGCGCTGTCAAGGATCATTCGTTACTCCCACCAAATATTTTGAATCCAGTTTATCACAGTACATGTCATCACAGTCTCAATCTTCCCAATTAGAAGTTAGTCGTTTAAAACAAAAGTTGGTTGAGATGGATCAACAAATGGCTAACATGAAAGCGGAAAATGAAGCAGGGAAACAGAGAGAGCAGCAGCGGAAGCAGCTAGAGCAGCAACGGAAGCAGAGAGAGAAGCAACATATCAGCAGAGATGTGAAGAATTTGAAAACGACTCAATGATATGATGTTGTTGATACAGAAAATGCAACCTCATAATCCACCATCATAGGCTCATTTATGTTAGCAACATTCTGTTAATGTTACTGAACCGTGTTTAACTGAACTTATATTACGTTAATGAAAATTTTTATTTATTATATTGGATTTGATGTTGCTTGTTATGGATATAGAGTTTCATGTTATTGCTGTCATGTTTGTTGGATAATGGAATAAGTTGAAAAAACAGATTTGGGGTAATCGAATAAAAATTTTAAATTGGTTAAATTCTGTGTTATTTAGCGGCGTTTGTAACAAAAAACACTGCAATATACCATACATTTAGCGGCATTTGTATCATAAAAACGCCGCTATATACCAGACCTTTAGCGGCGTTTGTATCCTAAAAACGCCGCTATATACCACACCTTCAGCGGCGTTTGTATAAAAAAACACCGCAAAATATCAATACCTGTTGCGGCATTTATGATAAAAACGCCGTTAAATCTCAACACCTATTACGGCGTTTGTGAAAAAAAACACCGCTAAACATCAACACCTATTACGGCGTTTGTAAAACAAACGCCGCTAAATATTAATACCTATTGCGGCGTTGCTATATATCGTGACCTATTGCTGCGTTTTTCGTTAACAAACGTCGCGAACTTTAGCGGCGCTTTTTGCGGCATTTGTGATAACGCCGCATGCGTTTTTTGCGCTATAGGTAAAAAAACGCCACAAAAAACTAATTTTACTGTAGTGATTTATACATAGACTGTCATGTCAACATAATGGGTCGTTATATTAATAATATAGTAACAATCAATGATAAATTTTATTGATGATACCGTCCAAAACATTCGACGATTACAATAATATAGTTGTAAAAGAAGTGCAACATTATTAATTTGAGACAAGTAAAAATGAATATTCTAGCCCGGTAGCCCCTCTAAACGTCTATAATGTATAATATATAAATATATAAATATATAATATATATTCATATCTGGCCATGACTTTGCTTTAACCAACCTTTTATTTGTTTATGGCTCCATTATCTTCTTTTGAGAGGGAACCATTTTCCTCTCTATGATATAATTGACCCTGCATTTGCCTATATTTGTATCTCTTTCATATCATATTGACGATATTTTAGATCTCTTATATTAATTTTAATTCATTAATTATTCGTATAACATAGTTTTAATATTATTATATTTATGTTTTTGTTGTGTTTCTAATTTTTAAGACTTCGTCCTAATTGATCCAGATTTAAACCACATTGATAATACATTATAGTAGTTAATTATTTGTATTATATAAAGGCAAAAGAAAAGTAAATATGCTTAGTGGAAGATGAGAAGATGACCCGATGAAGGAATTATACGTAGGGGACCATTACAAAATTGACACCTTGCTTTGATCTGTTTCCTTTGTCTTTTTCCTCTTATTCTTTCTCATTTTGCTAGTAAAGTAAACCCTGAAATATTGGACTTTGGACACGTGTAAAAACTTTTCAAAGGTGTTTATATATATATATATATATGCAAGGTGTCGCAGGAACAAAGACACCATGCAATGCAATAAAATTGGTCTTGTTTCTTTCGTCTGAGTTGTGAGCTTTAAATCTACAGACAAAGAGTATGTGGAGAAGGAAGAAGAAGAAGAAGAAGAAGAAGAAGAAGAAGAAGAAGAAGATATCAGGTATTGATAACCATTCCTCTTCTGGTTGTTCCTCGTAGAGGATTTTGAAGGGGTTTTAAAGGCAAGTCATTTGAGGCAAAGGGAAGGTTACGCCTTTCTTTCTGATATTTTTTTTTTTTTAAACTTTTATGTTCCATTTTCATTTCTTCATCTTTGTTTTCAATTCTGAGTTCAGAGATTCAGATCAAACTGAACTCATCGCTTGTTCTTTTCATTGTTTGTTGAACAAAAAAAATGGGATCTTGTAATGTCGCCTTTACCATTAAATTTTCTGCTGTTCCAGCTGATAAACGAAGGCCTGTTTCATATTACGAATAATATGTTGTATGACACAAGTTCCTCAGTTCCATGTTCTATCCGTTTAGTCTTTAAACACGTTTGCAGATATTGAATGTGCAAGACAAAATCTCTGCCTTCTTTCGTCTCGAAAGAAAAGCAGTGTCCCGCATATATTCGAATATGAACACAAAAGATACAGCTTCAAATAATGAAAACCTTGCAGCTCTTTGCTTTATTTATATTCTTAGTACAACAGAAGCTGCAAGGATCCTAAGACTTCCAAACACCAAATATGTAATGCTTGCAATAAATATAAGGCAGCTAGGTCCGACTGCAGAACTTTAGACTCTAGTCAAGTTCTAGACTCTTTTTCATTGCGTAAACCAAATATGTAATGCTTGCAGCTGGGACAACCTTCAGAAGATTAGGGAAAAGCCTTTGTAAAAACCTCTATAACCTTCATTCCGAAAGGTTTTCCAAAATACATCAGACATTCCGTTATATGCAACATCTGCGGTAGCACGTTGAGCTTGCATTCTGGGAAAACAAAGAAATCAACAATATGTTACAATGATACGGGGTTAACCCCAATTACCAGAACAAAAAGACATCTAGACATTATAATCATACCTCGTTTGAATAACCTGCAAAGGATAAACACAGGTTGCTCCCAAAGCTCCAGAAATTGTTCCACAGCCTAGTTGCACAAGTGGACCGAGTTCTATAAAAACATGAAAGGGTCATCAGAGAGCATTTTGAGTAAAATTCAGAAGAAACTCCCAAATTAGTGAAAAATAAGAAACAAAAAAAGCAGATAGAAAAGTACCACAATCTTGAAGAGTATATGAACTTGAAATATCTTTCAAAATAATAATAAAATAATAAAAATGTTATGTCATATGAAAATAATAATAAAATAATTTAGAGTGATCAAAATAGGAAGATTTAAAAGTTTAGTGAGTACATTAAAAAAATTGAAAGTGAAGTAAGTGAAATAGGAGATGGAATAAAGTTTGGTGAGAAATTGTGCATTTTATCCTATTATAAAATTGAAATATTTTTTTTGTTTTGGGTAAAATTACAAATTTGGTAACTAAACTTTACTCTTTCTCTTATTTCACTCATTGTGCTTGAAATATTTTCAAGTTCCTCGCTGGATTTAATGCATTGGATTTTTTTTGTCACTCAACCGTTAAATAATTAACGATGTTAAAATTGACTGTTATATAGGTGCAAAACAACACCGTTTTAGTGAATTTTTTTTTTAAACGGTGTCGTTTTTAGCGTCATTAACTATTTAACATCGGAGTGGCCAAAATGAGAGGGAGTAAATTTCAATGACAAAAAAAACACACAATGTATTAAGTTCAATGAGGAAATTGAAAATTTTTAGAGTTAGATGAAAAAATAGGAGAGAGAATAAAGTTCAGTGGTGAAATTTGTAATTTATCCTTTTGTTTTCTATCTACAAGATAAATCTAATTAAAAATCAATTTTATAAAAAAATAAATTTAAAATTCAATGGTTATCTTTAATAACGAAATTGAGATATTCAATTTAAATTCATTAATTAAATATATATAATTATAAAAAAATATAGCATGAAATTGGGACGACTTAACAGGGAAATGATCACGTGCTGCAGCCTTAATATACGGCTAAAAAAGACGTTACCGGTTTTGTTATTATTAAATAAAAAAACCGGTAAAAAATTACAGGAAATATTATTATTTCTATCATTTTTGTTATATTTTCTATCAGTTTTGTTATTATTGGGCAATTTATCGGAAATGTTAAAAAAATTGATATTTTAGGTAGAAATAATAATGTTTTATATAATTTTTTACCGATTTTATTTTTTAAATAATAACAAAATCAATAACATTTTTTTAATGTATATTAAGAGTGCCGCACCGTATAACTTCCCGACTTAACATCGATTGGGCTGACTACAATCTTCCTTACTATGCGCATGATATTTTTTTTCACAATTCCTCTTGCATTATATTATGGTATTAACTAATGGATTTTAAGCATGCAATAAAATGTTATTGAATTTTTGTTATCAATAATGGAGTAAAGTCCCATAGCTCAGCTTAATTGATTTCATATTAGGTTAAATTAATAACAGAAATCACTTTTTTTATTTAAATAGTTTCTACATTTTTATGATATAAAGATAACTCTTAGTTTCTTGTTGACATGAAAATTTTCAAACAAAATATTAATAATAACAACTTTTTATTTTTATAGATTAATAAATCTTATAATATGAATCGATTTTTTCTTTGAAATATAATAAATATAATTTTTGAATTAAATAAATAATTCAGATATTTTTAAGATGTGGATGAAATCTTTTAGTTAGATAAAAAATAATAGGAAGTTTTAAATTTCAAAGAAATTTTAATAGTTCAAATTTCTTAT
Source organism: Hibiscus syriacus (assembly GCF_006381635.1). NCBI lineage: Eukaryota > Viridiplantae > Streptophyta > Magnoliopsida > Malvales > Malvaceae > Hibiscus > Hibiscus syriacus. The sequence goes on from NW_024062606.1 coordinate 759,924, forward strand.
TCAGATCTATTCTTTTTTTTAATTCCCCATAAATATTATTATATTTAGTTCACATGATCCTATTATAAAATAAAAATATATGAATTTTAAAATATCATTTTATTTAATTATTAAATATTATTTTATTTAATTCACATGATCCTATTATTTTACAAAAATGGCTTCCATAATCTATATCATATGCATGTTGCCGTGTAATGTTGAAACGTTCATACATACACGCGTATATGCATATCACACTAATTTAACAACAAAGTTATTGAGATTCTTAGATGCTATACGGGCCAGAGCACATGAAAGCATATTCAAATCCCAATTGCTTCATAGCCATCTTCTCCCTCACGTTTAAGTCGATAATGAACGACGACAATGATTGCAGCAACCACACCGATCAAAGCTACCACTGCCCAAAGGATTGCTGACAGCAAGATGCCATCTTGTGTCTGCATCAGATGATCGTTTCATCAGAAAACATCGTAGCTTGCCCTCAATCGATGTTGTTAATAATCAAGAAGCCTCTTTGCAACGTACTTGTGACTAATGAATATAATCTGGTTAGATTATTATTGGATTTTCTTCATCAGTGTTTACCAGTTGAGAGATGGAAACTTACCCGAACAACTGCGTGCAACATGAGCATCTGCTTGGGCAGTTGGTCTGCCAGATGCTCAGCAACCATAATGTAGAACAGCCCCATGACTCCGGTATGATGTCTGATACTACTGTAATTCGACTCCAAAATCAATGTCTCCCCTTTCGATATCTCGATGGATCCCTTTGAGGATAGTAGGTAGGATATCATAAAATCTAATCTTAAAACTGCTTGAGCTATACTTTCTGGATTGATTATCTATTTAAATTATATCTTCGAGCTAGTGCTTGAAACCTATGTCATCGAATCAATGCCTGAAAGCAACGACGAATACCAATAGACATCACCAAAATATGACTAGCTCATAAAACTATTATTTTTTAACGAAAAATGTGAATTTAGAAAATATGAAATAATCACGTAATTATTTTGTAACTTTTAATAGTCATGAGATTCAACAAAATGCTCTATAATAAAAGAACTATTATGTAATTTTTAATAGTCAAAATACTCAATAAAATAATACAATATTGTTAGAGAATTATTTGTGTAATTTACCCGATATTCTATAAGATTTTGCCACTTGCTTTTGAGGATCATAATCCTAACTTGTATGTGAATAAATGATTACGGCCTATGGTAAAATAGTGCAAACATAAGTGCTGACTCTTGTTCCTTCTCGACAATGATTTTATTTTATACTAATATTTTCTCCCAAGTACGAAGTATCCGTGCTGAAAATGGCTTGTTGTGTATTAAGCAAATGGCGGTATTTATTGATGAGATCCCATTAGCAAAAGTTATATAGTGCGACAGTTTTAATATATAATTAAAAAAAATGTTATTGATTGTTTTATTATTTTAAATAATAAAATCGATAAAAAATTATTAGAAATATTATTATTTCTATTGGTTTTATTATTATTATTAATTACTGATATTGGTAAATACAATATAAAAACTCCCGTAAAAAATAATGTTTTAGATAGTATTTTACTAGATATGTTACCAAAACCGGTAAAGTACCCAATAATAACAAAACTGATGAAAATAATAATATTTTCGATTATTTTTTACCGATTTTATTAATTAAATAATGACAAAATTGATAATATCTTTTTTAATCGTATATTAAGACTGTCGCACGTCAACATTTCCTAAACTACAAACGGCAAGAGATCAGGTTACTCGTCACTCAATAACTAAGGAGAAAGAAAATATTAAATTATACCATAGGTCACTCATTTATAGTTAAGTTTGTAATTGGTCTATTGTATTTCAAAAAGTCAAAATCGGGTCACCTATCTATTGACTGTAACAATCAAATCATTGTACTGTTAAACGTGTAACACGTGTTGTCTTTCAGTTACAATCAGATCTCTAAAATATAACTAAATAACAATTTTTGTTATATACTTAACAGAAACATGATATGATTACTGTAATCAACAAATAAAGTGATTTGATTACAACATTTTAAAATATGATGACTCAATCATAAACTTTTCTCATAACGCAATGGATTGTATTGTAATATACCCAAGAAAAAGGTTCGAAATCGCAACACTAGTCGAAGTCAATAAGAGTCCGTTTGATAAAGCTTTCTTAAAAGCACATTTAGTTAAAAAATTCATTTTGATCGTAAAATCAATTTTAAATAAGTAAAAATAAAAAAAAAATATACGGTGAAAATAGTGGTTTCAAACGAACTGCAAAAACAAGAAATTTTAATTTTTTCATTTTCAACTTTGCATTTAGAAGTAAATTATAATTTTACCCTTACTAACGTATGAGTTTCACTCAATTATATATTTACATTTTATTTTAATAATTTAATACTAACATTCTTAAAATTTATTAATTTTAATAATTTATTTTAATAATTTAAAATAAATAAAATTTATTATTTATATATTGAAATATTAATAATGAGTTATACAAAATATATTTTTATTATAATTATATTTTTATTTGTATTTTTTATATTTTTGTTATAGTTTAAATTGATATAATTTATATATAATAATATTTTTTAAAATTTATTATACTTTAAATTGATATGATACATATATAAGTGTAAATATAACTTAAATGTTATATTTTAAATTTATAATCTAATGTCTATAATTCTCATTTTATCTTTTCAACTCACTTTTTAACTACAATCCTAGACAATTAAATTTTATACTGTATTTTTGTACACCACTTTTAAAGTTCGTTTCTACAACACCTTTAAAAGTCATTTTTCAAAAACTATACAAAACTAACCCTAAGATATAGATGAAAAGTTAGAACGTGTTTCGTTTCTCCAATTGTTTCTAGTTTCGATAAATCTAAGCCAATCGATAAATAATTAAAAAGTGTACATATCACAATCAGTGGTGGAGCCGCATGTTGTTGAGGGTGAATATTGAAATTTGAATTATTTTCAGTTAGTTATTTATTTTATTAATATTACGCACTCTGAAATTTTCATTGTGCTCACTCCATTCAAAAAATTTATGTTATTGATATAAGTGTCTATCCTTAGAAAGATTTTTGAATTTGTTACATATTGTAGTTAAGATTGTATGATTTATATCTAAATCGGTCAAATAGAATTTGATCTTGACATTTATATTTAATGTGATTGTTAAATGACATTCGATTGATAATGTCTTATGAGGATATAAATTTATGTTGTTTATTTGATATATTTTTATTTATTTTTTTTTTTAATTAAATGAATTTTTTTAAATAGTAATATTTGTTTGTAATATCTCTTAGTTATTAATAATGCACACCACATAACTGTTTAAACATGAGACTTCTAAGAAAAATAATAATTTATTTAATTATTAAAGTCGCTTGATGATTCAATTAAGGGTAAATTACACTATTCATCATTCAATTTTACTCTCTCTCTTATTTCACTCTTTATACTTTTAATTTTTTTCAATTTACTCACTAAACTTTGACACTGCTTATATTGGACACTCACTATACTTTTAAACATGAGACTTCTAAGAAAAATAATAATCTTTTTTAATTATTAAGGTTACTTGATTATTCAATTAAGGGTAAACTACATTATTCATCAGGGAACTTTACTCTCTTCAATTTTACTCACTATACTTTTAATTTTTTTTAATTTACTTATTGAACTTTGACACTGATTCTATTGGTCACTCTAACTTATTTTATTATTTTTTTCATGTGATGCACAAGTTTTATTATTATTATTATTATTATTATTATTATTATTATTATTATTATTATTATTATTATTATATTAATAAATAAAAATAAAAATAAAAAGTATATTAAACAAAATCTAAAATCATACTCAAAACCTCATATTCCCAAAAAAAATCAAACCCTAAATTACAAATCCCACCCTCACCCCACCTTCGACGGCCTGACCCTCGTTAACTCGCATCTTCCTTTTCAGTCATTCCCCGTCCATCTACAGCTTCATAGCGACGATTCCCATTTTTTGTCTGTCAAAGCTATAACATCGAGGCCAGCTTTCTTTCTCTTGCACTTCCAATGTCAATGGTTTTCATTTTTTGACTGTCAAAGCTGTAAATTTGAGCAAACTTTGTCTTATCCTTTATTTTGGATATAAACTGCTTTGGTTCAAGGAAGACGACAAAACTTTTTGTTTTAATATAAATTTTGCAGATGAAATTAAACGTGTTGCTTTTATTCTTGAAAAATGTTTGTGGGTTGTGGAAACAAGGTTGAGGCTTGAGAGCTGAATTAACAAGGCAGCCAAGGGTTAAAACGCGTGTGATACAGTCACCCAAAGCTTTGCAAGTTGCAGAGATCAAGGTGTTCTTTTGGATGATTAGCGAAGCCAATGAACTTACTAATAAGTGGATTGACGATCGTCTTCATGAGATTGAAAATGACCCTTTGATGACGGACGCTTTTCAAAGGATCAATGTTCAGAATCACAATATGTATCACACCCTGATTTTGGGGTTGAAACCTTTTAGTAATAATTTCATTAGTTTAATTGAAATGTTGACGTTAAAGGACTGAAATGGTTACAATACTTAAGGACCCCATTTGAATTTGAAATAAAATTAGTATCTATTATATGATCCCTAGAAAAGTATAAGGAAACACCTTATAATTTACCCATTTCTTTTGTCATTTCACACCGTTCCCTTTAATTATTCCTATTTTTTCCCCTACCTCTCATTGACGTGTGTGCGTACAGTTTTTTTTTTTAAACTGCAACTAAAAGCTAAGACGAGATGGGAAAGCAAAATGGGGGTCATCTCAAAGAGCTTTCAAGTTCTGATCAGAGAGTAACCAGAGCCTAGCCAAGCAAATGGTGAAACTCATCTTCTTGATGATCGTATCATGTACAAATCAAGTGGAGTCTGCATTGATTATTTACATGGGTCATCTCTATATTAAAACTATGGTGATGATTAATAAAGTGTTTTTGGAGAGAGAATTATTTAATCCCAATTAGGAAAGCACATGATGATCTTCAAAGATTTAGATTATTAAATTGGTATTTTCCTTTCTCAAGCAACCATTTGTCAGTTTTGTAACTCTGAATAAGTATTTGTATCAGATTTCCACGAGCCTTATTAAGTATCAAATGGTATTTATTTACTTGTACATTTTCAAGTGATTTTCTGTGAAGCCTCATTAATTGTGAGTAGTCTGTTGTGAATGTCGTCGTGCGAAAGTGGGTAAATTTCCAGCAGTTTAAATAATGAATCGGCCTGACCAAACCGGCCCTGAATCAGCCTGATCGAACCAGATCTAAACTGGTTAACCGAATCAAATCCGTTTACCCGTTGATCTGACTCGTTGACTGTTGACTTTTTCCATTGATCCTTACCATTATGTTTTCGATGTCTTGAGTCTGTTTCTGCAGTCCGTTTTGTCAAAATCTGATTTAAAATCATTCTTTTACGTCATTTATCTCTTAAAGTCATAATTTTGTTAAGTAAATTGTGAGATTTTAGACTCACTTTTTGGTGCTATTTCCTGAAGGTGATCATGTATCTTTGTATCGCTCTCCAGTAGATCTCGACCATCTTCGCTCGGCTCAGTTTGATTTTACTCGCCCATATCTAGATGCGCGTAAGTATTAATTATTGAGTTAAAAGTCTATTTGTGTTTAGAGGTATTATTTGGGATTCACTTAGTACTATTTCATTATTAGGTTCCCATGTCACAAGATCTAGTATTACTGATCGTGGGAAGCATACGACTTAGTCAACATCGATTAACTGTTATAGGTGTGTCCTTTTGACATGTTTGTTACCGTTAAAATTGTTTTCTATTATGTTGTACGATATTATATGTATGCTTGTACGTATTATGATTACGTGTATTTGAGTTATGACTGATTTCTTATCACCGCTGCACCATTTTATATATGTGCATTGATGCATTTCTGATTCTGCATGGGATCCTCTACGGAGGGCATAATTCCTTCCTGATTCTGCATGTGAATATATCCTGCCTTGATTGTACATGGGATTATATCCCATCCTGATTCTGCATGGAATCCTCTACGGAGGGTAACATTCCTGTCATATTTCTGATTTATGATGAGTTCTTCCATTGAGGTTAACTTAGGCTTCTCTTCGGAGGGTAACATCCCCATCCTGATTTATGTTTTTTGTTCTGGATTCACTTTGGTGATCTTAGGTTCCTCTCTGCATGTAGTGTTTTTCATTATGCTCGTCTATGATGATAGGTAAAGTTGTGAGAAATTTTGCATGCTTTTTGGTAATAAATATTCAATTATATCATTACTTGATTATTTTATTAATTTTATTTTATGCATGAAATATTTGAATTATTATTTGTATTTGGAGGGCACACTGATTTTGTAGCTCACTGTGTTTCTGTTTTTATTTTCAAATTATTCAGATGTATAATCAGTTTGGCTATCATAAGAGTAGTCTCGATTTCATATTGTGTGAGGTTAGATTTTTACTTTCAATCTCTTTAAATTGCAGCAGGAATTTATTTTTGGATTTATAATCAGTAATTGTTTTTAAGAAAATTTATTAAACTAAGATCATTCGTAAACCATTTCTGTGATCAGTAAAATTATCTTTAATTTAGTTGTAACTCCTAGCTAGGTCTAGTGGTTTATCTTAATTACTGGGTAGTGAGTTTGACCTTTTATTGGACGTCATCAACGCCCTTGACAGTTTTAATTCAGTTGTGTAAACATTGGGTTTATAATAGATGATTTTAGATTTTTAAAAAATTTAATTTAATATATATTTTTTAATTTAATCTATATTTATTAATATAATAAAAATAAAACTGTCAAATCACATGAAAATAATAAAATAAATTAGAGTAATCAAAGTAGAAACAATGCCAAATGCCGAAGTTTAATGAGTAAATTATAAAAATTAAACGAATAATAAATAGAATAAGAGAAAAAGCGGAGTTGAGTTTTCAATAAATGAAACTCAAAAGTGCAACCTGTGATTATAAAATAAGTCTCTTACTGGAATTCCTAGATGCAATAAGGGGCCATAGCTCATTCATATTCCAATTGCTTATATTTAATGTTTAATTTTCTTTTTATTTTAGTACATACTGTCAATAACTTAACGCATTTAGTACTTAAATTATTATTTTTGGTACGTTTTAGTATCTAAATTTTTATTTTTTTCAAAACTTAACGTTAAATTTTAAACAAAAATACTAAAATGAAATAAAAATAAATATTACATATAATTTTAAAAAAATAAAAATTTAAATACTAAAACAAACCAATATTATTAGTTTACATACTAAATATATAATTTACACTTTATTTTGTATGTTAAAGTTCGCGTGGATATAAAGACGTCATGTGTGGAAGCAAATGGCTGTGTCCATTGAGGAATCAAACGAGTTTTATTAAGGTATAGTAATGTCAATTTGCCTTTTCTTTCAAGCCCCAACGTATTATTTTAAAGTAAAATATTTTTACAGTTAATATTTTTTTTAACGTGATAGGTTCATATGTGATGTCATATTATTAAAAAAAATATTTTAAAAATATTTTAAATGTATTTTTATAAATATATATGTAATTAATTATAATTATAGTTTATTCTAAAAATATATTTTACTAAAATGACATTGCACGTGGATTTGTTACATATGTATGAAATATTATCAAGTTAGTCGGCTAATAATTTTTATTCAGTTAAAAGACTTTTTACTCTAAAATGAAACATTGGATACTAAAATGCTACCAAAAAAATAGAAAACAAATCAATTATTTGCACAATGCGGAAGTAATTTACATTTTATGTGATTGTTAAATGACATTTGATTGAGTGTCTTATGACAATTTAAATTTATGTCATTTATTTGATATATTTTTATTTATTTTTAATTTTAACTAAATGAATATTTTTAATAACCCGATAGTTATTGACAAAACACATAGTATAACTGCTTAAACTTGAGACTTCTAAAGAAAATAATGATTTCTTTAACTATTAAGATCATTTGATGATTCAATTAAATGAAACTTAAAAGGACAACTTGTCATTATAAATTAAAATTTATAATATTTAGAATTAAATTTAACGATGAAAATGCGATTATGTATATTTTCATATAAATAAAAGAATATAAAAAATTATAAACACTTTAAAAATATTAAAAAAATAATATTATATATAAAACTATATTTAATTTGAAACCGTGTAAATCAAAAGAAAAATAAGACTTCAATGATCACAACAATAATATTATTATGTATATAGTCGCAATAAATACAATATAACTAAAAATGTAAGTGTAACTATAATTTAAATTCTTGATTAGTATAGAAACCCAAGAACCCTACACCATCAACATGGCCTCATCAACATTATTCAAAGCTAGCTGATGAGTTACTATCTTGCATATTTATCTACCAAAATGGCTTCCATAATCTATTACATCATATGATGTCATGTTCATATATATATATATATATATATATATATGTATATTCTCGCTAACTTGACAGCAAAGCTACTGCCTTAGTACTGTAATTCCTAGATGCAATACGGGCCATAGCACTCATTAAAGAACATTCATATCCCAATTGCCTCATAGCCATCTTCTCCCCCGTGCTTAAATCGATGACGAACGACGACAGCGATAACAGCTACCGCACCGATGATAACTACCACCACCCAAAGGATTGTTATCAGCGTAATACTATCCTGTGCCTACAACAGGTGGTTGTTTCATTCAAAACATCATACGTTTAATAGAAGTTGTTAAGAATCAAGAAGCCTCTTTGCAACGAAATCATACAGCAAGTTGCCTAACATTCATAAGTAAATATAGTTGTTAATTATGAATAATCATTTGAGAGTTGGAATCTTACTTGAATAACAGTGTGCAGGGTGTGCATTGGCTTGGGCACTTGGTCTGCAACCAAAATGTAGAACAGCCCCATGACTCCGGTATGATGTTTGATGCTACTGTAATTCGACTCCAAAATCAAAGTCTCCCCTCGAGATATCTTGATCCCTCCCGGTTGAGGATAGCAGGTGGTCATTCCTACAATGTAACCGGCTTCATTTCCTGGTTCTTCTCCCTCCCCATAAGTCGGTAATGAAGAACACAAAACTTGGCCATCCTGAATTGACCAAAATGCATATAGGCTAAGCTCATCATCATCATATTGCATACCTACATACATTCATGCATACATATATACCTCTCTATAGAGAGCAGAACCGGTGCCCCCTGAATGTTGGTGTGCCACGCCATATATGAGATAACCGCCAAATGGCATGTCAAGGCTTATCCTTTTATTGTCGTTGCATCCATCGTCAGCCAATCCGGTTGAATGGCAAGGTTCAATATCATATTCCACCTGCATCAAAGATATTCAATGACAATATTTGATAAGAAATTCAATTTGACAGAATATAAATTCTGTTGCAGCACATAGACGATTACCTACCTTGCACTGGTGTTCCGCATTAATCCCGGTTGAACTTCGGGTCCTTTTCCAAGTATCAGTAATGTCAAATATATAAATTTTAACAGGCAAGACGGAGCTATCCATATCAACCCACTTCACAGTGTATCGAAGGTAAAGTGTTCTTCGAACACCCTTGAATCCTTGTTTCACCTTGCATTGCGTGCGATCGTAACAACATAACAAACCCCCTTTGTAGTCTGGTCTCAGAGTTCTGCCATATTCATCGACCGTAATGTTGTATAGATCACAACGACATTCGGTACATCCCAACTTGTCTTCCGCACCCCTTGTATCGATTGCGTGAATGTTAAGCATCCATTGCTCCTCAAACCCTGCAGGGATCTCAGCAGGATTACCGACTTCTATTCCGTATGGATTGGGAATATAAGTTGCGGTTTTCCGTGTCTCGGACCCGAGGCCAAAGAACTGGCCAACCGATTCATCCTGACAAATCCCACTGTTTCTTCCGGAAATATAATCCGACTTGTTAAGTTTAGCATGATCATCAAACTCCGATATTTCGACGCCTTTACGAACAAAGTATCTGGCAACAACCCAATGATGCAGATATGTCTCGTGCAGCGGAACAGGATTCCCGGCCTCATCGATCACTTCTGCATTGAAACTTTTCAAGGCGATATGACCTTTTGGAAAGTCGACATTGTAATAGAACCTATTCTCCACCGATCCCGGTCCGAGCACGAACTCAGGTGATAGAAAAACAGCAGTGTTGATCTTATTTCCATTTCCCCCAAAAGCTTGTGAATATGGTAAATTCAGTATCAGCAAAAGTTCAAACAAAAGCCACCATGCATCATTGTTATTTGCCATTTCACTGTCATTAGAACAACTTGAGTCAACCATATAATCTCTTCTAAGCGAACTTTATATATTTCACGGATTAGACCACATAAAGTAAGTAGATTAATAAAAGAGCTGACCTTATGGGATGGAATAAATTATCAGAGAACTGATTAAGACTATGTATAAACAATATATTCTGAGAAAATGGAACTCCTTGACGCTAGGATGCTTGATGAAGATATAAAAAGCTATTCAATCTTGATCAGAACAAAGAAAATCCCAAAGATTTTAGCCAACTACAAGTGCAACCTGGGGAGGAAAAATAGAGTCTGGCAATAATCAAATACATGGATGAAAGCAGTCCAAATGAAAAGAAAAATAACCCAAAGAACCCAAAAGAAACAGCTTCTAATCTTGAGAAAAGAAAAGGGAAGAACGAAGGAGATGAACGTTCTGAGAATACTTGTTGTCTGGAAAGCTCCACTATCTTGATTTGCACAGATTTCACACGCTTTTATAGTAGAATTGAAATTTCCATATATGCATATTATATACCATATGTGCATATGATTATTATTATATAGGAGACATGCAGACAGAGAGTGCATATAGGATTTTGCCACGTGTTTTTCTGTGTTCATAGTCGATTACTTCTATGTGAACGTTAATATGAAAGTGGTATTACTCAAAGGGGTGGGAATGGGAATTTCACCGTAATTTAAAAGTTGATAAATTCGAGGATAACGCGTTTTGGGCAACAATAGAAAAATAAAGACATAAGCGGTGACGTTAGTTTACAAGGATTTTTATTTGTTTATGTCGAAGTTTGCGTGGATAAAAAGACGTTGTGTGTGGAAGCAAATGGCTGTATCCATTGACGAAGCAAAAAAGACTAATACTTCCTTGTTCCTTCGTCTTTTTTCTTCGTTGTCGCTCTCATTTTCCTCCATTTTCAAAGCTTAGAGTTTTTATTAAAGACTTCAACTTTATGTAGTTATCCTTTCATCCAAGTACTTCTTTCTCGTTCTCTAAGCTTATCAACACTGTTAGAATTTGGCTCGAATTTAAAGTGTCACAAATTAATTAATATATAAATATTGAAAAAGTAAGAAACCAATTTGATTAAAAGTAGAAAATTTTATTAAAGTAGATTTCTATTTTATTTAGTTTTCCTTTGTAATCAAGTATGTATTCCTCTAAATAGATACTAAGAGTCAAGGTTAGATATCAAGTTTTTTTTATAAAAAAATTCATCTTGTATTTTCTTCATATTAGTAAAATTCTTCTCATCTGCCCGTGATTTTTCCCTTTTGGGTTTTCCACGTAAATTCTGGTGTTCTTTGTTTTTCTTTTTCGATCGTGTTTATTTGTTTATCGATAATCATCATTCCGATATTATACCAAACTGATATCAGAGCTTCGGGTTCAAGATTATAGCAACAATGAAGATTGATATTCTGTTGTTGGATCGAAACACCAGGTTCTTGCTATGGCAGGTAAAGATTCAAGATGTTCTTGCACAATTAGATATCGATGATGAAATAGAATGATTTGATGAGAAGTCGGAAACACAATTGACAAATGAAGAAAAGTGTAAGGATCGTAAAGCTCTTTATCAGATTCGTTTACAATTATCAAATCAAATTTTGCAGGATGTGTTGAAAGAAAAAAACAGTTGAATCTGTGTGGGCGAAATTAGAGCAACTTTGCATGCATAAATCATTGATCAGCAAGTTGAACCTAAAGCAGCGTCTTTATTCACTTAAGTTGGCGGAAGGTTCGTCTCTTGAAGACCACCTAACTGCATTCAAGGAAACCGCATTCAATAGCACCTGACCAACAAGTTACACCTAAAGTAGCATCATTATTCACTTAAGTTGACTGATCCTCCTATGTTCGTTGCCTCCTTCCTACTAGTCTTTCAGAGATACAATCTTGTACAGTCACGAAACACTCACTCTTGAAGAAGTTTACAATAACTTGCACTCATTTGACAAGATGAAACATCTTGTATCTGGTTCTGAGCCCCAAGTAGATGGTCTCGTGATGCATGAATCGACTAGCCCAAACAGTGGGAGAAAAGGCGAGCATTCTTCTGATAATATTGGATGGGGTAGATCAAAATCTTCCAACAAGGAAAAACTTGTCACTTTTGTAAAAAGAAATGTCATGTTAAATCGGAGTGTTACAAGTTGCAAAATAAAATCAAAAGAGAAGTTGAAGAGCAGAACTCTGGGAAATCTGGTGAGGTCGGTATAGTAGAGGAGTACGATGACGGAGAACTCCTAGTTGCGGCTGACGACAAATTTATAACAAGTGATGAGTGGATACTTGACTCTAGTAGTAGTTTTCATATGAGTCCTAATCGTGACTATTTTTGCGATGTATGAAGTTGTATCTAAAGGTGATGTATTTTTGGAAAATAATGTCCCTTGTAAAGTCACAGGTATTTGCACAATCAAGATTAAGATGTTCGATGGGATTGTTCGAACACTTGGTAATGGGAGACATGTTCCAGATTTGAGTAGAATACAAATTCTCCAGTGAAGGTTGAGCTATGAAAATTTACAAGGACTCTCTTGTGTTGAAAGGGCAGAAAAATACTACCAAGTTTTATGTTCTATAGGGTTCAACAGTTTTAGATAATGCAGTTGGTGTTTCATCCACCGTGTCAAATAACGTTGTTGAACAAAATAACCGTGGTAAGAATGGTTATGTGAAGTAGAAAAAAGTTCAATTTCATGAATATAATGAATTTGAAGATAAAACTATCATTGATGATCAGGATCGTGTTGTGCATTATATTGCTCGTGGTGAAACATTTGTGAGAAAAGTTGACACTTATGATAATCATATCGATGTGAAGACTAAATCCAAGACTAGAAAAAGCTTGGACTCGGTCTGTGTCCATTACTAAAGATTACCCCTTTGAGAGGTGTTGTGGAAGAGGTGGAGAACTTGTTCGTTGAAATGAATAATTGTTTTTGTTGAGTTTGGGTGTCACATCGAACTTGGGTATTTTGTCTCGAAACCTTTTCACTTTCAGAATTCGTGTCAAGGTAGAGATTTGTTAGAGTTTGACTCGAATTTAAAGTGGCACAAATTAATTAATATATAAATATTAGGAAAGTAGGAAACTCAATTTGATTAAAAGTATAAAACTTTATTAAAGTAGATTTCTACTTTATTTAGTTTTCCTTTGTAATCAAGTATCTATCACTATACATAGATACTAAGGATCAGTGTTAGATATCAAGTTCTTTTATTTCACCGAAATCATCATGTATTTTCCTCCTTCATATTAGTAAAATTCTTCTCATCTGCCCGTGGTTTTTCCTTTTTGGGTTTACCACATAAATCCTGATGTTTTTTGTTTTTCCTTTTCGGTCGTGTTTATTTGTTTGTCGATAATCATCATTCCGATATTATAACAACACCATAAATGATGAGACTCTCAATTCCTTCCATGATTCTTCTTGCATCTCCGAATTTGGTTTTCACATATTAACATTAAAGTTAACATGTTGAAGCATCCAAAGAAGTTGGAGAGAGTAATTTGAGGCTTCATCTTGTTGTTTGATAGTGTGCATGTAGTTTAGCATGTTTTGTGATGCTTCTTAAAGGGCTTAAAGTGTATCTTTGTGTTTAAAATTAGCTTAAAGTTGTTAACATGGGTCTGATGTGTAGGAATAGATTCAAGGATTTAAGGTTGAATTTGGTGCCATTTTGAAGCATTATCAAACTCAATTAATTTGGTATTCCCCAGGAGTTTTGAAACTAAAGACTCATGTAATGAATCTCTAGCTAAAAATACTCGAAAAAATGATATGTATTTTGAAATTTTTGTGGGTCGTATTTTTTTCTCTTTGATTTTTGTTTTGTTTAGTCGATAACGACATCAATTTTAGTATTGGTTATCAATCGTCAGTGATTATTAATTCTCTTATTTTTTTATACTATGTCTTTATCATCGTAACATGTTTTCTCTGTTCTTGTGACATACGTTTTTCTCTGCTCTTGTGGCATGATCATTATAGTTTTAGTACGTTTTTCGCATACCTTTGCTATCATTTTGGTGCTTGCAAAAAACTATTACGACATTTATTTTCGATTGTTTGTCGATGGTCACGTATAGTTAGATCTCCTCTTTGGTAAAAGGTGTGTTTACCGTTATAATCATAATTGTATAGCGAAACAGCATGCCAGATTGTTTGGTTCGCTCACCATTCCTTTATCATTTCATAAAGCATCTCATTTGACATATATAAGGAGTTTTACGAAGGTTACTGGGTTCTTTTGATGTTGGTCATCATTCTCAATGGAAGATTTTATTTTTCTTTGTATCTTTAGGTTTAATATTTTATTTTTGTATGAATATTTTAGTGACTGTTGTCTCCAATTTTCTTTTTATATTTTGATGCGTTGTAATTTTGATTTCTTACATTATTAATAAAATCTTGTTACCATTGTTAAAATAAAATTCTGATTTCTTTCACTATTAATAAAATCTCGTTGCCATGTTTAAAAGAAAATATTATGTATAAGTGTCGAGAATTAAATGTGTTATCATAACAATTAAAATACCAGAATCATCAACAATTTAAGAAAGGACAGCTAAAATAGAAATAATTGAAAACATTATAAAATTGAAGATTATTGTAGTTGTGTGAGTAAAATAAAAACATTTAGTAATCAGTTGGATAATAATAATTCACCCAAAAATGTTTGAGCCAAAATGATAATTATGTAAATTTTAAGGACTATATCTTCTCAGAATTAGACCGTTATTGTTAATGTCCTTACCTGATAATACTTAGGTGCAAAATTGATGATAGTTAGATATGAATAGGAGTGTAAATAAATTGAGTTTGATCGAATAAAGTTATATTTTTTTCGTTTGTTTGTTCTTAACGATTCGATTCATGTTTGTTTAAAATTTTAGTATCGTACTTTTATTTATTTTCAAGGTATTTGTATTCGTTCGTTTATTTCACAAATATATTTATTTAACGTTCACAAATATATTCTTTTAACATTTGTTTAATATTCAACAATCAACACTAAATTTTTATCCTTTTATTTGCCCGTCAAAGTAAAAATGACTCAATTATGTCACTAGTCCTTAAATTCCTTAAATCTCATACTTTAAACTCCAAAGTTCACATTATATTCTATCTTCGCCAATATTTAAAATGTAAAAACATAAAAGTAAAAGGGCAGTCGAACAGATGAGCTTATAAATGATTCCATAACTGAATTTATAAACGAGTCAATAAACAAGTTTGTTCGTGAACATAAACAAACTAAACACATCTATATTCGTATTCGCTTTTTATTAAATAAACATAAAATTTTATTTAATATTCATTTATTTAGCTTAATAAACGAATAGTTTATAAACATTATTTCACTTAAACCCGTAGGCATAAACCAAGCATGTACTAGGAAAAAAACACCACCTTAATATCGTATCAATTGACATTAGATTCTAGGTTTGACAAACTCCTCTCCCTTCACTTGTAACTTCACAACAAAGTTACTGGAACTCTCACATGCAACACGGTGTAGAGCTTATTTAAACACATTCACATGCCAATTGCTTCATAGCCGTCTCCCTCACGCTTAAGTTGTTAATGAATGGAGACGGCAATAACAGCTACCGCACCGCTCATCGCTACCACGGCCCAAAGGATTGGTAATAGTGTAATAGTATCCTGTGTCTGCATCAGATGATTGTTTCATTTAAAAAAAACATATAGGTTTAATTGAAGTTGTTCAGAATCAAGAAGTTTCCTTGCGACGAAATCGTACATAAAATTGCATCACATGCGTAAGAAAAACATAGTTGTGACTTATGTATGATCATTTGAGAGTTGGAGTCTTACTTGAATGACAGTGCATAGGGTGTGCCTTGGCTTGGGCAATTGGTCCGCAACCAAAATGTAGAACAGCCCCATTACTCCCGTATGACGTTTGATGCTACTGTAATTTGATTCCAAAGTCAAAGTCTCCCCTTTAGATATCTCGATGGCTCCCGGTAGAGGATAGCATGTAGTTATTCCAACAATATAACCGGCTTCGTTTCCCGGTTCTTCTCCCTCCCCGTAAGTCGGAAACGAAGAACTTATAACTTGGCAATCCTGAATTCACCAAAATGCAAACAGGCACAGCTCATCATCATCATCATCAGATTGCATACATGCATACATTGTACATACCTCTCTATAAAGAGCAGAACCAATGGCCCCTGAATGTTGGTGTGCCACACCATATACGAGATAACCACCAAATGGCACGTCAAGGCTTATACTTTTTTTGTCAACACATCCATCATCAGCCAATCCGGTCGCATGGCAAGGTTCAATCTCATTCCACATGCATCAAAGATATTCAATGACAATATTTGAGAAGAAATTCAGTTTGACAAAAATGAATTTTGCTGCAGCACGTAAACAATTCATCTACCTTGCACAAGTGCTCTTCAGTAATCCCAGTTGAGTTTCGGGTCCTTTTCCAAGTATCGGTAATGTCAAATATATAAACTTTAAAAGGCAAGACGGAGCTATCCAAATCAACCCACTTCACAGTGTATCGAAGGTAAAGCGTTCTTCTAACACCCTCGAATCCATGTTCTACCTTGCATTGCGTGTGATTGTAACAACAAAACAAGCCCCCTTTGTAGTCTGGCCTCAGAGGTCTTCCATATTCATTGACCGTGACATCGTACAGATCACAACGGCATTCGGTAAATCCCAACTTGTCCTCCACTCCCCTTGTATCGATTGTGTGAACATTAAGCATCCATTGCTCCTCAAACCCGGAAGGAATCTCAGCAGGATTACAGAATTCTATTCCGTATGGATCGGGAACATGAGTTGCGGTTTTCCGTGTCTCAGACTCGAGGCCAAAGAACTGGCCAAGATCCGGACAAATCCCACTGTTTCTCCCAGAAATGTAATCCGAGCTGTTAAGTTTTGCATGGTCATCAAACTCTGATATTTCGACGCCTCTAAGAACAAAGTATCTACCAACAACCCAATGATGCGGATACGTCTCGTGCAGCGGAACAGGATGCCCTGCCTCATCGACCACTTCTGCATTGAAACTTTTCACGGCAATATGACCTTTCGGAAAGTCGACATTGTAGTAGAACCTATTTTCCACCGATCCCACAAACTTGGGTGACATGAAAACAGAATTTTGAATCTTATTTTCATTGCCCCAAAAGGCCTGTGAATATGGTAAACTTAGTGTCACCAAAACCATAACCAAAACTAGCCATCCTTGATTGTAACTCTCCATTGCCCTGTGATTTCAACCCCTTGAATCAAACCAAACCATGTCATGTCTTCTAAATTCATTATGAAGTTTACGGATTACAACTCAAAAAGAATATAGAATAACATTAGGAGATGAAGAACATGTACAAGATGTATATAACGTAGCAGCTGGAAGCAAGTATTCAAATCACGGTCGCATTTTTTTGTCATGTTTCGTTTTCCGTGATTGCGATCATAACGGATGTTATTACAGTCATAACGGAAACTATTGCGAGTATAGCAGGTATATCGAAAGATAGCGTTATCTTGATTTAATCAAAGTGAGTGGTCGTATCATCGATGTTGACAATGACCAAACTGACAATGGCAAGTCATTAATAATATTTAAAGAGGACTTACCAAAAGTATTTACTCCGCGTTTTACTCGTAGGAACAAGACTCAAATTTGATGGATTCTGATTTGATTTGATTTAATTAGATTTTTAAAATTATATTTAAGTCGAGTCATATCTAAGTTAGAGTGAAAAATATTCGATTTGACTTAATTTAAAAAAATATAATTTTACATTATATATTTACGGACAATTACAATAATATCTCTCCAATTTTTAATTAAATCTCTATTTTTATTGAATAAAAATAATATTTTAGAACATGTCAGATCAAATTTTGTTTTTATCGCAGAAAATCGAATCAAATTCAAATTAATGAGAAGTATACATTTTTCAAATCAGATCAAATTTAATATATAAATATATATATAATTTTTGAATCAAATAAAATTGATCGAAAACCTAATCTAACTCGACCCGTGCCCATCCCGGATAAAAGCGTCTTAATGAATTTCCCCCGCAATCATCTTTTCCATGTCGGTTAAACGCTTGGAAAATAAAATATTGAAACTTGGAGCAGGCGTTGGATGAAATCAATCATTTTAGGAAAAATTATATGTTTAACACTTAAACTATCAGTTTTGATTTATTTTAGTACTAAAACTTTTAATCTTTTCAAAATCATATCTAATGTTTATTTTTTATTTTAGTACTCCGCCGTTAAAACTTTAACACATTTAGTATCTAAACTATCAATTTTGATTCGTTTTAGTACTTAAACTTAAAAAAAATCAAAATTTAACATTAAGTTTTTAACGGGTACTAAAATGAAACAAAAAACTAAATATTATGTATGATTTTAAAAAAATAAAAATTTAAATACTAAAACAGATCGAAATCGATAGTTTAAGTATTAAATATGTAAG
Organism: Hibiscus syriacus; assembly: GCF_006381635.1. Lineage (NCBI taxonomy): Eukaryota > Viridiplantae > Streptophyta > Magnoliopsida > Malvales > Malvaceae > Hibiscus > Hibiscus syriacus. The sequence goes on from NW_024062606.1 coordinate 778,820, forward strand.
TTATCCGTGATTTTAAGTGTACAAAATTGTCATTATCTATATAAATTGGGATTAGAGACGTGGAATGTGAAGAAAAATAATATTAAAGGGTCGTGTTTCTTTGGTTGGAGATAAAAGAAGAAGAAGAAGAAATCTGATAAATAAAGAAAAGAAAGAACTCTTATACTCGAACTAAACCAGAGAAATGCACCCTTCCTCTTTGAGGGTCTCCTGTAAGTCCTCTAAACGCCCCGTCGCCTTCTTGCTCCAATCTGGCCATGCTATCAGATTATTAGCAAATTTTGATTGAATTTGTTTCTTTTCCGCTCACAATTGAAAAGGGTTTGAAGTTTCTAATGAACACGCTTTTCTCTTGAAAATCAAGTTATTAGCAAGCACATGGACATAAATAATACATCTGATATCATGTTTAAGATTGTAGAAAAATAAGTATGAATCAAACTATTTTAGTGGTTAATGGATTATTGTTATTGTTAGAAAATTTGAGTTTCAGCATAGACCATCAGCATAACACAACCTTCAGGGGGTGTTTGGTTCAAGGATTGTGGGATTCCCATGGGATGAAAATCCCACATTTCCATGTTTGGTTGGTCAGAAATCTCATTCCCGGTAATGTTTTATTACCAATAGTAGATTTTTTGGGGTATATTACCGAGAATGTCATTACCTACCTTCCCTTAGGTATTGTGACATTACCGGTGTTTTGGACTAAAATGCCCTTAAATTTTTATTTTTTTTCAAAAATATCATTCTTCTGTCATTGAATAATAAAAATTCTACGAAGGTTAAATTACAAATTTATCCTTAAATTATTTTAGATTTACAAAAAAAAAAAAATCTATAATTAAAATTTTATATGAAGTTCAGGGGTTAAAATTTTTTTTTATCATTTCATTAAACCTTTTTTATATTTTTAATTTTGTAAAAAAAATTATATAAATATTATGAATTTAATTTTTAAAGAAAATATATAAAATATTTTACAATTTGTAATATTATACAAATATATAATAAGGACAATTTGGTCAAATATACATTCTAATAATCTTTTATTCCTTTAACCAAAAATCTTACATTCATGCTAAACCAACCAAACACAAAATACAACATTCCCAGTAATCCTATTATATGGTAATCTTTTATTCCCACTGGTAATCTTACATTCCGTGAACCAAACGCACCCTCACTGTCATGCTTACTGAACAAGGAAGAATCAGCTCTGGCTACTACAAAACCCATATGATTAATTAGAAAGGATTTGAGTGTATCAAATTAGGCTCTCGGTGCTTGCTGCAGCCCATAAGGGGTTTTCTTAAGTTTACAAACCAACGAATCTCCCATAGGACTAGAGCATTCAAAACCAGGCGATTGTATCATGTAAATTTCTTCTCTAAGTTCGTCATTTAAGAAAGCGTTGTTGATGTCAATCTGACGAATACCCCAGTTGTTTAAGACAGCAACAACAAGCACAATCCCAATGGTAACAGTGCGGACAACCGGGCTAAAGGTCTCATGAAAATCACTTCCAACTTTTTGTGAGTATCCTTTAGCAACTAGGTGAGCTTTCAGCCTTTAAATAGAACCATTAGGCTTACGTTTGACCTTAAAAAGCCAATTGCACCCAACAGGTCTTCAGTTAGGTGGAAAGGCTTGTAATTCCCAGGTACAATTCCTTTGAAGAGCCTCATACTCTTCATGGACAGCTCGCCTCCAACCAGGATGCTTTAAAGCTTCTAGGACATCAACAAGTTCAACATAGTCCTCAATCTCAGTGATAAAAAAATTTAGTGGGCCGAGAACAAATCTCATACTGGGTTTTTTTGGCCCATTAGGGCACTCGAGGTGACGAGTTCAATGAGATATAATATTCTAATAGACATGAATGAGTGGATCCTACATCGAGGTGACGAGTTTCATATTGTCCCAATCCCAAGTAACCGTTGCTATTGCCTTGACCAACGGCTATTTTTTTAATTTAAAGAAACTCATCACCTCGAAAAGACGAATTATTTTATTTTTTTTAATTTTAATTTTAAGTTTTAAATTTAAATTTTTTTACAACTTTTAAAAAAATATTTTTAAATGGACTCGTCAGCTCTATAGGTGATGAGTCATATTAATTACAATAAACTAATGCTCACATGGAGCCCACTCATCCGAGTCTATTAAAATATTATATCTCATCGTACTCATCACCTCGAAGTGATGCATTTCCCCAATAAAAAATCGAGTGCCCAATTGGGCTAAATAAAAAACATAAGTGCCCTATTGGGCAGAAAAACCTCCCATACTTACCCTGGTGGGTTTTTCCAATATCCCAAGCGAAAAAATAAATTAGCTCAAAATGTTGTAACATATTTTAATTTGTAATTTATGGCATTTGTTACAGTAAATATGGGACTTGTTACTTCGAGCTGACGAGTTTTAAAAAAAATATTTTTTAATGGTTTCACGTATATGGGACCTATGTGAGTCAATATTTTAATTTTTTTATAGGAACTCCTCACATCGAGATGATGAGTCCTTTTAGATATTAATTTTTTTAAATTACTAAGTTATTTTAAAATAAAAAACTATAAATCTCGTCACCTCAAGATGACGAGTTTGTCTTAAATTTAAAAAAAATAGTCGCTTCTAGTCGTTGCACGATGGGCAGATTGATACAGTCACTATGTAACTCGTTACCTCGAGGTGACGAGTTTGGTGAGATTTTTGAAAAAAAAAACTAGTCTTTTATGGCTGATGGATTTGGGGTTATAAATAGGAGTTTTGGGTTTAGGTTTTTTATTGTATTTTGCTAAGAAAAAATTCGAAAAATATTCAAATTTCAGAAAATGTCAACCCGCAATGAAATGTTGCATCTCGATGAGATCTATATTTCTTCGCTCGAGCTCATATCGAATGGAGAACGGATCATTTGTCAAAGAGGAATGGGTCTCCGAGATCCGCATAAGCGGATTATTATATATTTGTAACAATCTAGGCTATATCCAGCTACGTTTTTGTGCGATTTTAAGGTGAATTCAGCATTGATTATGGCTCTCATTGAACGTTGGAGGTCAGAGATGCATATTTTCCATTTTTCGAGTAGTGAATCAACAATTACGTTGTAAGATATCATTTACCAACTCGGTGTTTCGATTAACAGTGTGACTGTAGTGAGGCACAACAATTTCGACCAATTCAGAATTGTTTACCAAGTTTTGGGGAAAAAATTACCATCAAAGGTCTTATAAGAGTACTGGATACATATCACATGGTCGGAGTCCAAATTTAATGTAACAAATGACTCTACCGAGGTTGAGGTGATTTTTGAAACCTGAGTATATCTGCTCCAATTGATTGGAGGGATATTGTTACTGGATAAATCTGGTAATTTGGCTCACATTCAGTATCTTCTGATATTGGAGAATTTTTATGTGTGTCGCAACACTAGTTAGGGCTCGGCGATATCGACTTTTTTTATATCGGAAACTTTACAAGGCTTCAATTGTCCAAATGGTCAAAAAGCGGATGTAGCAGGTTGTTTAGTCCTGTTACAATCTTGGGTGTGGTATCGGTTCTCGTTTTTTACTCTAATTACAACCACCCAGGTTGAGTTTCCTCTCGCTGCAAGGTAATTTTTTACCATTATTTTTTAGTAAATTTTTAAATTTAATTTTTTATATTTTTTTACTTTTGACTTTTTTTATTATCTAGATGATGACAAAATTATCGAGACGAAGTTATCGGGTGTAGCTAAACAAGATATACGAATGAGAATCAATATCGTTGGTCGACATGTGATAAATATTATTTTTTTAAATTACTAAAATTTAATTAAAATGTTCATTTTATTTATACTAACTTTTATTATTAATGTTTACAGTTTTCTTGGATATCGCATTATGATGATGAGATCCATCGGGTATTGCCATAGGGTGTTTTTGAAGGGTCGGAGTTGTGGTATGTCGTAACACCTCTATTACACTTTGCAATCGTTGAGATTCACGCGACAAATACAGTGTTGCGACAGTTTAGGTCTGATCAACTGATTCCTACGCAAATTATTAATATAGACGCGTTCCATAAAATTGATAAGTGTGGGAAGCATACCCACAATTGGTTGAGGAAACAAGCTGATTACATGGAGCAATGGAATCAATGTCATTTCTCGGTCCCTATGCGTTATGAGATTACACCCGCCGACCTTGATTTCAACATTTCTCCTTATCTCCGAAATTATGAAGCAAATAAAAAATCATATTTAACAACATCGTAAGAGAGGGAAAAATGGGAGCGATGAGAGGCCAAATTCACAAAGGCCAAGAAGAAATTATCTTCGTCTTCTGCTTCTGCTTCTATCGATTATTTTACATCTTAGACGAGTTTTGTTTTTTATCCTCCATATCTTGCTTCAACAAGGACTCAGCCAAATTAAGTTGGAGGTTCATGTGATGAAATGCAAAACACTCAAGCATCTTCGACTGAATATGCATGTGAGGGTGAATGAGATCATATTATATATGATCAACAACATAGTCAAGTTGAGTCAATGACGATAATGATGGCATCAAATATCATAAGTCCATCATCGTATTTCAGAGGTTCATCTTAAAGTAGAGTGATGTTCAGTACACCTCCTATTCAATATGCAAACAAAGATGAAGACGAAGACGATCAAGGCGAGACCCTGACGTACTCGACAAGTCCCGTGCTATTATATTCGACGATCCATCGGCATCGTCAAGAACTAAGAAAATATAAATCAAATTTTTATTAATTTGTAATAAACTTATTTATTTAAGTTTTTTAATATTTTTTTTATTTATTATTTATTTTATATTTTTAAAATAAAATTGATTAAAATCGTCATCTCTACGTGATAAGTTTCAACGGTTTATTTTTTAAATTTCAAAAACTACCTGTTGCACAACGGGTATTTTTTTAAAATTCAAAACAAACATATCATATCGACGTAACAAATTTAATATGTTTTTTTTTTACTTTCAAATTATTTGATAAAAATAAAAATAAAAAATTAATTTTTAATAAAACCCATCACTTCGAGATCACGAATGTCATTAAAAATAAATAAAATATTGAGTCACATATCTTAAACTATTTAAAATTTATTTTCATATGATGAGTTCCAGATTTATTGGAGCAATAACTGTAGATTACAAATTAAAATCTGTTTCGGCCTATTGAGCTGATTAATATTTCCGCATGGGATGGGATAATGGGGAAAACCGACCCTGGTGGGCGTCTTGGGCCATAGAGGCGGTGACACGTTTTAACCTATGCCCTTTCTGCTCAGTTTATTGCCTCTAGGGTTTCATTTCGAACACCGCTAGTTCAAATCTCTGATTCTTCTTTTTGATTTACTTTTTCTTTGCCTTTTGTTCTTCTGATCTGCTTTCAACATCGAGAACGACACCGTTTTGTTCATAGCACTGGATTTGGTATTGTTTCTCGCTTTGATTTGTTCTACTGGAATTGTGGGATTTGCCCAAAGGTGATTCAGTTTTAGTCTTTGGGGTTACCGAATTATCGTCAACAGTAAACTTAAAACTTCATCAATGGTAAATGGACCTGAACCCTGATTTTTACGTTTCCTATTTTTGTTGTTGAAATTGTGTACTTTATTGATTTTCTTATTAATATTTCACTGAAATATGTCATTTTCAGAGGCATGTGAAGGCAATAACGAGGTCTAGTAATTTTAAACAATCTAGGTTGCTTCCTTTTGATACTAATTTGCGTGAAAAGCCTTACTCATTATGCAAAGAATGTTAGGCAAGTAAAAAAAAGTTATGTGATGTGTTGGGAAGCACTTGTTCATGTCCTTCATGTGTATCCTGTGAACGTTATTTATTTTTTTTTTTGGAAGGCAACAAGAGAATGTTGTTCGATGTTGGTAATTTTGTCGGCTCCTCATACATGACACTGGAATATCTGCGGATTCTTATGTTTGCATATTGATAATGCTTGCTTGAGTTATGTCGTGAATAATTCATGTTTAGAAGCAATCCATGGTAATACGGAATTATGGATGCAAAGATGTTAGTTTTCTTGTCAAATCTCACCTCGAGAACATTTTTATAGTTATGCATTCTTGGCATCAAGCTAGTAGTGTTGATTTAGGGACTTGGTTACGATAGGATTTAATTGCATATCATGTTTCCTTTAGGATGGACTACGCTTTCCTTTTATGTTTTCATTTTGATAGCTTGGACCAGTTTACCACATTATTCAAGATGATTAAATAGTTTGTTGAAATACTTGTGATGGTATATATAATTCTTGTAGTTTTGGCCCTAAATTTAGTCATCTATTGAAATAGCTTGTCGAAATCCTTATGACAGTACATGTAACTGTTGTATTTTCCCCCCTAAATTTGTTTACATTCAATGGCTTATGGCTCTATTATGTAGTATGGTATGTGCTTTGTTTATTCACACTCGAGGAAATGGGGAAATCTTAGTAACTAAAATAACAGAAAAATGCTATCAGACAGACAGTTAATTGTTCATGTTTTTGTATAGGCTGCAAGAATTCTTGCGAACTTGATTGTTATGGGCTCTGGCATATTGGGAAGGGCTGTATTCCAGGCATACCGTCAGGCTCTTGCAAGTATGTCTTTTATATGTGTCAAGGCTTGCAGCTTTTCTGTTTATTGTTCTAAATAAAAAATAATTATCATATTTACAAAATTTGTATACTATGTTCTAAATCCTCGAATTGACCATTCCTTCTTTGTGCTTCATTGCAGATGCCTCAAAATCTGGTGTTGCTCAAGAAACAATGCAGAACATCAGGAGAGGAAGCAAAATTATGGCTGAACCAGAGGCAAGGCAGATTCTAGGGGTGACAGAGCATTCATCATGGGAGGAAATCTTGAAGGTTTGCTAGATACTTTTACCTATTATCCTCTGAGATATTATACCATTCTTTTTATGAAGTTTTGATAGTTTTTCCATGAACTACACACAGAAATACGACAACTTATTCGAGCAGAATGCCAAGAATGGGAGCTTTTACCTGCAGTCAAAGGTTCATCGAGCAAAAGAATGTTTAGAAACACTTTACCAGACGAAAGATCAGGGAACCCCGGATGTATAATTTTGTGGTACATGTTACACCCACGCCGATCACTCGTTTCCCTAATTGAATATCATTTTGAACTTTTATTATAATCCAATCAAATCAAATGATAGCAATAGCTTGTAACACCTTGGAAGTCCGCTGCGATGTGAGTGTATTGCACAATAGCACTACATGAAACACAGTATGTTGATGGGATATGATGAACATGCTACATTTTCTGATCACGTTTACTTCTAATAATAATTGTAGCATTTTTTTCTGTACAATTTCCTTCACTTTGAAAGGGATATGGTGGATTGAAGATGATTATATGTATATAGAGGTGATAGCTCCTTGCTAGGCGGGAAGGCTTATTGAAAACAATTTGTTGTTGCCTGTGGCAAGTGAAGAGGGGGTACATGAAAACTTTGTTCATGGAATCGAGGGCCGAAAAGTGACTTCGGTCCCACATGAAAATACTTACTGTCTTGTTGGGTTAGGTTTGGATGGGATCATTTCTTTTGTTTCATCTTCATCTATAATTCCTGTAATGTTCTATGATTTTGGGTGGTATTCTAGGACAAGGGGTTTGGACAAACAAATGTATGTCAAGGTGTCGGATTTAGTTCTTCAGTTACCTTAAATCAGCAAAGTTTTGAATAAATGAATAATAAAAGTTCAATTTAGAATATAAATGAATGAATGAGATACGTAGATGAAAAATAAAGTTCTTCTGGACAAAAAATATATATGTATAATATGAATAAGCATAATTGTAATCTTATTTATATTAACATATCCTCTTGATGTTTGATTTGTTGGAGAGGAATCTCTTTGTTTATTTACTTACATACATATTATATAGAGTGAATTTACAAAAAGGTCAACGACCAGGCTGGGCATTGGAACTTGAGATTGTATGGCACGAAGGTTTGCTTGACATGAATTTTATGACTTTTTCAAGCGCAGTAAGATGTGGTGACTATAACTCAGAAATGCGTCCCCCGACAACAACAACAGTGACATAAAGCTGGACTGTCATAATTTTTGTTGACATTCACTCCATCTACAACATGTTTCCACCCCCCACCCCACTTATTTGTACTTCAATGCTTCTGGAATCAATTCACCCACTTTTGGGATTGTATTTCAAGCTACTCGCTAACTTGTCTATTTGGTCATTAAATTATTATTATATCTTTTATTTTTTATATAAAATGGAAGTATAACATCAATGGTATAAATGTAAAAAAGGATAATTTAGTGACCAAAATGAAAACAAAATAATAACTGAATGACCAAATACATCATCGATCCTTAAAGTTTTGATCATTGAATATAATTAGGTTGATAGTTGAACAAGAGTTGAAGTTGAGTGGCCGTAAAGTTTGACAGTGGAGAATTCAACCGCCCAGCATTTGGTTGTGTCTCTCCCCGAAGGCTCCATTTTCATTTCTCTCGCACGCGCAATTGCGCCGTGGAGTTTGTTGTTCCTCAAATATATAATACAATAACAACAACTAGTTGGTCTAGTGGGATGAGACACTATGTCCCTTAAGCAAAGTCAAGAGTTCAAATTTTAACGTTTGCGAATGGAGAAAACTGAATTGAGAAAATCGTCTTCGCCTCTGCAATACCTGATCTAAATTAGTCAGTCAATAAATCGGATATTAATGATTAATTTAAAAATATATATAATACAGTTGTTCGAACCCAAATTTATTACAGTAAATAAAATCTTTTTCGATTATTAAGATTATTTAATGAGTTTATCCTCTTATTATCTCTCTATTTCCATAGATTTTAGGTTCGATGTCTATTTGATATTTGAAGAAATACTTTTATTGGGTTAATGTTTGTACTATTATTTTATTCATTACTTTAATCTCTTACTAAAAGAATAATGCAATTCAATCAGATGATAGTCATAAAACAAATTTAAAAGTTCAATTACCGAGAAGGCCATAAAAAATTATTTTTATGTAATATTAATAAAATTAAGGCTTAATTAGAAAATAATCCAAATTATACCGTTTTTCTTAAATAGGTATCCAAATTATTTTTTTGATTCATGCAAATGCCTCGGCCGTAGCAGCCGTTAAATTTTACTATTAAAGGACATGTGTTATGTTCTTGTAATTTTAAAAATTTTGTTTAAAATTATTATTACATTTAAAAAACTAAAAACTTTTGAAAAACTTTTAAAAAATTCCAAAACTTTAAAAACCCTAATTCCAACCCTTAAACATACACCGATCGCCGCCCTTTGTTTTCGATGAACCTCCACCTGACCTCTCCTCAATCCAATGAGTGATAACCCCATGAAAATCCACCTGAACAGAAGTCAGTTGACGACCAATCGACTTGTGTACCCCGACGTTGCAAACCGTGACCCCACGCGATCCCAACAGTCAATCGTCGGCAAGAATGACTACGTCTGACTAGGAAAATAACAAGGACTTGTCGGCATGGTGGTCATGGCTGGCAAGAATGACATCAGTGAATTAGGGTTAGGAATTTAGGATTTTTAGGGTTGTGGGGCTTTTTTGTAATTTAAGAGAAATTATGATTATTTTTAAAATATAATAATTCTTAATTTTAAAAATATCTCAAAATTACTAGAATGTGACATGTCACTTAACGGACGTTACAGTCGGAGCACCTAAAGTGATAACGTTTGTAACGTTAGGCACCTGGATAAATTGGAAAAAAGAAAGTTTGGACACTTATTTGAGAAAGACATACAGTTTGAGCACTTATTTTCTAATTAAACCTAAAATTAATTGAGGTAGACCGTTGGTTCGTTGCATCAAAGAAGATGGTAAAGTTTCCCTCCATTTTTGAAGGGAAAAAAGCTTGCCAAGTGCTTATTTCTTGATTTCATTGCACAACTTTCACTTTCTTTCTCTTTTTCAAACGGACGGTGCCGAAAAGCAAAAAGAATTTGGGAATAATTAGGATGAAGAAATAAATAAAAGAACAACATTTAGAAAATGATGAGCTTTAGTTTAACCGACAGAACTTTGGCTTTACTTTGACGACAAGCTTTAGAAATTTATGTTGTTCTACTTCAAACTATCTTCTTCTTTTCTTCTAAACTGAGCTACCATTTGCGCACGTGAATTCTACAACTCCATATGAGAATCATTTTAGTTTTATGTATAATTAGACAACGATACACCCTTAATTATTAGTTTATTTAATAGAATAAAATATTAAATCTAATAAACAACATTTAGCAGTTAAATTTACTATTGAAGTAGGAGGATCATCTCTATAATATATTTTACAATAAACTTAAATGATAAAGTTAATTTTAAAATAATTTATAATAAAAATACTTTTCTAAACATCTAACTATGTTTGGTATTTAATTAACTTGCTACACTAAATTCAATCATAAACTTAACATTAATGATAATATCCTTTCGAGATCCATTAATTAGTCGAGTGGTTAAAGATTTTCATATTGTCCCGTGAGTTCAAATCTTGACATTTATTTTGAAAACATTATATATCTTTATTTAATAAAAATAATAATGTATCTCTATTTTGAGTAGCTAAAACGGTCACAAACCAACTACTTTAACTATCATAATATAACAATATTACATCTACTTTTAAAAAGAATTTTCTTAAAAATGAATAAAACATAAGATACAAAATTTTGTTTGTAATATTAATAATAATAAGTAACAAATGAAAAAGCATGCATCTATATTAACATGGTTATTATAATTTAAATGTACTTGTTTTGATTAGATTGATGTCTATGTGCACTTGTCCTAAATTCATTGATATGATTATATGATATCATTCTTTAGATAATTTTATCATAAGTAATCAAGTCATTACGTTAATCAAATGATGGTCTATTTTGTCTACTGTATTTATATTCAAGTATGAAAATTCACTATAAGAAACTGCACCTTTAGTGACAATGCAAATGGTCACTAAAAACACTAAATTTAGACACTAAAATGCATAGTGATAAAGTTTCCAAGTAGTCACTTATCGTCACTAATAACTTCATCACTATTACATTAGTTACAATTATTCTAAAACTTGTCACAATTGTTTGTTTTGTTTTTCTTGGTGACCACCTATTCGACACAATTATCAATATACATTGTGACGATTTTTTAAAAACTAAAGATATATTTTGTGACCATCAATATTGTCACACTAAGTATTTTTAGTGACCAAATGTTTGATGCTATTATCAATAGTAATTGTGATTAATTTATTTGAGGCTGAAAGTATATTTTGTGACCACCAATGTTGTCACGGCAAGTGTTTTTAGTGACCAAATATTCGATACTATTAATAATAACTCCGTCACTATTATATTAGTGATTACATTTTTTGACACAAAAATATTAATAACAACGACGAAAATTTAGACACTAATATCACCCTTATTAGTGAAAATATTTTATCACAACTACATAACTAAATTAATTAAAAAATTTATTATGCAATCAATTATAGTAGATATTACATTTTTAGTTGTATACATATTCTTTAGGAATTTGCATTGCAATTAGCATGAGTGACCCTCCCAACTCAATTTGCTTAAGGGGTCTAGTGTTTCATCTGGCTAGACCATATGGTTGATGGTTTAATATGTTACTTTTTGCTAAATTAATATAATACATGACTTTTAAGATAATCGAACATGGGACCTCTAGGGAAAGAGTGCAACGCCTAGCCACTATGCTGAGAAAAAAATGTATGTTATTGACAAAAAAATAACATTTATGTTAAACTATTATTGAAATTAATTTTATTTATTTTAATATATATATATAATATTAATTATTATTATAATAAAATAATTAATTTTTTATGATTTCTCATATGAAACACGTTTGTGGAAGATAAATATAAAAAATAATTAAGTTTATTTTTTAAAAAATCATATAAATATTAAGATTTAAATATAAAATAATATCAATTGTTCTTAAAATATATTTAAAAAATAAAAATATCTGACAATGTATTATTCCCTTGTAATAAAAGTCCTAAATTAAAAAAAGAAAGTACTTATAGTGTCACTATCATATCATTTCTCGCCAAGAAAAGAATTGTGCCAATTTGCATATTCTAATGGTGTGAAATTTGTATCACATTATATACTTATTGTAACACCCCCCAACCCGTATCCGACCCTGATACGAGTCCGAAGTGTCACATTGACTTTTCAAACCTTGACTCTTAAGAAAAATCCCGGGAAATTTAAAACTTTATTTAAAACAAAATACAGACTTTATCAGAGTGCTCGTACTTAATGACTTATTACATGCCAACACTTTATACATAACCAAAAACATACTTTATCAAATATTTCTGATCTGATCTTTTGGTAAGGAAAACTGACCTGTCTTGCTCCGCATCACTCCTTACTCTTCTCGAAACCTACGTGTGAAACAATCACACGCTAAGTCGAAGACTTAGTGAGGCATAACCACTTATAATGCACTTTAAAACATATATTGATACATGCATGTTCTGTTCTATCATGTTATAGCAATTCCAGGCATTTTTCATATCGTATAGAATCATATCAGATTAATCGCAGTAAATTCATACATACACATAATTCATCATTCACATGTTATCATATAATCACATACTTTTTCAATCAAACACTATACACACAACATCATATAATTTCTATAGCATTTATCATACCACTAACTTATATTTGTTCATATCTCTGGATTAGCCCATGTATATATGTGAGAACTATCGATATGTGAGTCTATAGAGGTTGTGCACTATGCTGTCACCACAGCTCGTATAAATGCACCGAAGTGCCCCGTAGAATTGCACCGAAGTGCCCGTAGAATTGCACCGTAGTGCCCGTAGAATGATGTCCATAAGGACCACGTAGAATTCCTTAAGAATCATATACATATACTATGGATCAAGTATGTGTCTTTCAAGACTTCACACAGGTTCCAAAGGATATACATATGTCCTAAAGAACCGAATAAACCCTCGACTCTTGGCATGCCAACTATACCCCTAGCTCTCATGACACATAACATGGGCGTTATCATTTATTTCATTTCAAATATACACATAAACTTGTAATTCACTTTCACATATCACGTATCACATAGCTTCTTTTTATATGATCACATAGTCACGTAGTTCACTTACCCGTAGATCATTTCTATATAATTCACATGTCACATATGTCATGTTTTCATATAATTTTTATCATTTCTCACCCAATCACCTTTATTCATATAAACATACTTATCATATCTTGTTCACATAAGATCATATACTTCATATAATATATCGAAACACCTAGAACACTTTCACGTAGCTTATAGTCATCAGTTTTGTCTCGTATCATATACTTGTTTTCACATATATATTTCCTATCAATTCTTATACCATCACATAATTCCTTTAACATACATAACATATCATGTAACATTATAATAGAAATACTTATAAGTCATATCACTTAAAGCATATATACTTATAGTCACATTGCTTATATCTTAATCGTATGCCTTCTCTTAAACATATATATTCACATGTTCAGGTAATTCACCATTTCATCACATAATTGGGTATTCATATAACTCATTTCATTTCATTTCATATCTATCTATATATATATATATCCTCAAGATTATCCTAATATAAATCATATAGCACTCTTATATTTCGTATTCATCTAGGGCAGACTTATAAACATATCTCACTTCTATTATTTCTATATATAATCTAATCTGTTACTTAATTAAATTTCTTATAGCTCTTATAATCTTCTCATATAACTTCACAAATTTCTATCATTCAACCCATGTGTTATAGTTTTATTTAAACCTATGAATCTTTCCCATCTAGCTTATCTTATACGTTCATCTTATCATTTATGTTCAAATCCCCTAGTTGGTGTACTATTTTCACTTCATCCTATAGATCAAAATTATCCAGTTTATTTCACTTATCATATAAAAATATAATTATATTTTACTATGATCACATAGTTTATATCTCATACTTTGCTTTCTCATGTTCACCTATATCATGTCATATGGCTCATATCTTTCTCATGCCGTCACATAGTTCAGTTTCACATATGTATATATATATACCTTATATAGCACATACTTCTCATAACATTACATTCAAAAGCATGTCAACACATATATTCATGCATACATACAATTCATGTCATTCATATACGTATAATCATATATTCATGCATTCTAACATAGGAAATAGACTTGTCGCAAGTCTTGTTTCCATTTAGCACCATAAACTAACTAATATGCACTCACCTGGCCTCACTAGCCAAATCCAATCTCTTATCTTTCCCTTGATCGATCTTACTTGCTAAACGTTCCGGAATTGCTTTATGCGTAGAATCTACATAAATGTACATTTCGAGACCATCATTAGATACCTACACCTTGTAATTGGATACTATCAATTTAAACGAACTTATTAAATCTATATCCCCAATTTTCCTTTAGGGGGAATCGGTTCCCCCCCATGGGGGTATCGGTTCCCCTATGACATACTGGAAATTCTTGTTCGTTTGAAGGGGTATCGGTTCCCCTTGAATGGGTACCGATTCCCCTTGCCCAGAAATCATATTTTCAACCCGAAAATTACTTCATTTCCTCTCAAACACTTCATATATCATCCCCTTTTCATCCTTAACTCTAGTACACATACTTAAACAATCTATATTCATTTATTTCATCTTAAACCTCAAAATTCTATCTTCCATATAAGATTCAAAAATCATACCAAATTTCCAATGTGTTCTAATTCCAATTCTAACACTTCCTACCTCTTAATTTAATCCTTGACAAGTCAAATTCAACTTCACAATCTATTAACTCCTTCCATATCAAAAATTCACTTAAAAACTCATTTTTCTTAATTTCTCATAACTTGTTAATCTTTGAGGTTTAAGCCCCCTAAAGCTTTCCTTAATCTTTCTTAATATCCCAAGAATCAAAACAAGCTTTAAAACGAAAGAATTAACCAACTAAAGACTCACTTACCTTATACCAAGCTTCACGGTGGAGAGGAGGAAGAAGAAGACTGAAGAATGCTCTGGACTCTTCTTCATACGTGCTTATTACCCTTAAAAAAATTATAAAAAATCTTTCTGGTCAAATGACCATAATACCCTTAATTTCCTTTAATAATTACCAAATAACCTTCAATATATATTCAAATAATCATTGAATTCTTTCATTCTTCTACTTTAGTCACCAAATTCTGAAACTTTACAATTTGGTCACTAACCCGGTATTGCGGATGTTACAAATCTCCCCTCCTTTAAAAAAAATTCGTCCTCGAATTTTTCACTAAACAACTTAGTAAGAACATATCTTCTAATGTTCTTATGTTACTTCTTTTACTTAATCCTTCTTTCTCTTAGTTCTTCAACTACCTTTTTCCTTTATACATCCTTATCATGTTACTTATCATATAACCAATAGCATCAGTTCTTATCACTCAAAATACTTAATCAATCAAATTCTTTATCAATCTTTAATTACCTTATAACCATACCAAACTTGTATTTCGTCATCATTTGACCAAAACTCAACTTTAAATCTTCTTCAATGTGATTAAACATATACTTTAAGGAGTCAAACAATATTTTCACATCACCTTGCACACTGGTCTTATTTCCATATCAAAAATTGTCCTCTGTACTTCCATATTTATCGTATATGATCCTTTAAATCAATCCCTTTCATTTCTTTATTCCTTATTCCTTATACATTAATCATATATTTCCTTTCATGTTCACATACTCTTGTCTTATTACTTATACTCATCTTTATGTACCAATCTTCATTGCATCCTCATTACTTTAATATCCCATTTCTTATACATAACTTCATTCTTTATCATTCTTATACTTGTATTTTTCTTCCTGAAGATTCCATGCAAACACTTATCTCAGTTTCTACATCATAGCTATCTGCTCAGAATATACAACCATATTCAAATTCACATCATAATCAATTAACTCAACTTTATCTTTTCCTTCAATCCTATTATTCTATCCCTTTTACTCTGACAGCTAGTCAATAATATATGTTCAATCTAGGGTACAAACCCTAATCAACCAAACACATACATCCTGTCAAATCGAAATTATCTTAAAAAAATTCACTACTCAACTTATCAATTTCACCTCTATTCTCATACATCCTGAAATTTCTTTTGCTCAAACTCAACATTCTGACTTCCTGTGTCTTATAATCTGATCATCGATATACACATTCTCAAACTCTTCTTATCAATCCTCAGCTTTATTTAAAGATACCAATTCTTACTTCCTTTTCCTTTACTATACCTCATTATTATGATCCAAATATGCAACTGTATCCAGATCCATTGCAGATCTGGTTATCATATCCTGACAATATTTTATATCTTATAATTCCAGTACATTTCCATCGCATATTCTTGTTAGCTAACGCTAACTTTTCCGTCTTAACTGCAAATCCTTATCATATAAACGCTCTGGCTTATACACAATGTTATTCCTTCATTTCGAACTCATAAGCTCTGACATATACATCTTATACACTTGTCACTGATGCACTTATCCTTGAGTTCTTCTATACGTAATCATCACGTCATTAGATCTTTTTAACATTCTTATGGTGACACCCGTTCACCATATTCTATCTTATTCACATAATAGCAAAACTACTCTACATCGTTTTTCCGATTCCAAACGATGAAAATTTTCTATCATTATTCAGATATGATTTCAGCTTTCTGAAATCAACTTTTGATCTTACTAGGCATTTCCTGAGGTGTCCGCTCTTCATCCTGCCTGGCCAGGGCAAGTGAATAGCTATCACAATCAGGAATATCACCTTTCACTTACTTCGAAATTATCACGATCGGACTTCTACTGTGTTAAACTATTCTTATTTTATTAGCAAGACAACGTATTCCTTACACTATCAGATCAGAAATTTTTCAATCTATGTTGGCATGTACACCTTTTATGACCTTTTGGACTTCGGTTTATGCCGAGAATCGGCTAAACCATAGCTCCGATACCATTAAATGTAACACCCCCCAACCCGTATCCGACCCTGATACGAGTCCGAAGTGTCACATTGACTTTTCAAACCTTGACTCTTAAGAAAAATCCCGGGAAATTTAAAACTTTATTTAAAACAAAATACAGACTTTATCAGAGTGCTCGTACTTAATGACTTATTACATGCCAACACTTTATACATAACCAAAAACATACTTTATCAAATATTTCTGATCTGATCTTTTGGTAAGGAAAACTGACCTGTCTTGCTCCGCATCACTCCTTACTCTTCTCGAAACCTACGTGTGAAACAATCACACGCTAAGTCGAAGACTTAGTGAGGCATAACCACTTATAATGCACTTTAAAACATATATTGATACATGCATGTTCTGTTCTATCATGTTATAGCAATTCCAGGCATTTTTCATATCGTATAGAATCATATCAGATTAATCGCAGTAAATTCATACATACACATAATTCATCATTCACATGTTATCATATAATCACATACTTTTTCAATCAAACACTATACACACAACATCATATAATTTCTATAGCATTTATCATACCACTAACTTATATTTGTTCATATCTCTGGATTAGCCCATGTATATATGTGAGAACTATCGATATGTGAGTCTATAGAGGTTGTGCACTATGCTGTCACCACAGCTCGTATAAATGCACCGAAGTGCCCCGTAGAATTGCACCGAAGTGCCCGTAGAATTGCACCGTAGTGCCCGTAGAATGATGTCCATAAGGACCACATAGAATTCCTTAAGAATCATATACATATACTATGGATCAAGTATGTGTCTTTCAAGACTTCACACAGGTTCCAAAGGATATACATATGTCCTAAAGAACCGAATAAACCATCGACTCTTGGCATGCCAACTATACCCCTAGCTCTCATGACACATAACATGGGCGTTATCATTTATTTCATTTCAAATATACACATAAACTTGTAATTCACTTTCACATATCACGTATCACATAGCTTCTTTTCATATGATCACATAGTAACGTAGTTCACTTACCCGTAGATCATTTCCATATAATTCACATGTCACATATGTCATGTTTTCATATAATTTTTATCATTTCTCACCCAATCACCTTTATTCATATAAACATACTTATCATATCTTGTTCACATAAGATCATATACTTCATATAATATATCGAAACACCTAGAACACTTTCACGTAGCTTATAGTCATCAGTTTTGTCTCGTATCATATACTTGTTTTCACATATATATTTCCTATCAATTCTTATACCATCACATAATTCCTTTAACATACATAACATATCATGTAACATTATAATAGAAATACTTATAAGTCATATCACTTAAAGCATATATACTTATAGTCACATTGCTTATATCTTAATCGTATGCCTTCTCTTAAACATATATATTCACATGTTCAGGTAATTCACCATTTCATCACATAATTGGGTATTCATATAACTCATTTCATTTCATTTCATATCTATCTATATATATATATATATCCTCAAGATTATCCTAATATAAATCATATAGCACTCTTATATTTCGTATTCATCTAGGGCAGACTTATAAACATATCTCACTTCTATTATTTCTATATATAATCTAATCTGTTACTTAATTAAATTTCTTATAGCTCTTATAATCTTCTCATATAACTTCACAAATTTCTATCATTCAACCCATGTGTTATAGTTTTATTTAAACCTATGAATCTTTCCCATCTAGCTTATCTTATACGTTCATCTTATCATTTATGTTCAAATCCCCTAGTTGGTGTACTATTTTCACTTCATCCTATAGATCAATATTATCCAGTTTATTTCACTTATCATATAAAAATATAATTATATTTTACTATGATCACATAGTTTATATCTCATACTTTGCTTTCTCATGTTCACCTATATCATGTCATATGGCTCATATCTTTCTCATGCCGTCACATAGTTCAGTTTCACATATGTATATATATACCTTATATAGCACATACTTCTCATAACATTACATTCAAAAGCATGTCAACACATATATTCATGCATACATACAATTCATGTCATTCATATACGTATAATCATATATTCATGCATTCTAACATAGGAAATAGACTTGTCGCAAGTCTTGTTTCCATTTAGCACCATAAACTAACTAATATGCACTCACCTGGCCTCACTAGCCAAATCCAATCTCTTATCTTTCCCTTGATCGATCTTACTTGCTAAACGTTCCGGAATTGCTTTATGCGTAGAATCTACATAAATGTACATTTCGAGACCATCATTAGATACCTACACCTTGTAATTGGATACTATCAATTTAAACGAACTTATTAAATCTATATCCCCAATTTTCCTTTAGGGGGAATCGGTTCCCCCCCATGGGGGTATCGGTTCCCCTATGACATACTGGAAATTCTTGTTCGTTTGAAGGGGTATCGGTTCCCCTTGAATGGGTACAGATTCCCCTTGCCCAGAAATCATATTTTCAACCCGAAAATTACTTCATTTCCTCTCAAACACTTCATATATCATCCCCTTTTCATCCTTAACTCTAGTACACATACTTAAACCAATCTATATTCATTTATTTCATCTTAAACCTCAAAATTCTATCTTCCATATAAGATTCAAAAATCATACCAAATTTCCAATGTGTTCTAATTCCAATTCTAACACTTCCTACCTCTTAATTTAATCCTTGACAAGTCAAATTCAACTTCACAATCTATTAACTCCTTCCATATCAAAAATTCACTTAAAAACTCATTTTTCTTAATTTCTCATAACTTGTTAATCTTTGAGGTTTAAGCCCCCTAAAGCTTTCCTTAATCTTTCTTAATATCCCAAGAATCAAAACAAGCTTTAAAACGAAAGAATTAACCAACTAAAGACTCACTTACCTTATACCAAGCTTCACGGTGGAGAGGAGGAAGAAGAAGACTGAAGAATGCTCTGGACTCTTCTTCATACGTGCTTATTACCCTTAAAAAAATTATAAAAAATCTTTCTGGTCAAATGACCATAATACCCTTAATTTCCTTTAATAATTACCAAATAACCTTCAATATATATTCAAATCATCATTGAATTCTTTCATTCTTCTACTTTAGTCACCAAATTCTGAAACTTTACAATTTGGTCACTAACCCGGTATTGCGGATGTTACACTTATAGTGAGAATTTAATTGTGAGAAAAATATAATCATCATAGTTATTACTATAACAGTGAAGAAATAAAAACATATTACACTTATTTTTATTGATAGCGTGGTACAATTTTTTTTTCACCAAAAGTTTAATTTTTATGACAAAAATACTAATGGTCACTATCAATTTGCAAGTAAAAACCTTTACTCTTGTAGTGTTACTTGTGAGTAAGTATACCATTATAAAATGGTAAACTTACTAGTAAAAAAATGTTATTGTTACAATTATGAATAATAATAGTGACCACTTAATATGTTATAACTATTACATCGTTTCTTGTTTAAAAATGTGATGTCAAGTTAAGCATTTTATTAATGACTAAATAAAAGTATGACACAACTATTCACTTCAATAGTGATAAAAATTATTATCGTCACAAATCATCAACTAAGACCAGTAACAAAAATAATTATCATCACAAATCATCAACTAAGACCAGTAACAAAATATTTTTATCACAATTATGAATAGTAACAATGATTACGTAATATATTGTAACTATTACAATTTTTTCCGGGAAAAATAAGTTGGTGTCAATTCAACAAATTCTATTAGTGACCAATTGTTAATGACAATTTGTTTTGCTCACAATAAAACACTATTAGTTACGAATTACTTGTGATGAGCTTCAAAGTTGTCACTCATTTCAAAAATGACAAAAATAATTTTCGTCATAAATAATATACTTTCCGTGAAGAAATTTTTTTGCGTCATAATTAAATGGTCATTAAAAATCTTAATTTCTGTAGTGAATATATATATATATATATATATATATATATATATATATATTGTCTCTAGTTCATTATGATTTGAGTATATGTCCATGCAATTTGAATCCATTTGCATGTCTCAAAGTGGTGACATATTCTCACCCCAATATTCTTGCATGTTTGGTTCAAAGTTAACCTAGTTCATAAAGGGAGCTTGGAATAATATAAGAGAAACATATAAAATTTCATGATCAAACCAATTATTCTGGAATTGGTAAAAACTTGAAGGTAAAAAAAAAGAGTCCATACAAGGGTTTTAAAAAACAAGCATTAATATAAGGAAAACGAAATGCACGCAAGTAGTTTATTCTCTTGAATAGTAATGATCATAATCTCTAGTGTTCTGGGGATGATCCGAAGTTGGAGATGAACCATCGAACTGCAATGAAAATCCACCCAAATACTCTTGTTGTTGATGTTGTTGAAACGTTAACGTTGTGGAAGACGAAGATGAAGACTGGGAATTAAATCCCAGCCAGGATCCGTAGGCGGCGCTTGGCATAGCATAGTTGAAATGAGTGGCTGAGCCACCGCCGAGGAGCTGCGCGTACTGAGAAATATTGGGATACGTTGGTTGAGAAAGAGGTGGTGCCGCCGTCGGTTCGATTTCTTGACGAGTTGTGAAATAACCGGATTCGGATCTTGCTTGAACTCTTTCGGGGAAGTTAAGCTTCGCTTTGCTTCCTTTAAACCTAAGTGCTGCTTCATCGTAGGCCAAGGCGGCTGCTTCAGCTGTTTCGAACGTTCCGAGCCAAACACGAGCTGCCTTTATCGGGTCACGAATCTCAGCCGCCCATTTTCCCCATGGCCTTTGCCTTACACCTCTATAGTGTCTTCTCCTCGCATTCCCTTCACATAAAAAAAATACATCGTATTCAGACTTCAACCAATATGGGTTTTGACGTGTTCTGTAATGAAAAATGGGAAAAAAACCAAAGATAACGTGCTAAGTTGGAACATGAATAACGGCTGTGATCTGAACAAGGCCGCAAAGGAAGAACTCAAAAGGTCAATGATATATATGTCCATATGAACCGATGCGAATTTATTAAATTATATTAAAACTTCAAGAGTGTAAAATTATACCATCAGTATAAAATATAAATAAGATATTATGAGAATTTAAAATTTTCAAAAGATGTAATCGTATTCTAACACCCTTGGTTCATACTTGTATAAGTCATTGAAAATGTTTCTTTTTTTTTTTCTCTTTTATCTTTTAGTAATCATATAAATGTCGTTGAATTCAAAAGTGTTCCAATTTGATAATAAATTGAGAAATAAAAAACAAAAATTATATACACATGAAATCAAGACATACCTTGATCTTGAGCTTGTTGATGATGAGATTGGTTTTGTTGTGTAATGGAGTTGGGATCATGATCATCATGAGGTTGAACAAGTGAGTTATTGCTATTGTTTCCAATAACTTGAGCTAGGGCTTGAACCATGGCATTCATGTCTTGTTGAGACCTAGCTGAATACACCGGAAATATATCGCCTTCTTCATCATCTTCTTCTTCTTTCGGTTCCGGTTCATGACCGGAATATCGAAATGGCCGCTTTCCCTGTCGCCGATCCACTTTGCCTTTGGGAGGTTTTCCCTTTCTGGTTATGGTCTTTCTCTATGTATCATGCAAAAAACCAGCAAACCAAAGAGTGTATTCATATATATAGTTTTCTCAGCTTAACTAAAGCAACAAGCATGGGAATTAAAGTAATATTGGAAGTGAAATCAAGTAGAAAATGAAGGAAAAAGCGAGTGGAGAAAGGGGATTTTGTGGTGCGGCTATGGATTTTTGTAAGAGCTGATTAAAAGACTAAGTGTGAACGAGGGTTGAAGATAGCTTGACAATGCTGAAAGCCATAGTCTATCAAGTTTATTTATAGACCTTTTTTTCTTCTCTTTTTTCTATTTCTTTCTATGATATATAAGTCAAAACTATTATTATCTATTTTTAAAATGTATTTTAATGAAATTCATGATACAATTTTAAATTCATCATTTCCCCCCCCCCCACAAAAAATACTACAACTTACAAATAAACAAAAGAATTACATACAGAAATACAAATGTATGTGTGTGTGTATATATATTATTGAAATACTTCATTATTCTCTTAATATATATGAACTTTAAGCAGATCAAATTAGTGAGATTAATGGTAAGGTTAAGGGTTAATGAGAGAATTTAGTTTTTGTTTTACTTGATTAAATTACCTCATAGGTTTAAATGTAGAAGGTAGGGTCGGGCTAAGCTATATATAGCAAGATTAATGAAAGTAATTAGAAAAGCTCGCTAATGCTTTGGGTTTGCAGGTGAAAAAGGAGTAATGCACGTCTTACCCCAAAAAAATAAAATTAAGCTTATATGATTAATAACTTAACAAAATTTTAACAATATATTTTGTTAATGCATGGAATATCCCTGCATAGAAGAGCAATTCATGCCACCATATTTGAGTTGTGACAATAATTCACTCCTTTTAATTTGAACAAAAATTTATCGAACAACAATCTGCTAGATGTCTCAAACCGAGTTCTGATGTTCGATAGAATCCACCACAGAGCAATATCTAACCAAGTTGTCTGTTACAGACACTGTAATATAAAGCAACAAGGATATAAACAATGAGTCAAAACAAGAAGAAAAAAAGAATGAATGTCATTACAAAAAGATAAACAAGAGGTTCAAAATTCCATGACTTCAATACTTATAAATGTCGTCTCCTTCCCTTTCTTTGAACAACCCCCACCTAGACTGATGCAGGACTCGAAGGGATTCCGAGACCTAGGGGACAAAAATGTAATCACATAACTTCGGATACAAAACTGATACAAGAAGAAAGGGTCCCTCGAGTCATGCATAAGCCCAGGAACTTCCATACATCGAGATACAATTCGGTCATAGACTACGCAAAATTTGAAGCCCCCATAAACGGGCTATTGAAGAAGAAAAAAATTACCACTTAGTTTCAGTCATGCAACTTGGTTCACAAAACTGCTTCTCTATGGCCAAAAAAAAAAGTCATCAAGCCAAACTCAATTACACAGAGCAGGGTAGATAAAGTTTTAGTACTCTGAAAGTTGGAGATAGATAAGCAGACTGCTCAATCAGAATCCTTCAAAGAACCCAATGAGTCTGCCCCATTGGAAAATTCCTCCCCATTACCTAAAGTAGAATAACTACTTTGGCGGTAGTTCTCCTCGATGCCAGTTGTTCGAGGTCTCCCTGGTCTTGATCGAATATTAGTTCCCATAGGAAAGGGCTCCTAAATAAACAAACAAAGTACGACGTAAAGACCGAGAAACATCCTTCTCCATTGCTAATATAATAATAAGGAAAGGCCACAAAAGTAAAACCACATTATGAATTTCAGGAAACAAGAAAAATGGAAATGCATTCAGCTAGTTTATGCCGTATCAAGATGACTTTACCTGATCACCAGCATTTGGGCCATCAGTATGAAAGAGAATAGGGCGGCAACGTTTATCCTCATTCATCAAGCTTGAATTCTGGAAATGAGCAATAAGAGCAGCCTTTCCTTGGATCCTAGCATAAGCAAGAGTTGCCACCTTTTCACTGTTGAACTTTTCCCATTTTTTGCCATTGAATGCCTAGAGAGAAATATCGGTTTAACCAGATTAGCTTCAATCTATCGAAATAATAGTTAAACACATGATTTGGCATGCAAATGATAGTATCTGTATAAATAACAGATAATAGTGTGACATATAATCCATGTATTAAACCTTATGGAAAGGAATGATCTGTTGTGGATCGATCATGTTGATGAACGCATAACCCACATTGCATTTGTTCTGCAGATAACATTGATAAAATATAGGGTTAGTAACACATCAAACTATAAGTACATGTAGCATGTCCGAGAATCAGTCAGTTTATCACGGTAGGAAAACTGTTGGTTAACCAATTAAGTTAACTTGCCTTGAAGTCAATTGGCAAATAAATAAAATCATAAGTTCCTCGACAGTGCTCATCAATGGCTGCCAGAAGCATCTTTGAAGTGTACCTGCAAAAATCACCATTTTACTTCTTGTAAGGAGATAATCATGTGAAAGAAGGGAAGACACGAAAGAGAAGAGGAATATTTACTACAATAAATGAACTTACTACTGGATGCAATCAACAAATCAGAAGAACGAGCACAACACCAAATAAATTATTTAAGTGCACAAACACCTCTAGTAAATTACTTCAACTACATTACAAGATATGCCAAATTGAATGAATCCGGAACAATCTGTCAATTAGTCCCAATATATACAACATGCAAAAGTGGTGGTTCATCAACAATTACTACTTTTTGAACAATAATGAAATTCTAAAAGCAAAGTACAACAAATCATCATCACGATGTCTATGGGTTTTAATAAGGTAATTCATCAAGCAATATTGTTTGGAAATAAGAAAGTTTCAACCATAAAAGGATACTATGAAACAAAATCAGTTTAATAGGAAAGCAAACAAATCAAGACACAAGAAATTAAAAAAAAAAATAGACAGGAATCTGCAAGAGAACCAGCTCACATACTTGTTGGGTATGTTTTTAATCATTAGCGTTGTTCTGCTGTCATCCCCACATATGATGCGGTCAATGTCAAGTTCATATTGTTTCTTATCGGCATTACTAGAATTCAGATCATTTCTACGTTGAGAGAAGTTCCTAACACGTTCATTAGGAGAATCAAGAGATGTCGGCATTGAAATCATAGGGTTCCTGCCAGGGTAAAGGTGGCACAACTGCTGCGGAGAGTGTACCCCTCCATTTTTCATCAAATCCACACCACCAACATGAGAAAAAATGTTGTGGGAAGCAATATCCACAGGATACGATGGTGAAGTACCATGAAAACCCACACTTCCAAGAGATCCTAGGTGAAAACCTGAAGTATCAGGAGACTCCGCGGCATAAGGATTCCTCCTGTCCCATGGTGCAGAATTGGGTGGTGCTGAGCCAATATGGTAGTGTACAGGTGATCCTACATTGAACATTGCAGGGGGAGCCCTAGGAAACGCAGGCATGTGAGGAAGGCGATAACTATGAACACCATTGACAAATGATGGCGAATTTGGCCAAACCATGGCACTTGACGGATGCTGCTGATGTGAGTTGTTGGTCTTCCACATGTAATTATTCCCATTAACTGACAAGCTTCCATTTCCTGATGTCCCAAAAACTAGAGAGAACTTATTAGCAACAAAAGGTTGTGGAGAAAGGAAGCCTAAAGCATAAGAAA
The DNA here is from genome assembly GCF_006381635.1 of Hibiscus syriacus. Lineage (NCBI taxonomy): Eukaryota > Viridiplantae > Streptophyta > Magnoliopsida > Malvales > Malvaceae > Hibiscus > Hibiscus syriacus. The sequence goes on from NW_024062606.1 coordinate 805,220, forward strand.
CAATCCAATACAAGAATAGAAAAAAGAGTTAAAATTTACCTGAAATTTTTAACATAATGAATTGTAAAATTTATCAATAATATTAACATACTAAATAATGAAAGTTCCTCATGAGTCCCATGACAGAATGCAATAAAGATGCAGGAAAACATGTTTCATTGATGTCGATATACAAATCAGCTGAACTTACCCCCAGCATTAGGTTCAATCAGGTGTCCATTTGAACTTGCTCCTCGAGCATGCCTATTGTCAAGTCCTTCAGCCATTGAACCAGCACTACTAGCCATGTTTGTTATGGTGCGTGGGGAGTTGAGTGCAATACCATTGGCTAACCTGTCATGGTAGTCAGGGAAGGAATGAGGATGGAAACCTGGTACCCCTTGGTTAGCATATTTCAGATCATCCGTAGAATGGTTGGTCTCCAGAGGACTTATTTTGTTGCCTATAGGTGCCACTCTTGCTGGAGAGGCTAGGTTAATAGGAACAGTAGAACTTCGATGAGGTTTGACAAACGTATTCACAGGTGACTGGACAACTGAACGTAACACCTGGGAAGATCCATTATCCTTGCCACCTGATGCAATTTCTCCTGTAGAAAGTCATAAGGAATCGAGATGTATGAATGAACAGAAACAACATCTTATAACGAATTGGTCAGATGGTAGAATTTACAGGCAAACCATACCAATGTGTCCTGATGATAACTCATCAAAAGGGCTCCCACAAAGATTAGGTTCATCTTGATCCTGATCAGGCTGCTGAATAAAACTGCAAACAGAACTTCATTTTACTACAATTTACGAAGGCCACAAAAAACACGATAAGGAAGAAAATAAGACTTAAATGCAAAGAGGATATTAGGCATCCATAAAAGTATTGTATCATTGACCAACTCCATACTCGTGGTAAAGGCAGAAGCAGTGCAGTGACAGAGCCATCACTTAAAAAGTAATAGAAGATTTTCAATTTCAAGGATCAAAAAAAGGGGAAATTACAAATGTTCCAGATTCCTTCAGAAGCTAAGATCAAAAACAGTTTTATTAGAAGTTGAAAGAAAGCAACAAAAGTTGATGAGATTACCGCCTAACACCACCCAGACGGCTTGGTTCAAGTTTAACCTGTTTCCCAGCACTGTTACTCCTATTCAGAGCATTAAGAGCAGCTTCTGCGGCTCTAACATCATAAAACTCGATGACTTTGTGATTATTCTTGTTTGGAGCATCACGGATCTGCCATGCAAATTAACATCAATTAGACATATATCAACACAAGCATAAGGGAATTCAGAAGCTGAAAGAATAAATTTCTTACTTCTTTAATTTCCCCCAGAGCACCAAATATTCGTTGAAGCTCGTCAGTTGAAACAGAGGAATCAGGGTTGAAAACCACCAGCATCCCTTGATCTACATCTTTCTCACATGCATTGTCCTGAGGTCATAAAATTACAACACTGAATATATAAATAAATAAATAAATAAAGAAGCAATGTTTGCATGAAGATGCATCAACAATTTGACAAGACAAAGGTAGTAAAAGCAGTGAGAGTAATAACAAAATGGAAAACGTAACCATCCAGAACAAAACGGTTAAAGCCGCACCTTTGGAATTGAATAATGTATATCAAGTTCCCTACGCCTCAATGGCTTATTTTGCAGAGCCCTCATTGCATTTCTGGCCGCCCTTATATCATAATAAGTGATCATAACAAACCCACGATGCTTGCAGGCAGTATAAAGAGTTTGAATATCTCCATATTGCTGAGATAAGGAAAAGGGTTAGTCAATTTAACTTAGTGGAACATGCAGCAATTCAAATGGAGTGGATGGAGGAAAATTTTCAAGCACAAAGTCTCAATAAACAGTACCACAACGGAAAGCAAACACAACCTCAAAAAGAGTCTTTAACTCTGAGTCTTCAACATTGCTATTAATGTTCCTTACAAAAAGTGTCCTAGAAGGAAGTTCACCATATGGGCGTTCACCAACAATTGAGCCATTGGAATCCCCTTGACTGTTGAGTACTCCGATGAGATCTGAATTCCTTGGACCCATGGATCCGCGATCATCTCCTTCTAATTCCATTCCTCCGCCACTGCTGAATAGGTCAAAATCTTCCAACTCATCTTTACTGGCATCAGTATTAAGTCCCAATTCACCAATCACTCCAGAGAAGAGATCATGTTCATCAGGGAGGAGATTTCCAATAGTCTGTGCCTCAATTTCTTCCACAGATTTGAAAGGTTCCTCTTCATGGTGTGAAGCAGCTTTACTGGAATGCTGATAAGATATATCATTCCCCAATAATCTCACTGCATAAAGATAAAATCAAACAAAACTGCAGATGAAAATTTATCAATTATACGGTACTTAGAAAAACAGATATTAACTCAAATTTGAATCCATCAGATTGATAATTGGTCTAATGAGTTGGCTGAACCTCTGGCAGAGAAAATAAGAAATATTTAAATATATATGAGAAAAGATTAACACAATGGATGAAGATGGCATGAGTTTTAATAAAACAGTTTCATACTTTCTTTTGGAGTAATGTTTGTGGTGGGAAATAACAGTCATCGGTCAAGCCAGCAATATAATATCAAATAAAGCATCTGATACTAGAGAAGCAGAGAAGAACCAATGCAAACATTGAATTCATGTATGCACATACTGAAAACTGTCATAGTTTTTGATAGACATATACAAAAATACTTACATTTTCTACTAAATATTTCAGACAGCGAACTTGAAAACAGACTACTTTCATGCTGGATCACATTGGCATTGCAGCTGTTTCTATTAAAGTTCACCACTGGTTGCATATGCATATTTGATAGTGATTTTGGATGATGATTCACAGAATTCCATGAAGGCTCAGATAAGTTGGTAATTCCATTCCAACTGGTGTCAAACTTTCCTTCTTGATCTCTAACCAGATTTGGTGGAGGTGAATGAATCCTCTTGTCTGCAAAGACCAGAAGCTTTTTTTAAAGACAGGAAGATAACCATGAACAAATTTTGCATAAAAATAGCCCATAATATTTCATTCAAAAGATCTGAGATTTCTAGGTAATACATTAAATGCAAACTACATTTACCTTTATAAGGTATTTAACATTTGTAAGAACAAAAAATTTCAAATGATTTCCAAATAATCACATGTGACACCAACAAAAATTCCATAAAGCAAGAAACATATATTTAAAAAGAATATGCCAAATATGGGTACTAAATTAATCAATGTTAATTGCTATCTCACAAGACAAACTCATTTTCCAAAAACTATTAGCAGACAGGTGAAGGGTGTCGGTAAATTAAGCACTTTACAGAAGCTGGAAAAAATACTAAAATGGACACCAGCTTTTGGCTCTTAATTTTATAAATATGTTTCAATCAATTCTGAAAACAATAGGCCACGAAGCACTCTCACAGTCTCACTCAACTAACATTTACTAATTTAGCACAATTGAACAGAATTTCACCGATATAGATAACAAATTTCCCAAACGGGAATTTAGTGCTTCAGAAGAACCATCAGTAGTCAAGTCTTCATAAAAAATAATTTAAGCATATTGCTGCATTCTTTTGACAAATGCTTCAAAGAAGATATACCCCACATTTCCATGATACAACTTGAATTGAAAATACAATCATAAATACACTTAACATTCTGATTGATGAACTCGGGAATCCTTTTGATACAGAAAAACGCAGCTGTTGGAACCACACAGTGAGTAGTTCAATCTTTTGGAATATTCACTCAATTGTAAAAGCCAACTGTGGTTCTTAAATATTTTCCACGTGTCATCACTTAGGAGCCACAGTTTCTAACAGTAATCAAGAGACCATATTGATCTTCATTAAGTTTAATGATGACATTGACAAAAGTTAAAAGTTCCCTCTAATGGTCCAATCCTACTGATCAGAAACTGACAACCAGTTTAATTGGTCAATGAATTTAAATAAACTGATCAATCTCTTGGATTATTCACTGAATCGTAAAGGTTTAACTATGGTTCTTAAATACATTGCATGAGACATCACAAAGTTAGGGGCCACAGTTTCTCACAATAGTCAAGAGACCGAATCAATCTTTATTAATTTTAATGAAGGCAAAGCTAAAAGTTCCCTCTTAAGCTCTAAATGGTAGATGCATTTAAATAAACCGATTAACAGCAAACAGAACCAGAACTTCAGTCGTCCATAGCACTGTTCTCACCTTGGTTATCAGACAGGGTATTTGGCTTCCAAAATCCAATTTGTTTCTGCCCAACAGAAGTTGATATTAAAGCAACATGGGAAAATTTGTTTTTTTATAATGGGGGCTTAAAAGTTTCAGGGGGAAAATCGGTCACAAATCATATTTAAAGGAGCAAATTCAGGAACCCTGCAAAAGCCTTTAAACAAAAAAAACAAAAAAGGTCCAATAATCGCAAAATACAAATTAAATAATAAAATTGGTTGTAAATGCCCAAGAGTACCTCATGTGGGAAACGAACGTCATCCGAAAAGTGGGATGATGCAGATGCATTCTTTTGATCCATGATCTCAAATGGCATTTTTCAGCTTCAACACCGTAGAATCTCAAAAACTATAAGCTCAAAATTTGTCACTTGAGGCTCCGTTCCAAGGTAATCGCCATACCCTAAAGCATTCAACAATCACCAATTCATAATCAGAAAACTGCTAATCTTGTAAGTTATTTTTTTCAATAAACAAGAATAACAGCACAAATGAAAGGGGAAGTAGAAATTCAGAAGAAATATTAATAAATTAATGCATTAATTCCAATTCTAAATGGAATTCCTTTTCATCTATCAAATATCATTGAAAGGAGTGAATATTGACACAAAAGCTAGCTGCTTTCTTCAGAAATTGAGATTTTTAAGGGAACATAACGGGAGTTTTTTTTTTCTATTTAATAATTCAAATAGGTTGAAACGAGATGTGCCATGAAAAGGAAAACCAGTAAGCCACTTACCTACCAACAACCAAACAAAGTTTAACGTTTGGTTTCCAAGAAAATGTAAGAAAAAATTTAAAAGAAAATCATCAATATTAGGTTTCAAAACACAGGAAAAGCTGAATTTTACATTTAAAAATAAATAAATTCACAATATTAAAATCATACTTCCTTTTGCCCCCACGCTTTTCTAAACGAAATTTGAAATGAAAAAAAAAACTTATGCAACTTGAACCCTAAAAAACAAGTTGTTAAATACCAGATCAGCTAAACCCAGCTTTGAATTTCTCAAAAATAAACTATTTTCTACTAAATTACCTTTTTCCCGCTTATTAATAACAATATTCCACAAAAACTCCTGATCATACCAGGGAATAAAATTGTGAAAGGAAGAGGTTTAAATTTCAAAACTTTACTAGCAAAATTGAGGTAAAAAAATTAAAAATAAAACTCAAAATTGTATTAAGTTTGACCTAAATAAAACAGAAACTAAGCCTGACCTTATGAATCAAAAACCTGAAAATTCTGTCTGGCACCTTTATTATGTTGATGCTCAACGGGAATTTAAATATTCAAAAGACAGATCAAATTTGAGAGAGAGAAAAGAAAAAAAATTATAGCATAAAGGAAGAAGATAGAGGAAGGGATCTCAGCATCTTTTTCCTTCCATTGTAAGCCATTACTCACCACATGAGAGAGAAGACTATTTCCTCTCTTTTTTCTTTGTTTTCTTCTATAACACAGTAATTGCAAAATCACACAACAAACTCATAAATAATAATAATAATAATATATTCGTTCTCTTTGTGGCAGCTTGATTCCGAGGAGGTGAAAGAAAAAAGAAACGAAAAATTCCTTCGATCGAGAGAGCGAAGTTCCGGCGAGATTTGGTTTCTCGCCGGCCGCTCACCGCTGCGTTTTGGAAAGAGATAGAAAGGGAGAGACAGAGAAGGTGTTGTGTCGTGTTGTTGTTAGTTGGCTTTGAATAAATGGGGAAAAAAAACCCAACAATTATTAAAGAAAAAACAGAAAATAAAATAAAATCCTTAAAACGCGACCGCTTTAATTGGTGGCTATAACGGCGTTACGGTTGGGTTTGGGTAATAGACCGGAGCCGATGCTTTAAGATGACGGGAAATGAGTTGTGTTTAGTGTATTTATATTTTAGGCTTAATTAGAAAATAAGGCTTAAATTATATATTTTTTAAAAAATAATATATAATTTTTTTATTCATCCAGATACCTAATATTATAAACGTTACTATTTTAGATGCACGACCATAATAATCATTAGAAAACTCTGTTAAGTGACATGTGTCATGTTTTCAAATTAACAACAATCATCACCAACTATTTATTATATTTCAAATTCATCTTTTTCTGTTAAAAACTAACAATAATTTGAACTAGATGTTAATCTGTTGTCTCAAATTACTATCATATCTCAGATAACAAATTAACATTCAGCTCAAAATTTTCATTATTTTTTAATAAAAAAATGATTATTTTGGAACATAATAATAGTTAAATGACCATTTTATAACTTTTAATAATCAAGATACTCAATAAAATAACATCATATAGTTAAGGGATCATTTTGTAAAGTATTTGTATATTTTACCCAAGAAAAAAAAGGAAAACTCACCCTCTTCTCAAATATTCTACGTGGCATTCAGCTATTCGCTTCTCCGTCAGAGCAGCAAATATTATGTTATTTTCATCACAGAAAATAAATGAAAAATGATTTTCTTTATTTTTTTCCATATTTAATTTGTTTTTTTATTGGGATTGTGAAATTATCAACCAATCATAATTCCCAAAATCATTGTGTAGGACCCAGGGTTCAGGTCGGGTTTAATATATATTCTTTATTTTATATACATTGCAAATTCTTAAGAAATGTCATCGGTAATACCGGCTAAACTCTCGAGATAACGTTCTCGAATAAATTAATTCACGAGATAATGCACTCCTCAGATTAATTGTTCAAATAGGGTGAAATCTACAGTGTTGGTCGTAGGTCGCCATGCCATCCGGGCGGCCTACTAGGTCGCCATGTCTTCCCGGCGAGCTATGAGAGAGATTGCATGTGTCATGCACGTTCCAACACGTTGGGCATCCGAAGGCATCCGACCGAGGGCATCCGACCGAGGCCATTCGAGCGAGCTATGCGAGGGCATCCGAGGGCAAGAGGAATCACGCGAGGAGCAGGAGGAGTGCATGGCGACCTACAAGGTCGCCAGGAGTGCATGGCGACCTACAAGGTCGCCCGGAGTGCATGGCGACCTATGCTGGGAAGCTGCCACGCCGTAGGTCGCCCGGAAGGCATGGCGACCTACGGCCAACACTGTGCAATTCACCCTATTTGAGCCATTAATCTTGAGAGTACGTTATATCGTTAAATAAAAAATTCGAGAACATTATCTCGAAAATTTTACCGGTAATACCTCCAACTTTAATTTTTGTATTTTTAATGCGAGAATTTAGGTTATCGTTACAAAATAATTTTTAAACTTATAAAATTTTATTATTATTTTATAACGACTGATCATCATTTTATAATAATTTAATACATTTAATAATTATTTTATAACATCTAAAACTTTAATAATTAAAAAGTTCATTTCAATATAATTTAACCACCATTCATATGCTTTCTATACCTTTTTTTAATAAAACTAGTTTTGGGTGATTTGATTTGATTTTGATATCTTTCCAACATATTTTAAATTATTTTTCTTCCTTTTTAAAAGCATCAATTATTCATTTATTCTTCAATGATATTACTAATTATTATTAACGAATCTACATGTAATATCACAGGGCCTTGGAAATTCCGGTGGGGTTTAATATATTGATTAGCAATGACAATTCTGAAATTAATATATTGATTAGTAATGATAAATATGAAAATAATGACATTTTAATTCGCTTTGGCATTCTTTTGTTTGTATTTAACGCCTGAAGTCATTAAAATCTTGAATCCATGATGTTAGATTATGATATTAAATAAATTAGGTTTTATCGTATTTACTTTAGGAGTAAAATAAAATTATTTTATATAAATTGATAAATGCAAAAACTATATAAATTGGGATTGAGCATATAATTATATACGTAAATTTTAATTTTAGTTTAGTTGTGTACATAACACTTTGATTTTGATTCTGATTCAATTATATACATTTTAAATTAAATACACATATTTATTTTCATATGGAATAAATGTGCTTATTTTCTAGTATAAAATAAAAGGGATCTAAGGTAAAAAGAGGAGAAAATGGAAGGAAGGAAAAGGTAAGAGAAAGTTTGTGAGTGGTGACGGTTAAAGATTAAAAGGAAAGGCAGTTGACGTGGCTGTGTATTTGTTTTTTTTATACTCTTTAAAATAAAACCGGTTTTATGATTTATTCATTAATTTTTTAATTCAAGTAAATTAGGTTTGGACAAGAGGAACATAGACATGATCAAATAAGTATAATATGACTAATCAAAATTATGTTATTAATATATGTTACTCATCACACTAATAATATGTATATAAATGTTATGAACTTAATTTATAAATTTTTATATTATATAATATTAGTATATTTCTAAAATTTTAGAAGGATACAAATTTATAAAAATTTAAAGATAAATATAAATTATTAATAAAAATATAAAAAATTATATTAACAAATAAAAATATAAAAAATATAAAATAATTTTATAATATATGGCACCACGCATGTTGCTTCGTTACCAGTCCCCCATGCAGTAGCAGTAATTGCTGTTTTCCATGCCATGCAGAGAAATCACGTGAAACTGTTGGAATTAATGTTAAAAACGCCGAGAAATCTCCTTGTCTTCTCTACCATATTTTACTTGAAGACGCCGAATAATTCATGAGCATTTTGCATGTAACCCGTTGGCCTGAATACGCCAAGTAATCTCGGGATCTTTAGACGTGTACTGTAAAAAAAACCTAGATGAAAAAATAATGTTGGAATGTTATTGTGAAAAAAATTCCCACAATACATTATTGTGGCACTTTTTCCCATATCTTGCACGAATATATATATATATATATATATATATATATATATATATATATATATATATATATATATATATATATATATATATATATATATATATAATTTCTAACCATTTAGTTGATAATTGTTTGATTTTTTTTGTTTCCGATTATATTTTATTGTATGTATGATAATATTTTTTTTCTTGACTCATTCCCTAACATAGAATATTGTGATTATTTGTGCCTTTGAACTCTTGGACAAGTTTATTCCATTATTATTATTGGTTCGCGGTTCTACAAGTTTTGTTGGTTTCTTTGTACATTTGTATATGGTATTTCATTAGCTTTCGGATATATGTGTCGGATAGGATAATAATAAAGGAGGATTAGTTTTTTATTCGTGCACTTTGGAGACTCTTCATATTTTCCGTTTTTATGTCTGATGATCGAGAACGTAAAAACAATCCATCTCTATATGTCGTTGCCTCAATCATTCACGTTCTTGTTCATCATGTTGACACTAGTTACTCACCGTTATATTTTAATTATGACTATCTTGAATGTGTATCTGATATTATTTTACAAGATGCCTTCTATGGTTAATGTAATCTGCATGCCTATTTTTAAAAATAACTAAACTTTAATTTTAGTGAAATAAATATTTTTTAATATTTTTATATAAAAATTTATAATTTTATTAAAAATTAAAAAAATACCCCAATTACAATGAACATTTAATATCATAATAAAAAAAAGTTAAGCATATAATTAGGACAATTTTCTATAATCATTAAAAAATTAGCAAGTTAAGGTCACATAAAGACCATATAAGGAAAGATTAAAATCTAACCACGAAATTCGAACGAATATAAATACAAACAGATCTGATCGCATCAGTAAACGAACCACAAAAGATAATCAAGCTACTGAAAGACCATTGACAAACTGGAAATCAGACTCGAACGACGTGAAAAGCTATCCATAAACATATTATGAGTATCCAAATCCAATTTAAGGGTCCAAAGCAGGGAAGATGAAATTATTGAATATAAAAAATACAATAAGAATGGGCCGATGATTAGTTGTTCCCCATTCAAGAATTGATTTTGGGCTTACTGTATTCTTCAAGAACTAATATGGGCCAATAAAGGGTGTATAATTTTATTTAAATACAGAATTAAATATTTATTTATAATATAGTTTAATATACTTATTTAATCACTTTAAATTATTTTATATCAGTTCTCAAACTATTAATAAATCTATTAACGTATAATTAATTCTTAGAAATTGATCCCGTAATCTTTTAAAAATTCTCAAACCTTCAAAAACACGATATTAATTTTTAGAAATTCACAAGTTTAACTCCCGAAACTTTTTAAAAAATTTAAATTTTTTAAGTGACATATATAATTCTTAGGACCTTCAAAAATAAGTAGAGGTAATGAAATGTTAACAGAATGATCAAAATGGAATAATAGTGATAATTTGAGGATCGATATAGAATATTTTAAAGTTTAGGGATCAATTTATAAGAGTGTCAGAGTTTCGAGTACCACCTGTGAAGTTAAGTCATTAAATAATTAACATGGATTCATTTGAAGGAGGAGAGAGATAAGACCAGTCAAAATGGACAGACTTTTGCATGAGGAGTTGAACCAAAGATTTTTACTTGAAAAATTTAACGACCCCTTTCTTCTTTGATTCTCTCTCTCTCTCCACCTCATGGTGTTTATATAAAGCCATGGCATCTTTGTTTCTCCTCGTAGACCCACTTTCATCAGCTTTCATCTCAGTCTCTGTGCCTCTCCCATCACTTTCTCTCTTATGGCAGCTTTTTCATACCCTTTTCTTCTTGACTCCACTTACTTCCCCTCCAAACCTTCTTCCTTTACCATGGACGATGGAAACCGCTTCAACTCTGACTCACCACATCTCCTTTTCCGCCATGACCATGAGAGCAGCTGCGTTGTTTCTCAGAGTGATAACGAGGCATCGGTCGGTAAAAAACAAACCACCGGCGGTGGCGATTCCGCCGTGGTGGTGGGTAAGCTTAAAAACGGAGACCAAGTCAGCCTTGTCAGAAACAGGAAACGGAGGACCAGAAATGGGACTGCCTTGAATTCTGCTAAATCCAAGGTATATATGCATGGTGGTTTCAAAGTAAAAATCTGGAGCTTTTCTTATTTTCGTTTTCTTTATTTCGATCAGGATGCAAAAGGAGGGAAAAACAAGTGCAGTAATGGGATGGAAATCGAAAAGAAATCTCCTCAAGATCCTCCAACAGGTTTCATTCATGTAAGAGCAAGGAGGGGCCAAGCAACCGACAGTCACAGCCTAGCAGAAAGGGTACTAAAACCATAGTTAGTCACTTATTTTAAGCGTTCGAACCAACCCTGAGTCACTCCTTGGTTAAACGACCGAGTTAGCTCATCAGGCATTAAAGGCCTTTTAGTTATTATTATTATTATTATTGATGATTTCTGCAAATGGATTTGCAGGTAAGGAGAAAGAAGATCAGTGAGAGGATGAAGGTATTACAATGTCTGGTTCCAGGGTGTGAAAAGGTAGGCAGTTCAGTTCATTTGTCTTAACTGTGATATAAAACAAATTCAAACAAGCTTTCATGTCTGGTTTTCTGTATGAACATAGGTAACTGGAAAGGCACTTATGTTGGATGAAATTATCAACTATGTCCAGTCCTTGCAAAATCAAGTAGAGGTATTCAGTTACAAACCACTCTTTAACTGTTCTCTCTTCTTTCCTATAGTATAAGGTTCAAATAAGCAATATTTTTTAATTTTTGTTTTTGTTTTTTTAGTTTCTGTCAATGAAGCTTGCTTCTGTGAGTCCCATGTTCCATGACTTCGGACTAGACCTGGAAGCTTTAACGGTGAAACCAGAGGTAAAAAGGGAAAAAGAAGAAGCTAAAAGCCATTAATTTATTACAAAAGCTGGTGAAATCTTTGTCTCTGACATGTATAATATTTCTTTAGGGAGTGAACAGTGAAGTATCAACAACAGCAGTGCTGCCATGTATGAAAGAAAGCACCACTCAGGCTTCAGCTTTTGTTGATTCAACAACCGCCACCTTTGCCCCATCTGATAACTATCCTCTTCTGGATGTCTCACCCTCGCCTGCTCTTTTTCTTCACCAGGCCCAGGCCCAGGCCCCCATTGTCTTCTCTCACCATCAGGTCAGTATATAAATAAATACATACATAAATACGTACATACATACATATATACATACATACGTACGTACATTGTGCAGAAGTTGACAAGACATCTTTTTCAGGAGTTGGAGGACCAAAGACAGAAATTTCACAATTCTTCTGGGCTCAACGACAGCTTGTGTTCTTTCTATGAAGTATTTAATGCAGTGAGCTGCCCTACAAACATCTGGTATAGTGCTAGTAAGCTCCCATGTCCTGTCTTCCTTTTTTTTTAAAATATATTTATATCAAATTACCGTGTTAGATATAGCAAATGGTAATAAAATTCTTTGTTCCTGACTTTTGCCTTCTCTTGTGGGCGTTTATCTTTCCAGCAAGCTTGCAGAGAGGATGAATCAAAACAAGGCTTATCTTTTTTATAACTCAAGCAGCATGCCTGGAGGGCACCCTAACATCAATGGAAAAGATCACATCTTTTTGTAGATTCCTTCTTCTTCTTCTTCTCCATTTCATAATTCTCATGCACAAAATTACTTCACCCTACGTTGTTTAGCTTGGGGGGGGGGGGGAACGTTATCATGTAGTACAAATTATTGTAATATAAAATTCCACTTTATGAAAAGTCTCGTTCATATTGTTGCAGTAATAAAAAGTTTTAACACAAGTACGTTATTTTCACATTACTTCTATATATTTAAGCACGTATTTAATTATTACGTCAAAGTTTCATTAACTTTTAATTGAGTCGATATTCGATTAATTTCGTATTCGCATGTGATGCATGCAACGGGTGTGGAGCTGCAACGTGTTGGGGTGTTATATGCGTTCTTGTTGGCCGACAAAAGTCAACTTATGGAAATACGCGTTGTATACTTAAAAGTTTATTCTTATAGTATACTGTGTAAACTAAGGTTGAGGTTTTCCTTTTCTTTTAATGAGCTCATATTTTAGTATTTTGACCGCTACATTAGGATGAGTTCGATAAATTTACTGAATTTAATTTTAAGATATAAATTCCTTATTGATTTTACAATTCTAATTCAAGTTATCTGAATCGATATAGATTAATGAAATCATCTAAGTGTAAATCACCGTAATTTTTTTTTGTTCATGCATAGAGTGAAGACTAATTATCTTATAAGTCTAAATATTGAATTAACATCCTCACAAAGGGGAATCAAACAATATTTTATCAATTGAGTCGCCATGTGTAATAGTTCCCAGACTAGAGCGATCCAATCTCGTCACTACCATAATAATAGCACGCCGATAAAAAAAAATTATAGATGGGGATTCAAATTTTTAGTACTATTTTATATTTTTTCTTTTATTAATATATTATATTATATTTTGACTAATATAAAATAATAGGTATGTATTTGGCCCCATATGCATCTGCTCTTGGTCTTATCACGGGTTCGTCCAATGACAAGTGTAAAATGTGATCCGTCATAGGGTCACAAAATTTAGGGGCTATACATGAATGTCATTTACGCTTGTCCATTTATAATATTTGTGCTATAACGATATTTTCGTTCAGAGGAAAAATAAATTTTTCATTTGAATCTTGGGAAAATGGTAGAGAAAGTTGTAAATGAAGATTTTGATAATATTTTTAATCAGTATTCATGATGAATTTTGGTTAAAAAAACTCCCTCATAATTTCAAATTTGACAAATTATTTTTTATTATAAAATATTTAATGATCTCATTTTGAAAAGTAGCACATTGTAACGCCCCAAATCCCGAGTTAGTAGTTTCATGTTGACCCAAGGGCAATTTAGATGAATCCATTAACCTTATAGAGAAGCTTGGGCCAAGTGAACATTTATTTGGGTTTGTGTTTGGTCCAACATGTGTTAAAAAAGGGTATTTATAAGTGGTGACTAAAGTTAGGAGGACCAAGAAAGCAATTTACCCCTAAACTCTCCCAAGGATGAATTCTTTTAATAAAGGATGATGTCAACGTGGAAGAGCTTTGTCTTTTTTTCTTCCCTCTTTATTTTTTCCCTTCATCTTTCTCTCATAATTCTTTCCTCTTGTATTCTTCAAAGGTGATAACTTGATAGCATTACAACCCTAATTTGACAACTTAAAGGTAATAATCTTAATCTTCAACTTCAGAGCTTCAATTCAAGTCCTCAATCTCTTATTTTCATCATAGAATCCGAAATATGGGTTTAGTGGGGGTATAAAAACTTAAGTGAAATCAGCTTGTTTTTTAAAGATTCAAACCTTCAGAAACGTTTTAAACTCATTTTTAAGCTTCCCAACAACGTTAGTAATATTTATGCTTGATTCTTGTCTAGTGAGAGAAGTTGGAGAAAACTCTAAAGCTAGGGGAAAGAAGAAACTCATTCTTGGTTGAGCCTTGGGTGTTTCCAACAACCTATGATATCAAGGTAACTTACTTCTAACTCAACTCTACCACATGTAGGTTATTAGATGTGTTTTGGTAGGTTGTATGAGTTATGAAGCATGGTCATGGTAGAATTCAAAAATTAGTGTTTCTAGCATGTTTATGACTCTTTATGACCCCTATATTCATACATAACTCTTTAATAATGTTTGAGGACCTAAATAGGATGTTTAAGAGTATTGGGGAGGCATTTTCGTGCTCAAAACAAGGTATTTATGGGCACAAGTATCAGTACTAGAAGAACATTATCAATATTGTTCTTTAGGTGTTAAAAATAAAGGGTTTTGGGCATAGAAGTATCGATACTCATGCAATGGGTAACGATACTGTAGATGAGGTATTTATACTCACAGGGTGGTATAGATATGGAGTTCACATAGCAAAAAATCAGTAGTCAAATTCGTATTGATACTCATGAGAGTATTGATACTCCTCAATAGGAGTATCGATGCTTAGACATTTTTTAAAACATCAAAGCCAAATTTGATATCGGTACTCAGGAAAGTATCGATACCCCATACCAGAAGTATTGATACTCAAGAAGGAGTATCGATACTAGCCCTTTGCTATCAACATTTAACTTGTCAGTAGTATCGATAACTAGATGTGAGTATTGATACCCAGAGACCAATATCTATACTAAGAAGCTTATTATCGGTACCTAAGAACAATTTTGGATAAGATACCAAAAGGTTTAAGGGATAGAATTGAGGGACCCAATAACAACATAATATCATGAAATAAAACTACAAGTGAGAATAATAATACCTCATAACAACTAGGACGATATAAAACTAGTGTTACTTAACGCTCGGGACACAGTCAGTATAACTGAGTTACTTTAGCATATATGACCTTATAGTTGGATATCCCAGTTAGTACCAAGGTACTTCAGTCGCCAGCTGGGCGCAGCTGCCCCAAGACTCGATAGAGTAAGTTGGTCAGGTGTACGTTTCCAATGCTGCTCTAGATCTCACCCAAATACCCAATGACATTTTAGAAAAACTAGAGGAGTGTGTGAGCTCCGAGATGCAAAACCCTCAACCATATCATGATGGTTATATCAACATGTTAGATCGATATTTTCATGTCTTTATACCTATGCCTTTAGCATGCACATTTAGTGAATGCATGTAGTATACTACAATTATTAGTGAGGTACTGAACTCACAAGCTCAACGTTCAAAATGTGTTTCTGTGCGTAGTTTCTTAGGAGACTCGTCGAAGAGCATTATCGTCACCAGCAGTTCTAGCTCAGTAGAGACTTCAAAGCAAGTCTTGATTTTTATTAGAGGGCATGTACTATTATAGACCGTATTGTTATTCATTCGTAACTTTGTTTTGTATTAAACTCAATATTTTGTTATTTTAAATATTAGGAGCTCCCCCATATTAGTAAACTGAATTATTACGTTTTATTTATTTTTGATGGATTTCTTTTAAATGGTGTATTATAATTTATTTAAAAAGAAAATTTTAGGTTAGCCACTTTGGTGGTTCCGAGTGACATCATGATCCAATGATCTTTAGGTCAGATTTGATTAGGGTGTTACATTTAATGATATCAGAGCGTCAAGTTCAGTCTGTCTTAGGACCCGAGGGTTAGATTCAGTTAGCTTCTATAAATGTACATGCCTCTAAAGAGTTAAGAGTACTTTAAAGATTTTAATGAAGATAATAACCTCATTTTCTTTCTAATTTTAGAGAAAACCTCATGGAAAACAACCCAACTTTTAGTCAGGATGGTAGAGATAAGAGTTATGCCTCGTTAGCAACTGACACTATAAATGAGCTTGTCTCAGATACAGACCACCAGGAGGTACCCGTAGACATAGGGGTCGAGAATGTGATATTCTTTAAGGACCTCACTTTCACCTTTAGAAAGATTTTTAGGGTTATCCCTAGTACCCTAATTACACCACCTATCCCACCAGTATCTCTAGCCTAACCTGTAGTAGTGGCCCAAGAGTACCAGTCGAGAGGCTCCATAGATATAAAACTATTAAGTTCTTTGGTTAAGGGGATGACAATCCCATAGCAACATACCAGTGGCTTAAGAAGATTCTCCACACCCTCAAACAGATGTATCTTACCTTAGAGGGTAAGCTTGAATGTGTCACTGCCCTACTCAAGGGTGATGTCATCAAATGATGTGAGACGCTAAAGTTGACACTAGAGCTAGAAAAGCCAATTTGGGAGATGTTCTTATCAGGTTTCATATAGAAATACATCGGTGAGGCTTACACCGATGACTTGAGGGAGCAGATCCTACACTTAACTTAAGAGGATCGTACCATGATGGAGTATAAGATAGAGTTTCTCAGGGTGAGTAGATACACCCAAGTGTTAGTAAATACAAAAAAACACTGCTATCGTAGATTTAGGGAGGGCTTGTGCCTTGACATTCTTTCGTACCTTACAACTGACCCTCATAGGGTCTTTGCCAAATTATCGCAACAAGCGAAGGCGGTAGAGAGAGTCCTAAGTAAGAGGGCCCCACAGTCAACCAAGGTTATGAGACAATCTAGGAGGGTTACCAAGACAGCGAAGCCATCTCAAAATCTGACCAAAAAGGACAAAGATAGTAAGGTTTGTGGAGACCCCAACAGTATAGTCAAAGAGGACTAGATAGAGTTCGAATCGAAGGGGTAGATCCGAGTCTAGGATGAGACATCTAACCTTAGTCTCTGGAGTTAGTGTTAGTGACTTAGTGAGATTTTTTACTCATTTTGTTTATTCTTAGTATGAAAGAAGACATCTAGGGGCATGCCAACAGCGATCTAGGGGTTGCTTCAATTGCGGCTCCTTAGATCACTTTTTCCAAGATTGTTCAGGGACTTAGATAGTGGCTCCAGCGATGACTCAGAGGTTAATACCATCCATATAGAGAGGTCGAGGGTCGATAGGGGGCGATAGTACTACATCTGGATAGTAGAGTATAGGGATAGCCATGTCAGTAACTAATGTAGAGTCGAAAGTAGCCTCCAGACAGTACACAGTGAGAGCCCATGAGGAGTGTGATACAACCGATGTGATCTCAGGTACTTTCACAATATTTTTCCTTCTAGTTATTGTTTTGATATATCCTAATTTCACCCAATCTTACATTTACTCTAACCTAGTCCAAGAGATAGAAATCCTAATAGAAGACTTAGAGGTAGGAGTTCGAGTATCGATCCCTCTAGGTCTAGATGTCCTATTAGACAAAATTCACATATGATGCCTAGTAGAAATTAAGGGTCAGTCATTCCTAGCAGACTTAATGGAGTTACCTTTTTGAGAGTTCAACATGATCTTAGGTATGGATTAGCTAATCGAGCCCAACACTAGCTTAAAGTGTAAAGCCAGACATCTTAAGCTTAGGACATACGATTGAACCAAGTTGGTGATGATTAGCGAGAATTTTAACCATTCGAGGATAATGTCAGCTATAAAAGATTAGAAGATGATTGACCGGGGTTGTGAGGCCTTCTTGGCTTATGTGGTCGACACTAGAATCTCAATTTCAACACTCAAGGATATCCAAACAGTAAGAGATTTCTCTGGTGTGCTTTTAGAGGAGTTACCATGTTTACCGCCTGATCCTGAACTAGAGTTTGGTATCGATGTAATGTTTGGTTCAGCTCCGGCATTCATTGCCTCCATCGTATGACATCAACAGAACTAAGGGAGTTAAAGGCCCAAATTCAAGAGTTGTTAAAGAATGGCTCCATCTGATCGAGCATCTCTCTGTAGGGTGCGTCGATCTTGTTTGTTAAGAAAAATGATGGGTCAATGAGGCTATGTATCAAATCCAGATAGTTGAACAAGTTAATCATAAAGAACCATTACCCACTTCCTAGGATAGATGACCTATTCGACCAGCTGATGAGAGCCTTCAATATGAGATACGATCATTATGAGTTCTTATTAATGTTGTTTGGACTCACCAACACCCCGACAACATTCATGACCTAATGAACCGAGTCTTTCACCCTTACCTAGATCAGTACATAGTGATGTTCATAGACAATATCCAAATGTACTCTGTTGAACCTATATTTTGAAATAACAATGAATGATAAAATGATTTTGGACTTAATTGAACTTAATCAAATATTTCAAAAATAATTAAAAGTCTAAAATAACTTAAAAAATATGTTTTTATAAATTGATTTATATATGAATTTTTTTAGTTAATTAAAATATGTTTAAAGTGTTTAAAGCTTTTAAAATATGAAAAATTATTCAATCAATATTTGGCAATTTTCACGACACTATTCATGCATAGGTACTGTTTATGAATAGTGAGTTTCGAAACTTTACCTAAAGTTTTGAAACTTTGCCCCTTAAACAGTTTTAATGGTATGATTTTCTTCAACGGTCATATTTTTAAGTAATAGTTTTGAAACTTTAATCAAAGTTTCAAAGCTTCCAAAAAACATGTATTTAAAAGTTTTGATAATTTCTCAGTAGTTTTGAAATTTGCATAAAAGTTTTGAAACTCTCCTTAAAGTGTTGAAATATTATGTGCAAGTAGCCACAATTTTGAGAAATGAATGCTTCCAACGACTATAACTCATCTCCAACAGCCATAAACGGCTAGCAACTCATTCCACACTACAAAAACAATCTAATGGCACTTAAAGAAGTTTACTACATGTAATACCCCAACCCGTACCCGATCCGAATACGAGTCCGAGATGTCACATTGATCATAGTAAAACATTTTTCCTTACAAAATAACAAAACATTTGAACTTATTTTAAGAAATTACTATAATAAATTATTGAATTATGTTTATTATAAAATTTTAGGCAAAAACGTATTTGTGTACATTAAAATACGCATGAACAACAATCTGCTACAGTATCGTGAATAGTAACTACTACAGTAACCTGCTACAGTACCGATTACACAAATTTTCCAGAATTCAAATAGGGAATCGGTACCCTGCTACAGGGAATCGATTCCCCTGCTACAGTATTGCTACAGTACTTCCGTAAAACGTACATAAAACTCGTAAAAATTTAATCGTTCATTACTATACATTTACATTTACATAAATGTATTCAAAATATTAGAAAAGTCGATCAGAGCGTTAGTACTAACAACTTATTATATTTCTTACATACCAACATATTATACACAATCAAAATACATATTTTAGTAATTACTTCTGATCTGATCTTCTAACAGTGTTATTGTTTTTACCACTTCTATTTCTGCTAATCTTGGTTCTTCGTACCTACGTGTAAATCACTTACACACTAAGTCATAGACTTAGTGAGGCATAATAATAATAACAATGAAATATAACAATGATGCTATAATAAAATAAAACGTAACGAAAACATCTATGCAATCAATGTAAGCTACATAACAATGTACCTTATCAATAATCTTCTCAATTTAATCATCATAAATTCATATGATAAATTCCGTAAGTTCAATAAATTCAATAGCCCATGATACAATACTGAGAACCCGAGGTATGTGAGTACTGTGAGGTTGTGCACTATGCTGTCACCACAGCTCATATAAATTTTCACCGAAGTGCCACGTAGAATTTGTCCCAAAGGACCGCGTAGAGATGCACCGAAGTGCCACGTAGAATTGCACCGTAGTGCCATATAATATGTCCCTAAGGACCACATAGAAATTCCTTAAGAATCATATACTTATACCAAGAATCAAGTACTTGTCTCAAAAGACATCATACATGCTCCAAAGAATACATATACGTCCCGAAGGACCACGTAGAATTTTTGTCCCGAAAGACCGCTTAGACCCTCTACTCTTGGCATGCCAACTATACCTACAGTTCTCATCTACATAACATGGGCTTTTACATTTCACGTAGTTTATATCGCGTAGACTTGTAACTTCTTACCTTTATCACATAGCTCATATCATCTTTTCATGTAATCATATAACTCCATGTTGCATAATTGTTTTCACATTTTCATGTAATACATAAATCAGGTAAAACAATGCATATAACACACATAACATATGATCATAGTAATGTACACTTAGAAGTCATATTATTATTCATGTATCAAGATATAAAATCTAGACTTATCACAAGTCTAGACCTGAATGTATTTCTATAATCATGATATGCATATGCACTCACCTAAATCTCTTTGCCTTTCCCTCGATCGATCTTACTCGTCCCTTGTTCCGAAACTCGTTTAGGCTCGATATCTACATGAACATAATTTTCGAGACAATTATCAAAATCCTAAACCTTGCAATTAACCTCTAACAACTTAAACAAATTTAATGAACCAAATCTCAACTTTTCCTTTAGGGGGAATCGATTCCCCCCAGGGGGTATCGGTTCCCTCCGCATAATCTGTAAATTTTACTGTTCAAATCCGAAAATCCTCCATTCTTACTAAATTTTCTCATACACAATTTCTCCCATACTACCAAACTTAGCTACAACCATTTTAACTAACTTCTATTATTTCAACACTTTATTATTTCCAATACTTCATTCAAATTCTTAAAACCAATAATCATACCCAAATTCCAAACATGTTATTAATCAATTCTAACACTCTATATTCCTTAATTAACCTCTTGACAAGTCAAAAATCTTATTCAAACTTCAAAAACTCATCCATATCAAAATTTCATCTAAAAACCCATTTTTCAAATCTATCTCTAAAACATTTATCTTGTTGTTTTAATGTCATATAAGCTTTCCTTTAGCTTATATAAAATCCAAACTTCAATTTCCAAACTAAAAATCAAAGAAACGACCAATGTTCGGATTCTTACATTGAGCTTGGGTTTCACGTTGAAGAGGAAGATGATGAAAAGAAAAGGGGTATGAGTAATCTGGAACTTATCTCTTCAATTCATTCACATGGGTATTATAATACCCATATTTTATTTGCTCAATGACCCTTTTACCCTCTTACTTCTTCTTCACTTATTAATCAATCCTACACCAACATCTTTCAATTAATTCCTTCACTTTTCAATTTATTTAGTTTGGTCATTGAATTAAAAATCTTACACTTAAATCACTAACCCGATATTGAGGATATTACAAATCTCCCTCCCTTAAGAAAATTCGTCCTCGAATTTTCATTGCACGAACAAATGAGGATACTGATATCTCATATCTTCTTCACGCTCCCACGTTGCTTCCTCTATTTTGTGATTTCTCCATAGAACTTTGACCAAAGGAATAGTCTTATTCCTTAGTTGTTTCACTTCGTGAGCTAATATTTGAACAGGTTCTTCCTCATAAGTCAAGTCAGGTCGAACCTCAATCTTTTCTGGTGTCACGATATGAGAGGGATCAGATCTATATCTTCGAAGCATTGAAACGTGAAATACATCATGTATCTTTTCCATCTCAGGGGGTAAAGCTAGCTGATACGCCACAGGTCCTACTCTCTTTACAATCTCATAAGGCCCAATAAATCTAGGACTCAATTTTCCTTTCTGACCGAATCGTAATACTTTCTTCCAAAGATAAACTTTTAAGAAAACCTTTTCTCCAACTTCAAATTCAATTTCTTTTCTTTTGAGATCAGAATAGGACTTTTGTCGATCAAATGCCACTTTGAGATTATGTTGAATTTCTCGAACTTTCTCTTCCACATCTTGAATCAAATCCGGACCAAGAACACTTCGATCTTTGAGTTCATACCAGTTTAATGGCGTACGACATCTTCTTCCATATAAAGCCTCATAGGGTGCCATCTTGATACTGGACCGGTAACTATTGTTGTAAGCAAATTCGGCAAGTGGCAAATATATTTCCCACGATCCCTTGAATTCAATTACACAAGCTCTCAACATATCTTCTAGGATTTGGATCGTTTGCTCAGATTGTCCATCAGTATGAGGATGAAAAGCTGTACTAAAGTTTAGGCGAGTTCCCAATGCTTCATGTAGGGATTTCCAGAATCTCGAAGTGAATCGATGATCTCGATCAGAAATTATAGAAACGATCACTCCATGCAATCTGATAATTTCTCTAATGTACATTTCTGCGTACTTTTCCATAGAGAAATCTGTTCTAACCAGAAGGAAATGCGCTGACTTAGTCAGACGATCGACAATTACCCAAATTGAATCTCTTTTGTTCGGAGTCAAGGGTAACCCCGTAACAAAATCCATTGTCACATTTTCCCACTTCCATTGTGGAATAGAAAGCGGTTGCAATAATCCTAACGGAACTTGATGCTCGGCTTTGACTTGTTGACAAGTCAAACACTTAGATACAAATTCTGTAATGTCTTTCTTCATTTCAAACCACCAATATCGACTCTTGAGGTCCATATACATTTTGTTTCCTCCTGGGTGCATCGTTAATGGACTACAATGAGCTTCCATTAATAGATCATTCTTTAACTCATCATCATTTGGAATTATTAGCCTCCCTTGATAATATAGGTTCCCATCAGCTTTCATCTCATAATCTGTACACTCTCCATTCCTTATTTGTTGTAGCTTCTTTGAACACTTTTCATCCCTAGCTTGCAATTCTTTAATTCTATCTAGCCATGATGACTTAAGAGTCAATTCGGCACAGATAACACCATCTTCACTTAATGATAGTCTAGCATCCATAGCTCTTAAGGCTGCAAACATCTTTCGGCTTAAGGCATCCGCTACCACATTTGCTTTTCCCGGATGAAAATTAATCACAACATCATAATCCTTGAGAAATTCCACCCATCTTCTCTGTCTTAAATTTAACTCTTTCTGAGTCATCAAGTACTTTAGACTCTTGTGATCTGTATATAAATAATATTTTTCACCATACAAGTAGTGACGCCAAATTTTAAGTACGAACACTACTGCATCCATCTCTAGATCGTGCATTGGATAATTCTTTTCGTGCGGTTTTAATTGCCTCGATGCATATGCTACCACCTTGCCATCTTGCATCAACACACATCCCAACACATTATGGGATGCGTCACTATATACCACAAAATTCTTACCGGATTCAGGTTGAACCAATACAGGAGCTTCTGTCAAAATCTTCTTTAGTCTTTCAAAACTTTCCTGACATTCTTGAGTCCAAGAAAATTTTACCTCTTTCCTCAATAACTTGGTTAGGGGTAATGCTATTATCGAAAAGTTTTTAACGAATCTTCGGTAATAACCAGCTAACCCTAGAAAACTCCAGACTTCTGATACATTATTTGGAACTTTCCATTCTAAAATAGCTTTAATATTTTGGGGATCCACTCGAATTCCTTCTGCAGAAATCACATGTATAAGGAAAGTCACTTCCTTCAACTAGAATTCACATTTGGAGAGTTTGGCATAAAGCTTCTTTTCTCTTAGAATTTGCAAAACGATCCTTAGATGTGTGTCATGCTCTTCTTGGGATTTCGAGTACACCAATATGTCATCAATAAAGACAACAACAAACTGATCCAAATAGGGATGAAAAATCCTGTTCATGAGGTCCATGAAAGCAGCTGGTGCATTCGTAACTCCAAATGGCATCACGATAAACTCATAGTGACCATATCTCGTTCTAAATGTCGTCTTTGGAATATCCTTATCTTGAATGTAAATCAATTTTCGAGAACACTGAAGCTTCCTTTAACTGATCAAATAAATCATCAATTGGGGGAAGAGGATACTTATTCTTGATGGTCACTTTATTGAGTTGCCTATAATCAATGCAAAGACGCATTGAACCATCTTTCTTTTTGACAAACAAAACCGGAGCTCCCCATGGTGAGACACTTGGTCTAATAAATCTCTTTTCTAGCAACTCTTGCAATTGCTTCTTTAATTCCTGCAATTCTTTCGTAGCCATACGATAAGGTGCCATTGCAATAGGAGCTGTTCCCGTCATAACTTCAATTTGAAACTCTACCTCTCTATCTGGAGGTAATCCTGGTAACTCAGCAAGGAACACATCAGGAAATTCTTCAACTATCGGAACCTCATCTAACCCTTTCTCTTTAACTCTTGTATCTACTACATTTGCAAGAAAACCTTGACATCCTTGTAGCATCAACTTCTTTGCTGCCATTACCGATATTACATTTGTTAAAGGATTAATTCTTTCACTAATCACATTTACTTCTATCCCTTCTGGACTCTTCAGGTTTACCTTTTTCAATCTACAATCAACATTTCCATAATAACGAAACAACCAATCCATTCCCAGAATCACTTCGAATTCCTCAAAAGGTAGTTCCATCATATTAGCAGGAAATTCAATTCCCTGAATCTTTAGAGGACACCCCTTACAAACCTGGTTTACCCGAGCACTATGCCCTAAAGGGTTAGTTACTATCACCTCATTACTCATAGCCTCTAATGGAATTCTCAATTTATTTACTAATTTACTGGTAATATAAGAATAATTGGAACCCGAATCAATCAACACCAATACTAATTTATCATACAGTTGGAAAGTACATGCTATAATATTTGGATCATTACTTGTTTTTAAATTGTATACTCGTGCAGTGGAGTGAATTTCAGGTTGTGTAGAGGATTCAAATTGATTCCTTCCTCTACCTCTTCCTCGTCCTCTTTGTGAGGCAGAAACATTTCTTTCAGGTGGTGCAGGCTCACCAACCATTAATGGGTAATCCCAAATGAAATGTCTGGCTTCACCGCATTGAAAACAGACTCCAGAAGCCATTCGACATGTTCCAAAATGATTTTTCCCACAATGCTGACACTGTCTTGCTTGACCTGGAGTGGATCTCCCAATACCAGATCCCACTGATTGTGTTTGTAGAGCTCTCATCTGACTTGCTCCTCTAGCAGAAGATGCAATTGATTCTGATCTAGCTTGAGGTCAGAATCTTGAATCTCTTCCTCTTTTTGGTAGTGATGTGCTTGAAAAAGCACCTATCCTCTTAGATGTTTGAACTTTTGAGTCCCCAAATCTCTCATTTTGAGATCTTTCAAGAGCTTTAGCACGATTAATCACCTCTTGGAATGAGGACAAGTTCAATACTATCAGCATCTCTTTCAATCTAGGGCGCAAGCCCTCCACAAACCATTCACAAGCATCTTTTTCTGTAGCCACAAGCTCTGAAGCAAACCGACTCAGCTTATTAAATTCACATTCATATTCGTATACGGAGCGATTCATCTGCTTCAAATTCATAAACTCCTGCTTCATTTGTCTGATGAATTGATCTCCAATATACTTGTGTTTAAATTCCTCCAAGAACAGAGACCACATCAACTGGTCACTTGACATCCTCATAGTGACGTTCATCCACCATATCCTCGCTTGACCCCTTAGTAATGACACAACTCCATCCAGCTTCTCTACTTCAGAATAGTGAAGACCATCTAACATGATTTTCAAATCATTCAGCCAAAGATCTGCTGCAACCGAACCTTTCTCGGCTTCTCCCTTAAATTCGGGAGCTCCTAATCCTCTCAACTCCTTTGCTACATTTACTCTGGGAGTTGATGGAGCAGGAGGTTAGAAACGCGTCAATACTGCATCTAATATTCTAAAGAACACATCTTGATCAGCTACAGGCACTCCTGAAGGTGTCTGTTCTTTACTATGCCTGGCCAGGATAGGTGAATTACTGCTTTCAGCGGGTTTATCATCTCCCGCTTCATTCTTAGAACTACCTTGTCTGGACATCTATAAAAATACAACCATATAATTCTATTAGCAAAACAACATACTTACTATTCCATCAGATCAGAAGTTTTCACTATTTGTTGGCATGTATATATTATACGACACTCTAGACTCCGATTTATGCCGAGAATCGACTAAACCTTAGCTCTGATGCCATTAAATGTAACACCCCAACCCGTACCCGATTCGAATACGAGTCCGAGATGTCACATTGCCTTTTTAAAACATTTTTCCTTACAAAATAACAAAACATTTGAACTTATTTTAAGAAAGTACTATAATATATTATTGAATTATGTTTATTATAAAATTTAAGGCAAAAACGTATTTGTGTATATTAAAATACACATGAACAACAATCTGCTACAGTATCGTGAATAGTAACTACTACAGTAACCTGCTACAGTACCGATTACACAAATTTTCCAGAATGCAAATAGGGAATCGGTACCTTGCTATAGGGAATCGATTCCCCTGCTACAGTACTGCTACAGTACTTCCGTAAAACGTACATAAAACTCGTAAAAATTTAACCGTTCATTACTATACATTTACATTTACATAAATGTGTTCAAAATATTAGAAAAGTCGATCAGAGCGTTAGTACTAACAACTTATTTTATTTCTTACTTACCAACATATTATACACAATCAAAATACATACTTTAGTAATTACTTCTGATCTGATCTTCTAACAGTGTTGCTGTTTTTGCCACTTCTATTTCTGCTAATCTTGGTTCTTCGTACCTACGTGTAAATCGCTTACACGCTAAGTCATAGACTTAGTGAGGCATAATAATAATAACAATGAAATATAACAATGATGCTATAATAAAATAAAACGTAACGAAAACATCTATGCAAACAATGTAAGCTACATAACAATGTACCTTATCAATAATCTTCTCAATTTAATCATCATAAATTCATATAATAAATTTCGTAAGTTCAATAGATTCAATAGCCCATGATACAATATTGAGAACCCGAGGTATGTGAGTACTGTGAGGTTGTGCACTATGCTGTCACCACAGCTCATATAAATTTGCACCGAAGTGCCACGTAGAATTTGTCCGAAAGGACCGCGTAGAGATGCACCGAAGTGCCACGTAGTGCCATATAATATGTCCCTAAGGACCACATAGAAATTCCTTAAGAATCATATACATATACCAAGGATCAAGTACATGTCTCAAAAGACATCATACATGCTCCAAAGAATACATATACGTCCCGAAGGACCACGTAGAATTTTTGTCCCGAAAGACCGCTTAGACCCTCTACTCTTGGCATGCCAACTATACCTACAGTTCTCATCTACATAACATGGGCTTTTACATTTCACGTAGTTTATATCGCGTAGACATATAACTTCTTACCTTTATCACATAGCTCATATCATCTTTTCATGTAATCATATAACTCCATGTTGCATAATTGTTTTCACATTTTCATGTAATACATAAATCAGGTAAAACAATGCATATAACACACATAACATATGATCATAGTAATGTACACTTAGAAGTCATATTATTATTCATGTATCAAGATATAAAATCTAGACTTATCACAAGTCTAGACCTGAATGTATTTCTATAATCATGATATGCATATGCACTCACCTAAATCTCTTTGCCTTTCCCTCGATCGATCTTACTCGTCCCTTGTTCCGGAACTCGTTTAGGCTCGATATCTACATGAACATAATTTTCGAGACAATTATCAAAATCCTAAACCTTGCAATTAACCTCTAACAACTTAAACAAATTTAATGAACCAAATCTCAACTTTTCCTTTAGGGGGAATCGATTCCCCCCCAGGGGGTATCGATTCCCTCCGCATAATCTGCAAATTTTACTGTTCAAATCCGAAAATCCTCCATTCTTACTAAATTTTCTCATACACAATTTCTCTCATACTACCAAACTTAGCTACAACCATTTTAACTAACTTCTATCATTTCAACACTTTATTATTTCCAATACTTCATTCAAATTCTTAAAACCAATAATCATACCCAAATTCCAAACATGTTATTAATCAATTATAACACTCTATATTCCTTAATTAACCTCTTGACAAGTCAAAAATCTTATTCAAACTTCAAAAACTCATCCATATCAAAATTTCATCTAAAAACCCATTTTTCAAATCTATCTCTAAAACATTTATCTTGTTGTTTTAATGTCATATAAGCTTTCCTTTAGCTTATATAAAATCCAAACTTCAATTTCCAAGCTAAAAATCAAAGAAATGACCAAAGTTCAGATTCTTACCTTGAGCTTGGGTTTCACGTTGAAGAGGAAGATGATGAAGAGAAAAGGGGGATGAGTAATCCGGAACTTATCTCTTCAATTCATTCACATGGGTATTATAATACCCATATTTTATTTGCTCAATGACCCTTTTACCCTCTTACTTCTTCTTCATTTATTAATCAATCCTACACCAACATCTTTCAATTAATTCCTTCACTTTTCAATTTATTTAGTTTGGTCATTGAAATAAAAATCTTACACTTAAATCACTAACCCGATATTGAGGATGTTACACTACAATTATCCAAGCTTAAATATCAAGAGAAAAGAATCTTTCATTCTTATTTTTCTATTTTCTCTTGTGTATAGTGTATTGAGCCTTATTAAATATCTTTGTATTCATTATTTGTGAGCTTAAATCTTTATAAACACATACTTAGTGAAGTATTATTGTTTACCTAAATCAAACCTCGTAAAAAAGAGTGATTATAATTTATCCTTAAAAAAACTAGAGTGGTTCTATCTTAGCCATTGAAAAGATAAAGTTGTAAGGTTACACCTTATCCTTAAAGGTACAAACAAATTAGTGAATTTGTTGAAATCATTAGTGGTAGAAAGCTAAGCTAGTGGATATAGACTTTGATTGAGAAGGTCGAACCACTATAAATCGATTTGTGCTAAAAGTTTTATTTTTTTGTTCAAGTTTCCACCAAACTCTATCAAAGCCAATTCACCCCATGTTGGCGATTTTCACTTGATCGATCGAGCCCAACATACCCCTGATCAGAGCTGGAGCATGATCAGCATCTTCGCATCATCCTTAAGACACTTTGAGACTAGTAATTGTATGTTAAATTTGGGAAGTGTGAGTTTTGGTTACCAGAGGTTTCATTTCTAGGTCATGTCTTGTCTAAAGATGGAATTCGAGTTGCCCCTAGAAGATTCAGACTATAATTGAGTGGGAGCCACCTAAGAATGTATTGGACGTGCACAGTTTCCTAGGTTTAGCAGTGTATTATCATTGATTCGTTCATGGCTTTTCAATAATAGCTGCCCTGTTGACCAAGTTACTTTAGAAGAGAGTTTCCTTTATATAGGACGAGAAGCGATAAAAGAGGTTCGAACAATTAAAGACCATCCTAACTCAGGCCTTAGTATTGACCCAACCAGAGTCGGGTAAAGACCTCATAGTTTTCAGTGATGCTTCATTGAGTGGTTTTGGGTGTGTCTTAATGCAGGAAGGCAAGGTTGTGGCTTATGCATCTTGCCAAGTTAAACCTCATGAGCGTAATTACCCTATTCATGACCTTGAGCTAGCGGTAATTATGTTTGCTTTAAGATTTGGTGACACTATATTTTTTGTGATAAATGTCACATATTCACTGATCACAAGAGTCTTAAGTATCTACTCACATAGAAGAAGTTAAACTTGAAATAATATAGGTGGTTCGAGTTAATCAAAAACTATGATTGCGTGATAGACAACCATCCGGGTAAGACAAACGTTGTAGTATACGCCTTGAGCAGAAAGTCAATGTCAGAGTTACGAACTCTCTTTACACAATTGAGCTTTATTGGTAAAAGTGGGTTGTTAGCCGAGTTACGAGTCGAGCTAGAGTTAGTAGGTTAGACCAAGAGGCTACAAAGTTCAGATGATCAGCTAAAGGCTCAGGTTAAGCAGGTTCGTCGAGGTGAGGCACCAGGCTTTGAGTTACAGGATAAGGATGTGTTGTAATTTAGGGGTCAATTGTGTGTATCGGTAGACATTCAATTTCATAGTAAAATTCTCCATGAAGCACATTGCAACCCATTCTCAGTTCATCCAGGTAGTAATAAGATGTATCAAGAGCTTCAACAGTTGTACTGGTGGTCGAGCATGGAAATGAAAATGTTAGAGTTTGTCACTAGATGTCTAGTGTGTCAGTAAGTTAAAATGAAACACCAAGTTCCTTCATGTTTACTTCATCCCATTCATATTCCTCAATAGAAATGGGACATAGTAACTATAAACTTCATGATCGGGTTACTTATGACCAGACAGAGACACAATGCAGTTTGGTTCATATAGATCGTTTGACCAAATCAACCCTTTTTCTCATAGTTATGATGGACGATACCTTAGAGAGGTTAGCTCAATTGTGCATCTATAAGATAGTGAGGTTGCATAGAGTATCAATTTTTATCCTATCTTATGGAGATCCTTGATTCACTTGCAGTTTCTAGAAAGCCCTTAATGAATCCTTAGGCACCAAACTAAACTTCAACACTACTTTATACCCTTAGACAGATGGCCAATCAGAACGTGTTATTCATATCTTATAGGACATGCTTAAGTACACCATTATAGATTTTGAGGGTAGTAGGGAGGACCACATTCCTTTAGTGGAGTTCACGTACAAAAAGAGTTTTTAGTCGAGCATCTAGATGACTCCATATGAGGCATTGTATGGGCACAAGTGTAGAACTCCACTATGTTGGATAGAGCTTAGTGAGGGTAAGATAGTGGGTCCAGACTTGATCAGAGAAATTGAATAAAAAGTTCAACTAATTTAGAGCTGGTTGAGAGAAGCCTCATATAGGTAGAGATCAAGCGTAGATCTGAAGCGTAATGATATAGAGTTCTCAGTAGGGGACAAAGTGTTCCTTAAGGTTTTCTCATCGAAGAAAGCTTTTCGTTTTAGTTGCAAGGAAAAGTTAACCTCGCGCTTCATAGGACCTTATGAGGTACTAGAGAGAGTTGGACCAGTGGCTTATCGGTTAGTCTTACCACCAGAGCTGGAACACATCCACAATATGTTCCATGTATTCATACTTAGAAAATACCGTTTCGACCATTCTCATGTTATACCCCTTAAGCAGATCAAAGTGAGCCCAAACATGACCTATGAGGAAGAACCAATCAGAATCCTAGCAAGAGATGTGAAAGAGCTGAGGAACAAGAGGATTCATTTGGTGAAAGTGTTCTAGAGGAACCATGGCATTGAGAAAGCAACTTAAGAAATCGATGAGGACATACAACTTCAGTATCCTCACATTTTCTATCCAGGTAAATTTCAAGGATGAAATTTTAATTAGAAGGGGAGAGTTGTAATGCCCTGAATCCCGATTTAATAGTTTTGGGTTAAGACGAGAGCGTTTTAGATGAATCCATTAAACTTATAAGAAGCTTGGACCAAGTGAATATTGATTTAGGCTTGGATTTGGCCCAATATGTGTTAAAAATAGGTATTTTAAGTGGTGACCAAAGTTAAGAGGACCAAGGAAGCAATTTACCCCTAAACTCTCCCAAAGGCTGAATCTTTTTAGTGAATGATGATGTTAACGTGGAAGAGTTTTGTCTATTTTTCTCCACTCCTATATTCTTCCTTCCTCTTTCTCTCATCTTCCTTCCTCTTGTATTCCTTAAAGAAGATAACTCGGTAGCCTTGAAACCCTAGTTTTGCAACTTGAAGGTAAGAATTTTAATCCTCAACTTTAGAGCTTCAATTCAAGCCTTCAATCTCTTCTTTTCACCATAGCATCCAAAATATGGGTTTAGTGGGGGTTTTAGAAACCTAAGCGAAACCAACTCATTTCTTAAAGATTCAGACATTTAGAAACGTTTTAAACTCCTTTCTAAGCTTCCTAAAAATGTTCATAACATTTATGTTTGATTCTTGTCTTGTGAGAGAAGTTGGAGAAAACTCTAAAGCTAGGGGAAAGAACAAGCTCACTCTTGGTTGAACCTTGGGTGTTTTTAGAAGCCTAGGATATCAAGGTAACTCACTTCTAACTCGCTCTACCATATGTAGGTCATTAGATGTGTTTTGGTAGATTGCATGAGTTATGAAGTATGTTCATGGTAGAATTCAGAAATCAGTGTTTCCAACATGTTTATAACTCTTTATTACCCCTGTATTCATACATAACTCTTTAATAATGTTTGAGGACCTCAATAGGATGTTTAAGAGTATTGGAAAGGTAATTTCATGCCTAAAATAGGGTATTTCTAGGCACGGGTATCAATACTAGAAGAACAATACCGATAATGTTCTTCAGGTGTTAAAAACAAATGGTTTTTTGGGCATAGAAGCATCGATACTCTTGCAATTGGTATCAATATTGTAGGTGAGGTATCAATACTAGTAGGGTGGTATCGATATGGAGTTCACTTAGCAAACATCAGTAGCCAAATTCGTATCGATACTCATAGGAGTATTGATACAAAGGGTAGAGTACTGATATTCCCAATTATAAATATCAATACTTGGACATTTTTCAAAACATCGAAGCCAAATTTGGTATCGGTACTCAGAAAAGTATTGAAACCCTAGACCAGAAATATCAATACTCAAATAGTATCGATACCAGCCCTTTGTTATCAACCTTTAACTAGTAAGTAGTATTGATATCCAAAGGTGAGTATCGATACATAAAGGCTTGTATGGATACTGAGGAGCTCAATATCGGTACCCACAAATAGTTTTTGATAAGAAACCCAAAGGTTTAAGGGATAGAATTAAAGGACCCAACAACACTAGAATATCATTAAATAAAACTATAATTGAGAACAATAATAACTCAGAACAACTAAAAACAGTAACAACTAGGACGACATAAAACTAGACTTGTTTGACACTAGGGCCACAGTCAGGACACCCGAATTACTTTAGTAGATATGATCGTACAATTAGATATCCAGTAAGTGCTAAGACACTTCAATCGTTGGGCATAGATGCCCTAAGACTTGACGAAGTAAGTTAGTCGGGTTTACATTTTCGATACAATTCCGAAACTCACTCAAATACCCAATGATATTTTAGAAAGGCTAAAGGGGTGTGTGAGCTCCAAGATGTAGAACCCTCAGCCGCACCACGATGCCTATATCAACATATCAGATCAACATTTCCATGTTTTCATACCTTTACCTCTAGCATGTACATTTAGTGAATGCATGTAGTATAGTACAATTATTATTGAGACACTGAACTCGTAAGCTCAACATTCGGGATGTGTTTCCGTTCGCATGTTCTTAGGAGACCAGTCGATGAACATTATCGTCGCCAACAATTCCATCTCAATAGAGACTTCTGAATACATCTTGATTTTTATTAAAAGGCATGTACTATTGTAGACCATATTATTATTTAGTCGTAATTCTATTTTGTATTAAACTCAATATTTTATTATTTTAAATATTGGGAGCTCCTCGTATTTGTAAACTGAATTATAACCCACTAGAATATGACTTGATCCACTAATATTTATGAAAATCACCCAACAAATCATCACCCTTCAACTTCGCATCATAAACATCTTATAAAAATATTGAATCATATTTCTATAACACTTATTAATATCTAAGAATATATTAAATTGCATTTTATTGTAAATTAAATAAAACATTTCTAATATTTTAAGAATGAATGAATTTAAAAAATCTTAAAATCATTCATTTATATATGCACAATTATTTTAATACTTTTAAAAAATAATATTTCATTTTCAAAACACTAAGTACAACAATCTTTAATTGAATGAGTATTTATCAAATAAAATGAACCCAAGACCCCTTTCTTAAAGAAAATCACATTTATGTCAAATCCAGTTTTACATTTTTTTTCCTATCACACGCAAACAGATACCTAATTGAATACTTAATCAGTTTCTTTTAGTGATAAGTCTTAGGGAAGTTGGTCATTGGATTATATTAATTTATTTGATTTCATTAATGATTGGATAATGATTAGATTAAGGGGACAATTAAGTCACAAAGCACAAAACTTTATCCCATCATATTAGATTAAGGGGAATTGCCTATCTAACTCAGTTGGTAGAGCACAAGGCATTTAATCTTATGGTCGTGGGATCGAGTCTCACTGAGAGTAATTCATAACGGAGGTCTTTCACGGAAGTTGTTATCAACCTGGCATTGGGGGCATCTTACTATCTTATCTCCCCCTTACCCCATTATATATGGGAATAGGGTCAACTAATTTTTTATTGGACAATGATTTGAATATACAATTTGTGTTTGTGGATATTTTTTTATGTCATTCGACTCTGATTTACGGTTTGTAGTTGATTTTCAGTTGCTTCATTCCCTTTTGTGGTTTGTTTGTTGATATAATCAGATTTACTCTGATCTATATTTTGTTCAAGTTTTTTTAATAAATTTTTAACATTTTCATTCTTTGGTCCTTGTGTAATCTAGATGACTAGTTTTTTGTTCCAATAATTATAGTATAATGTATTAGTTATGTTTTAATTTATGTTTATAGTTATACTTATAAAACTTTATTGTAGTCCTGAATTTTTTTTTATTTTAATAAACCTAACTACTCTCTTCAAAAAATTATTGATCAATGCTATTTCTTTTTATCAATATCATATTCACACTTATTAAAATGCTTCTTAATTAGCATACAAAATTTCCAGTAAATGCTCCTCACCTACTGATCAATTTCGTTCCAGGGTCCCCCATGTTTTCCCAATTTCCCCTAAATTTAGGAAATAATAAAATGATATTTGTCATTCATGATTATGAAGATGCTTAATTGCTCTTAATGGACCCAAAGACACATTCTTGTCGTATAACACTTCAATACTTAACCCTATACTTTAATATGAAAATATATATTGATAAAATTCAGTTGAATCCTTATCTCCTTTAGAACGGAACTTTAGTTCTATTAATAAACATACCTAACTATTAAAAACAGTGGAACACATTGGACTGTCTGCCGACCTTGCAAGCAAAGGCCATTTGTCTTGAACCTTCGGCTCTTCCTACGACATGTCTTCAACCGTGCCAGGTAAACGTAGGTTTATGTAATAAAGTTTAACTCACATCAACATGACAAATGATGCAGGTTTATGTGTTATTTAGTAAAGCAAAGCAAGCATCAGACTACCACTTCAACACTTGTCAATATTTCACTATCCCACATTTATAATGTAAAGGAAAACAAGGGCAAAAAGGCAGGTAGCTTGCTTGATGACATGATGAAGCAAGATCATAGATTTGGGTTTAATTAGTTCAACCATTTGTAGAAAAAATGAATATATTTCAATAAATTTTAGAGAAAAAGCATCCTTTCTCTATGAGCCACGTACGAAAGGAAGCTTGGAAAGACCATCTTCCTTTCCCTTCTTTTATTCACTTGACGATGATGATGTGATGCATCATGCATGGGACATGATTGCTAGTAAAAGAAGAGCCCATCACCTTTTTATGGGTAAAATTCAGAAACGACCACTAAATTATTTCAAATATGATCTTTTAAGCAATAAACTTTTAAAAATCATATAATGGTCACTAAAATTTTGATCTTATAACAACATGGACACCACGCCGTTAGTTGATGTTAAGGAGACCATATGAGACATTAAATTAATAGGTAATGTATCATGTCACACTCTCAACAAAAACTAACGGCAACTAATGGCGCAAATTTTGTAACTTTTGAAAGTTTGATGCCAAAAAAAGATTATTTTTTGAGATTGTTATGAATTATGATCATTTTTTTTAACTTTACCTTTCTTTTTTAGACTTCACTAATGGTCATCGAGATTCTTATTTTGTTTGTATTTTAGTCATTTAACTTTTAAAATTTGTGTTGGAGTTGCTAAATTTTAAAAATATTTTTATTTTGGTCATTGTTGTTAACAACAACTGATATGGCATGCCCGCCTATTTAACAATGGCTGAGTCAATATGCCATGTGTTAGTTTTTAACAAATTAGTGTTCTCTAATAAAATAATGACATATGTCACCGTCCTATTGATTAATAAAAATAAAACAACTTTACCTACAAGGTTCAAACTTAAGACCTCATTCTAATACCTAGTAATTGTACCAGGTCATTCATTTATTACATAATAGATAAATAATGTTTTTTTAAGTTATAAGACCAAAGAGCAAACATCTTAAAATTTCAATAACCATTAGTGTAATTCACTCCTTTTTCTAATTGGTGGGTCACATAATGTAAATGATATGTATGCATCACCATGCTAAAACTCTTTTTCGTATTGTAATGTATCAAAAAGAATATAACAAATAGAAAGTTACATAAAATATTGATTATAATGCATGTCTACTATGCTGCCTAACAGACAACAACGTATGGCCACTCGAAAGTCGAAAGCTTGTAAGCTTGTCCTTTGGCCGACTAAGAAATCTTAATTATCATACATACATCGTGGAGCTTGGTCTATGAATAATAAATGTGAATGTTACAAGATAATGTCGGTCTACATCTTTATTTTGGCTTTTCTAATTAACAAATTAATATATTTATAATAATTTGGATTTATAGTAAAAACGAAAAAACACGATGGCTACGGCGTCAAATGAGAATCTTGATTGTCTAAAATCTTGAAGACTTGATTGTCAAAACGGCATGGGCAAAGCATACTCTTTTCTTCTTCTTCTTTTTGATGCCTTGGTTGAGATTTGTTGAGGGAAAAAATGAGAGTACAATGAATTTTGACAGTTGTTACTTTTTAGTTTGGCCGGAGAATTATAGTTGATGGTTAATAAAGGAAAAAAAAGGGAGAAGAGACGGATCGAAGATGATGATGAAAAATTGTTTAAGAGATCGATTGACAGAGAGAGCCTCTCTTATCTTACATTGCATGGTGATTAGGGATGGGCACGGTTAAGGATGGTAATTTAATCCGAATCCGACAGATTCCTACTCGACCCGATAGGATTTGATTTTTTTATAATCGGGTTCGGGTTAGGTTGGGTCGAATTTTTTAAAGAGTGAGGTCGGGTTTGGGTGGAGGGTAAATTTTTTTGACTCTGCCCGACCCAGGGATAATAATGCAATTTATTTAAAAACTTATTATTTTTTAATTAAATCCTTATTTTATACCGGGTCGAATTTGTACTCTAAAAATTCAGATCGGATCGGAGTCGAGCGGAGGATATATATATTTTGGATCGGTGAAGGATATATATAATTTTTGGGTCAAGTCGGATTGACCAAAAATCATATCCTAACTTGACCCGTTGCCATCCTTAGGCACGGTACCCGAACTTGTCTGGTTCCGACCCGACTTAATTGGGTTGGATTTTTTTCAAAAAAAATTGGGTTCGAGTTTGTATTTTTAGAAATATGTTCGGGTCGAATTTAGGTTTAAGGTGAAAATTATTTGAGCCGACCCAACCTGAAAAATAATATAAATTTACCTTATATATTTAGGGATAATTACAGTAGTAACCCTCTATATATTGAATTTTAAATTAGATCCCTATTTTTTTGAATAAAAATAATTTTTTGCTATAAATATACTTATTTCAAATCGGGTGGGATCATATCAAATTAAAGTTTTATCTCAAGAAAATTGCGTTAAGTTCGGGTCAGCTGAAGTCACCCTTAACTCCAGCCGAGTTTTATATTTTCGAGTCGGGTTGGGTTGACCAAAAATCCAACCTGACACGACCCATGCCTGTCTCTAATGGTGATTTATATATCAAACTTCGGGTGAGAATGACTATTTATTTATTGACAGAGTAAATAAATTTGACCATCATTTAATAAATTTAGTTAGTAGATCATGTGGATATGTTAATAATCATATTGAGTGTAACTAGTCAGAGGATATATTACTCTGGAGGTCTCTCCATCCGATAGATGAAAGAACGGTAACAAAGGTGTGGGTTTTGAAAAGATATCAAAGAAGTACAACAAGATTACATGAAAGCGGTTGAATGGCTCTTGACATTAATTACATTAGGATAATGTAATAGTTAGCGTTAATGTTTGACAAAATCTAAGATATCTTCCTATATAAAATCTTGGTTGGGTCACCCCCTTTTAATTCTGCCGGCAACTTTGGCACTTTTGTCTATTTGACGATCTAGATGAAGCAATTGACAACGTTTGTTTGGCCTTTTCTTACACAAAAACATGCATGCATCATCTTTCAACTTGCCGACTGGTCCAAAGCACTATGGATTTCAAGGCCAAAGAGCCATTAATGTTATCCATTTTTCTCCCCATCAGTATTCAATGTTTTATCATAGATTGAATACGCACACATGTATATAATTTGGAACCGTCTAACAAGTAAACTGGGGACCATATGAAAATCAGTTATCAGTACTGAGAAAACAAAAGGCATTTCTAAGTAAGATTGGAACTTCATGGTCTTGAGAGTTTGCCGATGTTTTCAGACAGAAGTGAACGTAAAAGCATATGATAGCCCCACGAACATGATGGGCATGTTGTGGCTCAGCAATGAAATCCAAACCGAAAAGGCATGATAATGGAGAGATTGATGCAACTGGGGGGAGATTCAATGTTGTAGCAGACAAATTAATGGCCCATCCCCTCCGAGAGGATCGACTTCACATGCAAAGCACGTCATGAGGTCGGTGGAGACGTAGACCTTGCAGTCAAATATGATCCAGACTTCTTTTACGTGGTCCAATTATATACCATGAAAACGAACTGATATTAGAGATTTATATCAAGGCCCGAGAAAATAAAAACCGTAATGTAATGGCATGGCATGTGCTTGATTGAATGCCAAAGAGAATATTAGAGATGCTTTCAAATATAATATTGTTAGACGGAAAACATTTATCGTGTCAGTCGTTGGAGGTTCACCTTTTCGGGATTGTATGGAGGACTGTAATTAATGAGGTAGTGACGATTGATTGGCGTAAAGGAGGAGAAGAAAGAGGTCAAGTTTCTTTTTAATAGTGGTTGAGAGGTATTTATAACAATCCTAACTGATAGTCTTTGACATAAAATAATTATGACTATATGTAAATCAACAGACTAAATAAATTTGGTTGTTAGATATCGAATTACAGTTTGATGGATAACGTGGACTTGTCAGAGTTCTTGTCTATGCACTATAGTTGGCTCAAAGGCTATGATACTCTATTACCGGGAAGACGGGGTCGAGTAATCTGGGCCATCTGATACCGATACAAGACGGTGTGAGGAAGATGGGGTTAGGATATGGTTGAATAGTTTGGGGTTAGGAAGGTATGCCCCGGTTTACCTTGGTAATAAACATGCTTGTGAAACAATGATAGTATGACCAAAGATACTACATGAATTGGTGCTGACGTAACTTTTGCATTCCGTTTCATTAATTAGGAAGTTAATTTATGGTTTTGTTGAGTACATTCTGATCTATAAAGAACTTGGTTCTGCAAAAAAGGAAAGAAAGAACAAATAAAATGGAATGTATTACTGAATTGTGGGTATGTATTACTGGAGAGATGCTCAATCCATGTGGTCTTTCGAATAAGAATAAGTCTGGTACTATACCATGCTTTAGGTGTAAAGAAATGTATAAACTCCAAGGAAATCCAAGTTTGTTTTATGAAACTTGGTTCCTCCAAGAAAATGGGCAATTTCATGTGTAGTTTTCTGAATTATTCCTGGACTTCTGTTGTTTTCCTGTCATTGTTCTATTCCGATTTGTTCGGTAGTCTTACCTAGCTTCTCCTACTGTTGATACCAGGAAGAATGGAGCTACCGTTATTGCAGCATATGCTATGATAATACATTTGCAGACA
This sequence comes from Hibiscus syriacus, assembly GCF_006381635.1. NCBI lineage: Eukaryota > Viridiplantae > Streptophyta > Magnoliopsida > Malvales > Malvaceae > Hibiscus > Hibiscus syriacus. The sequence continues at coordinate 845,186 of NW_024062606.1, forward strand.
GGAAATTGCTTTGAGATCTCCATCTTGGCGACGACTGTTGAAACCGCTCCCGCTAAGTGGCCAATCTTAGATATTTTCATATAAATATAATATAGTGTATTACGCAATTGAGGTATATTTTGAATCAAACCCAAGCATCTTACTATTTGGATTCAATTCAATTGAACACCTGCATAGTAGCATCATCTTGACTTGGAACTGCACGATACTGTAGCTATGGCCAGTTCGTTGGCCCAAAACAAGCAAACAAACAAAAATGATGATATAATTGAATTAAATTAGTTCCCTATACATCAATTAATTCACTAATATCCAAAGAAGATGCCCAAAACACACTGCTACAAACGCGTAGGAAAGCCTTAGGATACCCAAGCTATTGTTTCTACAAACAAACTTACCCGTGATTTTCAGAGAGACTACAACGATCAAGACATGGAACCTGGTGAAGAATTTGCTTGTTTGACGTCAATTCTATGGTGCCTGCTCGAAAACAAGCGGGAATTCAACTTCAGCCAGTCTTGGAAACCTATCACTCCAACTTAATTGTCTCTTTCCCCGGCTGCAGCTGCTTCTTAGGCTCTGCAGGGAAGTATTTTATGCCCACCAAATCACCAACCTGACTGATAACCTGGCCATAAGAAAGATTAATAAGATTAGATAAGACTTCTGCCTACTATCTGAGAACTCCGATAACAAATTCTAATCTGTGCATTACTGCTAGGCAGAAGCAATAACATCCAGTAGTTACCTCCAAAGCTTTAAGAAGGTCCTCCTTGGTATGTGAGGCGGAAATGCAAATCCGTGCCCTGGCCAAAAGTAATGGGGTGGCAGGGAAAGCAACCGTAACTACAGCAACCTGTGACAGAAGGATTACATTTTCAATAACTGGTCTGTACGCACTTAGAGTGATACAAGCACCGGGAATATAGAAATAATGAATGGAAGAACTAAAATGTCAAAGTAATAATGGCTGATATTTCAATGTGAATTCATGGACAGCTGGATTTGGCTTAAACTCACATTTTGCTTGAGGCACTCTCGAGAAAATGCAGGGATTTTTGCTGGATTGTAAAGCATTATGGGCATCACAGGGGAATCATTGTCTCCAAGGACTTCAAAACCCATCTTTTGTAGTTCTGACCTCAAAAAGTTACTATTCTCACGTATCCTTGCAAGTTTTTGAGCTCCTGATATTATACAAAAAAGCCAACTCAAGTCATGACAAAATGAAATGATGATCCAAATGTGAATGTCCCAGTAGAAGTCTGGTGATCTTAGGGAGAGAGAATATGATGTGCGTACCTCTGCTAGAACCATCCTCTCCAAGAATAACCTTTATTGAAGATATTATTTGCTGTGCAGCTGGAGGTGATATTGATGTTGCATATAGATGAGCAGGACATGTGTACTTAAGATATTGTATAAGTTCCTGAAATTGACATAGGAACAAGTTAGTTATGAGATTTATAGAACCGGTTTTCATGACCAGCAGGACCAAGCTCGACTATAAATGGAACATAACGAAAAATGATCACTTGACTGTCCAAAGTGACTTTAAAAGATCCAAAGAAGTTAACAATTAGCAAAAGCAAAACAAACATTGGATCCAGCAATATAACCACCACAAGACCCAAAAGATTTAGTAAAAGTTCCCATCATGATATCCACATCAGCAGTATCCACTCCTAAGAGTTCACATACTCCTCGTCCTGTTTTTCCCACTGCCCCAATGCTATGAGCCTCATCCAAGTAAACATATGCCTGAAATAAATGGGAGACAAACAAACAATATTTAGGACAGGAAACAAAAATGATGGCTAAAAATGCATTATAAATGTAGTCAGAAAAGTCTATATAACTGGAGGAACTAGGGCAGTAAATGAGACGAGACAGATCGTGAGCTACTTGAGATCGACTCAGTCAAAGCTCGATAAATACTCGACTCGAATGGACTCAACTTGAATTTGAGCTCGACTCGAGTTCTTAACGAGCTACTTGATACTCAACTCGGAAAGCTCACGAGCAACTCTAAAATATAATATATTAAGATTTTATTTTTTATAAAAAATAAATTATTAATAATATTAATATTTATGAGTTGATTTTTTTAAAAAAAAATACAATTGTATTTAAGTTCAAGTTAGAGTTGAGTTTGAGACTTCAATCGAGTTAAGTTTTAAGTTTTTTTTTTTCATTTTGAGCTTTTACGAGCTTCTGTTCATGGTTTCGAGTTAGAGTCGAGCTTGAAAATTTGGGCTCGCGAGTTTTCTAGCCAAGTCAAGCTCCATTTTAGAGTTTTCGACTCGGCTCGTTTACAGCCCTAGGAGGAACCAATTCAAAAGCAAGACAAAAAGGACATGTTCAAGAACAAACCGAATGTATTATCATGAGAACTTTATCAATATATCAACATTACCTTGTACTTCTTGCATATGGCAACAATCTCAGGGAGCTTACAAAGTTCGCCTTCCATACTATAAATACCCTCCACAACAACAATTATCTTCTTCCATGGCCTATGTGTCCTGGGCTGCCCCTCAGCAATTTGTTCTCTCAGTACCTTCTCCAAATGAGAAGGAGCTGGAAACAGCAATTTGCTTATATCAGCATAATGATATGTCAATAAATTTACTAAGTGTCAAATACCACATAAAACTTACTATTATGTTGAAAAACTCGGATAGTAGCTCCTGAGCCTCGAGCACCATTGACAATGGAGTTGTGGTTTAATGAATCACTAATAATTAACCCTCCCTGTTGATACATGCAAAGAAGAATAAGAATGAGGATACTCAGAGAGCAATGACCAAAAGAAAGTTCATATGAACTTTTCACACACTCAAGCTAACATTGTTTATACCTTTCCAATTACGACAGGAAGAATAGCAGAGTTTGTCACATAGCCCATGCCAAAGACCACAGCAGAAGGCTTTCCAACAAAGTTTGCAACACACTCCTCCAGTTCTTTATGCAGTGTCGTAGTTCCTGAAAGAAAAAGGGAAGTAAAAGATTTCAAATAACCAGTGTGTGACCAGACAGAATACAGTGCAAAATAAAAAATATATACCTCCATCAACACGAGTACTACATGTGCTTGCTGAAAATCTATTTAATGAATCAATTACACGTGGTGTGCAATATTCATCAGCTGCTGCAAAGCCAAGATAATTGTATGATCCCAAGTTAAGGCACCTACTTTTCTTTTCAGTTCGCCTGTAAAAGATCAAGAAAAACAGTCAACAAAAGCCAGTTACATATATATTTAGCAATCAAGCTTTCTATCTCAATCATTCACCTAAGAAGAACAACTTTTAGTTGACAAACTTTCTTTGTATGTTGTCCAAATGCGGTAATAAAACAAAGTCAAAATTTAGAGCAAATGGTTCTAGAATAAATGAAAGTGGGCTTTAAATAGGATTGAAGAGTGAAAGCACATCAGAAGTCTTACTTCAATGTTTTATTATAGTCATTGGAGTACCGCTCAACTACATCAAACCAAGCATCCGGAGCACTCGCTATCGGTCTTCCGAAACAATCCTACAGAGGTGAAAATGTCAGACATGCTAGCAGCATATAACCATGCAACCGAAAGTCATCAAAAGAGCAAAAAGACTGTTGAATATTAAATTTGAGCTAACCAAGTCTTCAACGATTAAATACGAGCAAGAACTAGCGCTTCAAAGAAAAATAATAATAAAACAGATCAGCAACCAAATTTAGATTAAAACATTGATTTCTTCAGCGATTCAGGACGAAAAATCTCAATGAAATTTGAATAATAAATAAATAAAGCAAGAAACTATTGAAGAAAAAAAGTAAATACCTGAATACGAAGATACAAGCGTCGAATATAGAAATCTTCAAGTCCTAAACAGATCGGCGCATAACCCTAGAGAATAAAAAATGAACAAATCGTCACGCAACTTAATTTATATCCATGCAATTTTTAAGCAAAATATAATCTAACAATTACGATTCTATTAAGAAAACGAAAATTTTAAAAAGAATGAAACGAACCTGAAGATTGCTGGCCTGCCACCAATCAAAGATTTTCCTGAAGAAATCACGGAATTGGCCAAACGCGAAGAGAAGACCATAGCTGAAATATGTGGTTAGAGCGGTCAAATACGGAATGGTGATCATTTTTTTGGTTCGATTTCTCTATCTCTTCCCTCTTTTTTCTCTCTTCGGCCGAATTGGGGGGGGGGATTGAAAACTACTTCTATTTAGATCTGTAATTTGAGAAAAATTCTAAAGATTTTTCATTAATTTATGCGTTCAAATGAAAGAGAGAAACAGAGATCAAAGACATTTAAAGAAAAGCTCTCCGACGAGACGAGAGGAGAGGAGAGGAGAGGAGAGGAGAGGAGGAGAGAAAGGCAGAGTTGGAATGATCAATCTGTTCTACGATTTTAATTTTCAACTTTTGGAAAGTAAAACAAAAATCGTTTGTTTCTGTACCAGACAAGGGCAAAAGGAAATAGGATTGGCAGCCGGGTTCAGCAAGCGGTTTTTTATTGGTTACCTAACTTGAAAAATTGTTTTAGATATAGGGATTTTGACTATTTCAACAGAATTTATAATTATCTTTCATTGTTATTTTGACAAGAATGATTAAATTTAAAAAAAATTTAATTAAGTTAAGATGATTATAAAAAATTAAATTTTAAGTGATGTATCATTTATACTCATTAAATTTTTTATTTTTTATTTTTTAATTATAATATTAAAATTTAATTTTAATTTCAATTATATCACTATATCGTTCAAACCCTAACGATATTTGACATGGATAAAACTACATCGTTTTGGTGTAGCTGGTGATACTTAAAATGACTTTGTTTTAGACACTAAATTTTAGGGGTGTATTTATTTTGACACTAAATTTTTACATAATTTTGTTTTTCGTAATGCATTTTTTCTGTTATAGTCGACAACCAATCATTGTTCGTCATCAATTTGCAACAAGATTGATACTCAATCATTCAAAGTTAACTCCTCTTTTATTAGCCTCTGTGAAACTTCATGTTAGTATTGTAAATTACCACATTAATTGTTAAAGTTTGACTCGAATTTAAAGTGGTACAGTTTATTTAGGAAATTAATAAATCTGATTTGATTAGAAGTAGATAATTTTATTAAAGTTGAGAACTTTACTGAAGTTACTTTTTATAAAGTAGATTTTTACTTTATTTAGTTTCTTATATAATCAAATACATATTCTTATAGATAGATAGATAGATAGATAGATAGATAGATAGATAGATAGATACTAAGGGTTAGGGTTAGAGATTAGGTTGTCCATGAGGATTCCTCTTGTAACATTTTTCTCTTGACATTATTGAATTTTCCCTCTTCTGCCCATAGTTTTTCCCAAAAGGGTTTTCAATGTAAAATGTCGGTGTCTATTTTATTGGACGATCATTATGGATATTGTTATCCTATAACAAATTGGTATCAGAACATTCGGGTTGTTTGACTCGATCACGATAATGACATCTTCAAATTATGAGAAGTCGTTGTTGGATCATACATCATATTCAAATTATGGAAGGTAGAGATACGTAAATTTGTAAGAGCTCTCGTATTTTGATGAAAGGGTAGAGGAAAACTGCCAAGATTTATATTCTGCAGGGTTCAACAATTATAGAAAATGAACTATTATTTTTCCCTTCGTGGTAAAGGAGGATTTTGTGTTGAACAAAATAACAGTGGGCATAATGGTTTTGGGAGCAGAAAAGTGTTTTATTCTGTGGGCATAACATATTTGAGAATAAAAAAAAGAGTTTAGTTCTATGGGCATAATAGATTCGAGAAAAAAAAATTTAGTTTCATGAATATAACAAAAAAATATTGAATTTGGTGGATGATATTGCTTGTAGTGAACAAGTTGTGAGCAAAAATAACACTTATGATATCCTTGCTGATGTGAAGACTAAATCCAAGTTTCGACAAACTTTGGATTTAGTTGGCAATCATTGTTGAAGAATACCATTTTAAGAGGTTTCATGGAAGAAGTGGAAAATATGTTCTCAAGGTGAAGAACTTGTTCGTTGAAGTGAAGAATGGTTTTTTTTGGAGTTTGGGTGCCTCATCGAATTTTGATGTTTTGTCTCGAATCATTCATACCTTCAAAATTTGATTCAAGATAGAGATTTGTTAAAGTTTGACTCAAATTCAAAGTGGCACAAATTATTTGGGAAAGTAATAAATCTAGTTTAATTAAAAGTAGATAACTTTATTAAAGTAGAGAATTTTATTAAAATAGCTTTTTATAAAGTAGATTTTTACTTTATTTAGTTTCCTTTGTAATCAAGGATCTATCCCTATAAATAGATACTAAGGGTTAGAGTTAGAGATTAGGTTGTCCATGAGGACTCTTGTTGAAAACATTTTGATGTTTCGATATAACAAATAAGGTGTTAATGAATTTTAAGATTTTTATATTCAATTTCAAATATAATATTTGATTCAATTAATCGAATATCACAAATATTACTCCAAGTTTTTCAAATATAAATTTTACTCTACTTAAGTGAAAAATTGTATTTCAACCTTAAAATATTTTTGAAATAATTTTTACAAAGTATTTCGAACCATAATCGAGCAAAAAACGAGGTTTAAATAGGGAAGTATCGATACCTTCTTAAGAGGTACTGATACCCCTCAAATTTTGAATGCAAAAAGAGTACAAATACCCCATAGGATACTGATACCCCTATGCAAAAAGGTACTGATACCTAGCCAAAGGTATCGATACCCCTTATGTTGATTTTGGCTCCGAGAAAAACAAAATGCTAAATGGATACCAATACCATGACAGGTACCGATACCTATTTACACATAAGTATCGATACCCCTTTGAGAGGTACTGATACCCTTGGTCTTATAAAAGTCGAAATATTTGAATTTTATATAGGTAGTATCGATACCCTTTGAAGGTGTACCAATACCCATACGATCCCAACAGTTTTTTGAAGTGGATTTCATACCACAATGACTCTATTGACTTCACCAAAGATCTCCAACGTCTAGAATTAATATGAGGTGTATTTAAACATGCTCTTGGAGTCATTGATGATTAAGAGAAGCTAGAGAAACAAAAGAGAAAGCCTTAAACATCAAGTTTGAGCAAATCAAGCCTAAATCCTTTCAATATTCATTTTGCTTTCAAGAACACACTTTGTGCTCAATTGTATTCATCTTTGAGTGTTCTTTCTTTGTTTTAAGAATTGTGCAAACATCTTACCTTGTGATGTTTTTTTGTAAGTTTCCAAAGTTTGTAATTTTCTCTTTGAGAAGATAGTGTTCTCAAGAATTTGGGATATAATTCTTGAGGTAGTTGTAAGGTTACTCTTTGTCCTCAAAAGAAAGACATATTAGTGAATTTGTGGAAAATCCTTAGTGTGGATAGCTAAGGTAGTGGACATAGACTTTGGTTGAGAAAGTCGAACCACTCTAAATCGATGTACAAATATTTTTAATTTTCTGTCAAAACTTCCACCAAAATTTAATTTCCAATTCACCCCCTCTTGGTCGATTCATCCGATCGATTAACTCAACAATTGGTATCAGAGCTACACTCATTTGAAGGTTTTACCACTTCTTAAGTAGATTCAGGAAGAGTTTAATCGATATTCAAGTCATCAATAACCTCTACATCAAACTTCAACTTCGTTCTTGATTCTCATCTCATCAACAAGCCTCCATTTTTCAATGGCGCTAACTTCACTTATTGGAAGAATAAAATGAAGTTATTCATTCAAGCTGCTGACATAGGAGCATGGAAAATCATGATAAGAGGATACTCCGAACCATCCACAGATTCAAACATGTGGAGTGAAGAAGAGACAAGATTATTCCATCTCAACTCAAAGGCTATCAATATTCTTTTCTGTGCACTTGGACCAGATGAATACAGGAGAATATCATCTTGTATAACCGCCAAGGAGATATGAGATAAACTTCAAGTCACATATGAATGAACCGACAAGGTAAAAGAAACCAAAATTAGTCTTCTTACTCATAACTATAAAAATTTTAGGATGAAACCAGATGAAGACATCAAAGCTATGGCAGATAGATTTTTCGTGATTGTCAACAGTCTCAAAGAATTCAGAGAAATAATCCCTAATGAGAAACTTGTGAGGAAGATAATTTACTCTCTTCCAAGTACTTGGCAATCAAAGAAGACTGCAATTAATGAAGCTAAAGACCTAAAGTTTTTATCTCTCGATGAGCTCATTGGTTCTCTCATCACTCATGAAATGATGATTCAAGATGAGGTAAAGCATGAGAAGAAGTACGACACAAAGAAGGAGGGGGAGAATAAGAACGTTGGTGTTGCTCTCAAATCACAAAAAATGGGAGTGATTCTGACGAGAATGAGGATGAATAAATGGCCTTGCTTTCTAGAAGACTCAGAAAATTAATGAAGCCAAATAGAGGAAGAAAATTCCAACAAAATGAGGGCTTCAAAAATGAGTCAAAAGAGAAGGACCAGATCATTTGCTATGAATGCAAAAAGCCTGGGAATGTTAAATATGATTGCCCACAATTGAAGAAGAAGTCTTTCAAAGAAGAATCACAAAGCACACGTAACTACTTGGAGTGATGATGATACATCCGATGAAGGGGAACAAGAAGTAGTTAACTTTTGCTTAATGGCTTTCGGGGAGGATTCTTAGGTAACATGTAACTTATTTGATTTATAAGATTATTCTTTTGATGAGTTATTAGAGGAATATAATGGGTTGGCTTCAGATTATGAGAAATTATTTTCAAAATACAAAAAGGGTATTTCTAAATTGAAAAATGATAAAGATCTCATAACCAAGACCAACAATGATCTTGAAAGTAAAATAAAAGAATTACAAATCAAAATAGAAGATTTTGAAAAGAAAAATTTTGATTTGCATAATTACTTTCAAGAGTCAATGATGATCATCAAAAGAAAATTGATGATCTTAAAGCTTGTTTCAATAAAGTTGGATCAAAACGTTTTGAAAAAGGACAAAGTTCAAAATCCAACTATATTAAAAAGAATTTTAAATCTTACAATCATAGAGGTCCCCAAAGAACCTCAAATAGTAAAATCGTTAAAAGTATATGGGTTCCTAAAGGACTCAATACTACTAAGGATATCCTAAACAAATGGATACCTAAGGGGACAAGGCTATTAGGAACTAATGAATATGGACCCAAAAGAATTTGGGTACCAAAAATTAGAAATTAATCTATGTTTGTGCTTCAAGGCACGAAATACAAGCTCAAATACATGGTACCTTGATAGTGGATGCTCAAGACATATGACCGGAGATAAGAGCCGGTTTATTAAGCTTAAAGATAAAAATGGAGGAGTGGTAACCTTTGGTGACAACTCAAAAGGTTACATATAAGGTATAGGTACTATAGGTAATACCTCTTCCATACATGTTGAAAATGTTTTATATGTAAATGGTTTAAAGAATAATCTACTAAGTATTAGTCAATTATGTGATAAATGATACAATGTTTTGTTTGAATCAAATGGCTGTAAAGTTATTGACATTGCATCTAATAGGATTATGCTTATTGGTCATAGAATATGAAACATATACATGGTGCATTTAGATTTAATTAATATGACTAATTTATACCTAGTTGCCAAGGATGAGCATGATAGTTGGTTATGACATAGAAGACTAGGACATACAAGCATGAGTGTTTTGCAAAGACTAATTCAAGGCGATTTAGTAAGAGGGTTGCCGAAGCTAAAATTTGATAAAGATAAAATTTGTGATGCATGTGCAAAAGGAAAACATAAGAAAGTTTCCTTTAAATCTATTAATGATGTATCAAATAGTAGAGTATTACAATTGATCCATATAGATCTTTTTGGGCCAATTAGAACTACTAGCTTGGGTGGAAAACAATATGATTTTGTCTTGGTAGATGATTATTCTAGGTATACTTGGGTTCTATTTTTAAGTACTAAAGATGAAGCATTAGAAAATTTCATCACGTTTTCAAAAGTAATTCAAAATGAAAAAAGTTACTCAATTTCAAGTGTTAGGAGTGATCATGGTACAAAATTTGAAAATCTATTGAATTTTGTAATTCAAATGGAATTAGCCAAAAAAAATTCAGCACCTAGAACCCCTCAACAAAATGGAGTTGTTGAGAGGAAAAACATAAATTTAAAGGAAATGGATAGAACCATGCTTTGTGAAAACAATTTGCCAAAATATTTTTGGGTTGAAGCCATAAATACCGCTTGTTATGTTATTAACCAAGTAATGATTATGCATATTTTAAAGAAAACTCCATGTGAAATTTTCAAAAATAAAAAGCCTAACATTATTTATTTTCATCCTTTTGGATGCAAATGCTTTATTTTAAACAACAATAAAGACAATCTTGGAAAATTTCATGCTAAAAGTGATGAAGGAATTTTTCTGGGTTATTCCTTAAATTCTAAAGCTTATCGAGTATTTAATAAAAGAACTTTAGTGGTAGAAGAGTCTATCCAAGTTGTTTTCGATGATAATCCCCTTCCAAGGAAGGATTCTTGTGTTGATAATGACATAGGTATTATAAATACAAATGACGTGGGAGAACCATCATCAAAGGAAGAAGTAAAAGACGAGGAAACTCAAGATGCTTTCAAGAATCTAACCATTGAAGAAAGGGAAATCACATACCCAAGAGAGTACAACCATGTCAAGGATGGTGAGATTTTAGGAGATCTATCCAAATGGGTAACTACTTGATCTTCTCTTAGGGACATTTGTAATTATGTTGCATTCATCTCACGCATAGAGTCTAAAAATGTTAAAGAAGCATTAACCGATGAAAATTGGAGTATGGCTATGCAAGAAGAGTTAAATCAATTTGAGAGAAGTAAAGTATAGACATTAGTTGAGAGGCCTAGTGATAAATCTACTATAGGTACTAAATGGTGTTTAGGAACAAACTAGATGAGAGTGGTAATATAGTGAGAAACAATGATAGACTTGTTGCTAAAGGGTATACTCAAGAAGAAGATATAGATTATGATGAAACATATGCTCCCGTAGCTAGGATGGAAGCTATTAGAATGTTGTTGGCATTTGCATGTTTCAATGAATTTAAATTATATCAAATGGATGTTAAAAGTTCATTTTTAAATGGTTTTATAAAATAAGAAGTGTATATGGAACAATCTCCTGGATTTGAAGATTCAAAATTTCCAAATCATGTTTTAAAATTGACAAAAGATCTTTATGGTTTAAAACAAGCTCCTAGAGCTTGGTATGAAAGATTGTCAAATTTTTTAATTGAAAAAGTTTTTCAAAAGGGAAGGTTGACATTATATTGTTTATAAAAAAGAAAAGGTAAAGATTTATTGGTAGTTCAAATTTATGTTGATGATATAATTTTTGGTTCTACTAATGATGTTCTTTGCCAAGAATTTTCTAAGCTAATGCAAAGTGAGTTAGAGATGAGTGATGAGGGATCTTTCATTTTTCTTGGGGCTCCAAATCAAGCAAAGGAAAGATGTCATCTTCATCAATCAAGAAAAGTACGTTCAAGATATGCTCAAAAAGTTTAGATTGGAGAATATAAAACCCCAAGCCACTCGTATGAGTTCTTCTACAAAGCTTGACAAAGATGAATGAGGTAAATGTGTCGATGTTAAATTATATAGGTCAATGATTAGTTCTTTACTTTATCAACTGCAAGTGGACCGGACATTATGTTTAGTGTTTGCTTATGTGCTAGATTTCAATCATGCTATAAGGAATCACGTCTACAAGTCATTAAGAGAATCTTTAGATACCTTATTTATCACCAACTTGTTCATATTTTCTACTCCAATGCGGTATGCATCCAAAATGAGTCCCAAACTACCACTGAAAGTATTAGGTCCTATCTCCTAGGCCAATACATTAACATAAACTCAGACTATATCGCTAGTAGATTCGGATTAGATAATCGAGGGTTAGATAACGAGAGAGATTTAGTGCCTACCCCGTATAAAACCAAGTCTAGTGCGAGTGTTCTAGATTATCATGAATGTTTTCTTCATCTAATCATCTCTTGGTGGTTCAGACCATCCGAAGAAAAATACTCCACTCTTAGAGCACTTGACTTATGGTGGATACATTGTATCCAATAAAATAAGAAAATAAATCTCCCACAAATTATCTTTGCTGAACTCATTGAAACCGTAAACAATATCCCTTCTAAACGAGTAGAAACTTTAGTTTATGGTCGTCTTCTGAGTAACATGTTTATCAAAGCCAAACTCAAGGTAGAGCTTGATGTAGTCATCCCTCTTACCACCCAAATCAATCTCACATCTTTACGTAAATAAGGTAGATCAATGGGTTCGTTCAACTCAGAAAACCCCCGGTGCTAGCTCTTTACGAGCTGCTCTGGCTGCGGCTGCTGCTCAAGAGCTTGAAGACCTCTTACGGGATGTTGATGATCCAGCTAACCTGTCCGAAGATGAGCTAGCCAGGCAAGAAAGTACAATGCCTCAATACTTTCAGTCTTTTATGGAGACATTGGACATGAGGTTTGTATCATTGGAGTCCCACTTGACTGCTATGGGAAGTCAACAGTCGGAGTATCAAAGGGAAAATCACGCTCAATGCTTAGAAATTTAAAAATAGATTAAATTCTATGGATGAAAGACTCGACGCACTAACCCGTGATGTTTCTTACATTAGAGGACATTGATTTGATCCTGATCCTCCTACGGATGATTGAACACTCTTGCCAGTCTTTTTTAGGTTGAATTTGAACTTAATTGTTAAAATATTTTGAATGATTTGGATGGTTTTTTGAATATTTGTTTGGATATTTGTGTGTTTGGTTTGTTTGGATGATTATTAGTTATTTGAACGTAAATTTAATTTTTCAATAATTTTTGCATAATTTACATCTTAGATCAAAATATGACCAATTACCATTACATATTGTTTATGAATATTGATTTTATGGACTAATGGCTAATATTTCTCTTGACTTTGATCTTAGCAGCTATATCTATATAAATCAATTGGCCATTTTCTTTAAAAACTTGTTTAAACGTTTTAATAGAGTCTTTTTGATTTAACAAAATGGGGAGAATATAATAAGGGGGAGTAGGGAGTAATTTTTCAAAAATTATTTTTGAAAAGAAATCTTAAAATTTCTAAAATGGTTTGTTATATCAAAAAGGGGGAGATTGTTGAACATATTTTGATGTTTCGATATAACAAATAAGGTGTTAATAAATTTTAAGATTTTATATTCAATTTCAAATATAATATTCGATTCAATTAATCGAATATCACAAATATTACTCCAAGTTTTTCAAATATAAATTTTACTCCTTACTTAAGTGAAAAATTGTATTCCAATCTTAGAATATTTTTGAAATAATTTTTACAAAGTATTTCGAACCATAATCGAGCAAAAAATGAGGTTTAAATAGGGAGGTACCGATACCTCTCAAACTTCGAATAAAAAAAGGGTACGGATACCCCATAGGGTACCGATACCCCTATGCAAAGAGGTGCCGATACCTAGCCAAAGGTATCGATACCCCTTATGCTAATTTTGGCTCCGAGAAAAACCAGAATGCTAAATGGGTACTGATACCATGACAGGTACTGATACCTATTTACACATAAGTATTGATATCCCCTTGAAAGGTACCGATACCCTTGGTCTTATAACGGTCGATATATTTGAATTTTATACAGGTAGTACTGATACCCTTTGAAGGTGTACTGATACCCATACGCTCCCAACATTTTTTTGAAGTATATTTCACACCACAACGGCTCTATTGACTTCACCAAAGATCCCCAACGTCTAGAATTGATCTGAGGTGTATTTAAACAAGCTCTTGGAGTCATTAATGACTAAGAGAAGCTAGAGAAACAAAAGAGAAAGCCTTAAACATCAAGTTTAAGCAATTCAAGCCTAAATCCTTTCAATATTCATTTTGCTTTCAAGAACACACTTTGTGCTCAATTGTATTCATCTTTGAGTGTTCTTTCTTTGTTCTAAGCATTGTACAAACATCTTACCATGTGATGTTTTTCTGTAAGTTTGTAAAGTTTGTAATTTTTTCTTTGAGAAGAGAGTGTTCTCAAGAATTTGGGGTATAATTCTTGAGGGAGTTGTAAGGTTACTCTTTGTCCTCAAAATAAAGACAAATTAGTGAATTTGTGGAAAATCCTCAGTGTGGATAGCTAAGGTAGTGGAAATAGACTTTGGTTGAGAAAGTCGAACCGCTCTAAATCGTTGTGCAAATATTTTCAATTTTCAGTCAAAGCTTACACCAAAATTTTAATTGCCAATTCACTCCCTCTTGGCCGATTCATCCGATCGATTAATTCAAAAACTCCTTCTGTATTATTCTTCTCTTGACATTAGTGAATTTTCTCCTATTATACCCGTGGTTTTTCCGAAAAGAGTTTCCATGTAAAATCTTAATGTCCATTTTATTAGGTGATCATTATGCATGTGGTTATCTTATAACATCAACATTATAACAGTCAACAATGAAAATCATTGATCAAACAATCATATTATTATTATTTAGTTTGAGGACCACATTGAGTATAAAAATAGTTCAAGGGTCACATTGATTTTTAGAAAAGTTTGAGGGTCTCACATATTGTTAAGCCTTTAAAATTTAATTTATTTCAAGAATTTAAAGTATGATAGATTACTTATTTGGTTACTCATATATTCTCGCGTTTTTGTTTTAGTCATTAACTATTTTTTCCAAATTATACAAACTTTTCATTTTTATTTAGATCACCCACTGTTAGGTTTGTTGAACTTATATTTTGATATAACAAATATTTTTAAAAATTGATTTTAAACTTAATCAAATATTTCAAAAATAATTCAAAGTCCAAAATAACTTAAAAAAATATGTTGTCTAAATTGTTTTACATAAATGAAATATTTTTTAGTTAATTAAAATATGTTTAAAGTGTTAAAAATATGTTTAAAGATTTTAAAATATATTCAATCTCCATTTGACACTGTTTGTAACACCCTAAATCCTAGGTTAGAGGTTTTGGGTTAACCTAAGATAGTTTGGGAAAGCCCATTTACCTTGTAGGAGAACTTGATCCACTTAGAGTTTGAGTTGAGCTTGGGTTGAAGCCCATTTGAGTTTACAAAGAGCATTTTTAATCCTTAGATGAAAGATGAATGAATGAAGAATAATTTTACCATTTAGAATTTCAAAAGTTGAAATTCTTTATTGATTGATGATATCACATCTAGCTTTCCTTTCTTTTTCACTATTATCTTCTTTGTCTTTTTCCTTCATTCCTCTCCAAGAGTAGAACAAAGGTTGAATTTTTTAGTTTTACAAGCCTAGTGCAAGGATTCCAAGGTAAGGAATGAAACCTCCATCTCATAAGCTTTCATTCAAGCTCTCAATGGCAAGTTTTGGCCATGGTTATCAAATATGGGTTTAGTTGGGGATTTAGAATCTAAGTTTAATCAGTTTGTTTTTAGAAGGATTTGAGTCCAAGTGATGTCCTAAACTCTTCCTTAAGCTTCACAACAATATTAATAACCCTTGTGTTTGATTTCTTGCTTAGTGAGAAAAGTTGGAGAAAGCTCCAAGTATAAGGGAAAGGGAAAACTCACCTTTGGTTAACTTGAAAAAACTCTCAACAACTTAGGACTCAAGGCAACTCACTTCTAATTTAACGCTATTACAATGAAGATCACTAGGAGAGTTTCTTAGCTTGCATGAGTCATGAAGCATGTTCATGGTAGATTTTAGTGTTGGATATTTCTCAACATATTTATGGAATTTATTATGACCCCTATTATCATACATAACACTCTAGTAACGTTTGGGGACCTCGGTAGGACTTTTGGATGAGTTAGAGGGTCATTTTCGTACCTAAAACAAGATATTTCTAGGCACGAGTATCGATACTAGAAGAACAATATCGATATTGTTCATCAGTTAGCATAAAAGAAGAGAGTTTTGAGAGGGAAGTATCAATTCTCACCCATAGAGTATCAATACAGTTGGCCCAGTTTCTATACTCGAAGGGTGGTATCGATACCAAGCACACATAACAAATTTTAGTAATAAATTATGGTATTGGTACTCATATGAGTAACGATATTGGGGGGCAGAGTATCAATACTACCTAATAGTGTATCAATACTTAGGCATTTTTCAAAATATTGAAGCTAAAGTTTTATATTGATACTAAAAAAAGTATCAATACCATCGACCAAAAGTATCGATACTCAAGCTAAAGTATCAATACTAGCCCCTTGCTACCAATCTTCAATAAGTCAGTAGTATCGATACTCAGAGTTTAGTATCAATACCCAAAGGTCAATACCGATACTGAAGGTCTTAGTATCAGTAGCCATGAATAATTTTGGGTAAGAAACCCAAGGGTTTTAAAGGATAAATTTAAGGGACTCAATAATACCATAAAGCCATGGAATAAAACTACAAGTGAGAATAGTAATAAACCCAAAACAGTTAGAAAAAATAGCATCTAGGACGATATAAAACTAGTCTGGCTTGATATTTGGGAAATAATCAAGACACCCGAGTCACTTTAGTAGACAATGATCGTACAATTCGGAGATATCCAGTCAGTGCCAATGCGCTTTAGATGCCAGCTGGGTGCAGATGCCCCAAGACTCGATAGAGTATGCTGGCTGGGTGTACGTTTTTATGCAGATCCGGATCTCACCCTAAATATCCAAGGGTATTTTAGGAAGACTAAAGGGGTGTACGCTATGAGATGCAGAACCCTCATCCACACCATGATGCCTACCTCAGGATGTCATATCAACACTTCCTTGTTTTCGTACCTATGCCACTAGCATGTGTATTTAGTGAATGCATGTTGTATAGTACAATTATTAGTGTAACACTGAGCCCGTAAGCTCGACGTTCAGAATGTATTTTCATGCATAGGTTCTTAGAAGATCATATGTGGAGTGTTATCGTCACCAGATATTCTAACTCAGCATAGACTTTATAGTACATCTTGATTTTTATTAGAGGGTATGTACTATTTATAGACCATTGTATTCGATTGTAACTCTATTTTGTATTAAACGTAATATTTTTATTTTGAATGATTAGGAGTTCCCCGTACTTGTAAACTGAATTTTATTATGTTTTTATTTTATATTATTATAGATGGACTTTTATATATCACGATTTGTAACTATTTTAAAAAATAAATTTTTTGGGTTAACCACTTCGGTGATCCTGTGTGACACTTTAATCATTCAGTCTTTAGGTTGAACTAGATTAAGGTATTATATTTAGTGGTATTAGAGCATCATGTTTAGTCATTCTTAAGACCCGCAGGTTAGAGTCAGTCATCGTCTTTACATGTACATGCCTCTAGAGAGTCAGAGTACTACAATGTCTAGAATGACAATAATAACCTTTGCTTCTTTCCAATTTCAAAGAAAACTCATGGTAAATGATCTAATATATAATCAAGACAATAGGGATGAGAGTCATACATCCCTAGCAGCTGACATCGATGATGAGTTTGTCCCAAATACGAATCAGCATGAGGTACCAGTAAACGCAGAAGTCGAAGATGTGCCATTTTTAAGGGACCTTACCTCAACCCTTAGACAGATCGTTAGAGCCATACCCAGTGCCTCAGTTGCACCACCTCGCCCACCAACACCTCCAGCCCAACTCATAATAGTGCATCATGAGACCCTAGTAGAGAGACTTTACATATACAAGACCATATATTTCTATAGTTCAGGGGATGACGATCCTATAGCGGTAGATCAATGGCTTAGGGAGACCTTTTACACCCTTCAAAAACTATAACTTACCCTGAAGGGTAAGCTCGAGTGTGTCATCGCCCTACTTAAGTGTGACATCATTGATTGGTGAGAGATGATAGAGCTAGCACTAGAGCTAGAGAGACCATTGTGGGAGCAATTTATTAAAACAAAAATACATAGGAGAGGCTCACACCAATGATCTAATAGAGAAGTTTCTACATTTAGTTTAGGGGGATCGCTCAGTGATAAAGTATGAACGAGAGTTTCTTAGGCTGAGTAGGTACGTGCCAGAGTTGGTGTTGACTGAGGACCATCACTATCGTAGATTCAGAGAGGGCCTATACCTTGATATACTATCACATCAGCAGTGGTTGAATTGAGGATGTTGAACTCATATTTATGGTTGAATTGAGCACAAAATTAGCCAAATGTTGATTAGTGCCTTAAGAAAGTGTTTGGTGAGCTTAGACAAGTGACACTAAGTGTAATAAATATGTTAGATTCATAAGATGCATAAAATGACCAAAGTGCATAAATGGACCAGGTGAATTGTGCTAAAAGTGAACTTTTAGCAATGTTTGACTTTTGATGCTAGATCATTGTATGATGTATTGACTTGTGTTATAAAGCATGTTACAAGTGTATTTTACATGTATAAGGTGGTATGAAAGTGTCCAAGCATGTATCTAGTCCCTATGATTAATTATATGAAAGTTTGGTAACACATTTATACATGTTCTTGAGAATTCTGCATTTTTTCAGAAAAAGAATCGATCCCTTAGGGGAATTGATCAACCCCTTTTCAAAAAAGATCAATCCCTTGTCTAGAATGATTGATCCCAAACTTTGTTTTTTGCAAAGGGTTGATCCCCCGTGAAAAAAGATCAATCCTTTCATTGTTTGCTTAATGAAAAATGGTAAAATTGCATTCATTAAAGGTCCTAAGTGTTCTTAAGTCTTAATTTGACTACAGGATGTTTCTATAAGTTCAAAATGGTCCCAAAATTGAAATGTTAATTAATATTAGACCTAAATTCAGAATGATGAGATTTGTTTTGCCACACGTTAACATACTGAATTTCATAATAATGGAGTCAATTGCATGTTTGATGCTTTCGTACAACTTTTTTTATTTATATTTTAGTCCCTAGAAATGTATGTTCAATTAGGTCATTGTTTGATGTCCGATTAATCTGGAAATGTTCATATCACTAATTTATGACTAATAACAAATATTGATGAACTTAATTTGGTATTTTACCCTTAAATTATTTGCCTATGTAAAATATTGATGAACTTGATTAGTTACGATTATCTTACGTTGCTTCAATTGTTGTGAGACTTTAAATTCATTTCTTGTTATCCAATGCCACGTGTTGCATGATGTATGTTTTAAATTTGAATGCTTCCACATTGTACACATATTTTAGGGTTTTTTTACTAATCATCTTGCATTCATCCAAAAAGCACCCAACAATATGCTATACCCAACAAACAATCAAATAATCAACTAAACCAAGTCCTACCCTTGAAGCAAAATCATTAGAGTACTTACACACTCTTTATAACCCTCTATCCTATCTCTAACAACACATTCTATCAACTTAAAAAAAACCTGTACACTCCTAGAATTATTCCTATGAATCCTACAATTCATTTCCTGCCAAATAAAGTAAGCGTTCCAAGAAAAATGAACTATAATATGCAGCATATCCCTTCCTCTGCCCTGCTTTTGAACCCATTCTACCATACTATACCAAGTTGTAACCTGAAAATTCTCACAACAAGCATTAATGAACAAATCCCATATCTACCTAACATAACTACAAGAAATAAAAATGTTCCCTCGATCCGTCATCACACAAAACACAAATATAGTTCACTTGCAAACCCCAAGAAATTATTAGAGTATACCCAAAGACTAATCATATGATGATTGTAATAATACATTTATTTACCGATTTTATTGAATAAAGGCATTGCCAATATTATTTTCAGTAATATGTCTGTGTTTAACATAAACTGAAAGATAATAAAGTCCATATAATAACATTATTAAAAGATCCATAGTCAAGTATTATTATGGGCATGGACAATAATAATACACTTAAGACTAACATGTTATTGATTGATGACAAGGAGTTGTCATTGACATAGAGATGTCATAAATGATACATGATTATATTGTTAGAGAATAATATATCAAATTGACCCATCATGAGCATATGTCTTGGATTATTATGTAACGATCATAACATTTCTCATGGTGATGATTATATGTATGACCCTCAGACTTGAGATCAATGTCATCTTAACATATATTGTAGTATTTTTTGATACAGTTAAACATGCTCCGTAACTGGTTGCACTATAAGGACTGTTATTGAATATATCTCGATATATGTAGTGGGGTGTATATGGTTAAGATAGTATTTGTCCTACGTATATAATATGAAATATATCACAGGCTGCTTGATTGAGTGAGACTAGAAATGCATGTCCATGCTCGAATAAGCTGATATGTGATATCACAAATTATTCGTTAATTATAATCTACTCAAGATATCAAGAAACAATAGATGGGCTATACAAGTGTGATTATTCCAAGACTTGTGCCTATTCTAGATATAAAGGACAAAAGGATGTAATACATAAAAGAGTTAATCACGAAGATGATATATCGATTCATAATTTCTTGTAACTTAGGTGACAATGATATATTGCTAGATGTCACTCATTGTATGTAATATTAGAATTGTTCTAATAATTACTACTAACGTTACAAGAACCTTCAGGGTCACACCCTAGGATTGAAATGAGCAAAGATGTATAACTTGTTGTACGTTACTAAAATATATCTAGAGTTAAGATATGTATATTTGATATATATATGAATTTAATTATCCCTAATATAGTAAGTAAGCATTAAAATAATGTGATTTAGATTACAACTCTTTTAATTGATATATATAATTCGAAATAATTAAATAAGTTTTTAAATAAACATTAAAGATTGTAATTCTTATTATAAGTCTTTAATGTATATTTAATTTGAATTAATTAAATAATATTTTATTATTAATTTGAAACAACTTTTAAAACCCTAAGATGTTATGGTAATTGATATTTAAGGAGGTAAGGTCTAGCATCCATTTTTTTTTACTTCAACCATTTTTCTCAAAACCGTTTTTGGGAAAAGAAAATCTTGCTCTTAATCGGGTGAACTAAGTAGAGGCCGAGACGTGTTTTTGTGGAGGCTTACGATTCGAACAGTTCATGATCACCACTTCTTGCTGCTGTCTTTGTTGTTTTTCAAGAAACCCATTGTAAGTATTCGCATCATTTTCTCCCGATTTCAGTTTTACGTACTTGGATCACTGGTGAGACCGTCGAGTTTTGTTTTCACTGCGACATGGGGTGCACCGATGGTCCCAACAAAAATCATATGATCCTTGGTGGATAATCAATTCCACAATGATAACCAAGTAATAAAGCTATGTCGAGGAACCAAGTTCCTTCCCTAAACACTTCACTTTTCCACCATCTCCTTTTTACTTCGTAACATTTCCCAAGCTTTCTTAGCATTATAAGGCCTAATAGGATCCCTTACCCTTAACAACCAATCCCTCAACTTTAGTAACTTCCTCTAAGTCCAACTCTGCCCCTGAAAAAATCGAATATGCCATACACATTCACCTTTTAAAACATATGCCTTTATCTAAGCCACCCATAACTAGTTTGCCTGAATCAATAACTATCATAGATTATGAAGCATACATACCTTATTCCAGGACAAAAGCTCATTAATGCCCAGACCTCATTCCTCCAAAGGGTGATAGATAGCCTCCTAGCTAACTTTCGACCCCTCATATCTCCATTCTTTTCTTTCCAAATAAATGAGCCATAAAGCTGAACAATCCTCTTCATCACACGAGCAGGAAGAAAAAAATACATGATTCCAAAAGGTTTGTAACCGAAAAATGACCGATCAAATTAGTTAGAGCCGACCAGCAAATGAAAGACCCCTAGCCGCCGAACCCCTAATACGCTTAGTAATATTCTCAACAAGAATATTTTAGTCTATGTCTCTAATAACCCGCTAGATCAAAGGCACTCTCAAATACCTCATCGGCAAATCACTATACTTAAATACAATATCCCTTATAATATCATTAAGGTAATGAGAAAGAACCCCAACATAAATCATCTCATTTGAAGGCTTAAAACTTCATGAAACAGCTTCAAAACATCACATACCCTCTTCATAGAGTCAACCTCCCCTTTTACAAAAACCAATAAGTCACTTGCAAAACAAATGTGAGTGAGTTGCATTCTCCTTCACTTAGGATGATAGGCAATAACTTCACACCGCCCAGCCTAATTTAGTAAGTCAGATAAAACATTCATCCCAAGAATGAAAAGATATGGCGAGAGGGGATCCCCCTGCCTTAAGCCTCTAGCTCCCGTAACCAGTCCCCCATTTAATGTAATAGAAAACTTTAAATGACAAACACAAGCTTCAATCCAACCTCTAAACATGTTAGAGAAACCAACAACCTTCTAAAACCTACATAAAAAACCCCAATCAAGGTAATCAAATGCTTTCTCTAGATCAATTTTCAACACACACCTGGGCGAAATATTCTTCTGAACATATCCCCTCAAAACTTCTTACGCTAATATAACATTATCCACCGGCTCTTTACCTTTTAAGAACGCACTTTAATTTGGGCTAATAATATCCAACAACACCAATTTCATGCAATTAGCAATGATTTTGGTAATATATTTATATAAAATGTTGCAACATGATATCATAATCTAATGTATGCTCAGGTAACCGAGTATTTCTCTATGACTGGGTATGGGGTGTTACAAATAACGTTTGAGGACCCAAAAAGAATTTTGGGTGAGTTAAAGGGTCATTTTCATGCCTAAAATAGGGTATTTTTTAGGCATGAGTATCGATACTAGAAGAACAATACCAATATTATTCATTAGTTAGCTTAAAACAAAAGAGTTTTGAGAGAGAAATATCTATACTCACCCATAAAGTATTGATATTGTTGACCCGATTTCAATACTCGAAGGGTGGTATCGGTACCTAGAACACTTAGCAGATTCTAGTAGGCAATTTTGGTATCAATACTCATGGGAGTATCGATACACCTAATAGGGGTATCGATACATAGGTATTTTTTAAAACATCGAAGCCAAATTTGGTATCGATACTCAAGAAAATATCGATACCATCGACCAAAAGTATCAATACTCAAACTAGAGTATCGATACTAGCTCATTGTTATCAGTCTTCAATAAGTCATTAGTATCGATATCCAAAGGTAAGCACTGATACTAAAGGGCGTAGTATCGGAACCCACGAACAGTTTTGGGTAACAAATCCAAAAGTTTTAATGGATATATTTAAGGGACCCAATAATACTAGAAAGCTCTGAAATAAAACTAAAAGTGAGAACAATAATAAACTCGTAACAACTAAAAACAAATACAGTTAGGACAACATAAAATTAGCCTTGCTTGATGCTCGGGAAATAGTCAGGACACCTGAGTCACTTTAAAAGATAATGATCGTACATTTTAGATATATCCAGTCATTGCCAAGACGCTTTTGATGCTAATTGGGCACCGATGCCCCAAGACTAAACAGAGTAAGTTGATCGAGTGTACGTTTCCGATGCAGTTCCAGAACTCACCCCAAATACCAAAGGGTATTTTAGAAAGGCTAGAGGGGTGTGCGCTTTGAGATGCAGAACCCTCACCCACCCCATGACGCATACCTTAGCATGTTGTATAAGCATTTCCTTATCTTAATACATATGCCATAAACATGTGCATTTAGGGAATGCATATAGTATAGTACAATTATTAGTGTGGCACTGAGCACATAAGCTCATTGTCCGGAATATGTTATTGTGCGTAGGTTCTTAAGAGACCATTTGTGGAGCATTATCGTCACTCGATGTTCCAACTTAGTAGAGACTTTAGAATACATCTTGATTTGTATTAGAGGGCATGTACTATTTGTAGACTCTTGTATTCAGTCATAACTTTGTTTTATATTAAATTTAGTATTTTTATTTTGAATGATTTGTGAGCTCCCCGTACTTGTAAACTCGGTTTTATTATGTTTTATTTTATATTGTTATGGATGGATTTTTATATATCACGATTTGTAGTCATTTTAAAAAGAAAAATTATAGGTTAACCACTTCGGTGGTCTCGTGTGGCACTTTAATTCTTTGGTCTTCGAGTAGAACTAGGTTAGGATGTTACACTGTTCATACATGATATTGTTTATGAATATTGAGCTTCGAAGCTTCTGATAAAGTTTCAAAACTTTTACCCCTGGAACAACTTCAATGGACTGATATTCTCTAACGATAATATTTTTAAGCATAGTTTCAAAACTCATGTTAAAAGTTTAGAAATTTTAGCTCTAAAATGCCTTTTTATGTTCGAGAAAAGATCTCCAAAGTCCAAATAATTATAATTTATCTCCAATTACTATAAGCAACTACAAACTCATTCCTCGTTATATATGCACCTCAAGATCATAATCACTCGTCACTCACTCCCTTTTCCCAAAAACATATCATCGATCATCCCTCCTTATCAACTGTTTAACATCATAAATGTCGTCTGTCAAGAATATTTTTGTCAGTTGAGGATTATGTAACCCTGCCGAATCTCAAATATCTTTCGAAATCTTATTTGATATCTTAAAACCGTAATCCATTATCTTGGTACCAATCTTAATATCAACAAAAAAACAAATGATGATTTATTAAAAACAACAGTTAAGAAGTTGTGATTTAGTGGCCCAAAGAAAAAAAACAACCAGTTTAAAAATTTTAGTGGTAAAATTGATTGTTTTATAGTTCAATAACTAAAATGAGATAATACCTAAAAATTCAATAAGTAATAGTGTAATTTAGCCTAAATATTAATTCTTAATTTTTATTTTTTGAATAACCTAAGGAGAGCGAGAGAATAAATTTTCTCCTAATGAGTATTTAACCCACAATTTTGGAGAAAATAAAAATATGAACTGAGAATTTTTAATCACTTACTCTAGAGACTATTGGTATTATTTCTTAATTGGCTTAATGTCAAAATAAGTACTCAAACTATACCCTTTTTTCTAAAGAGGTGCATAAACTTTTTTTTGATTCATTCATGTACCTAACATTACAAACGTTACCATTTTAGGTGCTCGGACCGTCAACGACATTAATTTCCCTGTTAAATGACATGTGTCATAATCTTAAAATTTTGAAAATTTTATTTTTCTTAAAAAATAAAAAAATATTATTAAAAAATAAAAAAAACAAACCTTTTCCCTACCCGCGTGCCCCCTTTTCCCTCCCCTGCTCCTCTCCCTTCCCTTGTTCACTCCTTCCATGGTCAAAGGACAAACGACCAACCAAATGGCCAACTGCCACAATAACCTAAACTATCGATTATCACGATCAAAATTGAAGGATTGAGTATTTGAGATTTTAGAGATTGAAATTTAGGGATTTGAGAATTTTGAGTTTTGAGATGATGGTAAGGGTTGTGAACAATCATTGGTGATCAACGACGTATGTGTTTTGTTCGTAGGCAAATAAGTGGCTAGAGATGACCGACAATTGTAGTAAATGGGACTAGAATAAGAGATTTTAAGATTTTGGATTTTTTTTTATATTTTTGGAAAAATGGGGCTTTTAAAGAAAATAAAATATTTTGAAGTTTTTTTTAAAAAAATTCAAAATTACCAGATTATGACACGTATCAACTAACAAGGGAAATTAACGCAATTGAAGGCTCGTGTACCTAAAATGGTAACGTTTGTAACGTTAGACACATAAATAATTAAAAAAATAGTTTAGGCACATATTCGAGAAAAATAATATAGTTTGGGTACTTAATTTGGTATTAAGCCTTCTTAATTATTAAGATTGTGGAGTGAGACAACGTAATGGCCACAGCAATGAGAGTTACAATTCGACCCTGAAGTGGCTCACACTCATGTTCTAAGATATGTAAGCGCAAATGACTTGGCTGATTGGTATGGATTTTATTATTTATTTAAATGTGATCTCACAAACTCTTTTTTCTCTCTTTTTTTTTAAATTTACACGAAAATGAAAAAACTAAAATATTGTGATTATGAGGTCAAGTTTTAATATTCGTTTTAAAAATAGGGGAAAAACAAACGGTTGATGGTGGGCGGCTTGGTGGGTGGGGATAAACTATACATTGAATACACTCACAACTTGCCAAACTTAGTTGTCTTAGAATGGCAATATCTACATATTTCATCGTCTCTTTGCGTCTTAGCAAGTCAGATTGCAATCGATATGGGGCTGCCATCTCCCCTTGAAGCCAAAACCTGAAAGGTACTATGAATCAAACACAAACCTATTAAATGTCACCATTTTGCAGCAGTCCAATGAGTGTATTATACGTTGAACTAATTGAGATAACCTACCATTTTATACTTTGAATTTAGTCCCGAAAACCAGACATGACATAAAACGAGTCGGAGATTTATTGATACATCTATCTCCAATCACGCACATGCTAGAAAACTTGAAAGAAAATATGGAAGAGGTCTAAATCATGCATGGAGGATAAGAGTCGGTCAGGATAGCCAAAGGAGACTGCCCACAAACCATTAAAAGGACTCTCTATATTGTACGTACAACATTCCTCTAATTTGGATTCAGGCAAGTCATCCTTGGCTACCAAACAAGACTCTTAAATCCCATACAAGATCGCTCTTCCTGCCCCAACATATCGATTTATATGCACAATTCAGCATCGACAAACGCTCTATTTATAGCCTTTGACAAATGAAAATTAGCTGATTCTTTTGTGGCAGTTTTATCATTATCTCTATTTGTCATCACACTCCAAAAGCATTCAACCATTGACGTGGAGTTGATAGAATATATTTTAGTGATTTTAAGGACCAACTTATCACAATTGTCCTAAAATTTATGAGATCAAATAATCGAATGTCGATATTTTTTTTGGCCTTTAGAATTGTCACAATTGATATAAGCTTTGCTGATTTATTCTTCTTTGACTTAAATTAATTGGCTTTCAAGAAATGAGATGGTACAATTTGGCATATCAATTCTTTGATACTATTCCAAGCTTCTTGGGTTCAAAAGTTTTCCTCCACAGGACTTTTCGGCATCCACATCCATACAGCTTTATGCCATATTTGGATGAATTTGGGAAAGAAATTGGAAAATTTAATAGTTTGGGGATCAATTTCGAAAGAGGAATATAGTTTAAGGATAAAATTAAAATATTCAAAAGTTTAAGGACTAATGTAGAATGAGGTCTTAATTTGAGAATGTAATTGAAATATTCAAAAGTTTAAGAAAATTTAAAATGATGGTTATAGTTTAAGGATATATATCTTAATAAAATTTAAATTTTAGGGTAAATTTGGGATCTAATTTAGGGTCCAACAAGGAAAAAGATTTAACCCATAACATAAGGTGAATAATGGGCTTAAACTGGTCATGTGGTTAGTCCAAGCCATATATCCACAGTATTTGTTTAGGGTTTTTGCGAATATTTGTCAAGTTCAAAAGAGGGATTTAGGCTGATTTTCTTCTTAAGCTACCATTGCAAAAGCAGAGCTTAATTCTGTCTTCTACAAATGGATACATCAGCACTCAATTCTCCCGATTTGCAACGGTTTCTTAATGTATGTTCTCTTTATCTTTCGTTTCATTGCCGACATAACCCAAAAGTTCAAATCTGCTTTAATTTGATTGACTTGATTGCTTTGCCACTTTTGGGTTTTGATTTTATTTCTTTGTAAAAATTTTGGGTTCATAGGAAGTCTGAAACGTAAGTAAGTATGCTATTTAGAATAATGCTATTACATGAAATGTAAAAGTTGGCAACTTTTTTGATTATTTCAATACACCAGATAAAGTTATTAGTATGTATAGAAACTTTGAAGAGTGCTCCTAAGACAATTGTTCGGTCGTGTAACATTAACACATTATCGGAATTAACTGTCTGAAGGTTTTTGTTTTTCCATTTTGTAATTTAGTTTCATCACTAGTTTCTCGTTTGCTTGTAAACACAGTGGCAGATTCTAGTATTCTTGTTTATTCTAGATTTTAGCACACTGCTTAAAGTTAGTGTTTGTCATTATTGTAGTTTTGTCTCATTAATTGCTGTTGGTGACTGTTTATATACTGATTTTCAATGCAATGTGAGAAGATATTACTTGAGACGATAAACTTAAAGAGTGCTCTTTGGACTTTCCAGTGTAAAATTCATTTAGTATTTATTGTGTGTTGTGTGAATGATATGATTAACATATTGTATAGGTAAACATTATTTGCATATCGATCCATGCACATCTTATGCCCCCATACTAGGTTCGGAAGGGACAAGTGTGTCATCTGTTGATTTATCTCCGGCCAGCTTGGAGGAGGCGGGCAATGTGCATGACATGAGTGGGTATAGATGGGATCCTTATACAAGTCTTTCAGAAAATGATGCTGAACTGAAAAGTGAGAAGACTTAAATTTGAATGGTGTATTCTTTTGTCATCTTTTAGAGTTGGTCTCATTTAAACTTCTGACTCTAATTTAATAAGTGCTTTTATAATTAGTATAGATTGGTTATTGTTGTTAAGTGTGATGGATTAATGATTGTTGATATAGTTTGAGGACTTTTGCATTAGTTGTTTTCGTAATTGTTGAATGCAGCCTTTCTTGTACATCGAGAAACTTAGAATCCTACCTTTTTTGGCTCTTGATTTATTTTGTTGTGGCTATACAGCAAGAAAAGGAGAAGGCCATGGTCAATGAGATGGTGGCAAAGCTTACGAGTGTGTGCTGGGACAAGTGTATCACAAGCACTACCGGGAACAAATTCAGCTCGAGCGAATCAGCTTGCCTTTCTAATTGTGCTCAACGGTTCATGGACATGACCATGATCATCATGAAACGCGTTCAATCCATGCAGTAAACCTAGAGCGGACTATGAGTGCAGGCCTGGTTACAAGTTAGCTTTTCCTACAAAATTTGCTGTATTTTTTTTTAAAAAAAAACCGATACTCTGTTTTTTGAAATTCATATACAAGGACATCTTTTGGGTCGAGTATTCTACAAATCATTTATCTGAACTATTGTGGCCGTAAAGAAGTATGCTTCTTTTCTTTTGTAGAGGAATAAAGCAGCCCCAGATATCGTATTAACACAACGCCTTACAACACAATACAATTTAGCATGTCAAAAATTAAAGCACTAGTTTCCAATAAACCAAATCCAATACATTTTTCCACTTGTTCTTTTACTCGTCCATTTTCGTCTTTCTGTTTACTTTACAGTTGATCATTTTGTTTCGTATTGTTGATTCCGGTTGTAGATTCAGTATTGCTCAAACCATTCATCCTCTTTGATTCTCCGATTCTGGACAAAGGAAGAATCTCAGGTGATATTTCCCATCTTTCACTCTTCCTTCCCCAATTCAAATGCCTCTCCGTGTTCTCCGAGGGAAGGATCCGGCTTAAATCGGAAGAAACATTGGGCAATCCACTGCCCTTGTCCATATAGTCAACACTGTGTTGTCCTTCGTAATCCCTGATACCTCGTAATGCCTCTTCCCGAACTGGCTTTCTCCCCATTGCAATTTCACCAAAGGTGTTCCCCTTGTTCGGACGTATAAAATCTCCGTCCACTGTTCTCGGTGAAATTGCAGCTTCCTTTGGAACCTTTGCCCTGAGATTTATCTTCGATGGAGGAATACTGGTGCAGAATACCTCCATGAAGTTCTTGACGACCCCTTTGTTGTACGGATTCTCATGACGATCGTATCGGTATCTAAAGTTCTCGTATGTAGACTGCCAAAAGTACAAAAAAGAACTCGGTCGATTCAAGCCTAAAATAATGCAAAACAGTTTAAATAGAACAATAACACAAGATTCAAACATAATAAACTTATCACAACATATTGCATTTTCAGTATCCCATCATTTACCTGGTTTGTACTAATCAGATACAAATGGAAAACGGATAAACCACCAACAAACCAGACAGCAATGAAGGTGTAGATTATTAGTGCAATGGAGGCGGGAGTTTTGGTCATCGCTCTCCAGATTGTTGTTTTCTCGCCGTCCATGATTCTCCGGATGTAAACCCAGCAAAACCCGTGCACGTATAAACAAAGAAGAGTCGTAGAGAATATAAACATGAAGAAGAATCGGTAATTCCGCTGCACCAAACAGGGAAGAAAAGGAGATCAGAGGCATCATCATCATACATTTCCTATGCAAATGCACCAATGCAAGTAATAGCTACACTGAAAAATTATTAGGTTGCAAGGAGTGATTAATCGTGCCGGGAAAAGCCTATTAGAGATATTGAAATGACTGGAAAACTAAGGGGGCTTTAAACAGATGTAAAAGAACTAAAGAAATGGCCGGAATAAGCTTCTGAACTGTTACCGCTAGTTTGGATGAAGAAAGCAGAGAAGAACATGTAAAACAATTTATATTACCAGTCCAATACACTGACCAACCCAAGGGCAGTGGTGGTCGAATCTGTTGACGCAGTTATTGCATATCGAACAGTGAGAACATCGGGGAGGTCGATACAACATACAAGTATCGCAGTATTTGATCTTCACACTTATACCATTGACCACCACATCTTTTGTACGCGGTATTGGTAATGGCGGAGTTCGGCCAGGCTGAACTTCAGTCATTCCTTCATAACCTTCAGGCTCGGGAGGGTGCGAGTTTCGCGGAATTATACCGGGATCTCTTCCCGAGGTTATCAGAAGAAGAATTATATCCTGCAGAAACATATCTCGTTAGATTTGCAACGATTTTGGAATAAGAAACCGATTATCAAAGACAAGTTCAAATATCATGTGATTTAAGAATACAAAATGAACTTATCATGGTATAAAATCGAGTCTTGAATAACTTGAGGAAACATTCTAAATGCATACAATAAGCAGTAGAGAATCCAAATAATTTGTGATATCTGTCATATGATGGTAACTTGTACTCAAAGGCAAGCAAGCATCGACATTCAATAATGATATCTACAGAGTTAGAGCTGATCGTAAAATCGCCATAAATATACCATTTTCAAGAGTTCGATACACAGAACATCAGTGACAAGAAGCACTACACAAGAAAATCAAGTACTGAATCGATAACTTGAGGAAACACTCCAAATTCAGAGAATCAATAGCAAATCGAAACGGTTTATGATATCAGTCATACAAAGGTAGAAATTGTATAAAAAGGGCATGCGAGCATCAACATTAATAACCATCATGGATCGTAAAATCAACAACAAAAACAACACCATTTTCGAGATCTCGATACGCAGAACATCAGCGACAGATAGCGGTGTAAATGAAGAAAAGATTTTTAAGGAAGGAAATGAACTAACAGATAAAGTGAGAGCCACAACGACAGCCATTATCGATATTCCAAGGTGATGAGGGAAATCATCCAGTAATTTTCTTGCTACAAACACACAGAAGACGGCAACCGGAGCAACGATTAAGAAGATGGTGAAGAAAAGGGATCTAGCATCAGGTCCAAAAATAAATCTTGCTCCCAAAACAAATACCTGGAGGAAAAAATGGGGAAAATTTTTGCATAGCACATACTTAAAAGATAAATGCATTATAATTAAACTTTGAAACCCAATTTTCCCAGAACTCAGTGACTTGAATAATCTTCCGTATATGCTTAAGTTGGTCAAATTGTTCATAAAAAAGTTGGGTCAAATCGAAACATCTCAATTAATCCACAAAAATTCATATTAGGCTTAATCATTTGCCTTTAACTACCAAACCAATCTGATGAACTACCAATGAACTAATACAAAGAAATTCATTAACCAGACACCATTTTTTTAATTAAAAGAAGAAAAAACTTTCCCATCAATCAAATAACAACGTAAACCCATAATCATACACTACTGATCCCATCAATTAACCCTAAATTGAAGATCTTTGATCAACAAATCATCAAAAGAGATAAATAAAAGAAGGAAGCTTTTATTTTGATATTTTTTTGCTTACATTGCTGCCTTTCCAAGCTTTGTAAGTTCTGATGAAACCATCACCGCGGTTAGCTTCGTCGACCAAATCTGGAGGCTGCAGACCATTCATCTTCCAAAAATTCAATCTTTTTCTCCCTTGTCTCAATTAAGTACATGAATTGAAGAATCACAGCAGAAATGAGAAAGGAAGAAAAAGTTTCTTTTTTGGCAAAAAAAAAATACAATAAATTTAGAAAGGCGGCTCTTATTTATTTATTTATTTATTTTTATTTTGGGTTCTCATTTCTTTTCAGTTTTTTGTTTCTCTCTCGTGTATTGAAGGCAACAGGTTGCGTTGACTTTTCTCTACTGCTGATAACTTAGTCAATTTGCCAACGCCGTCTAAGGTGGCCAAGGTCCACCGTCGAGCTGGTCAACAGTATCAAAATTGCTCTAATTTTGATACTTTTATACTAATATATATGTAAAAGTATTAAATAATAATGGTCATGTCTAACGTTAAAATAAAACATTATTAACCCTTAAGAACAAAACGAGGTCAGGTTAAGAATGTAAGATCGATGGTCATATAAAATTAATAAACTGTGCGTAAATTCTTCGGTTCCGACATATGTATTCGTGTATGTTTTTAATTATCTTAATAATAGATTTATGGTATATAATTCTCTTAATTTTTTTAAAATAATTTAACTTATGAATTTATTTTATATTTTATGTTATTTTTAAATTGAGAAAAGTTTTATTTAATTTTTTATTAGTATAAATTATTATTAGTTATTATAGTGTTGATGTATCAATTCACACTGTTAATATAGTAGTCCATAATACTGACATAACAATCTACAGTGAATGATGCCGTGATAGAAAAACCTAATTAATTCTTTTAAAAAGTTCAATGACTAAATTAATAAATATATATTAGTGAGCGTGTTAAGTTTATCGTACGGATATTTTTATTCACATATTAATATATCAAAAATATTTTGCGGAGCACCGTCACAGTAAGATTTTTAACACCTGTATCGAAGAATAATATTTGAATACTTAATGGACATATATATATTTGATTTGTCACTCTATTTATATTTCGAACTTATTTTAATTTAGACTTTGTATAATGAATCTCTAATTTTGTAAGTATGTTTTATCGTCATTATGAATTTTAACAGTTTGCATTTATTAATGCTTTCATATTTTGATAAGAGATTAAAAGTTTTAAGTGATGATCGTTTCAGTGGTTTAATATAACATATTAGGTTCATCTTCTAATGAATTAGGTTTAAGATATTATATTATATATATATATATATATATATTATGTATACTATATGACAAGTAGATATTATTATCGTATGTTGTTTGAGGTAAATGATATGTTTTAAATATTCTTTATATACATGTTTGTGTGTCTATACGATACTAAAATATAAATTATATATTAAAATGATTACATGTATACGTTAAACGTGCTTATATGTCTAAATAAATAAAATAAGATTAAATTATAAATATAAAAATAAATAAATTACCTTAGTTAAAAAAGTTGAGTATATTTTAGTTACAAAAACAGTTGAATATATTTACTTTGGCTTATGGGGTAAACGATATGAGTATAACTTTACGATAAATTATAATTTTACTGTGCTAAATGTATATATAAAATAGTTAAAAGTATAAAATGTTATATTTTTTACTTATATTATGTTAAATAGATAGAAGTAGATTTAGATTGACGAGAGGCAACCAGAGATTTTTTTGATGAAAGTATTTTATTTTTTAATAATTTATCATTTTATAATTTTTAATACTAATGTGGTTGGTTCAAGTGGTAAGCAGTTTGATATCTTTTAAATAACGTTTAGGGTTTGAGTAAATGTGTAGGTAAAAATTCTATGTTGGGAGATTCACTCCTCAAAGTCATGTGTGTGACGCATGTCGGTCTAGATTAATCAGAGCGAAAGCTTTAAACCGGAAGAACAACCCATAAATATTATAATTCATTATTTTATAATTTGTGATATTTTAATATTATTTAATTTTTAATAATTTTTATTTTAATATTTTAAAATTTATTTAATATATATTTTAATAATTTTTTAAATAATTTTTTTTATTTTTAAAAATTAAATGATCATCAATCTTTTTGAAAAAATCAAATAAACTAATGAATTTTCTAACAAAATCAATCGGAAGTTTAAATTTATTTTTTTCTCAGTTTACGAGTCATATTGGATGCACTATTTTTTCTAAAGTTTGAAGGTATCAAATACAGACTCAACTAAAATTACTAAATATAATATATATCATATTAATGATTTTTTATCATTTTTTATAATCTTTAAATAAAATAATTTTTTTATTTAAATATATCATCTTGTTTCTAGCTCCTTCTGAAATGTTTCTCCGAGCTAGTTCTTTAACGATCAGAACTATCGGTGCTTGCCATTTGCTTCTTTCCTTTATTCCTTTTGGATGGGATGATAGTTTGGCTAGAATTTTGTTCTAAGTCCAACTGGCTGATACGATGATTAATTTCCTCATTAGGCTCCCCGTTTTGTCAACTTTCCTTAACGATCCTCACATTTTCTTTTGAGACGTCTTCGTTGAGGGTTTTATATCGATTATCATTTTGGATATCCCGGTATGTATTATTCTGGTTCCTTGTATTAACTTTCTAGCTTCTTTGTTTCCGTTGGAATAGCATCCAAGGACCAATTTTGTTCGCATTACTGGCTTTTTGTTCCGAATCATCATTCTTAGGGATGCCAGTATCTTAGGGTTCTTGAGTAGTTTGATTCGACCGTTTTTCTTTGTCTTCTCCCTTCTGTGAATCATTAAAGTGTTTGATAGGACAATTTTTAGTTTTATGCCCCACCATGCCACAATAAAAAAATATGAAGTAGACCTTCACATTCGACGTTGAGAGTTATGTTTCCAACTCGAATCTTTGATAACAGAGGTTTATGGAGGTCAATCTCCACGATATTCTAGTGAAACTTCCTCTAGTCGTCCACGCCATTCGATAATCGATTTTCGACTACCAGCTTTTCGATACTAACCAGAATCCATTGATCGAAATATTCAATTGGTAAACCTGGGATATGAATCCACATCGCTGTAGATGAAACATTTGCTTTTTCGAAAAAGAAATTTGGTTTCCATTTTTGAACAGTAAGGTAATGATCCATAATTTTCCAGGGACATTCGGCCAATACTTTTATTCTATTTGTCATGCTTTGAAACTTCACGACATATAAGCCATTCCCTAAATCTATGCAATCAAAATCAATTCAAGTTTCCACGTAGAAGTAATTCGACTGATTAAAATTTTTGTAAGGGATGGTTTTCCCTAACAACTTGATGATTGTAACACCACAAATTATGGGTTATTAGTTTCGAGTTTACCAGATATGTATGTGGACCTCGAAGAGTTTGTAATTAAAGTCGTTGGGTTGAGTGCGGGCTTGATTGGATGTGAATTGAGCCTAGAAGATTATAAAAATTAGGTTTTTTTCATATAAGGTAAAATATGAGGTACTAAAATTATAGTTATACCATTGTTGAAATTGAGGTTGATATTAGGGGATTTGGAATAAGTTTGGGCGTGACTTTTGGAAGACAAAAGCTAAAGGCTTTGTCTTTTCTTCTCATCTTCTCTTTTCTCTATTTTCTTCTTCCATCTTATTCCTCAAGCTTCATGGATAAAAAATGGTGGTGGTAAGGACTTCTTCCATGTTTCATTCTAGCTTTAAATTAGTCTTTAAGTCTTCTAGCAACATTTTCTAAAGATCTAGAGCCTTGCTTTTCTTGTTGGCTAGAGAAAGTGTTAGGGGTTTTGCTTGATTCATGCTTAGATGACATTTTTGTTGTAAATGTTGTGTTTTTATAGTGCTAAATGACCCTAAATGGAGTGATTGAAAGGAATCTTGAGTTTTTCTCGAGCTTATTTCAAGGTTTTCTAGGTCAAGGTATCGATACTGGATGAACAATATCGATACTAGATGATTTAGGTCAATGTTTGGGCATTTTATAAGGGGAGTATCGATACTCTAGGGAGAAGTATCGAGATTGCAGCCCTGGTATCAATATTGAGGGTAAAAATATTGATATTAGGGGTAAATTTTGCAATCTAGTAGCCATTTTTATACCGATACTCAAAGGGGTATCGACACTTGACTTAGAAGTATCGATAATGCATGTAGGGTATCGATACTACTCATTTCAGATGGTTAGATTCGACTTCATTAAGGCCCGTAAGAGTTAAGAATAACCCGAAATGGTGAGACTTAGTTCGAGAGGGACTTAAATGACAAAAGGGTGCTTAGAAACACTCTTAAGAGTGTGTTACAACCAAAGTAACCATATTAGACGAAATACTCCCGAGTATTTTCAATCGAACACGTATAAAGTAATTATAGACGAATGATAGTTTTGAAAGATGTACCAACGAGTGAGATGGTGAATAACATGACTAGATTGACAGTGGAAGGCGAGTACTACGAGGATACCTTAATCAAAGATGTGTAAGTTGCTCTACCGGTTCAAGGGTGAACTGATGGGAAGTGTAATGAGAACGATTAGGGAGTCATTGTCAATGACTATACCCGAATTCACTTTTGGGCTAGTTATAATATGCCAAGTAGGTAGCAATGATTATGAATTGCCTTAAGGGCATAAAACACTAAAATACTATTAAGCTATTGCATAACATTCTATGAGAGAACAAACGGGATAATAGGGAGAGAGGGAACGATCTTAACTACTTTTTTTGTAATTGATATTAATGATAAGATAATCAGGTGATAATAATGTTACATATGTGATAACTATAATAACCTTATGAGGTAAGATTTCATAAGACTTATGCCTTTGTTTTCCACTTGGGAAACGATGAGGACACCTGAGTTACTTGTGTGGGTGTGTGACAATCGTCTAGTTGTTGAGAATAGCCAAATATATCCAAAGTAATGAGGGGGCACTTTAGGCACTAGTTAGATGTTGTACTGATGCTATGTGACCCATACACGTTCCAAGTATTATAAATGAGTAGACTAGCCTGGCCAAGTGACGACGCTATGTGATCTGGACCTAGCCTAAAATTCTTGCGGGGTGCCGATGCTATGTGACCCGGACCACACCTAAGGTATTTGTAAGATGCTGATGCTATGTGACCCAGATCTTACCCAAGGTACCTCTAGCAAGCAAATAGGGGTGTGAGTTTCGTGATGCTAAAGTGACTCTGAACTACACCATGATGCTTCCTTGTTTGTTGTGTGATTGTACTTGGAATTTTGTAATACCGAGTATTGTTATTATATGTTGCATGATGATGCATTGTAGGATGATATTGAGTAGGGGTGTTCAAAAATACTTGACCCGGTTAACCTGACCCGTTGACCCCCAGATCTGATCTTAAAAAATTTGGGTAATTCTTTAAAAAAATATTACCCCTACCGGGTCGAGTACCCGACCCTTAATTTTTTCGAGGTAGTCAGGTCAGGTCTGGGTCGAATGTTTTTATAATCGGGTACCGACTCGACCCGATAGTTTTAATATATATATATATATATAGTTTAAATTATATTTTTATTTTAGGTTCCTTAATATTTTTACCTTAAAATTAAATTTATATCCCTAAATGTTTCTTAGATTTGTATTATGTACTTTTAAGTTTTAAACTTTTCAAAGAAGTTTTTATTAATTTGTTAATATAAGATTCGAAAAAAAATCACGATTGAATTGATATTTTTAATGTTCTTTTGGAAATAAAATTTAATAGATATATCCAAATACTATTTATCCTTAAAACTAACTTCAAATCACTAATATTTTGTGAGGATTGTATATTGTGAACTTTTAAATTTTTATGCATTTCTTATGTGATTTTATAAAAAAAAATTAAATTAAAAATATAAAGAAATATATGAACCGGGTACTCGACTATCGGGTACCCAAACTTAATAGGTTGGGTCACAGGCTGACAAATATACTACCCGGAGAACCGGGTACCCGGTATTTCGGGTACCCAAAAATGAGGGTACAATGATTTTGAACACCCCTAATATCGAGGTTAGAGACCTAGTATACGTTTACTCATGACGAGGCCCTTAGTAGACACTAAGGGAATCGCGAGACTTACATTAAAGAGGTAAAACTGTTGAACCTTAAGTAGGTAGCACTTGATTATAATCATGCATGTAACTACTGCTTATTATTGTTTAAATTATTAGTTTTAAATGATGACTATGAGTATTGATTTAAAAAAACAGTTAGCCATTTCGGTAGTTTCGTGTGACATTCAAATCCTCTAGACTTTGGGTCGGATCGGATTAGGATGATACAATTATTATGGCTTTTCTCCATGGCTTTCTTATTCTTTCTTTCACTTTTTTGGGTATTTTGATGGTCGAAATACACCATCCTCTTGATCTTCTTTGATATCTGATTTGGCTTCTTCCTCTTTGATTCTTGTCGAGCTATTAAACATACTTGTGAAGATTGGAGAATCTGCCACAATATCTTTCTATGATATGGACCAAGTTCTTTCCTCTGTAATTCATGTCTCGTCAGACGATCTGATTCTTTTATTACTTTTTCTTGAGCTTTCAGTTGTTTCACCCGTCTGCATCACTTCTCTGACTAGTAGGTTATCTTCAAGCATGGCCGTCGTCGAAATAATACGATTAATGGATCATGAACACTTTTAATTCATATATATACAAAATTGAAAGTCACGGTTAGCAAAAAATTTAAGACTATGACGCATATAAGATCACTACTTTTAAGATACAATAGTTAATCTAATATAATTCGAATAAATCCATCACATATTGTTAGATTTTAACTCGAATTCAAAATGATACAAATTAATTAATATTAAATTTGGAAAAGTAAGAATCATAGTTTGATTAAAAGTAGATAACTTTATTAAAGTAGATTTCTACTTTATTTAGTTTTCCTTTGTAATCAAGTATATATCCCTATAAATAGATATTAAGGGTGAAGGTGAGATATCAAGTTTTTTTTTTATCAAATTCCTCTTTTTATTTTCTTCTTTCATGTTAGTGAAATTCTTCTCATTGCTCGTGGTTTTTTCCTTTTTTGATTTTTTCATGTAAATCTTGGTGTTCTTTGTGTTACTTTTTTCGATCATGTTATTTGTTTACCGATAATCATTTTGATATTATAACAAATTGGTATCAGAGTTTTAGGTTCAAGATTATGAAAATAATGAATTATGATATTTTGTTGTTGGATTGAAACAAAATGTTTTCACTATGACAGGTGAAGATTCTGGGTGTTATTGCACAATTAGATATTGACGATGCAATAGAAGGATTTGATGAGAAGTGCACAACACAGTGAACGAATGAGGAAAAGTGTAAGGATCATAAAGCATTTTCCCCGATTCGTTTACACTTATTAAATCAAATTTTGCAGGATGTTTTGAAAAAAATGACTGCTTTGTGGGCGAAATTGGAGCAACTACGTATGCAAAAATTATTGACCATCAAGTTGCACTTAAAGCAATGTCTTTATTCGTTCAAGTTGAAAGAAGGTTTATCTCTTAAAGAGCACCTGATCGCATTCAAGGAATTTGTCTCTAATTTAGAGCACCTGACCAAAAAGACTTATGATTGATCCTCTTATGTTCGATGTCCCTTTCCTACTCATCTTTCAGAGACTTAATATTGTCACGAAACACTCACTCTTGACGAGGTGTACAATGGTCTACCCTCGTTCAACAAGATGAAATATCTTGTATCTAATTTCAAGCCCCAAGCATAGGGTCCCGTGGTGCATAAATCAACTAGCTTAGATAGTTAAATAAAAAGACGAATATTCTTTTAGTAGTAAAGGAAAGGGCATATCAAAATCATCAAACCGAGGTAAAACTTGTCACTTTTATAAAAAAAAAATATCATGTTAAAACATAAGGTTACAAGTTAAAGAATAAAATCAAAAGAGAAGCTGAAGAGTATATCTCTAATAAATCTAGCGTGGCCGGTGTAGTAGATGAGTGCGATGATGGGGAACTCCTAGTTGTGACTGATGACAACTCTATAACAAGTGATGAGTGGATACTTGACTCTCATAGCAGTTTTCATATGAGTCTCAATCGTGATTGTTTTGCGACGTATAAAGTTGTATATAAATGTGATGTATTTTTGGGAAATAATATCTATTGTAAATTTGCACGTATTAGCACAATCAAGATTAAGATGTTCGATGGGATTGTTCGAACACTTCATAATGTGAGACATATTCCAAATTTGAGTAGCAATTTTATTTCGTTAGGTACTCTAGATTCAAAAAGGGTACAAATTCCAGTGAAGGTAAAGCCATGAATATTTACAATGACTCTCTTTTTGTGATGAAAGGACATAAAAGACTACCATGTTTTACGTTCTTCAAGATTCAACAGTTTTAAATAATGCAATTGATGTTTTCTCCCCCGTGTCAAATAACGTTATTACTGATAAAAACATATTGACTAAATTAAGTAAAAAAAGATTTTTATTGAACAATATAACTGTGGGTAGAACATGTATGTGAAGAAGAAAAGAGTTTAATTTCATGGACATAACAAATTTGAAGATAAATTTATCATTGATGACCGGGATTGTATTGTGCATGATATTGCTCGTGGTGATACATTTGTGAGCAAAGTTGACGCTTATGATAACCATGTTGACGTGAAGACTAAATTCAAGCTTATGAAAAATTTGGATTCGATCGGTGTCCATTTCTGAAGATAACCCCTTTTAAGGGTGTTGTGGAAGAGGTGGAGAACGTGTTCATTGAAGCGAAGAATTGATTTTTTGTTAAGTTGGGTGTCTCATCGAATTTGAGTGTTTTGTTTCAAAACCTTCGCATTTTTAGAAGTCATGTCGATGTGGAGATTTGTTAGTGTTTGACTCGAATTCAAAGTGGCACAAATTAATATTTAAATTTGGTAAAGTAAGAATCATAGTTTGATTAAAAGTATAGAACTTTACTATCCTTATAAATAAATACTAAGGGTAAGGGTTAGATATCCGGTTTTTCTTTCACCAAAATCCGATTGTATTTTCTTCTTTCATATTAGTGAAATTCTTCTCTGCTCATAGATTTTTTTTCCTTTTTTGAGTTTTTCAGTAAATTTTGGTATTCTTTGTTTTTATTTTTTCTATCGTATTTATTTGTTTATCGATAATCGTTCCGATATTATAACATATATTTTTTTTCAATTTTATTTTTCCACCAAATAGATTGTATCGTAAAAACTTCAAGTTGAATCTAACAAAATCGAGATTACAAACATTATTTAATTTTAATCCGTAACAGATGTTTTAGTAACACAAAGATTGTTCCCAAAGAAACAAATGATCAAACTTATTTTGATAAATCGATGACATGCAAATTAGGGTTAATGCATGTCCAAGTGTCAAGTTCATGCATGAACTTCTGCTCCATGAAAGGAACTAACTTGGAACCACCATTAACATTCACAGGTGCAGGGCCAGCAAGGCAAATATCTGAACCCAAGGAATTGATTTAAAATGTTGATGGTGGTGAATGATGATGATATCTAACCATAGAGGTAATCTTATTTATTCTGATGATCATAGTGGAAACAAAAGAAGCAACAGATAATATACGAATAATTATATATGTATGTATAGTAAATCTTATCATTTCAGGTGCTTTTAGTGTGTGTTTAATTTTTAATCATCCCCACCTTACAGTTAAGGGCCTATCTTTGCAAAAAGGAAAATGGTTGAAAGGTGATATAATAGTTTCATGCTTCTGTGCTTGCTTTTGATTTTCTATTTGTCCCAAGAAATAGACATGGAAGGAGGATATATATATAACTTTCGAAACATGAAGAATCACAAAATTTTATATTAAATGATAAATTGATAAAATTTTAAGGGATAATATATAATATTTTAAACTGCAAAAATTAATTTTGAATAGTAAATATAAAAAAAATAATTAAATTATACGATAATTTGATATTTTGAACGAGGGTAACTCGGTCTCTATCAGAACCTCGGTCCATGTCGAAGAATGCAGTTTAGCCACTTGGAGCAATGAGAGTCTGACTTTGAATTCCGGCTTCACGCGTGATGCAGTCAAAAAGATAGTATCTTGATAGAACGCAATAACGTTCACTGATGGGATTAAATGTGTCTTCAAGTATATTTAAAGATAGTATCTTGATAGAACGCAATAATGTCTCTTTAAGTAGTCTCATTCCCTTTTGTGATTTGTTTGTTAATGTAGTCAGATTTGTTCGTATCTTTATTTTATTCGAATATTAGTTAGGCTTTTTAACCTTTTCCTTTTATGGTCCTTGTGTGATCTAGGTAACTAGTTTTTATGTTAATGATTATAAGAAAGTATCCTAATTATAATTTAATTTACGTTTACGGTTATACTCGTAAATCTTTATTGTAATTCTGGATATTTTTCTATTTTTTTAAACTAAAGGTTTTCTATAAAAAAAATATTAAAATTTATCGTGAATATTTGATAAAATATTTATTTTGATTTTTTTTATAAAAGACTGTCTTCAAATATTTCATTTTGTGAAAAATATCATCTTGTTAGATAAAACTTTTAATTAATTAATGTTCAATATTTATTGGTAACGTGATAAATTTTATGCGTCTAAAGTGATAACATGGTATATACCATATCATCACTTATATACACGTACCATATACCATGTTATTACTCATATACACGTGATATATACTACATTATCACTTATGTACATGTGATATGTTTTATGTCATCACTTTGAACATTACACATTCCACATAAACGATAAAAATGTTGATAGTTAGTTAACTAATAATTTTTATCCAACCAAAAATTATTTTGTCTAAATAAAATATTAAGATTAAAATACTAAAACATAAGAATTAAAATAATTATTTTATCAAATATTATGAATATTTTTTATCATTAACATTTTTATTTTTAAAAATAAAAAATAATTTTAGTGATAAAAATTATACTTTTTTACTTGATGATCCGTATTCTGATAAAATCAAATTTCATCGTGTTTCAAAACAAATATTATCATCTGACCATATATTAGAATGCTTAAAAGGGAAAAAAAAAGTCATTTTTCATGCAAAAGCAATGGGTTGGCTTCCCCTATATAAACCTCACCGCCTTGAACTATCTTTTGCATCCCATCTCGAGTGAGAGAAAGAAAGATAC
Organism: Hibiscus syriacus; assembly: GCF_006381635.1. Taxonomy (NCBI): domain Eukaryota; kingdom Viridiplantae; phylum Streptophyta; class Magnoliopsida; order Malvales; family Malvaceae; genus Hibiscus; species Hibiscus syriacus. The sequence goes on from NW_024062606.1 coordinate 888,262, forward strand.
CAAATACAGGGCATTTCCCCTTACAGCCCCACTTTTTTTTTAAAAGAAAATTCTAAATTGATCATAAGAGATGAGTGTATTTTCAGCTGATAATCCATGGGTTTTTATCTCTGGTCTCCTAGGTATATACACTCTTCCTTCAACTTCACAATGCTTTCAAGAAATCAGTTTCTTCTTGGTATTTAATAAGAACTGAGTAACATAAAGACTAAAGATTGTTGACTATTTTGTCAATATTTGCAGGTAACATTTCATCCTTCGTGGTGTTCCTAGCTCCACTGTAAGTGTGTTTACAAGGTTTTATCTGATTTCTGCTGTAGTACTAACACAAAGGAACTCATGCACTACGTAATATTGTCGATTTTCAGACCCACTTTCATCCGAATCTGCAAGAAGAAATCAACACAAGGTTTCCAATCAATTCCATACTTGGTTTCACTCTTCAGTGCCATGCTTTGGATTTACTATGCCTTTATCAAATCTGGAGCTTTCCTTCTCATCACCATTAACTCCTTCGGTTGTGTCGTGGAGACCATTTACATTGCAATCTATATTGCTTATGCACCAAAGCAATCCAGGGTATATATATAGGGTTTATACTTACTCTTTCTCTTTCTAGTTAAGTTATTTAAATTTGCTTTAATTTGTAAGATTGGACCGCATGCAGATGTTTACGTTGAGGATACTTGTGCTGCTGGACTGTGGAGTATTTTTTTCGATTCTTCTTCTCGTCCAATTCTTAACAAAAGGATCGAATCGAGTCGAGTGTCTCGGATGGATATGTGTCCTGTTTGCTACAAGTGTTTTTGCTGCACCTCTTAGTATCATGGTAATGATAAACAATATCCGGATTCTTCGTAGTCTTATATCGTATTCGATACATATTCAAATATGAAATACATAGGTTTACATGATATTAACTTTCCTTTGTTTAATATTCTGCAGAGGCAAGTTATAATCACCAAAAGTGTGGAGTTCATGCCATTTCATTTATCTTTGATGCTAACCTTTAGTGCTGTCGCGTGGCTTTTATATGGCATATTCCTTAAGGATATGCATATTGCGGTAACTGATGCTTCAGATACAAAAATTATACATAAATACTTCGATAAAAATAAAGAGTCGAATTAAAATACTATATATATATATATTCGTATTGGACATTTATTCGAATCCGACTTAACGGGACTAACCATTTGGTGTTATATTTTTGGATCCACATGCAGATCCCAAATGTTCTGGGGCTGGTCTTTGGAATGCTTCAGATGGTGCTGTATGCAATGTACAGGAACTACAAGACAGCGGTTATCGAGGAGGACAAGGTACCCCAACATACGATCGATGTGAAAAAACTGGGTGCGGTCGTGAATTCTGAAACTGAAGAAATCAGTTTATCAGAACCGCAGATCCATGATGATCATCATCATCATGAAACGATTGCATAGAGCTGTAAATTACAAAACCAATCTCATGATCATGATGCTGATGCTGATCACAAAATCTTGGAGTTGCACAACTCAAACCAGACGCTGGGAACATGCGAAGCTTGAGCTCATCTCCGTTGATGATGATCACATGCATGATGCATGCATTCAGTTCTCTCCCTCTTTGTCTCTTAATTTCAAGGCTGCTTTTTCTTACTACTGTTATGTATATAACAAATATGTTTATGTCAATATTTTATGTTTTTTTTATATAAATTATAGTGTTTATTATAAATATGTAAGTTGAATTGAGGGAGCTAAATTATGATAAACATGGATATATTTACTTTATGTTGTATATTTTCATATATACCAACAATCAGTTGGTCTAGTGGGACGATACACTATATCTTTTAAACAAGGTCAGAAGTTCGAACCTTGGCGATTGCGAATAGAGTAAACTAGGTCGGGATGGTGGCCTTAAAACTTATAAAAAGGATTCAATGCGACCCTTTGACTAATGATTTCTGTTATTAACCATGACGATAATAATTTGACATTTTACGGTGTTGATATGATAATCTACCGTGGTTGATGATATGATAGATAAGTTAATTTTTTTTTTAAGTTCGAAGACCAAATTGATTTTTTAAAAGTTCAAGGGTTTATTTAATTTTTTTTAAAATATAAATATTTTAATTTTAAAATATAAAAAATAATAAGTTAAACATAAAAATAGCATTAATTATTAATATTATTTATTCAATTAAATATATTAAAATATAGAAATGTTTACTATAAAATTAAGAAATATTAAACATGAGTAAAAAGTAAAAAAAAAATAAGGGTAAACTACTTGGATTATCATCTAATTATGGGGTTGTATCAAAATGATCACCATTTTCAAATTTGTGTCAATATGACCACTGAACTATTTAAATAAGTTTAATATAGCCACTAGCCTATAAAATCTAACGGAGGGGTGACGTGGCAGTTAATAGAAATTTGTATAATTATGTATTTGATCCTCAATACTTATATATTCTATCAATTTGGTCCTAATTTTAATTTAATTCAGAAAATTAATCCTCCAATTAGGATGTACCATGTGTCAATCGATTATTAAGACATATTTAATAGTTACACATGTCTTAACCTGATTGGAATTTTTTAATTAATTTTAATATTTTAATTAAATATTTTTTTATTTAATTCAGGAAGTACTGATACTATAAGCAAGAGTACTAATACTCAAGGAGTATGGGAATTATTTATTTTCGGAAATTTCATCCCAATTACTCTATTAACTCCCACAATAACCCATATAAAAATAAGATTTCAAGCCATATGCGAAGACAAGAGATCAAAGAGAAAGCCAAAGCAATCACATTGTGCCAAAAATCAAAGTCAACATTCTTCAATATTCTTTTTCCTTTCAAAGAACACTTTTGTACTCAGTTGTTTTATTTGTCAAGTGTTCTTATTTGTTCTCGAATTGTGCAAAAAAATTTCTTGTGAGGTTTTTCTAAGTTTGCAAATTTGTAATTTTCTCTTTGAGAGAGTGTCTCAAAAATTTGGGATATAATTCTTGAGGGAGTTGTAAGGTTACACCTTGTCCTCAAAGGTTAATACAAATGAGTGAATCTGTGAAAATCGTTAGGGTGGATAGCTAAGGTAGTGAATGTAGACTTTGGTTTAGAAAGTTGAACCACTCTAAAATTCTTATGTTCATTTTTCAATTTCCATTTAGCTTCCACCAAAATTTTAAATTTCCAATTCACCCCTCATCTTGGTTATTTCATCCACTTGATTGAGTCAACACTAGCATTATTATGTGTTCCAAAATAATGCCAGTAATACTGATAGTGATAAAACAAAATGCTTAAGTGAAATAATCAAATTTTAATAGGGGTTGAAATTGAAAATCAAAGGGTTAACATATATTTGTAGTATTTTAAATTTAAAATGTTTATTTACAAAAATCAATTAAGCCATTGAACTTTAAAAAAAATCAATTTGACCCTCACACTTAAAAAAAAAAACAATGTATCCCATCAGCCACTCACTAGCCACCGTAGACTGTCATGTTAGCACTAGGGATGGCGTGGGACTTGAACCCGACGGGTTTTGATCCAAATCGACCCGATTGAGTTGGATTTTTATTAAAAAAAATTGAGTTCGATTCGGATTTTTCTAAAGGATATTTTTGGGCCGAGTTGGGTCAGATTTGGTTTTAGGGTGAAAAATATCCGACCCAACCCAAAAAATAATTTTAAATTTATCCTATATATTTAGAGATAATTGCAATAATAACCCTTTATATATATATATATATATTTTTCAATTAGATCCCTATTTTTATTGAATAAAAATAATATGTGTATATATTTATTTCAGGTCGAGTTAAGTTTGAGTTTTATATCAAAAAGTCAGGTCAAGTTTGAGTCGGGTGAAGTCACCCCTAAACTCGAGTCGAGTTGGGTTACGGGTAGAAGATACAAATTTTCTGACCGAAACCCGAAAAATGCACATCATTAGAGAGCACCGTAGACCGCCACATTAGCATCGTGAAATACCACATCAGCATCATAACGGTCAATCGCCCAAAATTATTAGTCAAAGAACCATATTGGATTCTTTTTCTAAGTTCGATGGTCACATTGAGTTAGAAAAAAATCGTGTTAATTCTTTTGAAAAAGTACATAAACCTTATACCTTTTTTGTCCTTTTATATAAAATTATATCAAAGTCAAATTATTACTCATACTATGAAATTTATATCAAAAGTTATCAAGATAAATTTTAATGTTAGGTGCTAATATACTCGAATATATTAAGTGTGCAATAATCTTTGATTTAAGGGTTAGGAGGTTATACCTAATTTTAGATTATGCAAAAATATTTTATATTTTCTTCATATATATATATATATATTATATTTATCAAATTTCATGTTAATTAAAAATATTTGATTATTTATTTATTTATTTATTTTAATAAAAAAAATTAGATTTTCATTGAAAAAAAGTTAAGGTACGATAAAGACAATATAATTTTAATATAGAAATCCAAAGAAGTGAAAAAATAAAATCAAAACATTCCCGTAAATACATGTTTCATCTAAAAAAGACCTAGTAACTATGAATAATTTTCATGTCTCCATTCAATCTAGACTGATAAAAATATGGATATTGAGTGAACCAATCTAACATATTTTTTTACGAACGATTCTCAATGCATCAATAAACTACAGTAAAAGAGGATCTTATTGTACGAATCAACTAACCTTTCTTGATCAAGATGTATGTCATGATGAATTTAAATGCTACAAGAAATGCCAAATTATTATAACAATAGACAAAAACGTATCGTACAAATATATGAATAATTATGTTATAAAAGCATAAAAAATAAATACTTCAAAAATTGTGGAAAAAAAAAAGAAATTCAAAGGGAGAAAATATTTATTTAGATTTGATTAAAAAAGAAAAAAATAATAAAAAAGAAAAGACAACGAAGTTAAATCAATGTTTAAGATGACACTTTAAAAGAAAAAGAATCACTCTATAGAAAAAAACTAGGGTTTATATCATTTATCTTTTTTATTTTATATAAGAAATCTTGTTTATTAAATATATATTGAGAAAACACTTTATTAATTATCGTCAGGAGTACAAAGTTGACTTTATTTTGAATGATTCACATTTAAAATAAATTATTTCATTATTTTTTATTAAAAAGTAAAATATTAAAATTATAATATTTAACATATATTCAAAGTTAGGAAATATTGCTATTAAAAGTAGGAAATATATCATTTAAAAATCAAAATTTACAATTACTAAAAAAATTAATTTCACAACTTATCAAATAACACCTTTCTTGAAATAATTTAAATAGATATCACTTATGTAAATATGACTTTATGTATTCAAAGTTTGAATTAGGGAATTAATAACATTGGAAAAAATTTAAGATGTAATGATGATAAAAAAAATAAATTTATCTTCATATACCGTCGATGTTACAATATTGGAGTGTCATTTTACAGTGCTGATGTAGCGATCCATGGTGTTGATGCGACAATTCATCTTTCATGTTTGAGTTATCAATTTAATTCATTTTTCATATCATCCGCCACGTTAATCTACCACCACAAACTATCATGTCAGCACTATGTACCTTCATATCAACATCGTGAACTACCACGTTAACAATGTAATAGTCAACGACGAAAAAAGTTGGTCAAAAGATCACATTGGGTTTATTTTCTAAGTTGGAGGATCACATTGAGAGAGAAAAATAATACGAGGATCACATTGATTTTTTCTCAAAAATACAAGGCTTATGATGTCTTTTACTTATTAATTTTAAAACATTTTTATTTACATTTAATTATAATATTTTAGTTTTTATTGTTAAATAAATAAATAATTTAGATCAATAAATTGAGTTAAACAAAAAAATTGAAACCTAAAGATATTCAAATATGATATGATTCAATTAATAAATATGTCTAGCCTCAAATCTTCGAATATTACAAATCTTGAGGATTAGTGTATGCCGAGTAATAGATTTATAGTAGATTAGGATACCAAACGTCTAGTACATTTACCACCTATAAACATTAAATTATATGCATTATTTAAATAATACATATATGTGGCATGCCTAGTGGCCTTTCGGTACCAATTAATATGTCGGTTGTCTTTAATTGGGAAAATTTAAAATTTAAATTTAAAATTTAAATTTAAAATATTCAATTCGAATTGTTTACCTTTGATTAGTTGGAATTTATCTACAAAATTAAAAATGTTAGAAAAATTAGATAAATAAATAAATAAAGACTAAATAAATCAAAAGAAAGAACTAATTAAAAAAAGAAAAGGAAAAAAAGGAAAAAATTATAAAAATAAATAAAAATAAATAAACAAATAAAAATAAATCAAAGTAAAAATATAAAAATACAAATAAAAATATAAAAGAAATAAAAAAATATTATATAAACCAAAAAGTATATATATAAAATGAAATAAAATAAAAGGGGGAAAAGAAAAAAAAAGAAAAAATAATATAAAAAATATTAATAATTATAAAAAAACATATATACGAAACTGGGAATAAAAGAAAAAATAAAATAAGGACCAATTTAAAATAAAATGAAGCTTTGGGATAAAATTAAAAGGATTAAATTAGAATTAAATGGGCATAATAAATCCTTACAAAGCACGAGGGACCAAAAGGGAATTTCCCCCCTTTTACAATAAAAACGTGTGGATCTCACCCCTCCGGGTCGGATCGAAATAGGTAGAGCAATGGGTCGGTAAATAACCCACTTTAAACCCAAAATCCTCATTTGTAACACAAATCCAAACAAAAAACAAAAGACTTCTCAAAAAATGCTCTCAAGCTCTCTCCATTCCCCGATGGCTGGCCACCGCCTGGTGGCCTCTCCCCACCGTGCCGCCGTCACTCTGATCACCAACGATGGTGGCCGAAAAAACCTAAAACCATCCACGTTACTCTCCTCAACCCCCTAATGCCGAATCTGGCCTCGAAAAGACGGGGTAATATCTAGATCGGTCTATATCTAGTCGAGAAGTTACAGCTTCTCACCTTTTTCCAACAGCTCTTCACCTTCCACGCGACTGAAGATCCCCTTACTTTTGCTTTGATTTTTTACTTACTTTGCTGTGGGGCTTCGGCCTTTGGTTTGTGTATTTGATATTTCTTGTGTTTTGTTCTCGGTTGTGTTTGATGCTCACTGTTGGTTCTGTTCGGTGATGTTCACCGTTGCTTTGCTTCTCGTGTTGGTGACTGTGTTCGATGATGGTTTTGGTTTTCTGTTCTCGTCGTTGATGTTGTGGTCCTTTGATGATCCCGTTTGGTGGTATTTATATAGCCCCCCACAGGGGTTGTTTCTGGTGATGACATGGTCGTTCCCGTACCTTTCCGGCCTAACATTGTTTCACGTGGTCGGGAATCCCTGGATGGTACAGTCCCGATTTTCTCGGTCGATCGGTTCTCCCTTTGACTGTATAACTCCCCCGTGCGGCGCTATTGATTGATTGTAGAACCCTAGTATGCTTCGAGTCCTTGTTTTACCCGATTTACACGCTAGGTACCCAGTTTTGGCTTGCTGGGTCAGGCGGGTCAAAACCTTGATCTGGGCCCGTGCCCATTTGGACCCCTGTTGAACTTAGACTTGGAGATATTAGACCTGGACCAGAAAAATAAATTAAATAAAAATAAAAATAAAATATATATATAATATAAACTATATAATATATATATTTCAAAAATATTTTTAAACTATATATTATATTTTTAAAAAAGTTTTCAAAACTATATATTATATAGTTTTCAAAAATGATTTAAAAATATTATATAAGTTTCAAAAAATGTTTTTAAAACTATATATTATATAAATTTTCAAAAATGTTTTAAAAACTATATATTATATAAATTTTCAAAAATGTTTTAAAAACTATATATTATATATATTTTCAAAATGATTTCAAAACTATATATTATATATATTTTCAAAAGCATTTTCAAAAACTATACATTATATATGTTTTCAAAATATTTCAAAACTATATAATATATATATATTCAAAATATTTTCGAAACTATATAGTATATATATTTTAGAAAACTGTTTTCTAAAAATTATATTTTTTTCAAAAATTATATTATATTACTATAAAAAATAATATATATAAAAAAGAAAATCCGGACGAAAATAAGTGTCTACAGCTCCAAGCTTTCGCAACCGTCTTTCGGTTGAGCCCCGGAATTGGGCTTCGACTTGAATAATTGGATTAAAGTCGCCACCAATCACTTCAAACACTTAGGTGGATCGGACACCATCTTACCTGATCTACGTTTTTACCAGAAAATGTGTCGGGTTCGAGAGTCGCTTACGGTCAAGAAATGATTAACACCCTTGAACTGCCTTTTCGGTACCAATTAATTTGTCAGTTGTCTTAATTGTGAAAAATTAAAATTAAAATTAAAATTTAAAAATTCAATTCAAATTACTTACCTTTGATCGATCGAGATTACTACTAGAAAAGTCAGAAAACAATGTTAGATAGAAAAATAGATAAGTAAAAATAAAAAGGCAAAAACATAAAAAAAGAAAAAATATATATAATAGTAAAAAATATGAACCAAAGGAAAAAGAAGACATAAAAACAAAAAAATAAATCAAAGAAATCAAAGAAATAAAAAAATGAAATAATTAAAAGAAAAAAGGAAGAAAGAAAAAAAAAAGAAAAAATATTATCTTCAAAGTAATAAAATGGAACCCATATGGCGTAAACATAAATAATACTAATAATAACTAAAAATATAATAATAATAAATAAAATAAAATAAGACTTAGGGGTCAAATTGCAAAAATGTAAAATATAAATAGGGACCGAGTTGAATAAATTGAAAATCTAGTGGCCAAATTACATACAGTGACTGAAATGAATTGCGCTTCAAACGTTGGGGGACGGCGGAGAGAATTAAACTATCCCCTAATTACAAAGAGGCCCTGATATATAAATACCCAAAAACTCTCATTCCTCTTCATTTCTCACCATTCCTCAAAACACCATCCCTCTCAAACGAGAGAAATCCTCTCAATCAGCCCTCCTCGACCAATGGCCGACCGAGTCCTGACCACCGCTCGCCGCCGCCGTCGGCTGAAAAACACCCTAATCACCCATAACACTCTCCTTGACACCCCAAACACCGATCCAAAGGCCAAATCCCACAAAGATTCCCAAAACTTCGTAGATCTAAAGTGCAAGTTTCGGGTTTTTACCCTTTAAAATTGGCGTCTTTTCCACTTCTCGATGCCTTTTTCCCTTCGATGGGGTTCCTCCACACTCCCGAAGCTCTTGTCGACCCTTGGTGAGGCAAAAAGCCTTGCCTTTTACGGTTTTATTTTTTTCGTTTTTAGTGTGGTTGGTTTCGGTCGATTGTGTTCCTATCGTTGATATGGTTGTATTTGTTTTGGCTCTCGGTGATTCTTCACCGTGGTTCGTTGGCAGTGCTCGATGCTCACTGTTTGGGTTTACTGTTGATGTATATTTTCAAAAATATTTGAAAAAACCCATATAACATATATATTTTCAAAGATGTTTTAAAAAAACCATATATTATATATATTTTCAAAATATTTTTAAAAACTATATAATATATAAATATTTTCAAAAATGTTTTTAAAAAACTATATAATATATATATTTTCAAAAATGTTTTTTAAAAACTATATATTATATATGTTTTCTAAAATGTTTAAAAAATTATTTATTACATAGTTTTCAAAAATGTTTTAAAAACTATATATATTATATATATTTTTTTCAAAATGTTTTAAAAAACAATATATTATATATGTATTTTCAAAAACCATTTGCAAACTATATATATATGGACTAAAATGAATGTCTACATAACCTAAAATATATTATAATATGCTACTAAATCATTAATACCTAGAGCTATATATAACTTATTTATATATATATCTTACCTACACTACTTGTTATATACTTTTTATTAGAAAATTAGCATGCCTCGATTACCTCAGCTTTATATTTCATACGATAATCTTATGGTTTTAAAAAATAAAAGTACTTTAGCTGGTATAAAATATGCCACTATCACTTTTAATTGTACATACGAGAATTATATAAATCTACCAATATATTATCATTCTTTTGATAAAAAAAGTAATTTAAAAATACATAATAGTTAATAATGTTTGAGATTTAAATGCAAGTTTGTTCTAATTATTCTTTGTTAGGGTTCTTTTGTCTAAAAATTTATTAAACTAAATAATGAGTCTATTCGATCTAAATATTACGTTCGAATTTAACAAATCAAATCAAAACGATCATCAAAGAAAAACAATAGTCACTTTAATTATTAAAATTGCTTTATGGATTTACGGATACGTATAATTTTCTAAAAATACAATAAACTTATTTTTCATGATTTTCTTTATAATTTTAATCTAATCGATTTTAAGCCCATCTATATATATGATAACTACATATTTAAACTGAACATGTTGAATCAAGCATTCCACTTTCTGAACCATATAGATATCTATGCTCACTAATACATGATATATATTGCCACACTTGATCATTTTTGAATTATTGATATTATTATTTAATAAATATGGCATATCATGCACTTTCCATCGCACTTTCTCTCAAATATATTCTTTCACTGTTTCCTTGTGCAGTATAAAGCTCAAAACTTACATATTTTTTTGGGGTGGTGGGTTTTCAACTTTCCAAATTCTAAACTTATATACGCAGTGGAAACAAATCCTTATCCTATATGTCTGCCCTGCCACCAACTGCTGCCTTAATTATTTATATATTATATGGTCTGTCCAATTTGCTTAATAATTGGATTGCTAATATTTTTCTCATTCATAAGGATATATATAATTATTTCATAATTTATCCGATGCAATCTAACCTGAAAAATATCTTATAATTGTTTCTTACATCAAACCGCAAAGTTTGTCTAAATTTATTTGAGCACGGATGCTTATCATAAAAGTTTGTATTTGATGATTTGTTATGTAACGCTGAAAATTAGATAATGTTTTTGGCTACTATTGATGGATGAATGCTCCAATCTTTTATTAATTTATCTTTTGATTTGGACCCTCGAGTTAATTCACCTGTCTCGATAAGTACTCACTGTCGTAACGGTTTTAAAATGATATAATCAAGTTTAAAACAATTATAACTTTATTTTGAAAAAATTGAGATTTTGATGAAATTAATTTGAATTTGCAGACGAGTTTAACTTTTGGGATAAGTAGATCGAATACTTAAAAATGTCTTTTAAAACTATTTTTAGAAAAATCATTTTTAGACAAAAATTGGTATGTGTTAAATAAAGATTCATTTTTTAAAGGTTCGAGAGTCGGTTACGTGTGGGGAATGATTAGCATCACACAACGCCTATAATTGGTACCTAGTCGCTTATATGTTGTTGTTGCAATGGAATTTGTAAATTCAAGTCAAAAATTAAAATATGACCCTTATTATCGAATATTGATTAATTATTTTGAATCAGAAAATTGCACAAAAATAGACTCAAAAAAATTTTGTTTGATAGTACTCAAGAGTTTAGAAAAGCTCCTGAACAAACAATCGGGTCTGATATCTTGTCAATGTTGAAACATATCAAGGTCACTTATGGAAAGATGAATCAACCACCAAATACGCGATAAAAAAAAAAGCAAAACAGGTTTATGATTGTGATGTTGAACAACAGAGTGATGATGACTCTGATGAAGAAGATGATCCAAATGAGTTGGATTTGTGGAAAAAGAGAAGTATTTTCTTTGAGTTACCTTATTGGAAGGATCTCATTTTAAAACATAATATTGATGTCATGCACATTGAGAATAATGTTTGTGAGAATATTATCGGGACCATTCTCAATGTAGATAGTAAATCTAAAGATAATCTAAAGAGTCGAATTGACTTAGTTAACATCGGAATTCAGCGTGATCTTCATCCTCAACTACTTCCTAATGGAAAATCTTGGTTATTGCCTTCTATTTTTGCAATGTCGAAGAAAGAAAAAGAAGTCTTTTGCACGGTGTTAAAGGATATAAAAGTCCCATATGGGTATGTATCAAATATATCTCGATGTGTCAGTGTTAAAGATCGAAGACTTCATTCTCTAAAGCCACATGATTATCATATATTGATGCAAGATTCACTGACAGTTGCTTTACGTGGTTGCATGTCGAATAAGGTGACGTCTTGTTTAATTGTACTTTCCAATATAATGAACTCTATTTGTGAGAAAGTTTTGATGGTTGAAGAAGTTGAAAACTTTAAGATCAAATCGCCTTGACTTTATGCAATCTGGAGAAGATATTTCCACCTTCATTCTTCACAATTATGGTGCATTTGCTAGTTCATCTCCCTCATGAAGCATTATCCAGAAGGATCAATTGCTGAAGTGTAATATCCCAAACTAGGGGTTAGTGACTAAATTGTAAAGTTTAAGAATTTGATGAATTAAGTAGAAGAATGGAATAATTCAATGATTTATTTGGAAATAATTCCTAAAAGTTGTTAGTAATTATTAAAGTAGATGAAGGGCAAAATGGTCATTGAACAAAGATAATATTAAATATTAATAAATGGGTATTATAATACATGAGATGTATGATTGAAGAGATAAGTTTTAGACTTATCTTCTTCATCTTCATCTTCTCTCAAACGTGAAGAGCCAAGCTTGCAAAGGTGAGTTTCTTTGTTAGTTGGTTATTTACTAAATTTATGGTTGGGTTTTGATTATTAGATAATAACTAAGCTTAAGGAAAGCTTAAGTTATCTTAAGATTGAAAGATAAAGAAGTTATGAAAGATTAAAGAAAATGAGTTTTTAAAGGAAATTCTGGAAAAGAGTTAATAAGAGATTTTTAAGATGGAATTTGACTTGTCATCAATAAGAATAAGAGATTTATGAAGTTAGAAAAGATTTATAACAAATTTGAAAGTTTAGTAAGATTCTTAATTTTAAGAATCTTGATGAAATATGGAATATAAATATGATTTATATGGTCATAAGTTTGTTTCAATAATGATAGTTGAGTTTAAAGACATGATAGAGGATTAAAATAGAAGAATTGAATGAAGAATTGATGAATTTCGGGCTTGAAATACAATTTCTGGACAAGGTGCATCGATGCACATTCATAAGTGCATCGATGCATTCCTTTAAAAGAAGAACATCGAATGCCTTTGATGCATCGCTAATGCATCGATGCATCCTTTTAAAATAAAAACATCGAATGTAATTCGTGCATCGATGCATAAGTAGTGCATCGATGCATCCCGTTATTAATGAAACATCGAATGCATTTTATGCATCGATGCACAAGTAGTGCATCGATGCATACCTTCATTAAAAGAGGAAATTGGCTTTTCTCTTAGCCTAAGAAGTGACAGTTTAGAATATATCAATTGGAATATTGATATGAATCTGTGTATGGTTATGTAGAGATAGAACGTGATCCGTTTCAGGACAATTGAGGAATTAGAATCGAATCAAAGCAAAGCTAAGGTGAGTGCAATTTATTTTGTACTTATTTGATTGAATTAACATTGGCTTGCGATGAGCCAGTGATGTAGTTATTATGGTAAGAAGTAACTTCTAAATTGTTATGTGATTACCATGTATGCATTAATACATAGAAATAGATGGATGCTATGTTATATGATTTATATGCTTAAGTGAAAATGCAACATATGATATATGTTATTTGACATGACATGCATGGTTACATGAAAGAAAGCTATGTGACTACATGTATATGTGAAAGAAGCTATAAGCTTATATGCACATGTGATATATGTGATATGAACTACATGAAATGATTTACGTGAATACATGTATATATAATACATGTGATATGATATGAGATATATGGTTACACATACATGTGGTATGTGACAGAAGAGAAAGAATAAGTGATACGAAATGTATAAATAAATGCCCATAGTATATGATACGAGAGCTATAGGTATAGTTGGCATGCCAAGAGTCGAGGGTTTACCTATGTTGAAAGGAACATATGGATAGTTACCGAGGATCTTTATGACCTCTGGATAGTTACCGGGGTTCTTTGTAACCTCTGGACAGGTCCTTCGGGATGAATACTGAACGAATGTTCGGTGGCCTATGAGGGAATTTATACGAGCTGTGGTGACAGCATTAGTGCACAACCTCAATGTACTCACATACCTCTATTCTCAATATTATACATGGGCAATGAAATTGAAAGACAAATGAAAGTGAAAGTGATACAAGAAGGTAAGTTGCATGTGTGCATGACCTGATTGTATATTGTTATCATACAATAGATTCATGCATATTGATATGTCATGATTCAATGATATGAATGCATATACATGAATTATAGGATGTTATGTGTGTTTCTGGGTATAGTGATATATGTGTTATATGATGAGTATATGGTAAGTGGAAAGGATTATTGATAGTGTTTGCATATGTATGTCTTTTATTTATATGAAATGATATATGGTTATATTATATGTTTTATATGCCTCACTAAGTCTATGACTTAGCGTGTAAGTGATTTACACGTAGGTACCAAGAACGAGAAGTGAAAGAATAGAAGTGGCAAAGACAGTATCACTACTAAAAGATCAGATCAGAAGTATTTGACAAAGTATGTATTTGGTTATGTATAAAGTGTTGGCATGTAATAAGTCATTAAGTACGAGCACTCTGATCAAGTTTGTATTTTGTTTTAAATAAAGTTTTAAATTTCTCGGGATTTTTCTTAAGAGTCAAGATTTGAAAAGTCAATGTGACACGTCGGACTCGTATCCGGGTCGGGTACGGGTTGGGGGTGTTACATGAAGGGTATTTTGCGGAGGAGTGTATGACTTTTTGCTCTAGATATTTGGAAGATGCTGAAACAAGATTGAATAGACTAAATAGAAAAGAAGTTTCCAATATGAATAACTTAGCTAAGACTTATTTGTTTGGAAGTTATGGAGAACCACTCAGCAAAGTTGAAATTGCACAGTTAGATGAGAAGTCTTGGGTACAAGCACA
Source organism: Hibiscus syriacus (assembly GCF_006381635.1). Lineage (NCBI taxonomy): Eukaryota > Viridiplantae > Streptophyta > Magnoliopsida > Malvales > Malvaceae > Hibiscus > Hibiscus syriacus. The sequence continues at coordinate 903,320 of NW_024062606.1, forward strand.
ACGATATGTTCTTTTTCATCACGATTAATTAGATCCTTTACGCACGTAAGTTTTATAATAAAAAATCCTAAAGTACTTTCTTGTGAACTTTCATATTTCTCGTTCTTTAACCACACAATCTTCTTTATAATGATTTAAAAAAGTCTTAAGATCTCAATCACGCTCTAGAAGAATTCAAAAGTAATTCACATAAACTTTTCATGAATGGTTAGGGCATACGGTAAGCAAATAAATCCTTGCACTATACGAAAATTATGTATAACTCTTATTGTTTTAATGTATTGATATAAATGCTAAACGATTAACCTTTCATGCGTAATAGGTTTGGAGTGTGAGAGAAGTTAGTGAAGAGGTTAAATATCTTTCTCAAGGTCTGAATAGAATTGTTAAAAAATATAATGTCATCATCATTAATGGGTTCAGGTTCTACACAAAATCTCGTGTAAGATTAAGGAGGACACAAAATTGTGGAGTAGTTGTTACTTCTTCAACTACAAATTATGTTAGTGCTAGAGACAACCAACATGTCGAGGGAGATGTAGAATGTTATGGAATCCTTATGGATATCATTGAGTTGGATTATTATGGAAAACGAAAGGTTGTGTTATTTCGGTGTGATTGGACTAATGTAAATAATAATCAAGGTATTAAAAGAGATCAATTAGGTTTTACAGTGGTGAAGTTTTCTCGATTAATTCACACTGGTCAACAGTTGATGGACGAGCCATATGTATTTTCTTCTCAAGTCAAACAAGTTTTTTACTGCCATGATCCAATGGATGAGGGTTGGTATGTTGTAGTTCGTAACACCCCTAGAGACTTGATAGACATTGGGGATAGAAGTAAAGATGATTGAAACAAGATCAGAAACTTTGCCTTTTGTAGAACAAAATTTAGATGAACCTATTACTAGTACTAGTTCACAATTCCAATGGGTACGGGATGACATGGATGGAGATATTTATGAAAATTGGTATGACATAACGATGTAGTTAGATTTGATATCTTAATTGAGTAATTTATAATGTTATCATTTATATATGTTGACGTCGTCGAATATATATATATATATTACTAGTATTGTTGTTGGTATTTACTAATATTGTTGTTTGTTTATTGCAGATATTATGCCTAGGAGAAAATTAAGTGATCTGCGGATTGTTCGAGCTCCTACAGATGAGAAAGAAACAAATAATGAAGAGTCGATTGGTGTTGGATCTACAGAAGTTTCGAATACAGTTGAAGAAATTGTAGAAATTAAAGGTAATGTTTGACTCCTTATTTAAATGGTCATTGATTTTCTTATTGACTTGATTTTAAAAGCCTACACTAAATTATTTCTTATGTAGCTGAAAATGGTCAAAGGCGCAAGAGTAGAGGTCATACGATAATGAAGGAATTGTACCAACTTTCTCTTGGGGACCGTGTGAGAGTTTCAAGTAACGATGTCGGTCAACCAATTGGGATAGAAACATGTGTTCTATCAGGTTACCTAGGCATTATTGCATGAAATGCAAGTATTCTATCGATCAATTATGAGTCATGACGTGAGATACCGAATAGTAGCAAAAACCAGGCTATAAATTGCATTAAGGTAATAATTTCATTGAAATAAATTATTCATTATAGTTTAATAGTAATATATATTTACTTTCAACACTTGTATAAATTATAGGAGAAATTTTCTTTAGAAGTCTCAAATGAATATTTAAAGCAAGCATTAGGAAAGAAATTGAGATATCACAAGAGTTTCTTAAAAAAAAATATTTTAAGAACAATCTCAACCTTGAAGGAAAGCTGCAAAATATCCCACATGGAATGCTCAGATATCAATGGGAAGATACAATCAGATTTTGGAGTTCAAAGAAAAGAGAGGTATGACGCACTTTAAAAATAATATTATGTCACTAAATTATTGACTTTATAAGTAATGTAGAGTTCAAATGGTAGGACTGAGAGCACATTGGTATTGCTAGTAAACAACAACAAAAGTTTACTCACACTGCTAGATCGAAGAGCTTTGCTCATGTAGCTCATGAACATGTATTCACGTTTTAATTATGATTATTCATATAGTCGTTTTAAGTTGGTAGCATATAGTAATTAACAATTTTTCTATTATCTATTACTTTTTCATAAGTATTAATTTATATTTTACATTGTAGGAAATCACATCCGTCAGTAAAGTTAGACGAATATAACTCTTTGAAATGACACATACAAAAAAAGATGGCTCTCCTATGGCTCCCGAAGCTGCAGAATTTTTGGTATATTTACTGGAGATAAAATTTGCATTCTATTATATTTATAGTATAAAATTTTGTATTTTAAATAATTCGTGAATTTGTTCTATATTCTTAACTGATTATCAGGAAAAATTGAACAATAAAAGGGTAGAGTATGACACTACGGCTTCATCCCATGCGTCTATTAATGCGGAGGAGATTGAAAATCAAGTTATTGATGAAGTTTTCGGTCCTGAAAGATATCTTTGGATCCAGCTCGTCTCAGTACATGCCATCACACAGTCAGTCTTCTCAATAAGAAGTTATTCGATTAAAACAACAGCTGAGTCAAGCTAAAGCGATAGAAGTAACATTTCAGAAGAAAAAAATATGAAGAACTTCAAAAACAAATTGAAGCTATGATGTAGATGATGCAGAAGAATCAAACGAAGAATTCATCATCCTAGGTGTTTTATTAGCTTAATGCTTCTTTTATGTTATTGGAAAATGTTGAACTACATTATATTTAACTTGGATGTTTGTAAACTTTAATTTATTTATGTTTTTATGTATCATTACTTAATTTGAATCGTAATTAAATTTACTGCCAGTTGTTGGATACTGTTACAGGTTAAATTTGGGTAATGCAAAATATGAAGAAGATATATTAAAATCAGTTTCGATTAGCGGCATTTTAAGGGAAAATGCCACTGATGGAGTGTATATTTGGCAGTAAGGAATAAACGTCGCTAAATGACCAACCTATTGCAGCGTTTGTGCCAGACACCCTGCTAAATATCAATTCTAATACGACATTTGTGACTACAAATGCCGCAACATATCAAATCTATTGTGGCGTTTGTTACTACAAACGCCGCTGAATATCGAACCTGTTTCTGGAAAATGACTATAAATATCAAACCTATTGCGTCTTTTATGCTAAAAAAACGTCGCTATATGGTAAACCTATTGCATCGTTTGTTTTCTAAAACGTTGCTATATAACCTGACATGTAGCTGTGTTTTAGTATACAAACGCCACTACATAACCTGACTTTTAACGGCGTTTATTAGTAGAAAATGCCCTAACGGTTGTGGCGTTTGTAATGACGGCGTTTTTTTTACGTCGATATAATTTTTAGCGGCGCTTTTAAGCACCGCTATAGAAAAAAACGCCGCTATATATCAGTTCTGCTGTAGTGTTGACTGGATAATTCTGTTTTGGTATTTCATGGTTTTGAAGCTAATTGTTATGTTGAGTAAGGGAAGAGTGAGTTAGTGTGTTAGAAAGTATTAAAAGAATTTCTTCAAAGTAGTATTGAAATCAATCATGCAAATCTTGCATGGTTGTTGTCTTTTCAGCACTTAATTCTTTGTGTGTGGTTAGTTGTTGGATTCGTGCATGGTGATGTTTGATTCTTTAGTTTGATCACTTTGATATTGTCTCTGAGTTGTTTTGGGCAGTTTCATTTGTTTTATTGTGAGAGTTTTGTGGTTGATTGCCTTTGGATAGGTACTGCTCCTTTGCTTGAAGATGTGGGTAGTGAGGTGTTGGTTGGTCTGTGGCTGTGGAAGGTATGTATCGAAAATTCATCTTCTAAGCTTGGTATTGATGGTAGTCGAAAGTTGGTTCAAATAGGTGATGCTTTACTTTAGCTGGTCTTTTTTTATGATCACGGTAGAATTCTTCACCGGTGATTGTTTTTTTTACTCAGCAAAAACCATAACTTTATTACTCTTAGAGATAATATACACATCCCCAACTAGGAGCCTCATTAAAAAAACCCTAAACCTAAATAGGGGAAAAGAGCACTCCACAGTTAGGGAATAATACATCCAACCTGCAGAAAACACAAACAGACAAGGAGCTAAATTGACGACACATTCCCACATATTTTACCAACAAAGCTTTGCATAGGAACACCCTGACTAACCCCAACATAACTAGCCATATTGTGAAATAGCATCACCTGCTATACATTCAAACACAAAAAAGACCATACCACAAACTTACATTGAAATTCAACCTGCTATCTTACCAATTTGCTTTAAACATAACATTTCTTCTCGAACCAATTTTAGCAAGGTGATCGACCATGTTGTTGCTTAATCTTGGTGTGAACTCAAACCTAACACCCCTTATCTTCAACAACATCCCATCAATTTCTTCAAAAGTTGCTCCCCACCTCCAAGGTCGACGGGAATAAGATTGTATCCAATTTAAAACTACTAAAGAATCAGATTCTATGATCAACTTAGCCTCCCCCAACCAATTAGAATCGAAAAATAATTCTAAGGCAAATTTAATTGCTAACAGCTCTGCAAATTCAGCATTAACCTGGAGACAGACCCGAAAAACATTGCCACCACGTGCCCCTCAGAATTTCTTAACACTCCACCACAACCCGCTGCCTCTTTTGTAGCAGAGCCGTCTACATTAAACTTCATTTGTCCCAATCTCAGAGGATGCCAGATTATCTTCTGCCTGTTCTGTTCTTCACAATTTCCAGCACTAGATCCCGGACTAACCCACCAACGTTTCTCATCAAGATCATTAAAATCCTTGAGTGCCTTACACCAAACCAAAGCTCTCATTTTAACTAAACATACAACATCTTTAAGTTTTTCTCTTTTCTTCCTGAAAAAAAAATTCGTTTATGACAAACCAAAGACTCCACAACGCCGCCGCAAAGCTAACATGCCATGCTAATATTCTTGAATCAGACCATCGAACCTGGAACCCAAAATTCAAACAGCTCATCTATAGTTAACCCGTTACATCCTCTAGTTTGCCACCACCTACAAAAAGAATTCCAGAAATACGCCATATAGATACAAGAAACAAACAAATGATCTGAATCTTCTTCTCCAACACCATACCATGGGAATAAACATTGATTCCCGGCTAACGTAATTCATCTACTTTTAAGGAACGCTTTTGTTGGCACTCTATTCTGTTTTAGCATCCATAGAAAGCATTTCATCTTCGGGGGAATCTTAAGACTCCAGATTTTATCAAATTTGGGTTGGTCGGCTTCTACAATATTATCATTACTAAGCAGTAATTATGTCAATTTTTTAACCGAAAACTTCCCATCATTCTCATGAATCCAAATAATACAATCAGCCATACCCGGTTTGATTTTAGCTATGTCTAGTTCTCATTTAATTTTATTGACTATGATTCTTTCCCTATCCAATAGATGCCTGTTGAATAGAGCTGATGTATCTTGCCACTCCCCTTCGCTTAGTACCTCAAAAACCGTCTGAAATTTTCTTGACACTAGCATATATATTCAAGGGAACCTATTCATCAATGATTTCTCACCTAACACAACGTCCTCCCAGAACCATGTTATTTTCCCGTCTTCTACTTGCCATATAAATGAATCACCACTCATCCATTTTGATATTTCTACACTCTTTAAATTGTTAATGATCCCCCTCCATGTAATGGAAGCATCCTTGATTTTATCTTTACTCACCATCCAATGCAACACATCTGATCCATATTTATAACTCATAATTGATCTCCACAAAGCATCTCTTTCATTTGCAAACCTCCATTCCCATTTTGCTAATAAGGCCTTGTTTGTTGCCCTCAAATCAATTATTCCTACCCCTTCTTTCTTTTTCAGTTTACACATCCTACCCCAGTTTACTCTTGACATCTTCTTATTCGTTCCATCTGAGCCCCAAAGAAAACCTCTTCTAATTTTATCTATCTTCAATAATACTTCTTTTGGGACTGTAAATAGCTACATATAATAAAGCAACATCATAGAACATAATTAATTAGTACTACTCTCCCAGCAAAGGATAAAAATCTGCCTTTCCAACTCGACAATTTTGTTCTACATTTATCAATAACCAGATCCCACACTGAAACTCTTCTCGGATCAACTCCCAAAGGAATGCCCAAATATTTAAATGGTAACTTGCTCGCAGTACATCCACACAAAACTGCTAATTGACTGACTAAATCCTCTTTAAGCCCCACCCCTGCTAGACATGACTTTCTAAAATTTATTGTTAGCCCTGAACCCAACTTAGAACATCTTAAGATTCTCTTTACATTTATGAGATTTCCTCGATCTGGCCGAAGAAATAAAATTGTATCGTCCGCAAATTGCAGGTGCAAGATAATTACATTTGGAGCCATATTATGAATGCCTTCTAAGTATCCTTTACTCATTGCACCTTCCAATAGTAGATGAAGAACCTCTGTGGCCATTAAGAATAGGAAGGGAGATAATGAATCTCCCTGCCTTAATCCCTTGTGCATTTTGAACTCTTTTGTAGGAGAATCATTTAACAAAACAGAGACTCTTACTATTGAAATACATTCCCATATCCACCCTCTCCACTTGCTTCCAAACCCCATTTGATGCTGAACCGAATCTAGGAACTCCCAACAAACACAGTCATAGGCCTTTGCGAAATCCAGCTTTAAAATCAATTCTCTCTCAACTGACTCCTTATACAAAGAGTGAATTACCTCTTTTGCCACCAAAATACCATAAAAAATCTGTCATCCCAATAAAAACACACATTGAGTATCGCTAATTACTTTCCCTATCACTCATTTTAGTCTTCTAGCCAATACTTTCGCTATTATTTTATATAAACTGCATACCAAAGAAATCAGTATGTATTCTAAAATTTTGGAAGGACTTTCCACTTTCGGAATCAACGCTAAAAAATAAGTATTAACATTTTTTCCCAATTTACCAAATCTGAAAAAACACTCCATTGTCTTCATTAGATCACCTTTTACCCATTCCCACAATTTTTTAAAAAACAACATATTAAATCCATAAGGACCTGGTGCTTTGGACTCATCGCAGTTCCACATAGCTTCTTTAATTTCTTCAATTGAGATCAGAGCTTCAACCACTTCAACATCTGCCATTGACACTTGCTTGAAAGGGAGGTTAATCACCGTATTCAACTGTTTCCTTTTGCTTTTAAAATGAGTACTAAAATAATTAAAAGCTTTTGCCCTCAATTTTGAAGGATCAGTTTCGTTTGCCTCCACCAGATTTGTACCTAAAATCAATCTCTTTTTACTTCTTAACTTTACAGCTCTATAAAACAATGCAGAGTTTTCATCCCCAAGTTTCAGCCACTTCATCCTAGATTTTTGTCTCCATATCTCCTCTTTTTCTCTCAACAGGTCCCAAAGCCTTCTTGTGCACTCTACTACCTCTTCCCTCTCTCGGTCATCCAATCCATCTATATCTCATTTTCTATCTAATTCATCTATCATCTGCTTCATTCCTTTAACTGCATTATCGACATTCCAATAACTGTCTTTATTCCATTTTTGCATAGCACCCTTCATCCTTCTAAGCTTTGCACTCAAATCTTCATTGTGTGAAAGATCGAGCTCCAGTGTATCCTTAATTACCTCAACACAACTCTTCTGAACAAGCCAACTATTAATCAGCTTGAAAGGTCTTGGCGCCCAATCTATCAACTTCTTGCCCAATAAAATAGGTATATGGTCCGAGACGGTTCTCTGTAAACCCCACAACGTTGCTTCACTATTTTCATGTAACCAGTCATCCTCCGTAAAGACTCTATCTAACCGACTTCTCCTGTTTCTCGATCCAAACCAAGTAAATTTCCTCCCTGCTAGTGGCATATCCAACAGATTATAATTATCTATGAACTAATTGAAAGCTTTGATCTCGGCCTTACTAAAATGGCATCCACTTCTATCACTTCGATTTCTAACAGCATTAAAATCTCTAGTCATGAACCATCTATTATTATTTCTTTTCTTTTCCATCACTATCTCATTCCATAAGGTGTATTGGTCTCTAACTTCACAAGGAGCATAAACATTAACTATTTAAACAGCCGAATCATCAAATGTACACTTCCCACTTATCAGTATAAAAATATCATTAGTAATGTTGCCTTCCACCTTGAATATGTTTTTATCCCAAACCAACAGTAAACCCCCATATTTTCCCACTGCTTTTGAATACCTAAAATCGAAATCATCATCACTCCAAATGCTCCCTATTTCAACTTCATTAAACTCATCTTTCTTTGTTTCTTGAATCAACACAAATTTAATCTTATGAACCCTAATTATCCTCCTAAATTCAAAAAATTTAACAGAAGAACACATACCTCTTATATTTCAGGATAAAATCTTCATCTCGAAACATCCCCCTCCAATTTCAATTAAAATGTGATAGATTGAGATTGAGATACGCCTTCCGATTCCTCCACTGCTATAATTTCCTGAACTAAAATCTCTTTTGGACCTTCAAACTCTATTCCCAATGCTCTTATAATCTGTAATGTTTTCTTTGCTTCCCTCTTTTGTCTCTTCTATCTAGCTTGAAGATCATAATCTGATAGAGACCTTCCTTCTAGTTTAGTCCAGTCTTCCTCGCACTCTATCTTCTTCTTATTTTTCTTTGCACGCTTATTTCTGCTCTTCCTTGGAATGTTAGCAAAACTGTCTTGAATGCATTGTAAAGAATCATATTTTTTATTTTTCCCGATCTTTGCTCTTGGATTATGTCTGCTTTTATTCGATTTAAAACCCTCACTCAAATACATTGGGTCATTTAACCTCTGGTCCAAATCCCCCCCTTCATTCCTTATTTTGGGCTTCCCTCTAATTTGATCTGCTAACAACCTATCCACTTGATCTTCCTCCATCTTGTTAATATTTTTAGCACTTGTAATTTTAAGTCCCATACACATAATATCCTCTACTACCCTAATATTAGATGTTTCATCCCAAATAGATAAATCTCTATAATTATCCTCTTCTTCCACATTGACGCATATTTGATCATTTAAATACTTCCTAGCAGTAACTTCGACTCCCTCCACGTTTTCCACCTCATTATTACTTCTCTTCTGCACATTCCCATGCCATCATCATTTGTTCTCAACCCCATAATTACTTCTTATCCAATATTCTTTTCCCTCACATCCTCACCCGACAAGCAGCCGCCTCCTGATATATTTCCCATACATCGTAATTGGAATTTGTCTTCCTCAAGCCACATTTCTGTAGTATCTTTCTCCGATGAGGATCTGCTTTTTCCGTCCGAAGACAGAGAGTCACCGACCATCTCAAACTCTTTTTTATCTCTCTTTCGAGCCATTGTTACACTGCTGCCAATAATCTGTTCTAGAATTCTAACTTTAAATAAATCTCGACCCACTTCCAAATTGAGCACATCATCAATGGACTATTTCCTTTCTGTTGCAATAAGAATTGTCATCTCGTCGCAACCCATCTCTTGTAAAGCATTTTCTCTCATCGCTAAGAATTCACCCCATTGTTCTGCTATCATCTGAAATGTAACATGGTTCCAACAATGTAGCAACATTCCAAATAATTTGATCTAAGTTACTCTTTGAGACGGTCTATACGATTCTGTCCAAGGTTGTACATCCAAGAAGACTTCCTTAAGATACGACCAGCTATTCTCCTTCAGAATCATGTGTAACTCATTGTCCTCAATCTCTATTAAGAAGTCTCTCCCTCCCAGAAATTTAGTTATTATTTCTCCTAGGCCTCCAGTCCATAATTTATCTTCCACTTGACTCGAAGAACAAACCGTCGTCATCGTCCCTACCAAGCATTTTTGAAGCTTTCGTACAATGTTCTCATCTACTTCCCCTGAACAATTTTACTGCTCCTCATTGCTTGCTCCTCCGTGCTAGCTCCAGAAATAATATTCTTTTCTTGATCTGTCGATGATACAACTTTGGAATCTGATGGCGTATATAATTTCCTACTTTGGCTCTTATCTTTGTACCTAACTTCTTTGATTGTTAACCAGTATCCGAGAATCCATAAACCATTTAACCTAAGAGTTGTTCTAACTGCATCGTTTCTATTGGAGAAACTGACAAAACCAAAAAGCTTCCATGCTCTATCATGCTTCCTCACTATGAACGAGCTCACCACATCTCCGTGCCTACCAAAGAGTTGCCTCAATCCTCTCCAATGGTATCTCGGTGGAATATTCTGAACAAACAAAGTTGTTGTTTCACCTTCCTTCCTCTCCATGTCTTTTTACCTCGATTCCCACCCTTTAATCTGATCTGAATTAAACGGTCAATAGCTTGGTGGGATGGTGCAGAGATTTTCTTGTTATTTGAGTGCCTAGGGTCTTGTTAAGGGAAGAGCCTTTTTTTTAATATGTTGTTGGCATTGTTGTTGTTGGGTATTAGGGAGGACATTTACAGGGTTGCACAGCGTGTTTTGTTGGAGCTGTCAGTCGGTCTAGTAGATGTTGTTGGGGTGGTTCTGTCGTTCATAGTTTTTTCCTTTGTGCACGCAGTTGGCCCTTGCAGGTTGATTTTGGTGTGCTTTTGTTCCTATCTGTGAGTACTCTTTTCATCCACCTAAGTTTAGGGAGGTTTTTAACGAAGTTTACGGTTTAGGCTAATATTCTTCACTCTTTATTATCTCCTAGCTGAGCAAAAAAAAATTAATTAGATCTTTAGCAGTTAGTTGTGACTTTGTTAGCGTGTTTAGCTTCATAATTTGTACATTGTATTAATCGATAATACTGAGGAATTCTTTAACGCTTTTTTTTACCAATAATTTCCCCTTTCTTGTACAATCCTATTGTGATCAAATCTAATGTAGAAAGAGATGAAGATGAATAATTAACACATCTTTATCTATTCAATATATATATTTGTAATAGAATTTATATGATTAGAAGGCACTGAAACATGCAATTTGAGCCCTTTTTTGCTGTGTTTTTTTAGGGATAAGGTTGTAGGGAAGGGGCCGGGAGTGGAGGCCGCACGTCATGCATTCCAAAGTAAGAAAAAGGATGTTGTAATAATTGAGATTTGCATAAAATGGGGGCCAATGGGTGATGATAAAGATGACACTTTGATATACAAATGGCGTCATCATGCATGTTTCAATCATATAAACAACGGAAGATTTCAGATAAGCAGTCCATGGGGGATGCTCTTTTTGCTCATTAGTTTTTCATTTCGTTTTTGCAAAGTTGAGAAGTTAAGATCACTCTTACATAATCAATATGTTACTTTTCCTCTACCTTTATTTTGGCCCTAAAGTGCACCTCACTCCCTCTCTCTACTAGGGTTAGCTAACTATACCCATTTAAATATTAAAAAAATACTGTGACAACAAGGCCAACACAATACATATACATCTCTGATTTCGACGCAACATCAAAAATACGTAAAGGAAACAAAAAACTTTGACGACATGGCTCAATCAACATGTATGTAGGCATCTCTAATTTCTATACGCCATAAAAAATAATATGAACGCATTAAAAAAATACACAAAACTATGGTTCCAAAAGAGACTCGACCATTCTTTTGTAGGAATAATCCTTAGTCCAATCAATCCTTAGTGCAACCAGCTTTAATCTCCGAAAATATGGCAGCCACACTGTTTGTAGTGCATGGCATCACTCCAATTGCCCTTTTCCTTTTTGATTCGATCATCGAAAAGTGGTGTAAATTTAAAACCACATGTTCAATAACTTAAACTTTGGTCGGACGCCTAATATTAAAATAAGAATGGACCATCACTCATGTTCATGTTCGATTTTACCACCTATACCATTCATTTAACACTACCAAATGATAACATGGATCTACTAAAATCATAATGAAAATGATTTGATTGATTGATTCATACTTCATTAACGTCGGTGGCGTCGTCTTAACTTTTTAATGCTCAATCATAAGTTAAACCGGTATAAGGGTTGAATTTTTTTGTTTGGTTCTATAAGTTCAAGTCATTTATTTATTTGTTTTCTTAGCGGTGCGTGACAATTACAACATACTATATTTTAAAATATTTTTTAGTAATTAATAACGTACATACACTATGTAAACACAACTATTTTTTAAATCATTGATATTGTCTTTTCGAATACCCATACCGGTCCAGAGTACCCATTTCCTTTTGGAAGCCCATCCCATTATATCTGCAAAAATAGTCTGAACAGTCACAGAAGCTAATAAAGAAAGATTTCATAGGGGTCAATATCTGCTTTTCCCCATATTCAGACGCCATGCAACCGATCATTGACGAGAACCATGCAAAACCAAAAGCACGAGTGAGTTTTCTGTATAAAAGGTTGTACGATAAATTAATATTTTAAGAAATAATTTTAAATTCACGTATTACTCATCCTGACGAGAACTTAAATCAAATATATAAAATTTATAATTTAAGACTACTAACTTAATTTAATATAAATATATGTATAAATGACATTTAAAAAATAAACATTTTAATGAGGACAAATAAAATGTTTTAAAAAATTCAGAAGCCTATTAATAATTTTTTTAATTTTCGAGTGCCATGTCCCCTCCAGTCCTGCTTATGTTTTCCCTCTGGTACTGTCCATCTTCCTCCTAAGAAAGAAAACCCTAGCAACTCACTCTTACCTTGACTTCCTTTTCCTTTTTTGAGAAATTTCTCATACTTTTTTAGTAGTACTACGAGGTGATTATATTATCGTATAGGTTTGAAAAACACTTAAGCTTTTGATAAAAAACGTTCATACACTTTTATAGATATCGTATTCGAATCTGAGATTTCAAGGAATAATAATCATCCCTTTAATTAAAGGTCGTTTGATTCATGCCTCTTAGTTAAACATCGGATTAGGTGCTTTATTTTGCAGATCTTCCTTGCTCTCTCTCTCTCTGTTTTATATCAACCTCGTCCCTCCATAAACCCTAATTTCTTTGTGGCAGAAACAAAGATGACTAGAGGATGGCCTTTCATCTTGCTGCATTCTTTTATGTAAATAAGGTGTTTCCATCTATATAGTAAGAAGTTGACGTGATATTAGAATTGCAACACCATATGAATTCAATTATCTATGTGAATCATTGATGTCTCTCATTTATTCGTTTAATGATATGAACAAAGATTAATATTAGGGAGTCGAATAAGATCACAAGAATGATAAAACTTTCTTATCAAATATTCAACACTATGCCTTCTCAAAATCTCCAACTTCAAACCTTGGTTAAGTTAGAACAAGACTTGAGAGTTAAACTTTAATGTAATTGATTTGTCATAATCATAATTTTGAAAATACGAATACAGAAATGGAATTTTAAATATGTTTATATATAAAATGAAACGTGACCACGCCTTCCTTGTGCTTTCCTCCTCCCCATTCACCTTTTCCATGGCTATAAATATAAACCCCGAGAACGCTTCATAGATCGTGGGATTAAGAGTAAAGAGCTAGAGCTTCCACTTTTCTAACAACACATACTCTTTCATTTACAGAGATCCAGAGAGAGAAATATTACACAGCATATATATATATATACACACACACATACATATATACATCATCATGGCTCTTCACCTCTCTTGGGTTTTCATTTTCGGCATTTTAGGCAACGCTGTTTCATTCATGGTCTCCTTGGCTCCACTGTGAGTTTTCTTCTCAAACTCAATTTTTTTACTATTTTTTTAGAGAGAATTTGTGTTATTAATGGAGGATTATTAACCCATTAATATTTTCAGGCCTGCATTTTACCAAATATACAAGAAGAAAACATCTGAAGGTTTTCAGTCGATTCCATACGTCGTTTCCCTCTTCAGCGCCATGCTTTGGATTTATTATGCAATTCTTAAGAAGAATGCTGTGTTCGTCATCACCATCAACGTTTTCTGCGTTTTCATTCAAACTTTTTACATCGTTACTTACTTTTACTATGGCCCCAAGAAGGAAAGGGTAACATATCTTCATCCATATCTACTACTTTAACAGATACATATACGTGTGCGTATATGTATGAATGAAATGATTCAAACATGTCGAAATATGTGAATTGCAGATTGTGACAGTGAAGCTTATGCTTCTCTTCAATGTTTTGGGATTCGGAGTTGTGTTTCTCTCAACTTTCTTCCTACCAAACGCTTCCATCCGTCTCCTAGTCTTGGGTTACATTTGCATGGCATTCTCTTTGGCAGTGTTCGCCGCACCTTTAGCCATTGTGGTGAGGGTCACTTATAACATTTTACGTGTTATCATATGATTTACTGATAATATACGGAACGTAACTTAATTTTCCAACCCTTTTATTGCAGAGAAAAGTGATTAAAACGAAAAGCGTGGAGTACATGCCGTTTACTTTATCAGTGTTCCTCACCTTAGGAGCTGTTATGTGGTTCTTCTATGGTCTTTTTTTGAAAGACATGAACATTGCCGTATGTTATCTCATTTTGGGAAACTAATTTATTTAGACCTTATTTCTTCTTCTTCTAATTTCTAATGATGGTCGAATTCAAAATATTTTGAATCAACAGGTTCCAAACATTCTGGGGTTCATCTTTGGTGTTCTTCAAATGATACTTTACGCAGTTTATAAAAATCACCCCAAGAAAACGGTGGAAGAATCCGATCCAAAACTTCAATTATCCGACCACTCGATCGCCGTCGATGCTGCCAAGCTCGGCTCAAATGTCTGCTCTGATGTATCGAACAACAATGGAAGGGGTGATGCTTTAAACAAAGTTTAAAAAAAGTAATTGCATATTGTGGGCGCTATGAAAAGCAGTTTCCACTTGGAGATGTATCAAGCTTACGTGTTTACTTTGATTTTGCATGGGAAATATGGGATGAAGTTAACCCATGCAAAACAATAACTTTTTTTAAAAAAAAATTAATGTCGTTTAATTTCTTTTTCCTTCTCGTCAACATCATGAAATCTTTGTCTCTCCATTTCTCTCTCTCGTCTAAGATGTATTCTGCAACTAGTTTCATGTTTACTGTTTTATTAATGAAGTGTTTATATTTTATAATTATTGTCTTTCTTTTTCCACTTGGACATTCAATATTTTTCAGAAATAATTTAATATATAAAAATTACAGATAAACTTAAAAATATCTTTTAAAAATATAAATATTGTTTTTAAATTAACATTATAATTTTAATTTTTTTACTCTTAAGCTAAAAGTACAATAAATCCTCAATTCACAAGTTTAACCGAAACAACCCCATCTTTCCATCTCTTCTTTTTCTTTATATAAAAAAATAAACTCGCTTTAAGCCTTTTGCCTTTGGCCACTTGTTACCTTTAACTTAGCCAAAACAGAAAAATAAGACTTTAATTTAGTGTTTTTCTTTTCACTGATTTATTTTATTGTTAGCCACTTGTTATCATTTAAAAGCTCTTTTCTTGAATCACAAACCAATTTATTTCAGCGGTTTATAAAATCGTTATTGTTCTTATAAGTTCAAACAGCTTCAACAGAACGATTGAGCGTTAATTGTGAAATGGTGACGAGATACCAGTTTAAGAAAAAAAATTGAAAGAGGTCACGACCCCTCTATCTTTCCATAGTTCCACCATTGTTGAATTGTTACTTGAATTACCTGTTAAAGAAAATATGACTTTACATATGAGTAAAATATTTACTCGAGGCTGATATCTCCATTTTATTTTTCTGTCACGTGAGGAAAATGGGGTTGCTGATTCGATGATAACATTATCTTGATTTCTTTCTTCTAGCATAATTCTCTTTCCTTAACCATCTGTTGTTGTCTCCAATAAACTGCATTGAAATTTAACTACAAATATAATTTAATTTTAACTATTAATTTTTCGTTTTGTACTGAAAAATAAATAAATAAATTTTCCGTTCAAAGTTTCTCACCTTTTAAAATATTTTCCTTCAATAAATCTTTATTTTTTTTATTTGTTAATGAATCAATGAGTAAAATGGAATGCATTTATAATATTAATGACAAAAACATAAGTTATCAAAAAAATCTTACTCAAAGTTGAGGTATAATTTACTCTTTTATTTAATTCGATAAACGAGAACGTATTGCTATTTTAAAGAAAACGACTTCTCTACCACTTGATCAACGAAACTACAACCGAAACGACATCGTTTTGATGGTGGGTTGGATTTTGGGGCATAAGTGGCAAGGCTTAATTGTCTTCTTCAAGTCACCAAAGTATTAGCATGACATTTCACGATGCTTACGTGACGGTTCACGGTGCTGACATGATAATCCATCTTTCATGTTTGAGTTACCAAATCAGCTTATCTGTCATGTCATCCACCACGTTAATTTGCCATCTTGAACTATCCAGTCAGCACCGTAGAATGCCATGTTAGCTCTCTGAACTGCCACATCAGCACCATAATGGTCAATGACAAAAAAAAACATTGGTCAAAGGACCACATTGAATTTATTTTCTAAGTTGGAGAACCACATTGGAAGAAAAATAATGCGAGGATTATATTGATTTATTTAAAAGTACAGAGACCTATGATACTTTCTTGTCTATATCTTTCTATATTATTTTTTTCAGTTAGAATTCATATAAGTCGGATCGAATCAGGTTGTGTACGAGTTTTGAAATAAATTATTAGGTTGAGTTTCACGTCAGATGTGACACTCTTAAACCTAGATTGAATCAAATGCGAATAAAAACATTTAATTTTCAAATCAAATTCAGATAAGTAAAAAAATTGACTCAACTCAATCTCACAAATAATCACCCATAAATTATATATTCCGTTCACTCATACTCGTGTAATAAAATATAGTAATGTTTTTTTTTAAAATAAAGCATTTAGACTTATTAAAAATCTAAATTATCCAAAATTAAAATAGGGGTTTACAACTATTTTTATAAACAAAATACATAAGTTGTATTTTTTTTTTATAATATTGAAACTAGTCACTTTAGATCTTATAAGACTCATACATGAAAAATGTTAAAAACCCAACAAAAAACTCGAACGAGAAATAGATGGGAATAAATCCGATTGTATCGGCCAAGGAACCAAAAAAAAGTTAAGCTATGGAGAGATCATTGAGAACCACTATTCAGAGTTGAGCATAGTGAGAAATTATTCACAAACGTAAAATCACATATCCAAATTTAATCTAAAGATCCAAATTAGGGAAAATCAGTAAGATTTCAGATAAACGTTATTTTAATCAGTCGTGACATCATCAAATCAAATCTTAAAAAAATAAAGAACCACCAAACGGATGATGAAAAAAAATACCGAAAGATAGAATTATTCTCATTCAAAAATTAAAAATAAATAAAAAAAAATAAAACTAACTATTGACAACAACTAATATTAAAATCAGTACATCATCAACTAAACAAAGTAAAAAAGAATTAATATGATGTATAGAAAAATACAGAACTCCCAATGAAAAAGAAGAAGAGAGCTGCTATGTTTTTTAATTGAATTGACATGCGTTGAATAAATAAGATGGAATCTGGATTACATGGTTAGTCCTACTACGTGCTGTGAATCTTTCGTCACCATAATAATTAGCCTCTTATCAACTTCTCTTCAGATTCTTCCCCAAAGGAATACTATATATATATAACTCCTCACCAATTTACAATGTGCTGAATAACATCAATCCCCAACACAAAAGGTTTATGTTTTGTCTTTTTATTATTATTGTTGTTGTTGGTTGATCATATGTCCAATTCATGTTTGATTCAATTTGTTTTTGTTTTAATTTTATCCACTAGGAAGCATGGACATTGTAAAGAAGAAATGGAAGAACAGCATGGTGATGAAGGTCTGGGAAAGATTCTGTAACACATCGAGATCATCGTCGACGTCTCCGAACGGCCATCACTGCATCTTAAACGTAGCACCGGAAGGGTGTTTCTTCGTCTACGTCGGACCCCAAAGACGAAGATTCGTGATCAAGGCCAAGATCGCCAACCACCCGTCGTTCCGGACATTGTTACGAGACGCCGAGCTTGAATACGGGTTCACCAATGAAGGTCCGCTGCTGCTTCCTTGTGACGTTGATCTGTTCAGCCGAGTTTTAGCGGAGATCGAAAAAGGCGATGATCGAGAAATGACTCCTATTTGTAGCTTCCCTTGCAGTCCTGCTCGTCGGCTAACCATGAACGAAGGCTATGGATCGTATAAGCTTCTTACTCCATCTTGAATGCACGTGGTTTCCCATAGTTGTTTCAAAAGTGGGGATTGGATCTTTTGGGAAGATGATGCAAATACATCAATGTAATTGAGAAATGGTGTAGTGTAACCTTCATAATTTGATAGTAAAAACAGCTTTCACTTAAAGTCTACTACATAAAAGTTTATATCCATTCCCATTGTCTTGTGTTTTCGAGATTTGTTGATAGGAAAAAGTAGTGTTAATGACGACTGTGAATGGTTTATTTTTCTTAGTTTGAGCTATCCAGGGTAGGGGTGAGCATCCCATCAAGTCCAATCCAGTTCAAAAATTTCGAGTTTACAACTAGTACTTTATTTGAAATTTTTTTATGTCGAGTCGATTATTTGAGTTTCTATACGAATTTTATTATAATTATTTATAGTATTATGGCAAGGATTTGTTCTAATTTTTTGACTTTCTCTAACCATATAAGATATATATATATATATTATATTCTTTTCACATTAAAATGTTATTTAATATATCAAATACTATCTAAAATCATGAAATATATTAATAATATTATATTTTAATGAAAATATTTTGAGGGTAAAATATTGATGAGAGTATAAAGCAATCAATGAATTGATGAGAAGAAAGAATTTGCAAACAATTGTAGTCAAAAGATCAAATTGAGTAAAATGCAAAGTTAATGGACTAAATAAAAAGATAGAGATTACATTTTTAGGAAAAAAAATTAAAGCAAGAATTGAAGTTACATATATATTCTATTGTGGTATATGAGCATGTGGTTCAAATTTGGTAAAAACGGACTTAAAATAAAAGATGAATTGAAGAAATAAGGAAATTATAAAAAATTAACGAACTAAATTGAAAAATAAAAAAATTGTACATATGTATTCTACAATGATTTAGGAGCATGTGGTTCAAATATGATAAAAACGAACTTAAAATAAAGGATGAATTGAATAAATAAGGAAATTATAAAAAATTGAGACTAAATTGAAAAATAGAAAATTTGGTATCAAAAAAGGAATTGAAAGTACATGTATTCTAAAATGGTTTAGGAGCATATCGTTCAAACTGGGTAAAAAAGAATTTAAAATAAAGGATGAATTAGAGAAATAAGGAAATTATAAAAAATTAAGGACTAAATTGAAAAATATAAAACTTATCATCCAAAAGAGGAATTAAAAGCACATATGTATTCTACGATTGTTTAAGAGCATGTGGTTCAAATTTGATGAAAAATCAAACTTAAAATCAATGATAAATTGAAGAAATAAGAAATTATAAAAAACTGATGGACTAAATTGAAAATAGAAAATTTGTTATCAAAAAGAGGAATTGAAAGTACATATTTATTTTACGATGGTTTATGAGCATGTAGTTCAAATTTGGAAAAAAAAATGACTTAAAATAAAAGATAAATTGAAGGAATAATAAAATCATGAACTAAATCGTAAAATTATCAAAATACTTGGTCAATTTTTTGATTTTATAGTAACTCGAAATTTCAAATTTTCAACTCAACTCAAACTCGAAAACCGAATTGATAATTCGAGTTGACTCGAATAATTCAAAATTGAAAAAATTGAATTTTCGAGCCGAATCGAATTTTGCTCACCCCTAATCCATGGTTCTATTGAATTGAATTAAAGAAATAAAACAATGATGAACCTAGGGGATGGGATGGTGCGATCGCACTCCTAAAAAATTTAAATTCATTTATATTTTAAATATTTTCTTTGTATTTTATATAAATTATTTAATTTCACACCCCTAAAATTTTATAATCTTGTATCCCTAAAATTTTAACATATTCTTTTATATTCGTACCCCTGACACATTCATATATCCGTCTTTGAAGAAAAAAAATAAAGTAGAGAAACTAATAGAATAAGAGTTCAGTTTTTTTCCAGCCATACAAATTGACTTATATACTAACGTCTAATATTGATATCAGATAATAAATTTAATTTTAATAGTGAATTATCAGTAGTCATATTATGAGATTAATTAATTAAAAGGATATAAAATTCTAAAAACTTTTATTAGTATAAAAATTCTTTCGAAAATTTATTAAATAGAATATCATTAATAGAAGTACGATTTGTGAAAGAGAGTCGAAAGAGGTATAATAATATTTAGAAAATATGAATATATATATATAGTGTATGGTGGCTTTACCTTTGCTGTTACATAGGATAAGCATTATCCACCGATGATGAAGATGACGACGGTGGTTCCTTCAAGTCAAAGAGAGGGAATAGGGGATCCGCAATTGAGAGACGCTTTAGCTTTTAGTCACGTAGGTATTTTCATATTGGCTTAATATAAAAATAGTTTTTAAAATTATATTTAAAATTAATTTTTAGTATTTAAATTTTTTTTTTTTTAAGAATAGGTTTCCATATTTTTTTGCTTTTAGTCACGTAGGTATTTTCACGTGTTTTGCTTTTAGTCACATTTAGATGTTTTAAAAAATAATTTTAAATATTATTTATTTAAAAAATAAAAAATATATATAAACATAACACGTATCACTCAATGATTTTTTTAACGGTAGACATCTAAAAGTGTAACGAAAAAATATTACGCACCTAGTTTTAATAAAAAAAATTATTTAGGGATCAAAAGTTAAATTTTGAATATAATTTAAGCACATATTTTTGTATTAAGCCTTTCATCTTTTTATTATTTTATATCTAAATGATTATAAATTTCTACTCAATTTTACATCTAAATATTATGGGTTAAGATCCACTTACACTAGTATAAAACTAAAAAAATTTCTCCTTTTTAGGATCGTTAGATGAGAAGAAATCAAAGACTGAGATTAACTCATTGTTTTTTCCGGTAAATATCTTCTTATTTTTTACTATTAATTTCAACATTTAATTTAACCTCGTCCAACAATCCTAAAAAGGGATCTATATATAAATTTAAATGTTCCTTATAAATTAGGATGAACTACATATTTAGTACTCCTACTCCTACTCATTTTTATATTTATGTTTCGATAATTCAACAATTTTTTTATAAAATCAAACTTAATAATATGTTTTTTTTTTCTCTTTTAATCACGAATCATTATTAAATTTAGCTGTGAATTAATGAAAATGATGGCATGGAATTGTTCTCATTTACCTTGTTAAAGAGAAAGGGGCGAGTAAAATTATCCGGGTTACGGCCTTGATGTGTCACTCTGATATAAAGGTCAATCCAGTCATGGCTCAAATCAATTGTTCTTTAGTCTCCTACGGCGATTTTTCCCAAAAAAATATTTTTTAATTATTTACGTATGCGATATTGTTAGAAAAAATATTATGGATCTAACACCTTTTGCAGAAAGACACATCTCATGCATCGCGTCTTACGCTGATGTGGTGGCACGTGGGGTAAGGCGCGACCCATGCACCACGCCTTCTGCAACATGTAAAGATCGGGTGTTAGTTTCGTAAATTTTGTTAAAATAGTACTTAATATGTAATTATTTTTTATTAGGTATTTTTTTGTGTAAAAACATCAACTTTTATTATTTATTTTTTGTGTATGCAAAAAAAACTTTCTGCATTAAAATCTTTAAATCTTATTTTGCAAATTATTTTATAACTCGATAAATTTTGGTTTTTGCATGAAAAATTTATTGACTTTTAAAATTAATTGTTTAAAAATATAAAAAATATTAAAATAAACTTTTAATTATAATTGAGGGATCAAATGATTTATTATTTATTAATTATTATTTTTTAACAACATTATTCATTTTT
Source organism: Hibiscus syriacus (assembly GCF_006381635.1). Lineage (NCBI taxonomy): Eukaryota > Viridiplantae > Streptophyta > Magnoliopsida > Malvales > Malvaceae > Hibiscus > Hibiscus syriacus. Next base: position 925,259 of record NW_024062606.1, read on the forward strand.
AATAAAATTAGAATTTAATATTTATTTTATATTTTTAAAATTAATATTAGAAAAAATATTTTAAATATATAGGTGATATTTTTTTAACTTTACCATCTTTTTTTTTATTGAATTTTATTAACTTTTAATTCTTTTTTATTGTATTTTTGTTGAATTTTAAATATATGAGTTATATTTTAGATTAATTATTTATTCTGCTATTATTCAAATTAATTAATAAAAATTATGATAAAATGTTTTTAAAAGAAAAGTATAAATACATACATGAAAATCTAAATATTTTTTTGTGTTACTCTCTAAACTTGTAACAAAATTTAATAAAAAAATGTAAAGCTAAAAAATGTCACCTATATATTTAAAATATTCTTTCTAATATTAATTTTAAAAAATATTATATAAATATTATATTCTAATTTTATTAAAAATGAATAAACATTATTAAATGTTGTTAAAAAATAATAATTAATGACTAATAATTTATTTGATCTCTCAATTGTAATTAAAAGTTTTTTTAATATTTTTTATATATTTAAACAATTAATTTTAAATGTTAATAAATTTTTTAAAAATATATGAAATTTATAATTTTTTAAATTATAAAATCATCATTTTGTAAAAGAAATACTAATTATAAAACTTTTATAAAATTATTCATATTTTAAATTACTTACCCTCAAAATTTTAATATAATAGATTATACGTATTGTATAATTTCATGAAAAACTACAAAAAAATAAATTAAAAAATTGATTTTTTACACAAAATCACTATAACAGAAATTATTTATATATTAGACATTATTTTAAAAAAACATATGAATATGTCTTTACACATGACCTAAGGTTGTTTCTTTCTGCAAAAAAGTTTTAAATCCGTAATATTTTCTCTAACGATGTCTGACACGTAAATAATTAAAAAAAATGATTTTTCGGGAAAATCGCCACCTCTTACCATGTTGAAAAGCGAATGCAGATGGCTCGGTTATTTGGTCGAACACTTGGCGGGCGTAAACGAGACCGGATAAGCCAACTAAGGCTTCGATAAGTTTGGGAAGGTACGTATCGAGATACCAATTATATTGCCATGTGTTGACAATGGCAATGCCAACTGCATGAACATAATTTTTAATTAAGATAAAAGGGTATCTTAGTTACATCATCCCCATTGATTCTAGTTACTTGGCAGAAATAACAGATAGCAAGAGCAAAAGAGGTAACTAATTCCTTGTTTCTCCTGAACTTAAAATAAGCTGGCTACATATAAAAGCAAGTAGAGTCGAAGCTCGTTAATCAAGAAGCTTGGTATCGCATATGCAACTGCCATTTCCGACCGAATGGGACATCAAGCAACACTCCACCCACGGCGGATTTCTGGCACCACCACTCGATGGCACTCCGAGCAATTGAGTTAGCTTCCGTCTCAGTGCATCAGTGGATGAAGAATTGAAAAATCTCTCCTAAACAAATGCAGCAAAACAGAATTGAACAATTTACAGGAGCCATGAGGAATGACATAATGATGTACCAGTATATTAGTAGTAAACTTCAATTTCACAGGACAAATGAAATATTTTACAAAATGATGCTGGCTTGCAATATCAAATTCAAGAGTTCCATGTAAAATGATTTTAGACCAGAAAAGCCTAAAGGTTATATATATCACCCCAAAATTTATAAATAAGAGAAATGGTCGAATAAATGTCCTTACCCCATCTTCAGCAAATGCATAAGCATGGATTCGGGTAGTTGGATCCTCTAGGGTAAACCTAACCCTATAAAGTCCATCACGACGGCGGCGGAAATCCTCAACTCGCCAAGGAACCACAGCAACAACTCGGATTACACACCTGAATCTCATTGGTACCTGGAAGGTTACCCGAGCAACAAATAAGCACAACTGGCACAACTCCAGTTAAACATTATTCTCTGGTTTTATAATGCTGCCATAGAATTCGAGCTAAATCTTATGTGAAACCATGGCGCCTCCTCTTTACCCCTCACAGGAACCCCCTTGAAAGCAATGAAATCATCAAGCTTAGTCGCCCCAATCGAAGGTAGTTATCAGATTATATTAGGTATAACCACCTATCAAGTGCCATTTTCACCAATCATCTTTCTCACTTGCATCGAGATAAAAGGAGAGAGTGGTCCCAATCGAGACAATTGCAATCAAACAGAGAAGAGAACCATCTGTCATACAAATGAAACTGAAAACAACCGGTGCTCAACTACTCGGTCCATCCGGACACCCAATGCCAGTTGGAACTACTACAACCATCAAGCCCAAACTTAAGCAACCAAAATATGTACACTATAAAGCCCAAACCAATTGTTGCAGAAAAAAAGTTTCAAATTTCAACCAAGTTCAAGACAAACTCAACCAGATCCCATTCATCTTGACAAACCAATAATATAGGTGGCTGTGTGTGAGGGTAGAAAAGAGATTGCAGATGATTCAAAATTTACAACGGTCTTAAAGGTGCTGAGGCATATTTTGGGCATTTTTGGATCAAAAGAAAGATGTGGTTGGGAGAGTGGGGACATGTCATCCATCAATGCATAATACCTTCTGACCAAAACAAAATGCACAAGGGTGCTATACCTTTTGATTTGTGAGAAGGTCCATCAATGTAACAAATGGCGCAGCATCATCACAGTTAACCTCTGATTAAGAGCATACAAAAATTAGAAGTACATCATCACAAATAAATTTCAATATGTTCCAGGTAAAATGTGATGGAGATTGAATCCAATATACCAAGAAATGAGAAATTGAAACAAATTATAGTAACATGGAACCTGTGATTTTTGATGCCCATGGAAAGCTCCAATATGGCATCCGATCTAGTTTACGTATTGATCGACGATCATAATTGCTGACATGTATGGATATGGTAAGAGAGTGAAACATTGAAAATTTCTGAAAAGAATATCAATCAAAAGGGACTATACAATCTATAACAAGGTACTGCATGCAACAAAAAAATCACCTCTGGCGCTCAAGTACGAGAATATCATCATTTGGCATATCTTGGATCTTTGAAGCAGATGTGAACACACCATACCATAATCCTTCATGCACTTTGCATGATACACGAAAAAGTTTCACCCATCGACCAGCTTTCAGCAACTGAAGGATATCTGTTATGCAGTTGACATCAAGGCGCATTCTTAAGATGGTTCCAGCAGTAGGAAATGTAGATAACACATCTCTTGATGAAGGCAACGGTTCGAAATGTAGAGGAAGCGGATTATGCATTTCATCTTCCAGCCTGTGGAGCATACTCAATAAATGAATAAATCTGTTAGATTACAAGTAAATAAGTACAAGACATAGTAAGCGTTACAGCTAAAAGCAGTTAAATTAGGCAAAGTCAAAAATGAAGCCAACTTTAATCATAAGATATAACGCTGTTGATAGACATATCTCAGTTTTATGAAGATATTGTGCCCCAAAGAAGGTGAGGGATGCACATGTTCTCCCTTTAATGTATTTCTTTTTCTTTTCTTCTTTTTACATCAAAGAAGTAAAAAGTTAACAACAATAATAGTACCAGAAAACACTTGAATATGTGACATTAATTCAGATATATTTATTATCATTTGGATTTTTTTTTAAAAATATTTATTGAATTAAATGGAAAGTAATGTATTAGTTATATTTAAAGTTATGTATTAGTTATATTTCCTTCTCATCATTAATTATGTATATTAAAAATGATATCTTCGATGTATAGGAATGATACAGATCCATCCAATTCCATTTTGGGATCTGTGTTACTTATAATTCTATTTTAAAGGTCGATTCATGAATTGAAATTCAAACTTGTTTTAATTGATGAACTTGATTTTGATTTTATATTATATATATAAAAATTTAAAACCAACAATATTATCCAACTAAGTCTAAACACATCTTCAAACTTAAATACATATTATTCAAACCCAAATGAAATAAGAGAACCCCAAGCAGAAATTAATATAAAATACAACTTAATTAAACAAATTAAAAAAGATAAAACCTAATATATTTTTTATTTCATTATTATTTTAAACTTCCGCTTTACTTTGAGTTATAGAAACAAAAATAGAAGAAAGTGGTTTCTACTTTGAATAATCAACCATCTCAAGTTGCCAACATAAATCATACCTCAAAGCAAAATGTGACCGAACAAATTTACTAATACCTAATAGTCAATGAGATTGAGAAATGATATTCAGCCGAACAAGTCCAGCAGACTTTTTTTTTCCTGATTTACAATGTAGTTTATCCTCACTTTAGGAAGTAATTAAGTGTTCTTTTGGAGTTTGGAAGAACAGATTGAGAAAATAGTAAATGACGTCAAATAATTTAATAATATACGTATCAGAAAACAATTATTTTTTATTAAAAAAAAAGCATACTTCCATTAACCTTTCTATTATTTCATCTGTTGACAGCCTTAACATTTTTTATAAATGAAAATAAACATCAAAAAGGTAAAACATCTTTCTACATTCTAAAGCACTTCTGTATTTAACACTATCTTAGCTTCTCTTTCAACAGTTTTTGAACAACTAAACTCAAATAACACTTCCTACAGCTGGACCAACCAGAATATAAGAGTTCAAAACGATTATTTATTCTATTTTTAGTGGACAATAATATTTATGTGTTGCTGAGGAAGTATCCTATTAAGACTCCAAAATCCAAATCTCTAGAAAATAGGTAAATTATGGTAGGTTTAACATTAAGGAAATTACAAGTAATTATGTCATAAAATCATGGATGCCTAAAATTTTGCTCTCTTACAATCTTTTTCTTTCTCAACATTTTCTAAATCTCCCCAAATTATTTTACATACAGATCTGTTTTTTCCCTTTCCAAGAATATATCAGATTTCAATAACCTTAACATGTTACCCTCAATAAGAACAAAATGTAAATTCATAAAGAAATTAAAACTCGCACGGTTCAGCTAGCTAGATAAGCACCTGCAATTTTTGACCTCAATCACATCCCCAAGCGATTCCTAATAAATCTTGCACAAATGCTCAGACCAATTTAATCTATTAAATCCATCAAATATGTCCCAATTGCCAAAATATTCCAGAATTTCTTCTTCACTTTCAGCAAGTGAGACAGCCTTCTGCCTGACCCTTTTCTACCTTTAATCAACCTATTAAAGAGTAAAGATTCAACTCTATCTCTCATATATAGGTCTCAAGAAACCTAATCTTCTAAATCCATAGACAAGTTAGGATAACAAACTGAATTAGAATAACTGGCTTAGTGTTAATAGCATATACCATATTTTAAGCTTTAATTATTTGTACTGAGAATACTTATAAGCCATAAAAGAACTAACTGAAACTCTAACTACATAAATCTGTCAAATATATAGTCAGGCAACCAACTTCCTGCAGTAATTAAAGCTAAACAAAGCTTAAAAAAATAAATTGTGAACCACAATCCTCTTATAGCATGGCAAGATATATAGTGTAATCTCAAGTTAATAACACTCATTACCATAAATGTAACTTAAGACTCGGACCGGAAAAGCAGAACCTTCCCAATCATATAATTGAAAGATAACAAGCCCATGAGCTCCAAGCAAGGACAAGGAAAAAACCATCCTTTCATAAGAAATAACTCAGCCAACAAATGCAGATCCCAAAAGATATAGAACACTGCACTTATCAGTAGTCTCCTTATCATCTTTACTTATACATTTTTTTCTTTCAGCATGTAATAGCATACAATTTACCAAGATCACAGAAATCAATTGCAACTGATTCACACAATGAAGTAAATGGCTTTGAGGCCTAACCAAATGCTTATTTATAGTTACAGTTTTAAATAAACAGAGCTACAGAGGAACAATTAAAGGATACCAATTGACCTTTTATTAATACTGATAGGTGGAGCATCAGTTCCATCCCAAAGAAAGACCATCCACTCATCATTAGTACTTTTGCATATATGAAGTACCTTAGCAGGGCCAAACATTAAATATGAAAATGGATCAGCACACCTTGAAATAATCAAAAGGCACCATCAACATATGATTAAATTGGACATATTTGAACAATACCATGCACAAAAATATAGCAGGGGAAATCAAAGTGATGCTTTAATACCTTGCAAGCTAAATTAACACCACCCACAATCACTTGGTTGATCTCCCTCAATAATAAGAAACCCAGCTCTACCAAGCACAAACATAAAAGAAAAAAAATTAAAAATATTTTTTAAAAAAAAGTGATGCTTTATATTGGGTGATGGGAATGACCAGATATTTGGCATCATAATTAGAGAGAATAACATAAAAAGAGCCAGAACACATTCATGACTTTTAATCTATATAAGCATGGGACCAAAACCCCAATGTATTGTTTTATCATAGATATGTGTGTGTTTGTGTCAAAACTCTTAGAAGCGTTAGAAAGGGTAAACTTGGGAACTGTCATTATCAGGCTAGTTCCAAATACTTGGGCTTATATGATCAACACAGTTGACCATAGAAGTTCCAAGAGAAGAAGGCTCAGTGTTGGCCACCACGATCATAAACTGCCAATCTGTGATGTCCGGCCACTTTCTTCATCTCAGCACTTTAAAAAGCTAAAATGTTGAAAATTTTCTTTAAAAAGAAGAAGGCAGAAGGCCAGCAACTTCTATTACTTCTAATATATTAGGATGGAAACTCATCAAGCATTCTCTGCTTGTTTATACCTAATGCATTTAACTACCATATGGTGCTAGGGTCTCTTCAACTAGCACAGGTTTCAAAACTTCAAGGACAAATTGAACTAAAATCAAGCTCTTCTAGCTGTAGATGCAAAGGCGAAGGGATTCAATAGAATTAAGGATGGGGTGAAGCAATCAACCTCAGTCTAGTGGATCACAAGTGAAAAATGGTTGATGGAAAAAATATAAATAGAAAAACCCCTTAAACCAAACACCAAACCCCAAACACCAAACAAAAAAATTAAAAAAGCATGGAATTTAGAAAGGAAAATTAACAATATGAAGCTTCTGAATTTTCTAACTGAAGGACGTGAATGGAGTAGAAATACAAGCAATTTCAGAAAACCATATTAACTCAAATATTGATTGATGTCAACTGAAATCACAAGTATTGATACTTAAGGCATACAACCCACCAGTTAAAGGTGAAATATAATCACTAGCAAACAAAAAGCATACCATAAATGACCTCTGAACTTGCTAACCATTTTCTGAGTCCTGCTATTATCTTTTCATCATGGTCTCTCGCATGAAATCGTAAAGAAACTTTATAAGGATGGAAATCTTCACCATCTTTCCCATCATACAAAGCAAATGAAGAGACCTTTTTGTTGAATACAGCATATACAACTCCATCATGCATTTCCATCTGCAGAAGGTAATTACCTTTATCAAACTAGATTAATGAAAGATAAAACACCATTTTGTTGAACAAACTTTCATCATAGAGTATGAGATAGGCCTTTGATTTGACCAAATTGATGAACCCAAGGACATGATTTGGGAAGTGCATAAAGCAGTAAAATTTAGTTTATGCAGTTAAATAAGAATTAAGACCATCTGCACCTCCATCTCCACTGCATCCTCTTAAGCCAACCATCCTCCTTTTCCTGCATGAGAGGGCTATGTCTTCCAACATAACAATTTTGGCCACTTCCATAAGGGATGTTTACTCAGAGTCATTGATAACTTGTTTTTATCAAAGTCATAGTATATTGGTTTCTTAAGTTCGATATTAATCAATTTTACTGATGTTTAACTTCATAGTTGTAACTTGTAACATTCCTTGAGGTTTGCAAGCTTACCAAGAAGGATTAGATTGTCGATGTCGGATCCAACACACCAGTTCAAGAGAGAGACTGTGGCTGACACCCACCCAACGATATGATTTGTATCCATGATGGTTGAGTTCTTATTGTTGTTGCTTCCTAGGTGAGGAGTTTTTTGTTTGAAAAGACTTGGTTTCAATCAAGTGTTCATAATACCACTACTTTGTTATGTATTCCTTTGGGTTTTATTTCTACCGGGATACTTACGTGTCCCTTCCCTATGTCTGATTTGCATTACCATGAAATTCCTCCTTGATAAAAAAAAGGAGTATTTTAAACATGAAATTAGTAAGGAATTACATATTGGTAGTATCCCAAACACCTAACTTTCCGTGAAAACCTATACAGATTCAGTTATAAGGTAATTAAGATGAAATATCGCAAGTGTTGAGAGTTTCAACAAAGTACGGTAAGAAAAAGTTAAAAGTTGAAATATGAACTGAGCATATTAAGGGGGTAGAAAAAAACACCTTGGATATTAATCAGAGCATACCTTGACAGATGAAAAGTGAATAATGTCCCCAACAGATGCAGCAAGAGGAAGATCGCCGATTTGTTGAGCAAATAAATGCACGGGAATCCCGAACTCATATGACTCATCAATTATTTTCAGCTTACAGATATAATCTGCAAAGAAACCATAAATTCTAGCCGATCAAAATAAGTTTACAACAATAAACGATCAAGAACGTCAGTAAAAAAGAGAAGAATCATTCCCGAAAAGAATCATATTCCGCATATCTACAAATTTCATAGAAGGATTGTAAACAGTAAGGAAAAAATGGTTTCATCACAGCCAGTCACAGTCACATTTGAACTCAAGCTTCGGATCTCGATATATTGCCGAGCAAACAAAACAAAAAAAAAGAGTAAAGAAATGGCGGTACCTACCGGTGCCTCTGGTTTTCTGGGGCGGACTGAGGTCGACAATGACGGCAATTATGTTAATGTTCTGATTAATGCAAGCAATGGCGTCCTTTATCTTAAGAAACTTGTAATCACCCATCTTCCCTTCTCTCTCTGCAATTTGTTAAGAAGTTTGAACGTCAACTTTTTTTCAGGCTAGGGTTGAGTATAGGGAAAAAGAGGCAAAATTTATTTTTTAAAGGGTATTTTTTTATTAAAAAAAAAGACCTACTAAAATAATTTTAAAAAAAAAACGCAACTCTCCATTTGGCCATTGAACTTACCCACTGCCCTCTTCTTAATATACCCCTGCTTTTTCACATTAGTCTTGAACTTTATTTAAATTTTGCTTTATATTATTTTTTAGGGTAAAGTATAGTAATAGTCACTGAACATTTCTGAAGCTTGCATTTAGGTCCCCCAACATTTAAAACTTGCAATACAGTCCCCCAACATTTATTCCGTTTGCAATATGGTCCCCAACTTAAACCACAGTTAGAAAATTATGATAAATTATATAAACGGTCATTGAACTTTTCAGTCACTTGAATTTAGGTCCCCCAACTTTTAAAACTTGCAAAACAGTCATCAATTTCATTCTAAACCCCAATTTCCAAAGTAATTCAATTTTATTCTAAACCCTAAATTCTAAAATACTTCAATTAAATTCTAAAATACTTCAATTTAAGGTAATATAGGATTGAAGAAAGAGTTCAAGGCACAGACACAATGAATAAAAAATATATTTATAAATGTATATTATATTTAGATGTATAAATAAAAATATTCATATATTAATGTATGAATCAGTTTATTTTTTGAATATTTTATTTTTAATAAGAAATTAAAATTATTATTATAGAAATACTCAACTTAAGATTATATATAATCATGAATTATAAATATGAAAATATAATTATTAAATTTAGTTTAAAATATATAAATCTTAAATTTATTCTTTTAAAATATTGTATCAACTAATATTTAAAAAATATATTAAATCTATCAACAATTTATCAAATAATATTTTTTATTGTAAAAATATAATATTTTCCCTCATTTATTGCTTTCAAATTTTTTGCCGAAGTTCAAATCTCATTATTTCCATTTGCATTATATTCTTTTTTTTCTGGCATTGATCATACTATTAGTATATGTATTATTGTATATCTCTGAACACAAACGATGGTGTTAGCTTAGTGGCTCCACCCTGTATCTTTCATTTGCGTGACTCAGGTTTGAGTTTGCCCAAGACCCAAATTTTACTTCTTTGTAACTTAATTTTCTTCTAATAGGAGGTGACATGTGTCACCAATAACACATATCATGATCATGTGTTAACCATGTCAGATCCTGATTAAATGATTAATTTATTAAATTTTATTTAATTTAGGACCAAATGATAGCATATATAAATAATTAGGTGGTACATGTGTCACCAATGACACGTGTCATGATCATGTGCTAACACATGTCAGATCCTAATAATGATTAATTTTATTAAATTTTATTTATTTAGGACCAAATTGATTATATAAATAATAAAGACTGAATGTATATAATACCATTCCTTTTAACTGCCACATCATCATTTTTTATCAATTGGTAACGACTAGTGGCTTAGTTTATATCCTAACTACTTTTTTTAATTAAAAAATTTCTTCAACAGATAAGAATTATACTATTATATTTATATAAAAAATACGTATCACATGAAATAAGATGAAATTAAATAATAATAAATTTGACATAATTGAATTTAATTTAAGTATTTTGGAATTTAGGGTTTAGAATAAAATTGAATTACTTGGAAATTGGGGTTTAGAATGAAATTGATGACTGTTTTGCAAGTTTTAAAAGTTGGGGGACCTAAATTCAAGTGACTGAAAAGTTCAATGACCATTTATATAATTTATCCTAATTTTCTAACTGTGGTTTAAGTTGGAGACCATATTGCAAACGGAATAAATGTTGGGGGGACTGTATTGCAAGTTTTAAATGTTGGGGGACCTAAATGCAAGCTTCAGAAATGTTCAGTGACCATTACTATACTTTACCCTATTTTTTATTGTTACTTCAAATCAATCATTCTTACTTCGAATCTCGAGAGATACCTCCAAAGACTAGTGATGTACCTTTACCACTGCGAATTAGAGAGGCAGTTGCAACGGGTCTCGGGGCAGCTGCTGCTCGTGCCAAGTTATTAGCTCTGCAGGAAGAGAGGGAGATTGAACATTTAGTCGCAACCATAATTGAAGCACAAGTGGGTTGAAGTTCTCTGTTCCACTTTCACTCGATGTTTATCATAAAGCTATTCGAATTATCCATAACCCATGCATAATATTTGTCCTTTACTTGAATATAGTTAAAGAAGTTGCAATCTAAAGTCAAGCATTGCGATGATGCGGAGCTGCTAATGGAGGAGTAGGGCGCAATCGAGGAACTCAAAGAGCACATCCTCTGAGAGCGGATTAATAATACCGGTACGTCTAAATTGTTGGAACCCAGTTCTGTACGACCACAAACCGGCAACATAAGTTAACGTGTTCTAGGTCAGTGTAGTGATGCAATGGATGCCGTTAATATCAGCGTTTAGGATTTTGAGTTGATGCTTTTGCTTTTGTTTATTATAGTTAAAACCTCTATGCATGCAATTATATATTTTACTTTATTGTTGGTAGGTCAGCTCTATCTCTCATCTCTATTCTACAGTTATTTTTATCTCTACTCTAAAGATGAAACAATAATTCATCTCCAGCGCTATCTCTGCATTATCAACAACTCTACTTTATTCGCAATATTTAACTATTATAATATTGATTTTACAAATATAAAATAAAACATATACATTTCTAAAAAAATATCAAGGTAAAAAAATATAATAAGAGAAAATAATTTAAAAAAGAAAATGAAATTAAAAAGAAAAAAAATTGTTTTTATAATCAACTTGAATATATTATATTATGTTTAATTTAAATATATTTTTATCTATATTGCAATTTAATCAACTTGAATATATTATATTATGTTTAATTTTTATTTTATTGTGTAGAAATTATAATTAAAAAGATAAAAGATATAATAAGAGAAAATAATTTAAAAAAGAAAATGAAATTAAAAAGAAAAAAAACCAAAAATCATGGAAAAAAAATTGTAGCGTTGCTACAGTAGCAACGCTACATATAGCATCCAGCTCCAATTGCTCTTCAGAGTAAAGATACATCTGGCGCAGGGCTGGAAACTCTACGGTGCTTCTCCAATTCCACTCCACCGCAGTGCTGGAGTTGCTCTTAGTAGGAATTAAAGGCAATTAAATAACACAGCATTTGTAACATTTGCATGATAAAGCTTCATTGTTTCAATGTTTTGGTAGAAGCTAAAAGTAGATTTGCGTTGTTTCAGTGCTTTCTTTGTTTATAATAATATTACAAACTAAAACATTAATTAATATGAGCTAGTTTGTATTATTATTATTGCAAGACAATGGAACTTTAAATTAAGATAAGATGAACTTATTTGAATCAAAATCGATTATATTATGGATTTGTATACATCCAATTCAACGTATCAAAAATATAAATCAAACATATTTTTAATGTCACAATGGAAACTTTAAGCTACGGTCATCCCGCATAAAAATAAAAAAATATTAAGCTTTAGTTACTTTTATATATAGCTTTCATAAGTGTTTAGAAAAAATTAATGTCAACATTTATTAATAAAAATAAGTTAGATTTTAATTAATTTTTTAAGTTTTGAAATGAGAGTAAGAGTTTAATTAAAAAAATGGTAAAATTATAAATATATATATATATGTAATAAATTATATATTTTTTTAAAGATACATTCAATCATAATTAGACATATATCATGTTGAAAAAGAAAAAATCAATACCGTGGTATATCATTCTTATTTTCTCATTTCCAAAATGTAATATGAGTTAAATCATTTTTTTAAAGAAGGACCAATTTGTTTAATTTTAAAATTGAGAAAGAAACTTAAAGATGTTTAAAATGTTTAAGTCAATTAGCTATAAAATATTTAAGTCAATTTGCTATATTAAAAGAGGTCAATTATTTATAGAATATTGAAGTCAATTATAAATTTAATATTTTGATTATTTAGAGAATTGAATGAGTTAATTAATATACCATTTTGCATTTTGTTTTTAAGCTAACTGGATTGAAACTTTATATTTTTCACATATGGATATTACTGCTTGGAGAGTTGAACACCGACTGGATTATTGCAAATATAATCATCTCATTGCCAATCATCACAACATGTACTCAAAAAGATCCATAAACTTGTACCGTTTAACATTCCCCGCAAACAAATTTCAAATAAATGTAGGGTCGAATATTGGAATGCGAGATTTTATTAGCATACGATGAAGTGCACAAGTTTCTATTTGCCCTTTCCATCAGGAGAATGGCGTCTCAAAATTCCATATTTAATCATCTGTTCCCTCGCCAACCTTTCGTATATGAAAGAGGCTCCCCGAAGATGTGGTAAAACCAGCCATGACATGAACAATAGCTTCACCCAGCACCATATAGGTATCCTACAATTTCCAATTAATATAACATTAACCAATTAATATTCGGAAATATATGAATATACCATTAACTAGTTTTGTTAAGCTGTTACCACTCTAGGACCGATTCAAACACCATCTCTGTTATAGTCAGCAATGAATAAAGAATCCAATAAGCAAGCCACTGTTCATTGTCTTCCCTGTTTGGACTCTCTATTGCCATGATCGATGCATATCTAATACACAAACAACAACAAAAATCAAGAAATTAACTAAATAAACTTTTAAAATCATAAAACCCCACCATAAAAAGTCCCAACTTTTTTTTCTTACAATGGATACAGCAACATCACCAAAGGCCTGCAAACATCATAAGGTAGCTTCAATTCATAAAATGCACAATATCAAGAGAAGGGTATTTATTTAATTACGATGAAAAGAGTGAAAAAAATACATACCCAGCTAGTGAATGAAGGGCAGTGAGCAAAGTCCAGAAACGACTCATGCTTCGACTCTTGGCTTTCAGAAAGGTGTGTGTTTGTTGTTGGTTGAAATCTAAGGCAAAAGGGGGACAGGATTTTATACACGGCCACCACGTGGGGACAGCGTACCAGGCGCCAAGAGGAGGAGCAGCGTCGGATACTTCCTTCGACGTGTGGTAAAAAATTAAGCATCATCCAGGTAGATTATTTGATCATATACTTGCTTTTAATTAATGTTTATCAATATTAAAGTGGGGGATTCAAGTGCTACCTACTTGAAGTTTAACAATTCTATCGCTATAATTTGAGTCTCATGCTTCCCTTAGTCTTCTACTAGGAGCCTCGCCATGAGTATACATATTTAGGTCTCTAACCGCAACACCAAATAATGACATAATGCAATAAGCATGATACATAACAAAACATCGAATATATATATATATATATATATATATATATACATACACACACATATCATGACATTGTCATCGATTAACATAAGCACTGGTACTAAAGTGCCTCAACACTGATACAAAAATGCATTAACAGTGATACTAAAGTGCCTTAGCATTGCTGGGATATACCTAGATATTTCACATTCATATAATTTAGACGATCATCACTTACACACACAAGTAACTCGAGTGTCCTCATCATTTTCCGAGCTGGAAACAAAGGTATAGTTCTTATGGAATCTTAACTCATAAGGTTATTATGATTAGCACACAATTTTCATTATTATCATATCGTTATTATTATAAAGCTCTTCTCTAGAGCTAATGTCTCAACACATGTAAACCAATGCCACATAAAGGCAATCGAAGTAGCTCGAATACTCGCTATCGAACTCATCATGATCAGGTGAGGTCATCCTTCACTCGACTCAATCTCACTGGTTATCTCATCTAGAATATTATGAAAGGGATTCTTACTCTTTTAGTATATTTTACCCTTAAGGCAATTATTATTCCTTGCTACCCATTTAGTATATTACTACTAGCCTCATACTTGATTCGGGGTTAGTTCATTAATAGCAACTCCCTAGTCGCTCTCATCACACTTCACATCGTTTCACCCTCGAACCTGTAACACCCCAAATTATAGGTTAGTAGTCTCGGGTCAACCTGAGAGAATTTTGGGTAAACCCAATAAGCTTTTAAGAAGCCTTGGTCAAAACAATAAGAGGGTTTGGTTTGAATTGAGCCCAATTAGGATTAAAAAGGGTATTTTCTAATTGGAGTCAAACCAATGAGGACAAAAACTGAGATTTCCCTTAAAGATTTTAAAGGTTGAATCTCTTTTATGAGAAGTGAGGTCACGTTTGAAACAAAACATAAAATTGGGAAGTTCTCTTCCACCTCTCTTTTTCCTTACCATAGTCTCTTTCCCCATTCAATTCCCTCATTCATCTTCTCTTTTGTGACCAAGCAAAGGTAAGAAATTATTTCTCAACATCCCAAGCCCGGATTAGTGAAGGTAAGAACTGAAATCATCTCATCTAGAGCTCCCAATCAAGCTCTCAACTTTAGAGTTTGACCATGATTGGTTTTAAGGAAGGCTTTGTGTTCTAGAGTTTGAGGAGAAGCTCCAACTCCTTCATAATCCTTAGAAATCTTGTTCTTACCTCCCTTCAACCCTTATATGAGTTAATAACTCATTTCCATTGTTTATTCTAGTGAAAGAAGTGGATGAAAGCTCAACGAATAAGGAAAAAGAGAATGAAGTCCTTGAGTGAGCCTTGAAGTGTTCTAGTAGCCTCTTTGAGTAAGGTAACCTACATCTAATATTTCTTTATTATCTGTAGATCAATATGTGTAATCTTTGATGCATGTATGACTATTTGAGCCTATGTATTCACTTGGGGGTTTAAAGCATGGAAAATGGGATTTGTTGTTATTCTTATGTAAAGTAATGCCTTTGATGTTCCTTTAGTGCAAATAAGCTTTAAATACCAAAGGGGGCCTTGGGGGTACTTTTAGAGATATTTGGTGTATCTTTGGCTTAAAAAACATAGCATTCTAGACCGATGGTATCGATACTGTAAGAATAGTACCGATGTTTCCAGACGAGGGAAGAAAAATTTAAAGAGTTTATGAGGAGGGTATCGATACTTCTTCAAGGAGTATCAATAATGTTCGAGTGATATTGATACTCAGGATTTTAGTATCGATACTCAAGAAACATCGAAGCTAAATTTGGTACCGATACTAAGGTAGTATCGATACCAGTATTCAAACTTCTAATTGGGTATTGATACTGAGACTATTTTTCCAAGAATCGAATGCAAATTTGGTACATATACTCGAGGAAGTATCAATACCATAAAGGGGAGTACTGATACCCAGGTAGGAGTATCAGTACCATCATGATTTTTAAGGCTGTAAGCCTAGCTTGAATTAGAATGGAGAAATTCAAAGTGATCGGTGAGGGGAGCCTTCTAATAAGATTACAAGTGAAATACCTTAATAAACCTCATAATAACATAAGTTCTTAATAAAGTAAGGTTTCATAAGACTTATGTTTGCTTGATGCTCAGGGAACGTTGTGAACACTAGAGTTACTTGTGTACGATGTTAGTGTTATTGAGTAAGGATTATCCGGATATATCCAATGTAGTGATTAGGCACCTTGAATGCTAGTTGGAAATTATCTCGATGCTATGTGACCCTGACACGACCCGAGTACTCTAGAGGAGTAGATTAGCTGGGCTTATTGAGTAAGGATTATCCGGATATATCCAATGTAGTGATTAGGCACCTTGAATGCTAGTTGGAAATTATCTCGATGCTATGTGACCCTGACACGACCCGAGTACTCTAGAGGAGTAGATTAGCTGGGCGAGGTACCAAAGCTATGTGACCCAGACTTAACCCGATGTTTAGGAAGACGTTGATGCTTTGTGACCCATGTCTTCCTAAGGTTTTAGTAAACAAAAAAGGGTGTGAGTTCCGTGAGGCTATGTGACACCCGAGCTACACCATGATGCTTGCTCTTGTTGTTGTTCCATTGTATGAAATGTTCGTTACTATACTTGTATCGTGCCTATATGTGTTGAATGCATGTAGTATAGTAGGGTTATTTGTGTGGCACTGAGCTTGTGAGCTTATGGAATGTGTTTCCATGCGCAAGTTCTTAGGTGCTAGTTTTGAGGAGCTTTTCACCAAACTTGGATTCCAAACTCGATTCTTTCTTCAGAGTAGGTCTCGAATATTATAGAAGGCATATACTATCATAGACCCTAGTTATATTTATTGAGTCATAACCCTATTTGGTACTATCATGTTTTGGAGAATTATTGTTGGGAGTTTCCCATATTTAAATACTTATATTTGTATCTCTTTTTACTTTAAATATTTTGTGATACACTTTAGGTTAAATTGGTTAATGATTTCAAAATATGGTTAGATACTTAGGTGGTTCCTACATTTAGTTATATCATAGCGTCAGGTTCAGTCAATTTTTGGACCCGTAGGTAAGAGTTGTTAGGTGTCAATGAAGTACATGCATGTAGAGTGTCAAACGTACTTAAGTGCATGGAAATTGGTGATGTTGACTCTTCTCTTTGGAAATTCGTAGGTTATGACAAATGACCCCACCCATAGTTAGGAGGGTCGAGTGGACAGTTGTGCCTCATTAACTGGAGACTCGGAGAATGAATTCGCTCCTGATTCTAATGAGATATATATCAAAGGAGAGGCCGGGATAGACGAGGTCATCTTCTTTAGAGACTTCATGTGGACGTTGAGGCAGATCACGAGAGCTCTCCCTAGGTCAGCCATTGCACCACTAGTGCTACCTCCAGTATCTTTCAGGAGTCACAGGTTGAGAGACTATGCCTCTGCAGAACGAATAACTTTTTGGGTTATAAGGTTGACAACTTTGTACTCGTAGACTAGTGGCTTCACGATACACTCTGTACGTTGTGACATCTTTATATTACCCCCGAGGGTAAGTTAGAGTGTATCACCTCTCTGTTGAAGGGTGATACCATAGATTGGTAAGAGACTGTAGAGCTGGCATTAGAGCCCGAGCGATTGACCAGTGAATTATTTTTATCGGAGTTTCAGTTGATATACATTGTAGAGTCCCACACCGACCACCTGAGAGACAAATTCATTCACCTTCCCCTGGGTGATCGCCCTGTGTTTGAGCATGAGAGTGAGTTCTTGCGCTTGAGCCGCTACGCACCAGAACTGGTTTATACTAAGGAGCACTACTATAGGAGGTTCAAGGAGGGCCTCTATATATATATCCTTACTCATTTAGCTGTCGACCAACCCAAAATGTTCACCGAGCTGACCATACAGGCTAAGGTGATTAAACGGATCCTAAGCAAGAAGGCTCGTATCGCGAGTGAGAGTGGGGAACAAAGCCACCAGACCCTAAATACTTCTAGATCATCCCATACTTTATCCAAGAGGGCCACAGACTCTTGAGGGTCGTGACGACCTTCCTCTTCTCAGTCTCAAAGATCGAGACAAGATTCAAGCCATGAACATAGATCAAAGGGTCGTTGGAGGCCATTGACTTTAATATCTAGGGCGAGCACTGAAGGATCAAACAAGAGCATGCAACCCCTGGCTTGTAAACATTGCAACTGAGTTACTCTGGGGAGTTTCATAGAGTTTATCGAGCTTGTTATGGCTATGGATCACATGAGCACCTTATCATGGATTGCCCCGAGGCAGGGAGTGTAGCATCGTCCGTGATGCAGAGGGAATCTTAATCAGCTTAGAAGGGCCGAAGATCCTTTTAGAGAGAAGGTAGTTCTGCTCCGGATAGTAGAGTCAAGGCACTGCCAAATTTGTAGCTGATCTTGAGGTTAGGTTTGCCTCCCTTTAGTAAGCAGTCAGAGCTTGGGAGGACTGCAAGGCCGCTGATGTCATCTTAGATATCTTTACAATTTCTAGTATGTTTGTTACTGCTTTATTAGATCCCGAATCGACCTATTCTTATATCTATTATGACCTCATCCAGGAGAGTGATATCCCAGCGAGGACTTAGAAGTCAATGTTTGAGTTTCGAGTCCTCTAGAGTAAGATGTGTTAGTGGACAAAGTTTACTGTAAATGCCCAGTGGAGATTCAAAGACAAGTACCGATTTGATGGAACTATCATTCCAATAGTACGATGTAATCATTGTGATGAATTGGTTATCTGAGCATGATGCAAGTTTAAGGTACAGGACTAGAAAATTCAAACTTCGTAAGTCTGATTGAAAGAAGCGAGGAGCTCAATTATACTTCGAGGATTGTTTTGGCCTTGGAGGCCCATAGGATGATAACCACAGGTTGCGAAGTATGTTTTGCTCAAGTAATGGATAATCGTGTTACGAGTCCAGAGCTCAAGGAAATTCGTGCAATGAAGGACTTTTCTGATGTGTTTCTAGAAGAGTTGATAGGTTTACCACCCAATAGAGAACTAGAGTTTGGCATCGAGGTTATGTCAGGTTCAGCTCTAGTGTTCTTTTCTCCTTACTGTATGGCACCAACGAAGCTAAATAAACTTAAGGCACAAATTCAGGACCTCCTGGAGTGAGAGTGATACAACTAATGTCATTAATATCAGAGTTTAGGATTTTCAGTTGATGCTTTTGCTTTTGTTTATTATAGTTAAAACCTCTATGCATGCAATTATATATCTTTACTTTATTGTTGTTAGTAGGAATTAAGGGCAATTAAATAACACAACATTTGTAACATTTGCATGATAAAGCTTCATTGTTTAAATGTTTTGGTAGAAGCTAAAAGTAGATTTGTGTTGTTTCAATGCATTCTTTGTTTATAATAATATTACAATTACAAACTAAAACATTAATTAATATGAGCTAGTTTGTATTATTATTATTGCAAGACAAAGGAACTTTAAATTAAGATAAGATGAACTTATTTGAATCAAAATCGATTATATTATGGATTTGTATACATCCAATTCAACGTATCAAAAATATAAATCAAACATATTTTTAACGTCATAATGGAAACGTTAAGCTACGATCAGGCGTTTTTCCCGAAAAATCACCGGTGACCGATATATTTACCGATCTAACACCGGTCAGACTATATTTCCCAATCTAACACCCTTAGTAGTAAAGCGCGCCCCCTGAACCGCGCTATATGTTGATTTGGCGCCACGTGGGGTAAGGCGCGCCCCCTGCACCACGCTATATGATGACATGGGATACATGTGGGTATAGCGCAGATCAGGGGCCACGTCTTACCTGTGTATCTGTCACATGTCAGAAAGGTGATCCCCCTGTCCCGCGCTATATGTTTAATTACCCCCATACCCTGACGCTTCACACCCCAATCCTCCCTATAAATACCTACATCCTCAATCACTTTCGTTACACCAAATTCTCTCAAATTCTCTCAAATACTCTTATATTCTCTGTTTAAGGTGTATTTTATTATATTTTTAATATTTTGTATTTAATTTAATTAAGTATTTTAATTTATTTAATATTTTACTTATATAATTTTTTTGCAGATATATAATGGAAGGCGGTCTACTTCGCTTGGATGGAAATCATATATCTCGACACTTTGTTGATACGGTAACATTTTAACGTTTTAATTTAATTTAAATTATTAGTAATAATTTGTTGATTTATTTAATACATGATTATTAGATTAAGAATTAAATTTTGTAATTATTTATTTTTAGGAGATTGACCGTGTATTAGATCCTTTTATTAGGAACCTTAAGTTAGTGATACCTAGTCGTGTCTTGCCGTATTTAGTAGAGGCTGGATTTGTTTATATAGGTAGATATTAGGGTCACTATAAGATAGAACCAGACCTTATCTCTATCTTAGTAGAGCGGTGGAGGCCGGAGACCCACATATTCCATCTTTCGTGCGGAGAGTGCACGATTACACTTGAGGATGTTGCTATGCACATGGGGCTTCCGGTGGATGGGGATGTTATATCAGGGATCGCGTAAGGTTTCTAGACTACTTTGTGCAGGGAAAATCTAGGACGTGTCTCGGAAAGTTTTAACGGTGGTCGGATACCGTTAAATTGGTTAGATGCCAATTTTCCGGAGTTGAGCGAGGACGCGTCTGAGGATGAAGTTAAAATGTATGCACGAGCATAAATACTGCAGTTGATAGGAGGGTTACTGATGCCGGACAAATCGCGTAACGAAGTTCACTGCATGTGGTTGCGACATCTTAGCGACTTTTATCTGGTCGGATCATTCAGTTGGGGCTTGGCAGTTTTGGCTTTGCTTTACAGGGGGATGTGTCGAGCCATTGACTACAGGCATAATGCTATCGACAGATGTCTCCTGCTGCTGCAGTCTTGGGCATGGTATCGATTGCCCTTTTTATGTCCCGTTGTGAAGAACCCATTCGTATTTCCACTACTCTTGATGTAATTATAAAACTGATTTCATATATTAATAAATTTATAAAGTGTATAATAAATTTTTTTCCTTGAATAGGTGGTCTACTGATAGGAAAAATCATCAAGAGCTACCTGATGATTTAGAAAAAATTAGGGTGCTAATCGATCAGAAGGCTGGCACACAGTTATGAATTTTAATGTTTAAAAATTGATTTTAGATTATAGTTATATAATTAGATTATTCTTTTGATAAAAGTTATATATATATTTGTTTTAGTTTGAATGGGTGTCATATTCTACTGATGATGTGAGGGCGGTGATCTCACCTGAGTTGAGGGGCCTATAAGATGTTTGGATGGCGATGGTCCCCTTGATCTGTTATGCGACCGTCGAGTGACACTCCACTGATCGCGTGCTCCGGCAATTTGGTTGTTTTCAACCAATTTCGGAAGCACCTCGCAATATGGACGAGTTGCATAGCACAGATAGACGCGGCAAAGACATATACAAATTGGCTGGTGAGGCATCATGAGTGGGTCGTGTTGTGGGAGGATCGACATCGGCGTCTTCCCCGTAGAGAGCCCATTTTTGATGACCTCTTGATGGTTGCTGACGGTTATTATGAGTGGTTCAACAGTAACGGGAAACCATTTCTGCTTCCCGAGGATGCACGAGGGCAGACCTTTCCGCGATGTCGACAGAGACGTTCACCGACACAACACCATCGTCCCCCGACTCGTGGACGGAGAGCATGTGCTTCCGGTTCATCCTCAGCTGCACCAGTAGGACCTTCACAGCAGCCACTGTATCTAGCGACTTACATACCGCAACCATATATGATACCGCCACCGCCTTTCCATTACCAGATTTCGTCGCCGCCGCCTTCACCTGGTTTTATGACCCCGTCGCCGCCACCGTCACATATGAACCCTCCTGGAGGCTATTATGGGTTTATGTTTGCAGATCCAACTTGGGGTTCATATACTGGTTATTTTGCGGGTTCAGCCTCATCACTCATGGCCGCAGCACAGATACCTCCTGTACAGTTTTCACACTTAGCGATGTCATGGTTTTATGAGTTGATGATGATGACAGCGAGGAGTCACAACCAGTGATACGAAGAAATCCTCCTCGAGACCGACAGCCACCGCCCTGCGAAACACATTCGCGTCGCATGCATCGATAGATTTTGTTTTTTATTATATTTGTATTTAGTATATTGGACTTTTTAATTGTAATTTTTTATTATTTCTCATTTAATACTTACTTTATTTTGTTAAATTTGTTGGACTTTTTTTAATGTATTTCAGTTAATTTTGTTTATTACCATTTAATATCAGTTATTGTAATTTGGTTATCATTTACCATTTAATACTTATTGTAAGTTTGTTGTATTTAAAATTATTTTGAAATATCAATTTGTTATTAGTTTGATAAAATTTAATGATTGTGTTCGATAACTTTCTTAAGTTTGTCACTTATTATCTCTTTTATTATAATCACATATAACGCAACGTCCAATCTCGTATTATTGTATCATTTTTTTAATCTTCGTCAGCGATTATCGAATGACATTAACTTGAAGTAAATTCAAATTAAAGTACAAGAATTATTATTTGATAAACAAATACATCATTTCCTCATCAATTGTTACTTGATGGCAACAGAAGTGGACATGTTTTTCTAGTGTGTTCTGGGTTTCTACAATGCGCACACATCTTCTGTCTTGTCTAGATCTTTCTCGAATATCCATATCACAATGAATTCGATTGGATTTTGGACGACCATGCTCCCTCAAATAAACTCGGATTTGGTACAATCGGAAGCCAATCTTGAACCTTATCAGGGTCTTTGTTATTACCTATGGGGGGAAACTCAAATTGAACCTTATCAGGGTCTTTGTTATTACCTATGGGGGGAAACTCAAATTCGTATACCTTAAAAACTTTAGATAGTAGGTATACGGGATCCACAAAATGGTTATAGTCTTCACGTGTATGCGAGCAAGCTGCTATCACATGAGAACATAGATACTTCAAAGCTTGAAAAAACTCGCAGTCGCACGTTCTGTCCCTTAGATTTACTCTTAACGACACAGCTTCAATCCCTTGAAGAGGTCGCGGCAACTCTGTGACACGAAACATTTTATGCCTTTTAGAGAAGCTTGTTACAGACATTCCATTTGATGCAAAAAAAATTCTGCAGATCTGCAACTAATCTAGGGTGATAGATATGACCGTCTTGCATCGAGGTTTGATCTTGTCCCCCGAGCTTAGCAAAAAGCGCCCCCAAACGAAAATATATAGTATTTACCAAAGCCACTACTGGTAAGTGACGTGCACCCTTTAAGGTTGAATTGATTGCCTCTGCCAAGTTGGTCGTCATATGTCCATATCGATATCCACCATCATATGCGTTCATCTACATTTCTTTATCGATGAGGCTGATGTAATCGTATCCTTCCTCGTTCTTTGCCCGTAAATCTTGAAGCATTGATTCAAACATTCGAGGAAGTAGTTCATAACCTGATCAAAAAATGTATAACTTACTAACTTGCTTTCTTTGCAAAATTAAAACGATCGAAAGAAAACAAACTACATCAGTTTCACTTACCCATGCGCACAATTAATTGACGCTCATCATTCTTCTTGTACCTTTTATGGTAGTTCGCAGCAATTTGTCGGAGACAATACCTATGTTGGACAAAGGGTGGTTGCCACATTGGACTCAAAGTCTCCATTGATGCTTTGATCCCAGCTCATCGATCTGAAATGACATATATGTTTTCCCTCGTGATAACATGTGCACGTAAATTTCGGAGGAAAAAAGCCCAAGAATCTGTATCTTCTCCTTCGACAAGAGAAAAAGCAACTGGAAGAATGTTGGGATTTCCATCTTAGACAACTTCCAATAATAAAACTTGTTTGTACTTTCCATATAAGAAAGTCCCATCGATCTGGACGACAGGCTTGTAGTATTTGACAGCATTAACGCACTGTGGGTAACTCCAATAAACCCGGTAGAATTGGCATCGATCGCGAAGAACTTGATCATTATGATATGCATAGGAGGTTTCAAAGTCCACAATTATCCCACGATTCAACGTCCGCACCAGCCTAAACCAACCTGGAAGTTCATTGTAAGATGTATCTCATTCGCCATGAAGTTTGACAATGGTATTTTGTTTTGCCAACCAAGCTTTTTTATAGGAGACATTGTACCCATATTGCGATTGTATAGTTGAAATCAACACTGCAATAGCTATATGAGAGCTTGTTTTTACCATGGGCATGATGGCTTGGCATATCATTTCAGAGCGGTTCTTCTGGTGGAGATGATGGTTCCTCCATGTGCTCCGCATTTAGGTTGAATAACTTACTACTTGTATTCCTTCCCCTTGAACTAGAAGGCATATCGACATTGAGATCGAAAAAGCTCGCAGTCAAATGCCTCCCCTGGAGCTTAAATCCATCGTGTCAAATGGAAACTGCACAGATGGTTGCGTCGATGGCATCTCCATATTAAGGTCAAACGGATTTTCAGATGAATGCCTTCCCCTTGAACTGGACGCGATGTTGCCATACGGATTGTTCGTCGACCCACCTTGGTACATATCGTAAGGAGTTGCGGATGAATGTCTCCCCATTATGGCATTAAAATCATTACACATTACTGTCGTCGGATTGTCAACTTGATCAACTTGTTCAGCCAACCCATAGTGGGAGCTTAATGATTGACCCCGAACGGCACGCACTTGAATAAAATTTGCATACATCTCAATATCGGCGTATGAATAATTACTTTAAGCTTCAACCATCATTTCAACATCATCATTGTTCAAAAGTTCGAACGCTGTATAAGTTAATGGCAACAATGATGTTGGAAATCTGTACTGCAACGACGACATTCTTCTACTACTTCCAACATGAATCTTCCTCGAAATCTTCGTTATCAGCTCCTCAAGAGTTATGTTTCTCTTCAATGATATTTTAACACGCTCATTTGATACGAAAACAACGCCGGTTTCATCTTCTCGAATTTCACCATCATAATAAACAATAGCTGAAAGCCGCGCCATTCTTTGAGTTTAAAAGTGCGACAATATTATATCTGCAAAAAAATAACTGAAATAATGCTGATTAAATAAATAATATATGAATGAAAATATAACAGAATAAAATTTTTACACATAAACATAAATAATTTAATTAATATAATTTTATATTATTACTTGTACCGCAAAACTATTTCGACGTATATTCCCGCTTTCTAATTTTACAAACACATAAATTAATTGACAACAATTAGTATAATATTTTTTCAAATAATCATAATAAACAATTATATAAGTTAAAGGTATGGTGTGGCCCCTGCCCCGCGCTATATATAATTTTGTCAGAGAATTAAAGGTAAGGCGCGGCCCCTGACCCACGCTATACCCTACGTGGCGTAAGGTGTGCTCTAGGGGTCACGTTATACCTACGTGTATTCCATATCATCATATAGCGTGGTTTAGGGGGGTGCCTTACCTCACGTGATGCCAAATCAGCATATAGCGCGGTGCAGGGGGTGCGCTTTACTGCAAAGGATGTTAGATCGGGAAATATAGTCTGACTGGTGTTAATCGGTAAATATACCGATCACCGGTGATTTTTCGAGAAAAATGCCACATCCCGCATAAAAAGTAAAAAATAAATTAAAAATATTAAGCTTTATTTACTTTTATACATAGTTTTCATAAGTGTTTAGAAAAATTAATGTCAAAATTTATTAATAAAAATAAATTAGATTTTAATTAATTTTGTTAAGTTTTGAAATGAGACTAAGAGTTTAATTAAAAAATGGTAAATTTATAAATATATATATATATATATGTAATAAATTATATTTTTTTTAAAGATACATTCAATCATAATTAGACATATATCGTGTTGAAAAAGAAAAAAATCAATACCGTGGTATGTCATTCTTATTTACTCATTTTCAACATGTAATATGAGTTAATTTTTTAAAAAGAATGACCAATTTGTTTAATTTTAAAATTGAGAAAGAATCTTAAAGATGTTTAAAATGTTTAAGTCAATTAACTATATTAAAATAAGTCAAATAGCTATAAAATATTTAAGTCAATTTGCTATATTAAAAGAGGTCAATTATTTGTAAAATATTGAAGTCAATTTGCTATATTAAAAGAGGCTCAATTATTTGTAAAATATTGAAGTCAATTTGCTATATTAAAAGAGGTCAATTATTTGTAAAATATTTAAGTCAATTTGCTATAAAATATTTAAGTCAATTTGCTATATTAACAGAGGCTCCCCGAAGTTATGGTAAAACCAGCCATGACATGATCAATATTTTATACACGGCCACCACGTGGGGACAGCGTACCAGGCGGAAAGAGGAGGAGCAGTATCGGATACTGCCTTCGACGTGTGGTAAAATATTAAGCATCATCCAGATAGATTATTTGATCATATGCATTGCATTTCTTAATACTTGCTTTTAATTAATGTTTATCAATATTAAAGTGGGGGATTCAAGTGCTACCTACTTGAAGTTTAACAATTTTATTGCTATAATTTAAGTCTCATGTTTATCAATATTCTATTGTTTTCATATGGTGACATTGTCATCGATTAACAGAAGTGCCTTAGCATTGATACTAAAGTGCCTCAGCTCTGATACAGAAATGCATTAACACTGATACTAAAATGCCTTAGCATTGCTGGGGATATATCTGGATATTTCACATGCATATACTTTAGATGATCATCACTTACACACACAAGTAATTCGGGTGTCCTCATCATTTCCCGAGCGGGAAACAAATGTATAAGTCTTATGGAATCTTAACTCATAAGGTTATTATGATTAGCACAATATTTGCATTATTATCATATTGTTATTATTATAAAGCTCTTCTCTAAAGCTAATGTATCAACACATCTCAACCAATGCCACATAAAGGCAATCGAAGTAGCTCGACTACTCGCTATTGAACTCATCATGATCAGGTGAGGTCATCCTTCACTCGTCTCAATCTCACTCGTTCTCTCATCTAGAATATTATGAAAGAGATTCTTAGTCTTTTAGTATTTTTTGCCCTTAAGGCAATTATTATTCCTTGCTACCCACTTAGTATATTTCTACTAGCCTCATACTTGATTCGGGGTTAGTTCATTAATAACAACTCCGTAGTCGCTCTCATCACACTTCACATTGGTTTACCCTCAAACCTGTAATGCCCCATATTATAGGTTAGTAGTCTCGGGTCAACCCGAGAGAATTTTGGGTAAACCTAATAAGCTTTTAAGAAGCCTTGGTCAAAATAATAAGATGGTTGGGCTTGAATTGAGCCCAATTAGGATTAAAAAATGTATTTTCTAATTGGAGTCAAACCAAGGAGGACCAAAACTAAGATTTTCCCTTCAAAGATTTTAAAGGTTGAATCTCTTTTATGAGAAGTGAGGTCACGTTTGAAACAAAACATAAAATTGGGAAGTTCTCTTCCACCTCTCTTTTTCCTTACCATTGTCTATTTTCCCCTTCAATTCCTTCATTCATCTTCTCTTTTGTGACCAAGCAAAGGTAAGAAATTTTTTCTCAACATCCAAAGCCTAAATTAGTGAAGGTAAGAACTTAAATCATCTCTTCTAGAACTCCCAATCAAGCTCTCAACCTTAGAGTTTGGCCATGGTTGGGTTTAAGGAAGGTTTTGTGTTTTAGAGCATGAGTAGAAGCTCCAACTCCTTCCTAATCCTTAGAAATCTTATTCTTACCTCCCTTCAACCCTTATAAGGACAAAGAGAATGAAGTCCTTGAGTGAGCCTTGAAGTATTCTAGCAACCTCTAAGAGTAAGGTAACCTACATCTAACCTTTCTTTATTATCTGTAGATCAACATATGTAATCGTTGATGCATGTATGAGTATTTGAGCCCACGTATTCACTTGGGGGTTTAAAGCATGAAAAATGGGATTTGTTGTTATTCTTATGTAAAGTAATGACCTTTGATGTTCCTTTAATGCAAATAAGCTTTAAATACCAAATGGGGCCTTGGGGGTTTTAGAGTGATTTGGTGTATCTTTGGCTTGAAAAACATAGCATTCTAGACCGATGGTATCGATACTGTAAGAACATTACCGATATTTCCCGTTGAGAGAAGAAAAAATTAAAGAGTTTATGAGGAGGGTATCGATACTTCTTCAAGGGGTATCAATAATGTTCGAGTGGTATCGATACTTGGAATTTTAGTATCGATACTCAAGAAACATCGAAGCTAAATTTGGTACCGATACTAAGGTAGTATCAATACCAGTATTGATACTTCCAATTTGGTATTGATACTGAGACTATTTTTCCAAGAATCGAATACGAATTTGGTTCGGATACTCGAGAAAGTATCGATACCACAAAAGGGGAGTAATGATACTGTAACATCCCAAAATAGGGCTAGTGACTAAAATGTGAATTTTGAAAACTTTGTGCTTAATTTCGAAGTAAGTTAAAAGTTTAAGGACTTAATTAGAGAATTTTGAGGTTGGATTGATTAGCAAAGTTGGAAAGATGAGAGGGTATAATTTTTATTCCATAAGGAATATTTTTATTTTCCTTTATAAAGGATGTAAACACTTGGAGTTAAGAGGAAAAGAAATAAAATTCTAGAGTCTTGGTTATCTTCTTCCTCTCGTGGCTTCAGTGGTAAGGTGAGTTGGATTCAACTTGATTGTTTCTTTAATTTTAAGGTTTATTTTGATTCTTAGAGTGATAAGAAAACTTAAGGGAAGTTTTAAATGGTTTAAAACTCAAAGATGAACAAGTTATGAGATATCAAGTAAAAAGAGTTTTTAAGTCAATTATTGAAAAAAAAGGAGTAGGTGGATTTGGAAGTTGAATTTAACTTGTCATAAGTTGAAATAAGAAATTCAAAGTGTTAGAAATGAATTTAGAACATGTTGATTTATTAGCTTGATTATTGAATTCAAGTATGTATGTGGGATATTGGATATTATGATGAGTTAAAGTGATCTAAGTTGGTTATAATAAGTGTAGTTGAACTTAAAGGACTAAAATGGGGTTATGGTAGAAGAATTAAGAAAGTTTAGTAAGAATTTCGAGTAAAATAAATGAATTCTAAGAAGGTGGTATCGGTACTGTTCATTGAGTACCGATACTTCAAAGAGAAATGAGTGATAATTGGTGCTTGGGTATCGATACTAGTTGAATGAGTATCGATACCATAAGGCAAATTTATATAATTGTTCAAGGAGTATCGATACCAAATGAGCAGTATCGATACCAAAGGAGCAGTATCGATACTGAGGGTATTGATACCAGCTAGCAAGTATCGGTACCATTTTGAAATAAGGACGGCAGAATCGAAATTGGGTATCGATACCGTGGAAAGATATCGATACTACAAGCATAGAAGTATTGGTACTTTGCTTGTAGTATCGATACTACTTGAGCTGGAATTTAGAGATTAGTGATTTGATTAACTTGCACTAATAAGAATATTTGCAAGTAATTCGAATTTCGATATTTATTGGATTGTGTATTCGTATAGATAACGATCGAGAGCAAAGTCCGGACAAGTCAACCAAGTAATAGTCATCGAGAAAGAGATAAGAGATCGACATTGACTAGTGAGGCCAGGTGAGTGCATACTAGTACTATATATGATGTTTAATGGAAATAGGACTTGCAATGAGTCTATTTCCTATCGTAGTATGCATGAATTCATAAACATAAGCATGTGTTTGATATGAGCATATGTGTTATATGTGATTATATATGTTACATGATTTGGGAGAATACATATTAATGTGATGAATCTATGTGATATGATATATATATGACCATAGGGACATAAGGAATTGTATGAACATATGATATGTGACCATATACGCTACATGATATATGTGAACATAAGAGAACAAATTATAAATATATGATATAAGTGATTTCAAGAGAAAGTGAAATAAACTATGAGATCATACAAAAGTGTTATATGAGCTATGTAATAAGAAGCTATGTGATATAAAGCTATGAGCCTATGTGATATGAATATGTAAATATGTGAAATGATAAAAGATAATGCCCATGTTATGTGAAATGAGAGCTAGAGGTATAGTTGGCATGCCAAGAGTCGAGGGTTTTACGTGATCCTTCGGGACATATATATAATCTTTTGGAACATATATGCGGTACTTCTGTACTCTTATTTGATCCATTGGAATATGTATGTGGACCTTAAGGAGTGGACCTTTGGGACAAATGTGTTATATGTGGTCATTCGGGACATATGTGTTATATGTGGTCCTTCGGGATATATGTGTTATATGTGGTCCTTCGGGAAAAATCCTATGTGCCCCTAGTAGGAATTATACGAGTTGTGGTGACAGCATAAGTGCACAACCTCTATGTACTCATATATATTTAGTTCTCACATGTGTGCATGGGTTAATAAAGAGATAACAATAAACATATTACATGTGATGTATATGCTTTTGTGATATGAAATATGTTATAGAAATTATATGATGATGTGTACATTGTTTGGTTAATAATTTTAGATACAAGAGTTTATAACTAAGAGATATGAATAATAATAATGCTAATAATGATAAGAATAATAATAAGGATAATGAAATGATATGTATATGTATGCATTTATGTATTGATGCATAATGTGTTATATAGTTTAGTATGATTACATGAAGTGTGCATGGTAGGAATTAGTAATGATATGTTATAGTTAAGTTTATTTATGCCTCACTAAGTCATCGACTTAGCGTGTGAGTATTTCACACATAGGTACCGGGAAGCAAGAAGCGAAGCTAAGAGGAGCAAGACATGTCAGCCTCTCATTTACATCAAAAAAGAGTTTTGAATCATGTGTAGTTTGTGATATTAAATATAGTTGGCATGTACTAAGAGATTTGAGTTGAATATGCTCTGATGTGTTTTGTACAACCAATTGATTTTGGATTAATGTAAAATATTCATTTTCTTGAATTGTGAATTTAAATTTTGTCAATATATAAATAAAAACTTTTGAAAAAGTCAATGTGACACCTCAGACTCGGATGCAGGTCGGATATGGGTTGGGGGTGTTATAGATACCCAGGTAGGAGTATTGGTACCATTATGATTTTTAAGGTTGTAAGCCTAGCTTGAATTAGAATGGAGAAATTCAAAGTGATCGGTGAAGGGAACCTTCTAATAAGCTTACAAGTGAAATACCTTAATAAACCTCATAATAACATAAGATCTTAATAAAGTAACATTTTATAAGACTTATGTTTGCTTGATGCTCGGGGAACGTTGTGAACACTAGAGTTACTTGTGTATGATGTTAGTGTTTTAGAGTAAGGATTATCCAGATATATCCAATGTAGTGCTTAGGCACCTTGAATACTAGTTGGACACTGTGTCAATTCTATGTGACCCTGACAGGTCCCGAGTACTCTAGAGGAGTAGAGTAGCTGGGCGACATACCAAAGCTATGTGACCTGGACTTAGCCTATTGTTTAGGGAGACGTTGATGCTTTGTGATCCATGTCTTCCTAAGGTTTTAGTAAACAAAAAGGGTGTGAGTTCCGTGAGGCTATGTGACACCCGAGCTACACCATGATGTTTACTCTTGTTGTTGTTCCAGTGTATGATATGTTCATTACTATACTTGTATCATGCCTATATGTGTTGAATGCATGTAGCATATAAGGATTATTTGTCTAGGGTTTCAAGAACAAACCCTAATTCCCTTCACATCTAGACTATTAGATCAAACACAGATCCAACGACTGATAGAAGACGACGACTAGAGGAGAAAAGATGAAACCCTAATTATTGTTGGATTATCGCACTGACCATCTCCTTGGGCTTTTGTTTGGGCTTGTAATTTGGGTTTTCCGAATAAGTTGAGCAATTCCCGTTGTGAATGGCTTTGTAACCTATTAACATATAATAAAAATATTAATATATATATAATCATTTAATGCATACTTAGTATTATATTATATTAAATTAACAATTATCGATTTTTATCAATTAATATATATATATATATATATGTATATATATATATAAATAGATAATCATAATAATAAAATAAATAATGAAAACCAAGACAAAATGTAATGTCTACAATTTCCTTGTATTGTTGTTGTATTTTTTTATAGATTCAAATTCAATATAATTAACAAACTTCTTTTAATTTAAAGATATTGATAACATAGATATTATTTTTTAACATTTATAAAAAATATTTTAATTTTAATTTTTTTGATTATTTTAACTTTTTTTATATTTTTTATATTTTGTGAAACTCTAAAATTTTCTACCAAAGTTACGAGTTGAGGTAAATTTAATTTTGATTTTTAAACATAATGCTATCAATTTATTAGTAATAGCTTTTTAAATAAAAAGTACAAAATATATCAAGAATATAAAATATTTTTACATGTAGCATTTTAATTAAAAAGTACAAAATATATCAAGAACAAAAAAAATATTTTTAGATGTAATATTGTTAAAAATGTCTAAGTTCCACTTCTTATATTAGTTAGAAATCAAAATTAAAAGAAAATAATATATATTAAAAATAAATAAAAGATACAAATAAAAAATAAAAGATAATAATATATATTAAAAATAAATAAAATATTTTTTTTTATTAATTTACAATAATAATATTATAAGTTATTCTTCTTAATTTATATAGAAAATATGAAAAATGGTAAATTAAAATTATTATTTAAAATTTTATTAATTTACATATTTTAATTTAATAATATAATAAAAACAGATTTTAACATTTGATATAGATCAATCTCAGATGTATTAGATCGATCTTAGATGTATAATATTGATAAACAAAAATTAGTCAATATATAATATTGACAGACAAATTAGTCACATTATTAATTTAAGATAGATAAAAAATTAGTCACATTGTTAATTTTGATTTTAAACGATCATTATTGAAATTTATCATATTTGCGTTAAATAAGTTTAGATTTACGAATAAAAAAAACTATTAAGTAAGCTTAAGCTTTTGATACATGTAATAATTATCTGTCAGACATCTTTTTTCCTAATATTATAGATCTAGTATTCTTTCTGACAAAGCGTGGACTTTGCGGGGTTCTGTCTGAGCTGGTGCTACGTCAAGAAAGGCGTAGATCGTCATCCGTACCTTATCTTAACTGATGCCACGTTAAGACAGGCACATATCTTCATCCGCGCCTTCGTGGGGTTTCTGACACACTTATGTAAGGCGCGGATAATGATCCGCGTCTTTCCTTTATTACTCCAACCATCCACCTCCCACATTTATGAGAAACTTGTTTACCCCCTCCCCTCTTCGTATAAATACCCCCTCCCCTCTTCCCCAAATGCAACCTCTAAACTACTCTAAAATCTCAAATTCTCTTATTTTTCCGAGTATCAATCTTTTTATTAAGAAGGTAAAATATTTTTATTGTATTATAATAAATTAATAATTTATTATTTTATTAAATTTTATTATACTATATTTTTTATTAATATTTACAGTTATAAAATGGAAGGCAGTTTGCTACGTTTAGATAAAATCATTATCCGCGCTTTACGTACGTGTGTCAAAAACCCCCCGCGATGACAATCTACGCCTGTCTTGACGTGGTGTCAGCTCGGATAAGACGCGGATGACGATATGCGGCTTTCTTGACGCTCCAGCTCGAACATAACCCCACAAAGGCACGGATGATGATATGTGCCTTGTCAAAAAGAGTGTAGATCGGTAATATTATGAAAAATGATGTCTTACAGGTAATTATTACCTACTAGTGATATTTCGATAAAAAACGTCATATGTGTGTGTGGAGGTAAGATTAGTTGTAGATTAATTTGAATAAAGTTATTTACTTTTTTAAATATATATATATATATGATCGATTAATTAGAGAATTGAAATGATTAAATGGATTATGGATAAAATGGACAAAACTTTTGAGATAATGTTCTGGAAAAAATTAATTCACGAGATAAAGCACTCTCAAGATTAATTGTTCAAATAAGGTGAAATCCACAGTGTTGGTCGTAGGTCGCCATGCCTTCCGGGCGACCTACTAGGTCGCCATGTCTTCCCCGCGAGCTACAAGAGATAGCATGTGTCATGCACGTCCCAACACGCTGGGCATCCGAGGCCATCCGACCGAGGCTATCCGAGAGCATCAGAGGCCATCCGAGAGCATCCGAGGCCATCCGAACGAGCTATGCGAGGGCATCCGAGGGCAGCCGAACGAGCTATGCGAGGGAATCCGAGGGCAGCCGAGCGAGGGTAGGTCGCCCGGAGTGCATGGCAACCTACAAGGTCGCCCGGAGTGCATGGCGACCTACAAGGTCGCCCGGAGGGCATGACGACCTATGTGTTGAGATGTGCATGTGCCATGCAACACGTTCATTCTCTCTGTTTGAGCAAGGGTAGGTCGCCCGGAGTGCATGGCGACCTACAAGGTCGCCCGGAAGGCATGGCGACCTACGGCCAACACTGTAGATTTCACTCTATTTGAGCAATTAATCTTGGGATTGCATTAGCTCGTGAATTAAATTAATTCAGAACATTATCTCGAAAGTTTTGCCGGGTAAAATGAGTTATTTTTTACGCAAGAAAAATGAACAAAAGCACCCAAGGAGTGGCTTATGTTGACTTACAAACTAAATTTTATGAATTTAAAGTTTATATTTTCTCACATATAGACGCTACTACTTTTGAGACTTGAACACTGGATTACTGCAAACATAATCAAAGCTTCTTCTTCTTCTTTTTTCATAATAATCGCATTGCTAATCACTACTACATGTACTCAAAGGTCTAAAACCCATAAACTTGTGCAGAAGCTAACCATATACAACCAGTATCAAAGCTTGAAGTATGAAGCAACCAAAGCAACGCAAGATCCACCAGCTCTACCCTTTTTTCCTCAGGAAGCCTCTTGCTCCCCCTGCAACTCCATATAAACAAATTCCGAATAAATAAATGTCCGATACAAATATCGAATATACATATCAGGTTCTGTTAACATACTTTCTTTGGGGCCATGAAGTGCGCAAATTTCTTCTTGGCCTTCCCATCAGGATGACGGCCTCTCAAAATCCCATATTTAACAATCTGTTCCCTCACAAACCTTTCGTATATGAAAGTGGCTCCCTTGAACTGTGGTAAAACCAGCCATGCTATGAACAACAGCTTCACCGAGTACCAAATAGGTATCCTACAGTTTCCAATTATATAATATTAACCAATTAAATTGAATAAAAATATAATGTTAACAAATTTTTTCAAGCTGTTACCACTCTAAGACTGATTCAAACAACATCTCTGTTAAAGTCAGAAATGAATATAGAATCCAATAAGCAAGCCATTGTTCATCGTCTTCCTTTCCTGGACTCTCTATTGCTATAACCGATGCATATCTAATACACAAACAAAAATTAACTAAAGAAATGTTTAAAATGATAAAAACCAACAAAAAAAAATTCCATCCTTTTTCTTACAATGGATACAGCAACATCACCACAGGCCTGCAAACATCATAGGACAGTTTCAATTCATCAAATGAAAAACATCAAGAAATGGGTATTTAATTACTATGGAAAGAGTGAAAAAATATACCCGGCTAATGAATGAAGGCCTGTGAGCAAAGTCCAGAAACGACTCATAGCTTTCAAAGAACTGATACAAGTGTGTGAAGTTATAATAAAGATGGTAACGATGAGAGAACAGTTGTTTTTGTTGTCGGTTGAAATCTAAGGCGAAAGTGAGACAGGTTTTTATAGACAGACAGCATGTGGGGACAGAGTACCAGGTGGCAAGAAGAGGAGCAGTATCTGATTCTGCCTTGGACGTGTAGAAGTTGATTAAGCACCGTCCAAATTGATAGATTATATATGATCATTGATCTACGATCCAATTAAAACTATTTTTTTTTTGTTGCTTTGCATTTCTTAATCAAATGTTTATTGGGTTTATCAAAATTAAAGTGGGGGGGGGGGGTTAAAGGTCGGTGACAGACCACATGGAACCTAACGTATGAGGGCAGGTTTTTGTCTCTTTTTGTTTCTTCCTCCTTTCTTCGACTTGGAGAATCTCAGTCACGCTATTCCATATTGGTTTATGTCTTGGGGTTTTCGATGCCTGCAGGTGCAAGCGTAGACTAATAGATTGTTTCATTTCTGGGCAACTGTCTCTTTTGTTTAATGTTATTTTTAAACGAATTATCATATTTAGAGTAACTTAGTTTTTGCATGAACAAGTTTTGCGACCCTCATACTCCACAGACAGCAATATATCCATGATTAGATCTTTGATAGTTGCATATGATCTACTAAACTAAAATTTAGAATCTAGTCATATTAACTTATGAGTAATTATAATTATTTTATGTCTAATATCACTATAAAAATCTCACAATCATCTCTCGACACACTCATTCTTTACCTCCTTGTATCTTCACTTTTTTACTCAGACATATTACCACGACTCACGGTGGAATTTACTATTAGCTTCTTTTTTTTCACTATAGTAATTATGACATTATGAAAGAAAATCACCAAAACTTATTTACGAAATCCAACAGCCCATTATTATTGCAGGGAATACAAAATTGGAGATATTACCGAAATATCACCATGACACGTAATAATTACCTATCAGACATCATTTCTATTAATTTTATCGATCTAGCACCCTTTCTGACAAGGTGTAGATCGTCATCCGAGCCTTTTCGGGGTTTCGTCTGAGGTGGCGCCACATCATGAAAGGCGTGGATGAGCATCCGTGCCTTATCCGAGTTGGTGCCATGTAATGACAGGCGCGGATCGCCATCCGCGCCTTTCTAAGGTTTCTAACACGCTCCAGTAAAGTGCAGATCACCATCCGCACTTTCCATTATCGGTTCCACCCGAAGAGCTCGGCCTTTAAACTCTTCTCTCACCTATAAATAACACATCTATGCAAACATCACCACATCAATTCCTTCTATTTTTGCTTCACAAATTCTTTCGATTTTTTGTTATAAGGTAAAATTATTTTTATTGTATTATATTTATGTTATATATGATTATTTGAAAATAATTTATTGTACTAATTATTTCGTATTATTTTTTGTGGTTGTAAAATTAAAGTGGGATTATAACTCGAGACATTTTTGCCGATACTGTTACAATATAAAATTATATTATTTAAATTATTGTGAAATTTTTTAATTTTTTATTAGTTTATATTTTAATTCATGTACTATTATTTAATTAGGCGTATTTTAGCTATTTTTTACAGATATAAGAATCTCAATCTTTCAAAATCTCATAATGACGTGTATTTCAGCTATTGTTTACTATGATGGAGAAATTTGGGAAGATGAAATCGGCGTCATCTTCGCATCAAATCATTCTATCAGAATATTCTTCAAGAGAAACATAACTCTTGAGGAGCTGATAACGAAAATTTCAAGGAAGGTTTATATTGGAAGTACTAGAAGATTGTCCTCACTTCAGTACAGATTTTCAACCGTAATATTTTTGTTAACTTATACAGTGTTCGAACTATCCAACGATGACGATATTGCTATGATGGTTGATTCTCAAAATAATTATTCAGACGTCGATACAGAGATGTATGCGAAATTTATTGAAGTGTGTGTTATTTGTGGTATGTCATTAGCTCCCACTATAGGATGAATCAACAAGTTGATCAAGTTGACAGCCTAACTTAAGTAATATGTAATGATTTTAACTCGTTAATGGGAAATTCACATCATGATGTCATCCCATCAAGTTCAATGGGGAGACATTCATCTACAATTTCTTACGATCTGTATCGAGGTGGCTCCACAAACAATACATATGGAAATATCACATCCAATTCAAGGGGAAGACATTCATCTGCCAATTGCTTTGACCTGAATATGGAGATGCCCTTGACGCATCAATCTGTGCAGTACCCATTTGACATGATACCTTCAAGCTCCAAGGGGAGACATTCAACTACGAGCTTCTTTGACCTTAATGTCGAGATGCCTTCAAGTTCAAGGGGAAGGTATGCAACTACCAGCTTGTTCGACCTAAATGTTGACATCGTGAAGGAACCCTCATCTCCACCAGAATAACTTCTTCATGAGCCATGTATGGATGGTGCTGAGATCGTTCAGCCAGAATCACCGCATTTCAACATAGACTCCAATGATGATGATGTAGATGAAGTTCCCACAAATACGGTACATACTGAACCTCCAGCACATATGTATGAAGCTGACTATAGTGTAATGTACAGCCTAAAATTTATGAATATGTCTAATGTCGGTGACTACAGATTTAACTTATCAATCAATGATGGTGATTTATATAAAGGAATAAATTTTTCATGCAAAGAATAAGAGATGATGGTAATTAAGAATTACAACATTCATAATTCTGTTCAGTCCAGAGTCGACTGCTCTACCACCGAAAAGTATGTTTGCCACTATTTTCAACGTGATAACGAATGTAATTGGATGGTTAGCCTATTGAAGAGGAAGAGAATAAACAATATATGGGAACTAATGATATACAAAGGTCCTCACACATGATGTATTGGAGGGATCAACCAGGATCATTCCAACTTGGACTCCGACATTATCTGCCAAGTCATCATGCTCATGGTAAAAGCAAGCTCTCATATAGCTATTGTTGTGTTGATTTCAGTTATACAATCGCAGTATGGGTATACTGTCTCATACAGAAAATCATGGAAGGCAAAATAGAATGCCATTAAAAAATTCACGGAGAATGGGATACATCTTACAACGAACTACCAAGTTGGTTTAGGGTAGTGCGCAGATTGAATCCTGGGACAATTATCGACTTTAAAACTTGCCATGCATACCACAATGATTGAGTGTTTCGCAATTGATGCCAATTCTACCGGTTTTTTGGACCTACTTACAGTACATTAATGCTGTTAAATATTGCAAGCCCGTGGTGCAAATCGACAGGACATTCTTGTATGAGAAATACAAGCAAGTTTTACTATTGGCAGTTGTACAATATGGTAATCGCAACATACTTCCAGTTGTTTTTGCCCTTTTTAAAGGAGAAGATACAAATTATTGGGTTTTTTCCTCAGAAAATTACGCTTACATGTTATCACAAGGGAAAAATTTTGTGCCATTTTAGATCACGGAGCTGGGATCATAGCAGCAATGGATTTTTTAAGTCCAATGTGACAACCACCATATGTCCAACATCGGTACTATATCCGACACATTGCTGTAAACTATCATGGAAGGTTCAAGAAGAATGATGAGCGCCAATTACTTGTGTGCATGGGTATGTCAAAATACTATTTTTTATTTCTCAATCATTTTCATTTTTTATGGAAACAAAGTTAGTAAGATCTACATTTGATGCTTAGGTTACGAACTACTACCTGAAACATTTGAGTCCATACTTTAAGAGTTGCGAGGAAATAACGAGGAATGATACGATTATATCAGCCTCATCAACAAAGAAATGTGGACAAATACATATGATGATAGATATCGATATGGACACATGACGACCAACTTGGTTGAGGCTATCAATTCGACCTTAATGGGGGCACACCATTTACCAGTAACGACTTTGGAAAAAACAACATATTTTCGTTTGGGATCGTTTTTTTCCAAGCTTAGGGGATAAGCTCAAACTTGGATGCAAAACGGTCATGTTTATCACCCAAGATTAGTTACAGATTTACAAAAAAGAATTATTGCGTCAAATGAAATGTTTGTATCAAGCTTCTTCTCTATAACCCATGAATTATTTTGTGTCACAGAGATTCCGCGACCTTTTCAAGGGATTCAAGCTAACTCATTCAGAGTTAATCTACGAGACAGATTGTGCGACGGTGGGGTTTTTTCAAGCTATTAAGTATCCATGCTCTCATGTCATAGCAGTCAAGACTATAACCATTTTGTGGATCTCGTATACCGACTTTCAGAAGTGTTTAAGGTATATGAATTTGAGTTCCCCCCATAGGTAATGAGAAATACCCTAATAAGATTCAGAATTGGCTTCCGATTATACCAGATCCTTCCTTATTGAGGGAGCTCAATCGTCCAAAATCTACTCGAATTCATTATGATATGGATATTCGAGAGACGTCCAAAGAAAAAAAATGTGGGCATTGTAGAAACCTAAGACACAATAAGAAAAAATGTCAATCTCTTTTGTCATCAAGTAACCGGTGATGTTGTACTTGATGTAGTTGTTGTTTATGAAATCTAAGTTTCTGTTATTTAATTTTTATTTACTTTCAGTTACTGTTATTTTAACACATCCGATTAATTAAACAAGAAAACAATACAACAAAAAAATTAAAAAAACTAAATAATAAAAATATTCGAACAATTAAGTAATAAAAAATTAAGAAACGAAATAAATAAAAAGTAAATAATTAAATAAAAAGTATAATTGTTGGTAAAAAAATTAAATAAAAAAATAATGAAGTGTATGACTCTATCAATGCATGCATCTTAAATGTGTTCTGCAGGGTGGTGTTGTCTGTGTCGAGGATGATTTCTTCGTATAACTTGTTCTGACTCCTCACTCTCATCATCATCACCCATCATCATCAATAGCAGATACATTTTGTTGATGAGAGACGAATGACGATGTAGCACCTCCATAGAATAAATACCATGGAGGTATATGACTGACTATCCCACCTCTCATTGAAAACTGTGAAAATTACGAAAAGACCGACATCGATAAGTGTAAAAAATGTACAGAAGGTGTATGTGCATGCGGTGAAGCTTCACATGCCACATAACCAGCATATGAACCCTAAGTTAGATCTGTAAACATGCAACTATAATATCCGCCATGAGGGGTCATATAACTCTACGACGGTGGCGGCATATGGTATGGAAGTGGTGGCGTCTGACCTAGCTGCAGTGGCACATGAAATGGTTGTGGTGCCATCTGATATGGTTGTGGTGCCATTTGAAATGGTTGCGGAATGTCCAGCGATGTAGACGGTGGCTGTTGTGAAGGTTCTGATGCTGCATCTAAGGACGAGCCGAAAGCGTCTGCTCTCCATTCACGAGTCGGGGGATGATGATGCTATGACGGTGGGTGTCTTTGTCGACTTCGATGAATGCTCCCGCCTCTTGCTTCCTCGGAAAGTAGGAACGGTTTCCCGTTTATATTGAACCACTCATAATAGTCATCTAAAACCGAGTAATGATCCACATAAATGGGTTATGTATGGGGAATGCGTCCATGTCGATCCTTCCATATCATTACCCACTTATAGTGCTTCAGCAGCCAACCGACTTCTTTTTTGCCTCGTCTATCGATGATATGCAAATTGTCAAGATTCTTAGGTGCTTCCGAAATAAATTATACAAAACCAAATTGGTAGAACACACAATCAGTGGGATGCCACCCGGCAATAGCATAATATATCAGATGGACCACCGCCATCCAGACATCTAATTGGTCTCTTAAGTGATGTGGGATGCAAATCCTCATCTCTTCAGTACAATTAGGAGCCCATTGAAACAAAAACAAATATATATAATTCTTATCAAAATATAATAATCTAATTATATAATGATAATTAAAAGTACATTTTGTTATTTAAATACATATCTCTGTGCCAGCATTCTGATCATTTAGTAGCTTAATTTCTTTCAATTCATCAGGTAAATCCCGATGATATTTTCTTGCACTTGACCACCTATTCAATGAAATAATTTTTATTATATACTTAATAAAATTATTAATATACGAAATCAATATTGTAATTATCTCAATAATAGAGGAAATACCAACAGGTTTTTTACCACCGAACATAAAAAGGGTATGCAATATCACGCCCAAGACTAGAGCAGAAAGAGACATCTGCCGATAGCATTTTTCTATAGTCAGTAACTCGGCACATTTCCCTATACAAAAATGCTAAAATTACGGAGCTCCAACTCAATGTGTCAGCATAATGAAAATCTGTGTGGTAACACAACCACATACAATGAACTTAGTTACGCGATTTGTCTAGCATCAGGAGCCCTCCTATGAGCTGTAGTATGCAAGCCCATACATACATTTTAACATGCTCATCGGAGGCGTCGCCACTCAAATGCTTAAAAGTTGTATCTAATCAATTTAATGAAATTCGACCACTGTTGAAATTAGGTGGGACACCTCTAAGATACTCCTCGACAATGAATGTCAGTCACCATGCGCCACCCCATAAATCACATCTCTATCTACCGGAAGCCCCAAATGCATGGAAACATCATCCAGCGTAATTGTGCACTCTCCATATGGAAGATAAAATGTGTGTGTCTTTGGTATCCACCACTCAACTAATGCAAAAATAAGGTTAAATTCAATATTACAATGCCCTTTATATTTTTCTACGTAACTGAATCTAGCCTCAACTAAATAAGGTCATACACTGGTAGATATCTCTAACTTAGAATTACGAATGAATAGATCTAATATATGTTATCTCTCCTTAATTAATAACTATTATAGAAATTAAAATATAAATTAATACTAAACAAATTAAATAAATAAGATATTAACAATAATTAAAATTAAAATAAAATTTAAAATTGTTATTGTATTAGCTAAATGTTTCGATATATGATGTTCATCTAAACGTAGCAAACCGCCTTCTATTTTATAACTGTAAAATTAATAAAAAAAAATTAATATAATAAAATTTAATAAAATAATAATTTATTAATTTATTATAATATAATAAAATATTTTACCTTTTAAATATAATTTCAGTTTTGAGAGAATATGAATGGATTTGTGTTTGAAAGGGGGTTTAACTGTAAAATGTTTCAATATATGATGTTTATCTAAACGTAGTAAATCCATACATTCTTGATGCGTGTCATAAATCTTAAAAAAATACGGATGGAGATCCGTGCTTGTCATTATGTGACGTCAGCTCGTATAAGGCTCGAATGCCCGTTCACGCCTTTCATGATCTGATCTCAGTTCGGACGAAACCCCAGAAAGTCACAGATGACGATCCGCAACTTATAGAAAATATGCTATAGTGATAAAATTAAAAAAAAAAAAAAGGTGACTAACAGATAATTTATCAGAGTAATATTTCGGTAAAATTGCCTACAAAATTTTTGAAATTTACATCTTTAAATAATATAAAAAGTACAAGATATATCTGTTTTTTAATAATAGTACACAGCCATTAGGCAGAACTTACACAGTAAAATGAAGGGGAGTATGCCGAGGAACAAGAAGACTAGATGTTCTTTTCTATTTCTTTATCCCCACAATGCCCTTGAATCCTTCATCTTTTTACATTAGAGTGCAAGCATTAGGGTTCTCGTCACTGAACATCTGAGGCGGATATCCATACAACTCCGTAACATGCCTTGGCGGGTAGTAATAATATTCATTCTTCTTCACTTCCACCGCAACTTTATTCTCCTCCGTCGAAACCGGCGCTTCTTCAACGGCTGCTGCTTTGGCTTCCATGCTTTGATCACCTCCGTCCTTTTTATCTTTGATCTCCTCTTCACCGCCTTTTCTCTCTTTCTTCTTGTCTTGTTGGGCTTTTTCTTTTCCTCCGTCGTCCTTGCTTGTCTCTGGCGGATCTTGCTTCGTTATCGCCGCCTGCTTCCCGGTTCTTTTATACTCGTACGCCACCAGTTCCGGTGGTTCGAACACTCCCTTCACCGTCACCTCGGAATTCTTAAGATCCGCTTCAGCTGATTCCACGCCTGAAAAATAACACTTCTTCGTATTAAAAGTTCAATTAATTACGATTCATAACTACATAGAATCTTTAAATGGACCAACCTTTCATTCTTTGAATACGTTTCTCGATTTCCTGAGCACAAGCTTCACAATGCATATGAACTTTCAGAACCATCGTGATCGGTACCGGCTGCGCAATTCATCGCCGAGGAAAAAGAAGAAGAAAAAAAAAATCCGAACTTTGTCAGATTCCGGAATGAGGAAACATAATATTTTGTTATCAAGTTGATTTATGAAAGAGACTGACCTCTTCTTCTTCTCTTCAGGCTTAGGTTTCTCTTTTTCCCCTGGTTTATTCTCCTCCGGCGTCGGTGGTTTCGGAACCGGTGAAAGAAGCTCCACTCTCCGGTGACTCTTCCTTTGAACTC
Source organism: Hibiscus syriacus (assembly GCF_006381635.1). Classification (NCBI taxonomy): domain Eukaryota; kingdom Viridiplantae; phylum Streptophyta; class Magnoliopsida; order Malvales; family Malvaceae; genus Hibiscus; species Hibiscus syriacus. The sequence continues at coordinate 969,543 of NW_024062606.1, forward strand.
TCTCGAGAACTTTCAAAGGATCAGCCTTCTCTCCTTTTACAACCACTTTGTTACTCTTACAATCAGTCATTACATCTTCAACCCCTACAAATCACAAAAAAAAATGCATTAATTTAATCAAAATCGAAATCAAATAAACAAAACCGAAGCTAAAGTGGTTTTGTTTTATGTTTAAAACCTTGAAAGCACTTGAGACACCGACGAACTTTCCGAGCACACCCTTCGCAATGCATGAAAACCTTCAAAACAATCTCTTGCGGCGGCGGCGTCCCCTCCTCCGTTTCTTCTTTCGACTCTTCTCCTTTCTTTTCCTCTGCTGGCTTTTCACCATCTTTCTCCTCTGCAGGTTTCTTTTCTTCCTGTTAGACAAATGAAATCCCAGAACAGAAATAAGATTCAAGTAAACATGTATATTAAAACTGGAAGATAATGGAGAATGTTTTAAGATCATTACCTCCACCATTGATGAGAGCTTGGTGTTTAAGAGACTTGGGTTTTTTATTTTTTGTGGGGTTCTTCACTGAGGTTTCTGAGAAGATTAAAACCATGTGAAACTAAACAGAAGGTGGGGGATTTTATCATATCATTGATCATATCACCATCAAAAGGATGGATGGTGAGAATATATCATCATCAAAAGGGTTTTGTTTGTCGATGATAAGGGCCGTACTAATCATAGGATGTAAAGAGGATCAAGTGTGGATCGTGTCTGTGAACAGCCTAACATGTGATGGTGAAATTATTTGAATGACCATGGCATGTGATCATGTTTTTGGTTCCACTTATACGTGCTCAATGAGTTGAGCATTTCATCGGTAGTTCATATTTAATTTGGTTAAAATTTGATAAAAGTTCGATTCGGGTTTACTTAATTTAAATTTGAGTTCGTTTAGACTTTGAAATTGTTTCATACTAACTCTTTTGATAATTTTTTGGTTAAATTTATTAATTTATGATTATATTAAGCTCTATATAGTATTAGTGTATTTTACATATACTAATAATATGCCATATGATTCAAAATGTTGTTTTTCTGTTGCCACTGAAATTTGTTGCATGGTTTAAGAGGCTAAACTTCATATTAATGCTTACAATCAACTAATTTATTTCATGATTATAACTCGGCATTGCCATGTAATTTTCAACTTATTTTCCTCATCTTGTTCACCCCAAGACATGAAATTTAAATTAGGTCCTAATCACTTGTAAAAAAAACATGAAATTTAAATTAGGTCCTAATCAACTTGATAAAAAAGTAAAACTCGAGGAGAAAAAATGGCATTAGACCTTAAAACTGTAGAATGAGGATGCATGCTCAATTACATGCAAACTACATCAATTGTAAATGTTTCATATTCAAGCACAAACAGGTGAGTAAATATATAACTAGAAACATTGATGTTCAAACAGATCACTAAAATTAAACATGGAAAAAGCAGTTAAATTCAGAATTGCGTTCATCAATATTCTTCGCGTATTGATCTCGATACACCAAAGCTCCCCATTGAGACGATGACAACAATGAACAGAGTTAAAGTAATGGCAATAAAGACCTTGACGACATTCAATCTCCCCCTTCCACTTCCTAAATATCATTTTCCACCATTGTTGCTATCTCGGTCCCAGATCCTCTCTGCAGAGTATCAGCAGCACACAGAGAAGAAGAAGATGATGATGGTGAATAAGCGCAACGGGGATACGAAGGGGACAAATGTTCTGTCCTCGGCAGCCAGTTTTCATCCTCGTTATCATCAGATTCGTAAGAGAAAACCGATCAACTTCACTCTCTTCAACACAAATCAATCTCCAACCCACTGCATGGGAAACCCACTTTCGTTTCATCGTCGTCCTTGAAAAGTCGCCTTCCTTTCAACTTACCGCCCTCGATGGCCGCTCTTCTGTCTCGGAGTATCTCTTCCACTGCCAAGTCATTGGTCCTCACTTTCCATGCTGCTTCCTCGAATGGTGAAGACATAAGTTTTGTGGGGAAGTTTTCGTCGAGCAATTAGAGGGTTTTGATTGTTTTAGACGAGTCCGTCCAAGTTCTATAAAGTGTTTTCTTGGGTCTTTTCTTTGTGAGTCCCATTGATGTTCCAAGTTCTTTAAAAGAAGTAGAAGATTTTGGTCTTCGGTTTGTTCTTCATCATCTGCACAAGGTCCTTCCATGGTAGGGTCTCTTCTTTTTTAACTTTCGATCATTACTCTGCGCACTTTGTGGGGACTTCGAATAAATGGATTAGAGACGTCGGTTTGAATGTGATTAGTGATGAGATTATTGTGGGACAAAAAACTACCCACGTTCTGGTTTATCATCATTTTGAATTTTAACCCTTTTATCATTTGAGGGCGCTGTCGAGAACTAATATTTGTTTAGAAGAAAATATAAAATTTTGTAGGGGCTGTCGAGCACTAATGTTTGTTTAGAAACAAATATAAAATAATATCTGTTTAAAATTTACTTAATCTATTAATAACGTACATACCTTATGTACACAACATTGATGTTTATAATACAAGTATATGCTCATTTTGTCATTAAATAGAATCATAAAAGATCATATCCATATGTCCAAGATGAGTGTCGAAGCAACATAAGCAAATTTCGACAATGTAATTATAGAATAGATGCCCTAAAGCCTTAACCTTCTTCCGAAGTCTATTAGGTAACGTCAAAAGTTTCGAGTTTTCTGGACTTTCAGTTTTAGGCAACAATCAGTTGATTAATGTTAGCGGTGGAGGAGGCTGAAAAGTTACAAGCTAAGTTACAATTTCGCGTACTCAATCCGTCGAATTGGCTCGGCTACCCGTGTCAAGGCTTTGATATGTCCTCAATCAAGCCTTTCCCATCCATGGCATCGAAGAAGAAGAAATTCTTGAGAGGATCCCCTTTGCCTGATATTGCTTTGATCACCTCCTACATCATTAAAAGGTCAATCGCATAGTGTTAATACAGTAGAGTCGTAATTGTTAGTTCCGATCTTTCGATTGAGAGGGAGAATAAAAAGGGCAAAAATCAAACCTGTCCAAGGATTCCTCCAATGATGGCACAAACTGGAGGGAACTCACTTGCACCTATTAGCAGTCTTTCTAGGAGTGCATCGGGTATCTGAGACTCGTTCACTGACTGCAATAAATTATAATGTAAGTACAAACATATAACACGCTTCTAGATAATGATGATGACAAAATGCCCAGTACCATACATTTGTTTCACAAGTTCCTTTCTGTGCTTCAGAACACCAGGAAGATCAGCGATTGATGTTTGTACTGCATTACGACCTTCAATATCTTCGAATTGCTCTATCACTGTAAGAGAGAGGCAACTATGTGATCCATTGAATGAATCTAGGCAAGTTAAAAAGAAATGCTTATAAGTAAACCCAGAATTATTTAATATTGGAGAAGTTTAATGAGCACGTTAAAATGATTCATCAAAAGGCATGCAAGCATGCGCGTAAAAAAAAGGGAAACCTAGGTTTGCCTACAATCATCGTAGTAAACTACTCATCAGATCCGAATACTACTTGATTTTGATTTGTTTTCCCTATTTCTTGTCCGGAAAGCAAAAGAGTATATGTAGCATACCTCTCATAGCAAAGTAAAGCTTTGACACTCTCTTCGGAAGCGCTTTCCAAGGGCTGCAATGGCATCCTGCAGTAGAAAGGAATGTACTTGATAAAATAAATTAATGAAATGCACACATTTTGGATAGCAAATTGTTACATGCTAAGTTCACGACATTGAGGACAGCATTGCACATTATGTGCTAAGGTACTAATCATGTTTAGAACAAGTCTATTACATACCTCAAAGCTCGGGTATTCTAGCTGGCATTCAATGGTTTCCTCAAGCTTTTTCTGTCAAAGAAATAAAAGCAAGAATACAAGCTTACACATTCGGTCAGAAAAAATAGGGTACTTAAGCGTTAAATGTTCATCATACAGATCATAAGGCACATTAAGACTTGGTGTTAAACCAACGAAACAAGCAGAAAATATACGAGAAACACAAGAACAATTCATGACAAAAATCAAGTTCAATAGAAATTCCACAGAAATCCACAAGATTAGTATCAACAATTGCATTTCTAGTTCATGAATCCGGAACTATTCTTTGTCCTTTCGGTTTCTACAACGAGTTCTTATATGCTGTACAAGATGCAGAATGCAAATTTAAGTGCAATGATTAGTAGAGAATGAGCACTAGTTAAATGAGTGATATTTATCACCTTTGAATATTTATAGTTTTTTAAATCAACAAATATTTCACCGCAAGAGCCTCTACAATCCACGGTATAAAATGCTATACGCTTGGGTAACTTCCGGCACTTCTGATTGATCAATTTCTGCAATTGAAGATTTCAGTTAGGCACCAAAATATGCTTGACACATATCAAAGACATATCATCTACAGGCAATAAGAAGCATCGGGAATTATATTAGCTAATACTTTTTTTGCAAGAGAGCAGCAACTGATGACCACAGCATCGAACTTCTCGAAGAATTCAACACCGAATGTTGATATGTCACCTGCAAGCCCACAAAAGGAGGAAATGTGACTCTACGGCTAACCAAAATGCACAAAATTATGAGCAATGCAATTTTTCACCATAAGATGCACAAAACACAAAAAGCAGATGGCCAAGAAAAGGAAAAGCTAACCTTTTTCTACAGAAACATGAACCATGGGGTTGAATTCTTTCAAAGAATCACAACAGACCTCAGCAAGAGTTTTCCATGGTACAGATTTTCATCAGGCAGTATCAAGAAATTTGCAGACAAAGCCGAGTTGGTAACTGCACGGTCATCCCATCAATGTCACACTACCAACTCCTGCCAGTACAATGTTCTTGCAAAACTACCCACACCCACAAGTTTAAACTATAATTATTAAAAAGAAAACACAAAATAATGCAATAACAAAAGATCTATAGTAGTGACAATTAGGCTGTGAATGAGACACTTGAGTTCATGTGCAACTCGAGATCGCATTGAAACAGAACTTGAATTCAGCTTGTTCATTATCGTGCTTGAGCACCTTAAGCAAGCCAAATTCAAGGAGCCTAATGCTTGATTCCAGAAGCTCGAAAGCCTAATCGAGTTATTCTTTAAATAGTACGGAAACCACAAATTGGACATGAAAACAAGTATAACTAATCAAGTTTGGAGTTTAAATTGATAATCGATCTTTTTTTACTAGATAAATGAGCTTCATTGAGCTAATTTAGCAATTGAAACTTTACTAAAGCGAGTAAAACTGATATTCTAAAAAAGGTGAAGATACCGTACCTCAGCAACACTCCCTTTCATTCCATAAACTAGTATATGAGATTTGCTCAATCTAAAAAAAAAATACTCATATGAACAAATATAATAATAAAATAAAATCAAAATAAATAGAATAGATAGAATAAAATTACCTTCTTTGAGCATCAGCACCCCAAACCCTAATTTGTCGATCATAAAGAGCAGTCTCCTGCTCTGTCAACTCCTCCCCGTTCATATCAAGCTTTAAAATTTAAATCCCAAATAAATAAATAAATAAAATCACACAAAACTCAGAATAAGGAGAGTGACAACAAACCCTACAACCCAGAATCAACTTGGAAGAAAAAGCAAGTTTGAAGCTTTTGAAAGTGTAGTATTAAGAATAATGAACGGGCGGCCCAAGCTTTGATTCTTCTGTTTGAGCGGAGAATATTGGTTACTTATTTGTGGGTTTGGGCCATTAACTCGATTCAAAATTAGTTTATTTGTAAAACGGGGCCTCAATCTAATACTATTGTGCAAATTGAATACTTGAAATTGATCCCTGAATTTTTATTATCTCAAATTAATAATTGAATTTAAAAAGTTCTCAAATTGGTACTTATGTTAACGTTTCAAATGGTTCTTAATATAAAATTAATTGGTCAATACTAACATTATTGAATGTCATGATTGTTAAAGTTTCATGTTTTCAAAACCCTTTTTCAAGCTCGAACACTGATGTGAATAAAATTACCAATTTTAAATATCATTATTTAATAAACTGCTAATATTTTATAAAATTTGGAAAATTGTTTATTGTGTTTACACGATTTGATTAAAAACAATGTACTTGGGTTTTACCACACCTTCCGAAATCAAATGAATTTGTGGTCCAATGGAGTTGTTGAAAGTAATGATGATAATGTCATTTGAACAAAGATATTAATTCACTTGCAAGCTCATAAACTGCATCGGTCTTATTTAATGTGGAATGCATGGGTAACAACAGAAGAGATTAGTCTAGGTGTTTTTTGGCCTCTTATTTCCTTCCAAGGAAATACAATGGAAAAATCAAAATGAAAGGCATCATCAAATGGTTATTCCAAGGGACTTCTTTAACTTCTCAACCTCTAAATATGCTGTTGAGTATGGAAGGAACTCTGAGAAATGTTCTTTGCTTAGATCATTGATTGCTACTGCAAGTTTAGGGATTTCTAATGTTTTCGTGGGTCAAGGCTCGAACAAACCTAGCTGGATTTCCTGCCCAAAGCTCACCAGCTGGGATTCTCCTACCTGGTGGAACTACAGAACCTGCTTCAAGGATTGAGTGTGTCTCCACCAAGGAACCTTCCATAAGAATTGAATGTTGACCGACAATGCACTCCGGTTCGATCGTGCATGATCTCAAGAGACTGTATGCACCGATTGTCACAAACCTCTCGATTGATGTCTCAGCTGGAAGTCCTGTAAGATGAATGTTACAACATAGCATGTCCAAATAGTGTTCCCATGATGATGCCAATAAGGAAAAGAAATCAACTTGATCACTGAGCAGCACATGGACAAAATAGAACTCTATACAAATATTGGTTTATATGATTCATTCTGACTGCACATCATAAGTTAACACTGCATCAATCTCCAGTTTCATGAATGAGGCAGACATGATATTATGTGTGGATTTGCAGGTTTTACCAGAGACAATAGAAAAGGTAGGTAGCAAAAGCGGAGTAATCAATAAACAAGATTCAGACTGAATCAATTCTTGACAGTAAGAAAAGATGCATTTCTGGAAGACATGTAACATTAAAAGCATGTTGCAAATATCAGATTCCTGGAATTATTTAAAGACACAGTGAAAGGACTATGAATCTGTGAGTGTCACACAAAGGCAAGATATATAATTGTATCTCCAATTCCTATACCGGTGGGTTAGAACTTAGAGCTTAATAGTTGCTAATGGTGGCTATAGAGACAGATAATAGAAGACAATACAATAACTCATGTGTCTCTATCTATCCACAGAAAAGATTATGAAAATGAGAAGTCCAGAAGACAGGATTGTTGTTATGTTAGAGATTGGCTTACAAACATTTATCCATTCTTTAAAATAATTTTACTTGTCTTTTGCACCCATGAACCATATAACTAACTATCCAATCAAATCACACAATCATATCAGTGCAAATAGAGAAAAGATCACTAATAGCATCCTTTTAAATGTGATTAGTTTCTGTACATTTATTGAGAGCACATTAGAGCATTGTTGGGGATCTGAAAACTGCATTTCTGCTGTTCAGGCTGTAATTCCAGGAGGCAGGAGGACATTATCCTGTATGTAACTATGTATTTAAAAGCTCCCTATTGTCTGAAAGGGGATCCACAAATTGAATCTAAAGAGTGAAGGATGTCCCCTTTTATGAAATAGTATTAACCTTAGCTGGCCCTAAGCTAAACTAAACCCGCAACTACAACTATAAGGCTGAAGCTGCATTATGAAGAACATGGAACAAGAACCATGTTTATGGCTTAAGAGTGATTACTGTTGCAATTCAGTTGTCTCTATGGGGGGGGGGGGGAACTTTTTCCGCCTCGATATACATTTCTTAGCAACTACGAAAGCAGAATTATAGATCAACATTTCTTTTACCCTTCCTTTCATATTATACTTGGTCTTTCAGTTACGAGTATTTCGACAATGCAATGCATTGACGCCAAGATAATAAATTGTCCTTCAGGATATAATCCAATGGACCAACAAGTAGATCTCAAGTGATGAATTAAAAGGAAAATGAGATTACTGACCGCTGTAAAGCTCACAATGACCCCTAAATACAAATAGCTCTCCATCTGACAGTAAGGCTCATAAAAAACTACAAAATCTTGGTGTTTCATTGAGTAAAATAATTTAGTTTGCAGTGTACACAGAAAGAGCTCCCAGTAACCAGACTCCTAAATTCTAGCAGCTACTGATATTCTGACTACCAATCTCTCATTTTTCAGCTTCATTGAAGATATCATAATATAATGTACAAATCTAATTAATTAAATCCTAACTACCTGAGCTCGTTCCAATGAAAATTAACACCAAAATCCAATCTAATTCAAGCTAAATTTGATTATAACAAGCCCAAGAAACCCTAAATTTCTTTTATCAAATATTTCAGAAAATCTATAAGTAGGAAGAGAAATGAACGGATACCTGTCGGCGAGGACCATTGGGAGCAACATAGGCATCAACAGCTACCTTAGGGACCCACTGGCCAAGAGGGATTATCTTTCTTTGACCCCTGTAGTCCCACTTCACTCGATCCGACGATGCCGAGATCGTTTGGCAGCCTCCGTGACGAAACTACGGGAGGCGATGACATTACGGTAGCCAGAGAAGGCCGAGGCTTTTCTGGACAAGCGAGCTGCAATAGATGTCGCCATTGCTGATGGTAATTACGGTAAACGATTCAGAGCTGAGAGAGAGTGGATTCGGAGATTCAACAAGAGAAGTGGGAAAGGAAGAAAAGCCCAAACCCCAAATCAGATTCATTTTATGGGCTTTCATCAAAGCTCTGAAACTGCCTATCATGTTCGAATTAGACTCGATCACAGTTTAAAATTTGATTCGGTTTGACTCAACTTGATAAGTTCGTAGTATCTTTTTGAATTTTTAATATGATTTTTTAGTAGTTATTTAAAATTTTATTTCATTCAAAAAATTGCCATTCACTAGTAGATAAAAAAAGATATAAATTACTAATCTATTATTTTTAATAAACAACAGAAATTACTAAATTAGTAATTAATATTTTTCTACACTTAAAATCAAATCTTATTTATTATTTTAATATATTTGTGAATTGTTATTTTAGAATTTAGATTTTGAATTACTTCATACATTCTTTTGATATATTTTACCTTAGTTAGAAAATAAGGTAAAATTTTAATGAGTTTAATGAGCATCGAGCACAAGTTTTCTTAACGAACGAGTCTAATAAAATTTTTAAGGGTTTAACGAGCAAGGAGTCGAATCGACCAACAAATTTTTTAACAAGCACGAATCAACGAACATTGCCCAACTCACGATCGACTCAATGATGGGAATTCCTAATCATGTTCGTTGGTATCGATACGATATAACCTGGGACACTGATGTTCTTACTTTTTTTTAAAAAAATACATTGTAATAAAAAATCATAAAGAAAATTTAATTTTTATTTTGATTTAAGATAATAGATTTCAAGATTTAAAATTTATGATTTATGATTTAGAGTTTGTAATTATTTAAATATATTAACTGATATTCAAATAGATGTATTCATAAATTAATTTCTTCTACTGTTATTCATAAATAATAATCTTATATTTATATATAGATTCAAATTACTTGACTTTATGTAACTAATAAGGAGAGCTTCGCCAGCCAACCTTCTATATGTTAATATGATACCTTTTGAAGAGCACGTGATTAATTAATTCATATAATTACAAATAACCTTCTCATTACCAAATTTAAATGCCCAATTATGTATTAGGTAAGTTTCTCATTCTGATATGGAACTTCCATCCTTGGCAGTTATTGTAAATATTAGGTAAGTTTAAGGCATTTTTGGCAATCAATTGAATATTAATTTCGTGATAAGAGTTGGATTTTTATTCAAAAAACAAAATCCAATGAATCTTGCATACACTGAAAGGATTATAAAGTAATATACTATGCACATCATTCAAGTCATTAACAACCTCATTTGTCATACAATTACGTGCATTCGAAATTTAATATATTTTTTTTTAAATACATATTTGAAAAAAACAATTAATAAAATTTCTAAAATACATAAAAAAACATCATTCAAGTCATTAACAACCTCATTTGTCATACAATTACGTGCATTCGAAATTTAATATATTTTTTTTAAATACATATTTGAAAAAAACAATTAATAAAATTTTCTAAAATACATAAAAAATTACATAATTATACAATATTCTGTGTAGATTTATGTTTAACACTCGACTTAAGATGACTGACCATTCAAAGTTTTACTTAAACGATGATTATGATTAAATTACTAAATTTTATTGAACTGTTAAATATTAATGATATAAAATATCGAAATGGTGTAAACAATTAGATTTATGTGTTATCGATTATAATTGTAAAGTTTTGATATGTTTCAAATATAATTGTAATTGATGGATTCATTAAATCAAGTATAATTAAATATTTGATCAAACTCTTCAATTTTTTAATGAGATGTTAAAAAATAGAATAAAATATGTAATTACAAAATGATGTATTTAGAAGTTTAAAGATGATAATTTGATTTATATTTGATAGGTTTTGATTAGATCGGTTTTTTTAGAAATATTCTTTATTTTAGGATTCGGGTTTAAGACAAACGGGTTTAAATTTATGGTAAAACTTTTCAACCTAACTCAACTCGACCTAAGATAATTAGAATTTTACCATTATATATATATATGTCATGGTTTTAGGTTTTTCTTCATTTTTGTATGTCTTTCTTTTTTACGCCGCTCACTCATCTCTCTTCATGACAAATTATTTGTTTTTTTCTATAAGGATTCTCTCTCTGATCATTCGTAGGGTGGCGTCGCCCTCCTTAAGTTGAGCGGCGTCACCCATCATTGTGTTTTCCACTTCTTTTTAGTATATATTTTTTTTGTATTTTATGCAAATAATTTATGTATCTCATCAAGTCTTGAGCGATAATGTTGTTGTGAGCCACCTTCTCATGATTGTCTTCGACCGGTGGTGAGATCATCATTTGACGAACTTTTTTAGGGTTTCCTTCTTCTTATGGCTTAGTCCTTCTTGTTCTTTGTTGATTTGGGGTCTATTTTATTTTGGGATCTCATCGATTATGAGTATTGGCGGGCCTCTAATGTCTTTGAATCAATTTTTTGATTCTATTTAGTGATGACCACTCTTAATGGTTGAGATTCCTCATTAATGATGCTTGTGTTTGATTCTCATAATGGATTTGATGCTTCTATTAGAGTTCTATCGCTTCATGACCTCACATGAGGTGCACATGTTGACTCAGGTATGATTGCCGATAATAGTTACAAATTTATAAGTCACAATTTTTTTTATTTTTTAAATAGTTTGGGTAATCACAAGTTAATGTCCACACATACTTTCAGTTGAACTTGTGATTTTTAAGAGAACAATATTTCATTTTACCATTAAATCACTTAATGAGTTTTTATAAGTTACAACATATAATATGTAAAAGGCATAATAAGAAACGTCCCTAACGTTCGACTAGATAGTCACTGTCCCTATTTTGGAGTGTTTTGGTATTGCGTTTTATTTTTGAACAAAAGACATCTTCACGAATGGAAACATTAGTAAGTAAGTGATAACGCTCTAAAATAAATCATTTTACTCTAAATGAAGCATTATGGCTAAAATACCAAAAAGGATAATTAAATGCTATTAATCAAATATATATATATTTTTTATTATCCAAATAAAATGTTATATTTATGCATATATAAATAAATAAAATACTCTTGAAGTGATCCATGATTAAAAATATTTATTCTCAAACAGAAAACACAAGTTTTTTCTTCATATATCCATTATATAACCAGTATTATATTATACGTAAAATTCTCAAATTTCAGGTTTTGGATTATTTATTTGTTTAATCTTTCAGTTTTAAAAAATCCCCCAAAATAAAATTGACTGAGAATTCTTCTATTCCCCTATCTGAATTGAATTTTGTGTAAATGGGTAATTGTTTTGGATTTTTTTTCCAGGCATCGATGTAAAACTTGTGAGAAAGCTTTTGGGGTTTTAATCTGAACATAGCTACGGAAAAAAAGGTAAATTTTGGTCATAAATTGTGTAACATCATTCTGAAGAAGGCCTTATATTGGATTCAACTAGGACTAGCTGTCTTTCACCATTAATCTCCCGTCTTCTAATCCATGGGGAAAATTTGAATTTCTTAGTAACATTTCATTATTATTATTTAATGTTGGAATCTTCTCTGATGTATTCTGGATGGACAAATTCAGATAATTAACTGACGAGGAAATCGAGCTAAAGAGTTTGCTGGAAAAAAAAAAACTTGCCGAATGGATGCTGTGGGGGCAAAAGGATTTGCTTTGAAGGCTGAAATTGTACCCGAAGCTCTATGGTCTTCCTCAGTTGCTTGCAGCCCTTGACATATACATATATGCAAGTAAAAGATCAATGGAGAAGCTGACTGGTACAGGGTGCTTGGTGTTCGACCTTATGCCGAGAGGACGCAATTCGGAAACATTACAGGAAGCTGGCTCTCATTGTTCATCCGACAAAACAAATCCGTAGATGAAGAAGGACTTGAAATTCGATCCGAAGCTTGGAATGTGTTGTCTGATAAAGTAAGAATAATTGCTTATGACCAGAAGCGGAACTTAAGGGGGAGTTATACGTTGTTTTTCATGGAAACCATCAACAGAAGTGACCAGCTCTAATGGTTTCCATGATTCTTCATGCTAATAATTGAAACACGGGTGATCTAAACGGTGCTACTTATTCCCGACCTGCTCCTCCTCAAGCAAGAACTGACTCACTTTGGATAACCTGCTATTCCTGTAAGATGAATTTCGAGTACTCCAGAGTTTATGCCAACCTCAATCTTCCTTGTGTCAACTACCGGCACCCTTTTTTCATTGTTGAGACATCGTCCCCATCTATAATTGGAAGTAGAAAGTATACTCCATTTTCGGGGGCTTCGTACGGCAACAGAAGTTCACCATGTTCATAATGCAGGATGGGACAGATTTCTCTGTCATCTACCAATTTTTCCTCAGACGGGTGCATTTGACGGATCAGCAAGTAACATAAATGTGGCACTGCTAGCTTCTTTCGCGCTCGAGTTGCTGTTGATACTCATCCAGCCAGTAAAACATTAAAGAAGCCGCAAGGAGTCAAAGACAAGTACCAGGGGGGAAAGCCTGCAGATGAGAGTTCCTTATAAAAAACACATGTTGGATTAGGTACCTGGTCTTTGGGTCTGTTTCCGGCTCTGCATCCGAAGAAAAGCCAGGCCTAAGAAAGGTGAATTGATGCTACAGAGATAGGAAATCACATGGCAATTGAAATGGAAGGGGTTATCCTTTCTTTTCATCATAATGGTTCCAAATACGAAGGACAGAGGTCGCTAGAATCTCTAGTATAACATAAAGAGCTTCCACAACTGGGAATTCGGAATATTTGATGAGATGGCTACGAAAAAAATCCGCAAGAAGACAAATTCATGGCCCCCGTCTGCTTCTCTAAGTGAGGAACCCAATGCACACAAATCTGCGGAGTTTGTTGACGTTAAGTCTAGCATTCCAAAATGTTCCGTGTTCCGATTTGACATTGATCCTACTACAATGGGACCTGAGCCTGTGTCCATGAGTGTTCTTGATCCAGATTTTCATGATTTTGACCAGGATCGCACAGAAAAGTCATTTGGTGAGAACCGGGTTTGGGCTGCTTATGATGATGACGATGATGATGGAATGCCTCGTTATTATGCTATGATCCATAGGGTGATATCATTAAAACCATTTTAAATGCGGATGAGTTGGCTTAAATCTAAAAGCATTGCTTGATAGGCAAGTACCAAGTTAATAGGAACTGGTGCTCCGATTGGAAAACGCTTACGCGGACGAAGTCATACACAATATGACATGGTTGAGGTGCTTGAAGAGTACAATGAGCTAGACGGTGTTGGAGTTGCCCCGCTTGTTAAGGTGCCTGGTTTCAGTCAAGACGGTGTTTCACAAGCATTCGGGACCAAGTAAAACCATGGTGATTCAGAGCTGTTTCATTTCTCTCACCAGGTCCCTTCTGATTTGCTAACTGGTCAAGAAGGTCACAAGTCTTGTAAGGGCTGTTTCAACCTCGATCTTTCTGCTACTCCTTTAGAACTTCTCTAAGGTGAAGAAATGGAGTCAAAAGATCCAAAGGAAAAGAGCTGGTGGAGAATGACCAAGAAATGAAGCCAAATATTACCGACGAAGAGATCAGAAAGAAAAGAGAACCAAAACCCGGGCTGCTTGTTTATGTAGACGACACCTGAAAAATCGAATAGCAAGGGAAACGGTTTTGGTGCATAGGGTTTTACAGGTGTTCTATTTTTCACAGTGGTAGGAAAGATATACAGCAAAGACAGTAGAAGTCAAAGAATATAGAATGATCATGATTTTTTCTCTGCTTCTCGGCAGTCGAATGTGGCCATAGAACTCAACAAAAGCTGCAAACCGGTGGGATCGGTAAGACTCACTTCAAAGCAATAGGTTCTTCTTCAAAACTGAGTTTGGGTTTCATTTTGTGAACCTGAAGAATGTCTTGAAGATCAGCACAGGTTCTTCATTTTTTCTTAATAGGTCAAAACACCCTTGGGAAAAAAGGAAGAATTTGTTTGCAAAATAGACAGAACACCTCCAGGAACTGCTTTTCTTTTTTTTCTAAATCACAGCACGGGCTGCTCGAAAGCCTCAAGATTTAAGGGTAGGATTTGGTTCATAGAAGGTTAGATTATTAATTAGTGTCATGGTTAAATAAAATATTTTTCTTCTTAAGTTTATGGTTAAACACCTTGGTGTGCGTCTGTTTGTATGTGTATGTCTATTATAGATTTTAAAGATTTTAGATAAATATATCTTAATTAATTTAACTATTAAAAAATTATGTATATCATTATATTTGATTTAGAGAATGAGATGTCAAATATATAAAATTTAAAGATTATTTTGATATACTATTTAAATTTTATAAAATCTTATATAATATATTATTAATATATAGTATATTAAATTATGTTTGTATTCGCTTTTAATAGGGGACATGATAATTAGAGTTCAACTGTTTAACTAGATCATGAATTAGAATATTATGCATCAAGGGATGAACATTAAACCCTAAATTCAAATTCTCTTATGAACATTAAACCCTAAAATTCAAATATTCTCTTTAATTCTCTCATATAATGCAATTGGAAATTATCTTTTTAGGTTTTTGGCAAAGTTTAAAAGAATCACCAATTTTTTAATACAATTATTATAAAAATAAAAAATTTACTTTTTCATAAGCCCATCCAAGACAATATCAATTTAACATTGAATATTTACCGAACTAGCACCATTTAGTATAAGGGGCGCGTTTCACGAAAAGCGCAACACGCCTTGCTGATGTGAGGAAGGTGCGTTGCAAAGAGCACGCTTCTATGGGTTATGTTGATTTGGTGTCACGGTGGAAGATTCATTTTAGGGTACGCGCCTTTGAAGTGTGTTTCGTTGTACATACATTTTATTACTAGTTTAGGGTTAAAGTTTATGGTTTAATTTTTTTGAGTAAAGTGGTTTAAGGTTAGGATTTTTATGTTAAATGATTTAGGGTTTTTCTAGAGTAAAATGGTTTAGAGTTGTTTTATTTAATGGTTTAGGATTAGATTAAAATTAAAATCTTGATCTAAGAAATAAACCCTAAGGGCCTATAAAATATGTGTGAGGTGAAAATTATTTTACGGGTTGAAGCAAAAAACATAAAAAACTTAGTATTTCACTTCAAAGCATATGATTTTTGCTAACATGACAACTATTCTTACAACTGTTTATTGTGATTGCAAATTTTAAGCATGTCTTTTAAAAAAACATTCATGCCGAGGTTTCATCTAAGCGACGATGTCGATCTTGCTGGTATGATTGAGACATACTACTATCATTTTATATCTAATTCGATTTGTTTGTAGAGTATGTTGATCTCGTACTTGCTCGTATGGTTGAGGATGCTATTTCCAGCTCGAGTATCCCACCAACTAAGAAAAATGATGAAGAAACAGAGATAGATGATGGAGACCTAGAAGCATGGGTTCCAATTTGTACGTGAATGACAACAAGAAAAAGCATATAGAATTGAAGAACTGAATATTACTTCTGACGAGTCTACTGATTTGAAGATTAAAACATCATAAGAATAGATGTATGTTTATATCCTTAACGTATGTTTTTTTTATGTCCTTAATGTATGTTTATGGTTCGTTGTTTTATATCCTTAATGTAATGTTTATGGTTTATTGTTTTTATGTTCTTAATGTAATGTTTATGGTTCGTTGTTTTTATTCATTAATGTAATGTTTATGGTTGAGGATTTAATGTAATGTTTATGGTGAGGATTTAATGTAATGTTTATAGTAAATGTATTGCAATCTCAACTTAATTTAATTAGTCATACAAGAACAAAATCTATTACAATATTACTTTCATGATTTCAGAAACAATAAAAGAACCTTTAAACATGTGATCACATGAGCAATATGTTTATGAAATCCTTTCGATATACGAAATTGATATAATTTGGGAGATAGTAGAGATATGATGCTTTTACAATACATAAGCTTTTTTTGCTTCATTATTTGATGCATTGGGTGAATATGTAACACTTGATATCCTTCTTCAATGACACCCATTGTAGAGGCTTGCTTCAAAATATGACAATCAACTTCAACATTGGCAAAGTACTTGAAAAATTACTCATTTATACATTCCCTAAATAATTCATCTGGATTTTTTGAAATATAATTCTTTCGTAAGAGCCACCATTTATCTACCAACTTCTTAGACTTTAATATGGAGATGCCTTCGACACAATAGTCTGTTCACAACCCATATGATACAATGCCTTATAATTTAAGGGGAAGATTGACAAAGGAACCCTCACATCTACCAGAAGAACCTCTTCGTGATCCATGTAAAATGATGTTGAGATATGATTATTCATTGAACCCGAATCACCGCAATTTAACATGGATTTCGATGATGATGAGGATAAAATTCCCATAAATACCAACTCCATTCCAATATATTTGTATATATATATATTTGTATATATTTATTTTAACACTTAACAACTCATACTCTCAAACTATCAAACTCTAATTCTCTAAAACTCTAAAACTCTGAAACTCACAAAATGAGTTGTATTTCTGTTGTTGTTTTATTATGATGGACAAATTTGACAATCTAAAGATGGAGTTGTTTTTAAATCAGTATGGGGAAGACATTTATCTACCAACTTCTTAGACTTCAATATGGAGATGCCTTCGACACAATAGTCTGTTCACAAACCATATGATACAATGCCTTATAATTTAAGGGGAAGATTGACAAAGGAACCCTCACCTCTACCAGAAGAACCTCTTCGTGATCCAGGTGAAATGATGTTGAGATATGATTATTCATTGAACCCGAATCACCGCAATTTAACATGGATTCCAATGATGATGAGGATAAAATTCCCATAAATACCACACTGATCGAACCTCCAACATATATGTATGAAGCTGACTATAACACAATATACAAGCCTGAATTTTTGGATATGGCTAATGTTGGAGACTATAAATTGTATTCATCAGTCAATAATGCTGAGTTATATATTGGAATGGAGTTCACGTCGAAAGACGAAACAATGATTGCAATTAAGAATTACAATATTCGTAATTCAGTTCACTCTAGAGTCGATTGATCCACCACCAAAAAATATGTTTGCCACTATGTCCAACATGATAACGAATGCAACTGGATGGTACACGTACCAAGGAAGAAGAGGAAGAACAACATATGGGGACTAATAAGATACAACGGTCCCTATACATATTGTGCAAGGGGATCAATTGACCATCCAAACTTGGACTCCAACATTATTTGTCAAACCATCATGCTCACAGTCAAACAAGCTTTCACATAGCTATTGCAATGTTTTTTGTTATATAATCTAAATATGAGTACAACGTCTCCTATAGAAAAAACATGAAAGATAAAACAGAATGTCGTTATAGAACTACACGGTGAGTAGGGTTCATCTTATAATGAGCTACCCATTAGATTAAAATATACGAAGACTGAATCCTATAACAATAATTGAGTTCAAAACTCGCCATACATATAGAATGATCGAGTGCTTTGAGATCGATGTTATTTCTACAATGTTTTTTGAACTTACTCATAATGCATAAATGTTGTGAAATATTGCAAACATGTGGTCTAAATTGATGGAACATTCTTGTATAGAAAATACAAACAAATTTATTATTAGCAGTTATCCAAGATGGTAATCACAACATTCTTCATGTTGTTTTGCCCTTGTTGAAGGAGAAGATATAGAGTATTGGTCAAATAGCAATAAAATCTTTAGGTCCAATGTGTAAACCCCACATGTCCAACATCATCTCTGTATCCACATATTATTGCAACTATTATGGAAATATAAGAAGGATGATGAACGCCAATTAATTATATGCATGAATATGTTATTTTTTCAATTTCGTTTCTCAATCATTTTCATTTTATATATTTCTAGATCATATTAACTAAACATATGGCTTAGGTTACGAACTCTTACCTTAAAGGTTTGAGTTTATGCTTTAAAAGTTACAAGAAAAAAATGAGGAATGTACAATTACATCAGAGTCATCAACAAAAAAAGTGGACAAATACATCCGATGGTGGATATCGATATGGACATATAAAACCAACTTGGCTGAGGCTATCAATTGAACCTTAAAGGGGGCACTTCATTTACTAGTAATGTTTTGGTTAAAATGACATATTTTCGTTTGGGTAAACTTTTTGCCAAGCTCGGAGGACACTTTCTTACTTGGATGCAAAACAACCATGTTTATCACCCAAGATTAGTAGATGATCTATAGAGAAAAGTTACAGGATCAAATGGAATATTGGTAACAAATTTTTCTCATACCCATGAATTATTTCGTGCGACAGAAATGCCACGACCTTTACAAGGGATTGAATCTAACTCTTTTAGAATTATTCTACAAGAAAGATGGTGTGACTGTAGGTTTTTTAAGCTATGAAGTATCAATGCTCTTACGTCATAGCAGCTTGCTCTATTCCCATTTGGACTATAAAAGTTATGTGATCTTGTATACCAACTTTCACTAGTATTTAAGTATATGAATTTGAGTTTCCCCTATAGGTAATGAAAAAGAAATGAGATTCAGACTTGGCTTACAATTATATCAGATTCATTCTTATTAAGGGAGTCAAGTCGTCTAAAATCCACTCGAATTCATCGTGATATGAATATTCGAGAGACCTCAAAAGAAACAAAAGATTTTAGTGTTAAGCGTATAAAAGTACTATATTTCTACCATTTTACCTATAATTATTGCTAGATTTAGATTCAGTCTAGTTACATTATTAGTCATTCATGCATAATTTCATAATTTCCTTCATCGTTTAAGTTGGATATTGCATTGTGGCTGATTTTGTGGAAAAGATACTGCTGGAGTGTGTTAATTTGTGCAAGATAATGTTGACTGGATAAATTCACCTCATCTAAGTCAAACTCCACAAAACAAGGGATAAAGCCTAGAAGTTTGGATTTCCACCATAAATTAATAGCAAAAGAAGTCTTGTTTAAAGATAAATATAAAGATAAAAGAATTAATTACTCTTTTATTCCAACTAAATTCTTCTTCAACAAGAATTAATTGGGCCCCATCTCCTATAAAAAGGGAACCAAGACGCAAAGAGGAGGCACACTAGGGGCTAGGCTTTTTACATTTCTTTATTTTCTTTTTTTCAATTTATGTTTATAATTTTCTTCATTATCTTTCTAAACCCATCCATGAACTAAATCTATTTGGCTAGGGTTGTTCAGATTTTATGGTTGTGAAAACTCTTGGATTTGTTTAAGTTCTAGATTGTCTTTTTAATTCAAAGCTTGTTCATTATCGGGTCTTTAATTAATTTCGAGTGAATTGGGAGAGGATCTCGAGAGTTTATCCATTTATCTAATATCAGGAGAGTTAGATTCAATAAATGAATGAGCATAGTCTTCATTTGAACAAACGTTGGTGAAAGCTAATCCATCTTAGGGATAAGATTCGGATTTCAATGGCTAAAAGGAGTGCAAGATCGATTATTGTGCACACATGGTTAACGCAGGGATATATCACCAAGGCATGCACAATTAACCAATCATTTAAAGTTAGGAATAACAAGAAGGCATTGAAGAACATTCTGACGAGCTTTGAAGGAGGAAACTCATTTGCTAAGGCAATTGAATTATTTTCAGTTGTCAAGGCAATCGAGTTACCTCGGCAATCAACTACTCAGACATTCCAGACAGTTGTCACACCACTAATCACGATAAACTGACATGTTCTCTTATTTAATCTCAGTCTACTTTTATTTACTTGCTTATTTATTTTATTTGTTTATTCATACTACTACTATTACCAATTTATTCCTTTTTATAGTGCGAAAAGTTAGAATATAGAGTTACACCAATTCATGTGAAGATGATATCTTTTCTATACTATAACTTGCGACGTGTGAACTTGTACCAATTGTTAAGCACTTATATCACACAACACTTGACATTGCAGAAACCTAAGCCACAATAGGAAAAAAATGTCCTGTCTCTTTTGTCATCACTTAACCGTTGACCACTACTTATATAATTGTATTTTCTAATATTTCAATTTATTTGATTTTATTTTCTTGTACTTTCTTTTTTTCTCTTTTATTTTATGTACTTTAATTTAATATTTTATCATATAAATATTATTAATGATTTTATAAATATTTTTTAACGTCCATGATTACAAGTTTACAATTTAAAGTTTACAATTTGTTTTCGATTTCGGGTTTAATATTTTTGTTTTTCTAATTTAACCCTAATCCTAAATCACTTAACCTAAAAAAACCTAAACCGCTCATCCAAACCCTAACCTTAAAATTGGGTGGTTTTTATTTGAAAGGCTCTCCCTGTGAAACGCGCTTGCCATGTCAACATTTCCCCTGGAAAGCACACACCAGGGGATGCTCCTCCCCCTTTCTTATTAGAATGGGTGCTAATTTAGTATATATTCGACAAAGAGTGTTACTGTAGTGTTTTTTAGTGTATTTTTTTGATAAAATTATCATCTATTACAATAATTATTAAACAAATTAATCATAAAATTTAATAAAAATTTAAATATACAAAATATAATTTTATTTTAATTTTTTTGGTAATATATAAAAATAAGTGCCTAAACTATACATGTTTTCCATATAGGTGTCTAAATTATATTTTGGTCAATTCGAATATTTAACGTTTTCAACATTACATTTTAGGTGTCTAGATCGTTATCGTCGTTAAATTTTATCATTAAATGAAACATATTGACTTTAATTTTTTTAAAATTATATTTTAATTTTTTAAAATTATTTGAGCATGATGTGTCACTTAAGGTCGAAATTTAATGTCTCTTATGATCAGGGTATCTAAAAGTGCAACGTTGAAAACATTAAGTATTTGGATTGGTCGAAAAAAATTTAGACACATAAATGAGAAAATGGATATAGTTTGAACGCTTATTTTTTATTAACCCTTTAATTTATTTGGTAAAATATTTATATTATTGTTAAATTTTATTTGGTAAAATATTTATACTATTGTTAAAATTTAAATTGAGCAAAATATTATAAGTCTAATGTGAATTCAATCAATAGAATTATTATTATTTTATTAAAAGTAAAAATCAAACTTTTTTAAAAATATTCAATTTTAATAATATCATATAACTTTCTCTATTTTATATATTTTTAAAAGGGTTGAAAACCACCTAACAAAACTAAAATTAAAAGTGTTAAACTAATTATTAAATTGTTTTACTATGTGATAGTAAAATAATTATTTAAATTAAGTGGGTGTATCTTGTCGTTAAATTTTTAACGTGAATCTATTTTTATGGGTAAATTACATCATTCATCACTCAATTATTTTATCATTGTTATTTTAGTACTAAAGTTTAAATTTTTTTAATTTAACTACTCAACTTTCAAATTGCTCATATTTTAATCACTCTAATTTATTTTAGGGTAAAGTATAGTAATGGTCACTGAACTTTTCCAAAGCTTTCATTTTGGTCTCCCAACTTTTAAAACTTACAATACAGTCCCTCAACATTTAGTCTGTTTGCAATATGGTTCCCAATAGTTACATCGGGGACCATGTTGCAAACGGACTAAATGTTGGGGGAACATATTGCAAATGAACTAAATGTTGGGGGACCATATTGCCAACGAACTAAATGTTGGGGGACTATATTGCAAGTTTTAAAAGTTGGGGGACCTAAATGAAATCTTTAGAAAAGCTCAGTGACCATTACTATACTTTACCCTAAAAATTTATGTATCGTCAATAAAATTTATAAAAAAAATTAAATTAATGTTATTTTTAACAACATATTATCATATTGACTAATAACATATAAATTATACGAATATAATCGAATATGACTGCTATATATGAGAGGGCTATGTATATATGAGTGGTGCGTAGTGTGTGTAAAGTATATGACTAGTGCTGTGTTGTGTCCTGACCTAATGCCATGTTTGGAAAGAGTTTGGGTCTCTGAGTCTCTGTAATGCTTTAAACTCACAAAGCCTTTTATTCCCTTTCAAGGAAAACCCATCATACCATTCCTCCCCCCCGACATTGCCGGGAACATGCAAACTAATACCATTCCCCCCCCCCCCAGACATTAACGGGAACATGCAAACTATCAGATTACGGGGGGAAAAGCATCCAATAACTCACAAACCCTAATTACATACAACATCAACCCGAATATTCGTATCATATTTCATATCTATTATAAATATAAGATCTCGATATCTTCATAAACGAATTAACATGGATTAATTCAATCGATTGAATATGCATTAACATCGGTTCTCAAAGAGATCAATGACATGCTTGATACTCGACATCGTACAGTCATATCATATCAAAAGTTAACAAATTAAAAATCCGTATTTTTTTTAATTGTGTGAATGATGGGGATTGCTCTTTTTTATTTTATTTTATTTATGTAGAATCCTCCATTCACTCACTCCCTCATATTATTATGTAACTTCTCTTTTCATTTATTGATTTCATCACTTTTGTACTCACTGTCCCATGGGGTACCAAAAGCTTGCAAGTTTTGTCTGAGGGAAATCTTTCTTTGGTTTTTTCTAAGATATTTTGTGGAAGAGGAATCATTGTGATTATATTCAAAGCCCTTTTGGAGCTTGCATTTCAATTCCATTATCAATTCTTTCACCAACAAATTTACATGCATTGAATAATTTTCATCATTCAATAAGTACATGAAAATAATATAATAAACATGATATTATATTTTTACATATAATTAACGTGCTTAATATAATATTATTCACATTTAGGGTTTTGATATAAGTGTATGAAAATAATATATGTATGTCCTAACAGTTTTATGATTATTTTTTGAAACTTTTAATCAGACTTTTGAATGTATAACGCTGCAACTTTTTATTTAATATTCGAGCGTTGATTAAAGTCATGGACGGATCAATTAGTGTCATAACTATTTTTTTGTAAAACAATTAAATATTATTTTTAAAAACAATTATGATTTTAATTTGGAAAATTTGGTGATTTTGAATGGATTTGAATAAAATTGAAAAGAGTCGCCATCGACCTTTGGGTTAGGTAGGTCAAATACCTAAAAACGTCTTTTAAAAACAATTTTAAGAAAAATAATTTTATAAGACAAATTTGGTCTACGTTACCAAAGATTCATTTAAAACAGGTTCGGGAGTCGGTTACGTGTGGGGAAGGGTAAACACCCCCACAACGCCCAAAATTGGTACTGTGTAGCTTACACATCGTCGTAAATGGTGGAAATTACAAATTGAATATAAAACTAAAATATGATTCGTTTATTGAGATTTAATTAATTTACTTCGAATTATTTTATCAGAGAAAATTCTTTAATTTGAAAAGAAATCTCGAGATTAACAATCCTCCGTCGGGAAAGTTAACTCGTCTATTTCTTATCTTTTAAAGAATATTCTCTCATCATTTATTTAAAAACGTGTATCGAATATAAATGAAATTTAAAATTTACATTCACATAAAATAAAGTGAGCGTCACTTAAGGTACCACACATTACATCATTTTAATAAATTAATTAGTAAAATATACTCGACTTGTTACAAGTCCCTATGTCGTTAAAATGCCGTATCGGATCGTACCACTTCGACCAAGTGGTACTTTCCACGCCCATTCTACGCATACGTGTTCTTGAAAATATATCGAATATTTCTTACATAGATAAAATATAATGAAATAAATGTGATTGGAAATACAAAGATTTACATTAAATTAAAGTAAACACAATACCAATAATTAACTAATGAGTAAAATGCACATCCATACATAAATGACTAAAATACAAATTAGTAAATATTACAGACCAAATAAATATTAAAACATTTAAGGGCTAAAATATAATTAACAAATATTTTAAAAAACAGTAAAAAAAAATAAACCATAAATCGCATTAGGGACCAAAATGAAATGAAAAAAACATAAAGAACTAAACCACAATTAAGCCAAATGTTAAACAGGGACTAAAACGAAACATGCATAAAATAATATGGCCAAATTCGAACTTTAATAAAAATGTAATAATAAACCAGATAAGGACTAAAATATAATGAAAGTAAAATAAACAGACATTAATCGATATTTAACCCAAAATATGAGAGTAGTGATCAAGATAAAGTTTCATAAATAAAGAGTACAATGTCTAAACTTTCAAAATACTAACATAACCAGTCCAGTGACCAATGTGTAAACTTTAAAAATATAGGGCTTGAAGTACAGAATAAATAAAATACACTAAGCCCTTAAACAACTTACAAAAACACGGGGACCCTTACAATGTAATTAAACCATAGGCTAATTAGTGACTAGAATAAAATGTACACAAATGTCATGGACAAATTTAAAACATTAACAAAAATAAATAACACACCAGCACAGTGACTAAAATGAAAAAAAACATAAATCACAGGTCCAAATTCTAAGATCATAAAACATACATAATATATAAACTAGTGATTCAAATAAAACAAACTAAAACTATAGGCTCGAAATAAGATTGCATGGATTTCATTAAGTGACCAGATCACAACCCTTACAAAAGATTGAGGGACCTAAACTGTGATTGTCCCATAAAAATAATAAAACACGGAAGAAGTTACGAGGACCTATGATGGTATTAACCCATTTAGCAAAAACTCACATACCCTCCCCTGCTCAGAACGACGTCGTGCAGTGGATGATGTATAATCATCCTCAAGGGTTTACACCGAGACCCTAATACCATTTCCCAATCCCTCTCTGTTTCTCTTCCAATTCTTCTCCATCTCTTCCTTCTTACCCCACGGCCGAAGAGAAAAGAAAGCAACCCCGGCCACCGTGGAACGGTGGCCACGGGGATTCAACTCCCCAAAAACTCTCTCTCTCCCTCTTTATCCTCTAATAAACCCTAAAACAAACCTAAACCCGAGCCTCCACTCATAACTGATTAAAAACAAACCCTTACCTTTGAAACCTGAAAGAAAGGTTCTGGGTTTGGTGAAGC
This sequence comes from Hibiscus syriacus, assembly GCF_006381635.1. Taxonomy (NCBI): domain Eukaryota; kingdom Viridiplantae; phylum Streptophyta; class Magnoliopsida; order Malvales; family Malvaceae; genus Hibiscus; species Hibiscus syriacus. The sequence goes on from NW_024062606.1 coordinate 995,267, forward strand.
AACGGCGAAAGAGGTGATGGCTTCCAAAAGGTAACCTTTCTTATCCTTCCCCCTTTTTTTCTTTTCTGTTTCGAATCTCTCTTTCTTTCTATTCCCTCCTTTTTTTTCGGTTTCGTTCCCTTGATTTTTTTTATGTTGAGTCTTTGGTGAGATGATGATATCTAGAAAAAATAGGAGATGGGTCTCACTGACTTTGCATGATTACATCCCGATTTTTCGGGATTTAATCTGTTTTTAAATGGGTTCTCGGATTTAGGCTACTGTAGATGAAATATATACTGATTTGGTGATATGTTTCACTGTAGATGACGATGGTGGTGTGGTAACAGTGACTAGATCATCGGAGTGGGCCGGAACTTGCGGCGGCGCGACATTTCCTCTGTTGAGGGCGACGGCTACTGAACGGTTAGGGTTTCAGACCTAAATGGCCTTTGATCTGGACCATTGGATGGGTCCAGATCAGACAGTCTTGATGGTGCGGCGCTGAGGCAGAGAAGGGGTAACCCTAGCGGGTTTGGGCCGATTGCTGGGCCGCAGGTCTGGGTTGTTGGGCTCCGGGATTGGGCCTTTGTAATCTGAATTGGGCTTCTAAGCCTGCAAAAATGTAATATGTAAAATTAATAATAATAGTTAATAATAATTAATAATAATAAATAATAAAAATAAAAAAATAAAAATAAAAATAAATATAAATATAAAAGACCCGGACAAAAACGGGTGTCCACAGCTGCCCCTCTTTGCACATACTTGTGTTAACAAGAACAGTGCAAAGACGACAAACCAACACGTTTTTGTCTGGTTCTCCCTTTCAAACTTAGAAATTGAATAATGTTGGTTGTTGGGGACGACACTGCTCATACGTGATGAAGAGTTCGGGTCGTCTAAGGGAAACACGATTCCTACGTGATGAAGAAATCTGGTCAAGGGATGACACGGCTCATACGCGATGAAGAGTTCTGGTCATCTTTAAGAAGGGTGATAACTCGGTTCCTACGTGATGAGGACGACTGATTATCTAAGGTTGACACGGCTCCTACGTGATGAGGAAGTCTAGTCGTCTAAGGGTAGATGACATGGTTCATACATGATGAAGAACTCTGGCCATCTTTAGGAAGGGTGATAACTCGGTTCCTACGTGATGAGGACGGCTGGTTATCCTAATGTTGACACTCTCCTACGTGATGAGGAGATCTGGTCAGTTGATGTTGACTGATTCATTGCTTCAATAATGAAATAAGTCTTGAAGATCCTGTAAAAATGATCATATGACATGATTTCATGTTAGCAATATGCCCTAAGGATGATCTAAATGCATGTTTAAAGGGTTATGCTCAGTTCGATCCTGGCATTGGGAATCTCTCATACTCTTTGACCGGAATATGCGATATTTATGCGTTTGTCCATGCCTGGTTACTTCCTTGACCTCTCATTAAATATTCTTTGACTTAGTCCTTCTGATCTACCCCGAGAGAGTTTATCTTGCCTCTTTGATTCTTTGGTCATTGATTGATTTTTCAGAGAAAATTCATTCAGAATGGCCTTTCCTTGTTGCATGCCTTTAAATTGGGACTTCTTTGCTTGGGAAAAGTATGATTATGTTGAAACTGATTTCTTTAATTTAAACCCTCTTTTTTCTCAATGATTTGTTTAATGATTGATGGGAGCGTGCCTTTGTATGTGTTCTCTGGCGAACACCTGTTTCAAAATCCCCATACTCTAACACTTTTCCGAGTAAGGCATAATAACCGATGTTATTGATTAGTAATTTGGTGAATATATGCGAGGACATTGAATCAAATTCAAAAATTTCACTGAAGATAGGTAATGAGAAAGTACAATCTTTTGGGATAAGAAAACAAGTATATACAAAGGAAAAACAATGGACAAATATAGTGAATATCAAATGTTGAGTCCTTCTATTTCTTCACCCCAAATCTTTCTCGAAAGTTGACATGTGTTTCGAAGATTCAGATCGTACAAAAGATGTGTGAGCATGAGAGTCTTTCCCTAAACTGTTAGGCTTCCGAGGGAATCCACCATTTCAATTTCTGATTATTCGAGCCGTCCATTACGGATTTTCAACTCGAATCCTCCTTTGGTTTCAAGATGCCCATTTTGGGTTTTCATCTTGAACCCTCCTTTATTTATTTTTTCTTCTTTTTCATTTTTCATTTTTTTTTCATTTTCCTTTTTTTTTTAAGTGTAATATCGTTTGACCGAATCTGAATTCACGAGATTAGGCAAATCTTCTCCATCCATTTCTGTTAACACCAAAGCTCCTCCTGAGAATGCCTTTTTTACAACATAGGGACCTTCCCAGTTCGGCATCCACTTCCCTCGAAAGTCTTTTTGCATAGGTAGGATCTTTTTTAGCACCATATCGCCTTCGCGAAATTCTCGAGGTCTGACTTTCTTGTCATATGCTCGTATCATCCTTTTCTGGTACATTTGGCCATGGCAGATAGCTCTCAGCCTTTTCTCCTCAATCAAATTTAATTGATCAAACCTACTTTGTACCCAATCAGCCTCGTCCAGTTTCAACTCCATCAATACTCTCAAAGAAGGTATTTCCACCTCAACAGGTAAAACTGCTTCCATCCCATATACCAAAGAGAATGGTGTTGCCCCAGTAGATGTACGAACGGACGTGCGATAAGCAAGCAACGCAAAAGGTAATTTTTCATGCCAGTCTCTATATGTTTCAGTTGCTTTTGTGATGATCTTCTTGATGTTTTTATTCGCTGCCTCTACTGCCCCATTCATTTTTGGGCGATAAGGAGCCGAATTGTGATGTTTGATCTTTAACTTTGTGCAAACTTCCTTCATTAAATCGTTGTTCAAATTCAATGCATTATCTGTGATGATCCTTTCAGGTGTTCTATACCTACAAATGATTTCTCTTTTTAGAAATCTGCACACTGCTCCTTTTGTGACATTAGCATAAGAGGCAGCTTCAACCCATTTGGTGAAGTAGTCTATAGCCACTAAGATAAAACGATGTCCATTTGAGGCCTTCGGTGAAATTGCCCCAATGACATCGATGCCCCACATTGAAAATGGCCAAGGTGCGTTCATTACATGGAGTGGTGAAGGAGGAACATGTATTTGGTTATCATGAATCTGGCATTTATGACATCTTCGAGCAAATCTAATACAATCTCTTTCCATAGTGGACCAATAGTACCCAAACCTCATGATTTTTCTAACCATTGTGAATCCATTAGCATGTGTTCCACAAACTCCTTCATGGACTTCCTCAAGTATTTTCTTGGCCTCGATTCTATCCACACATCTCAAAAGCACCTGATCCTTGCCCTTTTTATACAATATATCTCCATCAAGGACATACCCCATTGCTAATCTTCTTAAGGTCCGTTTATCATTCTCAGTTGCCTCCGCTGGGTAAGCCCGATACTTCACATACTGGAGAATATCATAATACCATGGGAGACTATCATCCTCTTCTTCCTCTATGTTGCAACAATGAGCTGGCATTTCTCTTATACTCATCCGAATAGGCATCATTCGAGATTGATCCTCGGCCTTAAACATAGCTGCCAACGTAGCCAAGGCATCTGCCATTTGATTTTCTTCACGAGGAAGATAAGCAAAAGAAATTTCTTCAAACTCTTTGATCAACTCCATCACTAAGTTCTTGTATTCTATCAACTTGGAGTCTCGAGTCATCCATTCCCCGCGAAGCTGATAAATAACCAGAGCAGAATCGCCGAATACTTCTAGGCTTTTAACTTTGCGCTCAATTGCAGCTTGAATACCCAAGATACATGCTTCATACTCTGCCATATTGTTAGTGCATTCAAAGGCGAGCCTACTAGTAAAAGGATAATGATCTCCCTCAGGTGAAACTAGTATTGCCCCAATTCCATGTCCCACAGCATTAGAAGCGCCATCGAAGTTCATTTTCCATGCTTCATTTTTTGGAGTATCTTCTTCAGTAACAAATATACTCATCAAGTCCTCATTCGGAAAATCAAATTTTACTGGCTCATAGTCTTCTAATGCTCTGCTTGCCAAGAAATCTGCAATAGCACTCCCTTTAACTGATTTCTGGTTCATATAGACTATATCAAATTCGGACAACAACATTTGCCATCTCGCCATCCTTCCAGTTAAAGACGTTGATTCCATCAGGTACTTTAACGGATCCAGTCTTGATATCAACCAGGTAGTATGCTACAACAAATACTGTCTCAGCCTCTTAGTAGTCCATACTAAAGCACAACACAGCTTTTCGATAGAGGAGTATCGAGTCTCACAGTCAGTGAATTTCTTACTGAGATAGTAAATAACTCGTTCTCTTCTTCCAGTTTCGTCATGTTGGGCCAACACACATCCCATTGACTTCTCAAAGACAGTCAAATATAAAATCAATGGTTTGTTTGGGATTGGTGGCATCAAGATAGGAGCATTAATTAAGTAACCCTTAATTCTATCGAAGCATTCTTGGCAACTATCATCCCATTCTCCTGGGTTTCGCTTTCTCAGTAATCGGAATATTGGATCACATTTCTCAGTCAACTGCGAGATGAATCTGGCAATATAATTTAACCTCCCCAGAAAACCTCGTACTTCTTTTTGCGTTCTAGGGGGAGGTAATTCCAAAATTGCTTTGACTTTATTAGGATCTATTTCTATCCCACTCTCACTGACTACAAATCCCAATAACTTCCCTGAAGTAGCTCCAAATGTGCACTTGGTTGGGTTAAGCTTGAGCTGGTATTTTCTTAATCTTAAAAACAGTTTCCTTAAGACTTTTACATGTTCTTCTTCAGTTTGCGATTTAGCAATCATATCATCCACGTACACTTCTATCTCCTTGTGCATCATATCGTGGAACAACGTAACCATTGCTCTTTGATATGTTGCCCCGGCGTTCTTAAGTCCGAAGGGCATCACCTTGTAACAAAATTTACCCCACATTGTCACAAAATTTGTCTTTTCCATGTCTTTTGGGTCCATCTTAATTTGATTGTAACCTGAGAAACCATCCATGAAAGAGAAAAGAGCATGACCAGCCGTATTGTCAACCAAAGTATCGATGTGTGGGAGTGGAAAATTATCTTTGGGGCTCGCTCGATTGAGATCCCGATAATCAACACACATTCGAACTTTGCCATCTTTCTTTGGAACTGGCACTATGTTTGCTACCCATTCAGGGTACTTGGCCACTTGTAAAAATCCAGCATCGAATTGTTTCTTCACTTCTTCCTTGATTTTTAATATCATATCTGGTCTCATCCTTCGAAGTTTTTGTTGAACAGGCTTGCATTCCGGCTTTATTGGTAGCTTGTGCATCACGATGTCAGTCTCCAACCCCGGCATATCTTGATAAGACCAAGCAAACACATCCCTATATTCCCGAAGAAGGCTTATAAGATCATCTCTTATTTTTGGTGAGAGTGAAGTGCCAATCTTAACTTCCTTTATATCCTCTTCTGTTCCCAAATTTATTGTTTCAGTTGTCTCTTTGTGGGGCAATATTTGTCTATCTTCTTGCTCCATCATTCTAACAAGCTCAGAGTTTAACTCACATTCCTCTTCATCTTTATAACCCTCAGATTCTTCGAGACAAATGTCATTTTCAAAATCAATTTGTGGTTCAAAAGTATCATTACTCGAACAGTTGATATCTGAAGACCTGCGAATCAAAAAGGAGTATATTTGGTTGTGGACAAGAATTTTATCTAATATTTACCAAGAGAAAAATTATCAATAAAGAATAAAGAATACTCAAGAGATGAATAAAATACTTGCTAAGATTAGAATGAAAGAAGAACACTGTTTCATTAAAGCAATGACAAATAACAATTTGTCCTTTTACAAAAGCCCTATTATATTTGGGTCAAAAGGAGACAGATTTGTTATTATGCATTACTTTGAAAAGTGCTTATAGAACACAGGGAGTTCTTCAACAGTGTAATTGTTCAAAACATAGCCAGGAGGACACGGACGGATTGATGCCAATGAGCACTCTCCAGTAGAATCTTCTGTGATAACGTTGATGCTCAGGCTTCCCAATAAATCTTCAACAAATTCTGTATCTTCAATATCCCATGACTATTTCAGCGTGTCAATCACTAATCCTCCAGACACAAAAGATTTGGAGAGAGGCGGAATGACCATGGGTCCCCAAACAAGATCTTCTCCCTTTACTCTTGCCTTCCTCCTTTCCTTAAGCTTTTGTGCATCCTTGACTTTATCATGGTACATTGGTTTGTATCCGAGACCAAAATAATTTCTTTTAGGAACTGCAGCCGGCCCTTCAGTGATGCCTTGCAGTTTCTTTCCCAAGCCTTTCCCTACCTTTGCTCCTCTAGCTAATGTCTCTTTTAATTGCATCTTTGTATTTTTTGAAAGATGAGGAATGGGAATTCTTTTGCCTTCAGAGATAAAAGTAGCATTAACAAATTCCAAGGACTGGAAGGAGGACTCTAGTGCATTTTCATCTACCCCTACATATGGTGCATCTGTAGTGATAGAGGCAATGATGTCTTCTTCCGCTTTGATGGTCACCAGAGTCCCATCAACAATGAATCGGAGCTTTTGGTGAAGGGAGGAAGGAACTGCACCAGCCATGTGAATCCAGGGTCTCCCTAGCAAGCAACTATAACTCGGATGAATATCCATGACAACAAAATCTACTTCAAATGTTGTAGGGCCAATTCTGAGAGGGATATTCATCTTCCCCATTATCTTGCGTTCTGTCCCATCAAATGCCCTTACAGCATTGCCATAAACCCTCATTTGTGATACATCCATAGGAAGTCTATTTAGAGTGGCGAATGGCATAACATTCAAGGCCGATCCGTTGTCAATTAACACCCCTGAGACGATGACTCCTTTGCAATGAGCCGTGATGTGTAAAGCCTTGCCCCTGCCTTTTCCTTCTTCCGGTATTTCGTCATCATAAAAATAAATAAAATTATCTGCATTAATATGATTTACCATCCTGTCCACACGTTCCACTGGTATATCCTTCCCTACAAAAGTTTCATTCAGCACTTTGATCAGAGTATTTCGATGTACTTCCGAATGCAACAGTAGAGATAACATTGAAATCCGTGATGGGGTCTTATGAAGCTGTTCCACAATGTTATACTCGCTGTGTTTCAGAAACTTTAAAAATTCCTGAGCCTCCTCAATCTTAACAGGCTCATTCAATTTATCATCAGGATCTTTAATAACCACATCTCTTGCTTTATTAGCCTTTCCAGGAGCATAGCATCTTCCACTCCTGGTGAAAAATCCAACTTCAGCAACCTCTTCCTCCTTACTCTCAGGAGTATTAATTTGGCATGTATAGTCCCAGGGAACACTCTTGTTACTCTTGTAGGTAAAAGGCGTAGGGGTTTTGATCACCACCCTAGATGTTATACTTCTACTGCTGGCCTCGTAATTTGGTTTCGATATGACCAGGACAGGCTTTTTTAAATTCTTTTCAGCTTCCCTTGAATTTTCTTCAGAAGCGCAGATATATCTTTCATTCTCACTCATTCTTTCTTCATAGAACTGCAACTCCTGCTTGTTCATTAATTCTTGGACTATTTGCCTGAATTCTTGACAGTCCTGAATTTGATGACCATTTTCACCATGGTATTCACAAAAGTTTTCTGTCTTTTCCGTTGAGCATTCATTTCTAGGGCTCAACAACCCTCTCTCCTTTATTTGAGCATATACCCATTTCAGTGGTGTTCTTATTTCTTCAATTCTCCTTTTAATTTTCTGATTTTTCTCAATAGCGTTCACTCCCTGATTCTGATGATTTGGAAGCGGGTTTGCAGCAACACAGGGTGCTTCAGAATCATTAAAGGACACCACCTTTCTCTTGATCAGATCTTCAACCACTCTTTTGAAAGCGAGACACTTTTCAATGTTATGTCCTCTGATATTTGCATGATATTCGCATGTCTCATTTTCGTTGAACCATTTTGGATAAGGTGGTTTAATTGGATCAATGAATTTTGGTGATACTACGTGAGCTTGGACTAATCCATGGAAGAGCTCACTGTAAGTCATTGGTATGGGAGTGAACGTCATCCTTTCATTGTTATGCTCGCGCTTAGTCTCTCCTTGAGATGAAGAAGAATTTCCCATCTTCGGCTTACTCACAGAGAAATTTACATTATTCACCTCTCCTTCTTTCCTTTTCACATAGGGTTTCTTTGCAGGAGTTTGGCTACCGACAATCTGCCCCTTCTTTAATGCTCTCTCGATCATCTCTCCGCACATCACGATATCATAGAAGCTCTTAGTTGCCACTCCTAACATATGATCAATATAAGGAGATTTTAACGTATCTATAAACATGGTTATAAACTCCCTCTCAATAAGCGGTGGGTGCACTTGATCAGCAATATCCCTCCAGCGCTGAGCGTATTGTCGGAAGGTCTCATTATGCTTCATCTCCATATTTTGGAGAGTAACACGATCAGGCATCATATCGGTAACGTGTTGATATTGTTCTTTAAACGCATTGGCCAAATCCTTCCAAGACCCTATTTTAGCTCGGGTTAATTGGTTATACCATCTGACAGCTGACCCCGTCAAGCTGGCCTGGAAACAGTGAATTAATAGCCCATCATCCTTCACAAACCCTGTCATTCTTCGACAAAACATGGTCAAGTGAGCAACAGGACAAGTTTTCCCATCATACTTTTCAAATTCTGGCATTTTGAACTTTGGTGGTAATACTAAGTCTGGCACAAGACTCAATTCCTCTGCATTCATTCCGTCTTGAGAACTCTGCTTTCCCATTTCTTTAAAAAACCCTTTGCACCAGTCCTTTAAATGCTCTGGTACTTCCGTTTTAGGTTTCTCCATTTCCTCAGGATCTACATCAATATACTCATAAGGACTGTTTTGAGGGTTAGTCGTGGCCATTTGAACCTTTACCGCTGAAGACCCTGCAGGATGCTCAACTAGCTTTTCAGGTGAGATAACTAGCCTCGGGGTAGACTCCTGCCTGGAAACTTCAACAGGGGCAGTGCTTGGTTCTTTAACTGTTTCAGTACGTATCCCAGACATCTTGGTCATCTCATTCATCATATTAGCCTGGCTTTGCAGGATTTGATCTATAATTGACTTTTGTGACTGGTCCATCTTTGCCTGCCATTCTTATTGTATTCTTAGTAAATCTTCTTGCATTTCTTTCTTTAATTGATCAAGCTTGGCCTCCATGGCTCTACTTCGCGTGTGATAAGGATTGGAGTTCTTACTTGCCAGAATCGTCTGTCACATAACCCTTCGGAAATTAATTTTATTGTTCTTTTAAATTCGAATGCATATTATTGGTAATGTGCTATAAATGATACATTTTATTGGTGATGCATTATAAATGATGAATTTACTTATGCATAATGAATGATGCAAGTATGAAATGCAAATAAAAGGCGTTGACCCAAGCAGTAACCATTCGGAAATACTTTCATTGGATAAAAAGTTTCACTCATTACAAAGGAGTTCTATTACATATAAGGCCTAGCCCTCAGACTCAGCTCTACAATTTCATTCATAATGGCGATGATCTCCCTTGTATATTCAGAAATCGGATTTGTGCGCAGTTGGATGATCTCCGCTCTATTGGCTAATTCGTTCATGTACCGAGCCACTTCACCCATTTGAGCAATAGCTTCCCCCATCATGCGCTCGCGTACTTCTACTAAGGATCGATAATGCTCATATGTATTTTCCCATCCCTTATTGATGCGTTTGATTTCTTTTTCTAGATTGGTAATATGAATTCGACATTTCTGGAGTTCACCTTTCAATTCTCTGATTTCCTTCTGGAAGGATTTGTTTTCTTCGAGAACAACTCTTAGGTCCACTGAAACGGGAGGAGCTTGCACTTGCAGAAGGGATTGCTTAAGGTTCGATACATGACTTTTGAGCTCATCATTCATAGCTCGAGACTGGTTCATTTCTTGTTCGAATCTCATCTGTAATTCTCCCATTTCTGCCGTGAGCTCATCTACTTGCTAACCTTTTGTAGAGAATCTCTGCATCCACGATCCAATCTCTGCCTGCTTTCTATCTAGGATTCGATTCCATCCCTGTCTCTCAGACCACATCTCTTCTTTCTTTTGCTTTCTTTCTTCTTCGAGCTCTAAAATTTTCCGATCTTTGTCCTCAAAGTCCTCAATTATATTGTTCATCTCAGTTTTTAACCCCTGGACTTGATTCTTTTCTTCTTCTAATTCTTTCAGGCTGACTTCTTTTTCTTCATGGAGTTTTTGAGCTCTACGAGCCTCAGCTTTATACTGCTTGATCAATTCCTTTTTATCGGCCTCTAGCCCGCATACTTTTGCTTTTCCAGCTTCTATCTTCTTGATCTGACACTTGTTCTCAATTTCTAGACTTTTGATTCGCCGTCTTGCAGCTGCTAATTCTCTGGATCCAAGTCTCTTTCTCACTTGCTGCACCATTTGATAATCCTTTTTTAAGTCTTCTAAATCGGCTTCCACCTCCTCTTTCCGTTCTCTCATCATTATAAACTGTCTGGCATGAAATTCAGCCTCGATAGTCAACATGAAGTTTTCTCTCTCCATCTCTTCTATTTTCTTGGAATCTTTAGCCTTTTCCATTTCAAACTCAATTCTTTGGATTTCCAAATTCGAAGGGATATTTCTGATTTGTTCTTCTATCGACCTTGATCCCTCTCCAGATGTTAAAGGTATTTTATCATTTATCCTCTTGATTCTCCAGGCTTCATAATCGGGCGTCAAGATAACATCCGCTCCAACCACTTTAGTCCTAAAAGTCATCCTCCAAGAATCAGCCACATCTTTGATTTTCTTTCTATAATTGCCTTCTTTATAATCAAATTCAGCACCAGTCAACCCATGAATCGCGGGAACAAACTGTCGGGCACCGTACTGTCTCAATATCAACAAAGGAGCGTATCCCACTCCTCCCCACAGTCCCAGTAATATAATCCAGTCCAAATCTCCACATTTGAACAAGATTTGTGTATGCATCAGCCACGGTGTTCGCCATGCTATGTTTTGACTCTGTAGATTCCGGAAGAAATCAATCCATTGATCTTTCTGAGATACTTCAGGCCACTCCTTCGTAAGGTACTCAGCAACAGGAGAATAATATTTCAAAAAACGGTTATAGTTGACTTTTTCTTCCTTCCAGAAATGGCTTCTGATCCACACAGTAAGCAAATGAGCACAACCCATAAAACGACCTCCCCCCAACCTTCTACATATATTCAAAGATCGGAAAGTTTCAGCAAGAATCGCATGGACTGGATTCACCTCTCTTCCTAACTTCTCAACCAAATCGACTACTGCTAGCTCGATCAGTCCCAAACATTTTGGAAAGATTACCAAACCATATATACCCAAAGCAAATACATCTCTACGCACGTTTTCATCTACGTGTGCTTCAGCTATCTTTTCTAAGTGAGACCACAGCACTCCCTCACTTTCTCCTTTGCGTTGCAAGCGATCATTTACCCATTTGTCGCTTGTGCCCGAGATCTTTGCAAGCTTTGACTTAAAAGAAGGCCCTTTTATCGATCGGGAGTAAACTTTGTCCACTTTAACGCTTGGCAAATTCAACAGAAATTGGTATTCCTCGAGGGTTGGAGTCATGTCCTCTCGGTTGAATGTGAAACAACTATAGGCCGGATTCCAAAACTGTATTATGCTTCGTATGAGAACCGGGTCTACCTTCACGTATATCAGATGAAATATATCTCCATAAGTCTGCTGAAAAGCTTGCCTCTCAATAAGATTCCAACTTTCCCAAATTGTTTTCAATCCCTGAAGCTCATTCTGTTTTAAAGAAGCTGGTGTATAATCAGACAGATCCGACACGTAGTTCCCTGATAGACTATCTCCCTGCTCTTTCTGCTTGGCTTCGGACCAGTTCCTTACATCTGCTGGATTCACTTCTTTGTTTAGGAAACTCCTTTCCATCGTGAAAGTCTTTCCACTTTATCGATACTCACAGATCAACCGCCTTTTCTAATGATATGTCTATGCAGTATGAAAAAAATAATAATAAAATAAACAAAACAAACAAAACAAACAAAACAGTTAGTCAACACAATTGCATAAATTTAACATAAAAAGATATAAGTAAAACGGGAAATAAATCTATTCTATTTATGTATTATCTACCCGAATAATATTCCTCAAAAAGGGTCCTATCCAAACATGCTCTCTACCCTCTCTAAATTAATTAAATTCTAACTGCACCTAAATTCTATTTCACATGCTTTAAAAGAATAAATCTATTCTACACACTCAAAAATAAATAAATAAAATAAAATAAAAAGGTTAGAGGGTTTCTCCATTGTGTACGCCTATTTTGGGTACCTATTGACGGACAGAGGTTCAGTATGACTCTACCTAGTGTGACCGTTCTATGGTTCATTATATGCATGGTTTCAGCTCTTATCAGGAAAAAGGAACTCGAATTGTCCTTGATATCGATGCCCCCTTGGGCTACCAAACCCTCAATCCTCACCCATTACAGGTTTCAAACGGACCGAGTTCAATTCAAGGGGATTTACTGCCTTATACCCATACGAGGAATAAATTCCTACGAAGGTATAAGGTATGTATCCCATGGGTTATTTGCTAAAACTCATACGAAGAATAAATTCTTACGAGAGTAAAGCAATCACCCTAACTAATTTGGATCGAAGCTCATGTCTAGAGCTCATGTTATGCTAATGAAAGTGATGTGTGTGAGGAGAAACAAACAAACCTTTGACTCAAAAACAGGGAAAATAAAAAGATAACACTCAACGAGAACTAAGAAATATCTGAAAAAAACGAAAACAATTAAAATGTTAGTATATAAAAATAAAGAGATAAAATAATAAATAAAAATTCAATACATAGATCATAGTTTTACTAAAGATTCGAACTTATAATTTCCACCATAACGACCATATATAAGCGACCGACAGCCTGACTCTCTAGTTTCCCCAGCGGGGTCGCCAAGCTGTCATAACCATTTTTTTGTAAAACAATTAAATATTATTTTTAAAAACAATTATGACTTTAATTTGGAAAATTTGGTGATTTTGAATGGATTTGAATAAAATTGAAAAGAGTCGCCATCGACCTTTGGGTTAGGTAGGTCAAATACCTAAAAACGTCTTTCAAAAACAATTTTAAGAAAAAAAAATTTATAAGACAAAATTTTGGTCTACGTTACCAAAGATTCATTTAAAACAGGTTCGGGAGTCGGTTACGTGTGGGGAAGGGTAAACACCCCCACAACGCCCAAAATTGGTACTGTGTAGCTTACACATCGTCGTAAATGGTGGAAATTACAAATTGAATATAAAACTAAAATATGATTCGTTTATTGAGATTTAATTAATTTACTTCGAATTATTTTATCAGAGAAAATTCTTTAATTTGAAAAGAAATCTCGAGATTAACAATCCTCCGTCGGGAAAGTTAACTCGTCTATTTCTTATCTTTTAAAGAATATTCTCTCATCATTTATTTAAAAACGTGTATCGAATATAAAATGAAAATTTAAAATTTACATTCACATAAAATAAAGTGAGCGTCACTTAAGGTACCACACATTACATCATTTTAATAAATTAATTAGTAAAATATACTCGACTTGTTACAAGTCCCTATGTCGTTAAAATGCCGTATCGGATCGTACCACTTCGACCAAGTGGTACTTTCCACGCCCATTCTACGCATACGTGTTCTTGAAAATATAATCGAATATTTCTTACATAGATAAAAATATAATGAAAATAAATGTGATTGGAAATACAAAGATTTACATTAAATTAAAGTAAACACAATACCAATAATTAACTAATGAGTAAAATGCACATCCATACATAAATGACTAAAATACAAATTAGTAAATATTACAGACCAAAATAAATATTAAAACATTTAAGGGGCTAAAATATAATTAACAAATATTTTAAAAAATAGTAAAAAAAAAACCATAAATCGCATTAGGGACCAAAATGAAATGAAAAAAACATAAAGAACTAAACCACAATTAAGCCAAATGTTAAACAGGGACTAAAACGAAACATGCATAAAATAATATGGCCAAATTCGAACTTTAATAAAAATGTAATAATAAACCAGATAAGGACTAAAATATAATGAAAGTAAAATAAACAAACATTAATCGATATTTAACCCAAAATATGAGAGTAGTGATCAAGATAAAAGTTTCATAAATAAAGAGTACAATGTCTAAACTTTCAAAAATACTAACAATAACCAGTCCAGTGACCAATGTGTAAACTTTAAAAATATAGGGCTTGAAGTACAGAATAAATAAAATACACTAAGCCCTTAAACAACTTACAAAAACACGGGGACCCTTACAATGTAATTAAACCATAGGCTAATTAGTGACTAGAATAAAATGTACACAAATGTCATGGACAAATTTAAAACATTAACAAAAATAAATAACACACCAGCACAGTGACTAAAATGAAAAAAACATAAATCACAGGTCCAAATTCTAAGATCATAAAACATACATAATATATAAACTAGTGATTCAAATAAAACAAACTAAAACTATAGGCTCGAAATAAGATTGCACGGATTTCATTAAGTGACCAGATCACAACCCTTACAAAAGATTGAGGGACCTAAACTGTGATTGTCCCATAAAAATAATAAAACACGGAAGAAGTTACGAGGACCTATGATGGTATTAACCCATTTAGCAAAAACTCACATACCCTCCCCTGCTCAGAACGACGTCGTGCAGTGGATGATGTATAATCATCCTCAAGGGTTTACACCGAGACCCTAATACCATTTCCCAATCCCTCTCTGTTTCTCTTCCAATTCTTCTCCATCTCTTCCTTCTTACCCCACGGCCGAAGAGAAAAGAAAGCAACCCCGGCCACCGTGGAACGGTGGCCACGGGGATTCAACTCCCCAAAAACTCTCTCTCTCCCTCTTTATCCTCTAATAACCCTAAAACAAACCTAAACCCGAGCCTCCACTCATAACTGATTAAAAACAAACCCTTACCTTTGAAACCTGAAAGAAAGGTTTTGGGTTTGGTGAAGCAACGGCGAAAGAGGTGATGGCTTCCAAAAGGTAACCTTTCTTATCCTTCCCCCTTTTTTTTCTTTTCTGTTTCGAATCTCTCTTTCTTTCTATTCCCTCCTTTTTTTTTCGGTTTCGTTCCCTTGATTTTTTTTTTATGTTGAGTCTTTGGTGAGATGATGATATCTAGAAAAAATAGGAGATGGGTCTCACTGACTTTGCATGATTACATCCCGATTTTTCGGGATTTAATCTGTTTTTAAATGGGTTCTCGGATTTAGGCTACTGTAGATGAAATATATACTGATTTGGTGATATGTTTCACTGTAGATGACGATGGTGGTGTGGTAACAGTGACTAGATCATCGGAGTGGGCCGGAACTTGCGGCGGCGCGACATTTCCTCTGTTGAGGGCGACGGCTACTGAACGGTTAGGGTTTCAGACCTAAATGGCCTTTGATCTGGACCATTGGATGGGTCCAGATCAGACGGTCTTGATGGTGCGGCGCTGAGGCAGAGAAGGGGTAACCCTAGCGGGTTTGGGCCGATTGCTGGGCCGCAGGTCTGGGTTGTTGGGCTCCGGGATTGGGCCTTTGTAATCTGAATTGGGCTTCTAAGCCTGCAAAAATGTAATATGTAACATTAATAATAATAGTTAATAATAATTAATAATAATAAATAATAAAAATAAAAAAATAAAAATAAATATAAATATAAAAGACCCGGACAAAAACGGGTGTCCACAATTAGTATGTACAGTTATAAAAGTTGGACAAAATATGGACCTAATAGGGTTTGAATTCAGCCAAGTGTGCCTGGAAAGGGAGATTTTTTAGTTGAGAAAGAAGCTTTGATGACTAAATGTGGAATTTAACCATTGGTGAAAAAAGTTAAAACATTCAATTCAATGGTTTAACTTCACATTTAATCCTCCAAGCTTCTTTCTCAAATAAAAAATCACTCTTTCTATGTACATTTGGCCGAATTCAAACCCAATTAGGTTCATATTTTATCCAACGCCTCTAATTGCATATATACTAATTGATCTTTCCGTGGTTGGGGTCAACGTTTAAATGTTGAATCGAAAATTCAGATCGTTGCAGATTCAAAGCCATGATTCGGTAATTATGGGTTGTGACATTATGGTATGCACTCATGTGGTGTTGGAACTTGGTTCCAATAATAACATTCTGCAATGGTGACTGCAAATAATACAGAGTATAAGTGAATGTATGGAAAATGACTTGTTCAAAAAGTTGCAGCAAGTCAAATATTCCCTATATTCCTCTTTACAACTTTTCTCTTGGTTTTCAATAATGTTACATTTCGTCCACCATCGATCCAAACAAATTAATAAAAAAGAAAAGTGCCATGCTTTTCCTTTTAACAACATGATCCTATCGTGGTTCCAATCATGCAACTTCAAGTTTTGGTAAATGCTAGTTTGTTCATCCGGTATTCATTAATATTTTGGTAAGCACGTTTCGTTTCGCTTGTGGCCACGTATATCAAATTTTGGGTTTTATTAGTAAAGTTGTTTAGTGTTGTGTAAGTATTTCCTTTTAATCGAATTGGGACTTGTGTGAAGGATATTCTCGACTAAATTCGGAGTTGAACTGTGTAAGACCCTTAACCTGGAAAAAAATTATTAGAACGTTTATTTTCTTTGTTCACAAGACTCGTTCTCGATCGATACTACCAATCACGTAATAAAATTTGTTATATTTTTTTCATTCACAAACTCGTTCTTGATGATACTACCGATCATGTAATAAAATTTGTTAAATCAAAATAAAGATTAAATGTTTTGTCAACCATAAAGAACTTTGTCGTTCACCTTTCTTTTTTGGTTAGGCATCCAAGCATGTTTTAGGGTAAAGTATAGTAATGGTCATTGAACTTTTCCAAAGCTTTCATTTTGGTCCCCCAACTTTTAAAACTTGCAATACAATCCCCCAACATTTAGTCCGTTTGCAATATGGTCCCCAACAGTTACGTCGGGGACCATATTGCAAACAGACTAAATGTTGGGGGACCATATTACAAACGGACTAAATGTTGGGGGACTGTATTGCAAGTTTTAAAAGTTGGGGGACCTAAATGAAAGCTTTAGAAAAGTTCAGTGACCATTACTATACTTTACCTCATGTTTTATGTAATATTTGCATTCATAATATTGATACAATTAAACATTTATATAATAAATAATAGGATAAAGTATAGTAATGGTCACTGAACTTTTTTAAAGCTTTCATTTAGATCCCCCAACTTTTAAAACTTGCAATACAGTCCCCCAATATTCAGTCTGTTTGCAATATGGTCCCCAACAGTTACGTCGGGGACCATATTGCAAACAGACTAAATGTTGGGAGACCATATTGCAAACGGACTAAATGTTGGGGGACCATATTGCAAATTTTAAAAGTTGGGAGACCTAAATGAAAGCTTTAGAAAAATTCAGTGACTATTACTATACTTTACCCTTTATTTTATTAATAATTTTTGTAACATGACATTTATTATTATTATTTTATTAATATATAATTAAAAAATAAAAAAAATAATTTAAAAGTTAAAATGATTAAATTAAGATTAATTTGACATTTAAGTAATTAAATTAAAATATTAAACTTTAGTAATTAAAATAGAAGTATGAAGATAGTTAAATGATGAATGATGCAATTTACTCATAAAAAAAACATTGCAAATCACCCATTAATCTTTTAACAGCCTAACACTAAAACGAAACAAAAATTAAAAATTAATAAAGATTTTAAAAAAAATCAAAGTTTAAATATTAAAATATATTAAAATTAATAATTTATATACTAAACATGTAGTTGCTCATATATGAATACAATCACCTCCCCAATCTTCCACCATATCCCTTTGATCAATCGAAACCCAAGCTCATCCATCCATTAATTTATATTTTCCCTTCATTTGCCTCAAAATCTGCCGTTGATAGGTCATCCAATGGACAGCAACAAGCAAGCCCAGACCTCCTCTTACCCTCCTCAGCCTCCCACTTCTTCTATTACACCTCCTCCCGCCTCCGCCGCCATTGTCGGCACTCCGCCGGCATCCTTCCATCACCTCCTCCAGCAGCAGCAGCAACAGCTCCTAATGTTTTGGTCTTACCAGCGCCAAGAAATCGAGCAGGTCAACAACTTCAAGAACCATCAGCTACCTCTCGCTCGCATCAAGAAGATTATGAAAGCCGACGAAGATGTCCGTATGATCTCAGCTGAAGCCCCCATTCTCTTCGCCAAGGCTTGCGAGCTTTTCATTTTATAACTTACCATCCGTTCTTGGCTTCACGCCGAGGAGAACAAGCGGCGGACGCTTCAGAAAAACGACATCGCTGCGGCTATTACTAGGACCGACATTTTCGATTTCTTGGTGGATATTGTTCCCAGGGACGAGATCAAGGATGAGGTTGGTTTGGGTGGCATGGTGGGTCCCACTGCTAGTGGAGTGCCGTACTTTTACCCTCCCATGGGTCATCCGGCTGCTGGTGGTCCAGCTGGACCGGCGGGATGATGATCGGGAGGCCTGCCGTCGATCCCACCGGTGCTATGTATACGCAGCCTCCCTCGCAGGCTTGGCAGAGTGTTTGGCAGATGGCGGGTGCTGACGATGGGTCGTTTGCGAGCGGAGGTAGCGGCGGTCAGGGAAATCTTGACGGACAAGGGTATGCGGAAAATTACTTTCTTCGATTATGTGAAATTTTTGTTCTTATTTTACTGAAAGTTTAGTTCTTTCTTAAATTCTAATCATTTTGAAGGATAGGTAACATCTGCTAGAGCTACGTTTAATTTATTATTTGAGATTCTATTTATATTATAAGGTTCTGAACTTCTGATAGCTAAATTATTTCCAATGCTTTGAACTTTGGTTAAAGATGGAGCTGCTTCGATATGCTTAGTTGAGTATAATCATTGTAGGTCTTGTTGGCGTGTTTGTATTTTCAAAATGTCTTGGTTGCGGTCGTGTTTATTTCAAGGGCCAGTTAATGACATTGGTGGGCTTTGGTTGATGATTGTAGTTTGATCATTGTAGGTCTTGATGTCTGGTCTGTATTTCCAATATTGCTGTCATGTTTTGATTCTACTACTGGTCAACGACTTTGTTGAATTTATTGGTTGTTATGGTATGAAAATCCCATCTGGTGGGTTGCAGTGATGATGTCGCTTATACTTCATCGTAGCACATGTTGCTTACGTTTTACTTAAGCAGGCGTCGTTTCTATAGATGCTTTAATTAGTTTTATATGATGAAACATATTTTTTTTGTATTCTCTGGCTATAGTTGCCATTTAGGAAAAGCTTGGGAAGAACAGGAGAACCTGTTTAGAATGAGAAATTATGTTTCACATTGTTAAACAAGATGATTAAGACTCAAGAAAGCTTGACAACAGAAAAAAAAGGAGAGTTTACTTGGAAGAATTCGTCGAAGACATTTCTTGACAGAATATAGATAACACCAAATGTTTTCCTACAGTGACGAACAAAAATGGTACTGTACACCATCTTGAATTTGTGGAATAACAAAAAGGTGGTACGGGCAAGAAAAGTGAAGAATGGGTGGGGATGGGGCGCTGGTCTTAGTCATTCTTGAATGCTGATTGATTTTTGGTGGTTCTTTTTTATTTTAGTTGTTTATCTGTAATCCAACAACTGTGCTTGTGTTGCATTTTTACTTCGAACCAAGTATTTTTCCTTAACTACATAACCATGTAGCAATCAGGATATGTATAGTTAATCTTATTGGCATGGTTGTTTTTATCACTTTTGCGTTCTTTGCACTTGCATTTTATGTTTTTTCTGTCTGACATTTCTATTAATCATTGTATTGTTTTTACTTTATCATTTATGTTAAGAATGCCTGTTTTGTTTATTTCCCTTCGGTTATGTAAAAGCATTCTCCTTCTTCTGTGATGCAATCAACTTATCTTTTTGCTGCCTGTCTTAGTTTTTTATCTTCGTGTTCCAAGGGCTGGGCCTTGGTCATGGCTTTGCGTAATTCGGGATTGCCTGGTCCGATATTTATTACTGTTGACCACTAAATATCATTAAGCGGTCATTTTGCTAGTGTTTAAGCCACTTTGGAAGGATGTTCTCATTTTGTATATCCAAAAATGGCAAATCCAGGTTGTTTGAGCATCAATTGTTAGATTGTCTATTAAAAGAAAGAGGATTGATTTTACCACATGGTTTACCATTGTTTCATACCGGTCATCGTCTGAGCTCTTACGCCATTTTGTTGTTTTCTGCAGTTAAGCAATTCATTGGTCCTATATGGGTGCTCGATGGTGTGGCAAATCGGGTGATGCTCTCGGGTAAATCAATTGGGAATTTTGGTTACTTGTGGTTTATGAATGTCAACCTGCCTGCCATTGGTTATGGAAAGCTACTTTTTAAATGTGATTGACTTAGGAAAGACCATTAACTAATTGAAGTGCAGCAAACAAATGGCATTTGCTGCTGTGACTTAGCCTAATTGAAATATCTTCTAATGTGATTAATTACCTCCTTTGTTGGTAGAGCACAAGGTTCTTAATCTTGAAATCGTGAGATCGAGTTCCACGGAGGGTATTTCATAATTCGGATGTCTCTTACGGAAGCTGCTCTCAACCTGGTGTTGGGGGTAGCCTACTATCTTACCTCCCCCTTACCTCATATATATGAAAAAAAGGGACAATCATTTGTTGTGTTCTAATGTGCATCTTTCATATGAATGAACATAATTTTCAAGTGCATTATTTCGGGAGATCGACTATCGGCAACAATCTATGTTGCTCTGATTTTTTTTTCTTTTGTCGAAGTATTCCCACCTATATCCAACGCATAACTAGACATGTTATACGGATGTGATTGGCCGATTCGCTGAACTTGTAGAAAAACTTTGAAAAAGATTGAAGTTATTAATATCATTTTATCATCAACAAAGTGGCTGAATAAATATATTAAATCTAGGGAGAAGATTTGTTTCATATTAATCTCGAATTTGTTAAAAAGATAATGTTATTAATATCAACATATATATTTCAATATATGCAAAGTGAAAAAGGTTGCCGGGTTGAATTTCGGAACCGAATCACTGTCCAGCTATACTTTCTTTATATATAATGGGCCTAATGCAGGTCTAAATATAAGGAAAGGTTGGGTTGGCTAAGCCAGTCGAAGGTGGCATTAGGTCAAGCAGGGGCCAATGGACACAGAAACGGCCGAAAATGGTTTCCAAATCTGACTGCCATGACGTTTTATGAACACCAAGCCTCCTCTCAAATCGACTCTCCTATAAAGCAAATATCTTGGAAATCTTCTCTCTTAAATCTTAGCATTGGATTTTCGTGTTGAGAGAGAGAGAGAAATGGACGCCCTTGAAAATGTCGTAGATCCTTTGAGAGACTTCGCCAAGGACAGCGTCCGCCTCGTCAAGCGTTGCCACAAGCCCGATCGTAAAGGTATCCCCTTTCTTCTTCCACCTTTTTTGTTTTTCAGAGTTGGATCTGTTGGGTTTCCCCCTTCTTTTTAAGGATCTGATTTCTGGGGAATGTCTTTTTTTTTCTTTGCATGCAGAGTTCACAAAGGTGGCGTTCCGTACAGCGATTGGTTTCGTGGTGATGGGATTTGTCGGGTTTTTCGTTAAGCTCATCTTTATTCCTATTAACAACATCATCGTCGGATCCGCTTAGGTAATTTTCCTTATCTGATTTTGCATGCATGTTTTAATTCAAAACGGGTTATTTTCATTTGGATGAATCTAAATTCGAGGATTTTTACTGTGTTTATGGAAGAAGAATTATATTCACTCTGCTAAAAGTAATCAAATTTTGAAGCAATAAGCTTTTTCTTCATATAACTGAATTGGGTTCTGTTGCTTACAAACGAAATTTATTGGAAATTTTAGCCTTTTTTTCATATCAACAGCTCTGTAATTTTAGAAGATTTACTTGGCTTATTGATTCTCCACTAGACACCCTTTGATGGATTTGTTCAAATCTAATGTCTTTTGTTCTCTATGCTTGCAAAACTAGCAACTTCGTTCCTTCTTTGACAAACTAGCATTTCACCTGGGTCTTGCTTGGATCCGAGGATTAAGACTATTTTGAATTTCGATTTCATCAGATCGTTTATTTATTTTGTTGATCTGGCCTAGTGATGCTATGTTGAATTTGATTTATGCATGTGTGTGTATCATCTGTAGCATTACTGATGCTATGTTGAGTCTAAAAACCATCACTCTGGTCCTTTCTAGTTTCTCCTTTGGTTAGGACAAATGAGTTCATGATTTACCTTTTTCTTTACACTACCTTTAAATCTAATTATTCATTTCTAGGGACATTGCTTCTGAGATCCAGCTGCTGTTTATTTGTTTCTTTTTGCCAAATTTTAGACGATAGCTGAGGCTGCGATCCTTGTTTAGCTTTCATCCTCGGCCCTCATGTATAACTGTGAAACACAATCTCATGGTCCAATTCTGATGTTTTGTGATTTAGCAAATTGTGTTTCTTGAGTGAATAACCTTTAATAGTGTCGATGTCTTTAATTGTGAATAACATCAATACAAATTTATAGGTTTTAATACTTGGTGCTTTTAGTTCTTAGATATTCATGGATATCAATTTTAAATTTTTATGATTTGGTTTAAGATATATGAATTTGCAGGGTTGTAGAAACTGCTGGGGGATGTGACCAGTTGGATTGTTGCAGATCCTTATGAAAGAAGAAGGTTATAATGCCAGCTCTTCCCTTCTTATCTTACATTTTATTAGTTGAACCAGTAGTCTTGAATCTAATCTAAACTCACTTGGAATTTCTTTGAGCAATTTGTAATAGATTATGGTTGGTATAAATAGTTTCAGTATTATGACTATTTCAGACAAATTTCGCACAAAGTGAGTTATGCACATTTAGGTGGATTTAGTATTTTATTATAATTTTATCAATTTTTTTGGTTCGTTTTCTCTAAAGATCTCGGATTTGAATAATTACGTCTATAGGGTGTGCGCCTCCATTATTAATTGGTTAAGATTTTGAATAGATACATAAGGCATGAGCTATAGAGACTTGGTGGAGACATTGGTGAAGTTCTAGCAGCCAAGGAGATATTTTATTGTGATTGATGATGTTCGAATCGCCACTTGACAGGGTATAAGCATTAATTCCTATGAAACTTGCTGCAATTCTGATCTTATTTCATATATGGGAAGCATTAATTCGAAGGTTTATTCCTCACAAAAAAAACTCGTTTTATTTGTTCCAAATTCCAATATATCTATAGCTATAAATATTAAAACAATTGAAACATATGATATAACGTATTCATATAAGCTAATCCACATGTTTCACTCACTGATCTGAGATGTCGATGTATCAAACGATTTCTTCCTCACCATAAGGCAAGTTATCCTTGATGGTTGAGCATGTGTATTTTCCAGACTGCAAAGCACGAAATCAGGCCGATGAAGTGTGAGGTTCAACTGGTCTTGTCTGACGACTATACCTGCTGCGTCGAGCAGAACGTGCCATGAATTCCTATGAGCTTCCGAAATCCAATGCATGGAGTAACGCATTCCATTAACATCGGCCGGATACGAGAGCAATCCCTTGGGGCTGTGCTTACATTTTTTCCTGAAATATTGGCTGAGTTGTGATCCTTTGATTCTCAAATCCAACCAAGTTTCTGGTGCCAATATCAATTTTTGATTCCTTGTAACTGGCAAATTCTCTCACATAATCAAGTTCTTCACCAATGATGCTCATGTAGAAGTTCCCTTTAAAAAAGGGGTAGCTTTCTCCTACAAGCATCATTGAATCCTTGTAGTTTGGTGTGAAGAGAACGAGGTAGTCGTTGTCTGATAATCAGCAGTGTTTCAGAACTTTGTTTCGAGCTTGGATTTCCGGGATCGAAATGAAACTTCCGAGAAAAGATGATTTCTTTGTGAGGATGTCGAGCAATCTCGATGATTCCAATTGAATCCGGTCCAGGTCGGGATGGTTGCTTCCAAAGAAAGGCGAGGAGGACTCCCTTAAACTAGTTCTTGGTGATTTCTTTTTATCATCAATTGCTGGCTCAGAGGACTCTTCATTGATACAAAGACTAGAAAGGTCCATATTTTTCTAACTCAACTTGACCTGCGTACTGTGGATATTTTGCCAACACATATTGTTCAACATAATCCCTTTCTGTCGGAGTGATCGGCCCCGACCATCTAAGATCGAGACCGTGAAGCGTCGAGATCGCCTCGGCTACGATATGCGCTGGAATCACGGTATGCGCTTTCTGTTTTTCATCATACGCGACAACCAAAACTCAGTTCAATGTTGAAATCTGCAGAAACTTGTAAGGAAAGTAAACAAAAAATGGCAAGGATTGTTTACCTTAACAACCATGCTGCTTGGTCTGCTACTTTGTATAAGTGATTTCGGAATAGATGTGAAAGGGGATTCTTTGATTTCATTCTCCATTAAACCCTAATTTTGTTCGTGAGAATACTTCAATGAGAAACTTGGATTAAAAGCTTGTGTTACAGAAACTTTGAGGGATAAATTACTTTACCTTGGATCCTCCATGTGAAACCACCTCGTTTTTGTTCTTACACCCCATGGAAACTTGGGACAAAAGAAACAGATGTCTGAACAACAAAACTGGAAAAATGTTCAAGAAATGGAACAACCAAAGAAGATATGCAACAATGAGAGAGGGAAAAGGAATACCAAGTCAAACTAGAACATCTGTTGCTCCATTTGAGAGTCTATATCTAAGGTTAATAATGAAATTCTGATGAATAAAGATATGCCGACAGTGACAACAGCAATGGTTGTTATCAGAGAACTTTACCATTCATTTTCTTCGAATCTGAAATCTCACACCTATTCGAATCTAACAGTCACTGAGTCGAATAACGTATGCTTCGATCCTAACAGGTGGTGTGCAATAGTTGGAGGTTCAAGGTTTTACCTTGGGATGGATTCAAATGTGAGTTGAATTCTCATATGTTTTTTATTTTATTTTTTTAAATAACAGAACAGGAAATGAAATGAATTACGTAAATGTGAATGTTTACTACTCTTTACATATAAAGTGTTAAATCGTTAATTTTCAAGTCAATAACATACCCATAATGCTTTACTATGTTACAAAAAACAATTAATTCAGAAGTGTAGAAATTATGCTCTTTACAGGGATGCCCTTGATTAAGACCTTACAAATAGACAAAGGCAAATTTATAAATATATATATATATATATATATATATATATATATATATATATATATAAACTTAATTTTATGTGCAAATTGGCATTAACAAATTAATTAAATAAGACTTATATGCTTTTAAATAACAGCTATTCAAGCACCAATTTCCAGTTGAACCTAACCGCCCAATTGCATTAATTTATTCGTAAATATCATACTCCTATCCAAAAATATTGAATAAAAATATAAGTTTATAAAAATTTAATATCAATTAGATAGAAAATAAATAATTTCAGTATCAACTAAGAATTATATATATTTAATATAATCGTTGATGTTTAATTTTTTTAGATAAATTATTATAAAAATATATTATAAAGATGTTTTTTTTTTAATTTTATTTTATAAATATGAAGATAGTTAAGAACTTAATAAAAAATTTATATAATGAATATCATAATGTAGTTATTATTAGGGTAAACTATGCATTTAGTACTTAAACTATTAGTTTTGGTCTGTTTCAGCACCTAAACCTTTAATTTTTGTTTCATTTTAATATTCTAATGTTGAAAACTTAATTCATTTAGTACATAAACTATCAGTTTTAGTCCGTTTTAGTACCTAAACTTTCAATTTTTTTCTTCAAAACTTGACACTAAATTTTGAACAAGGGTATTAAAATGAAACAAAAACAAAATTATAGGTATAGTTTTAAAAAAAGTTAAGAGTTTAAATACTAAAATAGATCAAAACTGATAATTTATATACTAAACTTGCAATTACTCTTATTATTTAGTAAATAGGTTGGTTGAAGTATTCGCCATGGGACTTTCCTTGAAGCAACCCTATGAAAACGACTACAAAACAAGGCTTAATTCATACTTTGACTCCCTTTCACTATCTTTTATCATATATTCTATATTTTTTATTTTGAGGTATTCGAATATTCTATGAATGATTATTAACTTATTTAGAAATAATTATATTCATTTCAAATTTGGTTATGATAATTATTTAGGACTATAAAAGTCAATAAAATATTTAAACAATTATACTGAAATTGTAAAATCTATAAAAAAAAAATGAAAAGTTATATATATATGATTAAAAATCTGTTATTTTTTATTTTTTGGTTATATTTTATTATTTGATATAAAAATACTTATTTTATATTATAAAAATTTATATATTTTATTTAATTTGAAGAATTAAAATCTTGAAACTTATTATTATGATTAAATTTAATTTCGATTTATTTGTTTCCTATACTCACCACTAGTAATGGGCTGTTTAGTGATATCCGAAGTACTTTGGACCAAATATGAGAAAAAGAGCATTCAAAATTAAAGATGGCCCAATTAATTATAAATTAATTTAAAGGTTGAGTATTTGATTCGTGATGAGTTAGCGTTCGATTGAGTCGAGTCAAAAAAAGTTGAATTATTCGAGTTGAAAAGTCTTATTTTATAACTTAAATTTGACTTGAAATTTTTTTAGTTGAGTCGAGTCAATTTATTCGAGTTTCTGTTTAAATTTAATTATAAATATTTATATTATTATAGCACTGTTCTATTCCAATTTAAAAGATTTTCTATAACCATATACAATACATATAAATTTATTCATATTTTATCATATATGATATACATATATCATACAGAGTCAATGGATTCAATTCAAACTTGAAAATTAGTCTATCAATTACAAAAGAAATTTGAGTTATTCGAGTTGTATTTCATAACACGATTTGAACTTGAATTTTTTTAGAGACAAGTCGAGTTTATGAAGTTAAAACTTGAAGTCAATTGGAGTCAATTTTTTTTAGTCGAGTTCAGTTATACTCACCCCTATGTGATATTGTAAATAGAACAAATTAAATGATAAATTATGTGTTTATTATTTTAACTATCATCTTTGTTCAATTTTGGTTACCAATTTATTATTTTTTAAAAAATATTATTTAATATTATATTTTTGTTTCATTTTAGATACTCACATTAAAATATTAACATAATTGATGACGTGGTATTTTTAAACTTTTCAATAAGAAAATAATAAATAGATTATCAAAATAAAATAAAAATTATAAATAGATATTTAAATATTCAAAATAGTAAGTGATCAAAATAAAATAAAATTAAACTAATGATGGCCTTAGAGCTATAAACGACTCGAGTCGAGCTTAAGTACTACTGATAGATTCAAAAACTTTAAAATGAAACTCAACTCGGTTCGAAAGCTCGCAAGCCTAAAATTTTAAGCCCGAATCGAATTCAAAACCATAAATTAAAGCTCGAAAAAGTTTGAAATAAATTATTTTTAAACTTAACTCGGTTGAAGCTCAAATTCAAACTCAAACCTGAACATTAACTACTTGAAAATTTTATATTGTATTTAAAAAAAAATCAACACATAAATATTAATATTATTAGTAATTTATTTTTTTAAAAATAAAATTTTAATATACTATTTTTTATTTGCTCACAAATCTTTTTGAATCAAGTACCAAGTAACTTATTTTGGTTCATTAAGTTAAATTCAAACTTAAATTAAATCTATTCAAATAAAATATTTATTAAATTTTGATCGAATCAAACTCAAATTGCTCATTTACAGCCCTGTCATGGCCCTATTAAGGTTTTTTTGGCCCAATACAGGAAAAATAATTATTTAGTTCAATAGGACACATTGTAGTTTATTTCTGGATCTACGATATTTACTACAATGTAGTTGGAACTTGTCACCTTAAGGTGACGAGTTCAGCTGGAAATAATTTTTAAATTGGCGCATAAATATTTAATTATTTTTCTCCAAACTCATCACGTCGAGGTGATGAATTTTATTAAAATAATAGTTTTATTTTTTGAGTAGTTTGTTTATTACAAAAATTTTTGGAACTCGTCATGCTGGGTGATGAGTTTCAACGGTCATTTTTACAAAATTTCCATTCTAAATAGGAGTGGGTGAGTTGATAGAGTGAATATGAGGTTGAAATCATGCATTAATGGGAAGAATATTACCAAAAATTTCTGAATGGTATATTTGGGTCTTATTACTCAAACATAAACGATTCATATTCGAGCTCGTCTTCAGTTGAGGAGTGGGTAAATGAGGCTATGAAGTTGACACTTGATCAACATAAGGAGAGAATGAAACTTGAAGAAGGGAAGGAGGAGTAGGAGAAAAAGAAGAAGAAGAAGTATGAAGAGTTACCAATCCATCGTAGCAAAAGTCTTATAGAGAATAATAAAAAAGAAAAAGAAAAATAATTGTGTAGGAATTGAGAAGAAAGAGAGAAAAAGTTGTTTTGTATATTGATTTTTATGTTGATGAAATGTTTTAAATATAAGTATGAATTTGTGTTTAGTTAAAAGTTATTTATTAGTATGCAATTATGTATGAAAAATAAAAAATGTAGATGGATAATGATGTTCATAAATAAATTATTCAACGATTGATATAACATCTCAAATCTCGGGTTAGGAGTTCGGGCTAACCCGATAAGGCCTTAGTACAACCCATTAGCTTGTAGGAAAACCATGACTCATGTTGGGTAGAATTGGGCCTAGCTGATCCCAACAAGAGTTTAAAAAAATAGCATCTTTATAAAGGAGTCAGAACTTAAGGGACCAAAATGATAATTTACCCATCAACCTTCTCAAAAGTTGAATTCCCTTAATGTGGGATGATGTCAACGTGGAGGAGAGCTTTGTCTCTTTTTCTCCACCTTTGCTTCCTTCCTTCATCTTGCTTTCATTATTCATTCTCTTACAATTTTCAAAGGTGTTAACTTGGTGGCTTTACAATCTTAGTTTAGTGATTCAAAGGTAAGAATCATAATATCCATCCCCATAGCTTCAATTCAAGTTGTCAACCTCTTTATTTCATCATTGTTGCCAAAATGTGGGTTTAGTGGGGAGGTTAGAAAACCATAGCAATCAGTCCGTTTTTTTTTTAAAGAATTAAGCTTTAAGGACGTTCTAAATTCCTTCCTAAACTTCTCAACAATGTTGGTAATCTATATGTTGATTTTTATTTAGTGAGGGTATCGTAACGTCTTGAAAATCGAGGAATTAATTTTATGGGGTTCATTTTGACTAAAATTAGGGTTTTCTTTAAAAATAAAAAATATGGTTCGAAAGAGTCACCACTAATCTTTGTTTAGCGTGTGATTGGATTACCTAAAAATATTGTCATTTTAATAAAATTTAATTTTAAAAATTATTAAAACAACTTTTAGGTCTACGTTCCAAAAAAAAAGTTCGGGAGTCGATTACGTGTGGGGAAGGATTAGCACCCTCACAATACCCAGAAATCGGTGCCTAGTCGATTAATTATTGTCTTTGCAATGGAAGTTATAAATTCAAATTTTAATTTAATTATTGATCCCTTTTCAGTAAAACAAATACAATATTATTTAACCAATTACAATTTTAAAGAGAAAATTAACAATTTGTGCATTTAACTGGAGAGAGTTAGCCACCTAATATAAGGTAGAGTGACATCCCTTTCATTTCCAACTAAAGCATTGAATCACTCATTTTTTTCTCAAAATTTTTAAAGTCAAATTGTTAACATTTCAGTGGTAAAGGTTGCTTGATTCACCTTGAAGATGCAGGTTTGACTCTCCCTTGTGCCAAAGTTTGAGTTTATTAATTTTCCTTCCATCAGATGATGCCACATTACATCATCCGATTGGAAGAAAAATATTTAAAATAATGATCAATTTGATAAATTGTGTAAGTAATAAGGACTAAATTTATAATTATATCAATTTTATTAACTTCCACGTCAGCCTTTTCGTTAAATGTTAATGACAAGTGGCTTGATTGAAAGCATTCAAATAGTTTAGTGACATGATTGATAAAATTTCAAAAATGATTGTCAAAATTAAAATTGGTAATAGTTAGGTGGTCACTCGTCCCAAAAAAATTATGAAAAATAATATAATTAATATTTTATTTTAAATAATTTACATTTAATTTTTTAATTAATTTATAACTATACGTCAAGTCTTTTAGAATCTTAGATTTCTATAAACTAAATTAATTGTGCTCAACGGTGCTCGTCGTTAGTGGTATTCACAGTGCTCGTCGAACGTTGTAGATTTTTTCATAAATATATTATTTAAAATATCAAATTATATCTAATAAATTTTAAATTTTCTTATGAAATTAAAAGATCTCCATTATCAATATAATGTACAATTATCCTGAACTTATAGGATATTGATCGACAATTTGTATAATGCAAACTCATGTTTCAACACCAAACATCATTAAATAACGTGAACAATCAATTAATAAATATACATATATTTTTTTTATAAATTCAGTATTCATTTTATAATTCAGGTTCGCAATTTACAAATTTTTAATAATATTTTAAAATTTAAATATAATTTTAAAAAAAATATATAATATATTTTATTATCATATCTGAACTTATTGATTAATAAATATACATATTATTTCATTATTTTTATTTTTTTCTATTGCATAATTTAAGTTTTTAACAATGACAAATGGATTTAATTAATAATAATAATAATGAAAGGAATTGAAATTACAACACAATCAAAAAGAAAATGGGGACAATAATAACAAAAAAAGGTATTACATAAAAAAAATATCAAACCCAAATATACATAAAAATGAAATATTCCATTGATAATGACATCAAACATTAAAAGAATCTAGTAACTTTCATAAAACTCATTGTCTCTGTCGAACGAGACGCTTTACGAAATGATAAAAGAGTGGTGAGTGAACCAAACAATTTAACAGACTACTTCGCTACACAATTTTAGTTATATCAGCAAACAATATTTTACCAAAGAGGGGATTTGACAATACGTGATCACCAATAAACCAATCAAAAAATAAATGTCATGAGGATCTATGTGCGAACACTAACACAACTGTAGATGTACGTTAAAAACTTACCAAAAGCCATAAGAAACGTGTCACAAGAGCAAAAGGCATGCCACAAAGACATAGATTCTTATTTAAAATTTTAAAAAATAACATAATATGAAAAAAATAAGAAAAAAAATAATCATCGACAAACAACAAATATTAAAATTAGTGTTTATATCCATTAAACAAAAATAGAAGGAGAAAAGGAAAGCAACACAAAAATACTAGGAAAAAAACTTATAGAGAAAAAAGAAGAAGAAGAAATCCTAAATTGACTATAATTCAATCTTTATCTTAAATTAAATAAAAACAATCAAATAAGGAAAGAGTTTGATACGCCACCCACCTCCAACACTGAAGTCTTAATTAATTGTTTCATACAAAGATAGGAATTTTGTCAACCCTACATGTCCATGTTAGTGCCTGTCAACCTCTTTAATTTATTAATATAATGACATGAAAGAAAATAAAATAAACCCATCTTTCTAGATTTATTAAAACAATTCGCAATCTTGTTAATTTTGAATTTGATTTTAAATTAATAAATAAAAATATATTTTATGTCCTTTTCATGTATATAATACAAATACTTGCTTAGCAAGTAAACCATGCAATATTCTTGCATACCCATAATATTCTGTGCTCATTCTTCAAATTAAAACCATAATCTATAATGAAGTCGGAAGAAAAGAAAATTATAATTTTTTTAATTTTTCAACTTATAGTTTTATAATTTAAAAGGAATATGATGAAATTCTATCATTTAAAGAATTAGATTATAATTTCATAATTGTATTGTCTCATCTAATGATTCTAAAAATATATATAAACTCTTAATTTTACATTAGGTATATATATTTGAGGGATTCAACTCGAACTTAAAAGTCAATCTATTAATTTTAAAAAATTTAAATTATTTAAATTTTATTTTATAACTCAAATTTTATTTAAAACTTGTTTGAGGTCGAGATTTTTAGTATCAAATAAGTAAAAAAAAATTCCGTGGATTCGAAATTTTTGTCAGCCTACTTCGGTAGAGGGAAGCTTTTGCCTCCGCATGGCACGCACAAAGATGGCGGGGAAGTAAGTGCACCCCAACATGAATACCACGAATCCTGGTGCATAGGATGAATTTCTTGTTCAGGTAAAGCTATAAATCCTACTTAAAAAGTGAACCCTAATTGCTCGCCCCTATGTCTCGTGCCTAACAGCAACAACCTACGCAAAAGAAGCCTGTTCTGCCCGATTCGGGAAGCCTTCAACTCTGAGCATTTCCTTTGTGAACCCCCCCCCCCCCAATTGTTTTCTAGGCTTTGGGGTTTCTTTACCTACACACAATTTCGAGTTCAAATTGTGAGCAGCCATTAGTGTTGTAATTATGTGGGTAAAATCACAGTCACATGCACTGTTACACCTCAAATTAGGTGGTCAAATTATTAGTTTTCGAAACCTATAGACATATTTAGAAAGAGCAAGAAATTCAGGGACCCAGTCCTAAATTTGCTCATTTTTGTTGGACAGAGAAAAATAAACCCCTTCCTTGGTGAAATCCCTAAAACCCAAAATTCCCCCAAATTTTCTCCCCCGATCGAAACCTCATCGCCCTCCCCAAACCCTCGATGTCTGGCCACCATTCTGCAAACTACTACCCCCGTTCGATTCGTCGTTGAACGGCGACCAAAACCCCCCATGGTCTCTCACCGTGAAACGCCTCTCTCCGCCGTGAATCATCGTCGAAACCATCTCCCGCCGCCGCTGGATTTTTGTTACGATTCTGGTCGCCTCAGTCATCGTCTCGCCTCACCGCCATCACCAATGTGTTCCTCGGCCTGTTCTGCTCAAAACCCGACAGGTGGATCGAAGCATTGTCGTCGTTTCGTCGTCGCCGACGTGGGTAAGGGTTTCAGTTATTGTTTCTTTGATTTCAGATGGAATTTGGCTGATGGTTGAGTTTATTGTAGCTTGACTTTGTTATTTTGTTGTTCGTGGAAGGATTGGCTGCCATCCCCGACCCCTGTTGCCGCCGCACGCGTCACTATGTGCCATAGTACGCGTATGGGGCTCTACCCCAGCCATAGGGTCTTCTAGAAACGGTCCAGGTGGACCGAACTACCCTAAACCGGTCGAATCAGGTATGTTGACCTGACCGAATCAACCCGGATTGAGTCAACTCGTCCGAATCAACCCGTTGACTTTGACCAAAAAGTCAACTTTTTTTTCGAAAAGGTCCTATTTTATGTTTTTTGACGTCCTGAGTCCGAATCCAAAGTCCATTTTGCCAAATTCGCACCCGGTAAGTTGTTTTTCAGTGATTTACCTTCGGATTCATTATGGTTTCTCAATTAAGTTCAGTTTCTGACGTAAAATTGTTTGTTACGTATCTGAGAAATTATTGGACGTTGAATTAAAGTTCGAGGGCGATCGAATGGAATTAATTGGTCGATAGATATGGCATGAAAACTGAGGTAATACTCTACTACCTTTTGTATGCTCTTCGGAACTCATTGATAGATGGTAAATGCATAAATGAAAATTATTGGTCCATTGGATGTAATTAACTATCATTGGACTCAGACGTAAATTGGAATAAAGACGAAATACCGTATAAGACTCAGATGGCTCGTAAAAGAAATTGGTAGACCGATCGGGAACAAATCTAAGTTCAATGATTTAATCAGTGAATCAATCTTTGGACTCGTAAATTATGATTAATCTAGTTAAAGGTTAAATGTCGAGAATTATTTGGATAAGAAATTACTAAAATATAACCTTATGGGGTAAAATTATGAAAATGCCCTTTTTCTATAAAAGACAAGGACTTCCCCTGATGGAGGAAAATAACCCAGACAAGACATATTTGACCAATTATAAAAAAATGCATATGATTAAATTAAAATGAATTTCCAAAATGTCATCGAGCTTCGTAATAACTATAATAACCTCCAATGATCAAAGGAACAAAATACCCTGAATGCTAAAGGAACTAGAATACTTTCAAGCCTAATTTATCGAAAGTAATGCCATTGATCGAATTAAGTGGAATGATGATGATACGCTTAAAGTGTAAAAAGCACAATGGATGGCTATGATAATGGAGTCTGAATGGTATGTGTTCTCCGATTACGGTTTTCACCGAAAAAGTATGAATTGTTCCTGATTTATGAAATCATGGAATTTACTGATTTATGAACTATGGTTTCTTGTTTTCACTGGTTACTACTTGAACTGTTTTATTGAAACATTTTTCGGGTTGACTGGAGAATGGAGGTTTAGCTCTGATCAAGCTGGTAAATCCTTACGGACCTAAGACGAGCCTTGGGTAAGCCCGAGGCCCCGAGAAACTTTCTTGGGTAGGCTCTCAGGCCTCAAGGTGCTCTCTTAGGTTGGCTCTTTATATCCAATGGGTATAAGGTTGGCTTATGGATGCAGTTCTGCGGAACTGCATATGGTGTACGGGTGGAGGGCAGTTATATGGTTTATTTCATTGTCACGTTTACGAGATTTTTTACTGGATCATGATCCAGATATTACAGTTTAATGTTATAACTGATTTATACTGGATTTTATATGGGTAGAATTCTGGAGTATGGATGTTTAGCCCTGATCCAACTGGTAAATCCTTACGAACCTAAGGTGAACCTTGGGTAGGCTCCGAGACCCCGATATCCTTCTTGGTAGGCCCTGAAGCCCCGAGTAACTTTCTTGGGTAGGCTCTCAGGCCCTAAGGCATTCCCTTAGGTTGGCTCCCTTTGTTGTGTGCTTAGGGTAAGCCCTTATGGATGTAGTTCTGGGGAACTGCATAACGGTGTTCGGTTGGGGTTCTAATATGGTTTTGAAAACATGTTATAAACAATTATTGTTTTAAAAAAATATATATATCTTTTCATTAGTTTTTGGTTGGAACACACTAGACACCCTATTCCAATCTCCTAAAAACATGGTTCTCTAAATGTTTCCTATGAACTGAGATCTTCATGACTTTTACTCGATGAACTACCAGTGGAACTGCAACTCATTCTGAAAAATTGTTACGTCTGAGTCAATAAGAAAATTTTATAGCTTTTCATTTATCTGCATGTCCTGTAGCATCAATTGGCAGTTTTTTATTACTAAGTTTCCCAAAGCTCACACTTTTACTCACCATTTCAGGTTAAAAGAATCAAATCAGGGCAGTTATCGACATCAGTAAAGGAGTTCCACCGGCGTTGCTTGCAGAGTATGGTGCATGTTATTAGGGGGCATGTAGGTTGTATTTTGTTTTATATACGAATATGAAATATGTTTTATTTCTGAATATTGGTAATTTTTACTTTGGTATTTAAAAATTGTTTTTATGACTTTACATGTTTTAACAAAATTTTTAATTTTTCATGGATTTTTACGGTGGGTCACTCCGATGACCCTAATATAATACATCGGATCAGATCGATCCATCCATATTAGTATGTGGGGTTACATGCACTACTTTTCATTACTTTGCTGGTACGTTGCACTCATCTATCTATATTTCATCTTTATTTCTGCAATAAATGTTATTAAAACTACAGTATATTGTTCCAAGAGATATTGTCAGATAAATTCAATCTGAGAATAAACAAAGTAAATATGGGTTTGCGTTAAATGGTCATGACTTTTGCTTATGTGTCGAAATATGGTCCGATTGCTTTAAAACCCTAATTTCTTTTCCAAGCAATGAAAAAGAAATCCAAAATTTAACTTCATTAACTTAATTATTCAGATTTGACTAGTGAATGCGATTACATGTTTGATATGGATATATTCATTTTTATGTATTTGAACTAACTTGAGTTTTATTTTATAAGATAAGATAAATTAAATATTATTACATTTTAGGGTTTATATTCATCTACCATTTAACTTTAAATTAGATTAGCTAAATTATATATATGAATTTTGATTTTAACTTCAATTATAGTATCGAACAGTTAGTCTACTAACAATAAAATAATACAACAATTTAGTGTTAACGTGTCATCATGTGAAAATATTTTTTTCATCTCATCTTCTTATCGTTAAACTTAGAATATTTTTACCCATTATTATTTGCTTTCAGAAATCGTCATTCGCTTGTGTCTTTTACAACAACTATATATTATAATAAGCATGTCTCATTGTCCTCTATTATCTTTTCATTTTAAATTTTCTCACAACCTCTTCAAAACCCATGAAACTAAATAAAAAAAAGTTATCATTTTTGGGTTTGAGGGGTTTTTTCCGGATTTGAAGAGTTTGAGGTGCTTGTTCGAAAATATGTATAATGAAAAATATTCTTTCGAGAAGATTAAGAATATATCTCAAAATTAATTTCATCAAATGACTATTAAATGAGATCGAAGTATTAATAAGTCGAAATATATTTCATAAAAAATTAATTTTAAAAAATAAGTGAAATACAAATATTTTAATAAAATCTTCTCATAAATAACAATGGATGATAAATAATGATTAACCATTAATTAC
Source organism: Hibiscus syriacus (assembly GCF_006381635.1). Taxonomy (NCBI): domain Eukaryota; kingdom Viridiplantae; phylum Streptophyta; class Magnoliopsida; order Malvales; family Malvaceae; genus Hibiscus; species Hibiscus syriacus. Next base: position 1,031,919 of record NW_024062606.1, read on the forward strand.
AGACTAAAATATTTTAAAATTTAATAACAAAAACAATATCCAAATTAAAATTGTTTACATTACTTTTTATTCGTACGCATCCATCAAATACGTGTATATATATATATATTCATTATTAACTTGGTTTAGAGGTAGCAAGGGCAATCATGCAGCTATATTTTTAAATAATTTGTTTTCAAATATACTATAGAGTTAAACTGACCGACCAAACAATGGGAGCAAAAGATAAAAATAAAACAACACTTGATTATGCAAACCTTTGCTTGTATCGTTGGTTAATCAATTCAAACACACATGCAGCCTCTTCAAAAAGGTTAATTAAAAAAAATAACTGACCCTAATTCTCATATATATAATAGGGTAAGGGGAGGTAGGATAGTAGACTGTCCCCAACGCCAGGTTGAGAGCAGCTTCCATAGGAGACCTCCAAATTATAAAATGTCTTCCGTGAGACTCGATCCCACGACCCCAAGATTAAAAACTTTGTGATCTACCAACTGAGTTCGATGGTCACCTCAAAAAGGTTCATTAGATATGCATAATATATAAAGTAGACATGTTTTGTCTCTTGCAGAACATGGATTGTCATAATTTTTTCCCATGTCTGATTTGAAATCTCATCTTATTTTAATTCCCATTTATTATCATTGTTGACAACTTATATCATTCTTATAGGTTGAGATCCAATTATGTAATTTTAAATTAAAAAATTTTATACTAGATGAAGGGAAATTAAATGTTGAGACTAACGATAGAAAATGAAAATATATTTATTAAAAAAGTTAATTTAAGCCTTTGATTCCTCCTATCAAACGTTTTTAAAAAAGCGTAAAACTGAAAGTTTTACACTATATATAAGTGGATCCTAATTATATATATGTGTGTGCGCGCGTGTTATAATCTGAATATATAGTATAAAACTTTTTAGTTTTACAGACGAGGAGAAATCAAATATTAAAATTAACAATAATAAATGAGAAGATATTCACTGGAAAAAAAGACAAAAAATTAATTTCCACATTTGATTTTCCTTTATTCACTTTTATCCATTAATCTTAAAAGAGTGTAAAATTTAAAAATTTACTTTATGTGTAATTAGATCTTAATCTTTTATATATATATATATTCTTAATGCAATTCATAATTATATATATTGATACTTTTTTAAAAAGAAATTCAAGGTCCATGATGAAGTATAACGGCAACAATGAATATAATTATCTATATTAATTAATAATTAATTAGATTTTAAACAAGTTCATTGTTTATTAATCAGGGAGGGGAAGATTAGCGGTTGCTATATATACGTATAGAAAAGCTAAAGTTACACGCAATATATTGCAACTAGATTATAATAACACCAACTCATTGTAAATTATCAACAACAAGAAGAAATTATTGTTTTATATTTTGGTCTTATAATTGTGTTATGTCTTGTCCATTGAATCAAAGGACTTAATCTTGTTTTAGTGTCTTGATGGACGTCGAATTAATTTCTTTCGCCCTTTTACGTGTCGGTTTTAATTTACTTATTTGGAATATATAATAGGGTATATTATATATTTCCTTTCTTCTCACTCTTATTTTACTCCCTAAAATTTACTCATTGAACTTTCCATTTACTCCAAAATGGAAGGATGACATGATAGCCACACGTGTTGATGTAGATTATTTTCTATTACATAAAATCTATGTCTTATCTACGTCATTTTTTTTATCTTCTTTCTCTAAAGATAGAAAGTTTTATAGATTCATGTGTCATGTCGACGCTATAATTATCATTATTTGGTGTCTTCTCCAACCACTCAAGATGTATACAAGCTCTCCTCATCATCTCATATCACTCTATCTGGTTACAACAACAACAACAACAACAAAACCCTATTCCCATGTGTAATGGGATAAGGGGGAGGTAGGGTAATAGGCTGCCCCCAACGCCAGGGTTGAGAGCAGCTTCCGTGGAAGACCTTCGGCATTCAGCAAATTAAAGATAAAGATAAAATGCAATGCATGTATATAAATAAATAAATAAATTCATAGTTGAACAATCTTCATATGCAGTCCTCATATGAACGTCTGTAATGGGAAGTAATCCCTGTAAATAAATCCCTACATTAAAATATCTGCATATAGACAGAAACGTAAGACCCGACTAAATTTAAAAAGAGGGAACCTGAAGATAAGGATACACAATAGTCAACGGTAGCAAGCTACGAGAAGGAATAAAGTCTAATGGGTTAAAAACCTAAACTAAGGCAACACTACTCCGCTACCCTAGTTCTAAGCATTCATAAATTCTAATGACAGAAACGTATATAAAGTATAAGTCATGGAAATTATTACAAAGGCATTAAAAAGAAGCCAGAGATGTTACACCCTATGTGTGTGACCCGCACTACTCGGCTACTCTGGTCTTAAGTCTCCATACTTTCCTATCAGAGGTCATGTCCTCGGTAATGGCTAAATCCTTCAAATCAGTTCTCAAGCAGTCTTCCCACTTCCGCCTTGGTCTTCCTCTCCTTCTGGTACCGTCGACTGTAATCGACTCTATCCTCCTGACCGTATCCGACGGTTTTCGCCTAAGGACATGCCCAAACCACCGTAGTCTTCCCTCCCTTAATTTTTCGGATACAGACACCACCCCTAAGGACATCCTAATAGCAGAGTTTGGTGTCATGTCCCACAGAGTTCTACCCTTTAAAACGAAACTCAACCTAAATCCAAAGCTCATGAAACCTTAAACCATTCTAATCAATAGGATGGTTCGAGGAGGCGAGTGGGGGCAGTGACCCCTGAAAATTTTAAATTATCATATATTTTAGATTTTTTCTATATATTTTCTATTGATATTTTCTCCCTCTAGAATTTTATAAGTTCTTTCCCTCTTAAAATTTTAAAGTTCGCCCAATATCATAAAATTATGCATATGTTCCTACTAATCAATAATATCGCCATTCGATTAGCATGAAATAAAGATATGCATCTCGCTTTGTCATCCTCCATCTCTTCTGGATTTAGATTTGGAATAAAATGTTTTATCATCAAAAAACTGAAATAAATAAAAACTAAGACATTTTTCTACAAAGAATGAAAAAAGTTTGGGACATTTTATAATTTTTAAAAGAAAAATGTTAAATTATAACAAAATTAAATATTTGACGACGAAATGATCAAAATAGAAATAAATTAAAAATCTAATAAATAAATTTTAATTTTAACGAGTAAAATAAGAGTGAGGAAGAATTTGTAGTTTACCCTATATAATATTCCTTTTAAGGTTTTATAATTTAAGATATTAATACTTACCGTCTGGACTTTATTCCTAAAAAATAATATAAAATATAAGTTTTAATTAAATTAATTCCGTCAAAAGATAGGAGATGATTATTAAATGTTGTGTTACTGCTGCATTCCATTGATAAGCACAAAAGCTAAGTTACACCTAATTTTCTTTGTTGACCAGAAACTTTGAGAAATTAACTTTTTAGTTCCCATTTCGGCAATCAATTGCCTTGTGGACCCTTTTTCAAATTAATATTTTAAAGTAAAAGAAATTATTAATTAACAAATAATCAACGTTCCAATCTGATGTCTAGCAGGAAATATCAACATGATAACAAATAAGTATCATTTTAATAAATCGTGGTGATATCAAATGCAACCTTAAAAAAGACAAATGAAAACAACAATCAAAAAACAAAAAAAAGTATAAAAATCATAGAAAAGTGTGTTATAAATATATAATTATTAAAAACTAAAAAGAAACAAAAAAATAAATAAATATGTAATATAGGAAAATAAAATAAAAATAAAAATATTGATGATGATAACCAACACGAAGGCAAATGTTGTTATTTATCAATTAAAGATGAAAAAAAAGAAATAAACCACGCTTAAAATCTTATTTATATTTTTATTAACAATGGTAACTGGATTTTATTAATAAAACAATGGAAGGAATCAAATTACAACGCATTCAAAGAGAAAATAAACAACAATAGTCACCAAAAACTAAGCCCAAAGATACAAAATAAAAACGAAACATCTATTGAGAACGACGTCTAACATAAAAAAAATCAGTAACCTTTATAAAACTCATTGTTTCTGTAAAACGATACGTTTTACGAAGTGATAAATGAGTGATGAGCGAACAAAACAATTTAACAAACTGTTTCGCTATATAATTATGATTATATCGACAAACCAATAAAAAAACAACAAATGTCGTGAGGATCTTTGTACAAGCACCAACACGACCGCATATGTACGCGAAAAATGTACCAAAAACCATAAGGAACGGCCACAAGAGCATAAAAAAACGTGTCACAATAGCAGAAAAAAACATGTCACAAGGACATAGATTATTATTTAAAATTGAAAAAAACAAAAGAAAAAAAACAAAAAGACAATAAAAAAAGAACATGAAGACTCACACCCTTAATATCTATGATCCTATAATTTAATTCCTTAAAGAATAACGACAATTCTTTTATCGCTGACCACTTGATTTATGAACTACAATTGAAATATAAAAGTGTGTCGCAAAACTCTCAAGTTGTGACTTCAACTTGTATTTATGTGGAAGAGCCAATATGATAGCAAAAGTACTCCAAAAGAAAAAATTATTCACACAAGCTATGGGAAATGCATGTGTTCATTATTCACGGCTAATCTTGCAAGTTAACTATTTCTATTTATTTATTTTGTGGTCTACGGAGTTGGATTGACTTTTATGTATTAATTAATTATATTTAGCCAATAGATTTTTCTATTAATTTGATATGTTAAAGAAGTCCTAAGAAACTTTCTCTATGGTTACTCAATCAAAACTAAACCGTCTTTAGTCATTAAAAGTTATCAATATTTATAGAACCGGTTCAAATGATAGAAATGAGAGTAAAAAATGATAAAAATATGTCAAGTTTTTAAAATTTACTAAAACAAATAATTAGAGATAGCAATAAGAAATAAAAATAATTTTATTAAAAAAATATGGGTTATTCTCAAATTTACAATTTTTTATTTTAGTAATTAAAAGTAATGGGATAAGATCCAATTATACAGTGTAAATTTTTTTTAATTTTCTATAGATTTAGGATCATTTGAGGAGCAAAAAAATAAACGGATGAAATTAATAATAGAAAACGAGAAGATATTCATGGAAAAAATAAAGAGTTAATTTCAGTTATTTATTTCTACTTATTCAACGATTCTAAATCTATATAAATGGATCCTGGCAATATATAATATTTTGAATAAGATTAAAAAGAAAAACAAACAAGACAAAGAATCTAAAGGGACTCTTCTTAGTGTAATCTTGGTTCACACCACATGGAGGCTTTAAAAGTTAAGTCCTAACTTAAGAGCTTTCTTACAAGTAAACCACTGGTAATTAATATCAAATGTGAATTAATCATCATTCCCACCTTTTTAAGGTTCATGTCTTCTTTTTAATGTTTATCTAATTAATATTTGTTGTTTATTATTGATTTGAATTTATATAATTTTAATTTAAGTTAGATTCATTAACAAAATTTATTTTAACTTAATTAAATTAAAATTCAATTAAGATGATGGAAGGAAAAAAAAATGTCTAGGACCATTACTATTTCACAAATTTAAGGAAAATATATATTGCATATTCCTTTGTGTTACTCATTAAACTAAAGTTAATTCAGTATAAAAAAATATTTTATTGTTTGCATTAATCACAATTTTTCAGTTAATTACTTTATATACCATGTTTAAATAATACTATTATTTCATACATAAATTTTTGTAAAATTCTTAATCAAATTGTATTAAATTTGTTAGATAAACTACATAGGTGGTCGCTTTTGTTTTCAGACTATGCTATTTTGATCACTAGGTATGGAATATTTATGATTTAATCACTTATGTTACCATTATCTTATTTTGATCACTTATATCATGACAATTAAAATAGTTAATTTCAAATTTAACCCTAAACTTTTAAAATCTATTTTTTCACCATCATAACAAAACCTAAAAACTCTCTTTCTACGAAAAAGACTTCTCTTCTCTAACTCAAACCTAACCCTAGGCTTGTTGTTGCCGTTGTAATCATCATCGTTATAACCAACCTTTTCTTCTAACTATAGCAAATTGAAACTACCGTCTCTAACTCTCCCTCACCAACCATTGTAACCCAAACCATACTCACCACCCTTAACTAACCCAACACTCAAATTAAAAAATAATAATAAAAAGATGTTATCTGAGGTTTGTAGGACCTAAAACCTTCTTTTGACGATCCACATAATTGAACAATCAAAGACTGTGAAAGAAAAGTTTCACTCGAAATATGAATCAATCCAACAATCTGATATGGAGATTAAATCAGATAATGTCAAGGATTCAAGTTTAAGTTTGAATTTGTTGGGATTATTTTGGGACAAATCGATTCAAGTTTTTTTTTTACACTGATGTTCATTGGAGTGGGGTCGTTAGAGTAGCGTGGTGGCATATCTTGCAATCTGAAATACTTGTTAGGCCACTAGAGGGGTGAGGTGTACTGTTAAGATAAATGAAAATGCTCAATTGACAAGCGAAAAAGTGCAAAGGGGTTTATTTGATAGAATTGAATTTAGGGAGTGAGGAGAACAAAAAGATAAGATAATTTGGCACAAGGATTTAAAGTGGTTCGACTTATCAACCAAGTCTACATCCACTACCTTAGCTCATCACTAAGGATTTTCTAACAAATTCACTAATTTGTTCTTTCTTTTTCAAGGACAAAGAGATAATATTTACAACTCCCCATCTTTTCAATGGCTAAGATAGAACCAAAACCCTTTACAAAGGAAAAAGAGTGTAAACAAATAAACCTCTAGAAAGGAAGGTGTTTACAAATTAAAAGCTCACAAAAACACAAATATTTACAAGAGAATTGAAAATAAGAATGAAAAACTCTTCTCTTATGTTTTATTGCTTGGATAGGTGTTCTAGTTCTAAATCTTCTTCAAGTGTCTTGAACTTGTATTTATGTGTTGGAATGTTGTTGTGGCCGTTTCTAGCCATTGGAGGTTGTTTGGAGCTGTTGGGGATCAATTTTCGTGCAAAATAAAGTTGCCCAGACCAAGGGGTATCGATACTCCAAAAAGGTCTATCGGTACTACCTTTGTTATATTTAAATCCAACTAGCCGTTGGGGCCTGATGGTATCGATATTATGGCAATGGTATCGGTACTACTATACATAGTAGTATCGGTACTCCTTTGAGTATCGGTACCATTTTTGCATTCTGGAATTTGAACAAAGCTGGTAGTATTGATATTACCTAGTGAGTATCGATACTTCCCTTACCTTTCATATCAGTACTTGTTCAATTTGGTATCGATACTGTAAAAACAGTATCGGTACTACTTGTCCAGAAAATTGTTTTGTGCTAAATTCCAAGTTTTAAGGACTTTAAATTATTTTTGAAAACTTTGAAAAACTTTGAATAAATTCAATTCAAGTCCAAAAACATTTTGCCCTAATTATTATATCAAAATATAGTTCAACAATCTCCCTCTTTTTGATATAACAAAACATTTGAAAAATTGTTTTTTTTTTTGCAAAACTCCCCCTTACTAAAATGTTTAATGAAAAAGATACCAATTGTTGGAAAATATGTGAAAATATTCAGCTCCCCCTTTTTCATCAAGAAATTGAATTTTTCAAACCAATATTCTCCCCTTTTTTGTTAAATAAAAAAGAATTCAACTTTAAAGATCAAACATAACATTGGAGAGTAAGTGGTAATTTTTACATTAAAATAACATTTGAAAAATCAAAGCTCCCCCTCAAAAAGTGCATTCCAAACAAAATTTAACTTTAAAATCTTGACACTTAAACAAAATTGAATTTCAGCAAATTGTAAAAAAATGTTAGTAGCTCATGAAATTCAATATATCAAAGTCTAAAATACTTTATGCAATACCAATAGTTGAAATTAAGTACATATGCATAACGCTTTTCAAAAATGTTATGCATTTGAAGAACTTGATATCAATTGTTAGAGATATATCTTTAACATTTTAAAACACATGCATAAACATTTAATTTTGGGTCAAAATTTTTAAAATTTGTAAAATCAAAGCATTTGAAAAGTTGATATCAATTGTTAGAGATACATCATTTGCATTAAAATCAATTTTGACCAAAATTCATTATGATGAACCAAAAAAATTATGAAAAAATCATTAAAACTTTAAAATGTTCATCATAACATCTTTTTAACATAAATGAGATGAAAAACATCAAATTATTAAAATCAAAACTCATGCATGCTTAAATCAAAATGAGCAACCAAATAATCAAAATCAAAAGCATTAAGCTTAGAGGTTACCCATTCCTTTTTTAGTGTGGCTAGAGCATCTTGATTTCTTCATTTTCATCAACATTGCTCCCACACACCTACAAGAGACATTTAAGTAGATTGTGTATCCAAATTGCTTTGGATCCTTGAACGTTAGTTTCAATGCCCCTTGTTCCCTTATGAACTCATACTTGTCTAATTTTAAAACATTTTCCTTTCTTCAAAGGCCAAGTATGTTTCATATGACCATAAAAATGGCACTGTGAGCATTTTTTCATTTTCAAACATAATGAGTTGTTTTTAGAAATTAATTGTTTTTCTTTTGTTAATCTCTCAAGCTTAACTTTCAAATCAAAATTTTCTTTTTCTAAATCATTGATTTTAATTTTTGAAAGCTCTAAATCATTTTTCAAAATTTCATTTTGATTTTCAAAATCAACTTTGGCTTTCAAAATCAAATTATTTTCAACTTTAAAATTTGAAATTAATTTCTTATATTTGGAATTCATTGTCTCAAATTCCAAATACAGCTCATTATAAACATCTTGTAACTCATCAAAAGAATGTGAATTTAAATCATTTGAGTTAGAAGATACCTCGGGCTCTTCATGAGTGGCCATGAGGCATAGGTTGGCTACTTCTTCATCATCATTGGAGTCATCTTCATCACTCCAAGCTGCCACAAATGCCTTCTTCTTTGATGATCCCTTTTTCTTTAGGAGAGGGCATTCATACTTGACATGCCCATTTCTTTGACAATTGAAGCACACCGGGGAACCCTTCTTCTAGGTTGATTCATGATTTACTTCCTTGGAAGACATGAACCTCTTGAACTTTTTGAAGAGCTTGGCCATCTCTTCTTCTTCATCGTCGTCCTCATCCACCTCTTCACTTGAATCTTCATAGCTCTCATTGGTGGACTTGAAGGCAATGCCTACCTCTTTCTTCTTCTTGTTTTTCTTCTCTTTATCTTCTTCCTCTTCCTTCACCATCATTTCATGGGTGAGTAGAGAAACAATTAACTTGTCGAGAGTTAGAGCCTTTAGGTCTCTAGCTTCGATAATCGTCGTCTTCTTCGATTGCCAAGACTTTGGAAGAGAGTAGATCATCTTCCTCACTAACTTCTCATTAGAGATAACTTCTCCAAATCCTTTGGGACCGTTGACAATCAAGGAAAATCTATTCGTCATAGCTTTGATGTCTTCATCGGGTTTCATCTTGAAATTTTCGTAGCTATGGTTGAGAAGACTTATCTTGGTTTCCCTCACTTCATCGGTTCCCTCATGAGTGACTTGGAGCTTATCCCATATCTCATTGGCATTGGAACAAGAGGAGACTCTTCCGTATTCATCTAGGCCTAATGCACAAAAGAGGATGTGCATAGCCTTAGCATTGAGCTGAAACTTCTTCTTCTCTCCATCACTCCAATCGTCCATCTCGTCGGTTGGAGTGGTGTACCCTTTACTGATTGAATTCCAAGCTCCTAGATCCTTTGCTTGAATGAAGAGCATCATCATATTTTTAAATAGGCATAATTTGCTCCATTGAAGTAGGGTGACTTGTTGACCGGTTGTGAATCTTTAATGTAGTAGGCACTGGAGGTTGAAGCCATTTCTTCTCGGTTGTGTCGGGAATTGGTAGAGCTTCTTCTAGGAACGTCTCAAGGTGGTTAAACCTTCTAAATGAGTTAGGCTCTGATATCAATTATTAAGATAAATGCAGAGACTCAATTGACAACCGAAAAAGTGCTAAGGGGTTTATTTGATAGAATTGAATTTAGGGAGTAAGGAGAACAAAAATATAAGACAATTTGGCACAAGGATTTAAAGTGGTTCGACTTATCAACCAAGTCTACATCTACTACCTTAGCTCCTCATTGAGGATTTTCTAACAAATTCAATAATTTGTTCTTTATTTTTCAATGACAAAGAGACAACCTTTACAACTCCCCATCTTTTCAACGGCTAAGATAGAACCGAAAACCTTTACAAAGGAAAAAGAGTGTAAACAAATAAACCTCTAGAAATGAAGGTGTTTACAAATTAAAAGCTCACAAAAACATAAATATTTACAAGATAATTGAAAATAAGAATGAAAAACTTTTATCTTGTGTTTTATTGCTTGGATAGGTGTTCTAACTCTTCTTCAAGTGTCTTGAACGTGTATTTATGTGTTGGAATGTTGTTGTAGCCGTTTCTAGCCGTTGGAGGTTGTTTAGAGCCGTTGGGGGATCAATTTTCGTGTAAAATAAAGTTGCCCAGACCAAGGGGTATCGATACTCCTAAAGGGAGTATTGGTACTACCTTTGTTATATTTAAATCCAACTGGTCGTTACTAGCCATTGGGGCCTGATGGTATCGATACTATGGTAATGGTATCAGTACTACTATACATATTAGTATCGGTACTCCTTTGGGTATCGGTACCATTTTTGCATTCTGGAATTTGAGCAAAGCTGGTAGTATCGATACTACCTAGTGAGTATCGATACTACCTAGTGAGTATCGATACTACCTAGTGAGTATCGATACTACCTAGTGAGTATCGATACTTCCCTTACCTTTAGTATAGATACCATATGAACAGTATCGATACTTGTTCAATTGGTATCGATACTATAAAAACAGTATCGGTACTACTTGTCCAAAAAATTATTTTGTGCTCAATTCCAAGTTTTAAGGACTTTGAATTATTTTTGAAAACTTTGAAAAACTTTGAATAAATTCAATTCAAGTCCAAAAACATTTTTTCCTAATTGTTATATCAAAATATAGTTCAACATGTATGATAGTTGCTGGTGCACTTGACGAGTTACCAATTGGAGTTGAGGGTATCGAGATAACTCCCAAGCTCTTCGGAGTTCTTCATCATTGGAACAACACAAATAATGGTCGAAGACGACAACAATAACAATCCTATTGTCAAGGTTAGAGAAGATAATTGAGAGAGAGGGTTTCTAGGTTTTCTACAAAGCGTGAAAAATAAACTCTTAAATGTTTAAGGATCAAATATGAAATTATAATCCATTGTTAATATGCCTTGTCACTAAATTAAGAGGAGTTAACAATTTCGTGATCAAAATAAGATATATTAATAATATAAATGATCGAATCATTGTATTTTAAAAATAAATTATCAAAATAAGACAGATCAAACATAAAAATAATCACTCCTATAATTGATTAGAATTTATTTACACAATTTGTGTATTTTAATAATAAATCCAAGCTCTAAACTTTAACCCTAAAATTAGATTATAGACTACAAATATTAAATTATAAACTTAAACACTAAACTTTTTAAATCATAAAATTTCAATCCCTTTATCTATACAGTCTGATTAAAACACGTAATCATAAAAAAATAAACATATCGGTATATTTCACACTAATTATATACTCCATATATTTTTTAAAATAATTATATTAGTTTATAATAGTACCGGATCTAATTACAACTCACAAGCAAACGTTAAACTTGGAAAGTGAAATTTATTTAAGTTAAATTCCGTGGGTCCAAATCGAAACAAGTTGTTTGCACTAAATATTTACCTTTGCCTTCTTCAACTCTCAATGACTATATATACACACCGTCGTTTGGAATTTTGCTTTCATCTCGAAGAACAGTTAGATGAAAAGAAAAGCAAGCAAACACGGATTTGGTATAAAAGTAGTACAAGGAAGATGGGAAGGTTAATCCGAAGTTGAGCTGCAAATTTTTTTCTCTGATTCTTTGTGTCCTCTCTTTGAGAAAAAAGTGTTATGTCGCAGACGAAAAAGAAAAGAACTTCTCGTAAATGTTACGAGAAATCGGATCTATTTGATGGATTACCCGATGATCTCGTTATCTCCATCCTTTCCAAGCTAGCTTCTTCAGCCTCTTCTCCTCCTGATTTCATCAACATTCTCTTAACGTATGATTGAATTTTGTTTTGCTTTTTATTTTAATTTTTTTAGTGCTGTTTGGAGTAACAATAATGGAGATTTTGAATTTTATATTTTGATAGATGCAAGAGATTAAACAATTTGGCTGTTCATCCTCTGGTTTTATCAAAAGTCTGCTCTAAAGTTTTTGCCGTTAAAGCTCGAAATTGGTGCGATTCGGTTCATCGTCTTCTCAAACAGTGCGTTAAAGCCGGCAACGTTGAAGCTTGTTATACTCTGGGCATGGTCAGTGCTTCCTATGGATTTCTTTTTTATTTGTATTTTTAAAAGTAAAATTTATTAGTAATTAACATAATTTGCTGCTTTTACAGTTCCGATTCTACTGCCTGGAAAACAGAGGAGGTGGAGTGTCTTTAATGGCGAAAGCAGCAATCAAATCCCACGCGCCAGCTCTATACTCGCTCGCAATAATACAATTTAACGGGAGCGGTGGTTCAAAAAACGAGAAGGACCTCCGGGCCGGAGTAGCCTTATGCGCGCGAGCAGCTTTCCTCGGTCATGTGGACGCGCTGCGTGAACTCGGCCATTGCTTACAAGACGGTTACGGCGTGCGCCAACATGTAATTGAAGGACGCCGGCTACTCGTCCAAGCTAACGCACGAGAACTCGCGTCGTCGTTAAACACCTTAGTCCAACGAAAAACCCAACAACAACACCATCGTCGTTTAAACTATCAATATTACAATTTAAAAATGGGTTCAAGTTGTCCGTTAAGTGATTTCGGGTGCAATGTACCTGCACCAGAGGTTCACCCGGTGAACTCGTTCTTAAAAGAATGGTTCGAGTCAGAAGTGGGCGAATTAGCACAGGGGCTAAGACTTTGTTCCCACGAAGGGTGCGGGAGACCCGAGACAAGGGCTCATGAGTTCAGGAGGTGCTCAGTTTGTGGCACGGTGAATTATTGCTCGCGTGGTTGCCAAGCACTCGATTGGAAGCTGAGACATAAGGTAGAATGTGCACCGATCGAACGATGGTTGGAAGAAGGCGGTAATGATATCCGTGTTCGCGGGGAAATGGAAGAGGTTGTGGAATCGGATGAGTTAGTTATTTAATTACAAATGGTAAAACTATGAAATCGTAAATGCAAATTTGTTATGAGTAAAAGAAATTCATTTTTCCTTTCTCGGTTTTTAATGTTTGGGATGCTTTCATTTATGTACATAGAAGAAATGTTTCAGCTTTTGATATTTAAATTTATCAAGTTTATTTTGCATAATTTATTTTAAAGTATATTACAATCGTATTCAATTAATTATAAGATATTTTAATATGATTATTGATTTTTTAATTTTAAAAATTAAATTATTTAACTAATTAAATTGTATCAATTAAACCTTATTTGAAAAAAGTAGTGAAAATTAAATAAATAATTATATAAAAATTTATTAAATCAATAAATATTTCATGTTAATTATCACGAGATTAGACTGTTGGGCTGCTAGCAAGTTATAGTGCGAACTTGATCGCTTTCAAGGTTAGAAAACGACGAAGTAACTCAAACGCTTTAAGCCAAAAGAACTTAGGGTGATTTTGGTTAACGGAATGTAAGCTTATCAGTGAGAATGTAAGATTATCAGTGGGAATGTAAGATTATTAGTAGGAATGTAAGATTACCAGGGTATAGGATTACTGAGAATGTTGTATTTTGTGTTTGGTTGGTTTAGCAGGAATATAAGATTATCGTGTTTGGTTAAATGAATAAAATATTATTTGAATGTATATTTGACTAAATTGTCTTTATTATATATATTTTACTAAATTGTCTTTATTATATATATTTTTTTAACAAGTTGGAAAAGATTTATATATTTTTTTTAAAAAAAATTAAATTCATAACATTTATATAAATTTTTTTACAAAATTGAAAATATAAAGAAGCTTAATGAAAGGGTAAAATTTTATTTTAACATCTGAACTTCATATAAAATTTTAATTATAGATTTTTTTTTTGTAAATCTAAAATAATTTAAGGATAAATTTGTAATTTAACCTTCGTAGAATTTTTATTATTCAATGACATAAGAAGGATATTTTTGAAAAAAAAAATTAAGGGTATTTGAGTCCAAAACGCTAATAATTCAACAATACCTAAGAAAGGGAGGTAATGACATTATCGGTAATATACCCCAAAAAATCTACTATTGATAATCTTATATTACCGGGAATGAGATTCCCATGCTAACTAAACGGGGGAATGTGGATTCTATTCCTATGGGAATCCCACATTCCCCAAACTAAACGCCCCCTTAAAACAATGCAAAAACAAAGAAATAGACGCTCAAAAGAAAAAAGAGAAAATACATGTGAATGCTAATTTATACTCCTCAAATGATGTGTGAAAATTAGGTGGGATGAACTTCCTTTTGTAGTTGAAACCCCTTACATCCAACGGTTACAAATAGATTATACCAAAAATTGGAGCCCTTTACATCCAACGGTTACAAACATATTGTATCAACAGTTAAGCTGAGACTACAAATATATTATATCAACAGTTAAGGTGAGAGATGCAAAGCTAAATTCTATCATGATCTAGAATTTAAATAAGAGATAATTGTGAGATTTATTTATAAGATAATTAAGAATTATTGTGATGCCATATCATTTTATCTAAGATGAATGGGCCAGCTTCCCTAGATCTTCGAAAAGATCTAGAAAGCCCAAAACATAACAAAGTTCTTGGCAGCCTTGATCGCATTTGGCTCGATCATGGGCTGACAGTCCGTGACACAACCAATAGATTATTTGAATTCAATGTGCATGATGGCTCAAGTTAATAATTATCAAGCCGAATTCTAGTTTCTTTCGAACCAAATCCAAATTACATGTTTATACATATTTGGTCACGCACAAAAGGCTGCTTAAACTGGCACAGCAGTTATGTACGCTATAATCTCTCCCTCAACATTTTCCAAGACAAAAAAAAGAGAGCAATGTGGCTTCAACATAAAAACTACCCTTGGCCAAGCCAAGTGAAATTACATACCCGATTTACGCCAAATACACCGATCTCCTGCTACCATGCATGCAATTCATCTTCATTGTACTCGGCAATGGGCTTAAACTTAGCAGCACGCACAGGACACAAATATCGAACCTCGAATAATTGTATTAGATATAGTCAACCAACCATTTCTATGTCACTTGGTATCTTTTCTTGATCATCTGGGGAGTTAATAGATGCTAGTAAATCATCCATCTTTAGAGGAGAATGCCGAACCATGAACTGGAATATAACCTGCAAGGCGGATTTGAGAATATTTATAATTCGAAGAAGCATTAGATCATCTACATGCAATAATTTTGATAGGCAGACAACACAATGAGAAGCAGTGATCGCTTAAAGCGAAAAACACAGAAAGGCAAGCATGGATGACATGATTGATTTGTCATCGTCTCTATTGAGAATCAACAGATCTTCGAATAAATGCAGCCAAAAAGAAAGAAAATAAGGCAATAAACAGACAATTTGGTTGGGGATTGATACTGTCTGAACAAGGAAGCAACTGATGCAATGGTAAGTGCATCTATACCTTCGCTACAAAGATTTGAATTGAATTCCCTGATTCCCCCAATCAAAATGAGATTCTAAATATGACAGCGACGGTGCAAACACCGAATGATCATAATAATTATTGCGGGGCCAATTTTATTAACTTTTATTTACAGCAGACAAGGGTTTTACAGAACTATCCTGATATGAATTACTCCAAACCTTTGTCAGAAATAGGTAGAGTACACAAAATGTCTCAAACATTAGCTAAATATGGCGTTTACGTTTTCGCCAAATGATTTGGGGATGAATTTTAGTTTCAATAATAGAGCTATAAATCAGATCATGCATGCTTTCCACCAACCTTTGAGTAACTATCTGCAAAAACACGTGCTCGGTTGGACTTGCCAAGATAAACCAAATCAGCCTTCTCCAGCTTCCCATCCACAAAACTCAATCCTCCATCACCAATAGCAAACCGTAAAAGGTTCCCTGATTGTATCCCAGACTGTGCATTTGGAAGAGAGAAAAATTAAATGTTAGACACGTGGACTGTTAAAAGCAAGGTAGGAGAGGAAGGATGCTTAAAGTTCTACAATTTGTTTTTGCATCAATTAAATAGACAACACCATCTCAAAGGGGCTGCCAACTGAGACAACTAGAAGCTTATGGCTCGGGTCAGGATTTAAATTTTGGGGAGGGGAGCAGGGAATTACAGGATGGTAAGAAGCTACCTTATTTTGACTAGCTCAAATCCCAGTGACCGCACAACAAATTGAAGCAACAGCTAACCACGTTGATATATCATAGTTTGACGAACAAAATAACAATGGCCAATTATTGATGAACAAATCATTGTCATTAGTTGGAAACAATTATCGCATTATGCATTTGGCTTAGTATGGGTATTTATGAACATACCTTTTCTATGATATCCCCATCTAAGCAGCCAAACAACACAGGAGGGTCATCTGATGTTACCAGTTTTCTATCATCTTGTAGCTCCAAAACTAACTGACAACAGAGGAAATAACATTTGATTATACTTTACTTCATATGTATAGGTTTAATAAAAGTGAGATGCTAGTTTTTTATTATTCGTCTTAAACACAATGATCATATTTTTCTCTCTAAGGTATCTTCTCCAATTTAGTCCAAGAGCGCAACGCAAATGTTATTATGTGCTTTAGTGAGCTTTGTTTTTGAATTCCATAGCAAAATGTCATTCTAGAAAGAGTAATGGTCTGAACCAAGCCATCAGACAGAACACGATTTTTTGCCTGTTATCAGCATGCACGGATATATGATCATAAGAGCAAACTATCTATGTTAAAACTGCAGCTTATACACAATAACTCACACAAATTAATGACACTAATTGTTGCTCTTCAGTATGGCAATGAGAAAGAAGCACGCCCTAATTTGTTTGAAGGGTTCATAAAGAAGAGGCAAGGGCATAGGAAGCATAGATGAATAATGGATAACATATCAAGATACCTGTTGTTGGCTTGGAATCTCTCCTTTACCATCTGTGTCAATAACATATTGACTACAATTCTCATCTTTCCAGACTAATACTAGTGGTGTGTTGCCAGTTTGATAGTGTGCATGCCTGTGAATGAAATAAAATAAAACTCCCTGGTTAAAATACATAAACAGGAGAGACAAAATCTGCTATGAAGAGATGTTAAGAGATCCTAACGATAATACAGAATTTACGAACAGGAAGAACAAGAAAGAAGCAATGAATGTCCATCTTCCAGGCGATGGACAAAGAAAAAGCTTCATCTATGATATCCGAAGACTTCTTTAAATAATATAAGCAACTTCACCTAGTAAATAGGAACAGCATCTTACTTAACAAGGGAGAAAGTCCAATTTTATAACTCATTTTACTGGACAAAACCATTAAAGTAGGATAAAGACTTTACTCCTGAACTCTCATCTAATTGTTTAACCAGCAGCAGTCAGGAAGTGATAGAGAGACGAGGTTTGGATTGCCAATGAAAATAGCTTCTGAACATTAATAATAGAAATAACAAAGTACCCACAGTTTACACCATATACCAAATGGTAGTATTATACCTATTCCTTAAATCCCAAGAGAATTAAAATGAAAGCAATGCCCGTCATCCATGCACAAAAAAGCAAAGACATGACACTCACTACAGAGTAAATCTTATTCAAGAAAATCCTATTCAACTTAAGCAATGGAAAAATGATAATGAAAACAGAGTAATATTTTTTAGGAAAAGAACTCACTTGTTATAAAATAGTAATCCATCCTTAACATAAGGCACAGCTCCAGTGTATGCTGCATATAGCCCACTCTGATCACAGTTATACACTGGAACAGCACTGAATCTAAATTTATGGTAATGCGAAGGCGCATTGCAAGCACCGCTCTCTTCAAGCTTCGAGTTCAACCAATAGAATCTAAACTCAGCAGTGCAATCATAAAGAGAGTATCCATTCCAACAAACCGTATCAATCACATAATAAGTCTGATCCGACTGCAAAAAGAATCACCCTTCAACAGAATCAAAATCAAACAATATACCAGCAATTACATGATTTTGATCTTCTATGTCTTGGGATTTTTATACCTCGTGGAAAATACAATCCAGGATACAGTATGATTGAGCTGAGCCCGAGCCATCTCTGGTCTTGGCTCCAGCTGGTAAAGCCGACGGGAAATAATGCAAAATGGAGCCGTTCCGTTGTCTGCTGACAGTCGTTCCGTTTGATGAAACCACGAAGCATCTCTTTCCAGCTGGCCTTGCAAGTACATACCTTTAAAGAAGATAATAAAATCGGAACTTTACTTCAGAAGCAAATTAAAATGATTCACAAATCCCTAATTAATACAACGAACGAATAGAAATTATATTTTTAAATCCCTAATTACCAGTCTTGGCTCAAGCGATCAGGGACGTCGATCATCCACTCAGGGAGCATAAGCTGTTTCGCGAACCATTTTCGAGCCTCAGGTCCTCGAAGTGTAGAAGCTCGACGGACATCAGGGTCTTTCGAAAAAGCTTCGGATTCATGCTCGGTTTCGGGTACGGTTTCGATTTCGATGTCGGACTGCTCGGGTTCGGATTCGGGTGCTGAAGACTGGAGCGAGAGAATAGATGAGGCCAAGCAGCGAGCTTGATGTTGAGCGTTGCGACGATTCTGCGCTTGACGGAGCAGCGAGAGCTCTCTACGCTTCTGCTGGTCTGATATCGCCGCTCGCTTGAACGGACGGCGAAGATCGTGCGGCGCCATTGCGTATCGTACTCCTCCTCACTCAATTTAAATATTCAAACCTTCCGCGATGTTCTCCCTTGTCCCAAACGGTTTAAAAGAATACGGGTTTTTTATGTTATAGTTTCAATAACAAAAAAGCTAAATTCTCTATTTAGTCATTACATACTATTTTATTTATTTAATTATTATTTTTTAAATTTATATTTTATTTCTAATTTGATTATTCATCCTAAAAATAATAATATTAACATAATACTTTCTTATTTCCACGCCATCAACGAGGGTCAATTTTTAAATTTTTGTTTTAACTAAAAGTATTTTATATATTAATTTATTTTAATTAAAATTATAATTTTATATATATCCTTCGATAAAAAAACATTTAGGTATTAAAATAAAAATAATATAATATAGATACTTAATTATAATATAATACTTGTTTTATACGACACCAGTGAAAGATCTAGACCATCAGTAGAGGGAGGCCTCGACCTACCCAGACCATGCCCCCCATAGGTGTATTCATTCGGTTAAAACGGTAGCCGACTAAATTGAATTAATTGATTTTTTTTATTTAATCGTTAATCAAATCGAGCTTTTTTTTTAAATATTAACCGAACCGAATAAATTTCGGTTAATTCGGTTAATTTTTGAATTAACAGAATTTTTTAAAATTTCTAATTTATATAAAAATTGAATATTTTTAATTCAAAAAAATAGTTTACAATTAGTTTAAATAATATATAATTATAAAATAAAAATTTTATATGGGTTTTTTAATTAATTAATATTGATTTAGGTTTAAAAGTTTTTGAATCTTAAATTATTAATTGAGTTTTAAATGGTTTGGGCTGAACTCATATGTTATATATAATATATTTAAAATTTAATTTCGGTTAATTCGATTAATTAACCGATTTCTAACCGAATTAACCGTTAACCGAATTCTAAAAAAATTATTAATTGTTCTTTAACCGAACTAATTCGGTGGCCGAACAAATTAACCGAACTAATTCGGTTCGATCGGTTAAAACTAAAAAAATGAACACCCCTAACTCCCAATGCCAAGAGAAAAAAATAATTATATATTTTTATTAAAATGTTAAATTATATTCTCACTTAATCAAAACTAAATTAATTGGAATCCTATTTAATTTCAAATTTAACTATAATTTTATCTAGTCATAATTAGAATCCACTATTGACCATGTGCTGCGAACTTGTCCTTCGGGTAGTGGGATGTGGATGGGTTGGTGAAACGTGATTGTATGAATGAATTTTTTCAGATGACCACGAAGGATTGGATTGCAATGAATCTTACCAGTCTCGTGGATCTTATAACACAAACAAAAGATTGGGATATTCTCTTTGGAGTGATTTTGTATAATATCTGGTTAACCCGGAACGTGGCTGTCATACCGTTTTTCGCTCGGACAGGAAAAACACCGATACCGACTTAAGAGTTTTTTCTTTGAAAAATGTTTCAAAATATGAGGAGTCGTCACCAATCATTTAAGATGAGATTGAAACACCGTAAAAATCGGATGATTTTAATAAAACATTTTATTTTTATCAAAATACAATTGAACAAACTTCCCACCGAACGGTTCACTAAACGTTCGGTTCGTTTACATGCCTCGAGTTTAAGACTCGTTTGTATCAAATATGTGTTTATATATTGATTCCAAGAAGATGGCTCCGCTTATTAGATTGCAACACAGCACATCCAAATCGAGTTCTCGAATACACCAAAAATTTACAGAAGCTGGAAGAAAATTAACTACAAAGGCTCACCTATGTTACCATCTGCATCCCCAAAACACACGGGCAAATTTCATAAGAAAAAGCCTTAAACCTGTCTTTGTTACTCTTCTAGACCCTGCTGTTTTCAGGTAAAGGCAACACACCGTCGAAGAAATCACCGAAGTATCCGCGTGGTTCGTGTACCAGCCTCGAAATGATGTCTCTCAGCGTGATTACTCCTTCCAAGTTCCCGTCATCGTCCACGACGTACACTCTCTGGATCTTCTCCGAGTCGAGCTTCTGAATCAAGTCCTTCACTGTTTCATCTCTCTTGCAAGTTATCATCCCACTCAACATAGGCGATCTCTTCTCGTGTTTCTCCAAGTAGTTCCGAACCGCTATTAGGAAGTTCTTGGCCGTTATTGACCTATGCATCAAAAGGGCTTCAACTCAGAACACTTTATAGGCGTTCATATCTAATGTGATACACAAGTTTAGCATAATCCACTACGAACCTGTAATCACGGTAGATATCAGCTGCGGTTAAAAGGAACTGTACATCTCGAAGGCTTATGTTACCTATAGCTTTTCCCCCTCCGCGTTCAATGACCGGTATGCCTCCGATTCTCTTTTTCCTCATCAACTTAAAGGCCTGAAGCACTGGTTCATCTTCGTATACCTATAGTACGAATTGCAATTCATTAACATCTTGATTGAATAGGTTTAAAATGGTAGAAATGCAAAGACATAAAGACTGGAAAAACACAAAGGAATCGAGAAACCGAAGCCTTAAACATGTACTCGTGTCGTGGTCAGTCATTACTTAACCCTCAATACTTGTAAAATACAGATCCTCAGGTACCGAACCAGTACTTGTGATATAGTTAGAGACGATCAAAAGGAGAAAGAGAACGATATTAGAACATATCTAAATGATAATCAAGTCAGGTCTGACCTCGTAAAATCGAACCGCTCAAGGATGAAATACCAAACTTTGTCCAAAGGATGTTGACACAAACAAAATTTTCAGTAGTTAAGTTGCATAAAGCACCATAGAGGACTGCATCCTTAGAGAGATTTACTAAAGACTCGTATTTAGAGCTTCATACAACTTATACAAATCTTTTAACTTGATGCTCTTTGGTGACGTGGGTTGTAAATGATAATTCGTAAATGTTTAAAGACGTATGACCGAGAGGGCACAGCGGCCATCGGGACACTCAGGACTCGTGTGTGCGATATTCATACGAATAATGGCAATGGCCATGAAAAGCCTGGAATCATTAGAAATGAAAACCTGCGGATAACAGTCACTCACTGTGATAATTTCCTTGGTGGACATTGTGGGAAGACCGATCTCCGAAAGCTTCTTACTTCCCCAGCTTTCAAACCAGTGAAGTCCAGTGCATTCCGCTAACATGTGAATGACAGCCGACTGTGTTATGATGTTATCTATCTTTCCATCCCCCAGATCAAGCACAGGAACACTCTTCATTTTGTACTTCGAAAGTAGTAACAACATGGTCAAAAAGGTGTTCGTATTCTGCAAAGCAAGGAATGGTGCCCAGCGGAACGACCCGGAGATATCACGAACCTGTATGCTCTCACAAGTTAACACGATAGTAAGAACAACTACAAAACTGAAAGAATTCGAGATGACCAGATGTTTTTTTTTTTGTGATATAGAGATTAGAAGTACCACCTTGGTGTTTTTATAGAACTCAGATGACGTTAGCGCCTCAAAAAAGTCTCCAGAAGTAATTGAAGCACTTTCAGGGCCTAAAGCCTCAAGTCCTGCAGCAGAGGCCATTCCATTAGCAGCTAAAGCAGACTCAGCTCCACTCGGAGACGATGGACTTCTAGGCGAAGATGGTTCTGACTGTAAAAGGAAAAAAAACTGTTAGGTTCCCAAATGAAAGACTTATAGAGAAAAGAGTTCATTATATGCGGTTCTGTTTTCTGACCTGTTGCAAAATCCATACAGCAATTCCTGCAAACTCTACAATGCCAATGTATCTGTCCATCCACGTTGCATCTTCCGGAGCATCAACATCGACAACGGGTGCGCTGAGTATCTTGTTTTGGGCCAGTATTTGAACGGCATCAGCCAGACTCGCATCCGATTTTATCTCAATCCCTGGAAACACAAACATTACAAAGATATGACCATCATATATGTATCACAATCACAAAAGCTAGACCAACTTATTCAAATGGTTGGCACTCCAAGAATGAACTAGACCAGACAATCCATGTAAAGAATGTCTTGTCTCATGTTTTTCCCCATGTCAACCGTGTAATATAAACACAACACAAATTGTTCCAGGTGTAAAAAATCCTAAGCACGAATATACTATTTTCTAGATTGATGACCTCAAAACATATAGTTAATCAACCAAATTCTTCATCTTTATAGCACAAATCCACCAGCCAGGAAAAAAAAATAGAAACCCCAAAATTCTTGATCAATCAAAGCATAATCTAAAACAAAGAGTGAATGATCAAAAGGATCAATACCTTGAGGAGCAATAGGGAAAGCAGAAACAGGGATGCTTTCAAAGCAAGCGTTGAGTTTGTCATTAGGACTAAGCTCAGGCTCCTGAACATCCCATAGATCCTCCACTTGCATCCCAAGCTTTGCTTCGGGACTCCTCGGACTATCTTGTATGCTACTTTGTCTCCCCAATTTCACACTCGCCATGGCCATATCTTCAACAAAAAGCTCAAAAAATAAACTTCACTCGTTCACTGACTCACTCTTTCCGATAACCCTTTCTATTGCTATAGGTTCAGCAAAGCTGACAAACTTACGTGGATCATCAACCAGTTTTGACATAAAAGAACAAGGGACAAAGAGGGTTGCTTTTCAACAATAATTCCAAAGGGTTCGATCAACAAACACCGTCCGATCCTACCGTTAACTTTCTTCTCCTGTAAGACTGTCGGGACACGTGTACGGGTGATGATGTGGGGATAACTCAATGATAAAAAGGTAGTTTGGTCAAAGCTCAAAGCTTTGATTTTTATATGGAGAGGTACTGGTGGCTAATGCTTATCATGGTTTGTCGGGTTTTATTTATTTCAAGGAAATACGAAAGCTAAGAAAACAGGAGTGTTCTTATCCTGTTTTTAATTGCCAACCACTCTAATGTGCACCACGAGTGATTCACGCACCTGGTTTTGCTTGTGAGTGCTGACAAAAAGCTGCTGATTCATTCCTCCGATCTGTGACGCTTTCTGGGATGGTGACTACTTAGCCACCTTATCCCATCACTGCTTCCCACGTGGTCTAATCCAACTCTGCAACTTGTACGTTTTTTTAAAACGATTTTAATGATCATTTATAAATTATTTTAATATAAAATTATCAACTTCTATATTTAATATTATTGTTATAAATAATTAATTACTCTCAAAAGATTTAAAGAAAAGATATGCAAGTAATCTTTCAAATCAACCCCCATAATATTAAATACATGTAATGACTAAGCCGACTCTTTACTTACTATACTCCACTGTCAAGAATCCAACATCATTCATATATCAAATACATGCATTTTTAACCTTAAACATAACCATGTCGGATATATATATATTCATATTCCTATAATGCAGTAGAAAAGAAATGTCAAAAGAATTAGCAGCAAAGGGAAACCGAGAGGAAATGAATTAAATGCTCCCTTTTCCACATATGAAATGAAATATTGATTAGTAAACTAAAATGATATACAATACTCTGTTGAAAATTAGCACACCAAATTGCATCATTAGTCAACATTATGGGTGGCAATTTGGTGGCATTAATGGGTGGTAAAATTGGTCAAATTTGGCCACCAAATTGTTGAAAATTTTGGGATGGTAAAACTATGTAATTAGTCATTGTAATTTAGGGTATTTACAAATTAGTCCTTAAAGCTTCAACTATAAATACCCTAACTCATTTAGCTTCAAAATCATCTCAAAGCATTCTAGCTTTCTTCCAATACTAGAGAGAATTTAGAGAGTTTCGAGAGAGTTGTTTTCTCCTTTTTATCGAGAGAGAATTATCATTGTTTTCTCCTTGGTAGATCGAGAGAGGTTGTAATTCCTATTTTCTCATAGTGAAATTCTTCTACCGTTGCCCGTGGTTTTTACCCTATTTTATTTAGGGGTTTTTCACGTAAATTTTGTGTCTCTTTTTATCTTCATTTTTATTTTCTCAAATTATCAGTTGCAATTTTGCTCTATCCGATAGCCGTCTTCCGCAACAATTGGTATCAGAGCCAGATTTGAGTGTGTAATATCTGCTTATTGTCTTTGTGGTTGCCACTAAAAGGTGGATCCTCCAACATAAGAAAATAAGAAGGTATTACCCATTTTTTGAGGTTCTAGAGAACTATTCACGATAGTGAAATAGTGGGAGCTATCAATAATAGAAGCTATGACAACAAAATTTAATATTGAAAAATTCAATGGGAGAAATTTCTCACTGTGGAAATTGAAGATGAAGGCCATCCTGAGGAAATACGGGTGTCTAGCGGCTATCAATGAAAGGCCGATGGATTTCGCAGATGACAACAAATGGAACGAGATGAACGGAAATGCTATGGCAAACTTTCATATAGCATTAGCAGATGAAGGTATTGTCAAGCATCGAGGAGAAGAAGACAGCTAAGGAGATATGGGATATCTCACCAAATTGTACGAGGCCACATCGTTGCACAATAAAATTTTCCTTAAGAGGAAATTATACACTCTTCGGATGTCAGAATCTACTTCAGTGACGGAGCACTTAAACACACTGAACACTTTATTTTCTCAGCTTACATCCTTAAGCTGTAAAATAGTAGAACAAGAACGTGCTGAACTTCTATTTCAAAGTCTACCGGATTCGTATGATCAACTCATCATAAACTTGACAAACAATAATGTCACCAGTCTAGTCTTCGATGACGTTGCAGCTGCTGTTCTACAAGAAGAAAATTGACGCAAGAACAAGAAAGACAGACAAGTAAATCTGCAACAAGCAGAAGCGTTGACAACGACGAGAGGGAGATCAACAGAACGTGGCCAAAGCAGCAGTCACAAACATGGTAGATCAAAGTCGAGGAGCAAGAAGAATTTAAACTGCTACAACTGTGGAAAGAAGGGTCACTTGAAGAAGGATTGTTGGAGTCTAAATAAAAACTCCAATTCACAAGGCAATACCGCAAACACTTCAGATGATGGAGATGCACTATGCTGTGAAGCGTCAACCACCGTGGAAGGAAGAAAAAGATTTGCAGATATATGGCTCATTGATTCAGGAGCAACATATCACATGACCTCAAGAAGAGAATGATTCCATCAGTATGAACCTGTCTCAGGAGGATCTGTGTATAGTTGCAATGATCATTCCTTAGAGATCATTGGCGTGGGAACCATCAAATTGAAGATGTATGATGGAACAATTAAAGTTGTTCGAGATGTGCGGCACGTGAAAGGCCTGAAGAAAAATTTATTATCCTACAGATTGTTGGATAATAATGCAAGCAAGATTGAAACACATAAAGGAATTATGAAGGTGTTCCGTGGAGCGCTTGTGGTGCTGAAAGACGAAAAGATAACTGCAAACTTGTACATGCTGAAGAGAGAGACTTTGCTAGAAGCAGAAGCCTCTGTTGCCTCATGTAGTTCAAATTCTGCAATGCTATGGCATCAGAAACTTGGACACATGTCAAAACAAGGAATGAAAGTTCTTGTGGAGCAAAACCTACTTCCAGGCTTAACAAATGTATCACTTACCTTGTGTGAGCATTGCATAACAAGTAAGCAGCACCGGTTGAAATTTAACACGTCAAATTCTAGAGGCAAAACTGTTCTAGAATTGGTTCATTCTGACGTATGGCAAGCACCAGTTACATCCCTAGGTGGAGCAAAATATTTTGTCTCATTTATTGATGACTACTCTACGAGATGTTGGGCGTATCCTATTAAGAAGAAGTCAGATGTGTTTTCAACTTTCAAAATCTTCAAAGAACGGGTGGAACTTAATTCTGGAAATAAGATCAAGTGTTTCAGAACAGATAATGGAGGAAAATACACAAGCGAAGAATTTGATGACTTTTGCAGGAAAGAAGGCATCAAAAGACAGTTCACAGTGGCAAACACTCCTCAACAAAATGGAGTGGCAGAGCGGATGAACAGAACCTTGTTAGAAAGAACAAGAGCAATGTTGAGGGATGTAGGCCTAGAAAAATCATTCTGGGCAGAAGCAGTCAATACCGCTTGTTATTTGGTGAATCGAGCTCCATCAACTGTAATAGAGCTGAAGACACCAATGGAGATGTGGACTGGTAAACCAGCTGATTATTCAAACCTCCATATATTTGGAAGTATTGTGTACGTGATGTATAACTCCCAAGAAATCTCAAAGCTGGATCCAAAATCCAGGAAATACAAATTCTTGGGGTATGCTGATGGAGTCAAGGGGTATCGCTTGTGGGATCCCACTGCCCGCAAAGTGATCATCAGCAGGGATGTTATCTTTGTAGAGGATAAACTACAAAGAAAAGAAGACAATGATAGCACTAAAAAGTCAGAGACTATACAGATACATGTGAAAAAAGAGTTTGAACAAGGAGAATCTTCTGAAGTAGAACCAGCACATGATGAACAAGAACCAGAGAGTTCTGAAGCTCCAACAACTCGTCAATCAGATCGTGTGAGAAGACATCCCAATTAGCACTCAGATTATGTTATAGAAGGTAATATTACATACTGCCTTTTAATAGAGGACGGTGAGCCATCAAAATACCAGGAGGCAATAAACAACTCAGATGCTTCACTGTGGATGATGGCGATGCAAGAAGAAATTGAAGCCCTTCATAAAAATAATACATGGGACCTTGTGCCACTACCACAAGGAAGGAAGCCAATTGGTAACAAATGGGTCTTCAAAATCAAGCAAAATGGTGACGATCAAGTTGAGAGGTATTGTGCAAGACTGGTGGTCAAAGGATATGCTCAAAAAGAAGGTATTGATTTCAATGAAATATTTTCTCCTGTGGTTCAACTAACAACAGTTCATGTAGTTTTGACAATGTATGCTACATTGAACTTACATCTAGAGCAGCTAGATGCTAAAACAACTTTTCTTCATGGAAATCTTGAAGAAGAGATTTATATGCTCCAGCCTGAAGGTTTTGAAGAAGAAGAAAAGAAGAACTTGGTTTGCAGGTTGAACAAATCTCTGTACGGTCTAAAGCAAGCGCCGAGGTATTGGTATAAGAGATTTGATTCCTTCATTATGTGCCTTGGATATAACAGACTTAATGCAGACCCTTGTGCTTATTTCAAGAGGTCTGGTGATAACGATTTTGTTATATTGCTGTTGTATGTAGATGACATGTTGGTTGTAGGACCCAACAAAGATCATATTGAAGAATTGAAGGCACAACTGGCTAGGGAATTTGAAATGAAGGACTTGGGATCAGAAAACAAGATTCTAGGGATGCAAATTCACCGAGACAGAAGTAATAGGAAGATTTGGCTTTCACAAAAGAATTACTTGAAGAAAATCTTGTCACGATTTAGCATGCAAGATTGTAAGCCAATTTCTACCCCTCTTCCTATTAACTTCAAATTATCCTCCAGTATGAGTCCTAGCAGTGAAGAAGAGAGGATGGAGATGTCTCGAGTACCGTATGCATCAGCAGTGGGAAGTTTTATGTTCACTATGATATGCATAAGATCAGACATTGCACAAGCAGTGGGAGTGGTTAGTCGGTACATGGCGAATCCAGGCAAAGAGCATTGGAATACAGTAAAGAGGATCCTGAGATACATCAAAGGGACCTCAAATGTTGCATTATGTTACGGTGGATCAAACTTACTAATCAATGGGTATGTAGATTCTGACTATGCAGGGGATTTGGATAAAAGCAAATCTACTACAGGGTATGTGTTCAAAGTTTCTGGTGGAGCTGTAAGCTGGGTTTCAAAATTGCAGTCAGTTGTGGCTACGTCAACAACAGAAGTAAAATATGTAGCAGCTACACAAGTTAGTAAAGAAGCAATTTGGTTGAAGATGCTATTGGAGGAGCTTGGGCACAATCAAGAGTATGTCTCTCTATTTTGTGACAGTCAAAGCGCCTTGCATCTAGCAAGGAATCCAACATTTCATTCAAGGACAAAACACATACGAGTTCAGTATCATTTCATTCGTGAAAAGGCGAAAGAAGGGACATCAGATATGCAGAAGATCCATACCAAAGACAACATAGCAGATTTCATGACGAAGGCGATCAACGCTGATAAATTTACCTGGTGTCGATCCTCCTGTGGCCTGTCAGAAACGTAAGCAACATGAAAGGTACAAGGTAGAAAGAATGGTGTGAAGATATGATTGTTCCAATCAAATCTTCAAGTGGGAGATTGTTGAAAATTGGCACACCAAATTGCATCATTAGTCAACATTATGGGTGGCAATTTGGTGGCATTAATAGGGTGGCAAAATTGGTCAAATTTGGCCACCAAATTGTTGAAAATTTTGGATGGTAAAACTATGCAATTAGTCATTGTAATTTAGGGTATTTACAAATTAGTCCTTAAAGCTTCAACTATAAATACCCTAGCTCATTTAGCTTCAAATCATCCCAAAGCATTCTAGATTTCTTCCAATACTAGAGAATTTAGAGAGTTCGAGAGAGTTGTTTTCTCCTTTTTATCGAGAGAGAATTATCATTGTTTTCTCCTTGGTAGATCGAGAGAGGTTGTAATTCCTATTTTCTCATAGTGAAATTCTTCTACCGTTGCCCGTGGTTTTTACCCTATTTTATTTAGGGGTTTTCCACGTAAATTTTGTGTCTCTTTTTATCTTCAATTTTATTTTCTCAAATTATCAGTTGCGGTTTTGCTCTATCAGATAGCCGTCTTTCGCAACATACTCGTTCTGTTCAAACTACACCTAGAAGAAAACAAATCAAAACTTACATTACAAGTGCTTTGTGCTTGTTGTTCGATAAGAGAATCGATCTCAAACACCATAAGCAAATAGCAAAATCGAGGGTTTGGCGAATCAAACAGTATAGAAACCGATGCGGAGATGATTGGGACAAATCAGATATAATGTAAGGGCAGATTAAACTAAGCACTTTGCATTTTAGCCAATACAACAAAAGAAGAAAATATGTTCAAAGATGGAGATGATACACTCCATGGTGAATTCAGATGACTTGGGAGGAAAGTTTTGATCCAAAGTACTCATGATAGTTTATGTGTCGTCACCATTTTTCGCCCTGGTGGGAAAAAACTAGTATGATTTGGAGGTTTTCTTTGAAAAAGTTTTGTGAAATGTTGGAAGTCGCCACCAACCATTTTTAAGGTACGATTAGAACACCTAAAATCATATAATTTAATAAAACATTATTTTATCAAAAATACCAAATTTTGACTGTGAATACCATAAA
The DNA here is from genome assembly GCF_006381635.1 of Hibiscus syriacus. Lineage (NCBI taxonomy): Eukaryota > Viridiplantae > Streptophyta > Magnoliopsida > Malvales > Malvaceae > Hibiscus > Hibiscus syriacus. The sequence continues at coordinate 1,062,102 of NW_024062606.1, forward strand.
TCAGGTTTGGTAGTCAGTTACGCGTGGGGAAGGATTAGTATCCCACAACGCCAAAAAATTGGTACCTATTCAATTACCCTATATTAAAAAAATTAGAAATCTTGAGTTCGAACTTTGTTTAATAAAAAATTCACTATAGATGCACAATTGAAAAGAATGTTCGATTATTTAAGCCAATAGTGTTTGCCCCCTAGCGTGAATGCGGGAGATCAACTATTATGCCTAATAGCAAACATTGCCTTGATTTTGAGAAATCGTGATGCAGTCTTGAAAAGGATGTCGACCTACTTCATTATCACCAGTAGTCACCCCCGAGCATAATGCGGAGGATACACTATTACTCCTTGGTAAATGAACATTGCCTTGTTATTTTTAAATAAAATGCAAGCAAACAACTTTTTATTATACCTAATTAGGCTAGATGAGTTTATTAAGACTTTCCCTAACCTAAAGTGTCAACTTATGTAATTTAAAGACCTAGAGGACTACCCTAGAAATGGAGGTTTTAATAGTAATCCTATTTGATTTTAACCAGTTATTGGATCGATAATCGAGATGGTCCCTTGATCATGCAATTGAGGGCCAACTCAGATTACTTCCTAAATTAAAGGACTAGATTGGAATCTATCCTAAAATGGAGGCTCTAATTAACCTAATTGGTTATGTCAAAAGAATCTAATTAAGGATCTAAGAACTAAATCATGAAAAGTATAAGGTTAAGGATAAAATTATTAACCCTAATTAATTCTCCTTTTTTATTAAATCGAATAATCGAAACGAGCCCTCGAACGTCTAAATGTGAAAGCCAATCAAATTATTCCTTAAAAAGTCTAGTTGTAAGGTTTGAATCTAAAATCTAAGGCTCTAATTACTACTAAACTAAGGAACTCGAACTAAAAGATTCATCCTAAGTCTAATTAATTAAAAATGCTTAACTTAAGGTAAATAAAATCAAGACAATTAAAATTAAAGAATCAATAAGCATGCAAGAAGGAATTAAAATTAAAGAAACAAAATTAATAATTTACAAATTACAACCTGAATTTACTTAACAAAATAATATAGGACTAAATAACAAATATTAATCTAAGGACTAAATTAAATGTATAAAATAGTTCAAGGACAATATATCAATTAATTACACAATTTGCAAGGCAGTGACCAATAAAAATAAATTGAAATTAAGAATAAAATAAGAATTAGGAGGGTGACCTAAGTGCAAAAACATGGGTAAGTTACAAGGATTGGTATATAATTCCACCTAAAATTCTAAATAATTGAAAGAACAAATAACAAAAGGGAAATCTACACAATCAAGACATGGAATTTGAAGAAAAAAAAAAGAAATTAGAGAACAACATGCAAAAACATGGCAAATGTTGGAGGATCTAAAGGAAAATAACCCCAAAGTTAGTACTAAAACATAAAAAACGGGAAATAATGAAATAAGGACATTAATTTTTGAAATAATATGAATTAAATTGAAATTGGTAATCAAAATGTAAGTCGATGAAACTTGGGATGTCTGAGGGCGTAATTTGACCACCAGAGACCAAAATACACGGGTATGGTCCAAAACGACGTCGTTTTGCTTTGGGTATATGTACCCTTTATCATATTATTTTATTTTATGCCTATTCATTCTTTCTCCTCTTCAATGCTCTCTCCCTTCTCTCTAAGCTTCTCCAGAAATCGGCGAGAGCCCAGTCGCCAGTAGCCGTGTCGGACACAACCGGTCACCATCTTCAGTGGTCGTTGGGTATTGAAAAACACGACGAGGTACGCTTCGACGCCGGGAGTGTGGATCCAAACTCAGTTTCGCGACAATCGACTCCCAACTCCACGGAAACGACCGAGAACGCTTCAGCTTGCGAAGCTCTGATCTCCTTCGTCCACCGTCGGATCAAACTGTTTTTCAAGTATGTTGTTCCCCTCCTTGGTAAACTCCTCCCCACCGTTCAAATTAGACACCGGAGGTCTCTAACGCATGTGAAAGGTCCAACCAAAAGGTAAGCCGCTTCCTTTGTTTTTTTTTACTTCGTTTTGAAATGTTTATCTCTTTTTGGTTGTTGAGATTTGTCAAAAAAAAAAAATAAATAAAATGGTGCTTGATTCCCTTTGTTGAAAAATGGGAAAGAGTTTTTTTTCTGCTTTTCGAATTAAAAAAAATAAACTCATGATTACATTGCTTGTTTTGGGTTTTATAACAACCCGATTACACAATAAAAAATAAAAATTACATCTATGATTTGGGTACTGTTAGGACAATTTGCAAGGAATGGAGATGGCAGGGAGATGGTGCAACAATAGTAACCCGGATATTCAGGGATTGCTTTGCCCATTTTTTTCTTTCCTTTTTATGATTTTTGGTAATAATAATAATTATAATAATAATATTTTGGGATAAAATGGTGATTACACTTTTGTTCGTAGCCTCTAATGTTCCCCGAACCAATTAGCAACACTACGCAGGCCAGAAGTTAGAAATTAGAAGCCTTGAGATTCATACAAACAGTCAACAATTCAAACGAACCCTGCTCAAGTGCTTCGAAGAGAATCCCCTCCCATCGACTTGTGATTCAGGTAACGGATTACAGCATCTTCAATCCTAAAAATTCTAGAAAATATTTTTTAAAACCTGTCAGAAGTCAGAGAATGCTTTTAATAAAGAACCTGTAAGATTTTAATTGAGCTCCACAGGTAACTTTAACACCCCATGTGAGCCAATACCTTACAAGTAAAACCAAATCAGCATCATTATGATGAACTAGGCTCTAGGGGGGGGGCATGGCTTTTTCATAGCAACTTGTATAAATTCATATATAGATAGATCATACTTTATTTAGAGAAGCCAAATGATGTAGTTATTCATAGCAAGCAATTAAAACTGAACTCCAACATAGTAAATCATATAGCCTTGGATTGCTCATCCTAGGGGGTCCTAAGAATTTTTTCTATATTATCATTGCTGGTAAAAGACACAGATCAGTCAATGATAGTACTAATTCATCCAGTTTTTCATTCGGTTCTGCTGAACCATATAATCAGATAGTAAGATCATGCTGGCATTAAGTTGGTAATTTTGACAGATTCCGATCATATTCAGGCATTGAAGCAAACATAGAATGAGATTAAATAGAGGAAGCATAGCCTGTAATTTGACAGATTTATGTCAAACTAAGACATAAAACAAACATAGAATGAAAATAAAATAACTGGAAAAAGGTTTTACCATGGTTATAGAATTCAGATCGTCACTCCTGTTCAGCATTATGGTTAGCTTCTCCAGCAAAAACTTCAAATCCTTGCCTTGGGAAGAAATTAAAGCATTAATAACTCTGCAGGAGACTGGCTGAAACCAAGTAGAAAGCTTATCTCCGACAATGCTCATGTATTTTCTTGGCGGTACAAATCACTTCATCGCAAGCATCAATTTCTTTGTTCTTTTCCATGTCCGCCAAGAATGCAGACTTTTCCATTTCTAACGGGAAAGGCACATCAACCTGGACATCGTAACAAGTGGATCCAATAGGACAGTTCCCTGAAAGCTTGATCCTATGGTCCAAATCTATGGGCAATAGAGGATTAAATGTTGTGATATCTTTTGTGAAATCATAATGAATTTCATTTTTTCTTCCCCGAAAACCTTCTTCAGAGGTGGATCACATTAGAAAAAGGAATTATCTTCATGGTTCTGCAACTTCTTTGACTTCACATGATGCCAAGTCACAGCCAAGATTCTTGGGCGTGTATCTACTTCAATTCCCTAAACTTCTGCTATAGAAGGTGAAAGTTTCAATCTTTCATGCCAATAATTCATTTCTAGTCTTATTCTCACTGTAGATTCCTTGTTTCCTTTCCTCTTCAACTCGAACCCTTAATGAAGGGCAGGCGACCGAGCACTCTCCCATAAAATCACATGGTTATCTGGATAGAGACTTGCATCCAAGTGGATTGTAATTTTCTTAAAGAAAGACGATAATTTAGGGAATGATTTCTGTGTCATTCCAGCCAGAACAGGCTGTTTCCCAACTTCCAATATCCTACCAATGATCTTAAGCGACCATGATGGAGCCTCTATGCTCTTCTGGTCAGGGTCAGTTAGTCCCGGATTGGAATAAGTGCTGAAAACATATAGTCTAAGAGTCTTCTGAATACAGGTAGGGTTTTTAAGTGACTGTTGAATGCCAACCTTCTTTCTCAACAAAGCAGCATCCACCTTAGCTTCAAATTCAAGCACTGAGTATATAAGCACACACTGGTAAATTTCAGCCACCTTATCAGTATTTGGCTCTCGGGAAGCTTCCGCTTTTTTCTAGGAGCAGCCGGGGTAAACTCCATTGTTTTAAACAGAGAAGCCATATTTGTATTAGATGAACCGGAATTTTTCGAAAGTGGCTTCTGACAAGACCGCTTGACACTTCCTGAGCCAGGTGTGGAAACCAGTGGGGAAGGGGTGGCAGCAGCATTGCTATTACTAACATTTTGCGAGAGCACCTGAGCTGGGAATTGGGAATGTACAGCAACCTGAGGTTGAGTAAGCGGTTGAGCATGAGACTGCCCGTGTGACCGTGCAAGCACCTGTGCTTGAGGTGAGGCTCAGACAATTTAAAGTGGCCCGGAAACTGAGGCCCCCCACCTTGCGTCTGATGGAACTGATTGTTAATGGGAATAGGTTGCGGCTTTGGCACCATCCCGGAACTCCCCAACTGAGAAGGTGCCCCAAAATTCTTTGGAAGGTTAGTGTTGCCATTCATCCTAAATCACCGACTTGAAACAAAAATGTCCTTCAAAAGCAATACCCATACTTATCTACCAAAAAGCAAACTACCCAACATGTAGCCAAACAAAATCCCTGATTTTGACAACAAATCAAAAATAAGATGCTAGGCCCCGAAAAGATAAGCTCTCATTCTTCATATCATAAACACCCAAAATTAGTTCAATCTTGTAAAACAAAAGGCTAAAAAGGGCATGAATCAAAAACACTAATACTAATTCTGAAAATGTTAAACATGGAATAACTTTACCGTGATTCTACCTCAACGAAAGCTGCTAAAAAAACTGGAATCATTAAAAAAAACTAAACAAAGCCATGATTGAATACGATTATTAACAGAGAAGTTCCGGTCCAGTTCTTATTTGATTCACTCTTTAGCTTCTTTGCTATGTTGTTTATCATCTCAGATCGGTTAAAGGAGCTCCTTCTTCCCCCCTCTGTTTTAAGCAAAACGGCCTCAAATAAGCTGACTCCCGCTTCCATCTTTTGTCGGTCTTTAAAATTGCACGTGGCAATTCATTATTGGCTGTCATTAAACAGAATGTCTCTCTAATTTAAATTTTGAGCCGCAAAGCAAGCTATATATTTTTTTCGGAGGTTCCGGCGTAAGGTGGTTAAAATACTGTTAAAAAATGGTGTGACCGGTTAAATAAGAGATCAGTTAAAAGTATTATCGGAAATGTTATATGTTTTCATCGAAAATGTTATTTGTGTTGGTAATAATAATGGTAATAGACGGGAATGTTATCGTAGTATATAAAATGCGTAAAAAAATATTGACTTTAACATAACCGATTAATTACTGGAAACATTATCAACCATAATAACATATAGGTAGTGCTTATGTAACGCAATAAGTAACGCATTTTTAAAGCTAATGGGGCCTTAGAAATCCGACGATAACAAAATAGGTTAATTACTTGATTTGTTATTAATATTATCAACATATTAGGTAGTGTCTAAAATGTTACCAAAGTTTAAATTGATGGAGTCTTAGAAATCCGACGATAACAAAATAAGTTAATTACTGAAAACATTATTAACCATAATAACATAACAAGTAGCGCTTATTTAATGTAATATGTAGCGTCTGTTTAAAGCTTTAGAAATCCGACGATAACAAAATAGGTTAATTACTTGATTTGTTATCAATATTATGAACATATAAGGTAGCGCTTAAAATGTTACCAAAGTATAAGCTGATGAAGCCTTAGAAATCCGACGGTAACAAAATAGGTTAATTATTGGACACATTATCAATCATAATAACATAACAAGTAACGTTTATTTAATGTAATATATAGTGTCTATTTAAAGCTAATGAGGCCTTAGAAATCCGACGATAACAAAATAGATTAATTACTTGATTTGTTATTAATATTATCAACATATTACCGTGTACATTGTTAATTTACCTATTACTTTAAAGTAATAGGTTTCGAAATTATAAGAGTTGATACTTATATGACTGTATCGATACTTGTACATTCACGCCTATTTTCATTATACCGGTAGAAACGTTTATCGTGTCCATTGTTAATTTACCCATTACTTTAAAGCAATAGGTTCGAAATTGCACGTATCGATATTTTATACATGTGTATCAATACTTGATATTTACGCCTATTATCATTATCAGTAGACTTTTACGTTTTCATTATAAATTAACCTATTACTTTATAGTAATAAGTGTTGAAATTATAAGTATCGATACTTTATATATGTGTCTCGATACATTTTGCGTGCAAAATTTTTGAGAAGATACTGGAATAAAGTACGATACCTATATAGATAGTATCGATACTTTATATTTACGCCTATTATCAAAATACCAATAGGTTTTTACCGTTGACATTGTAAATTTACATATAACTTTAAAGTAATCGGTTTCAAAATTCTGCATATCAATAATTTATACGTGTGTATCGATACTTTGTGCGTGCAAATTATTGAGAAGCATATTAGACTAAAAGTATCGATACCTATAAAAAGTATATATACTTGTTGTTTATGCCTATTATCATTAAACCGGTAGACTTTTATCGTTTACATTGTAAATTTACCTATAACTTTAAAGTAATCGGTTTCGAAATTTCACTTATCGATACTTTATACGTGTGTATCGATACTTTGTGCATGTGTATCGATACTTTGTGCTTGCAAATTGTTGAGAAGCACACTGGACTAAAAGTATCGATACCTATACAAAAAGTTTCGATACTTGATGTTTACGCCTATTATCATTAAACCGGTAGACTTTTACTGTTTACATTATAAATTTACCTATAACTTAAAGTAATCGGTTTCGAATTCCGTTTATCTATATTTTATACATGTGTATCGATACTTTATACATGTGTATCGATACTTTGTGCATGCAAATTGTTGAGAAGCATACTGGACTAAAAGTATCGATACCTATACAAAAAGTATCGATACTTGATGTTTACGCCTATTATCATTAAACTAATAGACTTTTACCGTTTACATTGTAAATTTACCTATAACTTTAAAGTAATCGGTTTCGAAATTCCGAATATCTATACTTAACATGTGTATTGATACTTTATACATATGTATGATACTTTTGCATGCAAATTGTTGAGAAGCATACTAGACTATCGATACTTGATGTTTACGCCTATTATAATTAAACTGGTAGATTTTACCGTTTACATTATAAATTTACTTATTATTTTATAGTAATAGGTTTCAAAAATTACAAGTATCAATACTTTATACATGTGTATCGATTTTTTTTTTCGTGCAAATTGTTTGAGATGCATGCTGGAATAAAAATATCGATACTTATAGAATAAGTATCGATAGATACTTTATGTTTACACATATTATCATTAAACTGGTAGATTTTTACCATTTACATTGTAATTTACGTATTACTTTATAGTAATAGGTTTCAAAATTACAAGTATTGATAATGTGTACATGTATATCGATACTTTTTGCGTGCAAAATATTTGAGAAGCATACTGGAATAAAAGTATAGATATCTATACAAAAATGTATCGATACTTTATGTTTACGCCTATTATCATTAAAACGATAGATTTTTACCGTTTATATTGTAAATTTACCTATTACTTTAAAGAAATTGGTTTGAAAGTCTAAGTATCATACTTTACATGTGTATCGATACTTTTTTGCATGAAAATTGTTTGAAATGCATAGTGAAATAAAAGTATCGATACTTATATAATAAGTTTCGATACTTTATGTTTATGCCTATTATCATTAAACCGGTAGATTCTTATTGTTTACATTGTAAATTTACCTATTACTTTAAAGAAATAAGTTTCAAAATTATAAGTATCAATACTTGTTATACATGTATCGATACGTTTTTGCATGCAAATTATTTGAGATGCATACTGGAATAAAAGTATTGATACTTATATAATAAGTATCGATACCTTATATTTACGCCTATTATCATTAAACCGGCATATTTTTACCGTTTACATTGTAAATTTACATATTACTTTAAAGTAATACGTTTAAAAATTCTAAGTATCGAAACTTTGTTGCCGAAATTATAAAAATTGATACTTTAATAATGTGTATTGATACATTTGGCGTGCAAATTGTTTGACAAGCATATTGGAATTTGGAGTAGGTGTACAATACTTTAATAACTAGTATTGATATTTCAACAGTCCTCATATTGAAAATACATATACTGTAGTATGGGTATCGATACAAAACGTAAGTATGGATACAAAAACTATGCAATTTATGTTTCAAATAATATTGCCGATACTTGGAGTAGGTGTATAATATTGTAACTCATTAATCTTCTATCAAATGATATGAAGCAATCAACAACTCTTCGGAAAATCCTGACTAATCAGCCAACAACGCTTCAGAGATAAAATGTTGTGATATATTCAGAGCAATCAACCAACATGAAACGCGAGGGAAATCCCGACCATCATAATTTTGAGGCACAAGCTAGAAGATTGGATATAGAAAGAATGCATTCCAGATCCAATCAATTTCATCTAGCTCATGAAGATAGGATAACCGTAAACCGAAATCGTCTAAGAAAAACATACTTGATGTAGAAACAGATGTATATGTAAAATCTCGATGGCGATGCATCTGATTCTCAAACATTTAAAGCATCAGTAGCATATTGGACTTATGATTTTGGTGGTACACATGTATGCAACCAAATGCAACCAAAATTCTCGAGAATTGAATGATACATCTTTTAGTAATAATAAAAAGAATTGAAGATACACACGTAAATAACAAGTATCGGTACTTTGAATTTCTAAACCTATTACTTTAAAGTAATAGCTAAATTAACAATGTAAACGAATAAAAGTGTTCCGGTATAATGATAGCCATAAATGACAAGTATCGATACTTGTTTGAGATGCATACTGGAATAAAAGTATCGATACTTATATATTAAGTATCAATACTTTATGTTTATGCCTATTATCATTCAACCGGCCGATTTTACCTTTTTCATTGTAAATTTACATATTTCTTTAAAGAAATAGGTTTTGAAATTATAAGTATTGATACTTTTTGCGTGCAAATTGTTTGTGATGCATATTAGAATACAAGTATCGATACTTATATAATAAGTATCAATACTTGATGTTTATGCCTATTATCATTAAACCGATAGATTTTTACCGTTTATATTGTAAATTTACCTATTACTTTAAAGTAATAGGTTTCGAAATTATAAGTATTGATACTTGTTATATGTGTATCGATATTTTTTTACGTGCAAATTGTTTAAGATGCATACTGTTATAAAAGTATCGATACTTATATAATAAGTATCGATACTTTATGTTTACGCCTATTATCATTCAACCGGTAGATTTTTACCGTTTTCATTGTAAATTTACCTATTTCTTTAAAGAAATAGGTTTTCAAAATTACAAGTATTTATATTTGTTTATATGTGTATCGATACTTTTTGCATGCAAATTGTTTAAGATTTATAATGGACTAAAAGTATCGATACATATATAATAAGTATCGATACTTTATGTTTACGCCTATTATCATTCAACGGGTATATTTTTTCCATTTTCATTGTAAATTTACCTATTACTTTAAAATAAAAGGTTTCGAAATTCTAAGTATCGATACTTTTTATATATGTATCGCTACTTTTTTGTGTGCAAATTGTTTGAGATGCATACTGGAATAAAAGTATCGATACTTAAATAATACGTATAGATACTTTATGTTTACGCCCATTATCATTGAACCGATAAATTTTTACCGTTTCCATTATATATTTACCTATTACTGTAAAGTAATGTGTTTCGAAATTACAAGTATCGATACTTTATATATGAGTATAAATAACCCTCTAACCCGAATACGTAAATAACCCTTATATCCTAGAGTGATTGCCAAAGCATCAAACTCCACAAAAGCTCCAATGAAGTTTCCAAACTATTTAACAATGTGTTTAGAGATGAAACCAATAGGAAGATCGTATACCAAACCCAGAACTCCACATTGTTTAAATCCACCATAGCTGGATTTTCATCTGGTGCCATTCGGTGAACGATCAACATATGTGAATTAAAATACCAAGGTCCACCACTCCACACCCTCTCTATATCCACCTCATGGAAAAATTGAAAAAGGTAACGACCATCCTCCAATTCCGTGATCGAAATACACCCAATGGGGTGCCAAACGTTTGCTAACATAGTTTTCATTGCCTGAAAATTCACATCGCCTATCATCAGAAATCTCCCCACTAAACAGTTTTCAAAAGATACTAAAGAAGCATCGCCCACATTCTCTAATTTAAGGGCTTCATTCTCTTCCTCCCCCGAATTTAGTACCTCCAACTCCTTCGTAATATCGCCCATCTTAACCCCAACCCCAAGATAAAACAACCTCAAACGAACCCAATCAAAATCAACCCGAGAGAACAAAAATTTTAAAAAACAAAGGAAAAAACGGACCAACGACTGACAAACCCTTATGATGGGTAGAGAAACCCTAATGATGGGTAACTATTGGTATTATTAGTTGAAATGGGTGTATTTAATATCACATCATACATAAATATTAATTAAATAAATCATGATGATTAAAATAAGAGCAATTCAAAAGTTGAATAATTAAATTAAAACCTTTTAAAATTTAATGACCAAAATAGAAGAGAGAAAATAGTTGAGTGATGAATTTAGTGACCAAAATAGAAAAGAGAAAATAACTGAGTGATGAATTGTATAATTTACCCAATTTATAACAACATGAATTAAGAAATTGTTGGTCAATATCTGAAAACATTGATAAAAGAGTCACATTGGGTTTTTTTTCAAGTTAGAGGGTCATATTGAGAGAAAAAATAGTACGAAAGTCACATTGGTTTTTTTAAAAGTACATGGGCTTCCATGCATTTTTGCCTTTTTTAAATTCAATTATAAAATATGTAAATAAATATTAATATGGTTATTATTCGTAAACAATTTGACAAATAAATAAATAAATATATATATATATATATATATATATATATAAAAGTTCATTTTAAATTGATTTGTTAATATAACTATTTAAAAATACTAATATTTCATTTTAATACCTATATTAGAAATATTCAAGAATGAACTTTTATATATATATATATATATATATATATATATAAAAGTTCATTCTTAAATATATTTTCTAATATAGGTATTAAATGAAATATTAGTATTTTAAAGTTTATATTAACAAATCAATTTAAATATAATTCAATTAAGCTTGCATAAAATTAAAAATGAATTTATAAAAACTTATTACAAGCAACTGATAGGAGTTGTTTCTCTAACCACATAATATATTAAATTTTTATAAAAAAAATATTATTATTTTAGAACTAAAATTGAGCACAGAAAACTTAAGTTTATATTAACAAATCAATTTAAATATAATTCAATTAAGACTTGCATAAAATTAAAAATATGAATTTATAAAACTTATTACAAGCAACTGATAGGAGTTGTTTCTTCTAACCACATAAATATATTAAATTTTTATAAAAAAAACTATATTATTATTATTTTAGAACTAAAATTGAGCACAAGAAAAACTTATTACGAAAGGGGGAAAAATCATGTATTATTTGGAACGAATTACAGGTACATATATACAATGGTAGAATAATTTGTTAAGCATGGGGAATACTTGCTTGGAGTTGTGCCGCATGTTGCAAATTCCAAAGGATGTCTTCGAAAGATGGACGGCTCCATAATTCTGGGCAAATGCACTTGCTTGTTAAGCAAACCACTACCGATATTGATTCTTCGGAACTCGTCGCTAAAACTACTGGGTTCATCACCCTTGCTCGCCCTTCCTGCTTGCTTAATGATGCCTGTTTCAAAGTCATTGCAGCTGTAATTTAATAAATCGATAACGTAAGTCGGACCATAAGAAGTTCGATTTCGATTCCACCATTCGTACCAGTTCAGCTCGAAGAGTGGCCTCTTTCTTAGCAGCTACGGATCGACCCAACATCGTCTCCAGCAAGATGAGACCAAAGCTGTAAACATCATCCTCTAATCTCGTCGTTTGCCTGAGAATATTGTGAGTAAAATTCGATTTGATCGCCTTGATGTTGAACAATAAAGGATGAATTTATCGAATGAAATTAGTTCTTACCAAGATTTCGGTTCCTCTGCTTTTGTCTGAAACACAAGAATGTGAACGTAAGTTTTGCAGTCAATTGAAACAAAGAAATGAATAAATTAGACTCTTGTGTAATCGAATCGAGCTGAGTATGACTCGAAGTTCAATCGAGTTTCCACCCGATCAGACTTAATTAAGCTTGTTCAGTTTACCAACTAATATGTAAGCTCAATTTTCATGATGCTCAAGCCGAGTTCAAACTAGTCTCACTCGATTCCTCGAAGATGAGCTTGAAAGTACCCGGATCAGAGCTGATTCCGAGTAATTTTCGAGCTCATATATCTCGGTTATGCCCTACACTTACCGCATAATTGCCGGTTTCTTCTAAGATAATTGACAGGCCATAGTCACTCAACTTTGCCAACCGATGTTCATTGATCAAGATGTTATTTGCCTTCAATCTATTGTGGAAGAAACCAGGAATAACTCCGGTATGCAAGAAATGCACTGCCTTGCAAACGCCAATCAAAACCGCTAATCGTTCAGGCCAATCGAGAACCTCTCCGGGAAAATTATCGGAGAGATGAGATTGGAAACTCCCATTAGGAACATATTCAAACACAAGGAAGACTCTGTTTACATTGCAATGATCATCTTGTTTAACTTCGATGCAGTACCCCAAAATGCAAACCAAATGTGGGTGTCGGATCTTTGCCAGCATTTCCAACCTGAGTTTCAGGTTTCGAATCGAGTATTTCTTCGATGTCGGCAGGCATCTTATAGCTACTTCGGTTCCGTTCTCTAATCTCCCTTTAAAAAACTGTGAAAGGATTGAAGAGGAGATTCAGTGATGGATATTGTTTTCATGGAGATTAATGTAATGTAGAGTTCTTGAATCTAGATTTTACCTTTCCATATGTACCTTCACCGAGAAAAGCCGAGTTATCGAAGTTGTTCGTAGCTTCCTTCAACTCTTCCAACGTGAATGATCGACAAGTTGGGAGAATTTGTGCTCCCGACTTGGCAGATTCGGAAACATATCCTGAAGAACAATCAAAGGGGAAAATATTCATCAATTTTTCTCATAGATAACATACTCGGACTAGGATATGAATGTGTCCGACATAAGTACTTCATGGTAAATAAAGAGTTGGAAAAACTATTTTTGATTGAATATTGAAAACCTACTTGCATTGGTTGGAATCTCAGACGAGAACCCAGCTGTTGAGTTGTCTGGTCCTGATTTCTGCAGCAAATGCTGCTCCGATATCGCTCGAGGGCAGTATCTTCGACACACAACGAGAAAGCCGACAGCCAAAAGACCAAAGCCAAAAGCAATTCCAACAATGAGACTCACCGTTATACCTACGCCTTTGCCACCACCATTCCTCTTATAAACATGAACTTCAAAATCTCTGCAATATGATCCTGGATGCTGATGATGTCCAGCAATGGACAAACAATTGCCACTGAACTTAATAACTCTAGTTTCAGAGTTCAAACAAGAAGGCAAGCTCCCCCTTAGCCTATTGTTTGATATATCGACGAACTCGAGGTTTCTCCCACAGTTTAGATTGTCCGAAATGGAGCCACTTAATGCATTCGATGCTAAATTCAAGTGACTGATGTTTGGTAACGAGAAAAATCCAGCAGGAAGCTTACCGGTTAACATATTGAATGAGATATCAAGCAGTTTCAGATTTTTTAAGCTGCTAAGATCTGGCAATGGACCTTTCAATCTGTTGTTGTTCATGCGGAGAATTGTGAGATTTGGGAAAGAGTTTAACCAGCTCGGAACTGTGTCATTAAACATGTTATCATCCAAAACAAAAGCTTGAAGCTTGGACAATGTGGAAATCTTGGGAGGGATTGAACCAAAGAGAAAATTTGAACTCAAATCCAGGTATTCAAGTGAGGATAACCTGTGGATTTTATCAGGGAGAGGACCCCAAATTCCCAAAAGAGACTAAACTGAGAACTTTCAAGCTTGAGAGCCTTGAAAGAGTTGTGACAAAAGAATCCATCGAAAAGGTTTCTGATAAAGTTCTGTTTGGTAATGGAAAACCGGCGAAATCATCACTAACCTTAGTTGCAGGCTTATCTCCCATGATTTTGAGCTCGGTGACCGAGTTGAACTCACACGAGATGTTCAGATTTGCAGACGGTGATGAACAGAAGTCTGTTTTTCTATCGTACCATGTCTCGAGTTGCTTCGGGTACTCCAAATGCTTCTTTAACTGAAGGAGGACTTGGCTTTGAGATGTTTGCAATTGAGAGTAGCATGAGAGAAACAAACTCCATGAAAGACAAAACATCAGTAAAAACTCCATGGAAAAAGCTTCAAACTTTCCTGGTTTTTACACAGAAAATAGCTAGATGAGAACTTGCTGCAGACAGTGGTTAGAAACAGAAGACCACCGACAAGGTAATGATGGGGTTGAAATAACTGATATTTACTCTCTTATTGTCTGTTTCTTTTGAAATGAACACCAACCACTTGATAATGGATTTTGTTATTTTACTTCTGGGGTTGTAAATCTAAGGTGGGGTAGCCAGTTTAATGCGTTCACTACTTCCACATGGAGCTGCTTTTGGAGATTTTCAAGCTATTTCCAATGGTAATGGAATCGGATTCTATTTGGATCAAAATGTTAAAGAAACACACACAGATTTTCCAATGGTGAAAGAGCATAAGTATTTTTTAGCTTTACAAGGATTTGCCGGAGGAAAAATACTGGTGAAACTGCCCAGGAAATTGGGTTGATTGGCTTATCTGATCACAGTTTCAGACCACCAAACATGGCAAATGGTTCACAACATGGGTAGCCGTCAGACATTGATTTTAAAAACAACCCACTGGTCTTATTTTTCAAGGGTAAATTACGGACAATGTCACTTACTATGAGCTTGATACCAAATATATCACTATTTTAAAAAATGTTATAAAGAAGTTAAACAATTAAAATATTATTATAAACATTTCAATGTGTCATTAAATATCAGATGAAATAATTACTTGAGTACATGACCTAGCATATTAACAATTTGAGTCTTTAAAATGTATACAGTTTATGAATTTAGTCCTAGTTTAAATAATTAAATAAATTTAATCCTTTATATTTTTTTTATCATTTTTATCTTTATTCTTCTCTTAAATTGATTTTTTCTTCTTTCAAAAAAATAATATATTAATTTCATGTTACTTTCTTGGTATAATAACAATTTAACAATAATGTATTGTTGCTTTATGATAAAATATAATATATTAATGATTTTTTAAAGATGAAGAAATGTTAAATTTATTGAATTGTTACAAATTAGAATAAAATTAATATAATGTATAAGTTTTGGGGACTAAAATATTATTATACCGGGGTACATTCAACGTTTTTTAAATTTTAATGATTGAGTGACCTATTTATAACAACATTTTAATTGAGTGACTTATTTATAATTTATTTTAACTGAGTGATATATTTATAATTTTTAGAGAAAAAAGTAACGTGTTCGTTACTAAACCTATAATTAAGTGACCTTACATGTAGTTGACCCATATTTTATTAAGTGATATATTTATAAAAGCTTAGATGATTTGCAATAATATACGGTCAAAATATACGAATTTAATATTTTTAATTTGATTAAATTGTACAAGGATGGATGGATGAGGCGATCGTCTCTCTAAAAAAATTATCATATATTTTAAATTTTATCTATGTATTTTTTATTAAAAATTTATTTTTGTCTCCTAGAATTTAATAAGTTCAAGTTCGCATTTAAAATTTTATAAATTTAAATTTGTCTCCCAACATAAAATCATACGTTTATCATAAGGGATTACCATGCACATTACGACTATGATTCGACGAGAATAGAGAGTAGAATTTTAATGTGCCGTGTGAAGGAAATAAGGTAACGGATAGCACGGCTAAGACTGCATGGGAAATACCATTTGGTATTAAGTTTTTCCGATGGCCACGGTCTAAGATTGAAGCTTTGGTGCCTGAAGAGCAGCCGAGTCGTTTGCAGGGATAGTTGATTCTTAAGTGTGAATGACCCTGTGTAAGCTTAGTTTTCTCCCTTTACATTATAAAAGAATATTAAGATCGGGGATTGATGCAAGACTTTATATTAAGAGAGAGGAATCTCTAGAATTTTAGGAGATGACGGATTTATAAATTTTTTTTAAAAAAAAAGTAAATTTTCAATAAAAAATATATAGAAAAATTTAAAATATAAATCTTTAAAATTATAAAGTGACAACTACCACCACATGCTCCTTTCTTGGTCCATCCGTGATTAAAATTATAATAAAATCAAATTTAGAATAAAAAATTCGAAAAAGTGAAGTGCGAACTTACTCTTTTTATCACCATCTTTTTTTATCTCGGTTCCAAGGCTTTACTTTAACTAATTCGGACCGATTTACATCGTACATTTAATTTTAATGAGTGAATTTTTTAACAAAAATTTTTACATGCACAAAAATTCAAACTCGAACTTATTCTATCACCATCTTTATTTCTCACTAAAGATGAACCTACCCCTCCTTAAATGTATAACCTTGCATAGCATTCAGGTCAGTTGACCATTCAAACGCCCTCTTTAAATTGAAGGATGACACTTCCTTTTTTTATTATTTGGATTTCTTTTAATATTTATATTTTGTATAATTTATGATATTTTATCGTATAATATATATATATATACATGTGGATATTTTTGAAAAAAGGGAAAATAATGATGGAGATGTGAGACTTTAGAATAAAGATGAAAAAGAAAAAGAATGGGATTCGGATTCGATGAAATAAAGAGCAGAGCTGCAAATTGCAGTTAAAAAAAGAGGACATCACATTCAAATGGGTTTTTTTTCCCATTAGGCAGCGCAGAAAACAATTAGTCCAATACTACATAAAAAAATTATTTTGAAATCTATGGTATTTATTACGGTTTCTATGGAATTCGTTACGTCAATGTAAGGAGTTCTAATAAAAATATATTTTATTAGACACAGTCCTTGGGTTTAATATTTTATTATTTTTTATGGAACTCGTCATGTAGACATGAGAAGTTCAATTATAATAATATTTTTTTTGAATTTAGAATGTTTATTTTGTTATTTAAAAAATCATGGAACTCGTCATGCTGAGTGACGAGTTCCATGTGGTTTAAATAATTAATCGTTTATAGTTGTTGCCTAATGTCATGATTTTGAATTGATGAAACTCATCATGCGGGCATGACGAGTTCCAACGGTCATATTGATAAATTTTCAGTATAAATAGGAGTGAGGTGAGTTGATAGAGTTTATATAAGAATCAAATCATGCATGTGTGGGAAAAACTTTACGAAAAATTCTCGAGCGGTCTATTTGGATCTGATTAGTCAGACTCTGATGATTCAGATTCAAGCTTGTCTTCAAATGATGAGTGAGTAAATAAGTCAATAAAGTTTATACTTGATGAACATAAGGAGAGAATGAAACTTGAAGAAGAGAATAAGATATGAAAATCGAGAAGAAGAAGAAGAAGTATGAAGATTTATCAATCCGACGTAGCAAACGACTTATAGAGAAGAATAAAAAAAGAAAATAATAGTGTAGAAATTGAGAAGAAAATGAAGAAAACGAAAAATTGATTTTTATGTTAAAAAATATTTTAAATATATGTATAAATTTATGCTTAGTTAAAAGTTATTTATAAATAGTTTGCAATTATATATGAAAAGTTAAAAATAAAGATGATTAATGATGTTTATAAATTATTCAAAAAAGGAAGTTAAATATAACAAATTAGAGAAGTACATAAAAGGAATAAAAAAAGGTACAATAAACAACATAGAAACATAATTACGAAGGTTTTATCGACTCAGTTGATATTTAGGAAGATGTGGACAATGCTTCCTATTGTGGCCTTCACCTCTACAATAACCACAAAGCTTTGGTAGACCTTGCTCTCATTGAGGATCATCCATATCAATATGAATTCGACTAGATTCAAGTCGACCCTTCAACATTCTTCATAATTCTGGATTTGACAACTATTCCTCATAGCATCGCAATTAATGTCATACATTGGAATTGGATGATGATAATGAGATATTTAAGGTTGAGTAATTTAGGGTTGAGGGGTGTTAGTGTATAGGCCAAACCCATTAGAGTATTTTGTAATCCATGAACCCGTGAGACTGATGCCTCTCAAACATCATCCTTTATATCAAAACCTTGTCCCTCAGGAACAGCCTCAATGATATCATAATCGTCAAGTATTGGTGTGTCGTCATCTTCCATCATTGGAATTACAATTTCACCATCCTTGCTAAACTCAACAAGGCTTTCACATAATCGTCCAACAAGGTTATCATTTGCACCACTACTTTCAAGCAGTATAGATGGTCCTGCTGCTTCAGCGGCGGGAGAAACTATTAATGAGGTAGGCAGATCTTCTTAATTTATCGTTTCAGCATAAATTTTGATTATTTGATTATTTGGTGATTGAAACAGTACAACCATAACAGCAACATCGTTATCATCCTCAAGCTGGACCGCTCCATATGTTAGTGAAGTCTTTAAGATTATGTGTTGGTAACTCAAACATGAAACATAAGCTCCAAGTTTTTTTTTTCAATTTTTTGCTTCATTTGGTGATGAGATACATCTACAAGGAACATCATGTTTACGGACCTCTGTGACGTAACAACACCATCATCAATTTGTATAATTTGGTCATTAAAATGGACAATCGTGAAAAATTGTTAGCCATTGTTTGAGAAAATTATCTGATGCTTCAATGAAGTTGTAAAAAGTAGAAGTTTTGTTAAGATTCACACAACATAATCTAATTTAAAAGGAAAAAGAGCTATCGTTGAATGACCATTTAATGCACAATTACATAAACTTTTTAGTGATATATCACTTCAATTTAAAAGATATATCATACAATTTAGTAATGTTTTTGACCAATTATTTAATGAAAACGTATTTGTTCTTAGAGACCATTTAATGCACAATAACATAAATTTTCCAGTGATATATCACTTCAATTTAGTGATATATCATACCATTGAATGATGTTTGTGACCTATTTTTTAATGAAAAACATCTTTTTTTCAAAGACCATTTAATGCACAATGGCATAAACTTTTCAGTGATAAATCACTTCAATTCAATGATATATCATACCATTGAATGATATTGTTGACTAATGTTTTAATGAAAAATGTCATTTTCTCATAGACCATTTAATACAGAATGACAAAAACTTTTCAGTGCTTAATCACTTGAATTTAAAGATATATCAGACAAATGAATGATGTTTTAACCATATTTAATAATTCACCTTCATTATACTCTATCATAATTCACCATAACTTTTTCAGTGCTATATATAGTCATACCTATATCAGACACAAAACTTCATTGTTCAAGTTCATATTTCAAAAATTTCCATGGTAACAATTTCAACAACAATTTGTTGTGAGGGAAAATCTTTCACCATATCCTTCGAGGGAGACATTCAACTTGATGACAAAAATTTCAAACAAAGGTTGGAACCAGTGAAGAATATTTAACACTTTTTTTACTACAATTTAGGTTCTCAACTTATTTTGTTCGACAACATTCATCAATAGATTATTTGAACAATGATGTTGCAGTTCGAACAATGATTGACACATACATTACCAATTCGGTGGGTAATGTTGACTTATTTGTTGAGTATCACAAGCAAGCTACAACTCCTTCCACATCAAAAAAAATCTCCTAACGTATCTGATAATATAGAAGCTGGACTTCAAGAACTTGAACTATTTATATAGAGAAGGAAATAAGCGAAAGAATGGAGGATTGAAGAACTTAACTTAACATCTGATGAGTCAACTAACTATGAAGACTAATATGTGTGGGTAACTTAATGCTTCTATTGTAATGTAATGTACGAGCTAGTGTTTCTAATGTAATGCAAGATTTAATGTTTCTAATATAATGTTTGTATTTAATAAAAATAATCAATATGATCGTTGAAACTTATCACTTCGGCATAACTAGTTCCATGATTTTTTTCCTAGAAATTTATTCTGAGAAAAATGGTTTAAATTCAAAAAAATATTATAATGGAATTATTCATGTCGACATGAAGAGTTCCAAGAAAAATAATAAAATATTAAACCTAACGACTGGGTCTATTAAAATATATTTCCATTTGGAACTCATCACGTCAACGTGACAAGTTCCATAAAGACTGTAACAAATGTTGTAAATCCCAAAATGAACTTATTTGACTCGTATTGGCTAATTATTTAAGTGATTTATCGTATTAAGCCTTAAAAACTCATTCAAATGCCCCGTTAGCACAACTAAAGGGCTTACTAAACTTATGTGCTTTAACTTTTAGGGTATATTTTTTAGAAGAATAAAGTTTAAGTTGTTATATTAAGTTTTTACATACAATACAATTTATCAAATATGTTTAAAGGTTTTTATATTATTTTAAATTTTACTTTTTACATGTTTTTATTAAATTGAGTTTTAATATCTCATTAGAAAATTATTCTCTCTCGAATTTTGTTTAATTTTACTATTATGTTGGTATGTTCTTTTTCTAAACACTCCAAATTCGAGTAACATTATATTCTCGATGTGTATGAGTTTATTTAAATAAAAAAATCATAATGAGATTATACAAGAGTACTAAAAAATATTATCATTTGTATGAGAAAAATATTGTGATGACTGTGTCATAATTAGAGGAGAAGAGGGTCGAGCAAAGAAAGACAAGTGGGGATTGTCAATCGAGGGTTAGGAGTTGAAGATACAAAATTGGGAAATTAGAATATGCAAGCATGTGAAGAACACATGAAGAAGTTACCAACCTGTTTGGATTTAGAGGAGCCATCCCAATCTGAGAAGCCCACACCACCTACAACATGAAGTTAAAATATGTTATCAATAGTACAACAACTGACAATTTGTTAGATTTTCAGTACAATGTAAAAAATGAAATATGTAACCTGGATTAACTCATTATGCATATTTTGAATGAAGAATTTCCTTTCTTGAATCTCGATTTCTTCTCTTATTTCCTCTAAATCCTTTATTTCAAACCAACTCCACAAAAAACTATTATCATGAGCCATTAATCCTCACACGTTAAGATCAGGATATGCCAAAGAAAATCTAGGAAATTCTTGAATCAACTGACTTATCTTCCATTAAGAAGCAGATTAAGGATATGTCTGCATTAGTGAAACAAGTAACAGATGACACAACTCCTCTGAAATGGTGGGAAGTAGAAAATGAAAGAATAACCAACTTGGAGAAGATGATGAATACCGACCAGGGATACGTGGAACATATTTTAAAAATTTTGACTGGTAGAGAAGATGAGCAAGAACCTATCAGTTTAGAAAATGACCAGGTGAATACTCATGATCTTCCTAAGTTTGTTGGAAAGAAACCTATGACTGTAATTGTGGTGAATGGAAAAAATAGGTTTTCTTATAAGCCTAATGAACCAGGTATTCTTAGATCAAAACCTGAAGAAATGCAAACCATCCAATAACCTATTAGATGTGAAAACTAGATGGGGAGAGTAGCATTCTCAAAACTAATCTAGGTAGCTATCAGGATGACATAAGGGGTTATTCTTTAAGCTCGGGGTCCTTAATTCCTAGGATGAAACCGAGATTGCCATCCTTTGATGGTAATAACCCCAGGGGTTGGTTACAAAAATCTTAGAATTTATTTTCACTTTATGATGTACCTGAGGAGAAGAAACTTGAAGTTGTTGTAATGCATCTAGTGGGCAGGGTTGAATCCTGATTTGATGCATACATCATGCAAAAACATAGGGTTCAATGGCATGAATTTGAGGCTGATCTATTTCACAAGTTTAATGATAGGTCTTTTCCAAATATAATGGAAGAATTCACTAAATTGACTTAAAAGGGGTTTGTAGATTATTACTAAAATCGATTTGAAGAACTCCAACCTCAAATATTGCTATAAAATCCTAATTTAAACAAATATTTCTTTGTAACTTTGTTTGTCAGTGAGTTAAGAGAGGATTTAAAATACAGAGTAAGACATTGAGCCCTAAAACATTGACTGAAACAAGCAGACATGCCAAATTATATGAACTTTCGCGAAGTATGAAAGTAGAAGGCAAAAACCATTTTTCAAATATCCTTCCTACCCAGTTCATTCATCAGTTCCTAAACCACAACCAAATATAGTACAACAAACCAAGATTGTGGTTCCTCAGCAAAAATCTACTCTAATGGATTATAGAAGACAAAACAATCTTTGTTACAAGTGTGGAGATAAATTTGTACCTGGTCACCAATGTAAACAGAGGTAACTAAATATGATGACTGAAGCTACTGTTGAAGATTTAGTGTAGAATACAATAGAAAAAGCATAACAACAAATGGTTTAAGAAGAAGAAAATTTAGAGATTTTTATTAATGTTATTATCGGTTGCATTGACCATAAGAATTCAGGGAAACATGAAATGGAAACCATTAAGCGTTATTATTAATAGTGGCAGCGCTCATAGCTTTCTAACTCATTAATGGGTTACAGAGGGGGAGAATCTAGTTGTTACAAATCCTTTTGTTATCATTGTGGCTAATGGTGAAAAGAGTTTTAGCTCAACTAGATGTAACAAGGTGACTTGGATGATGTAAGGGCATTTATTCACTCATGACTTCAAAGTACTTCAGCTAGGAGGTAGTGATATGATGTTAGGAGTGGACCGGTTAAAACTTTTCATTCCAATGTTGATGAACTTTAGCAACATGACTGTGAGTTTCCAAAATGAGGGTGAACAAGTGTTTATTCAAGGTCAACAACCTTCTGTCGGGTTATAATAAATTTCTGGTGCTACTTTTATGAAAATGATTACTAAGGATCCTGATTTGCTGATACACATTTTTGTAATGAGTTTGGAAGTTCCTCCAACAATTGTTCTTAAGGAGTTATACATATTTTTTACTAAAAATACAGTAGCATATTTGTTGAACCTGAAGGTCTACTTTCTGTTAGAAATCATGATCATGTTATACTCTTGAAACCAAGTTCTACTTATGTTAATCTTAAACCTTACAGGTTTGCACATCATTAAAAAGCTGAAATTGAGAGACAAATTACTAATATGATATATTCTTCTATAATTCAACCTAACAAGAGCCTATTTACTTCCCCTTGTCTACTCATCAAGAAGAAAGATGGTACTTAGAGATTTTGTGTAGATTACAATAAGTTTAATAGTTTAACAATCAAAAACAAATTTTTTATTCCAATGGTGGTAGATTTGTTAGATGAACTTGATGAGGCTGTTTATTTTTTAAAAGTAACCTCAGATCAGGGTATTGGCAGATTATAATTAGAGAGAATGTCATCTACAAGACTGCCTTCAGAACACATCAAGGCTATTTTGAATTCATGGTAATGCTCTTTGGCCTTACCAATGCTCTTGCTACTTTCCAATCCCTTATGAATGATCTATTGAGCTCTTATTTAAGAAAATGTGTGTTACTTTTCTTTGATGACATTTTAGTGTATAATCATTATATGAAAGAGCATATTAAGCATTTACAATTTGTTTTGGAGATTATGAAGAATAGTCAGTTGTTTGTCAAGACGTCCAAATGTTTTTTTAACCAAAGCAAGTGGAATATCTAGGTTATGTTATTTCAGTTGGAGGTGTTGCAACAGATCCCTTTAAGGTGCGATCAATGAAGGAATGGACATTACCTAAAAGCCTTAAATCATTGAGGGGGTTTTTTGAGGTTGACTAGCTACTACAGGAGGTTTATAAAAAATTATGGTGCTATTAGCAGGACCTTAACACAAATGCTGAAGAATGAAGGTTTTTATGGAATCTTGAAGCTAAAGCAACCTTTGAAGCTCTTAAATAGGCTATGTGTTGTACACCTGTATTAGCCTTGCCTAACTTCTCTAAATATTTTTATCTAGAGATTGATGCTAGTTCTAATGGAATATGTGATGTTTTTTTTCCAAGAAGAAAAACCTATTGCTTTTTTTAGTAAAGCTTTGAGCCCTAAAAATTTTGATTTGTCCATCTATGAAAGGGAATATCATTTTATACTGTTGCCAGTTTCTAAGTTGAGGCACTATTTGGAGGGAAGGCCATTTGTCATCAAAATAGATCACGGCCCTTAAATTATTTGCTTGAGCAAAAATTAACTATAACTATTCAAAAGCAGGGTTTAACAAAACTTTTGGGACTGGACTATACAATTCATTATAGAAAAGGAAAATCTAATGTGATGACTAATGCTCTTTCTAGGCAGTGAAAGATCAAGGACAATTGCAGGCTATGAGAGTTACAACCATAACTCCTAATTAGATACAGGACATTGAAAAAAGTTATAAGGATGATGTTTTAGCTACTGGTTGGATTTGAAATTTGACAGTCAATCATAATGCTGATGAGAAATGAAAATACATGAAATAGATTTTAAGATATAATTCCAGAGTTTATATTAGAGTTTTTGGAAGCCTAATACTGCAAATATTGAGAACCCTACACGATTCTCCTCAAGGGGGATATTCATGTATCTAGACAACTTATAATAAAATTAAATCATATTTCTATTGGTTAAACCTTAAAGTTATGGTGAGTACTTGTATCCAGCACTGTGGTGTGTGCCAACAAACTAAGGTAGAGCACGAGGCACAACCCGAACTGTTACAACCCCTTCTAATTCCTAATCAAGGAAGTGATAATAATGAATTTCATTTAGGGTCTTCCTATATCCCTCAAGAAAAACTACATCTTAGTGAGAGTGGATAAATTCACTAAGTATTGTCACTTCTTACTCCTGTTACATCCTTATTCAACAGATGAGGTGACTAAGACATATTTAGACAATGTTTACAAACTTCTTAGGTAGCTTAAAATGGTCATATATGATAGAGATAAGACATTCATCTGCATATTCTGGAAGAAATTGATGAAGCAACTGGGCACAAAAATACAATTCAACATAATATACCACCCACAAACAGATGGTCAAACTGAAAGAGTCAACTAATGCTTAGAGCAATATCTAAGGGGAAATTGTTTCCTAAATCTTAAATAGTGGGCCAAATGGTTACCACATGCTGAGTGGTGGTACAATATAAATTACCACACAACAATGAAGATAACCCATTTTCAGGCATTGTATGGCTATAAGCCCCTAATTATGGTTTGAAGGTTTGACAGACTGATTATTAAGTATAGAGTATAAATGAAATGCTTACCAGTAGAGAAAAAAATAAGAAAAATGGTTAAAGATAAATAGGAGCAAGCTCAGAACCGGATGAAACAACAAACAGAGAAGAATAGATCAAAAGGACAGGTTCATGTAGGTGATGAAGTATACCTGAAGCTTCATCCGTATATACAGAATTCCCTTGCCCTACGAAAAAATTGTTAATTTAGAAGCAAGGTATTATGGCCATTACAAAATTTTAGAAAGAATTGGTGAAGTGTCATATCGCCTAAACTTACCAGACGATTTTCAGTCGCGTCCTATGTTCCATGTTAGTCTCTTGAAAAGAGAATTGGAGATTTGATTGTTGTTTAAACAAGTCCACCTGTGATGAACGAAGATGGTCAGTTCTAGATTACTCATTCAAAAATTTTGGGGAAACGAATTGTGAATCGCGACAACAAGCCTAATTGATGAAGCAATGAAGAAACCTTCAAGGTCAGATATGAGTGCTTTAGTCTCAAGCATTGTTAACCATATGTATCATGCGAAAATCGTATAATTCATACTCGCATTATGTTAGCATTCTTCACATCTCTGTAAATCTATTGTCTATTTTATAGAAGGATGGCCAGTTTCTAATTATTGGATATCCTATGATTGGCAGGTCCACCTGGATCAGGAAAAGACACTCAATCACCAGGGATTAAGGATGAGTACTGCTTGTGTCACTTGGCCACTGGTGCTATGCTTAGAGCTATCGTTTCCGCCAAAACTCCACTTGGTATCAATACCAAGGAAGCTATGGATAAGGTCAAATTCATTTCCCAGTCTGCCTGGATTATTTAAATGGTTCTTGTTTGTACTAGGTTACGAATGACTGATGAGGTGCTTTGTTCTTGCTTTGTAGGGAGAACTTGTTTCTGATGACTTGGTTGTTGCCATTATTGATGAAGCGTTGAAGAAACCTTCATGTGCAAAAGGTTTCATTCTCGATGGATTTTCCCGGACTGTAGTCCAAGCACAGAAAGTAATGCCTTGTTTAGAATATTTATGCTTGCACTCTCAATTCCCCTCTCACAGAACCTTTATTTATTTATTAATATTTTCTTTTACCCATGGACCATGCATCTAATCATAGGTTCTTGATATTTTCTTTGCAGCTTGATGAAATGCTTGAAAGGCAGGGAGTTAAATAGATAAGGTGCTCAATTTTGCAATCAATGATTCAATCTTGGAGGAGAGGATTACAGGTCGTTGGACCCACCCTTCTAGTGGTAGATCCTACCATACGAAATTTGTACCACCTAAAGTTCCTGGCGTAGATGATATAAGTCGAGCATAATAACCTTCATTGTAATTATGTTTCTCACGTGAATGCAGATCAGTTGCAAGGAATATGGTGACAACCTTTCCACCTTTTTCTCAAAGTTGCTAGACATTTTCATGTCTTCATCAAATCCAAACTTACTGCATTTTTTATTCTTTTCAAGGTGACCGGGGAACCTTTGATTCAACGTAAAGATGATACTGCTGTTGGGGAAACCGAGTTATTTCTCACACGAACGTAGTTTAAAAATTGACCTAAAATGTCAAGATCAAAACCACCAAAGGTTGCAGAGCAGATAAACCCGTCAAACTATTGAATACTGAAAGATAATGTAAAAATCGAATAAAGAACATTAAAGGAGATAACACACCAAATTTACGAGGTTCGACGAGAATATCGTCTACTCCTCGGGTACCACACCGGATGATAACTTCACTATCAACAAATATTACAATAAATGGAATTATTTAGAATTCCCAAAGTGAGAGAATGAAGAAAACAAGAGGAATAGAGAACTTGTTTTGGGATGATTTCTAATGAAATACTTAGGCCTATTTATAGTTGAGTTTTAAGGATAAACTTATAAATGACCTAATATTTTAGGGATCAAAGATGAAAAATAAGTTGGCCACCTACCAAAGATTTTTTCAATAAGTTGGCCACCAACCAAGATAAATTTTCCAACTTGCCAAACTTAATTTCAAACCAAACATAACAAATCTCCACCTTGGCTTGAAATTACCAAGCCTACTCAACTTCTTCAACTCCCCAAATTTGATGTTGTGCCTCTAATTACGCTCACAAGCGCCACACACATGAAGGTGTTCATACTTTCAGGACATTAATCAAGTTCAAACAATGATTGAACTTGATTACTGTTACTACCTTGGTCATCATATCTACAAGATTTTCTGCTATCGCAATTTTCTGAAGCAGAATCTTTCCTTCTTCAAAGATCTCCCACACAAAGTGATACCTCACGTCGATATGCTTAGTCCTTGAATGGTAGACTTGATTTTTCGCTAAGTTAATAACGCTCTGACTGTCACAATAGAGACTAATGTGACTTTGAACAACTCCCAAGTCTTTCATCAACTCGTTAAGCCAAATTGCTTCCTTCACAGCTTCTGAAACTGCCGTGTATTCTGCCTCTGTAGTAGACAAAGCCACCGTAGATTGTAAAGTAGACTTCCAACTTATTGGGGCTTTAGTAAGAGTAAACAAATACCCAGTAGTTGATCGACGCTTATCCAAGTCACCAGCATAGTCGAAATCAACATATCCAACCACACACTGACCAAGTGCTTCATCCTGTTCAAAAACTAAACCAACATTCACGGTTTGGTTTGTTGGAGATACCGTAGAATCCATTTCATAGATTGTCAATGTCCTTCTCCATGATCATGCATATACCTGCTCACAACTCCAACTGCTTGTGAAATGTCAAGACGCGTACACACTATTGCATACATCAAGCTCCCAACTGCATTAGCATATGGAACTTTTTCCATATACTCTCGTTCTTCATTAGTTTTAGGAGATAATTGAGAACTAATTTTCAAATGAGAAGCCAGTGGGATACTTACATGTTTGGTATTTTCATTCATACCAAAACTTTGTAATACATTTCTCAGATACTGCTTCTGTGTTAAACAAAGCTTCCCTCTCTGTCTATCTCTGCTTATCTCCATACCAAGAATCTTCTTGGCCTCACCTAGATCTTTCATCTCAAACTCTTGATTCAACTGAGCCTTTAATTTGTCTATCTCCTTTTGACTATTCGAAGCGATCAACATATCGTCAACGTACAAGAGAAGATAAATGAAAGATCCATCTTTGAGCTTTTGTAAATACACACAATGATCTTATTTGCTTCTAGTGTAATTTTGCCTCCTCATAAAGCTATCAAATCGCTTGTACCACTGCCTCGAAGATTGTTTCAATCCATATAGCGATTCGTTCAACTTACAAACCCATTTCTCAATCACCATCTTTGTATCCTTCTGGCTGAGTCATATAAATCTCCTCTTCTAAATCACCGTGCAAGAAATTCGTCTTTACATCAAGTTGAGTTAGCTCCAAATTCAACTGTGCTACCAGGGCCAATAATATTCTAATGGAGGAATGTTTCACAACAGGGGAAAATACTTCATTGTAGTCGATTCCCTCCTTTTGAGCGTAGCCTTTAGCTACCAACCGTGCCTTGTAGCGAAATGTTTCTTGCTATGAGATCCATCTTTCTTTGCAAATACCCACTTGCATCCAATTGCTCTTTTACCTTTCGGTAATTGTGTCAGTTTTCAAGTGTTGTTCTTTTGGAGAGATTGCATTTCTTCATCCATGACACTTTTCCACTTATCACTTTCCAATCTTTGTATTGCTTCTTGGTAAGTGATAAGGATATCATCATCAACAATTGGAAGAGCATAGGCCACTATATCAACAAATCGAGCAGGTCTACGAATTTCTCTCTTTGGCCTTGTAACTGCAAGTGGTTCTGGTGTCTCCAATGGTTCTTGGGTTTGAACCTCTTCATCTTCTAATTCTTCTATTGGAGTTGAAGAATCAGCTGCATCAACTTCTGGGATCATCGTCTGCTGAAACTCTATCTGTTTTGGAGTATGCTCCACTTGCTGTGGGTACTACTTATCTGGACAACTTCATTTGTTACCTTCTTTACTAGGGCAGATTCATCAAAGGTAACATCTCTGCTACAAATTATCTTCTTGGTGTCAAAGGCGGAATCCCTTCACTCCATGGGTGATTCCTATAAAGACATCATTCTTTTCTCTCGGATCAAGCTTGGATTCTATCACATGATAATAAGTAGTGGATCCAAATACATGTAAGAAATCATAATCAGTAGCAGCTTTTCCAGACCATACTTCTAATGGTGTTTTTCCTCCTATCGCTGATGATGGCAGACGATTGAAGAGATGGCCAACATATCACAGCCTCAGCCCAAAATACCTTGCCTAACCCAGCATTAGACAACGTAAATCGAACTTTCTCCAATAGTGTTCGATTCATACACTCTGCCACCCCATTCTGTTGTAGTGTATTTCTAACAGTGAAGTGTCGAACAATACCATACTCATGGAAAACGTCAAAGAATGGATCACTTTTATATTCCCATCCATTATCCGTCCTAAGACGTTTGATCTTTCTACCAGTCTGGTTCTCGATCATATTTTTTCATTTCAGGAAAATTCGAAGCACATCATCTTTAGACTTCATCGGATACACCCAAACTCTTCTGGAAAAGTCATCTACAAAGGTTACAAAATAATGGTTTTCTCCCAAAGACGATGTCTTTGAATGACCTCATACATCTTAGTGAATATAATCCACAATATCTTTTGTATTATGTATAGTAGTACCAAACTTCACTCTCTTCTGCTTTCCCAGAACACAATGCTCGCAAAAGTTCAATTTGCAAGCCTTTGCACCTTTCAACAATCATTTCTTTGCCAGAATTTGCAAGGATTTCTCTCCAACGTATCCCAACCGCATATGCCACAACTGGGTTGCATCCAAATCATCACCTCCGGAAGCTGCTGCAACTGCTCCAATAATTGTACTACCTTTGTACTACCTTGGTAGTAATACAAATTATTTTTCCTGATGCCCTTCATCATCACAAGTGCGCCATATGTGACTTTTAAAACTCTATCTCTCATAGTGACTACTTAGCCTTTGGATTCCAAGGCTCCCAACGAGATGAGATTTTTCTTCAAACTGGACACGTATCGGACATCAGTCAGAACTTTGGTTAATCCATCTTGATTTTTCAATCGAATTGAACCTACCCCAACAGTTTTACAGGCATTGTCATTGCCTGTATAAACAACTCTGCATTTAGTTCTACTAAATCGGAGAACCACTCCCGATTAGGGGACATATGATAGGTACAACTCGAATCTAATATCCACTCATCTGAATGGAATGTTGTTGATGAAGCAACCAATGATATGTCAGAGTCATTTGCATCATGCTATATAACACATGCATCTGGAGTAACTTTTTCTTTCTTCTTCAGCTTCGGACAATCTTTCTTCCAATGACCTTTCTCATGACAAAAGACACATTCATCTTTTCCCAGTCTGGACTTCGACTTTGATCTCCCTCTCCACTTTGGCTTTTGACTTTTCGAGTGACCTCTTGCCACCATGGCCTCCGCTGCTTCGTACTTGCTCTATTTCTTGGTTTTCTTCCTGAGCTCACAACTATACAAAGCAGTAGTTACATCTTTAAGGGTAACATTATCCTTACCATGAAGTAACGTTGTCTAAAGGTGCTCAAATTCATCTGGAAGAGATGACAACAACATCAAGGCCAAATCTTCATCTTTGAAGGTTTCATCCATGCCCAATAAGTCTACCACTAGCTCATTGAACGCAGTGATGTGTTCATTCATACTGGTGTCTGGTTGATAATCAAATCTGAACAATCTTTCTTCATGTGGAGACGATTCTGAGATCTTTTCTTTAGGAATTTTTCCTCCAATGCTTTCCACATCTTACTTGCAGAAGTCTCGTTCTTGTAGCCATACTTTTGCTCCCTGGAAAGACAAGATCGAATCATGCTGCACGCCAAACGATTGATTGTTCCCCATTCTTTCTCCTTCATATAT
Organism: Hibiscus syriacus; assembly: GCF_006381635.1. Lineage (NCBI taxonomy): Eukaryota > Viridiplantae > Streptophyta > Magnoliopsida > Malvales > Malvaceae > Hibiscus > Hibiscus syriacus. The sequence continues at coordinate 1,093,689 of NW_024062606.1, forward strand.
TCGGGCTTTTCTTTCTCAATGGCGATGTCTAGACCTTGTTGGAATAAAGCGTCTAACACCTCGCCTTGCCACATGCCAAAATGATCGGATCCATCGAATAACTCCACCGAGAAATTTGCATTTGACATCACCCTCCTCACCGGTCCAGATAAAGAGCTTGATGTCTCAACTGATCCGTATTTTAGAATTTTAATTCTAACGAACAATATTCAATATCACGAACTGTATCTTTTCAGCAATAGGATAACCTCAACCGAAGCTCTGATGCCAATTGTTGGGGAAACCGGGTTATTTTCCACACGAACGTAGTTTCAAAATTGACATAAAATGTCAAGATCAAAACCAGCAAAGGTTGCATAGCGGATAAACCCGTCAAACTATTGAATATTGAAACACAATGTAAAAATCGAATAAAGAATAATAAAGGAGAGAACACACCAAATTTACGAGGTTCGACAAGAATATCGTCTACTCCTCAGGCACCACACCGGTTGCTAACTTCACTATCAACAAATATTACAACAAATGGAATTCTTTAGAATTCCCAAAGTGAGAGAATGAAGAAAACAAGAGGAAGAGAGAACTTGTTTAGGGATGATTTCTAATGAAATACTTAAGCCTATTTATAGTTGAGTTTTAAGGAATAAACTCATAAATAACCTAATATTTTAGAGATCAAAGATGAAAATAAGTTGGCCACCTACCAAAGTTTTTTCCAATAAATTGTCCACCAACCAAGATGAATTTTCCAATAAGTTGACCACCAACCAAGATAAAATTTTCAACTTGTCAAACTTAATTTCAAACCAAACATAACAACTGCAACTGTCCTCAAGTCAATACTCAAGGCATTTCATAAGCAAACTGAACCAGTATGCTTTCTGTTTCCTAACTGTTTCTAGAGGAATGGATAGACTGTAATCTTTTTTCTTCTATTTTCTTAAAGTTATCTGAAATGCTGGAGTTAGTAGAATACGTGGTACGTTTTTTAATGATAATTGCGCATACGGCATGAACGTTTGTTCTCTAGTTTCTGGATTGCTGTTAACATTTTCAACGGTGTTATTCGGAACTTAGGTGATCAATCATTATTCCAAGAAGGGAGCAGTTACTAAGCTCAGTGCCAAGAAGTCTCCTGAAGATGTTACGCACGAGATTCGGACGGTACTTTCCTGATGAAATTGCAATTAGGCAGCAAGTTCAGAAGGTGCTTTACTCATGAATGATGGATCTCTTAACCTAAAGACAGACATGTTTTTGTTTGTGCTTAGTTCATGGCTGATAGTGATAGGTATTTAAATACTCTAATTCATCATTATCCCATTGTTTTTTTGCCCAAATGGCACGGCTGTCGACTTTTTTTAAACATCCAGGATTAATGCGTATAAACTGGAATTATGATGATGCTATAGAGTGACGACAAATCATTTATTTTGAATGTTTTTCTTTTGAAAACTGCTTTATTTAAGTTGGGTCTGCGCAAGTGTTGGAATTTTTGGGGTTTTCTTTTTTCTTTTAACGTTCCTATGAACTGGATGAGATTGGATGACATAATTGTTGACGAGTTGGATCAGATTTGACCAATTGAATTGGCTTATCCTAAAATTGTTCTACCATGGACCATTTGAAAAATGAATTGATGATTAAACGGATCGAGTGGTGTATAAATTATTATATAATAAATTAGATGATAAGCCGGTTTGATGGAGCAATAGGTGATACTCCATTTGTTTCAAGTTCGGTGATTGGCGGATCAGTTTTAAAAAATTGGATTCCAACAGGTTAAAAGCCGTAAATGAATTGGACTAAACGTAACTTTGAAAACTGGACCAAAACGATTAAAAAGTTCTCTGGAGGCGTAATATTTCTTCTGTGCGAAACACCAACAGGTCCAGAAGAAAGAAACTGTCCACATTCAAATAGTGATTTCTTTTAAAGGATTGTAATACATTCAACTACCTCATGAAAGATGAAATTTTATATCACCTACCCATATTGAAGAAGGCGCTGCAATCACTAGACTGCAAGAACATTCATTCATCCTAAATAAAATGTTAAGAAATAAAGCATTGAAAACAGGAAGGGCATAGTATAACGAACAGCAAGCCTCGTTTAATAATATCCTTGGTTATATTATCCTTTTTCCCTCCAACCGTACCATCTGCAGCTTGCTAATCAAGAAACTTCGTCTGTCAGCGTAATAGTTAATATATAAGCTGAGAATGGTTGGTCGATTCTTAGGGGAGAAGTTAAGTCAAGCAAACAATGCCTTACTTGCATACGAAATAATTGTTTGCACGCTTTCAACCCCCTTAAATGCTGCTGCACTTCCAAACAAAGAAGAAAACAACAGAGGAAACCAAAGAAACATATGTTGTTTGCAGGCTTTCAACCCCCTCTGCAACACTTCCAAACAAACAAGAAAACAACACAGAGGAAACCAAAGAAACATATGGAAAGAAATCTCACAAGTTATAAAATGATCAACCTATGTGTGCAGAACTTGCTGCCCATAAACAGTAAACACCAACGTTGTATCCTTCCAAATACCAGTGCGACTCTAGCAAGCAATGTGAGAAAATTAAAAGGGAAACCATGGGCAATAGTTTTAGACAACAGCTTTAGCCGAGAAAATTAAAAAGAAACATTCAAATGTGGATAAGAATATTTACATGAGTTACAATCTGATGCAATATCAAGAAGATGAAAAATGAGAAGTTTCCAAGGTCTGATGAACACTACATCTACAGCTCATCCGAAAATTATATATACAGAATAATCATACCATTAAGGCTATATGAGCCGCCAAAAGATGATATCAGTTTCTTCCCCAGTAATTTGCTACCAAACCATGCATCTCGTATTTTTGTCAATCACCTGCTTAAGCAACTACCACGGAAGACAACATAGCGGCTGAATGCACGTATATGTCTTGTATCATGATACAAACCAATTGACAGAAAAAAAATATTACCGCTGCTACACCAGATTCGGATCCTTCATGCATAGCACGGTTAATATTTTGGTTGTGTCAAGCTTTTCACCAATCAGGCCAGGGGATCATCACATTCACACTTTTGGTGGGAAAGTAGGGAAAAACTCTTTAGATTTAGCGAGAGGAAGCTCCCGGAACCAATCATAATTAAGAGCATCACTTGCTGTTATTCTCTACAAAAATAACAGAAACTACGATTATAACCGAAGCCAAGCTCTTGTAAACAAAAGCTAAAACAAAACAAGATTTAAAACTCAGTGTAATTACCTTCTCAGGATCATATGTAAGAAGCCTGCTTAGCAGGTCAAATCCTGCATCAGAAAGGACACCAGATCCTGTGAAAGATGCTGCAGGGAACTTTTTTCGCAACAAGTTATACCTGGAAGGAGAAAACAAAAGCAACTACTTGTTAAATTGCAATTAGCATGTGTACGAAATTAATAAATCTTGAACACATAAAATCAAGATAAATAGTAGTGTCATTTGGATGACAAAATTAATCATCCAAAAAAATACTTACCGTTGCTTAGAGTAATTTGCCTTGGTACCTGGTAATTCAGAAAACCCAGGCCAAATCTTCTCATTAGGAACACCAAGAGTATCAAAGATCTGCAATCAATATCCATCACCAAACATGAGGAACAAAATAATAATGAAAATATAAGTACAAACTTTCAATAGGAACAGTAATTACCTTGCGGAGCTGATCAATTTCACTTGTCCCTTTGAACAAAGGATCCTTAGCTAACAATTCAGCCATTATACAACCAACAGACCACATGTCCACAGCTTTGGAATACTTCTTTGCTCCAAGTAAAAGTTCAGGAGCTCTGAAATGTAGAGAAACAAACAAAGGTATTGTCAAATTCAGCACATAGCATTCATATTGTTCAAAGAGTATCAGTACATAGAATGCTACTCACCTATACCATTGGGTAACCACCTTGGTGGTATATGGCTTAAGAGGGCTCCCATACAGTCGCGCCATACCAAAGTCACATATTTTGAGTTCACCTTGGTTGTTCAACAGAAGATTGGATGTTTTCAAATCCCTATGTAGCACCCAATTATCATGAAGATATTTCACACCCTCCAGTAGCTGAAACATCAAGCTTTTAACATCACTTGTACTGAAACGCTGCTTCATCGAGTCCATTAGCCACTTCAAGTCATGCTCCATGTACTCCATAACCATGTAAACATTGTCATGGTCATCTACGACAACTTCTTTAACTTCAACAATCGAAGGGTGATGAAAAGATGCAAGAATGTTAATTTCTCTCAGTGATGTCACAGGGAAACCATATTCTTCTAACTCCCTTCCACCAAGAATTTTTACCTTCTTCAGGGCCACAATTTCTCCGGTCTTCTTATCCTTAGCTCTATAGACAATCCCGTAGGTACCTTCACTTATTTTTTTCAGTTTTTCATATTCATAAACACTTCTGCAACCAAGAAGCATGTTCATCCCACTTCCTACAGACTCCTCAACATCTAAATCTGATTGATCAACAATAGCATCTTCTTCATGCCAGTCATCAATGTCCATGCCTTCAGAGTTCAAGTTACACTCCTTATCTTCACCCTTGCAAGCAGACAGTTCAGTGCTGCTTCTTTCATCAGACCGAACCCCGTCTCCATCCAATTCCTCTCTTTCAAGCTCACCACTCTCAAGACTCGAACTCCTCTTTAACTTTTCCTCAGTGAGAGATCCATCTTCATCATCACTATCGGAAGCCCATCGTGATGTAAATATGTTGGGAGCTTGAAAGTCATCTTTTCCCATCAAACCTTTTTCTTGTTCATCATCCTTCCATTGCTGGCCAGACAGTGAAGGAGATAAAACAACACTCATATTTGACACCGGAGACTTGGGTAGCAACAAATGCTCTTCTTTGATAAGATCAACAGAGAAGGGCAGCTGCTTATCGTCCTGATTGGAAACAGTATTTGACAACTTCAAAGGTGAAGGTAGACATGACAGAGTGGTAGTTCTTCCTATATCTCCGGACTTGGATAAAGCTCTCCTGTCTTCATCTTCTAGGTTCCATATAACTGGGGAAAACTTCCTCTTTTTCTGATGCACTTCATCATCCTTTTTAACTTTCACATCATTGTCTAACCAACATCGCCTACGACCCAATTCAAACTTACTCTTATGAAGGGAAGCCGAAATCTTCCGATCAGATGGGCAATCGTATCCATTCTTAACGGAATTAGCACGACCATAGCACCGATTCACTTTCTCAACATCAATTCTCCTCCGAACATCAACTCGTCCTGCCGCCATATCAATCAAGAACCACACAACTCTTCTCAATTAAACAAAATCTATAAAGATACCAAACAAAATCTCCAAGAACAAAAGAACAAAACAAATAGCCAATTACTTTTCCTTTTCTAGGGTTCCGCAAAAATACAAACCCTAAATAGGCAGACAATTATAAAAAATCAACAAACAGGAGGAGCAAAACAAAGGTTACACCGTAGATTTCAGATAGGGCAATCAACCAAAGCGACGACAATAAAAATACACGAAGACAATCAAACCGAAAACCCTAGAACATGAAATTTCCGTGCTTCTTTTGGCGGATCCGATCTGACCTCGACTGAATCAGGGGTAATTGAAGAACTTACCGGGAAGAAGACGGAAGAAGACGGGAACCACACGCGAAGAAAATCCAATGAATCGAGACACAATCTCTTGGAAGATATTTCTACGCGTTGCTTGGATTTCAAGCCGCCCCTCGACCCCTTTTATATAAAAACGCGTTAGGCGGTTTAGGGATTCTATTATTTTATTTTCTAGTCGGTGGGCGTTTCATTTTTTTAGTTATTTTACAGCAATTTTGGGCTTCTAAGCCCAACACAAGTTTCGGTCTGGCCAGTTGTCCTAATAAATTTATTACTCCTTGGATTGAAGCTCTACTCGGTCCAATTAGTATCCACACAACAACTTTTACTCTAAAATATTAAATAAATAAAAACATTACGGTTTTGATATTAAGTAATTATAAAAAAAATACTTTTTATATTGGTACTGTAGACACTAATTTTCGTCCATATTTTTTATTATTATTTTATACATATATACCTATATATATATTATATGGTTTGCAAACGGTTTTTGAAAATATATATATAATATATAGTTTTTAAAAAAGAAAACATTTTGAAAATATGGGTAATATATAGTTTTTTAAATATTTTTGAAAACTATATAACATATAGTTTTTAAAACATTTTAGAAAATATATAAATAGTTTTAAAATCATTTTAAAAACTTATATAATATATAGTTTTAAAAACATTTTTGAATAAATTATATAATATATAGTTTTAAAAACGTTTTTTAAAAAACTTATATAATATTTTTAAAACATTTTGAAAACTATATAATATAGTTTTGAAAACTTTTTTAAATATAATATATAGTTTAAAAAATATTTTGAAATATATGTATTATATAATTTATATTATATCAGTATTATTATTATTTTCTTTTTTATTTTTTCTTTTATGTTTTTTTAGGGTCCAAACAGTCCAATAAGTCTCGAGGGCCTGATCCAGCCCAGAGCTCAGATTAGGGTTCCAACGTATGTTCAAACAGGCGCAGCGTAAGCCAAGGAGGTCAAGGGTCAGTCACACCGGCCACCGAGATTTCCGGCCGAGGAGATCGGGACTGACCCATCTCGAAATCCCCGGCCAACTAACCACGAGCACGTTACCGTTATCATCGGAGCAGACCCCCGGTGGGGTGGGTATAAATATCCCACCACGGCCATCAGGGAGGAGACAGCCACGCAAATCTCAGAAGCATAAACACAGTAAACCAAATAACCAAAACAAGATCAAGGAGAACCCACAACGGATCAACAGTAAACCAAGAGTTCAAACCAACAACAAGTAAAAACTGAAGCCAACAGTACATCAGAGTCACAAAAACCAGAAACCAGAAGACATCAAAAACCCATCAAACCACAACTACCAAATACATCCAAGATACAAAGCAAAATATATCAAAGGAAGGGTCGAAACTCTTGGCGCGAGGAAAAGCACCACCGTGAGGAACGAAAAACGTCGGGATACGAAGGGTTTTAAGGGTAAAAATCGAATATTTACGCCTAGATCTACGCCGGTAGGGGCATGTTTTGTGTTTTTGAGTCACATATTTAGGTTTACGGGGTGGAGAGGAGTATTTTGAGGGGCTTTGGTTTTTTCGGCCGCCGCTAGCGGCGGCCGTCGGCGGTTGTGGACAGCGTCGGTAGGTGGTCGGAATCGCCAAGGGAGAGGGCTTCAGAGCCTTCTCTCGCTTGAGAGAAGAATCTGTGAGGAAATGGTGGAAATGAGCTGAGAAAGGGTGTGTTTGGGCATTTATATACGAGGGACCAGTGTGCAAATAAAGGATTCTTAAATCCTTTCCGCAGTCCCTATCATTTTGAGTCGCAGTTCAATTTGGTCACTACCTGTAAATCGGCCTCCATATTTCTGATTTAATCAATTTGGTCCCTATTTATATTTTTTTTTATATTCTGTGAATTGGTCCCCTAACTTTTTATTTGTTCTTTTGCAGTTCATTTTCTAATTCATTAAGCTCAATTTGTTCCAATTTGATCCTAAATTTTATCTTTATTTTTTATTTACTTTTTAAATATTTTTTTAAATTTAACCTTTTATTATTATTTTATTATTTCTTTCTTTCATTATTATTATTATTTTTTATGTTTTTTTTATATTTATTAGCATTTTGTTTTCGCTTTTTATCTAACGTATTTTGTTTCAGTCATGATTTCAGCCGATCAAATGGTAAGTAATTCGGATCGAATGAATTTAATTTTAATTTAAATTCTAATTTTCGCAATTAAAGACAACCGACAAATTAATTGGTACCGAAAGGGCGGTTCAAGGGTGCTAATCCTTCCTTGACCGTAACCGACTCCCGAACCCGACACGTTTCTGGTACGACGCAGATCAGGTAAGATGGTATCCGGCCCACCTAAATTCGTTTTAAAGTGGTCGGTGGCGACTCCAATTCATTTAATCCAAGTCGAAGCCCAATTCCGGGGCACAACCGAAAGACGGTTCCGACAGGTACAACATGTTTAAATAATTATTGAAATACTAAGTCTACAGAATTGAATGTAATTATACTCTTTAATTTTAAAGGGTAAAATACACCAAATGGTCCCTCGATTGTACGGTTTTTGTTTTGTTAAATTTTTTTATTATTAAAAATTATAAAATGGTCGATTGACTATAAGGTTTATTTTATCCTAATTTTTAATAATTAAGAGACTCGATAAAACAGCACCTTATAATCGAGGGAACATTTATGTACTTTACCCTTATTTTTAAAGGGTAAGAGTTGGAATAATTAAGCCTGAAATTAATCATATTAGCATTCCAACCTTTTTTACTTTTGAATTAATGTCTCACCAAATTGTGTGTAATTACACACTCCCAACCAAACATGTATAGAAAAAGTTAATTGTTTGTGGTGATTATGTGGTAGTATATGTTCAAAATCTTTCTTCGATAACCAATACGTGTCCGCATACATAAATGCTTGAACATAAGATTTCTAGAAATAACAATAATTCTTTTAATTGTTGTAATGTGTCAAGTAGTGTAAGAATAGAGATGTTATTTGGATGGGTCACCCAATTCCAAAGTTGGGTTAACATAAGACAGATGAGTCAAAGGGTACATACAAAATTTTGGGCCTTGACCAGGTGATGGGCTTTGCATATCTTTGAAAATTCGAGTTAATAAAAGTAGCACACATCATGAATCTCTATGATATTTAATTCGGATTAATCGATAATCCCAATCTACAGCGCCTAACTAATTTCCAAATGGTCTCATTATGTACACACCGGTGCTTAGTTGTAGAATTTAAATCAGTTGTTGATTCCATCCACAGAGAGTAAACTAAAACCAAACTTATTTTAGCAGAGCATCGAAGACAATAATAGAGCCAGAATGGCAAATACAAGAACTAAACTGATATGGTAGTTGAGCGAGGTCCTAGGTATACGTAGGAAGACAAAGATCCAGTCTGTAATAATAGTCAAACTCATGCTAAGGTCAACATTTCCATATTTTTTATACCAAAATAAACTATTAGATAAACCAATGGAAAGAGATAAAGATCCAGAAACCGGACAAAGGAGATAGCCATGCATGTTGGTCCAATCAGATTAATAATGACATTTCCCATGGAAATCCCCTATGGCAGTGGTGCTCAAAATGAGCTGTTGAAGAATAACCGACATCCCATTTTCTATGGCCATGGTCCCTTCATTGTTCAGAATTATGGGCTCATGTCCCTCCCCTCCTTTCACTTGTCTTCTTCCATCCCAACAAAACTCACTTCCTTAAGATTGAAGAATTCATAACATGGTATGTTTCACTTAAATATCATGCTAAATATTTAACGTAGTACTAATTGATAATTATACATAATTTAACTATTAAAGAAATTATAAATAGTTTAAAATTTAATCAGTATAAGGTAGACAAAATTTTCAGATGATGCATCTAAAACAAATCTTAAGATAATATACCCTAAAAATTATTTCATAAAATAAAATGAATGCTACCGTAATAGTAAAAACTTCACTTATGATTTTGAAACTTCTCGTTGGGTTCGAAACTTCCAAGACAATAACCCTAATTTACCTTGTCAAAACTTCATTTATGATTTCGAAGCCCCTAATATCACATGATATCACATGAAGTGCGACGTGTCTTCAATGTGACGCTGTAAATACAGTAAGACTTAATATAATTCTATAACAAAGACTCCACGAAATAATTCTTGCTCTATATTATTCCAGCAATTTTTTTAACACCGTTATTTCAGCCATTTTATCGTATAAGATGACTTCATTTTCGTTTATTTATATTTTATTATCTTTTACCGCATCTATTACCATTAGAAAAGGTGGAGCGGCTCATTAATTGATGTTCCTTAGGAGTAAAAGGGGTTGTCGTGCAGGCCACAACCGACCCACCCTTTGTGCTTGGTGCACGTTGTCTAGTACACTTCACTTGATGTAACCAAGACTCATGCATGCATTTGTACATGGAAAACTGTGCAAGTGGTTTTGTCTTCTACTATTATGGATTAAACTTTGTAATTCTAAATGGGGCGATGCATGCATTTAAACAAAATATGGGTGAAAATTGCAACACGTGATATTAAATTTTGGGTACACCAAACCAAATAGAATTTAAGTGTAGCTGACATATTATTTATATTTTTTTTTACTTTTCTAATTATAATATTAAATTTCATTTTTCTCAATTATACCATTGAATCTTTAAATTTAAACAACACGATGATGAGGGCATGATGATGATTATTAATGTCTAAATATAGTTATTGTAGATACTAAACTTTAGGAGTATATCGATTTTGCCGCTAAATATTTAAACAATATATTTTTTGGTATTGTATTTTTCAATCATCATCATTTGTCATCGGTCGTCTTTTCTTAAAGCTCGGTATCAAGATATTCACATTGATTAGTTTTTCACACTCACTAAAAAACGATGAAAATATATTTAAAAGTCCGAATGTGTTAATTCTCCCATCTCTTTCAATGATTGTCCGTTGAGACTAATTTTGAGGTATGTTGTTTATCTTCTCGAAATAATGCTTCCAACCAATAACGGATTCTGAAATATTTTTAAGGTAAGGCATACATGGTGGGAATAACTAAAATTTCAGGGTAGACAAAACTATTAAAAATGTAATTATCTTAAGAAAATTTGAAATTCATGGTGGACACGTGCCCACCCTATATCCTTAATGAATCTACCATTGCTCCCAGGGGCGGAAATATAAAATTTTTAAACATTTTAAGCACAACTAAAATTTTACGATTTACAAAACTATTAAAAATATAATTATCTTAAGAAAATTTGAATTTCATGGTGGGCATTTGCCCACCATATATCCTTAATGAATCTACACTACTTCCAGGGGCGAAACTCAAGAGGGGCTAGTGGGGCCATGGTCCCCCAATTTTTTTAAATTTTAATTTAGACTCTTAAAATTAAAAAAAAAAATTAATTCGGTCTCCCAAAATTTTTAAAAAAATTAATTCGGTCTCCCAAAATTTTTAAAAATTTAGATTAAATTTTAAAAAATTTCAAATTAACTAAATATCCTCCATAATTTTAAAAAAATCTCATTAAGCCTCTCAAAATTTCAAAAAATTTAGCTAGACCCTAATTTTTGAAAAAAAATAGAAATAAAACCCTTCAAAATTAAAAAAAAATAAACCTTTAAGTTTTTAAAATTCTGTCGTTGACTGCTTCCAATCGTTTTTTATTTTTAAACAAGTAACCTAAATCTCTTAAATCTAAGAAAGCCCTCAAACCCCTAAAATAATAGATTTATTTTTGTCCAACTTCATGAATTTTGAATGGGGTTTGTAAAAAAAAAACAATCCTAAGACAAAAAAGAGAAGTGAAATGTGAACGTTTCGATACCGATATTTCTACAAAAGAAAACCGATGACGGGTGGTGATTGATTGCCTACAATGGTCGAAAAGTGTAGTGTAAAAAATGAAGTGTTTAAAAGTTTAGTAGTAAAATCGAGACAATTTTAAAATTCAATGTCTAAAATGATATCATTTTCGACATCAATAGTCGTACCAAAATGATAATATTTTGTTTAATGGCCTAGTAACATAACTGAGGTTAAAACCAAAGTGCATTGCTATAATTAGAAAAACTGAAAGTTCAGTAATATAAACGATATTTCACCTAAAGTTTAATAACATCTTGTATAATTTACCCTTAAATTTTTATAATATATGAATTTAAATTAATTAACCCATAATTTAGTTTTTTTTCCTTTGTATAAATCTTAGAGGTGTACAAAGTAATTCAAATACTCTTAATCATTTGACAATGAACCTATAATATATGTGATATTTAAATTTGAAATCTTAAGAAATATTAATAACAAATCTTCTAATTACGGAGATCGTTTGGTTAGTTGACCCATAAATTAATTAATAGAGGGAGAGTGGATATATATCCCAAGGGGGAGGGGCTGGCCAAGCGGCGGGTCATGGAAGACGACGACGGAAACACAAACACATGGCCACGTGGTTAAGCACATGCACGTAACTCCTCTTCGAACCCCTCACCCCTTCAAATATTATATTTTCCCTTTTCTCTTATATATTTATCTCTTCATCAATTTGTCCTTTTATATTTTTTATTTTCAAAGTATAATCATTATTGCTATGTTTTTTATTTTATTTTTAGAGTCTTGATTTATTTATATTCGTATAACTGGTTTTGTATTTTAATTCACTTCTCCGTATTAATTAACTATGATTTTTAAAATGTAGTTATAAATAATACCAGCTAGCTATTAAGCATGATTGGTTACTCAGTGGATACTTCTATGTATAATTGGCCGTTTGAAGGAGAATCCAATGCACAACTTCCAGCTCTAACCTTTGATCTAATGTGGTTTTGCTTTTAGTGTATCAACTTGGTACCTTTTTATTGTTGTTTTATTTAGCGTATTATATATATTGTTGATGATTACATTTTTATGTAATATAAAAAAGTATATTAAGGGTATGTTTGTTTGGTTGTAATTGGTTTTTCGAAAAATGAATTACTGGCTGGAATTTGAATTACTGTAAAATGAATTACTGGAATTTGAATTCTGGAAAATGAATTACATTTCTGGAAAACGTTTTCCGAAAAATATTTTCCGTAAAATGAATTACATTTTTCTGAAAAACATCTGGAAAACGTTTCATGATGTTTGGAAGATGTTATTTAAACCTTTTTTCCACTAGTTGAAGAGTTTTTAAAAATTATTTATTACAAATATTAAATACAATAAATAATATTATTTATCATAAAACTTTTTTATTATTAAAAATAATTTATTTATTATTAAATAGTATTTTTATAATTTTATTAATAAAAATATTAATTTTTGTATATTTTAGTGAAATAAAAATATTATAAATATTATAAATTATTTATTAAAGTAATAGTGTTATATTATATTTTAAAAATATTAATTAGTATATTTTAAATATCTTTATTAAAATATTATTTAAATATATAAATATATTATTCATTATTAAATATATAATTTTTTTATTATATATTATTAAAATAAAAATATAATATCTTATATTATTATAATATAATTGATTATTTTATATAATATTATATTATTATAAATATTAATAAATTAATAAATAATATTTTGATGAAAATGATATTAAAATATTTTATTAATATTAAATTCATAAAATAAAATTATTTTAAATATTTATTCTTTGAAGTGAAAAGTTCCGAAAATGAATCCGTAAGTCATTTTCCAGAAAACAAAAAGGAAATTTTGTTACTAGGAAAATGAATTACGTTCAGGAAAACCAATTACGTGAAACAAATACTGGAAAACATTTTCCGGAAAACGAATTACGTGAAACAAACACGGGAAAACATTTTCCGAAAACGAATTACGTGAAACAACACATTTAAAACCAATTCCGTAAAATTACTCATATTTCAAATTAATTTTTAAATTTCAAAATGTTTTAATTAAAATTTTAAAATTTTTAATACAAATTTAGTTATGTTTTTTTAAATAATTTAATCGTCGGTTACATATAAACATGGTTCACCTATTATATTAATGTCTTGAATATGATTATTAACTTTTAACTACATAATATATTTTTCACCAATCAAATTTAGAGTACGTTGGGATTTGTGAAGATGCTCAATTTACAACAAAAAAGTGCAAAGGGGTTTAATTGAGAAAATTAAATTTAGGGGGTGAGGAGAACAAAAAGATAAGATAATTTGGCACAATGATTTAAAGTGGTTCGATTTATCAACCAAGTCTACATCCACTACCTTAGCTCCTCACTAAGGATTTTCTAATAAATTCACTAATTTGTTCTTTCTTTTTCAATGATAAAGAGATAACCTTTACAATCCATATCTTTTCAATTGGCTAAGATAGAACCAAAAACCCTTTACAAGGAAAAAGAATGTAAACAAATAAAACCTCGAAAAAGAAAGGTGTTTACAAATTAAAAGTTCACAAGAACAAAATATTTACAAGAAAATTGGAAAAAAGAGTAAAAAGCTCTTCTCTTGTGTTTGATTGCTTGGATAGGTGTTCTAACCCTTCTTCAAGTGTCCTCAACTTGTATTTATGTGTTGGAATGTTGTTGTGACTTTTTCTAGCCGTTGGAGGTTGTTTGGAGCTGATGGGGATCAATTTTCGTGCAAAAATAAATGTTGACTCAATCGATCGATGGAATTGGCCAAGAGGGAGGTGAATTGGCAATTAAAATTTTGGTGGAAGCTTTTGCAGAAAATTGAAAAGATTTGCACAACGATTTAGAGTGGTTCGACTTTCTCAACCAAAGTCTACATCCACTACCTTAGCTATCCACACTAAGGATTTTCCAACAAATTCACTAATTTGTTCTTTCTTTTGAGGCCAAAGAGATAACCTTACAACACCCTCAAGAATATACTCAATTCTTGAGAACACTCTTTCTCAAAGAGAAGATTACAAATTTGCAAACTTACAAGGAAATCCTCACAAGGTAGATTGTTTGCACAATTCTAGAACAGAGAAAAGAACACTAAAAAATGAATACAATTGAGTACAAGTAGTGTTCTTGAAAGCAAAATGAATATTGAATGAAAAATAGGCTTGAAATGCTCAAACTTGAGGTTTGATGCTTTCTCTTTGATTCTCTCTTGATTCTTGTTTCTTGTGTTTTCTTGTTGTTGATCAATGGCTTCTAAGCTTGTTTAAATACACCTTCAAATGATTCTGAACGTTGGGGATGATTAGTGGAGTCAATAGAGCCGTTTAAGTGTGAAAACAATTAATAAAATCAGTTGGGAGCTTCAGTGCATCGATGCATACCCAAGGTGCATCGGTGCATCAAGTGTAAAATTCAAATATTTTGACCGTTGCATGGCTGGTGCATCGATGCATCAAATGCATTCGATGTTTTCATAAAACTCTGAGTGCATCGATGCATAGTATGTGCATCGATGCATAGTATGTGCATCGATGCATGAAATGCATTCGATGTTCAATTTATTCCATGGTGCATCGATGCATGGATTGGTGCATCGGTGCATCACTTTGAAAAATTGATTTTAGACTTGATTTTGGTTCAAAATACTTTGTGAAAATTGTTTCAAAAATATATTAAGTATAAAACACAATTTTACACATTTAGTAAGGTTTGAAATTGACCTTGAAGACTTGGAGTAATAATTTGATATTCGAGTAATTAAATCGAATATACTTAGAAAATAATTTTGTAAAATATTAAAATTCATTTATACTTAATTTTTATATCGAAACATCAAAATGTTTTCAACAATAAAGTTGCCCAAATCAAGGGGTATCGGTCCTATCTAAAGGAAGTATTGGTACTACTTTTGTTATATTTAAATCAACTAGTCGTTGGGGTCTAATAGTATCAATATTATGCCTATGGTATCGATACTACTATACAAAGTAGTGTCGGTACCCCTTTGGGTTCGGTACCATTTTTGCATTCTGGAATTTGAGCAAAGCTGGTAGTATCGGTACTACCTAGTGAGTATCGATACTTCACTTACCTTTGGTATCAATACCATATGATCATTATCAATACTTGTTCAATTGGTATCAATATTGTAGGAACAATATTGGTACTACTTGTACAAAAAATTGTTTTGTGCTCAGTTCCAAACTTTTAAGGACTTTGAATTATTTTTTAAAACTTTGAATAAATTCAATTCAAGTCCAAAAACATTTTGCCTTAAATTGTTATATCAAAATATAGTCAACAATCTCCCCTTTTTGATATAACAAAATATT
The DNA here is from genome assembly GCF_006381635.1 of Hibiscus syriacus. Lineage (NCBI taxonomy): Eukaryota > Viridiplantae > Streptophyta > Magnoliopsida > Malvales > Malvaceae > Hibiscus > Hibiscus syriacus. The sequence goes on from NW_024062606.1 coordinate 1,109,583, forward strand.
TGAAAAATTATTTTTTTGGCAAAACTCCCCCTTACTAAAATGTTTAATGAAAAATGTACCAATTGTTGGAAAATTGTTTTGTGCTTAATTCCAAACTTTTAAGGACTTTGAATTATTTTTGAAAACTTTGAATAAATTTAATTCAAGTCCAAAAATATTTTGCCTTAAATTGTTATATCAAAATATAGTTCAACAGAGTATTAATAAATCTTATATTCATATGTTTAATGTAATACCCAAATTTTGACTAGTGACTAAAATGTAAGTTTTGAAGGTTTGGTAGCTAAAGTATAAACTTGGTTAAAGTTTAGGGACCAAAAGTGTAACTTTTGAAAAGTTATATATTTTATCCCGTAAATGAACAGTTTGGCCTAAAACAAGAATTTTCGTGGTAATCATATTTTTGGTACGTGATTTGTATTAAAAGCTATAAAGCGATAACATTCGGTATAAGAATCAGATAATCGGATTGAGTCAGAATTTCATGAAAATTTGAAGGATGTTAGATAATGGTTGGAAATATTATTTCTATACTTTATAATATATAAATTTAGCTCAGATTAGTGTAATTTTTCAGATTTGGCCGAATAGTGGGAAATTTAGTGACTAAAATGCAATTTTCAAAAATTACACGGACAAGGTAGAAAGTCAATGCTAAATTGGTTCATATTTGACTATGGGATATTTTAATGGGATATATTTCAATGGAAATTGCTAATTATCATGATTTATTAAGGGTGAAATTGGAATTTCTCATAAATTCAATTTTAAATTCAATTTTATTAGAAAGTGCCAAGTATTTTAAATTGGTAATTACTTGATAAAATCAAGCAAAAAAATCAGCATCTTCCCCAAGCAATTGCCGTTAGCTCCATAGCCAAATAGGTGAGAATTTCATTTTGATTTTCAAAGCTTTATGGTTGATTTTTGGACTAATCTATTAGATAGAGAATTAATCCTCTTGAATTCTCTATCATTTGGTAAAATTTTTTTATGGAAATCATGCTTAGATGTTGAGATTCATGAATTGGGTGGTTGAAGAATATGTTTGATTTTGAAGATTTGATGGAAGATTTTTATGTTGTTGAAGTTGAATATTTTCTAAAGCATGAATGATAATTAAAATCAAGTGTAGAAGCTTAAATCATGTCAGGCCATGGTTAAGGTTTATAGATTTGATTGAATTTTGATTTAATTTGATGTTGCGATGATTGGAATAACATGAATTTAATTGTAGGAGGTTGAATTCATGCCTGAAATTGAATGGAAAGTTTACCCTAATTACTTTATGATTTTCGGCCATAGGGGAAAATTATGGGAAAATGTTCAAAATTTTCCTATGGTCTAGAATTGATATTAGATGTGTTCTATGTGATTTGGAGGTCAATTTGGAAGCTTGAAATTGGAAAATGACTATTTTCCAAGTTTTGAGAATTGTGGGATATTATTGCATAAATGTGTTAATTTGGGGTGTTCAATGTTGAAGTTTAATATTGAAATCCTGGAATTTTTAAGTTAGAAAGTTGGATGGAACCAAATTACAAATTGGTAAATTTTGAAGGTGGAATTCAAAAGGTCTTGATACTTTAGGGACTCAATTGCAAGTTTATTAAATGTGAAAGTACCATTTGGGTAAAATATTTCAATGCTGGAAATTATTATTTGGATGTTAAATTGTAAATTTAAATAATTGTTTGGGATCAATTTGCGATAATTGCAAAGGTATTTGAGTGGATTTGAATGTTAGTCGTATTTAAGGATGAAATTGCAAGTTCTTAAGTGTTGAAGTATTGGTTTGAAAATGTTATTAAGGTACTGTAAATTTTAGTAAATTATGTGAAAATGATCATAATAGTGAAGGGCTGTTATGAATTAAATTCGATTGTGTATTGACAAAAGTAGAGGGATGGACATTGAAAATAAATATTTATGGAATTGAGTAAGCATTTTTTAGAAGTTTGAAATTTTGATGGAAAACATGATTTAGTTTTATATTGATTTAAATATCGATTTTTGTTTTATTGAATTAATATTGAAGCTTAAATTATGTTAGTTCGATACTAACATATAGTTTGAATATTTTATGTTATTATATAACGTCGTCAGACCGCAATGAGTTTAGTGATCCAAGAAACTCAAAAGGGAAGGAAAAGATGTGGGATTAAGAAGATTATCGTGGAGAAGGTTCGATAATGAGGCAAATGTGAGTGCATTTAATTTGTATTTATGTTATCGGACAAACATTGGTTTGCGATGAGTCAGTTTCGGAGTTACTATGTTAAGAAGTGACTCCTAATGTTATGTGAATTGTGACTCAAGCCTATATGTTCATTCGGTAAGTAATAGAAGTATGTAATGAGTTAAGGAAGCTAATTAAGGAAAGTGCTTAGAATTCAAGATTTGAACAGTAAGTTTAGAAAATCAATATAAATTATAAGGAAATGATTAGAGGATGATCTTTATACCTTTGAACTTTTATATCAGTCTAGTTTCGTTTAAAAACAAATGGTTAATAATTTTGAGTAGTGTATAAAGATATATGAATTTTTAATTGAGGTTAGGTCAGAAAACAGAGCAGCAGAATTTGTTCAAAATAGCTTCTGTAAATCAATTTCAAAAATTCACTATAAATTGTACCAGTGGAACTAGATGTAGTGCCTTATATGGTTAGATTTGTATTCGAGTCTAGTTTTGTATTGTATGATCGGAATAATTTTTAAGTATATATTAATACATAATAATATTTCTTTGAAGGTAGTGCAAACTGCCAAAATATGAAATTTTGATAAATTGGGTAGTTGAAGCATTTGAAAACGAAGGATTAATTTAAAAGCTTAGTGAGGCTTATATTTTGATTTATTAATAAATTGTTAAAGTGAATGCAATTTATTTATTTATTTAGCTATTTTGATTGAGGATGACTTGTGATAAGTCAACCTCGTATTATTTAAAGTATGATTTTTTATTTTAAATACGAATTATTTTCATAAATGTTTATATAAAGTCTTATGAATGTTTAGGGTATGAACTACCCAAATTATGATTTTTTGAGAATGATTGAAAATGATTCTGAGTTGAAATATTGATTATGAAACGAATAACATATAATTTGAAAGTCTATTGTATGTTGAATTGAGAGTCATAGGTACAATTGGCATGCTATGAGGTGGAGTGATTATGATTTGATACATTTGTGTACATTATGTGTAGCACCGTTGGTGCAAGTGATATGAATGCACTTGGAGTGCATATTATGATTACGATGATAGCACTGAAGTGCTTATTGAGCACACTCGTCTGACTCAAGTACCTTACATTCTCTTACATATACATTGGGCTATAAAAGTAAATGTGAAAAGTTATGACAAAAATATGAAAGAAAGGAATATGGAATTGAAATGAAAGTTCTGAAATATGTTCGAATGAAAAGAACATGAGTTGTTTATGATATTTGATGTTGATTTACATGATTTTTGATAAAATTATGAGATGGTGATTTTTAGGTTTTCAAGAGGAAAACAACTTGACTAGCTCGGCTTGAATATTTGATGTTTTTATTCAAATTACATTTTTATGTTGTATACTTTATGGAATTTATGTTTTATATCACTTTAGTTATATTACTGTCTCACTAAGTTTTTACTTAGCACGTGAAGTGACATGTATATTAAAATCATCTTTTAGAGAAAGGCAGTGAGAATCTTTCAGAAAATCATACTTAATGTTAAAATCAACAAGACATCATATCTTTGACTTATTAGTGCCATGTACATTATATATGTACATTGTTTTATCGGATTTGTCTTTAAATGGGTTGATAATTAAGCAGTATTTAGGCAATTATATATAATTTATGAAACAACACTAAAATGCCTAATTGTTGCATAGAATTTGATTCGTTTTGAACGTTCAAATATTATTTTATGATTTTATACGATTAAGAAAATGTTTTAAAACTGATAAAGAAATGTTTTAAAAATGGATAAAAAATTTTAAGCATCTATCATCAATGAATGTATGTAGTGTTGATGTAACATCTACAATTCGTATTTCGAGACATATATGAATTATGGGTGTTACATTTAACATTAGATATATATATATTTTAAATAAATTAAAATAAAAACTTCACTCCCACACCATGTTATAAATGTATGCATAAATAGTATAATATTCATTTCAGATCATACATATTCTTTAATTATTCTTGGAAACTGATAATTGGATTGGATCGCTTGGGAGTAAGTGAAATTTTAATCTTTATTTATTTTTGGCAAAAAAGCATTAGAGGTCACCATACTTTTGAAAAAAACAACATGACCCTCATATTTTTTTTCTCTCAATGTGACCCTCCAACTTAGAAAACAAATCCAATGTGGTTATTTGACCAACATTTTTCATCGTTGACCATTATAGTAACGGCGTGCCAATTCACGGTGTTGATGTGACGGTCAACGGTGTTGATGTTATAGTCCATCTACCATGTTTGAGTTACCAATTTAATCAATCTGTCAAATTAATTTGTCACCCTTGACTACCACATCGACACCGTTAACTGTCACATCAGCACTGTAATGGTCAATAACGAAAAATCATTGGTCAAAGGGCCGGCCACATTGGGTTTATTTTCTGAGTTTGAGGCCACATTGAGAGAAAAATAATACGAGAGTCACATTGGTTTTTTTTCAAAAGTACAAGAACCTCTGATGCATTTTTTCCCTTTTTTTATTGAATTTAGTTTAAGTAATAATGAAAATAGAGGGAGGGCAAAGTGGTACAAGGATGTGGTATAAAAAGAGGTCCATGTTGTTCACTGAATCAGCCAGCCCCATGCAGAGCACAGCCTGATTAAATTCTCATACAAATTTGATCATTTTGCCAGGAGGGAATATAAAATAATTAATCGGAGAAGGAGAAGCCATGGTTTCGAGAGTGGAAGAAGCAACGAGAAGGCAGCAGCAGCAAAATCAAAAGGGAAATCATAACAAGGAATGGCATCACCATCAGCAGCAGTCGTCGCCGATGAATCAGATGATACAGTGCAACAAAGGGAAGACTTCAAAGTTCAAGAGAAGCACTTCCAACCTTGAAGCAGACGGCGCCTCCTCCGCCATTCTCTTGCTCGCTTGCATTGCCTGCACCCCCTCTTTTTAATTCATCTTCTCTACTTTACATTACATATACATATACATATACATTATATATGTCTGTGTGCTTAATCATATTTTCTTTCACCTCCCTTTTCTCTTCTCTCTCTCTCTCCATTTTGTCGGGATTTTCCGACGAAGGTTTTTCGTCGGGAAAGATTCTCCTTCTTGTTGTGTATTAGTATTACTATTTCTAACCCTTTTTCTATTACTTCTTTTTGTTGTATTAGTCCAAATTTATGTATTGTAGACATATTTATCGTTGATTATGTTGCTCTATTTTAATAAAAAAATTATATTCATAAACATTTATGTATTGTAGAAATATATTCTGTTCGAATTTGAATAATATGATTTTTTTAAATAAACAATTTAATTTATTTTGAAAATATTCATATTCAAATATTAATGTATATATCTTTCTACATGATATTTGTATTTTGAGAAATTTTAATGTTAAAAATATATTCGTTTGTTATATTCATCCATTTTTCTAATTTTTTTGTTGTTGAAAGTACACCCGAATATAAATTTAAATTTACAATTAGCGAATAGAAAGGAAAAAGAAGATAGAAAAGTACTATAAAGTTCTGAATCAATTGGTCACGTTATGAAAGAAACAAGGCAATAATATGAGTGTCCTAATGGGAACATTATTAAATAAATCACTTTCATCGTTATTTATAGCTCTAACTAATAAAAATCAATTATTCTACTTTTTCTTCTATTAATTTTTTAAAGGTAAATCTTTAAGTGATTATTTGAAAGTTAATTAACAATGAATTAGTGACATGGTCTAAAGAGTGAGGTGGGTGATTTTTATTGGTCTAAAATTGTCCGATTAACTCTCAAAATTAGGTATTTAAATAAACATAATGTTTGATGAAGTATTCATAAAACGTTAATTTATGTTCGTTTATTAAGTTAAATAAAAGAGTATAAACAAAAATTGTGTTCATTTTTTGGTTGGCCTCCCAATTCCAAGGGGTTTTGCCTTGACTAATCCAGATCGACCTACGTTGCACACCTAGTTTTGATGGGTGTGTCTCCCAATAGGGATTTTCTACATACACAAGTATTCAAACTCTGAACCTTGTTTAAACGACATCTAACCACAAACCAGTTGAAACAACCCTGTTGGTAAAAATTGTGTTCATTTTTAACAAACAAATAAACACAAACAAAGATGTGTTCAATTCGTTTATGTTCAAAAACAAACTCATTTGAAAGCTTATTTATTGACTAATTTATAAGTTCATTTACCTCATTCTCCATTTCTTTTTATTTTTTACATTATAAATATTGGTAAAGATATGAACTAAATTCAACATACGTTGAACTGTGAAGCCTAAGGAGCTAAAGGACTAGTGGCAAAATTTCATCCACTATGAACACATAAACGAGCGTGTTAGTAAACACTAAACAAACATGTTCGCCAACGTATAAACAAATATGAGCCACCTTAAAAAAACATGAATATGATATTAAAATTTTAAACGAACACTAAATGAAAATGTTCACAAACATATAAAGAACAGTTCTACTACCACCAATCCTCATGTTGGCGTGTGCGAGAAACCTTAGTTTGGAGCACATAAATTAAACACACAATTTTAAAACTTTCACGGCCTACCAAAGTACTGCAAATGCAGGGTGATAAATTCTTACGTTCTCTTTTTTTCCTCTCTTTCTCGAACTCGTTTCTGGTCCTTCTGCCTCTTCGGCCTTCTGTTCTGCCTCTAATATGGCCAACTGCAGCGTATAGAATGAAACAGAACTCATTAGTTTGAGAAACGAATATGATTGCTTTGGCGATTCTGCAGCAGTTTGACATATACATGAAGAAAGACAGGGAGAACTTACCTCGTCGAGAAGTGGTTTAAGTTCCCTGTAACGAGTCTCAGCAAGATTGAAACCATCTTTGCGGAGTTCCTGCATAGTCAGAGACTCCATCATGTTTTGTACCCAAAAAGAAGAGAGGAAAATGATGCATCATGTTACTTTGACATTTGATATATTTGTGCACACATTGGTGTGTTTGTGTTTGTGTGTGAGCGTGTGCAGTTGCATGCATTTAAAAGATAATAGAAAAAGTAAAACAGTGGCATGTATGGCACTCTCGTTTAGAATAAGAAAGCTCAAGAAGAAAAACAAATACGCGGAAAATAGTTCGATCCATTAAATTTAAAAGAAATAGATCATAAATGTTTAAGATACAGACCTTGCCAGTGTGCTGAGTATGTTCATGGGCAGCCATTTGCCAGTACAAATTGGTACGTCTATAGAAATCCCTCAACGATTCTCCGGGCTGCAGAAGGGAACATGTGACAGACAATGAGTTTACAATTTGGTAACTTGGATACGAGTGTTGCATACTAGCATGTCCCTGGCATAGATTTTCTAGGTTTTTCCCCATGTATTTGGTGATCCTTAGACGATCATATCTCCATAATCATATCAGACATGGCTGTCAGACACAAATACATCGAGAAAAATGGAAAGTAGAAGCAACATAGGCTATGACTAGCCAACGAAAACTCTATCAAACATAACCTGAAACATCATCTTGGAACAAAAGAATTTTAGAGAGCCTATGAGGGGGGTACCGTAGGTGTTCTCTGTGAATCTGAGAGGCCAAGGTTAGCTCTAATCTGCTCTATCCGGGCTCATTTCTCTTTCCTTCATAAATTCTTTCCCTCACTCCTTATTAAAGCAACAGCATCTCCCATTTGAAGTGATCTCGGACCATCATTTGTACTCTGCATAGTCAAGTGAATACAAAATCATATAAACTGGCTGGTTCATTTTTCTAACATGTCAAAGAAACAAGTATCAGCTTCCTACGAAACATTTAGTAAATCTCATTCTAGACAAATACTATATATTATTCATGTTACAAAATTGTTTTTGAAGAAGGAACAGAGAAAGAAAATAAATTATGAATCAAAGGGAGAAGAGATCTACGACATATATTATTCCAGAGGATGAAACAGGAAAAGAAGTTGCAATTAACAGTAGTTTGGCTTAAATAAGAAAGCAATCACCTCTGCCTCATCATCAGTCTCCTCACCATCGATACCGCTCTCACCTTCATCTTCGCTATCATCTCCATCTTCATCTTCATCTTCATCATCTTCATCCTCTGAGGCTTCCACTCATTCACTTTCAGATTCCTGCGAATTTTCAGGGATAAGGAAGACAAAAAGTAAAGCAGACATGCACATTTAATAGTAAAACAGCATTTACTACCTAATCAAGAACTTGCTAACAAAAATTACTAAAGAAATAGATTTATTTAAAGATTCAGCTTTCAGTATATAAATCTAGAAGGTGCCCGGAGAAGGGGTTGTGGAGAGGATAAACTAGTAAAAAGTAGCATCCTTTTGTATTCTTAACGAGATCTCATCCTATTTGAGCATATATCATCGAACTGTCAAAATATTGGTAATAGGTAAGGAATGAATGAATGAACACTGAAAGTAGAGAAGAGAATTCAACCAGAATAATGCACTTCCATTCATCAAGTTTACTAAGATTAAGTGAATACAAATCATCAAGCATAATTTCTCGATCTTTAACCTCCATCATGCCCCCGTATATATAAAGTATCTTTACCAACAACCATGCAGGCATTTATACGTCCACAGGGCTTTACAACCTGAAAAATGATGGCAGATCTACATATTAATAAGTTAGGTATGTTTAAAACCAATAAACAATCATTTCAATGCAGTATGACAAACCTCTGGGGAAACAGAATCTTGATAATTAAATATAGTTTTAGATTTAGATTGTTGGGACTTTGAAGCAGATTTAGTCGGCCTATCATCATCAATTGTGATGTTAGCTACCATGTTCCCAGACATTTCATCAATGTTGTTTTCCTCATCACCTGCTTCTTCATCGTACTCTGAAATCTGGTCTTTATCATCCATACCACTTGCCTCTACTTAAGATAGTTTTCCTCTACTTGCTTCTTCACCTGTTTCTCTCAGAATTTTTTTTATCCCACTTAAGATAGTTTTCCTCAAAAAAAACAAATTTCATCTCACTTGAGACAATCTCTTTGAAACAAAAATTACATTTCACTTGAGATATTTTCCCTTTAAAATTTTCGTCTCACTCGAGACAGTTTTTCTCGAAACAAAATTTCATCTCACTTGAGTTATTTTCCCTTGAAAAGTTTCATCTTACTTGAGAAATGTTCTCTTAAAAGAAAATTTCATCTCGCTTGAGATATTTTCCCTGAAAATTTTTCATCTCACTTCGAGACAGTATCTCTCGAAATAAAACTGCATCTCACTTGATTTTATCTTGAAAAAATTGTCTCACTCGAGATAATTTTCCCACAAGACTTAACCCTCAAAGGGGAGTCATCTAAAGTTCGACTTAACTCGCAATGGAAGAGTCATCTACAACTTGGCTCAACTCGTAATGAGGAGCTAATTTTTTACATTTTAGGGATGCCTAGGAGTATTGCGTTCATGACTTTACATGCATATGTATGATTTTGTATATTTTCGAGTTAAATTTCATTTTCGTGGCGAAGGATACTTGACCTAGAAACGTATTTAGAGCAAACTGTAATTTAGCTTAACTAAGTGGTGAGGAGCCATCTTCCATTCAAATCTTTTCAAAGTCAATTTAAACTCCATGACAGAGGATGTTGGGTTCGAAAGCTAATTCATAACCAATTGCAGTCTAGCTTAACTTAGCTGCGAGGGCTAGTTTGTAGTTAAAATTTTTAGGTCGAGTTTCAACTTCATGACGAATGATACTTGACCCGAAAACACATTCAGAATTGACTGTAATTTGGCTTAACTAATGGTGAGTAGCTTTCTTATAGTTAAATCTTTTCAAAGTCAGATTTCAACTCCACAAAAGAAGGTATCCGGCTTAAAAGATAATTATCTACAGTTTTGACTCAGATTTCAACTTTACAGAAAAATATATCAAGCCCAAGGAAAGTCCAACCCTTATAACACCCATATTCCCGAGATAATAGATTTAGACTAACCCGGGAGAGAGAGTTATATAAAAGAGTAATTTTAATTGAAGACTAAAAGAGAAAGGACTAGAAGTGTAATTTATCCCTAGAGCTTTTTGAAAGTTTATTCTTCTTTTGCATTTTCTATCTAATGGAAACTATCAAAGGAAGCATCTTCATAGCCATCTTTCATAGTCCGAATTTGTGGAGGTAAGTAGTGAAATCATCTCCATTAGATCTTCAAATTGAGCTCACAACCTTAGAGTTTGGTCATGATGGTCATAGTTGGGTTTATGATGGGTTTTGGTGTTTAGAGATTGTGAGTGGCTTTAAACCATCCCAAAACTTTAGAAACTTTGTTCTTACATTTCTTATGTTCATAAGTGAGTTAATAACTCATTCTATTTATTTTTTTAGTGAGAGAAGCGAGAGGTCAATGATAAAAAAGGTCTATGGGTGAGCTTGAGGTTGTTCCTATAACTCCAAAGTGTAAGGTAACACACTTCTAGCCTTTTCTTACTGCTTGTAGATCAACATATGTAGTTTGATGCTTGTAGATCAACATATGTAGTTTGATGCTTGTGTGAGTGTATGAGCTATTTGAGTGCATTTGAGGGATTCAAAGCATGAAAACGAGAATTTTTCATTGTTCATGCATAAAGTGATGACATTTTATAACCCTTAAGTACTAAATAAGCTTTAAATATCATTTAAGGGCTTTAGGGACACTTTAGGATTGATTTGGAAGGTTTTAAACGAGAGAAACATAATTTTCTAGGCCGAGAGTATCAATACTATATGAACAGTATCGATACTGCTAGTTGAGAGTGGGCAAAATCCAAAGGGGTTTGTGAGGAGAGTATCAATACCCCACTAAGGAGTATAGATACAACTCAGGTGTATCGATACCTAGAGGCCTAGTATCGGTACTCGGGGACTTGATTACATTCTAGTAGCCGATTTTAGTATCGATACTCATGGGAGTATCGGTGCCCAGGGTAAGGTATTGGTACTCCTAGTAAGAGTATTGGTACCAATGTATTTTTTAAAACATGGAATGCAATTTTGGTATAGGTACTCATAGGAGTATTCATATTGAAGGTGGGTATCAATACTCTTAGGAGGAGTATCGATACTGAGGCTTTTTCTAAAACAATGAATGTAAATTTGGTATCGATACTCGGAGAAATATTGATACCCTAAGAGAGCAAATACTGATACCTAAGGGGAAGTATCATCGTGAACTGTTGGGCTACAAGCTTAGCTTGAATTGGAAAGATTAAAAAGGGTCTTGGATTGAGGGGAATCTTGTAATAAGCTTACCGGTGAAAACCCTAATAATTATGATGACATAAGATCATTCATTATGAGGTAAGATTTCATAAGACTTATGCCTTACTTGATACTCGAGAAACATTGAGGACACCCGAGTTACTTGTTTACGACGTTGGTATAGATGGATAAATGATTATTCGGATATATCTAATCTAGTTCTTGGGAACTTTAAATGCTAGTTGGGTGTTATGCCGATGCTATGTGACCCGAACATGTCTCGAGTAGTCTAGAGAGGTAAACTAGCTTGGTTAGGCACCGATGCTATGTGACCCAAACCTAACCTAGGGTAACGTGAGACTCTGACGCTGTGTGACCCAGATCTCACTTAAGGAACCCTTAGTGAGCAAACAAGGGTGTGAGTTCTGTGATGTTATGGTGACCTCAGACTACACCATGATGTTTACTTCTGTTATTGTGTAAATGTATCCAAATGTTCATAACCATACTAGTCACATGCTTTACATGTTGAATGCATATAGAATAGTAGGGCTATTTGTGTGGCACTGAGTTTGTGAGCTCAGTGTATAGAATGTATTTCCGTGCGTAAGTTCTTTGGTACCAGTTGAGGAGCTTGTCGTCAGGTTCAGGATTTCCAAATCAGATCATCATCCATCAGAGTACGTCTCGAGTATTATAGTGGGCATATACTGTTATAGACCCTTGTTAGTTATTTGAGTTGTAAACTCTATTTAGAATTATGTATTTTGAGTATACTTATGGGAGCTCCCCATAAAAGTAAACTTAAGTTATATTTTGTAAAAGTATTTGTATTTAGTATTTTATTTTGTTTGAGTTTGTGAATATGTCCAAACTATTTCAAAAAAATATGATTAGCCACTTGGGTGGTTCCGTGTGATATTTTAATCCTCCGGATTTTGGGACAGACTGAATTAAAGTGTTAAAACCCTAATTTAACAAAAGTTTAATCTAATTCCCGAAGAAAAGCTAGACATCTCAACATCATAATAGCAAACTTGCTTTTGAAATCCATTTATTCTTAGAACCGAATGAAATTTGTGTCTTTTTATTTTTGTCCTAATGTTGTTGCACGATAATGGACAAAGAGGGATAATTGTAGATACCTATTTTTGTTCGGGGTTTTATTTTGAATTTTGGTCTTATTTTTTTATTTTAATATTATGTAATATAGATTTAAAAAATATATTATATATTATATATATTTTTTGATATATATATATATATATATATGCATTTTGAAAATATATAATTTTTGAAATGTATTATATTTTGGAGAATATATAGCTTTTTAATATATATATATATATATATATATATATATATATATTTTGAAAAAAATATATATATATATATATATATATATATATAAAATAAATATAATTTTTTAAATATATAGTATGTATATTATGTATGTATATTATAATTATAGGTATATTATTATTTTATATTAATATTAATATTAATATTTATTATTATATTTTATTTTTTTAGGATTCAGGTCTATGTCAATATTCAATAATCCAAAAGGAGTCTAGGTTACAGTTCAAATCACGTCCAAGAGCAAAGGTCCAACAAAGCAATAAACCCAACAAGAAGCTTCATCTGTCTAGCCCAGCAGAGTTAGGGTTTTCATGTTAAAGTGCCAGCGACGTATGCTTTATAACGGTCCAGATTACAAAGGAAATAGGATTTCGAACCCTAACAATTTTATCTAATGCGTAACCAATTTAAGGTCGTTAGATCCGTCCTTTTGATCTAACGGCCCATATCACATCAAAAGGCATCGAAGGGTCATTGATCAATCAAAGAACAACGCGCGCAGATCACGCGCCGACGAAACACGCTATAACACGCTGTATTGAAAACATCCCCAAGCAATTTTGAGAAACATTCCCAGATCACGAATAACAACAATCAACAGTAGATCAACAAAGGCAACAAAATCGATTAAAAAAGGAAATGTGTTCCTTTTAACATGTAAAACAAGCATAACATGGCAACCAAAATAACATGCAGATTCAATGTCGAACCAAAAAGCAAAAATATCCCATTTTCGAAGCAAATCAGAAGAAAAAGGGAATCATCCCTTTGATTTCGGATTAAATGGAATCTTGCATCGGAGGAATGATTCGAACCCTTGACGGTATATAAGTCCTGCAAAACGAAGAGAAAAGTGGATAAGTTTGGGGAAGCCTTCAAAAAATCAAAATACCAAAAGAGGAAGAGAGAAAACTTAGCTTCGTGTTTGGAGGACGAACAGCCGCCCCGAAATCGAAGGAACGCCGACGGAGAAAGGGAAAGCCTGAGATATTTTTGCGTAGAACTACGTCGGTGGGGATATCCTTTCGTTGATTGAAGGCCGGATTCGAGTTCGGGATAGAGAGGGCTTTCGAAAAGGGTACTTTCAAGGATTTCGGCCACCGTGGATGCTGGCTGGAGCGGCGGCGGACAGCGGTGTTCGCCGGGGAAGATAGTCGGTGTCTGGGCCGGGAGGGGAAATAGTACAGAGTTATTGGGGGGATTAAGTTTTTGGGAGAAGGTGGAAAATGAGCCTAAATCGGTTTTGGGAGAAGGTGGAAAATGAGCCTACAATAGGGTCTTCATTGTAATTAAGTCATAGTTAAATCACCTTGCCGTCTCTCATATTTCATTATGTGATTCACTTTGGTCACCTATTGTAATTTAGTTATTTGATTTAAAATTTATTGTAATTTAATCATTTTAACGGTTATTGAATTTTGCTATCCATAACCTAACCTTTAAGAAATGATTAATTGTTAACGGTTAATTATTTCTAACGGTTCAATTGTACAGATTAACCTGTAACCTATTATAACTTTCTTTTTCACATTTTTACTCCTTAATTTTAAAAAATACTAACCATCATCAATTTACTCTAAGTCAAATAAAAATGAATTTGACCAAAGAAAACTAAAGTAAAACAAAGATAAAAAAGCTGTGTCGTATATAGAAAACAAAGATGAATTTTGAAGTTTATTTTTTTAATATGTTTTATTGTTTTTCTTGTCAATTATAAAAATAATTAAAAAGAAATCATTGATAATAATAAAGTAACATGTAGTCTTGAACTAATTTTCTTTGCAGTTGCGTAACTCAATTTGTAATAACTGTAAGCCTCTAACTTAATTTCCAGCAACCGTTATTCAATTTACAGCTCTCAATTCACAAATTTAACTTACAGATATGGAGTATAGACAATTAGAATGATAGGTTGTCGAGGAGGTTTTATTTTTTGGGTTGAAACTGACTTTTAAAAAATATATTTATAATTTAATATCGGTTAAGCGTTCTATCAAAATTTATAACCGTAATCATTAACCGTTAATTTTAATAGTTAAATTAATCGAAATCGTTTAATCTTAACAGTTCGATTAATTAACTTATAAAATGTGACGATTTTATAGGTTAACGGTTATAGTTAATAGTTACACCCTTGATTGACATTTTTTGTTTTGTAGTGTTTTAATTATCTTTTTTATTATTTATTTTTTTTCTTTAATATTAATTTCATGTTTAGGAATCCAATTAAATTTCAAAGATTATCAAGGGTAAGTAATTTGGATCGAAACTTAAATTCTTATTTAAATTTCAATTTTCACAATTAAGATCATCGGTAATCGATTGGTACCAAAACGAAGAGTCGAGGGTGCTCATCTTTCCTCGATCGTAAACGAATCTTGAATCCGACAAATATCTGGTAAGACACAGACCTAGTAAAATAGTAAGTTCAAGGTGTCCAATCCACCTATTTCAAAAACGATCGATGGTGATTCCATCGCATCAATTCAAGTCGAAACACGAAATCGAAACCGTCCGAAAGATCGTTGCCACACAAAGAGTCCAGCACATGGCAAAGGTAGACTGCTTTTACACATGATACAAAAACCATATTCTCTACCGAAAAAAAAATAGTAGACCTCGACGGTTGGCCTTGATCCTCGGCATGATCTCGGTTAGACCGCTGCCTCGAGTGGGGTCAAGCTTGCCAGATAGCAAGCAAACGTAAATTCGGCCACTCATTCGAATCTTGAAAATCTGCCTGCAAATCACCACTTTTGATTATATAGCCTATTGTAGTCGCCTTCCTACACTCCCCCACATGGTCGGGTCCATAACATCTACATCACCTAAATAATGTATTCAAGTTTCAACTCCAACCCTAACTCTTCTGCCCAATAATGGGACACGACACATATTCAGTGTTTGTTTATCCAAATTAATCACAACTCCAACTCGGAGGACTTTCTTCTAATAGTGCCCATTGATATAAACATTCCTCCAACCACACTTTTCTTCTTCCCATTTTGTATATTTACATGTCATGTTTTTCGATCGTAAAACGACATTGTATTTTGTGTTTTCCAAATCGTAGAGAAAAGATTGGTCTAGGTTTTGGTAAGGAAGGTTGTGTCTGCTGCAACACGTTGTCTATGTTTGGCACAAGAAAAGGCAATGGGGGTGCCCCCCAATTGCGGGGAAGGCAGTCCTTGTTTGAGAACCACTCATTTGGTTTAATATTTATGCCGATGTAGTGGAGAATACTTGTAACCTAATTGGACCAAAGGGTCCCATTGACACTTTTTTGTAACCACTCTTTTGAGCTTTTTCTCTTCATCTTTTTCTCAATCATTATCGTTTTTAGCCTAACTTCTCTCTCATTCTTCTTTATGAAATAGTCGGATGTATTTTTTTTAACTAAATTAAGAGGACTAAATCATCAACAATCGTTATCAGAACTGTATCTGGCTTGGGCAGGAGGGGAACCTACCCAAGACCCAGAATTTTTATAATATATTATATTTGTAAAAGATGATTTTTTAATCGAAGGCCTAATTATTTTTTATATTTGTTACTAAGGGTCAATTTTTTTCTCTATGTTTATTATTATGGACTTAACTTTTTTTCTAATATTTATTATTAGAGCCTACTCTTATAATTTTTTTTAATATCTGTATAGGTGTAATTTTTTGCCAATATTTTTTCTAACATTTGTTATTAAAGACTTAATTTTTTCAATACTTATTATTAGGGTCCCAATTTTTTCAATATTTGTTATTAGGGTCATACTTTTAAAATTCAATTTCATTTCTAATATTTTTTTAATATTTATTTGTTATTACTAGTCTAATTTTTCAATATTTTCATTAAATGTCTAATTTTTCTTTAATATTTGTTATTATGAGCATACTCTTATTTTTTTAATATTTGTTATTAAAGACCTATTTTTTTCAATATTTGTGTTATTATAGAGTTGGCCTTAAAATTTATTTTTCTCAACACTTGTTATTAAGGAAAATTACTTAAGTAATAGTCTGCAACCACAATAATGATCGATATGCAGTGGTAACAACATCATTTGAATATCATAATATCCACAATTGTTATGTCCACAGTAGTATACTTTATTAAAACTTCACAACCATGATACTTGCAGTGACGGTAATATTATCCGTTATGTCCGTAATAGCTATAAACGTAACGTGACCAAGACACAAATGCAAACTGTAATTTAAATATCTTATTAGGGTTTAATTCTTTTATTTGTTTGAATGCTACCAAAATCTCGTAAACGGGCCTCATCGTTATAATCTCACGTTCTCTATCAATACATGTGTATGTGATTGTTTAATTAGATTGAATGTACGCGATTATTTAACTTAAATCGACTAGTATATAAATTTTAAAATTAGTTAAATAAAAATAACATAGAATTTAGTGTATATATCAACACAGCTATTCTTGCTTTCTTATAGTTCATCAAGATTCTAAGAAAGAATCCCAACATGTTCTATAAGAAACAGGCCGAGGTTGTAATGAACATTACAGTTGAAAAACAAACCAAGAAAAAAAATAAGGGCTAAATAGAAAGGGAAAAAGTCAATTAAATTAATTGTATAAGTAGACGGTTCTTCACCTTCTTCATATTTTTTTTATATTTTTTCATTTCTAAAACTAAATTTAATTGCAGTCCAACACCATTTTCTGTTTTTCAAAGTGTTCGATCATGTCTTAATCAGCAACGAGAGCCTTTCTTGCAACTAAGAGCACCGGCATTGGTCGTTATCGTCGCCACCAACGAAGATGGCCTGGCCCCCAAGCTCGAAGCCCTGGCATAGCTCGACGAGGCACCGGCGCCCGACGGCGTGAAAAACGCACCGTTCACCATCAGGTCTCCTTCCGATCTCCAGTTCCAGTTCTTCCATTCACTCTCTGGTGCGTCTTCATGTTTAGTCACCTGCATGAGCAATGGTCGAATTCGAATTGTTACTATAAATGATTGAAAACAAAAGTTAATTATTAGATTAATGGGGTTTTACCTCTTTGCTGAATCTGGCATTTGGTGCTGTAAATCTGTTCCCTTGGCTGTTAATGGTTGGGTTTGCACTTCCTCCAATGGCATACATTTCCCAGTGGGTGTAATCATTGTTAACCACATGGAAATATCCATGTCTACATCTGTAAATGTAAAAATGATATCGGATATAAAGATTCGAATCTCGAATTTATTTAATGTTTTGGGTTTGGGATTATTTTACCTAGGCATTCTTTGGACTAGCCCTTCTCCAAAGTGATTAAAGGCAATTGTGACCTGCATGTTCTTGTCTTGAGTATAGGAATCACTGTGCCCCAAAAGCATGACTTTATCATGGTGAGTCATGTAGTTGTTTGAGATGGTGATTGCGGTGGACCCATGAATGGCATCAACCAGGCCATCGTTGCAGTTGGACAAGGAGTTATGATCCACCCAAACATGGCTCCCGCCGAAGATCGACACGCCGTCGCCGTCCGATATCGTTCGCCATCCGAAATGTCGTGGGGAGTCCCTCACCATTGCATTCCCTCCCTGCTTGCAGTCATGGATGTTGAGTCCATGAATAATGATGTTGGTCACATACTGAATTGTTATACAAGGACCCCCTGCAATGTGGACGCTCGAACCCCGGCCGTCAATCGTCTTAAACGAGTTCATCAGCAATTCTTCCTTCAGCCGTATCGTCATGTCACGAGCGAAAATGATCCACAACGGTTCGTCTTGAATCACGGCATGCCGTAGAGTTCCAGGCTTAGGGTTCACGACGTCGTTATCACTCGAATCCGTCACGACATAAATCTTACCGTCTCTTCCACCAATGGCGTTCTTACCGAAACCGATGGCACAGTCGGCTAGCCTCTGCCGATTCTTCTCCCAGTTCGGGTCACACCGCCAGCAGTCGTCGATGGGGTTGCCGGTGCCACAAGACAGATATCCAAGGTTCCTCCTTGAAGCATTGATGGCCCTGCCCCCAACAACAACAAATGTTATCGGTACACAAAATGTGATAGTTTAAACATAAAAAGTTTTCAATCTACCTGTGCACGTCTTGGACTACGAGTTCAGGGTCTTGAACAGAGGAAGAGGAAATTAGAGAGGGGAGAAGGAGAGAAGTGAGGAGGAGAGAAAGTGAAGGGATATGCATTTTGGAGCTTGGTGTGATGTTCTGTTTGGAGGGAGGGAAATATTTGAGGTTGAGGGGAAAGGGAAGGAGGAGGAGGGTTTTTATAGAAGGGATTAAAGCCAAGCTCAACGGCGTGATTAAATTAAAACATGGTAGGGTCGACTGTGCTTCGTGATTTCAGGTTTCACGGGATTCCACCTGGGTAGTTTGGGCCGTTAAGCAAGGCATTCAATAAAAAAAAGGTTATTCTGTTGAACATTTGGTGGATATGAAACACAGGTACGAGGTCCTGATGACAGAGGAAATCAGGGGATTAAACCTAAACAAACAAGACTTTGTGGTACCACTGGTTGATTTTGTTGAAGAATCAGGCCAGTAAATTTTATGGATTTTCTGGGTCCCCTGTTGAACATTTTGCTTGATTTGGTCCCCAAAGCGATGAAACTACTGCTTGTGTCTTTATTTACTTTTTGCTTATTAAATTAAATAACACTCACGTACAGAAAAAGGTGCATATGATAAGTGATAACAAAAGCAAGAGGAATCGAGGATGGAAGCTGTAAATTTATGAAAACTTGACATTTAAAGATTAATACTTTAATTAGATTTTCGACTATTAATTTGCACAATGTCGAAAAATGGATCATGATACGTTTATCTTTGTAAATTAATTTGCCCAAACTTTATATCTTTATGACACGTTTATCTTTATTTTTATGACACGCTTTTGGTCATTTAATTGTTATTTTAGTTTATCTTTTTTTCTTAGTTTTGAATTTGATATCGTCATGACTAATTAAGATTATGTTTATTTGTTATTTCTTCTTTACTTTAAACACTTGATTAGATTTGGATACATGATTTACGTTATTGAATAGTATTTTCACTTTGCTCGATTTTGATTTATACTTTGTCGGTGGTCTTTTAGTAGATTTATCTTCTTTTGTGATTCGTTTGTTGATGCAATTAGATATGTTCATATTTATCTTGTGTTTAAGTTTTTTATTAACTTTTTAACCTTTTTCCTTGTATGGTTATTGTGTGATCTTAAGTATCTAATTTTTGTGTTAATAATTATAATAAAATGTTTTAATTATGTGGTTAGTTTATTTTTATGGTCATAAGTGTAATTTTGGATATTTCTTCTTTCTAATAAAACTAGTGTTATATCTAGAGCGATGTGGTTAAAAGTTTTTAATTGATGTATGCTCTCTACCATATTTAGTGAGTTCAATACCTATTAAGAGCAAAATTTTACTCTCTCCCTTTGAGTAGAAATTGTTCAATAAAATATATATCAACATTAATCAACAATCTTTAGAGTAATCATATCAACAATCTTTAGAGCAAATGATTAAAAACTCTTAATTGACATTTATGCTCTCTCTTACATTGTGGATTCAATATTTAATAGGAGCAAATTCCTCTCCCTTTCGCTAGGTAGTAATTATTCAAAAAAATTATTAACATTTATTATAATATCGAAATGATTATCAACAAATAAATAAACACGATCAAAAAAAATAAAAAAATATCAAGATTTACGTGGAAAACCTTTAAAGGAAAAAATCACAAACAGAGGAAAAGGATTATTACTTTCTCAAATTTAAATATTACTTAATTTATGTCACATTAAATTCGAGTCAAGCTCTAATAACATTAAATATGAATCAAAATAATACGTTATGAATATTTCTTAACCATTAATAACATATATATATTCTGTAAACACAATTACTCAAACCTAAAATTAAAGGAAAAATAACACTATCTTTAACGGATTTAATCGCTCAATAAGATTTAATTAATTAAGATTTATTGGGACACCGCACATGCTTTTTTTATTATAATTCAAACTTTGTAGGCCCTAAATATTTTATTTTGTTATTAATTTTCTTCTTATAACGTGTCTATCAAGCTGCCATCTCTAATGAAAGCTACGACTTTCTCCTCTGATTCTCTTTTCCTATTCGGAGAATCATAACCGTTGATCACGGATTCAAGTGATGATCGCAGCCGTTGTGCAATATTGGTGGGGGCGTAATCCACTTTTAGACAAGACGACGACTACAAACCATTTCTTTAATATATCGAAAGCCTTTTACTATTGAAATAATTTTTTTTAATTATTTTTTAAAATGATATTCGTTTAAGCAAATGTGCTTTTGTAAGACCCAAGTTTTGCAGACGTACAATATGATTAAAACATTAACAGCTATTTAATTAATTAATTTTAATTTTTTTTATTTCATATTAATAATATATCAAATAATAAAAGGCATAACCATGTTATTAGTCGGCCCTTTGTAAAGTTTATTGGTCCATATTTGATTTAATTTTGTTTTGATGTAAGGATTAGGACACTGGATGAAAAGAATGGGGCAACTTCCTTATCCACTTAACACAAGGTGCACAATTAAAATGCCATGTGTTATGCTCCTTTAGCCAATAGTTTTCCCTCCTTTGCACATGTATGGTATCATTAGGGAATGGGTATGGGACCTGAACCCGACGGGTTCTGATCAGACCCGATCAAATCGGGGTTTTTTTAAAAATATTCGGGTTCGGGTCGGGTTGGATTGGATTTTTTTAAGTATATTGTTCGAGTCGGGTCGGGTTCGAGTTTAGGGTGAAAAAGTCCATACCCGAACCAACCTGAAAAAATATATAATTTTACCTTATATATTTAGAAATAATTACAATAATATCCCTCTATATATACTTTTTTTCAATTAAGTCATTGTTTTTATTAAATAAAAATAACTTTTTTTATTATTCCGGGTCGGGTTTCTAAGTTATATATCGGGTCGGGTGAAATCTTATTTTTGTCGGGTCGAGTCTAATCTCGGGTGGAGGATCATTTGTTCTCGGGTCGGGTCGGGTGGACCAATAACCCGACCCATGCCCATCCCTAGGTATCATATTATTTCACAATCAATTTTTCTCAATGGTAATGTGATCCTCTAAATTATCTACTAATGTAATTGAAAATGATGTTAAGTTAATATTAATTTTAATAATTTATAAAGTTTAATTAAATCAAAATTTTAAATATTTTTTGAAGGTAAAATTTCAAATATATAAGTACATAACATTATAAAATTATGCCATTTTATAGGTAAGATGTCATATCTTCGACATGATTGTCTTTATAAGTAACATGGGAATAATTCAACACGTAATTAAAATTGCATTTTCCTTTGATATATTCTTAAATATATTCATGAGTTAAGTAACGATTCTAAGGTTTTTAATGTATACATTTTATCTATGCTTAAGGTTGTATTCAAGTCGAATTTATCGAGTGATTTTAAGAAGTATTGTTTTTTTTTCTTGATGTTCCGTGTTAGAATAGATGTGTCCGCAAAATATATATACATTATCAATAATTAAGAAATATTGTGGACAAATAATACATGGTAACCATTCTATATTATTTAAGAAGTTAAATTTAAGACGAATTAAGAGTTGAATTGATAATTTTAACCATAAACATTTTGTTTTAGTACTTTTATTCCATTTTAACCAAATTTAATGGATTTTAACTTAGGGATGGCAGTATAACCCGAACCCGATGGGGAAACCCGAAACCCGGTCAAGTTCGGGTCAGGTCGGGTTGAATGATATCGGGTTCGGGTTCGGGGATTTTTTTCGGAGATTTTTTCGGGTCGGGTTCGGGTTCGGGGAAAGGTATCCCCGCCCCGATTATATATATATATATAATATTTTATATTTTTTATATTAATTATATATATAATATTTTATATTTTTTATATTAATTATATATAAAATATTTTCGGGTTCGGGTTTTGATATAATATTTCGGGTCGGGTTCAGGGACGGGGCAAAAAAAAATCTCTGACAGGGCGCCCCGATAAAAAATCTGTCGGGGATCGGGTCGGGGTCGGGGATGGGGATTTATTTCGGGTTCAGGGACGGGGCGAGCAAAACCCGCCCCGAACCCGACCCGTTGCCATTCCTATAATTAACTCAACTCGGTTTTGCACGATAGGCCTTTTTCTTTTAAAATTTAAGTTCGGGTTAGATTTTACAAATGATGAGATTGGGAGATATTTGAGTTTAGGACGAAAAATCTTCACCCGACCGAAATAATAATCTAACTTAACTCGACCCATTACCCTTTGTTCTTTCAATAGGCTGAACCAAATTCTTTTTCTTCCCCTCGTACGATATGCAAATAATAAACCGATCCATAACCCCACAAATTTGATATGGCAAACAAAAATCTATTGAACAATACATTTCAAAAATGATGTAAGAAGGGAAATGTTTACATTCTGGGGAGGCAGGTTCATGAAAGGTTGAAGATAAGCAAAAGTAATTTTTACTTGAGTTAAAATGAATTTTATTTTATTAAAGTTTATTAAGAAATTTAAATATTGTGCGATTAAAATATATATGTAAGAAAATAATAATATAAAATAGAAATATCCTAAAAAATTTATCAATAATTTCTTTAACGGCGGTGAATAAACTAAGAGGTGATTGATTGCCTCTTCTTTCCCGTTATGAATGATGAGGTTGGATTACGTACTCAAGTTTACGATATATTTTTAGGGATAATTATTATAATATATTTTTATATTTTTTATTTAACATTTTGTTTTTTAAATAAAATATTTTTTAATATTTATGTCAAATCAGATCTATTAGGAATTTCAACTCTAAAATTATTTAAAATCAAATTTTAGATTAAATTGATTCTTCCTAAACTCAGTTAAAACCGAATGTCGAATTAAAAGGTATAATATTCTGACAAAAAAACATCGTCCATATCATCATCATGACGTTTTCATGTTAATCCTGTCGTATAATTTAAACTTAAACACAAGTTAAATATTAAAATAGTATCAATTTTCAATGATATAACTAAAATTTAAAATAAGATTCAATGTTAAAATAGTATAATTTTTAATTTAATGATGTAGTCGACAAATCCTAAAATACAGCTTTGTTAACAACACTATACGAGAAAAATAGAGCTAGATTGACGGTGCACGAATCAATTTGTCTTGATGATTATAGGAATCGTTATTTTTTTTTTCTGAAGTGACAGGTAGAGCTCACAAGTTCGAAAACCAATGACTGTAACATGGTGATTAAGCGTTCAAATGATAAGTAATTTAATATCAAGATTTCGAGTTTAAGTCCTTATGTATTCCGAAAATCTCTGCCGGTAGATTCATCTCCCAAAGTCAAATATGAAACAAGAGTCGATCTAAATTAGTCAGGTTAAATCTTGGAATAAAGAGTGAAATATATATATATATATACGAGAAAAGTTCGTACCTAACACTCTAAACCGGATTAGATAAGCACGATCTAATGAAAACGTCGGGTCGGCCATCCACCACCACCACCATTTGCTGGCTCGAGAGCAGTAGGTTTCATCACAAAGTAACTCGAGTTCGAACATGAACCGATATTACCTCTTTTAAAATCCTCGTCCATGTAGAGTCTTTGCTCCACTTCATGTCTCTCGGCTCTCCTTCGAAGATTCTGTCGCTTGATCGAAGAACCAAGTTTCTTATTACTCCGATCTTTTCTCCGACTAATTGTCACCGGCACCGCCTCTAACCCCATAAGCTTCGCCACAACCCTGGTTTGCACCAAATCACGGTTTCGCCACCCAAAGTTGACGGTAAACATGAAGCTTTGTAATACCTTTCTCTCAGCCCATAATCGCAGCAAACCGAGTTCCTTCCGTTGATAAATTCAGGGTTTCTAAACGACGACCGATACATGGAATCTTTCCCGTCGAGGGAGAAACGAGGGGACTGATTCAACGCATTCCTCGCGGATCGTAGGATGTCGGAGTTGTTTACACACGACATCCGACCACCCCGAATATCGTTGTAATAAATTCATTCAGCTTCGATTTTTAACAAGCTCTTCTTCCAACTCCAACCTTAAGATCATCTCTTCCAACGTCGTCGGACGGCTTTGATCGGTTGTGTTCGACGCAACCACCGACTGCGGAGCGACCAAATCAGACGGAGTAATAACACCGGCTCCGCCGTGGTTCTGGTTGAGAGTGGAGGTGGAACCATCGTCGTTGCAAGAATTACGAATGCCTTTCTTCATCTTGGCCCCAACCGAGTTCTTAAGAAGAAAGAAGGATAGATCTTTCATGGGGTCGATGAACACAGAAGGAGAAAATCAATGGAAATTGGGGATTAATATGATCAGAACAAAGGGTTTGAATTGAATCCAACGTTCTACCAATTGGTAGATAAAACGTGAGTGGATTAAATTAAGAGCGGTATAGTTGGAGATATCGGATAATAAATAGAGCTTTAAAAGAGATCACATGACGACTGATTATACATTTTCACAGGTTTCGTGTTCAACTTCAAACAAAGCTCTCCTACAACTTCTTTGATAAACAGCTTATAGTAGTTAAAGAATATTAATAAGTGGATACCCTCAATTTAATTTTTAGATTTTATAAATGGAATTTGTATGTAACTCTAATTATTATATATATATATATATATATATTTAACTCAACAAACCACTTCGGTGGCAAGGACAGAGCTATGTATTGGGTTAGGGGCCATTGCACCCTAATTTTTTTATAAGTATACAAGAATCAAATTATCTCTGTAGACACTAATTTTTCATTATATTATTTTAATTATTATTATTATTAAATAAAATATATTATTATATATATTATTATTATCATTAAATAATAATAATAATAATAATAAAAATATTACAAAGCCCAAAACTGGGGCCCGATTACAATTGGCCCAGCAGAACCCAAACTCTTTAGGGTTTGTAACATTCAGCTAGCTAAACCCTAGCTTCCAGACGCGGCGCAACCCCTGAAGCCACCCCGACGACCGACTCTCTGATGCCAGATGGTCCAACCAGTTGCTGCCGACGCTGCTGCCTCCACGACGCCGACCTCGTCGAGCTTTCCAGAAGCCAGCTGCCTCACCAAATCAGTGCTCTATGGTGAGTCACCGCCATAGCTTGGTGACTCACCAAAGATGCTACCCATGGGACCGGTCCGAGGAGTACACTGTGGTGGCTATAAAAGCCACCACTGAACCTGCAAAAAAAAAGAAACCGAGGAAGGACAGAGAGCAACGGAGAACACGAGAGAAACGAGGACATCCAGCAAAGAAAAAAAAAGGAAGACAGAAAGCTACCAACGATCCCAATCAACGACAAACCAGTAAAAAAAAAGAAGAAGAAGAGAACAGAGGAACTTACTCTGTCATCGGAGAACCCCAAACGTCACCGGAGAACCGAAATACCAAAGGTGAAAATCGTAGATTTACGATATATTATAGGGTTTTAGGTTAAAATAACCTTAGATCGGACCTTAGGACGTTTAGATCTACGCTTTGGGGGTATTTTTGGTAAATTCCGGCCACCGTTTACGGTGGCCGTCGACGGTGGCCGGCGGCGGAGTACAGTGGCCTATGGCTGCCGGTTTCCCTCCGGCGAGGGAAACTAGAGAGAAACCAGAGAGAGAACTCTGGTTCTCTCATTCAGAGAAAGAAAGAAAAGAAAGAAATGGGAAAGCTTGGCCCTTCGGGCCAGGCGTTTAGGTTTTATAAACCCTCCCCCGAACGACGTCGTTTTGGGGAGGGTATCTGTGTAATTTAAGAAAGGGTAAACCCTTTCCGCAACCCTTATAGTTCTGTAACTTTGCAATTTAGTCACTGAAATTGACTTTTAATTATTTTAATTTAGTGTTTAAATTTTATTTTATTATATTTTAACCATTAACTGTATTTATATATATTTAGGAAAATATCAAATTTAGTCCCTCATAGTTTATTAATTATTATTTTAATCACGTATTAATTAATTAGGTTAAATTACACTATTAATCATTATCTTTCATAATATTTCGAATTATTATCTTTATTTTTAATACTTTATATTTAGTTTTATAATTTTTGAATTTCTTTTATTTTGATCATTATTTAATTACAATATTATTTTGTTATTACTTTTATATTTTAATTATTGCTTTAATTATTATTTTATTATTATCTTAATCATATATATATATATATTTTTAATAATAATGTTTATTTATTTTCGATATCAAAGAAAAGGGCAGTCTTAATATAACTGGATGTCCTATTCTGGTATTTTAAAATAATTAAATATTATAAAAATTATAATTTAGTTTTATTTAAAATATTAAAATTTTAATATATTTTTATCAAAGAAGAGAGCTGTCTTAAGATACCTAGAAGCCATTTTCTGATATTTTTGAATAAATAAATATCTTACTATATTAAAATAAATTTTTATCATAAAAAATGTTTGTCATTTATTTATTTTTTTAAATATTGAAGAAAAGAGCTGTCTTAAGGCACCTAGAAGTCCTTTTCAGATATTTTTAAATATTTTTTATAATTTTGAAATAATAGTATTATAAATTAAATATATTTTGAATTTTTTAAATTTATAATAATAGAGACAATTTATAATTAAAAAGTACCAATTTTTGGGCGTTGTAGGGGTGCTAATCCTTCCCTAAACGTAACCGACCACGAATCCCTTTTTATTATTAAAAAGAACGAATTTTTGGTTATAAACGCAGATCAGTTCATCTTTTAACTGATGTTTTATTAAAAACTCTGTTAAAAGATAATTTTTAGGTATTCAACCTACCTAACCCAAAAGGCCGATGGCGACTCCCAAATTATTTATTTTCAAAACCATTTATTCACATCAATTTTCCCGCCAAATAAATATTTCGTGCCCGGACGAAAACCGGTTACGACAATCTCAATGATTAAAAGAATGATTGTCATTCTTAGAGGTCTCGGATTCTAGCACCAATAACTGCAACCTGAGTGATTGAGCTTTATTTATCAAATAGTTGAGAGTATTTAAAACATATACTACTTTGTAATCACCTAAATACCTATTTAGACCTTTAAATTTTAGTTTATTTTGAATTTCCCCTCTCATTTTCTATTGTTAGTTATACCTTGTCCCCTTGAATTGATCAAGCACAAACTTCAAACTATGAGATTAATCAAGCACAATCATTCCAGAAGAACATGGAGTATCCAGAGAGCATAAAGAGAGAGACACATACGAACATATTCAAATTGAGCAAGACAGGATTGAAGGCATCAGAATGAATTGATCATTGGTTCAATACCCTGAAACACTTGTTTGAGCCTACTTATCATTTTCTTTCATAACCATGAACCATGGCCTACATTACGTGCCTTAAAAAGTCCCTTCTAATCATACATGGATTTCTAGATATAAGAGGTTATCTTCAAATTTCATCCTGCCCATCATGATTAATCTTTATTTGCAAAAAGTTTTTTAAAATCTTTAATGCATGATAGAGAAAAATAACGAAGAGGGTTCAAGACGTAAATTTTGAATAACGTTTTGAAACCAAAGGAAGATTCAAGTTGAAAACCTGAAAAGGCGGCTCGAATATAAAATGGTGCAGCTGAGGCGATCGCATAAATTCCTTGATAAGGCATTGCACAATCCGAGTGTGATCATGAGAGTTGGGAGTCGGAGAACACTTCCAGTAGAGGAGCATACACGTTACCCCTATCAAATTAGTGAAAATCAAAGAAATAAGAAGGCCAAACCATTAACCAAAAACAACCTGAAACATTCAAACCATTGACCAAAAATAGCAACCTGAGACATTGAAACCATTGACCAAACACAATAACCTGAACCATTTCCCAAAGATAGCTTTGATTTTGACACTTGTCAAAAAATTATAATTTATTGAAGGATTAACAGTGTAATTAATTCTTTGATATCCAATAACTATAGTTTTATGAATTGTTACAATTATAAAACTTAGAGAGGGGCAATATTTTAAAAACTTTTGATTAAACATTTTTCAAAACTCTTCTAATTGATATTTTCAAAACTTTTGAAAATAAAAAAAAGAAGAAGAAAAACAATTTTCAAACAAGAGAATCTCTCTAGAGTGGATCTTGGTATTTGACATGTGACTCTCAGACACAAAATTCATGCTTAGAATCAGTGCTGAAACAATAAAGGGCATCTTTGAAGATTCAACATCAAATATTGGGGCATCTTTGAAGATTCAACATCAAATGTTGGGGCATCTTTGGAGATTCAATATCGAATATTGAGGCATTCAATATCCTGATGCGAATGATTTGATATTCTGAAGGCATTTCCTCTACCAGCAGGAACAAGCAAATTATCAGTATCCTCTGATGTTGTTTCTCTTAAAAAAATAATTTTGTCTCACTTGAGATAATTTCTCAAAGCAAATTTGTCTCACTTGAGACAATTTCTCAAAACAAATTCCGTCTTGCTTGAGACAATTTCTCAAAACAAATTTCGTCTCGTTTGAGACAATTTTTCTCTGAGATACAAATTTCGAGTCTGTTTCACTTGAAACAAATTTTATATTCTTTGAGTCAGCTTCTTTTGAAACACCCATCTGTAACACCGTTTCTTTTTAAAATAATTTTGTCTCTCTTGAGACAATTTCTTTTAAAAAAACTTTGAGTCTGTTTCATTTGAAACAAAGTCATCTTACTTGAGACTGTTTTACTTGAAAGAAGATATTTCATTTGACTCAATATTGTTTTTCTCAAAACAAGATTTGTCTCGCTTGAGACAGGTTTTATTAAAAACAAGACATTTCATTTCACTACATGTTGTTTTTCTTAAAACAACTTTCGTCTCGCTTGAGACATGTTTTATTAAAAACAAGACATTTCATTTCACTACATGTTGTTTTTCTTAAAACAACTTTCGTCTCGCTTGAGACATTTTTTTACTCGAAATAAGAAGATTTATTTCACTCAAGATTGTTTTTCTTAAAACAAGATTTGTCTCGCTTGAAACGATTTTTTACTCGAAAGAAGGCATTTCATTTCACTCAAGATTGTTTTTAAAGAATATTTTATCTCGCTTGAGAAAGTTTCACTCGAATCAGAAGATTTTATCTCGCTTGAGATAGATTCCCTCTAAACAGAAAGATTTTATCTCCATTGAGACAATTTCCCTTTAAAAAAATTTTGTCTCCCTTGAAACAAATTTTGTCTCCCTTGAGACAATTTCCCTTGAAACAAATTTTGTCTCCCTTGAGACAGTTTCCTTTGAAACAAATTTTGTCTCCCTTGAGACAGTTTCCCTTGAAACAAATTTTGTCTTCCTTGAGACAGTTCCCCTTGAAACAAATTTTGTCTCCCTTGAGACAATTTCACTTGAAACAGAAGATTTTATCTCGTTTGAGATAGTTTCACTCTAAACACAATATTTTTAGAAACTAAGCCTGATTTTCAGGGGTTTCTTGAAGAAAAGCTTGAGAAACCATCGTGATATGTAGAGGTTTCTTGATGAAAAGCTTGAGGGACCGTCGTGATATGTAGGGGTTCCTTGATGACAAGCTTGAAGGACCATCGTGATATGTAGGGGTTCTTTGAGAACAAGCTTGAGAAACCATCGTGATATGTAGGGGTTTCTTGATGAAAAGCTTGAGGGACCATCGTGATATGTAGGGGTTCCTTGATGACAAATTTGATGACAAGCTTGAGAAACCATCGTGATATGTAGGCGGCTCGAATATAAAATGGTGCAGCTGAGGCGATCGTACAAATTAATTGATAAGGCATTGCACAATCCGAGTGTGACCATGAGAGTTGGGAGTCGGAGAACACTTCCAGTAGATGAGCATACACGTTACCCCTATCAAATCAGTGAACATCAAAGAAATAAGAAGGTCAAACCATTAACCAAAAACAACCTGAGACATTCAAACCATTGACCAAAAATAGCAACCTGAGACATTCAAACCATTGACCAAACACAATAACCTGAACCATTTCTCAAAGATAGCTTTGATTTTGACACTTGTCAAAAAGTTATAATTTATTGAAGGATTAACAGTGTAATTAATTCTTTGATATCCAATAAACTATAGTTTTATGATTTGTTACAATTATAAAACTTAGAGAGAGGCAATATTTTAAAAACTTTTGATTAAACACTTTTCAAAACTCTTCTAATTGATATTTTCAAAATTTTTGAAAAAAAAAGAAAAACACTTTTCAAACAAGACAATCTCTCTAGAGTGGATCTTGATATTTAACATGTGACTCTAAGATACAAAGCTCATGCTTAGAATCAGTGCTGAAACAATAAAGGGCATCTTTGAAGATTCAACATCAAATATTGGGGCATCTTTGAAGATTCAACATCAAATATTGGGGCATCTTTAGAGATTCAACATCAAATGTTGGGGCATCTTTGGAGATTCAATATCGAATATTGGGGCATTCAATATCCTGATGCGAACGATTAGATCTTCTGAAGGCATTTCCTCTACCAGCAGGAACAAGCAAATTATCAGTATCCTCTGATGTTGTTTCTCTTTAAAAAAAATTGTCTCACTTGAGATAATTTCTCAAAACAAATTTCGTCTTGCTTGAGACAATTTCTCAAAAAAAAATTCGTCTTGCTTGAGACAATTTCTCAAAACAAATTTCGTCTTGCTTGAGACAATTTTTCTCTGAGATACAAATTTCGAGTCTATTTCACTTGAAACAAATTTTATAATCTTTGAGTCATTTTCTTTTGAAACACCCATCTGTAAGATCGTTTCTTTTGAAAATAATTTTGTCTCTCTTGAGATAATTTCTTTTTGAAAAAACTTTGAGTCTGTTTCATTTGAAACAAAGTCATCTCACTTGAGACGGTTTTACTTGAAAGAAGACATTTCATTTGACTCAAGATTGTTTTTCTCAAAACAAGATTTGTCTCGCTTGAGACAGGTTTTATTCAAAACAAGACATTTTATTTCACTACATGTTTTTCTTAAAACAACTTTCGTCTCGCTTGAGACATTTTTTACTCGAAATAAGAAGATTCATTTCACTCAAGATTATTTTTCTTAAAACAAGATTTGTCTCGCTTGAGACGATTTTTTACTCAAAAGAAGGCATTTCATTTCACTCAATATTGTTTTTAAAGAAGATTCTATCTCGCTTGAGAAAGTTTCCCTCGAAGCAGAAGATTTTATCTCGCTTGAGATAGTTTCCCTCAAAACAGAAAGATTTTATCTCACTTGAGATAGTTTCCCTTGAAACAAATTTAGTCTCCCTTGAGACAGTTTCCCTTGAAACAAATTTTGTCTCCCTTGGGACAGTTTCCCTTGAAACAAATTTTGTCTCCCTTGAGATAGTTTCCTTTGAAACAAATTTTGTCTCCCTTGAGACAGTTTCCCTTGAAACAAATTTTGTCTCCCTTGAGACGATTTCCCTTGAAACAAATTTTGTCTTCCTTGAGACAGTTCCCCTTGAAACAAATTTTGTCTCCCTTGAGACAGTCTCCCTTGAGACAATTTCACTTGAAACAGAAGATTTTATCTCGCTTGAGATAGTTTCGCTCGAAACACAATATTTTTAGAAACTAAGCTTGATTTTCAGGGGTTTTTTTTGAAGAAAAGCTTGAGAAACCATCGTGATATGTAGGGGTTTATTGATGAAAAGCTTGAGGGACCGTTGTGATATGTAGGAGTTCCTTGATGACAAATTTGATGACAAGCTTGAAGGATCACCGTGATATGTAGGGGTTCTTTAAGGACAAGCTTGAGAAACCATCGTGATATGTAGGGGTTTCTTGATGAAAAGCTTGAGGGACCATCGTGATATGTAGGGGGTTCCTTGATGACAAATTTGATGACAAGCTTGAGAAACCATCGTGATATGTTGGAGTTTCTTGATGAAAAGCTTGAGGGACCATCGTGATATGTAGGGGTTCCTTGATGACAAATTTGATGAACACTTGAGGGACCAACGTGATATGTAGGGGTTCCTTGGTGACAATTTAGAAAATGTGCTTGATTTTCAAGTCCTTCGGGCCATCCATAAGACCTTCAGTGCAGGATGTTTTCAAATGAGATTTAAGAAATTGAGCCTTCGGGGGTTTCTTGATTTTTTAAGTCATTCGGGCAACCATAAGACCTTCGGGCAAGATGCTTTCAACATTTCTATTCCTTGATTCACGATATTTCGAATCATAAACGAACCTAAAAAAAGACTGGACAAAAAACTTGTTGTCTTTTTCATCTTTGCTCTATTCTTGTTAACACAAGAATATGCAAAGAGGGGCAGCTGTAGACACCTATTTTTGTTCGGGTCGAAAAAATATTATTAAATAATAATAATATTATTATTACTACTATATTATTATTATTAATATGAATATTTTATATTTGTGTAGGCTATTCAAGCTCAGCAAATTTGGAGCCCAACACTCAAGCCCTATAGTCTAATTACAAGGTGCCAGCCCAGATACAAATACCCAATACCCAAACTAAAGCCACCATCAGTAAACACCCTTCAGCTCCAGTCGGCGTATGGTCCATCGCGCCTCTTCAACGTCAAGGCGTCAAGCCTCCGAGACACCAGACATCGTCATTGCATACATCAACAGCAACCAAATCCTTACAAGACAAAACAAAATTCACCAAATCCACCATTATTTATGTTTAAATAACACTAAAATCAAAAAGCAAATTAGGTATTGTTACCTAACGAATTATTCAAAGATCCCATACCCCACTACATGCAACGATAAAACGAAGGGGATTTGCGAATGAGTAGGGGGCAGGTAACAAAACACAAAAACCAGAGGAAGGCACGACTTTTCAACAGTAACAAAGATCAAGTAAAAAACACGAAAAGAAAGCTTTGTTCTTGTAACGAGGGTATTGTGAAACCCACATAAACAGTGTAACCGGGGTCTTCCCCATTTTCATCGAAAGCAATACAAAATTTATAAAGGTATTCTCTCATTTTATTTTTTACTTTACAGTGCTTGTGTGCGTGTGTATGGAATTGAAACGCAAAATAATAAAACAAAATAGGAGATAAAAGCTCACCGAAATTGTCTAAGCCTTAAACGTTAGGTTGGCAGTGTCGGCTTCCATAGTTTTAGATAGAGGTAAATAAAAAAGAAAGGGTTAGAATAAAACCAAGAGTGAGCCAGGTTAGGGGTGTCATCTCGTTTAAGGTTGTTTGATCGGGCTTCTTGGGCTGGTTCGATGTCGGTCGGAGCGACGGTGTTGGGAGGTAGTTGTTGAAATCCACGACTGTGTGATGAATGTTGAAAAATAGGAGGAAGAGAGCAAAGAGGGGAACGACGCCTCTTGTGAGCGTGAGGGAGATGACAGGGGAAGAGGAGAAGTGGTGCAGAGAAAAAGGGGAATGCTTTGAGTTAATGATATGGTAAATATTAGTTTTAGGGTTATATTTGTTTAATACGCTGGTTGTTTATCCCCAAATATCCTTATATTTTAATCACTTCTTTTCCTGTTTAAGTATATAAATCTATTATATATATATATGAATAGTTATGTGTGCATATAAATAACCTACGCTATGATTACATATTATATTATTTGTTGCATTATGTGTAGGCATATAAAACACGTGTAGCTTCATTATGCCATGTTTCAATGACATGTATATAAACCATTTAGATTATATTTATTATTTTATAAACATGATTTATTATTTTGTAAACGTCATTCTTCTTTCTAAAAGATTGGTTTTCAATGACAAAGTATAGAGTTTGATTGATTAAGTTTCTCGTATGTTTTAATCAATTATGATTTTATTAAGTTCATAATAATTAATTAGTTTGTTACCTTAATTATTATTGGTTTTACTGTTTAGCCATTAAATTACTGTTAATATATATATATATATATATATATATATATATATATATATATATATATATATATATATTGTTTGTCTTTTGAATTATAAAGTGTTTAGATTCCTTTGTTTATACTATAATCTGTAAAGTTTTATAGATCTAATTTTAGTCCTTTGTGTCTCTATTTACATACTTGTACATGTGTGCAACCTCATTCGTATATTATGGTTTCAATGTTTTATGTGGAATAAATGTAAATTATATTAAATTATTATTTATTCATATATTAACTTAGGTTGTTCAATCTTTATTATTTTGTATTCTAATTCTTCATGTTTGTAAATTA
The DNA here is from genome assembly GCF_006381635.1 of Hibiscus syriacus. Taxonomy (NCBI): domain Eukaryota; kingdom Viridiplantae; phylum Streptophyta; class Magnoliopsida; order Malvales; family Malvaceae; genus Hibiscus; species Hibiscus syriacus. The sequence goes on from NW_024062606.1 coordinate 1,144,524, forward strand.
TCACTTATGTTCTTATTATGTATGTTATTACGTATATTCGTTCGAAGTACATGCTAGGATTTAAAGGTTTTGTGTGATAATTGTGTTTCTTGTATGAGTTTTGTTTATTTCAAATCATGTATATATGTATGAATATTATGTTACTTTCTAAACTTTACATATTCATGTGTATATTTGTTGGCTATTATAAAATGCTTATTTATTAATTAAATTCAAATTTATTTTCTTTTATTAATTAAATATATTTATATGAATATGCATTTTGATTAATTCATTTTATTGCAAATGTCAATATTCATTTTTATACGCGTTAGTCGAAGATAGAATATTTCTTTATGAATAAGAAATAGATGAAATAGTTTTCCCGACAAAGGATTGCTAATGTCGATATTTCTTTTCATATTAAAGATTTTTCTCTTTTAATTAATAATTCGAAACAAATTAAGCTTTAATAAATTTATCATATTCTAACTTGATATTTGGTTCAGGATTTCCACCATTTACGACAATATATAAGTGATACAGTACCAATTTTGGGCGTTGTGGGGGTGCTAATCCTTCCCCACGCGTAACCGACTCCCGAACCCGTTTTAATCGAATTTTTGGTAAACGCAGACCAATTTTTGTCTTAAAAAATGATTTTTCTTAAAATTATTTTTAAAAGACTCTTTTTTAGGTATTCGACCTACCTAACCTAAAGGCCGATGGCAACTCTTTCCGATTTAATCCAAATTAATTCAAAATCAATCATTTTCCAAAATTAAAATCGTAACTATTTTCTAAACAATTAAACGATTAAACCCCCCAAAAAACAGTTACGAAAGATGAGAGATCCTATTGATATTTATGCACTGTAGAAACAAATTGAAGACCTCACTAAACTGGTGAGACAAGCTACATATGAGATCAATCCTCCAAGATGGTGGGAAACTCATAACAATCGTATCAATAGCTTGTAAACAAGAATGACAACAAACCAGGGGTATGTTGAAGAGATTCTGATGATTTTAACTGTCACACCCCAATTTTAAATGAGAAGTTAAAATCATTTTTTTAATTCAAATAAAGGATTAGATTGATAAGTTTTGGAAATTTAGGGATCAAAGTGCAAATAATAAGAAGTTTAGGGATTAGAACTTGAATTTTCCCATTTTTATTATCAGTAAAAATTTAAACCCCTTCCCTGATCAATCTGGTTTTCCTCAAAAAATTAACCCCAAATCCATCTTCTCACCGACCCTCTTTTGCCACCACATTTTGTCATCGTCCGACCACTGTTCGTCGCTCCGATACCACCTATAGACTCACTGTCGAATGGTGATCAAAACCCAACCCCTAGCCCACTCTGAATCGGTGTCGTTCGCTGTAAATCACAAATGGAAAGTCCATCGAAAACCCCCCGACCGCCACTCATTTTTTATGATTCCGGCCGCCACCGATGTTATCTCTCCTCACCGCCTGCACCATTGGACTCACCGTCGTCGTGCACTCAAAATCCGATCGGTTTTGTTCACCATGGACCCACCGTTGTTGGTCCACTGTTTGGATAAGTTTCGTTCGGTTTGTGGGTGAGGTTTGGTATGATTTAAGTGTGATATTGGATTGGTTTTAGGTGTAAATGAATTTCTGGTTGTGTAGGGAGTGATTGGCCGGTGCAAATGATCCCGGACGCTGCCGCCACGTGTCGGTCGTGCACGTGGGGTCTCCGGCCGGTCCAAGAAATTTCTAGAACTAGTTCACCGGTCTCGACCGGCCCGAACCGGTCCAGGAAGAATCGACCCGAACTGTTGAACTGACCTGAACGGTTAACTTTGATCGACCCGTTAACTTTGGTCAGAGTTGACCGGTTAGGCCGTTGACTTTGTCCGAAAAAGTCAAATTTTCTGAAAAGCCCTATTTTATATTATTCGACATCTTGAGTCCGATTTTGAAGTCCATTTTGCTAAATTCACACTCGATAAGCCGTTTTTCAAGGTTTTATCTTCGGATTCAAGTTGGTTTCTCATTTAATTTCAGTTTCTGACGTAAATTCGTTTACTTTGTATCCGATGAATTATTGAACGTTGGATACATACATTTGTATTGTGAATCATCCGAATTATATTTTTTATTTTCAAATAAACACAAAAATTAGCAGTGTGAGCGTATCAGCAGATGAAAAACGTATTCGAGTTCGCCATGTTTTGCCCTTGATGCTTTCGAGAGGTCAATGTAGCAGTGTAAATGAACGATTCAAAATCCAGATATCGTCGTTAATAAAAATCTTCTGCCCACATTAGTTTTGTTTTCTTTTTTCTCTATCGAATCTTTGAAGTAAAGAACTACAGAAAAACATTAAAAATATTACTAAGAACAAGACATGGCTATGATGGACAGACGACCAATCCGAACTATAGACCATGAAAGAATGAAGGGTCGACCAACATAGTCCAGTTTCAGGCCCATCGGATGGTTGACGATGGAGATTGGAGGATGAAGAAGTTTAATAATTCATCGTCGATTTGGGGAGATTGCGACATTTTCTGGTATAGGCTAAAATCACATTCATAGGGTCAAAAAGGTGCGGACTGAAAAGTTTGGGTTTCATTGGTTAACGAATGCAATGGTCGGCAATTGTAGAAGCGGCAAGCAGCGAGCCCGTCCATTAATTATTTAACGATGGGGCACTAAAATGAAACAAAAACTAAATGTTAGGTATGATTTTAAAAAATTGAAAGTTTAGGTGCTAAAATGGGTCAAAACTGACAGTTTAGGTACTAAACACATAATATACCCTTTTCTTCAATGAAAAGATTTATTCAACACATAATATAAACAATTACAGAAATAGAAATAAAATTAATTTTAAATATATATTTCTATAAATTTAAATCTTTAATCAAATTAATACGATTGTAATAAAAATGACATTTAAATGATAAAATTAATTGTCTCTCTTTTTTTTCGTCATTTGGATTTATTAAAAAAAATACATAACAAATGGAGAGAAAAATTAGATATGTTTATGAGATTTTAGTGGTTCGGGATGAATGTAGAAATGGGACCTCGACTGTTGAACATTTATTTAATACACCAAAAAATGTATAAGGAAGCTAAGAGAATAATTATTGGTAATAATTCATTTAACAAAACATTAATTACATTATAACAGAAATAAAAAAATAAATTTTGGTTGAGGGCAGTGGCTGTCAAACATAAATTATATCATAATAAATTATATTATAATAAAAAATATTTTTTAGTTGGGGTCCACGTAAGTTGTTTAAAAATTAATTATATTACAATAAACATTAAGATATTATCATTCTCATAGAAAATAAAAAACGTTGAATAAAACATGTTTGGTTGTAAAATTAAAAAATAATTTCTGAAAAATAAAAACAAAAATAAGTGAAAATATAAAATCATAAAAAAAATCACTATTCTCATTAAAATTGTTTTGGAAATTCAAAAAATAAGGAAACATTATATCTAGACATATGTTTAAACCATTCTAACAATAATTTTTTTTATTTAATGGTATATAAAACCCTCAAACTTTTCTAAAAAAGTCAATATGATCCCTAAATTTTTTTACACTTAATGTAATCCTTAAATTAATTTATTTTAATAATATAATTTTATATATTTTTATAGTTTATTTATTAAATATTTCAATAATTGTTTATATTTTATATTTAAATTAATTTTTTAATTTTTTAAAAATTAATAAATCTTCAAACTTTCTAAAATAATTAATTAACTTCATCTACCACATCATCGTTCATTGAGTACTGTTACAACAGTATCGTGAACTGTCACATTAATATTATAGATTGTCAATTTTGTGAACTGTCATGTCAGCGTCGTGACAACTAATGTTTGATTTTGTTGTTCAAAGGGTTTGATTAACTTTTTTTCCTAAGTTTAACGATCATAGTTTATGAAAAAAAAAAGTTAATGGACTACACTAAATATTTTTTTCTAAAAGTTTGAGGATCTCAATTACCACTAAACATATTTTTATGTTAATGACATTTTTATGTGCTATTGCTTATAACAGTATTTTTAGTTGGGTTCGATCTCAAAAGTTTGAGGGACCCGTCTCAATTAACAACTTTAATTGGGTTCGACCTAAAACAAATATATATATATATATATAATACAAATACAACTAAAATATGTTATAATTATCTTGGGATATTTTTAATTGGGTGTCACATAATGTAATTTACGTATCAATTCAGAATTGAAGGGCACCACAAGTAAAACATATATAGGTGATTGTACTATGTAGCAGACTTCAGCTTAGTTTGGATAATAAAACAATATTTATCGAAAAAAACTTAGATTTATAAGCACGTGTAACTTAGAATACATAATAAGAAGATAGGTGAGGGTTTGCACTAGAAAGAACATTGGTTGGCAATAGCAATTAGAGGGGAGCTTTTGTGTATGGCGAGGCCCAAGGATTCGGTCATGTCCAAATCCTTGTCGTTTGCTCCACCAAGCAAAGACCAATCGAACTTGTGCACCAGATTTGCTAGGAAACCCTCGTTTATTTGCATTGCAAACAGGATGCCCGGACAAATCCTCCTTCCAGAACCGAAGGGAATCAACTCAAAATGATGTCCTTTGAAATCTATGGCATTGTTCAAGAACCTGTCCGGAATAAACTCTTCTGGTTTCTCCCATGACGATGGGTCTCTTCCGATTGCCCAAACATTGATAATAACTTGAGTTCCTTCGATTATGTCATAGCCCTGGATCTTCACATCTTTTGTTGATATTATTGGAAGCAACAGTGGAACTGGAGGATGTAAACGGAGAGTCTCTTTGATCACTGCTTTTAGGTAGTGCAAGTTGTCGAGATCGTCCTCCGATATGCTCGATTTTCCAGAGGAAACTTTACGGACCTCGTTCTGAAGCAGACATATCCTGGAAAGATATCAAGTTCACCCATTATGAATACGAAGCAGAAGTTCTTATTCTTTCATTTCATTTAAAAGTGAAAAACAGAAAAATTAAGGGAAGTTGTTAGTTATTACCAAGATAAGAGCCTTGATGCTAGTTCTCTCTATAGGAAAGGCAGCTGTGTTTTCCCTCTGAACCTCCAGCAAAACATCCACAAAGTCTTTTTGATCATTTACTTTTTGTTTTGCCGATTCATGTGTTCTTCGATCACTCTATCTAGAAATTCATCTAACTCCTTCGCCAATTTATCAGCTTTAGCATTGAATCCATTAACATGGCTTACCCACGCAAGCCATGGAAGATAATCCCCGATATTCTAAGTACCCAGCAACTCTCCGAGATCGTTCAAAAGCTTCTTAAACTTGTCTTTATCTTCACTACTGTACTTTCTTCCTAAAGCCATTCTTCAGATTACGTTGTTTGTAATTGCAGGAAAGAGTTCACTTAGGTTCACCGTCAAACCCGAAGAGCAAGACTTTTGAATGTTCTCCATTGCTAGAGCCGTTTCTTCTTCTCTTATAGCTCGATAAGATTGAACCCTTTTGTTACTTAAAAGATTCAGTACGCATCTACTTTTCATTTGCCTCCAGTACTCACCGTAACGTGCGGATCCGACCTCTTTGCAGTCATAGAGAAGCTTTCGAAAGACGCTGAGTTTCGGTCTGCTTGAGAATGCGACATCATGAGTTTTCTTTATCTCACAGGCAGCATCCGCGGAGGAGACGACGAGTACGGGGCGATTGCCGAAGCGGAGCGACATGAGAGGGCCGAATTTTTGAGCTAAGACATGGAGTGAGCGATGAGGGTAGCGGCCGATGATAGGGAGTTTTGAAGGCGACGGCGGTAATATTAGCTTTCTTTTGCCAGTTTGACGAATTAAGACGACGAAGAAGACGAGTAATAGAGAGAAGAAAAGGGGACATGAGATTTCATGTTGCACTAAAAATTGCAGAAAATTCAACATTTCCCTTACCGTTCCACAAATTATTCAAGGTAGAGAAAAGAGATCATCCGATGAGATTTTGTATTCAGTGCGTACCTATTTATACAGTGATCGTAGAGTTGATTTCACGGCTTTCTATCTTATGATTTTTTTTAAAGTATAAGGGGTATATATTTTTTTATTCGAATTAAAGATCTTAAAAATTAATAATAAATTTCTTTTACCTTTAAAATTATTCGGTTAAAAATTTAGATATTAAAATATACCGAAATTGATAGTTTATGCGCTAAACGCATAATTTACCCTATATATTCTTGTTAATCGCTAAAAATAAAAATATGATAAATAATTTCTTATTTAAAAGATTTTTTATGAATCTAAAATGATTTCTAGAAGTTATAGGACTGTTTAAGATAAATTATATGTATTAATCCAAATAATAACATATTATAATAAAAACAGCATACTCAAACCTGATAATTTGAAACCATAAATTTTTAAATCAAATTAAGTTTAACTTTAAATTTTTTAAATTAAATCAAACTTAATAATATTCGAATATAATTCATCTCATTTACAACGGTACACACAAACGTAGAATTTATCATCCATTCAATTAAAAGCCATACATAGGGTTGGAAAATATCAATTTTATGACAACGTGGGTGAATAATAGCCTTCTTTTTTTTTTAGTTTTTTTAGCCCAATAATATTAGCACATACAATTATTAGTCTAATAGGACTGTTAAAAGCTATTTTAGAATTTATAACATTTATTATAATAAAAGATTTCGTCATGTGAAGTTGAGTTTTAAAAATAATAATTTTTTTATTTAAACTCGTCATGTGAAATAATGATTTCTAAAAATATATATTTTTTTTATTAAAATCTATCACATCAGGATAATAAGTTTTTATAAAAATATATTTTATTGAAACTCGTCACGTTGATATGATAAGTTCTAAAATATTATAGTAAATATAGTAGATTGTTAATTAATTTTTTAATCACCCTAGAAACCTAAATAATTACTGCATCAGCGTTTATGACCTAAATTTGCCTTCTTTTTTGACATTGAATATTGGGTAAATTATATGAATGACTATCTAATTATGGAATTTATGTCAATATGATTACCATTTTTAAAATTAAGTTAATATGACCACTTGACTATTTAGTTGATTCTAATATAGTCATTTGTTGTTAACATTTAACGGAAGTGATTATCATACAATTAACAAAATTGATTTTTTTTTTTTGCTTTCAAATTCTTAACAAACGGATCTCTGTAACTTTTGGGTCTTATGTTGCAGAGATAATTTTATAAGGATGTTGGAAGAGTGTTTTGAGATATATTGATTTTTGTATTTATGTCGGGTGCTGGGATACATATGATATCATGTATTAGTATTTTTCGTATTCTCTATGTTTATGGTGTATTATTGTTCATCTAGCTCATGAAAGATAGGTGAAACTGAACCACATTAAATCTTATCTCTTATGCATTTATTATTTTATGTTAATATAACTTTAATTATTTTTCTGTTCTTAAATTCTTAACATTAATAAATGCACTCATAAAAGCCTTAATACTAGTAATTAGAGCCATAAAGCAGGGATGGCAACAATTCCAATGGCTTTGTGTGAATTTAAGGGGTAAATCAATATTCTTTTATTATTCTCAAACTTTGGAATGCACTTATCTAGAAATTTGAGATAATTTAAGGGTATAGATTCAAATGAAATAGAGATTATCAACAACCTACAAGATATAATCGGCATGAGACTATCTAGAAAGAGGACTAACAGAAATGATAGTGTAAATAATTCAATTTGTATGTGTAGACACTCATTTTTGTCTGGAGCCTTTTTTTATATATTTAATAATATCTTATAGTTTATGAAAGATTGTTTTTCGTTTTTTTTAAAAAATCGGTTTTTGAAATATATACAAATATATAGTTTTTTGAAAACTTATATAATATATAGTTTTTAAAAACATTTTAAAAACGTATATAATATAGTTTTAAAACATTTGAAAACCTATATATACATAGTTTTTGAAACATTTTTGAAAACATATATAATATAGTTTTAAAAACATTTTTAAAAAATATATATAATATATAGTTTTAAAAATATTTTTGAAAAAATATATATTATATATTTTTGAAAATATTTTTGAAATATATTATATAGTTTTAAAAAAATATTTTGGGAAATATTTTGAAAACATTTTAAAAAATATTTAATATACAATTTAAAAAATATTTTCGAAAATATATGATTTTGAAAACACTTTTTTTAAAAATATATATATAATTTTCATTACATTTTATTTCTTTTTTCATTTATTTCTTCTTTATTTTATTTATTTATTTTTCTCTTTTTTTAGGGTCCAAAACAGTCCAAAAGAAGTCAAACCAGGCCTGACCCAGCCCAGTCAAACTAGAGTTTCGTATTTTAGCAAGGGCGTCGCATAGGAGTAGGGATGGCAATGGGTCGGGTCGGGTCGGTCGGGTTTTTGGGCCACCCGACCCGACCCGAGAAGAAAGGGTTTTTCACCCGTGACCCGACCCGACCCGACCCGACGAAATTAAGGTTTCACCCGACCCGACCCGACACGAATATATGACTTAGAAACCCGACCCGACCCGACCCGAAATAATAATAAAAAAAATTTTATTCAATGAAAACAGTGACTTAATTGAAAAAAATTATATATGGAAGGACATTATTGTAATTATCCCTAAATATATAGGATAAAATTATATATATTTTTCGGGTCGGGTCGGGTCGAATTTTTTTCACCCTAAACCCGACCCGACCCTACCCGAACAGTACATTTAAAAAAAACCCGACCTGACCCGACCCGAACCCGAAATATTTTTAAAAAAATCTGACCCGATCGGGTTGGGTCGGGTCGGAACCCATCGGATTCGGGTTGAGTTGCCATCCCTACATAGGAGGGACTCGAGGGACGCGTGAGGACCACGTGCCGGTGGCCATACACAGCAACCAGCCGAGATTTCGGGAGAGAAAATTGGGTCAGCCCGGGACAGAACCATCCCGGGATTTTAGCCAGCAACGTTCACACCCTGAGTAAATCGAGAACGGGGAGAGTGACTCCTGTAGCCATCGGAAACAACCCCCCAACGGGGGGCTATATAAGATCCGGAGCCGAACAACGAAAGACACCAAGGAAATCCAAGCAACCACAACAAATCACAGAGAGAAACCCAAGCGAAATACCAACAGTAAACACAAACAAGAAACATTCAAGCAACAAAAAGCCATCAACAACAAAAACAAGCATTCAGTAAACGTTAGAACCCAAAGGCGAAAACTTTCGAAACCGAAAGTGAAGATAAAAAAAGTTTAAAACTTTGTTTTGTGGGAGAACACCGGGGATAAAAAGGAGCTTCGTCGAGAGGTAAAAGGTCACCGGAAAACAAAATTCTCGTCGGTGGGGGTATTTTTAGGGGGTTTAGACCTCGGGTTTAAACTTATGGGGACGATAGGAATATTTTGGGGGTAATTTGGTTTTTTTCGGCCATCGGAGCGGCGGTCCGGGCGGTGGTGCGAGTCTGGGACTGTGGCCGGCCTTCAGCCGATTGATTTTCGAATGAGAGTTTTTTTGGAGAGAGAAGATTTTTTTGGTTTTGGGTAAAAAATAAATTTTTTTCGGTTTAGGGTTATTTATAGCCGAGGGACCTATGTGTAATTATCAAATAGTTAAATTATTTTCACAGACCCTCTAACTTTGAAGTGTAATTCATTTTGGTCACCTGTTTCAATTTTGCCTCCGAATTTTCAATTATTTCAATTTAATCCTTGTTTATATTTTTATATTTTGCAAATTGGTCACCTAACTTTCATTTTTCCTTTTGCAACTTTCAATTAACGTCAATTCGATCCTTACCTTTTATTTTTTTCCAATTTAATCCTTTTAATTGGAGTTTTCTTTTATTCCTTTTATTTATTATTTTTCCCCTTATTTCGATCTTAATACTAACTCTTTTTTGTTTTTTTTAATATTTATTTTTTAACTTTATTTTTGATCTTTTTTAGGACGATTTTAATTGATCAAAAGGTAAGTAATTTGGGATCAAATCTGTAAATTTTAATTTTAATTTTCGCAATTAAGATAACCGTCAAATTAAATGGTACCGAAACGGCAGTTCAAGGGTGCTAATCATTCCTTGACTATAACCAACTCCCAAATCTAACATATTTCTGGAAAAACGTAGATCAGGTAAAGATGGTGTCCGATCAATCAAATTTTTTTAAATAAAGGATCTGTGGCAGCTCTAACCCACTTATTCAAGTCGAAGCCCAATTTTGGGCCCACCCGAAAGACGACTGCGACAGCTTGGCGACTCCGCTGGGGACAGGTAAGTGAGTCAAGCCAGAATTAATTTTTAGTTGTCTTTTTTTAAAAGCGAAAATTGTAAATTTAAATTGTAATTTAACTTTTCGATTCTTATTATTTATCTTTGATTATTGTTTTCAAATAAATAGTTGTACTGACGTTTTTTTCAATGATTTCAGATTTTTGAAGAAGTTTTCATCTCTGGCTCTATACCCGAGCTTTGAACCCTTTTTAAGTAGGGGTGAAAGTGACACCTTCGTAAGAATTTATTCTCCATGCGAGCCTAGCAAGTAACCTTCGGGATTCATATACCTTATATCTTCGTGTGAATTTATTCTTCGTATGGGCATAAGGGAATGTATCCTCTCGGGTTAATTTAGTCACATAAGCTTGTAATGGGCTTAGGACTAAAGGTCTGACAAGCCAAGGGGTACCCGGCAAGGAGAACTCGGATACCTTCTTAGAAACCTAAACTGAGAGACTACAGGGAATTAGTCCACTCTGAAACTCCATTTCAAAACCTAGGATGCTTGAATTATCTATTTTACTTCTGTTCAAAGCATGCGAACTACAAAATATGCGATTAAGATTGTTCAAAATTATCATGCAGGATAGAAAGCATATATGGGTAAGAATTAAAGCATGTTGGGTAGATATCATGTGAGGTAGAACTTTTTATTTGTCATTATTGTTTTGATTATTATCCTTATCTCACTAACTTTTTTTGTTTCCTTTCATTTTTTTCCTTTCTTTATTTTATTTCATTTTTTATCATTACATCATTCAAAATAGGTGTTGATCCATAAAAATGTGTTCATTAAATGTAAATAGTTTGCATTTAATGGATAAAGGGGTTGTAATATGAGAGATGAGAAAACGCAGAGGTCCGACTATGGTCAGAAAAGACTCAAAAAGAAAAAGAGGACAATCTGCAAGGTAACTATGTGTCACATTTAATAAAGAAGACACTGTGCTCACAATCAAGTACATCAAAAGTTAACTTTTCAAAAATGGGTTGGCAAAGGTTGTAGGGGCAAGATGAAGGTTACTGATCTGGAGTGTCATTTCAAAGACAAGATGACAAAGTGATAGTTGATATTGGAGGACATTGTTAACGAATTCAAGAAATAAGCCAATGAACTTCGGATAGCTCCTATCGATGGAGGGCTCCAATGGCGTTTCCGTTAGGGAACAGGTTCATTAAAGGATGAAAGCAAGAGATACAGTTGTTTGAAACTTCTAGGAACAAGTACAAAATGAAGCTCCCCATTTGCATGGTTTAGCAAGAGAAGCTGGAGTGGTTCGACAAGGCATTCAACCAGTGACAGATGAAGGAAGAAGACTTGTCAACCTGTCAGAAGTTGTTCGGGGTCTAGAAGACTTAGTCAGAATACACCTTTAAGATGTTTTTGTCTCTTAAGAAATAATACTTTTGTCCCCAATAAAGATTATTTATAATAACAGACGTGTTTTTTATCAATGTCTCGAACATATCATGCATCATGCATTCAAAAATATTTTGCATTTTGTTCATTTCTTTACATTCGCATTAACTAACAGAAAATGTCTCAACGAAAAAGGGAACATACACTGAACATACCACCCCAAGCATTGGACACACCTCATCCTCTTAACACCTTCTTAAAGAAGAAGAAGATGGAAGCCAAAATTGCTCAACTCAAAGAGAACATGCTGAGGTTGCAAAGGGAGTTAGAAGAAAAGATAAGCCATAATAATCAAAGTACTCTGGATACGATCACTAAGAGCCAAGAGTCCTTGGTCGATCAAATTGTTGCCAAGTTAGATGGCTTACATCAGGCAAGTGCGCATGGGGCAGGTTCATCGAAAGGGGTAACTATGCCACCTACCCCACAGGGGTAACAATTATGTGACACTTCGGTGCAAATTGCGAGTTGTGGTGACAACATTAGTGCACAACCTCAATGTACTCACATACCTTGAGTTCTTAGCAATATACGTTGGGCTAACTAAACAAATGAATATAAATTAAACAAATTGATATTGAATGAAAAGTGCATAAGATATGTAGTTCATATGAAATATAAGCAAAAGTAGCATGAGTATAAAGTTATCAATGTTAATAAAATATGTTATAAATTATATAACTTGTAGTGTTTTGTACCTAATATTTTATTTTACAAAATTTCCATAATTGTTTTATTGTTTTATATTGCTCATAATGCCTCACTAAGTCATAGACTTAGCGTGTGAGTGTTTTCAAACGTAGGTTCAAAGTATGAGAGGAGTAAGCCGAGTAAGCAAGGGACATGACAACATATTGCTGAAGATTATCAGATCATAAAATTTTTGGAATTTTATGTGATTGTGTTCTGGGAATGTTGTTGGCATGTAATGTAAATGTAAAGTCTATATACTCTGATATGTATTTTAACTATGATTAATTAAGTTTTGTTTTCATTGTTAAGTTTAAACCATTTTTTTAAAGAGTCAAAGTGTTTTAAAAGTCAATGTGACACCTTAGATTCGTATCTGGGTCGAATATGGGTTGGGGTGTTACACTTCTTACCATCTTAATATATTTATTAAGTTGGTTTTCAACTTCATGTTTATAGAAAATAAATTTTTTCTATAACTTTATTTTTTCTCTTTTAGTAAATACACATGGCAATATTTTTGCTATCATCAATGGAGGTAATAAAGCATTTATTCTACCTCGTCAGTGCCATTATTATGAAGTTTAAGAACTTGGTCACTAATAATTCATTAGTACCAACATCTTTCGTTTCGTATCTATGGTTCAATTGTACACCTTATAATGTGTATCCAATAATACATTTAATATGTATTTCTAACATAGGAAGTTATAATACTTCCAAGATCCGTTAACAACATTTACCTCATCCTCTCTAATAATAGAAGGATCATCTCACATTTGTTCAACATCACCATGACCAAATAAAATAACATCTTATGTTATCACATCTTGAAATTCTATTAATAGAATTTTATAAGTTTCTCATCGTGGCTCACGACCACCGACAATCATTATTTCGTTTAACATATGAAACTAGAATTAATAATAATTACAACAATAAACCAAAGTTAAATTTTGATTTATTATATCAACGTAATTTAGTCATGAACTAAAATTCTGAAACAAATCAGTAACATAATTGTTACTTTCCAACGATTTCTATAGAAATCAAATAATTCTGTTACAAGACAGAATTCAAATCCCAATTAATTTCAAATATGAAATCAAAGATTCTAATAAACAAAAAATTAATTCTTGTTTATTTTCGATTCTGAAACAAAATCAGTAACCAGAATTACTTTAACGACAATTTTTGTTATACATATTTGTCCACCTTGAGATTTTAGCAAACTCGTTAAGACGACAAGATAAATCCTGTAACAAATTTATTTGATATCTCATTTTTTACGATATCTAAACCGTTTCAGATTAAAGAAAAGTAGAAGGAGTTCCGAATCATTTCAGATTAAAGGGAAATATTCAGATTTCACCTACTTGATTGACTTCATTGCTGTCAACCAAAACTTGAATTCATGATCATCATTATTAACTTCACCGTTGTTAATTAAAACCTAAACCATCAAGATTCAAGGTGTGCCTCCACAAGGTGCGCAACCACTAAGATCTTGCAAAGATTTTGGAATCCAATTCTTTGAATCCCTACACAGAATTTAATGAAGTCGTATATCGCATTAAAATTAATTTCAAAAATATATTCCTCAAAGAATTTGAAATCATAAATTCAAAATTTGAAGGAGACTTATCTTTAGTGTAAAATCCTCTTGATTCCCAATATTTGTTTTGTCAAATTTTTGACACTTCCTTTGTCACAACAAGGATTAAACTCACGAATTCTATATCATCTCGGAAAAAAAAAAGAAAATCAAATATGTCTTAAAATTGTTAGAAAAAGCGCATCATTAATATGAAAATGATATAGAAAAATAATAATGAATAAATAAAAATATAAAACTAAGGGAATGAAGGGATAAGAGATAGAACGAGTTTAGTCTTATCTTGAGATTGTTATCCGAAATAACAATTTGAGACAAAATCAATCATGAGAAAATAAACAAAAAAGGTTAAACTTCTTAGAAGATAAGATAAAAATAAATGGAAATAAAATAATCCTTTTATTTTGATTTATCGATCGAAATCAGTTGAGGCTTGTCGTTACACAATTTCCTTAAGATAGATTTTCGGCCACTCCTTTGGTGCTCGAGTTCATTGGTCATATGCCTCCCAGGATACAACAACTGATGATCAGCTACAATAGCACATTTGCACAGATCACGAACGATCATTGCCTTCGACTATCACCAGAAAACTAAGGAAGAGAAAACTTTTTCAAGATAAGAGAAGTTCTTGAAAACTGAGTTGTGAGATATGTTAAGATGTGAAAAATCTAACATGTTTGCTCACTATTTATAAGGGATTTTCAAGAGAGTTTTAATCCAACTAAATAAAAGATTTGGTCATTGATTTCAAAAAACATAAAATATGATCACTTTCATTTTTTTTAATTAAGATGTGGTCACCTCGAGTTAACATCGATTAATATTTTAATATAATCACACATTTAGTCCTACTTCTAATAAATTAAAATAATTTTAATCATTCAATCGAATGATGCCACAAGTCATTCCACGTGTCACCATTCGGTTGGCAGACTAACTTTATTTTAATTTAATATATTTATTTTCGTCGATCAAAGAGTGACACATGTCACCCTCTGGTTGAAAGAAAACAAAGGAAAACAAATTGGGGGAAAATTCAAACTTTGGTCACTTAAGAAACTAAACATGTATCCAATTATTAAGCCAAGACCATTGCTTTGTCTAAAGTAGACAACATAATGTATATATTTTGTATCTTAGTGTATAAACACTTAAATTCATATTCTTTATATATATATATATATATATATATATATATATTAACTTAAAAAATGTTTTTTATATTAAATTATTAAATATATTTTATTATTAATTTAATTTAAAATATATGTCTTTATTTTTATTTAAAAATATATATTTTATGTTAAAAGTTGTTTAAAAATATGACTAAATTGAGAAAACATGTAAATAACATGAATTAAATGTGTGATTATACCAACCATACGTCACATATTTTGTTAATCGTTAATAACAATTAACCCATGATGACCATATCTTAATTAAATAAAAACGAAAGTCACTATATCTTTATTAAATAAAAATAAAAATGATTATATCTTATGTTTTTTTTAAATTTAATAATCAAAAGTAGACCAAAATAAAAATAGTTTGATGAACAATGATGTCGGCCTAAGCAAGAAACTAGTTTGGGAGCGAATGCCGAGTACCCTTCATTGTTGGGTGAATAACCTTCAAAACGACACTTCATGGCCTGTGGGGGTGGGGACCCTCCCCCCGCTTATGCAAAACGCATCGCCCCTTTTGTATATGTCTCAACAACAATTGACGCATCACCATCTTGTTGGCATCTCGGACATACAGTAATAATTCCAGACATGTTCTCTCTGCCCAAAAATTATTTTATGAATCGTTCCTATTAATGAAGTTTATTTTCGTTTCATCCAAAGATAAAATTCTTTGGATTAATTGCAATTTAGGCCCAATTTTGTAAAGACAGGTTAAACCCACTTAGTTAAGGGTCCATATATTATACGGGCTTAGAATAATATTAGGGTAAACTACCTATTTAATCACTATCTATTACTCCGTTCTGTTTGATCACCTAATTATTAACACTTAAAAACCCTGGAAACTGTTGGACATGTGGAAAACCCTAATTCAGGCTGGTACTATTTAGGCCCCTTTCTCTTTGAAAGTGCTTTGTCTATCTTAAAAGAGAGAAGAAGAAGAAGAAGAGAGAAATGGGAAGTGATAGTGAAGCAGAGAAGTTGCAGCGGAAGGAGAAGGAGAGGAAGATGATGTTAGCTATTGCTCCCATTGCAAAGCCACTTGCTGGCAAAAAGCTCTGCAAGAAAACCCTCAAGCTCGTCCGCAAAGGTATAATCATTGTTGGGGATTTCGATTTTTTAATGGTGCAAGGTTTTGGAAAAAAAAGAATCTAAACCTCTAATGTCCCAATAAGCTTTTATCTTGAAACTTTCTTTCACTTGAAGCAAGAATCTATTCAGTGTAAATCAAAAAGATAAGTTCTTACTTACGTATTTTAAACAGATAATGACTTACTTGAGAAAAAATGGAATGAGATATAGCTCTTTTGGTTATTTTAGCCATGAACAGAGAAACCCAAAGCTGTAATAGTGGAATTTTTATAATTAATAAGATGGATTTTTGGTGGTGTGTGAATATTTAAAGAATGTATTGCTTTTTATTGATGTAGCTGCTGAGAACAAGTGTTTGAAGAGAGGAGTAAAATAAGAACGCGGCGGCGAGGCGGCGTAGGACGGTCGGTTTCTGGCCGTGTTCTTATTTTTTGAAGAACACTTGAGAGTGTTTTCAGAGATGGGAGGAGAGCTTTTGGCGTGGGAAGAGAGAAATGAAGGTTTTGTAAAAATTTTGGTTTAAATACTGAGCCCATGGATCCGAGCGGTGACCCGCGTGTCGACCCAGACCCGAGTAAGGTCCGCGTGTTTTCTAATAAAGGTGGTTAAATCTCACTTTTAGTCCCTCAATGTTATAAAAGGCTCAGTTCGACTGTAAGTCTGTTTTAGTTCAGCCTATGACTTTTGTTTTCTTTTAATTCGAGCATCTAACTCGCGTTTAAATTCAATTTAATCCCTCCGTATTAATATATATATATATATATATATATATTTGCTTGTATTATTACCCATTATTTTATTATTATTTTTTATTTATTACGTATGTGTATACATATATATATATATTATTCTATCTTATTATTTATTTATTTAATTTTATTACCTATTATTTTATTATACATTTATTACATACGTATATATATTTTATTCTACTTTCCACTCATTTATATTTATATATACATATATGTTTTTCCTCCCTATTTCCTTTTTCCCTCTAATATTTAATTATTTATTATTATTGTTACTATCAAATATACATATACTTTTATTTATTTTTTTTGTCTTACCTAGTACGTGTCACTATTTTATATTTTCTTTGTCTTAACATTTATATAGATATATGCATACTTTACCTTTAGTGTGTTTTCATGTTTCTACCCTTAGCACCTCATTATTATGTATGTTTACTATTATCCTTTTTTCTTTTCTCCATTTTTCTTTATTTGTATTTCCTCTTGTATTCGGTTAATTAATCTAACATTTTTTTAAGTGTACTTCTTCAAATAATCAAAGGTAAGTAATTTAGGATCAAATTTTACCTTTTAATTTAAACTTATATTTTTCTTAATTAAAGACAATTGAAAATTACGTAGTACCGAAAGGGCAGTTTAAGGGTGCCAACCCTTCCTTGACTGTAACCGACTCCCGAATCCGACACATATTTGGTAAGGCGCAGATCAGGTAAGAAATAAGGTATCCGGTTAACCTATTTATTTTTAAATAAATAATCGGTGGCGACTCCAACCCACTCATTTCAAGTCGAAACCCCATTTCGGGGACCAACCGAAAGACGGTTGCGACACTTTGTATATGTTTTTCCTGTTGTCCATTTTCAAACATGTTTTAGTCTGATTAATGCTTTTATTATTTACTTGGATAGATGTAAGAATAAGTTTCATGGTTTGACAAATGGTGCTGCCTTAGTATTCATGTGCAACACCTTTGTCCAACAAATATTTTTACTTAAATATGAGTATGCTGCTCCGAATATATGATGTGCGACACTCTCCGCCTAGTTCGGATAAAATAGATTATGACATAACCGAGTATGAGTAACTCATTATCTCTTTGAATGTTGATGTTCAAATTTATAAATTGCTGAGTTTCGGTTCAAAAGGGTGCTGATTTCAGCATTTATGCTACATCGAAAGAGGCTGAGCGATCACTAAGGAAATAGGAATACGGAGTTGGGGGAAGCCATAGAAATTTAAAAATTTTACTTGATCTAAATACTTTAATCACTTATTGTTCTAAGCTTGTTTGATGAAGTTTCTATTTTCTAAACAAGAACTTGATTTCAAATACTCGTTCCATGGATCAAGTAAACTATAACCTTGATTTTCTCTTTGATTGTGCTTGTAAATTATGTCCTTTATGTCATCTTCAGTATGATAAGGAAACTGCAATGAATGGACACACACACACGAATACTGCTTGTTTTGGCAGCATGACTGCTGCCAATTGATGAATAGAAGAACATTCATATCTCGATTCAATCAAAATTTCGAATTTAGGAGAAGTAGTTTAACTCCGATGGTTAATTGCAGAAGCCGTTCGGTCTGTTTTTACTTGATGCAGGTTATGTGTTATAGCCGGAAACATATCTCCTATCGATGTCATAACTGTTCCAATCCTATGTGAAGATTCTGATATTCCCTATATTTATGGTCCTTCAAAAGAAGTAAGCTTCGGACCTCCTCTGTTTTTTCCGTCTAATTTTGGTGGCATGGCATGCTTCTAAGTTGTTATACTGCTTGATTATCAGAATCCATACACCCTAATTTCCTACTTATTTGTTTTCTAACTTCAATGTTATTTATCGCACACCTTTATCATAACATGGCGTAGTCATCCTAGTTTTGCATTTCATTTTATTTCTTTATTTATTAGAGATGCATATTATATTTTGCAAACACAATGGTATAGCCATGTTCGATTTTCTCCAAGTTCAGAGAAGACTCTTGGTTGTAGTCTGTTTCGACATCCAATTCGGTCTGTACATCCTGGAATTCCAATGTTAAATATACTCAAATATACCAGCTATATGCACTCTTCGTGTACCCTGTTTGATTAGCCTCTTCTGGCATTTCAGGATCTTGCAACCGCAGGAGCGACCAAGAGACCAACATGCGTGTTTAGGTGCTAACCAAGCCGACCAAAGGTGAACTAGACCCTGCGGAACAAGAAAAGATGAAGTCCGAGTATAGCCAGATAGTCACGGATATACCAGAGCTTACATCCTCCCTTGTTTAGTAAACCCAAAACAAAAATGTTGCACTTGCGATACACTAGTTTTGTTGTTGAGATTACATCGTCTTCTTTAACTACTGTTGCTAAGTACAAATTCTGTGTTATGCGTAGATAAGATATCATGAACATGACATACAAGAATAGCAACAGATATATAACAATAGTTCAGAAGTTCAATTTATTTTCTCTATATGTACATTTTGCCATGCCAAACGACCAGAAGTGTGTTAACTCTCTAGAGTCCAGACAACAAGGAATAATAAGTCCTCTTTTAAGTTGAAAATGGAAGTGATGGTATTACTTTTGGATGTCAGGCTCCTAAACAAGATTACTCCTAAACCACCTATTGCTAGGCTAAGGATCAGTGGAGCGCCGATGGTCTCAACACTGATCATTTTGTTCGATCTATCCACTCTTCTTGGCGACATCTTTCTCCTCGGTATTCATGTAGCAAATTGCTCAGATTGTCCAACTGATGCATAATCTGGCGTTGCGCTCTCGCGATGACTAGGACCTGCATAATCATCGATGGTACCGTAAAAACCAATAATATGAAACAGTAACTTGGTATATCTTATGCTAGTAAAAGGTCAGACTTTTACGAAAAACAAAACGAAAGGTTAAGTGTGACATGAGCTTGTATGTACCTCTTCCATGAGTGGGATTCTCTAGCCAGCTGGGAAGAGATGAAGAATGAGGCAACAATGAACCAAGTGAACCATTACCCAAGCCGGACACAAAAAGAGAAGTCGGTAAAGAACCATTGCAGGCTTCGGCCTGCACAGCTAAATTTGCTGGCTGGCTGAATACTTCTTGTAGAGACTTTGGAATTTAGTTCTTCGATACTCGACGTGAACTTATCCATCCTTTCATTCAGAGTTGAAATTTGCTCCGAGAGTTGTGTAACGACTCCCTAAAACACAGGTTCGATAATGACACCACATTTCGATGCCATTCAAGATTAAGGGAATCATTTTAAGCAAACCAAACAAAAAATCAAACATTATTACCGCTATATATATATGTGTGTGTGTGTGTGTTTGTTTGTTGATTGAGAGGTTTTGGGTTTGTAAGTATATTTTGGACTCTAACTTTTATAAAGAATCTCATAAGATTTCTTTTCTTGAAGAGGAAGATAAGAGGAGGTTGCCAGGCTTTGTAACTTCAAAATTTTCCAACCAGAAAGATAAAATATTTTTGACAATGGATAAAAAAACCACATACTCACCGGATCTGCTGGAGAAGGTGACTCTGGTGCCTTCCATCAAACCTTCTACTGTTAATGGCGAGTTTTGTCAGCTTTGACAAATTCTTGTCCCTTTGGTTCGAGTACGAGTGTGAGATACTGATGCACCAATAAATGAATTTCACAGGTGATTTTTATTGCGATCAGGATAGGTGCTTTCGTAAATAAAATAGCAACAAATTATATGATCTTAAGCAGAAGATGAGGAAAACTGACACGGTTTCCCTATTGACCAGTAATTTTAAGACATGGGAAAAATGTAGCTTGAAAAAAAAAATTACCGGCTGAGATACTTCAAGGATAGGTGCTTTCGTAAATAAAATAGCAACAAATTATATTGATCTTTAAGCAGAAGATGAGGAAAACTGACACGGTTTCCCTATTGACCAGTAAATTTTAAGACATGGGAAAAATGTAGCTTGAAAGAAAAATTACCGGCTGAGATACTTCATTCTCCGATCAGCAGAGGCCCGAGAAAGGGCTTCTTTAGGACTTGAAACTGAATCATCATCAATGCTAAGTTTCGTTTTCAAATCATCTGGCAATGCCTGCGTATATTTCTCGAGTCAGCAGGATTACAAAACTCAAAAATCGACAATCAACTTGAAGAATCATACCATAACATCATTTACAAGCTTCTCCAACTGGATTTGTTCAATATAAGTACGAGGAACATATGAACCTTCCAAGCCCAGCTGCTCAGCAACATATTTAACATACAAACGATCTCGACCTTGTACCTTGTAAAAAACATAAACATTACACGTTGTGCAACAAATATTTAACAGTCCTCAGAAACAACCCAATCAACACTTTATATTGCAAGGCAGTGACAAAGTTAATTCACCATACTTCATCGAGTTATTCAGCTGAAAACTGAAAGGGTAGTGGCGGGCTCCGTCCTGTTATAGATCAGTAGTGAGTTGGGGACAAGGGATTTTGAGGGAGAAGAATTGTCCCTTTTAAAACTATAGCTACTTGTTCGATATTTTGTTGACTTGTTGCCTACGAAGAAGTAGTCCAGTTCCTGTTGGTTCTCTTTACTGCAGTGTTTTCTTCATTTACCAAACAAAGAAAAGCAATTGCACATTGCCATAAACCAAATACATAATACGACTCAGGGACAAGAATGTCATAATTAAAGACCAAACACATGTTTCAGAAAGAAAAGAGGCAAAAGATGACACGAACCGGATAAATAAAACATGACAAATGATACACATGTATTAAGGATGTGATACCTGAACGTATTTGCGATTGAGTTGCTCCAACCAATCAATCTTCACGGTCACCTTATCACCAGAAAAGACATGGCTACTTCTTTTCAGGATGGTCGCGATTGTATACCCCAAAGCCATTAGTCCTCCAAGAAGGCGTACACTAACTTCGAAAGTTATTCTCGGTGAGAACCATGAAAGTTGGTTAGAAGCCTTAAAATTTACCACCTTTCGGTCAATCTTAAAGAATATTAAGCAGAATCCTAAAAATCAGAGTTAAAAGGCAAATAAAACACCCGAATGGCACTTTCGTCTTAGGTAAGGATTTTGAGAGAGAGTCCAAAAAAAAATGATTCAAACATCTCATTACCGATATAAAGAAGAAAGCCTTTATAGACTATGCAAATGCCACTAAATCTGTTAAGATTTTTAAAATGCTTAAAATTAAAATCCAACCTCGAACATGAGATTGTATTTGCCATCCCTGTTCCTCATCCTCAGATATGACTGGCATGCTTCAGGATCTTCACCCGGGGGTAGAAGAAAAATGTCGTATGTTTCCTCTACACTTTCTTTGTATTCCTCAGATATGACTTCCTTAATTTGATCCACTGTCACTGACCTTGTTGACTAAAATGATAGAAAACACCCGGTGGTAAGGTTGAGGGAAGAAATAGTACTACAATAAGAAATATACAACCATGTACTTTGAGATAGAAATATCGGAGTTAGAGCTTGACCTTCAGAATATAAGTAGGATTCTGAAATCCAGTGAATGGATTAAACTTGTTGATGATTTTAACATGTGCTGTTTCGAGATCTGGCTCGATAAAAGCCTTATACATAGGATATACCTGCGTGAAAGAAAGTACATGATAACTACTATAACTACTCTTTGTTTTAGGGAGCATTTGATGAAAGCATTCAAGGCTATAACTATGCATGATTTCGGAGAACAGCTAAACCAGACAACTATAAAGTAAATTAGGTAAGATAAAGAAACCGTTTCAGAGATTTGATGGATAATTTCTTCAGGCTCTTGGCCAACACGTTGGATATCTCGTAAAACTCGCTTGACAAGGTCAAAGTGAACTCCCCCGTGACAGATACACGGAGATCTAGATAAGGCCGTAATTTCTCACTTAAGGCATAGATTCCTTCAATAATCACAATGCGGGAGCTAGGCACTTCAAGTGTCCTGTAATCGTAATGAATAAAACTAGATCAAGAACATGCACATTACTCATTTCCAACTGTAAACACCTTCCTTTATTTTTCTCATTTTTTTTCTTCCTAGTAGGTAGAGAAAAGAAATTAAGAGAGACATGCAACCTGTATCCTATGCGAGAGCTAGACTTGAAGTCATATATCGGAACTTGAACAGGTTTCCCAGCTTTTAAACCATGTACATTTTCAAGCAGTGTGTTGTAATCGTCAGTCGTGGGTCTGTTTCATGATACTACAGTAATGAGATCTTTGCCATGCATCCTCCTCCAGTCATTGCAATACAAAAATCTTTCTAGTAATGAAAATGGATCCCACACATTGGCGCAATGTGTGCCGCATGGTAAAGCATTAGTATTAGATATACCAAACACTCAAGTTATCTATGGTACCAGTTTCAAATGTTGACCAAAAGATCTAAAAGCTAAAGAACTGCAATTAGTATGCAGAATAAATAATAAGAATTCAGTTCCACCTGATCAAAGGCCTACATTAAGAGATGTCAAGCAACCAAATATAGTTACTGCTCAAGACGTATATTTTGGTTATCTTTAGGTCTCCTCTAGGTTTTACTTTCTAAAGATGGTCCATTTCTTATTTGGATGCACTAACCTCAACGAAAACTTTGCCTTCTGCATTCCAACTACCCAATATTTAGGACAAAATATATCACTGCATTGGAACAAATTCTATGAGTTATGTTTTACGAAGCTATAGTAACTAAATCATGAGAAATCCCATTAACTATCATTATTTGTTTTGCTTAAAGAGGTTCCAAATCAAACTATAGAACACTGATAGCTAAAAAAAGGAGCTTAAGAGCACTTATAATGCTGCATTTCATGTTCCATTTTACATAACTAGATTGACTATCTCCTTTCAATTGTGCATCCTAAATTTTATTTCAATATGAAACACAACAGTATTAGTAGATAAAAAAAACTCCTAATATAAAAGCTCCCAAAAGCTTATTGTCCTGCAAATCATCCAATGTCAGAATGCAATATCGGGTGGCAACCATTTTTATCATATATAGAAACAAAACACCATAATTAAGATGGGATGGCCTTACATAAAAGTGTTTCTAAAATGTGAAGAATTTTAGATTTTACCATCAAAGTTCCCATCAATAATTCGGCTAGCATCATTGTAGTTGTCCATGGTTATGACGGCTATGCTAGGCATAAAGTTGAGCACCTTCTCTGTGAAGACAGTCTTTCCAGCTCCAGACGGCCCAGCTACTCCAACTAAAATCAATCCATCATTCTTTTGAGCCAATAATTGGCATGCACGAATTACGATGAAGAAACCTTTCTCAAAGGACAGTTTATCTTCGATTGGAACAATCTCATAGCGATCACAGTCTTTTCTTTTAGTCAACTGCACCTGGTCTCGCAGAAGACCAGAACGCCGTCGAGGTGATTCGGCAACAGAAGTGGTATCATGAGCCATTAAAAGATTATAGTAAACTTCTTCTTTATGCAGCTACATTGAAAGATGCAACTGTCAGATATACATTTTCACAGCAATGAGGATGACATGGGATAAAATCATAAAATCATGGAGTTTTTTGAGGTGGGATCATGAAATTTTACACACAAAGGGTGAAAAATCCAGAACTCCTGAAATTTAAATATAAGATAAACATGTTGCCGAAAATTCAACAACTTTTAGGAAATATAAAGTGGTAGAAATCTAGGAGGACTAGGGAAAATACGAAAAAGACACAAGTTTGGAATATGAACAAACTGAAACGCACATGAACCAGTTATAAAATAGTGAAACCAAGGATCTTAACCAATAATACACGCCCCATATTATACAGGAATCAGCAGCTCATGTAATGGTAACATTTAAACCAGCAAAGATAAACTGAACCGTCATATTCCTTTCAAAATTCTCACACTCATAATGCATTAAAGTCTTTTTTTCTGACCAGAAAAATGTTTACCCCTTCACCAGATTTAAGACCACTAGATCCTCTTTCTTTTATGGTCTTCCATGTCCCCTCTATATCTATATAATATATTCACACAGCCTACAAACTGAAAAAAATAGGACTCAAGATTGCAGTAAAATTTAAGCGATAAATTGATGAACCACCAAACATGATAAGTTAACCGAAAGTTTTAGGCAGTTTAGGGCACTTCTTTAAGCACCACGAATCATTAATTTGTTTAAGTAATAAGCAATTATCCCAAGAAAAAGCAACTAAAAATATGATCGAAGAAGCATGGTGTTCATTCCCTTTTTGGTGCTCTTGATTGAGCTAACACAACAAACCAGTCCAAATTAAAATCTCAAAAAGACAATAAACCATCCATAAAAAAAACTTGAACTTTCAAGCTCCTATGGATTAAATCCATGAAATTTAACAGCAAACAACAAAATAAACATCAATCCAAAATACCCAAAATCCAAAACAACAAACATTAAGCAAAAGATCAACTTTAAACCAATTCCCAAGAATCACAGTTTAAAGATCATACCTTTATCTCAGTCTTTAGTGTTAAGGACTTTGCAGTCAAGCTTTAAAGACCAGGAAAAAGGATGGACTTCAAGTTACTGGGATTTTTATGCAAAAGGCGAAGAAGCGCTTAAGATTCTTGTGATTGCTAAGCAGACACAGATATATAACAGCAGATGAGTTGGTTGGATGTTATTTGCAATAAACTAAAGGAAGAAAGGAAGGCTGCTTGCTTAGCCACCTTCTAGATTTCAGACAAACATGATATGGATTTGGGAGTTGGGACAATCTCGGAATAGGTTGGTTTAACTATAATTAATTCTTATTGGGCACATAATCATAAATAATTAAATTCAAGGAAAATGACATATTCGTAGGGTTATCTATTCACATGGTAAGCTTGACACGTATGTATCGAATTTTAATGGAAGGGGGTAAATTACATCATTTCTTATTTAACTTTACTTTTTATTTTATTTTCTCCTAATTAACTCATTATACTTTTAAACTTTTAATTTATCCAATAAATTTTTGAATTATTTTTATTTTGACCACTCTGAATTATTTTATTATTATTATATGATATTTTTTATTACTAAATATAAAAATAATTTAAAATAAATAATAAAATAACATTTTTATTATTAAACTTAAAAACATTTAAAATAATCAATATCCATCGTCAATCACTGTCGGCCTTCAAAATCGACAGTCGTTCGTTCTAAAATATTATGGGTCGTTTCGTCTCGACTGCATGAGTCCGGATCTGGTGATTGTTTCACCAAAAATGCCACAAAACCCGTGAATCTCAACTATAACACTTCGATTTCTTTACTTTCAATCTCCTATTTGAGATCTTCAGAGATATTTGTTGAACTATGTTTTATAATATTTTGATATAACAAATTAAGGTAAATATTTTTGGACCTAAATTGAATATTATTTAAAGTTTTCAAAAATAATTCAAAGTGCAACAAACTATAATTTGAGCAAAAACAAGTTTTTCACGTACAAAGTACTAATATTGTTCTTACAGTATCAATACTATATGAATAATACCGAAACTGTTCATGTGGTATCGATACCATATGTAAGAAAAATATTAATACTCTATAGGTAGTATCGATACTACCAGTTTGCTCAAATTCCAGAATGCAAAATAGGCACTGATACCCAAAGAAGTATCGATACCATGGTCACAGTATCGATACCGTCAGGCTCAATGGCTAGTATCGGCTAGTTTTATTTAAATATATTAAAGGAAGTACCGATACTCCATATCCTGGGCTATTTATTTTTACAGAGAAAACATCCCTAAACGATTAGAAATCATCCCCAACGGCTAGCAACGGCCACAACCTTATTCTAACATATAAATACAAGTTCAAGACACTTGAAGAATGGTTAGAACACTTATCCAATAAATCAAACACAATAGAAGAGTTTTTCATTCCAATTTTAATTTCTCTTGTAAATATTTTTGTTCTTGTGAGTTTTAATTTGTAAACACCCTACCTCGTAGAGATTTTATTGTTTACTTCTTTTATCCTTTTGAAAGGGGTTTTGGTTCTATATTAACCATTGAAAATATAGAGAGTTTGTAAAAGTTATCTTTTTGTCCTTGAAAAAAAATAAATTAGTGGATTTGTTGGAAAATTTTATGTGAGGAACTTTGGTAGTGGATGTAGACTTTGGTTGAGAAAGTCGAACCACTATAAATCGATGTGCACTAATTTTCTATCTCTTTTTACTCCTTACTCTCTAAAATTATCAAATAGCCAATTCACCCCCTCTTGACAATATTTTCGGTTGTCAATTTGAGCTTTATAAGTCCCAACAATATTTCGATAAATAGAGGTCAGATTTGAACTCAAGGATCGAGGAGAAGCGACCCATGAAATATGAGACCGAATGATCATCATCTACAGTGGTCGATGACGATCAACGTTTCAATATATTTTTTTATCAGATTTGGAGCATGTTCCAACAAAATAGAGATCAAATTCGATCTTAAGGGGTCGAGATGAAGTGACTAATAAAATATGGGATCGAAGGGTCACCATCTATAATTGTTGACGGTGGCTTTTAATGTCGACGAATAGTGGACGACCACATTTTTTATTTAATATTTTAAATTATTTTTATATTAAATAATAAAAAATCATGTTGTATTAAAATAATAATAAAATAATATAGAATGATTAAAATAAGAACCATTCGAAAGTTTAGTGAATAAATTAGAAAAACAAAAATACAATTAGGAATGTAAAACCAGGTAATCATTTAGGTTTCAGTCGGATCCTGTCAGGTCGGATAAAATATGATACAAGTCAAGTCAGGTCAATTTGGTACTTCAACTCGGATCAAGTTCGGTCCAAATCAAATCAGGACGGGTCATTTTCAGGCTGATTTGACATCATGTTCAGTTCAGGTTTAGGTATGGTTACTTTCAGTTCAGATTGATGTCAGTTCAGGTCCGAAGCAATTAAAGACTAGGTTAATTCAAGTTCGGATGGACTTCAGGCGAATCTCGTTCATATCGGGTCACATCATTGGTAGATAAAATTCAGGTCAGATATTTATCAGATACAAATCGGGTTCAGATCAAGTCAATTTTATTTTTGGATTAATTATTTTTTTTCTTTCGCGAATGTTGAATTGCATTTTGTAATTATATATGATTTAGAGTAAATTACTAAGAATATAAATAACCATGGATCAATTTTATGAAAAATATAAAATTAATGACTAAATTGAACAAATATGAAATTGCAAATAAAAATTTAAATAAATTTAAAATGTGACATTGAAATTAATATAGAAAATGATTAAATTATACTCATTTAAAAAGTTATGGGCTAATTACAAAAATATAAATAAGAAATAAGAATGGACCAAATTCAGATGCAACTATAGATTTAATGACTAAATTGAATAAATATGAAAATAAATGAATTAAAATTTAAATAAAGTAAAGAACACAAAAAGATGAAATCAAAATAATTATAAAATGTGAAGCAAATATGAAAAATAGATTAAATTACATTCATTTCAAAAGTAAAAAAAAAAATATCAATTATAATATATTAATAGATATATATATAAAGTATATATTAATATAATATATATAAACTATATAATTTGTATTTATAATTTTATATATGTATATAAACCATGCAATATATATATATATATATATATATATATTAATAAAACATATATATATATATATATATATATATTGCACAGCTTATATAATTTATATAATTATACTAATAAACTATATAATTCATTAGTATATATAAACTATATGGTATATATAAATTATATATTATATAGTTCATTATTATATATAAATTATATAGTACATATAAATTATATAGTTCATTAGTTTATATAAACTATATAGTATATAGTTCATTAGTATATATAAATTATATAGTATACACTAAAAATTTGTTATTAATACATATGTATTGAACTTGAAAAATATTTCTTAATCCACCACTACATATATTATACACTAATTAATTATACATAAATACACACATACATACATACATTATACATTAATAAATTATACACACATTATACTTATATATCAATTCATACAATATACATTATATATTATTAATTATGCATACATACATTATGCATACGTACATTATGCATTAATAAGTTATACATACATTATACACGTGTTAACTAACATTTTTTTAACAGTCGTGACGGATCAAAAATTTAAAAAAGTAATATTAAAAACGTTAGATACATACTTTAAATAAAAATTATTTAAATATATAAAACTAATAAATAATATAATTTAAACAATTATTTTTCCAATTATGCCAACTCAAAACTTGAAAATAAAGTCGAAATCAGTTGGCTCCAAATCACTCGCCTCTAGATTCCTTCTTTTCACATTTCAAAATTTAAAATATAAATTATTCCAAAATCCCAAATGGTTAAAAAATTTAAAATTGAGCGTATAATTGATCAAATAGCGCCAATCCCATGTTTTGAAAGCAAAAGACCATATGGTCCTCCTTATTTTGCCTCTTTTATTTTCCCTATGTTTTAAATTTTAAAGAATTATTTTTTATTAATTTTATCAATACCAAGTTATTAATTTAATAAAACTTTTGAATATATTTATAGACTACAAATTATAAATATAAAAAGAAAACATGTAATAATATTTAATTTTTAACTTAACGGTATATAAGATATTTAATTTTAAAAAAAATAATATAATCTTTTAATTTATTTTATATTCAATGTATTTTTTAAATTGAGGGAAAAAATTAGTTTAACCTTTTGACCCATGAAATCGAATATTGAATTGTTGATCATTACAATATAATATAGTAGTTCACGACACTAACATAACAATCCATAAATTATAATTGTTAGATAAATTTTCTTTGCATAATTAAACTATATAATTTACATTTAAAATAATGTTATTGATCATGTTCAATGCTAATAAATTACTCTAACTTGTAATCATTATAATTAATTTAATTAATATTGTTCAATATAGATTACTTAATAAAATAAAATTAATGATTATATTAAAAATTTATAACAGAAGAATCATAATTAATATAATAAGTCTATTTATTAATTTAATTATCATAATTAATATTTTATTATAACATTTAAAAATAATCATATTAATTAGTATGATTTATTATAAACTTAAAATCTCACAGTTTTATTAAAATCTTATAATTTCATCAATAATAATATATAGTCAGGTAAATGTCAAGTCAGGTAAATATCATATCATGTCAATAACAAGTCGGATCATTTACAGGTCAGGTTCATAAAAGGTAAGGTTGAAAATAAGTCGGGTAATACCAGTTATTATTAGGTCAATCTTGGGTTCGGGTTCATATCAGTCGGATGCAGGTCAGGTTCGGGTATAATATTTTCGGTTCAATTTGAGTTCATGTCATTCTCAGGTCAGGTGCAGGTCGGGTTCAGGTCAACACCAGTTCTGACTCGAGTTGGTTTCGGATCGCCGCAACGCATGTCAAAAATAGTTTTGACTCGAGTCGATTTCAGTTAGTTTTACAAGTCGAGTCAGCTTTTTACATCCCTAAATACAATAAATGAAATAAGAGAGTGGAAAGTTTAACGAGGAATATTGTATTTTTACTAAAAAAAATTAGAATATTAGTACTTTACAAAAAAAGTGATCTAAATTAAAATATTACTCGTAGAAAACGGTGTAGAAAAATTATGGGATTTAGACAAGATTATTGATAAAATTGTATGCATTTTTAAATTAAGAACATAAACCAATGTGTACATGTAATATGTTTTCTGAGAAATTTTTAATTATAATTATATTAAAAAAACATTTTGGTTTTATTCACGTTAATAATTTAATTATATTTTAAAGAAAGAATAATTTAAATATTGTTTGATGAATTGAAAAATAAAAATTAAATACTAATTTTTTATTATTGAATTAAATAAGGTTTGGATTCAAATAATAAATTTATTTGATATTTATTAAGAATTAAGTGTTGAATATAAATATAATATAATTAGTATAGATAAACTATAAATCTAAAATAAACCACCGAAATTAATAAAATTAACTTACGGTTGGCATGCAAATGAAAGCTGTAAATGGTGAAATCTATTAACTAAAAATAAATGTCCCAGAGAGAGAGAGAGAGAGCTTATTAAGATCCGACATTTTCACGTTTCTCAATTCTAACAGCCCAAAAATGAGATCTTTGATGGTGTAAAAAGGGATTTTTTTTTATGTTCTCAGAGTTTGAAAAGCAAAAGGGTAAACAATGGGGTGTACATTTTCAGGGCTGAATGCGTTATACGACTCCACGAACGTGGGAGGTGACGTTTGGATCAACGAAAACAGGTTCAAGATCGTGAGGCAGTTGGGTGAAGGTGGCTTCGCTTACGTTTATCTGGTTAAGGAATCCATCCCCGATTCTTCCTCTGCTTCAGCAGGTGGCTTAGCCAACAAAGTCAAATACCCTTCTCATCTCTCTGGTATCATGATTTGGGTGTTTCTCCATTGGATCTCCCTTTCAATCTTAATTCGTCATTGCTTTGTGTTTCTAATTAGTTTGAATCAATGGGTGGAGATTTAACTGAATTCATGTGTCAACTGCACATTGAAACCTTCTATGTTACTTCCAATGAATTTTCACGGTAAAATTCTGGGTTTGTTTGACTTATTGATCAGACAATTGAATATGGAATCTGAGAAAATTGGATTCATAATTACAATTTCGGTTCAGTTGAATCTTTGATCTCTATTCTGTTGGTAAAACTAAGGCATTTGACTAGAATTTCATACTTAAACACTAGTCAATCATGTTTTCAGTTTTGTGAAGGTTTGATTTTTTTCCTATCAGATTTCATATTTTTGCATTTTCCCCTTATCATCTTATCTTAAATGGATTTTCTATGCCATCTTCCAGATTTTAATGTGTTTGTGTTTCATTAGATCTTAGAGAAAATTAATCTGGTTTTGGAATGAATATTCTCGGGTTGCATTTGTAGATGGTGGAACTTATGCAATGAAGAAGGTTCTCATTCAGAATAATGAACAGTTAGAATTGGTTCGAGAGGAGATCCGTGTTTCATCCTTGTTTAATCACCGTAATCTGCTTCCCCTTCTTGATCATGCTATCATTTCTGTTAAGGTAATTATTCAAATCTCTTTGTAGTATACAGTGTAAAAGAAACTGTTCTTCAAGATGCATTATTCTTTCAGTAAATCACTTTTCATGCAATTGTATTCATCTGAAACAATTTGATTCAATTGGCTAGCCTACACAACAAGGATCATGGAATCACGAAGCATATTTACTATTTCCTGTTCATTTGGATGGAACATTGCTGGACAATTCCAAAGCCATGAGTGCTAAAAACGAATTCTTTTCTACCTCGGATGTTCTTGAAATATTTCGGCAGGTAAGTAAAACTATCTTACTTGTGAACCATTTCTCATACAGATTTAATTGATAACCATGTGGAACTTATCATCAGTGGATCCAATGCATTCTTCTATTTTCTCTTGCTATGTGTCCGTTGTGGTGTTTTCTTTTCGGATTCATCAATGCCATAACTGATTAGAAATGGCTATAAGCATTTTGACTGTCCCTAATTATTTCCACAGCTGTGTGCCGGACTCCAACATATGCACAATCTCGAACCACCATATGCACATAATGATGTCAAGCCTGGTAATGTTCTTATAACCCGCAGAAAAGGGGAATCACCTCTTGCTATATTAATGGATTTTGGGAGTGCTCGTCCTGCAAGGAAGCAAATTCGCTCTTGTTCTGAGGCACTACAGCTTCAGGTGCTTATTTCTCCTCTATTTTTCTTCGGTACTGAAGACTTTTCTTAGATTCTGTTCTTTGAAACTTCCTTTTCATCTTTGCTGAAAATAACCCAAGCTCATCTAGTTCCTTAAATCTGTATGCTTCATGTTCTTCCAACAAACATGCATGTCTTGTTAAGTACATAATTGGCTTATCTGTATGATGCGTTTAGTTATCTTCATAAAATATGCTAAAAAAATTCTTGATTTTAAATGCTATAATAATTTACTGCATTGGCTTATGGTTGTCATCCTTATATTTTCTGCTGAAATTTGAAATAATATTCATCTCTGTCTATCACAGCTTAATGCATCTTCTACAATGATCATGGTCGTTTTTGGTTTCCATATATAGGAATGGGCATCTGAGCACTGTGCAGCACCTTTCCGAGCTCCTGAGTTGTGGGATTGCCCAAGCCATGCAGATATTGATGAGCGAACTGATATTTGGTCGTTGGGGTGCACTTTATATGCGATAATGTAAGAATCAATACTTATACAGTGTTTTCTTTCGTTTAAACCTCTTTTGTTGTTGTACATTCTCAAACAATATAGTAAAAGAATTGTTTGAAGCCTTTATGACTGGAATTTCCCTTCTGGCTAAATCTCGGGAGTATATTTTAAGTATTTGGTTTTAAAGTCGCAGGTCTTCGTATTTTTCGTAAGTTGCCTGTTCATGTTGGTAAAAAGAATGTTGAAGTTTTTTTTTTCTAATCAGTTGCTGCTGTGTCAAATTAGTATGATGCTATCCCTACACAAGTTAAATCAGTTACAGGATATATACTTTAATCAGATGCTTTAATTTATCTTCGGATATGTACTCTGTATCTAACCATTCTGACATATGCGGTTAGCGTTCTTTTAATCTATTTATATCTTCCGTTGTCATTTGTTGCAGGTATGGGGTATCCCCATTCGAGTATGCTCTTGGGGAATCTGGAGGAAGCCTGCAACTGGCCATTATAAATGCACAGATTAAATGGCCAGCCGGACCTAAACCGCTGTATCCTGAAGCACTTCACCAATTCGTAACTTGGATGCTTCAGCCCCAGCCTACTGTTCGCCCTTGCATAGATGATATCATCTATCACGTCGACAAATTGATCTCGAAGTTTTCACAGTGAGATATCATATCGGGACTCGGTTTAGGAGGAGAGAGCATTCAACCGGTAACTTTAGATCTGATCATCCACAGTCCTGCAACTTGTTATAAACGTGAGTTTTGAAGTACTTCTGAAGTGAAAGCTGTAGCAGTTCCTTATTGAAATGTTACATGGTAGTCCTTTTGCCTACGGTACTCGGATTCGAGGGTGAGTACGAGTATAGATATGCAATTTTTCTATATATTTAAAGAATCATATCCCGTGTCCGTATCTGTATCCGAATACGTTAGATACGGGTGTCCGAAAGGTGTAATTTATGGGAAATGAAGAGACAGCTTTTTGGAGTAGTGGTGGTAGTTGTTCTTTTGTCATAACTATTAAACTTCATTTGAAAAATAAAGAATTGACACAATCATTTTTAAGGTGGGTCGATTTCTAAATTAAATTTTTATTCACTATTTTAGTTATTCAAGTTAATCATTTTTGAGGATAAGGTTTAGGATTGAGATCAAGGTTTGACTTAAGAATTAGAAGTAATACTCAATTTAGTATTAATAACTTGGACGCGTATCAGATAATGACATTCATTATATGTAGAGAAACAGAAATGAAAAGAAAGAAAGAAAAGAGGTCGTGGAATAGGAAAGGAAGGAAGATGACAAAGAAACAAAGAGAGATGTATGGGGCCATGGTGTCTGATAGTTCCAGTGTAAGAAACCCGTAAAACAAAGTGGTGGAATGCCACAAATCATGCTTACAATTCTTGGGACAAACATTGCCCTTTTCATGCAAACTCTCCTTTTTGTTCTTTCACTTTTCATATTTTTTTCTCTAATAATGTATTTTGATCGATTAATCTAAATCAAACATTATATATATATATATATATATATATATATATATATATTATATAAAAATTATTTTTATTCAATTTATTCCATTTATAATATTAGAATTCATACCCTTAAATTAAGACTTTAATCTTAAAAGAAATTGATCACTTCTTCACCATGTTTAACTTCTACCAATGATTCTTTCTACTTAAAATTATTAGGGTTAACTTCATGATTGATCACTTATGTTTGTGTTTTATCCACTTTTCCTCACTAATTTAAAAAAACATAATATATGGTCCCTTTGTCTTTATTTAATTAGGATGTGGTCACCAAGAGTTAATTATTGTTAAATATTTTAGTATAATCACACATTTGGTCCCTGTTATTTACATATTATCTCAATTTTGTCTTACTTTTAATAAATTAATTTTTTTTAATCCTTCTGTAAACACCCAAATCTGATCCTACCCGAAGTTCGGAAGGTTTGGACATTACATGGGACCATCGGAGTGGCTAACCCAAAAGTTTTCTTTAAAACATGTTAAATTCATAAATAAAAACCGTTCATTGAAGTTGCAAAGTAAAACATAATAGTTGAGTTTACAAACAGGGGAACTCCCAAAATAAATTCTCGAAATACATCAAAGTTTGTCAAAAGAGCTGCAACTCAATTCTACATAAGGTCTATGAAATACATGCCTACTAAAATAACCGAGGCATACTTTATAGCTTGTTGATATTTGGAATCCACAATCTGACGATAAGTTCCCAAATCGACACCTACTGACCTGCTAGCAGAAATAAATTCCGAACGCTTAGCTACAAGCTCAGTGCCATAAAGATAACTCTATTATACTACATGCATATATTAGTTGAGAAAGCTAACAAGTTCAGTCATGCGATAACAAATTGCGTCAAGAATAAGTCATAGCAAGATATCGAGAAAAAAAATCAAAATGCATGAGTGTATCACTACGTATACATATATCGTGGCTCTGCTATCGTATAACAAAAGTGTCTCACCACTAATACTAAAGTGTCACTACACTGATACTAAAGTGCATTTGCATTGATACTAAAGTGCCTCAGCATTAATAAGAGAATATAAGGATATCTCGATTCACAACCAGTAAGCAAACATTCATGCATTCAAGTAACTCAGGTGTCCTCAATATTTCCCGAGTATCAAACAAGGGCTAGTTTTATGTCATCCTAGCTGGTATCGTTTCTGGCTATAACCGCATTAATTACAATTCTCACTTGTAGTTTTATTAGAGATGTCCTAACGACTCTTAGTTCCCTTCTTGTACACTTGAATCAAATTGGGTTTTTTTATCCATTCTAGGACGAATGTACTGATATTGAGCCCTTCATTATTGAAACTAACCCTTGAGTACCGATACCCACCCTTGGTATCGATACCAAAAATGAATACTAGATTTTGAGAGAAATAGGTAGTATCGATACTTTAGCTAGGAGTATCGATACTCTAGCTAAAGTATCGATACTCCTCTACTGGGGTATTGATTAGAGTATCGATACTCCTCTACTGGGGTATTGATACTACCTTGAGTATCGAAACCAAAATTTGCCTCGATGTTTTAAAAATTAATCTAGTATCGATACCCTCATTGAGAATAACGATACTCTACCCTCAGTATCGACACTCCTATGAGTACTAGTTGGACCTATTTTAATATAACAAATTAAGAGAAAAATGTTTTTGGGCTTGATTGAATTTATTCAAAGTTTTCAAAAATAATTCAAAAACCATTTAACAATAATTTGAACATAAAACAATTTTCTGGCAAAATAGTACCGAGACTGTTCTTACAGTATCAATATCATTTGAACAGTACCGATATTGTTCTTACAGTATCGATACCAAATGCAAGAGAAGTATCGATACTCATATGGTAGTACTGATACTGCCTGTTGTTTTCAAAGGTGTTTAGATTCTAGTAGGCATTTTTGGTACCGATACTCAAAGGAATATTGATACTACTTTGTATAGTAGTATCAATACCACGAATTTAGTACCATATTGTTGTAGCCCAATGATCTTTAACGGCTAGTTTATTTAAAATTTATTAGGGCAGTATCGATACTCGTATCATGAGTACCGATATTCCTTACTTTGGCCAGTTTTATTTTTGCAACAATTAAGTTCCCAATGGCTAGAAACGGTCACAAACACATTCCAATATATAAAACAGAGTTGAGGACACTTGAAGAATGACACAACACCTATCCAAGCAATCTATATCAAGAGAAAATATCTTTCAATCTTATTTTTCCTTG
This sequence comes from Hibiscus syriacus, assembly GCF_006381635.1. Taxonomy (NCBI): domain Eukaryota; kingdom Viridiplantae; phylum Streptophyta; class Magnoliopsida; order Malvales; family Malvaceae; genus Hibiscus; species Hibiscus syriacus. The sequence continues at coordinate 1,181,621 of NW_024062606.1, forward strand.
TCTCTTGTAAATAGAGTGTTTCTAGTGAGTTTAAATTGTATACCTTATAGAGGTTTTCTTGTTTACACAATTGTAATCTTTTATAAAAGGGGTTTGGTTCTATCTTAGCCATTGAAAAAAATAGAATTAGTAAAGATTACTCTTGAGCCTAGAAAAAGAAAGAACAAATTAGTGAATTTGTTAGAAATCCTTAGTGAGGAGCTAAGGTAGTGGATGCATACTTCATTTGGGAAGTTGAACTACTATAAATCGTTGGGCAAATCTTTCCTATCCTCTTTCCTTAATTCCCAAATTTTCAAAAAGCCAATTTACCCCTTCTTGGCCATTTTTTGGTTAATTCATATAGCCCCAAATCTCAATAATTGGTATCAAATCTCGACTCATTTGAAGGTCTTACAACCTCTTGAGACAGTCTTTAAAGAAGCTTTATCAATTTTTAACACAATCAAGAAAATGTTTATGACTTCCGGCTCATACTACCTCAAGGACTCTCACTCCATCAAGAGGCCTTCTTACTTTAATAGTGCCAACTACTCCTATTGGAATAATAATGAGAGTTTGTTCATCCAAGCCACCAATCTTGATATTTGGGATGCAATCGTCAATGGTTCTCCTAACCCTTAAATAAATCGATCGGAATGAACCAATGAAGACAAAAAGCTCACCCAACTCAACACTAAAGCCATGCATATTCTCTTTTGTGTACTTAGCTTGGACGGATATAATATAATATCTTCATGTTCTAATGCTAAAGAGATATGGGACATGTTGGAGGTGGCCAATGAAGGAACAAATCAAGTCAAGAAGTCCAAGATTGACATTTTCACTCTCAACTACAAGAACTTCAAGATGAAGCCCGATGAAGACATAAAGGTGATGTCTGATCGGTTCACTTCAATAATCAATGAGTTGAATAATTTTGAGAAGGTATATCCCAATGAAGAAGTAGTAAGAAAGATATTTTCCTCATTGCCTACATCTTGAGAAGGCAAAACAACTGCTATTGAAGAAGCCAAGGATTTGCAGTTGTACACCCTCGATGAGCTCATCGGATCATTACTCACTCATGAGGTGAGACTCCAAAAGAAGAAAAAAAATAAGAGAATAACACGAAAAAGAAGGAGGTGAGAATCTCAAATCCACCAATGATGAAGAGGTGGATGAAGATGAAAACATGACCAAGCTCTTCAAAAGATTAAAACGATTCATGAATTCGAAAGAAGACAATAAGTAGTAAAACACCTTGAGCAGAAAGTCAATGTTAGAGTTACGAGTTCTCCTAACACGGTTTAGTTTGTCCAGTGAAAGTGGATTGTTAGTTGAATTACGAATTGAGACTTAGTTAGTAGGCAAGACCAAGAGATTACATAGTTTAGAAGATCGGTTAAAGGATTGAGTTGAGTAGGTTTACCAAGGTGAAACAACATGTTTTGAGTTACATGATGGGGATGTATTGTACTTTGTTGGTCTGTTGTGTGTACCCGCAGGCATTCTATTGCATAGTAAAATCTTCCATGAGGCACACTACAGTCCACTCTCAGTCCATCCAGGTAGTAACAAGATTTACTAGGAACTTTGACATTTGCTTTGGTGGCCAAGCATGAAAAGGAAAGGGTCAGAGTTTGTAGTTTGATGATTAATGTATCAGCAGGTTAAGGAAGAACACTAGGTTCCTTCAGGTTTACTTTAGCCTATTTAGATTCCTCAATGGAAATGGGACAGAGTAATCATGTACTTTGTGACCGGGTTACCCATGACCAGATAGAGACATGACACTGTTTGGGTCATAATTGACCGTTTAACCAAATTAGCCTATTTTCTCATAGTCTGGATGGATTAATCTTAGAGAGGTTAGCTCAGTTGTACATTCATGAGATATTGAGGTTGCACGGGCTACCGATTTCTATTATATACAACAAAGATCCTCGATTTACTTCTTACTTTTGGAAAGCCCTCCATGAATCCTTAGGCACCAAACTAAACTTCAGTACCACTTTCCACCCTTAGACAGACGACCAGTCAGAACGTGTCATCCAAATCTTAAAGGACACGCTTGGGTGCACCATCATAGATCTTGAGGTTAGTTGAGAGGACCACTTGCCGTCAGTGGAGTTTGCATACAACAACAAATATGGCTCTGTATAAGGCCTTGTATGGGCACAAGTGTAGAACTCTACTACGTTAGACAAAGCTCAGTGAGGCTAAGATAGTGGGTCCAGACTTAATCAAAGAAACCAAAGAGAAAGTTCGTTTAATTCAAAACCAGTTGAGAGAAGCCTCAGATAGGTAGAGATCCTACACATATATAAATCATAAGGATATAGAGTTCTTTGTAGAGGAAAAAGTGTTCCTCAAAGTTTTTCCATGGAAGAAAGCATTTCGTTTTAGTCACAAAGGAAAGCTAACTTTACGCTTCTAAGACCTTATGAGGTACTAGAGAGAGTTAGACTAGTGGCTTACCGGTTAGCCTTACCACCAGAATTAGAACACATCTACAATATGTTTCATGTATTCATGCTTGGGAGATACTAATCTAATCCATCTCACGTTCTACCTCTAGAGCAGATCGAGGTAAGCCCATACATGACCTATGAGGATGAGCCAATTAGAGTCTTAGCGGGAGATGTAAATGAGCTAACGAACAAGAGAATTCATTTAGTCAAGGTGTTGTAGAGGAACCATGGCATTGAGGAGGCGACTTGAGAAATCAAGGAGGACATTCAGCTTCAGTACCTACACCTCTTATATCCAAGTAAATTTTGACAACAAAATTTCTTTCTAAGAGAGGAGAGTTGTAACACCCCAAATTCGGGTTAAGAGTTTTGGGCTAACTCGATAGGGACTTGGATTAAACCCTTTGGCTTCTATAAAACCTTGACCCGAGTTGAGTAGAATTTGGACTTGGATCAAGCCCATTTAGAGAAGAAAATATGGTTTTTTGGAGTTATAATCAAAACTAGGAGGACCAAAGGAGAAGTTTCACCATTTTTATTTTCAAGGGCTGAAAACCTATTAATTTGGGTGATCTCACGCTTTTCTCTCTCTTTTTTTCTCAACTCTCATTTCCTTTCTTTTTCTCCCAAATTCTTCATTTATTCATTAGTAAACTAGACAAAAATGGTAACTTGGTGGTCTTGAAATCCTTGTTTGCTATTTTAAGGGTAAAAATCATAACCTCCATATTCAAAGCTTCAATTCAAGCCTTCAATCTCATCATTTCACCTTGGTAGCTAAATATGGGTTTTATGGTGCTTTATGAGAACTTTAACCACCTAGCCCATTTTTTAAGGATTTTTTTGTCTTATGTTTTTAATACCTTTCTAAGCTCCCAAACACATTAGTAATCCATGTGTTTATTTCTTGCATAGTGAGAGAAGTTGAAGAAAGCTCCAAGAAAACAGGGAAGGAAAAACTCACACTTGGTTGAACTTTGGGTGTTTCCAACTGCTTAGGAATCCCAAGTAACTCACTTCTAACTCAAATCTACCACATGTAGGTCATTAGATGTATTTGTATAGGTTGCATGAGTTATGAAGCATGTTCAAGGTAGAATTCAAATATCAGTGTTTTCCAGCATGTTTATAGACTCTTTATGACCCCTATATTTAACATAACTCTTTAATAATGTTTGGGGACCCTAATAGGATATTTAAGAGTATTTGGGAGGCATTTTCATGCCCAAATTTCTGGACATAAGTATCTATACTAGAAGAACAATTTAGGTGTTAAAAACAAAGGGTTTTGGGCATATAAGTATCGATATTCATGCAATGGGTATTGATACTATAAGTAAAGAATCAATACTCGTAGGATGATATCAATACTGAGTTCACTTAAAAGATTCCAGTAGTCAAATTCATATATCGATACTCATGGGAGTATCGATACCAAGGGTAGAGTATTGATAATCCCTAATAGGTTTATCGATACTTAGACATTTTTCAAAACATCGAAGCTAAATTTGGTATCGGTACTCATGAAAGTATCGATACTCCAGACCAAAAGTATCGATACTCAAGAAGGAGTATCGATACCAGCCCTTTGTTATCATCCTTTAACAAGTCAACAGTATCGATACCCAGAGGTTAGTATCTATTACCCAAAGGCCATTATCAATACTGAGGAGCTTAGTATCGGTACCCATGAAAAGTTCTAGGTAAGAAACCCAAGGGTTTTAAGGGTTAGAATTGAGGGGCCCAATAACAATAGAATTCCATGAAAGAAAACTACAAATGTGAACAGTAGTAAACTCAGAACAATTAGAAACAATAATAGTTAAGATGACATAAAACTAGCTTTGTTTGACGCTTGGGACACAGTCAGGGCACCCAGTTACTTTAGTAGATACGATCGTACAATTGGATATCTCAATCAGTGCCAAGGCACTTTGGTCACCAACTAGGAGTAAATGCCCCAAGACTCTACGGAGTAAGTTGACTGGGTGTACGTTTCGATGCAGCTTCAGATCTCACCCAAATATCCAATGGTATTTTAGAAAGGCTAGAGGGATGTGTGAGCTTCGAGATGTAGAACCCTCAGTCGCACCATGATGCCCTACATGAGCATGTTAGATCAATAATTATATGTCTTCATACATGTTCCACTAGCATGCGCATTTTGTGAATGCATGCAGTATAGTACAGTTATTAGAAAGACACTGAGCTCATAAGCTCAACGTTCAGAATGTGTTTTCCTGCGCAATTTCTTAGGGGATCAATTGAGGAACATTATCTTCGCCAGCAGTTCCAACTCAATCGAGACTTCAGAGTACGTCTTGATCTTTTATTAGAGGGCATATACTATTGTATACCCTTTGTATTCAGTCGTAACTCTAATTTGTTTTAAACTCAATGTATTATTTTGGGATCTCTCCCGTACTTGTTAAACAAATTTATTATGTTTTATTTACATTCTTATGGATAATGTTTTATATAATGATTTATGATGTTTTAAAGAAAAAATTTTAGGTTAGCCACTTCAGTGATCTCGTGTGACATTATGATCTAGTGATCTTCGGGTCGGACTAGATTAGTGTGTTACACTACTAACCCGGTTTCTGGGGTGTTACACCTCCAATCGAATGATGTAACATGTCACTGATATCATGTGTTGTGTCATGTGCCAACATTTGGTTGGAGGACTAACTTTATTTTAATTTATTATATTTTTATTTTAATATAGAGCTAACTTTATTTTAATAAATTAAATATATTAAATTAAAATAAAGTTAATCCTTCAATTTAATAGTGACACGTGACACGACACATGGTACTAGTGAAACATGACATCGATCGATTGAATGATTAAATTTATTTTAATTTATTAAAAGTAGAACTAAATTGAGAGAATATGTAAATAACGTAGATCAAATGTTTGATTATACCAAAATACCACGTTACCTAATCTGTTAACTGTTAACGATAATTAACACATGATGACTACATATTAATTACATAAAAATGAAAGTAATATATCTTAATTAAATAAAAACGATAGTGATCATATATTATGTTTTTTGAATCAATAAAAAATAGACAAAATACAAATATAAATGATCAACATGTAGTTAACCTAAATTATTATTTCCCAAATGTTTTATATATAAACCAAAGATTAAAAAAAGGGTCATTTCAAGAGTGAATGCAAGAAGTAAATTCTGGGGGAGTTATCTGTCTGATCAGTATCACTATAATCTTTCAGCAGAACATACCAGCCCCCTACATGGTTTACAGCCAATTCATTAATAAATTTTGTGTCACTTGAATTAAAATAATTAATCACAATTAATAAAGAAACTAAAATATTCCTTATCCGATAAAAAAACAAAAGACATAAATCCTAATTGTTGAGAAGACAGGAACATTAAATATTAGATGAAGACAGAAGAGCAGCCATCGAAAGCTATTTTGACTGCTTCAACTCTCCTCTTGCTCCATGTAATATAATCTTTTATTATTATTATTATTATTATTATTAATTTGATTTATTTATTAATCAAAATCAAGCTTTAGTAGGGAGAATCAAGGGATAATAATATTGAAAGGTATGCACTCTAGCCTTTATTTATCACACTGTTTTGACCAACTTTTATTGGATTTGCGAAAATGATCAACAAAATCTCAATACGATCTCTAATTCGCATTGCGATTTCCACTATCGCAAATTCGCGTTGCATTTCGTGTTGAGTGATAGAGAACAAGGGGGACTCTCGCGCGCCGCCGCCGCCGTCCGTCCGTCTCGTCTCGTCTCGTCTCGGGTCGTGGTCGTGGTAGTGGAGATCGCAATGCGAATTAGAGATCGCATTGCGATTTTGTTGGTCATTTTCGCAAATCCAAAAAAAGTTGATCAAAATCGTATATTATCTGGGATTTTTGGTCACTGAAGTTATTTTATAAATGAAAAACATTTCATTGTTTGTTAGTAATAAAACACATTCTTGATAAGAATTAGGGTCATTATTCTGTCGATGGAATCAAATAAAAAAATGAATTTGATCGAGTTTAATAGTATCATTTTATTATTTAAAAGTTTGATCAAGTTGAGTAAAAAGATAATTGCTCAAATTTCATTTCAAATTTAAATGTAATTGCTTATAATTTTATAATACTAATTAGTTTCAACTTCAACAAATCTCTCAAATCATATTGTTGTTTTTCTAGTGGAGAGATTTTAAAGATAAAGTATTGATGGAAAGATAGAATTTGTAAAGAATTACAATCGAAGGATCAAATTGAATAAAACACAAATTTGAGGGATTGAATTGAGAAAATAGTAAATTTATTATAAAAAAAGGAATTAAAATTATAATCAAATGACTTAACTAACAATAAACTCTAGGCCATTTTAATTTTAATTTTTTATTCCATTCAAACTTTACAAATTTAAACTCAAAATTTGAAATAAAAATTTAAATTAACTCAAATTTAAATAATATCTCAACTGCATTCTCTATTCTTTTTTCATTTTTTAATAGTTGGAATAATTATAAGATATTATCTGCTTAAAAATTTTCTTAATTATTAACAACGTACACATATTATATAAATATGATTGTTCGAATCTGAATGATTCCTAAACTTTAATTCTAAATACTACTTTGAATATTTAACTTTAAATATACATTTCAAAAAAGATGATGAGTAAAATTATAAATATCAAATTTAATAATCATTATTATTTTTAAATGTATTAAGGGCATACCGATCAACAAATCCATAACGAGATATGCAAAACCAACAACTCTTGTTCTTTGGTATTTAAGAAACACTGGTATTATTTAAACTTTTTGTAATTTGAATTTTACTTTTTTTTTTACTGCTTCTATAGCTGTCTTCTGCTTGATTCAAGTCAGAGAATTAATGAGTCTATAGATTTCCAGGTGGAGAATATATATATATATATATATATATATATATATATATATATATATATATATTGTGGAGCTTTCAATTAAGTGATGAGATGGGTATATATTGTGTAGATTTCCAGGTGTATTTGAAAAGCTGGTTTTGACAATGAGATGGATGAAGCCTGAAGGTTTTCTCATGCCTTCTCTAAATACATATCCTTAAATTTCATCTTTACTCATTAACAATTCCCATCCATCAAATCTTTTGTTATTTTCCTCTTGATTCTTGTTTCTTCTTCTTCTTCTTTCTGTTGCTGCAATTGCCCTAGAATCTGATATGGAGCCTTCCCAGACATATGGAGCCCAGGAAGAATCCCATAGCAGTGAATCAGGGTGGACAATGTATATTGGTTCCCCCATACACGGCGGCAGCGACGACAGTGGCAGTGAAAAAGCTGCTGCTGCTGATGCTGATGATCAAAGTGATGATTCAATGGCGTCTGATGCTTCTTCAGGTCCAAGACGTCAGAGCCATGGAAGTGGGACCACGACGTTGTATTTCAAGCATGACGATGAATATGATGTGGAGGAGGAAAGGGGTTGTTTCTTGGACAAGAGAGGTAAGAAATCAATGGAGAAACAAAACCTTGAGGCAATGAAAAACAAACAAGACAAAGAAGTGAAGAAACAGACGCCATTGAAGCCCAAACGAGCTCTATCCGATCCTTGTCCGATAGGTTCCAAGTTAAGACAAAGCATCTGGTTTGGTGAACGAAACTAGAAACTGCTTCCTTTCTTCTTTTTGATGGATATGCAGGGAAAATGCTTAAGTAAGAACTTATATGCATATGTATATTATTGAGACTCTGATATAAGAGTTCAATCAACAGATACAAGCTTCCATCAATTTCAATACATCCTCCGCCATTAACGATTATTGTTAATAAACCAACACCTTAACATTTTGTTATATTAAAAATGTAGATTGTACGAAGTTATAAAACTTTAAAGATATAAAATTAAATATTTCACAACTAAATCAATCATACCTACTTGACGTATATGAATGTTATACGTAGAGGAATGACAAATCCTTGGGCAAATATTATAAACTCACAAGATTTGTAGTATTCACGGATTACTTTTGTTGTAGAGATTAATAAACCCTAATTATAAACCATAGACAATAACAAAAACAAGAGTCATATTCATGCATTAGGAAGTTCCAATGGAGGGGGGACACATTGTCGTGCACGTGGGGTGAAGGGAATTTTAGCAACACTGCCAGAGATTTAGACAGTTCCAAGACGGCCACGCCGTTGGCCAACTCAACAACAACAGGTTCGGTCGAGTCAAGTGGAGGGTCCGGACTATTAGGGTGTTCGCGGCATGTTAATCGTACCGTTTAGTCTAAACAGTCCGGTTAATTGTTATAACGGTTACTGAATTTTACTATCTATAACCTAACCATTAAGAAACGATTGTGTAACCTATTACAATTTTTTTTTCACATTTTTACTCTTTAATTTAAAAAAAATACTAATTGACACTACATAATACTTAATACGTATACATACTACATTTGCATATTTTTATATTAGTTTAAAGTTCCAACACACACAAAAAATGTAATTAATCATACTATAAATTTAAGCACATATCAATTAACAATAGTCCAAAACATCATCAAAGTTTCAAAGATACCTTTACTAAACATAAAATAAACATGATAACTCAAAGTCTCTAATAACTCCAACATAAGGTAAATGAAACTTCTATGATGCAGTACCGCAAGCCACAAAAAATTAACTCTAATAACAAATCACCAATACCCAGGATCTTTGTTGGCTTCCTCCGAAATGGAATTTGTCTCATCAATCTTGAACCTAGATTTTTTTTATATGTTTTATTGTTTTTCTTATCAAGTAAAATATAAAATATATATTTCTAAAGTTAAATAAATAATTAAAAATAAAACATCGATAATAATAAAGTAGTTTGAAATCTTGAATTTACCTTTTCGTAGCAATCGTAACTTGATTTGCAGCACTCGTAATCAATTTACAGCAGTCATGACTCAATTTATAATAGTTATAACTCAATTTGCAACACCCTTAATTCAATTTGCAACTCTTAATTTGCAAGGTGAATTTGTCGGTATAAATAATTAGGCTGATATGTTGTTATATATATATAAACAAACCAAAAAAGAAAAATAAAAGAACGAGTCTCCTAAATTAATTTGAAATAGAATTGCTTTAAAGAAAATATAGTTAATTATAAAATTAACCTTCAATTTTTACTAGGATTTATAGAGCGATCTTTAAAATTTATATTTATAATTTAATAACAGTTAATCATTTTATCAAAATTTGTAATCATAACCATAACCATTAATCTTTATTTTTAACGATTTGGTTAATTGAAACCATTTAATCTTAACGGTTCAATTAATTAAAAATGTAACAGTTACACCGATTAACGGTTACAGTTAACAGTTACAAGTTAATCTACACACCCCTATAGATCTTGACCCTCACCATCGCTCCAGAGACCCAAACCAAACAATTGCATATCGGTTACAAATTCATAATTTTCTTAATATATAAACAACGTGCACATTCCCTTCTTATGCAGTAGCTCAAACTTGAATCTTTTAAAAAGAATAATATTTCTTTTTATCTATAAGATCATTTAATGAGTTGATTATATAATATCGTTACTTAGATGGACCCTCAAAGTCACCCATAAATACAATTAATTAATAAGCTCACTACAGGGGCATGTGAGCAGTTGTTGGATTTAGCTAAGCACATTTCACTTTCAGTGTTTCAAAAGAGCCAATCTCATTACTCAGTTAGGGCTCCACGGGGCTGGTTCCATCCCTATAAGCCCTTAGGGTGACCATGTTGTTTTTCCACCAACAATTGACTCGGTTTTTCTTTTTCTTTTTTTTTTCTCGACAAATTTGATTTTATTCATATAAACATAAAAACAGTTAACCCCGATTACGAGTCTCGTTAAAAATCTCTTTAATTCTAATTAGAGGAAAAAAAATACAACACAAACGGGTAAGAAACTAGATAACTTCAACAATACAATGTGCCACATATTTAGCGGATTGCAACACAATTCTAGAGCAGCTATATCCAACAACTAGCAAAATCATTTGAAGGTGATTATATAAAAAAAACTAAGTAATTGAATAAAAACTCCCACACATGTATATGTATGTAAAGGGTTGTGTAAAATTGAGCTTTGATTATTGTATAGGTGGTGGCGGCGGCACCAGCCCTTAAGGCTGGTTGCTGGCCGCCGATTCTTTTCTTTCTTTAGTTTTCTTTTGTTTTTACCTTTTATTAGGTATGCTTTTAAGCAGCAAGGTCGGTGTTCGGCGCCGTTGTTACCTTTCATCGTCTATTAGCTTGTTTTGAGTGAGTGTGTTCGTTCGTAAGTCTTTACCTCTCTTTCGCCTTCAGCTATTGTGTTTGCTTTGCCTAGATAGATGTCCTTTGGTGTTGCTCTTAGATGTTGTTCTCTGCCCGCTCCTGTGTTTGTGTATTTCACCGTGTGTTCCTTGTTGGCTCTCCGGCCGGTGGTAGAGCGACGTTTTCAGCGTTGTCGGTGATGAGTTGTTTCCTAGATTGCAGGAGGTTTCTGCTGAAGATGATGGTTTTGTGTTTCTGGTTGTGGAAATGAGGTGCTGTCGCTACTTGTTTATTCGTCGTGCCCATAGTGTCGATTGATGAGCCGCTTAGTACTGGTTTGAGAGTACAGGCAGTTTATATGTTTTTGGGAATTTTTTCCTTTGGAAATTCAGTAATGTTGTGAGGATCGTGCTTTCATTGTCGGATCCTTGGTCGATGGCGGAGCGTGGCTTGCAGTTGCTGATGTTATTGCGGACGCTTCTGGCTTCTTAAAGGCATGTGCAGAAGATACTGGTCTCGAGAAAGGTGGTATGGGGGATGGGTAGCTCAAGGCGCTGAGTCAGAGGAATCTTTTCGGTAGTGGAATGTTGGCAGCATGTTTGGTGCTTGCGGATTTCATCGTGCTTCGTTAGTGGTTTGTGGATATTATTATATTGAGAGACATCAGTTGAGTTATTGTATTGTACAAAGCAAGTGTAGCTGTTGCAGTTATCTAATTTGTTGTTGCGCCGTTTTCTGTAGAAAGAAGGTTTATAAGGTGGTCCAGTTGGCATCCTGTTTTTGCACTGCTGTAGCTGCATCGGGAGAGCTTATTTCTTCTTGGGATTTTTATGTCTTTAGTTTGCGTGATTTTCCAGCACTAGTTTCAGGGTTTAGATTTGAGTGGTCTTTGTTCCATTGGTCTGCTGATGTGTTTATCTTAGTCGGGGTGTGATTGTTTTTTGGTTGTTGTTCATTGGTGCTGCTTTTGTTTGAGAGCTGGGTTGAAGATTGACGTAGTTATGGTGTTGTAGTGTTATGTTGCAGTGTTTGTGTCGGCTTGGTGAATTTGGTTTCAGATGATGTTTGGATACATCCCATTGTTGCTGGTTTTGGCTTTGATCAGTATTGATTGTCTTGTTGGCGATGGTGTTCTTGAACGTGGCTGCTGTGGGAGCAGCAGCACTTTCAGCTGTGTTTTCCATATTGGGGCAAACGTAGCTTCAATGGATGATGATATGCAACATGTACGGGAAATTCTGCGACCAGGTTGGTGTTGGATTAGCAGTGGCACTACTGGTTTGCTTTATCATGGTGGTCCAATCTTGTATCTCTTCTTTTGGTGTGTTCCGCTTATATGGTGGCTATAAGGCCAAGTATTCTGGTGGGTGAAATTTGGGTGTCATTATGTATTACTTTGCTCACATTTATAGGGTAATTTCCAAGTTTTATTGTGCCAGCTGGTAAGATGTGTGGAACTTTTGCTCCTTGGAATTATGCTTCTATTCTTGCTCGTGATTGGTGACAGATTCTGCATGTTCGGTGTAGCTTCATTTGGTTGTCCTGCAAGCTTTTGTTTCTCCTAGTTTTTGATAAGTCAGGAAGCTCTTTAGATTTTGGTGCGTCAGGTTCAAATGATTCGTTTTAGCTTGCGAGTATCTCTGTTTCTCAGATATAGGAATCGTATAAATTAAGGTTGATGCTATTGTTTCGTTCTGATGTTTTGTCTCTTTCCGTTGGTGTTGTTGTTATGTGTTTGCTTCCTCTTTGGTTCTCAATTGGTGTATGTTCATTGTGTGTATTTGATTCTTACCACCCCAAGGTGCACTCTTTTTCTTCCATTTAGGATTAGGGAGGTTTTTTTAATGAGGTCCTTGAAGTGTACTTTGTAAATCTTATTAATATATATGTATGTAAAGGTGGATATTTGTATAAATATACAAGTGATACTATATAAGATCCTACTATAAGCCGTACTTAAACCAGATTAACATTTTGGGAAGTACCAAGTTGAAATCTCAGCCTCATCTATAAACAACCCTCACATTATGCCATAGAAATGTGACTAATTAATCTTCATGTTTAGCCACAATCAAGCAACTGCATGGATCAGATATCCCCCATGCTCCAATTGTATTCATTATTCTTTAAATCCACGACGTCCGGTTGTTGTTGACTGGGAAACAGTTCAACATTGTCGTGGTTAATTGACGAAATTGAAGAGTATGTTTACATGAATTCAGCAGGACTATTGCAGGTCAATTGGCTAGTGCTTTTTTGATAATCATGTAATGTTAATGAAGAAATTGGAGAGTACGTTCCCATGAATTCTGCAGGACTATTGCACGTCAGTTGGCTTGTGCTTTTTTGATGATCATGTAATGTTGATGACGAAATTGGAGAGTATGTTCCCATGAATTCAGCAGGACTATTGCAGGTCAATTGGCTTGTGCCTCTTTGATGATCATGTGACGTTGGGTTACTGATATGAGAAGAACACATTTCTACTTGCTTGTGCTTCTAGATTCGAGTCCTCCAATAATATTTTATTTCGTTATCCGTCCTTCCAGGCAGCTATTTTTGACCATCTACATGTACATATATATATTATTAAAATTTTATTTAGATTAGAGTACAAAATATAAATTAAAGCTTAAAATTCAATCCAACTGTTAAAATTGAATCTAATCGAATCATGCAGATTAAAATCAGAATACAAAATATAAATTAATAACTTAAAAATTCAGGCAGATTTAGAGATCTTTTTGGAGATTGACAATAAGTCGAACCCCACATTGCTAAATCCTAAAAATATGGCTTTAGAGAGGTGCACTTCTCTCTCTCAATCAAAATTCAAAATGTTTGTACTTCAACTCATAACACACACCAATGTGGGGTTTATAATTATTTGTTAATTTGTATATGAATAATGCATATATTGTCTAATTGGTGTGTAGTATGAGTAGAAGTACAAAATAATTCAAGATTCAGACAGTTTTATAATTATTTGTTAATTTGTATATGAATAATGCATATATTGTTGCATAACATGAACTAACCTGTTTCCCCACTTAGCATGCAATTCCTTGATCAAGAGTTGTGCTTCAAGAGTGATATTGCCTCGACGTACATCCGGGCGAAGATGGTTCAACCATCGGAGCCGACAACTTTTTCCCGTACGCTTCAACCCTATCAAAACAATTTATTTGATATCGTTAGGGTTACAGTGAAAAACTGAAGTAGCACTCTGCATGTTCTTCGATAAATTAGCTTTCTCGCATGGTTCATGAAAGCTTTATAAAAGTAAGCTTAAATTAAAATTAAAATATATTTACCAGCGGTTCTAACAAGATATTCCAACGAAGTCCACCAGTCTTAGCAATATAGTTGATGAGAATAAAATCTTCTTCAATTGTCCATGGCCCTTTTCTCACTTCAACATCTTGAGATTTACATTGTTTTTAGCCATAGTTAAAAAAAAGAGATGGAAATTAATAAGATAGAAATAACATATATTTATATTAAGTGATTTTTTATGAAAAAAAGAGAGAAAAAGAAAAGGGAGATGGAGAGAATCTGCTGGAAGGTAGATGGGGTTTATAGAGAACAAAATTAAGAAGATTTTTAGCAGTAACCTTTGTTACTAATTATCATTAGAGATGAGATATTTGAACTAACTATTGTGTTAATTACAACACATGCATGCATGGCCAAATACCTTTGCATTCACAGCATCATGCTATATACATATATAATATTATTTTAGGGTTAATATTGAATAAATTATCACATTTCAATATTTGTAGACTCCACTAGAGAGTTATTGAGAGAATACATACTCTTGCACTAACTTTATTATAGTCTTAATTCGATTAAATTTATGGATTTAATCCCTTTATTATAATTTGATAATTTTTAGCTCTCTATATTTTGTGAAATTAATTGTTTTTACCACTAATATAGAAAAAAACCATATATTGCTCCTCCTTTCTTGTGAATGTGGAAATTTATTTACATATTTGGTACTTATACTTTAACAATATATTCAATATGATGCATGTACTTTTAAAGTGTCTGATGCAATACCTTCCATTTGACAAACAGTTTAGTATGATACATGTACTTTAACAAAATCTCCAATATACTTTAACACTAAACTATTATTTTATGTATTATTATGGCACCTGGATTAATATTGTTAAATGTTCATCTTGAATTGAAGATTACCTGATTGCAGGGATTCATCATGCATTGGAACTTCATCAATACCTGCATATTCTGCCAGATGAACAAAAACTAAGGATAGAGCAATTAACTTATTATACAATATAGTTTGTACGATTAGCTTAATTAGCTCTGGGGGCTTTTTCTTTAAATTGTTTTGCAGTTTGTACCATTTGTAGCTAAACCTGCCTACTCTTTTAGTTTTATAGAATGATGAAAAGAACTTTTTAAAATCATAGTAATGCCATTCTTCCGCAGGCACTTGTTTTACATTCTCAATTCTTAATCTGCATGTGAGCTCCTGAAATGAACTACCTTAACATCGACCTCACTGAAGAGAGGATATTAGTTTCTTATCCCCTCTTCTTTTATGTACAGCCTGTAATGAATAATGCCAGTGCGGATGTGTAAAACAAAAACTGTATCGCCATCGGCATAATAGTTCATTACTTGCTAATTGTCAACATAACATAATGCACTGATCTAACCAGTGGTTGGTGTGGGTGCAGATACTTCAGTAGAGAAAATTGTTGGAGGTTCCCTGTCAACATGTTGATGACTAGTTCCTAGATTGAGACTGCTGCTATCTTTTACTTCTCCTAGGCCTCCACCAGGTTGTGTCTGAGTAACATCTAAATTACTATTACTACTGGAGGTCAACATGCTGTGCTGTCTAAGGTATATGTCAGTGGCATCTTGAAGCAATCTCATCATGCTGCCGGAATCAGAACCAGGTGAAAGCTCTTCTTCTCGCTCAGGTTGGATATTCAAGTCAATTTGGCCTTTAAAAGGTGAAATTGAAGATTTTACTCTGTTAGGATCATTGTCTGAACCCTCAGTGGCAACCTTTTTCGTCTTTGGGCTGCAATTTTCTGCATTCTTGCAAGGGGGAAGGTCACCATCCTGTTATAGCTCGAGAGAAATAAAGAAGAATTCGAAAAAATATGATAGAAGAATGAGAGAATTTAGAGAAAGAAAGAGTTCATTCATTTATTGCATAAGGAATTTTTGCAATCAAGGTAGGTAATTATTTAGTTACATTGTCATACATTCAATCTAAGGATGCCAGCTGTCCATCCTAGATAACAACTAAATAACATAATTATTCTTCTCTTTCCTTTCTTCTGCAGGTACTGGGTCGTTAGGTTTGGGCTGCTCCATCATACATTGGATTTGTCTGGCCTACTCCAACTGATGCGGTAAGTTCTCCTCATGCCCCTCACGTGATTCAATTCCCAAATCCCTATCTTCAATCCCTAACCCTCGATCCTTATTTCCCAATTTATCTTCGCTAATTCCTCTTCCCTCTTCTTGTCCAACCACAACAATACTCACTCCTCGAGACGAGCCTTGTCCCCAAGGATCAAACGTAGGAAACTGTCCTTTGAGAGTCGAATAATCCTCCCAGGTGTCATTCTCTTCAGTGAGATTCTCCCATCGAACCAAAAATTGAATCACAGGTTTGCCATTTCGATTTACTATCCTTCTACACATAATCTTCAAGGGTTTGATTTTAACTGACCTTCTTCATCGACTGCAGGAGGATCTGTGGCAGTAGTGGATGAATCACCGATGAACTTGTTCAAAAGGCTTACATGGAACATTGGATGCAAGCAAGAGGATTCTGATAAGTCCAATCGATAGGCTACTGCTTCTATTTTTTTTTTCCAGAATTCGATAAGGCCTATAAAACTTTGCTGCTAACTTCAAGTTTTTTCGCAGGGCTATGGATGTCTGTCTGTATGGCTGTAATTTCAGGTAAACCATATCTCCAATTTCAAAAACCCTTTATGTTCGATTTTTATCCGCCTATTATTTCATTCGATTACTAACCATCTGTAATTGTTGTTTAAGTAACTATCTAATAACTTCTCTATTGTTCACACTCTCTAAAACTGACTGTACTGTAGACTCTGTAGGCCAAACCATAATAGGTGGTTTGTACCATATAAGGCCTGAAAAGGAGTTAGTTTTAGAGCAGTGTGATAAGTGGTGTTGTACCACCACTCTGCATATGGTAACCACTTAGCCCATTGCTTAGGTTGATAGAAACAAAGGCCTCTCAAATACTGCTCCAAACACTGATTAACTCTCTCTGTTTCTCTATCTGTTTCTGGATGACAAGTAGTACTGAAAAGTGTCTTGGTACCCAACTGTTTCACCAATTCTTTCCAAAAAAACACTTGTGAAGGTCTTATCTCTATCAGAAATGGCCATTTTAGGCTAGCCATGTAGCTTATACACATTTTCTAAGTATAATTTAGCTATGTCTGCTGCAGAGTAAGGATGAGATAAGGACATAAAATGACTGTACTTTGTAAACTTATCCATAATGACCAAAATACAGTTTTCTTGAGTGAAGTAGGTAAACCCTCAATGAAATATGTCCACTGTTTATGAGTACTAAAAATAAGTGCGGATATATGTGCAAGTATACACAATCGAACAAGTAATACAGTGATAAGTGAGTATCGTCTCCACAGGGAATTGAGGGAGTCAAATAGGTTTGTCAGGGCACTTTAGTTTGTCACCTAAGTAAAGTTAGTGATGGTATGTGCAAATGAGAATACTGTGGAAAAATGGAATGACTGACGTGGAAATGGAATGGTGGTAGTGTGGTAGCAATTGGATAAGTCATGGCAAATTCAATTGTGATGAGTGCAAACAGATGAAAATGTCAAGGCAAAAGAAAATATAAAAACAAGATTTAATTTATAGGACTTTAGATTTCTCACATGACAAGCTGCTATGGGAATGATTGATAGGAGTCATTGGGAAAATCTAAGTCTATTTCTCCGAATGGTATTTCTTCTATGCCTAATCTACCCGACAGAGTCTACTAAGGTACCCTATGCTACCGCTCTTGCAGTGATCTTATCGTTCTGCTCAGCGATCTCCTTATTTCATGGCATTTCCCTTTCTCTTTTCCTTGTTCTCAATTCATGCACATTATTAGACAAACACCTTCCCCATAAGTTAGCACTGATGATGAATTAAAATGCCGCGTCAAACCGAATTCCACCACATGCAACTAAATGCTTCTAAATGCATCTATATGGTCCTAAATGAGCTCTTAGACATTCAATAAATTAAGTGAAAAGGTCCCAAAATGTGACCTTTTTACGGAGTTATCACACCCCCAAACTTAAGTTATTACTTGTCCTCAAGCAATGGATAGTATTAAGCAAAACAAAAATACCATGGCAAGTTCAAAAGAATAATAGTTACATGGGATAAAATTTCAGCCCTCAACATTTGACTTCTACATGCTAGACTAGTTTGAGAAATCAAGTATTGTCCACTAGGGAAAGATTCTTTGTGTGAGTGTGTGCGTGTTTGTATCCAGTCCATGCTTAACAAATCTAAAAATTTTCTAAGCAAGCTTTCTTAATTTGCCACGACATTTACAAATTTTTACTCCACATTGTTTTCTTTTCTTTCATTAACTCTGCTACGAGATGAGTCAGCCCATCACTCCTACCATCCCACACTCTAAGTGAAAGGGAGCATACCTTCCATCCCGAGCTAGTCAGGTTATGTCATCCCGTGACTTCTTTCATTCACTCATATGCCATAGTTGCCATTTATTTAACTGCAGTTTCCAGGAAATACTGTGGCATAGCTGAGTGTCTCTCTACAGATATGCCAAGGCATTTATTCACAACTTCATTTTTTTGTTCGGTTTTCATCATTCAAAGTTTTATGTCATATCATTTAAGAATTCTCTTATAAAAAATTTCTAAGTTTCTCAAGCATGGAAAGCATACAATCGTGTATTCAAGGGTTCCAAAAAAGCAAGTCCTAGAGTTGGTTCTATCATCCTCAACCAGTCATGTACATTCTATCATATCCATCAAGAATTCTTCATCATCGGGCATCCTTAATTTACTCCAGAAAACTAATTCTATATTTACTGATGTCATGACATATTCATTATACTAATACTATCATCCAATGATTCGGGAGCCCTACCTCCCCCAAACTTGAGAGAAACGTTGTCCTCAATGCTTACTAAAAACTAAGGTAAAACTAGACTACATGCTATGAAATGCAATGCAAGGTACCTTGACTTCATTCTTGTGGTGGTGCGGCTGTCGCGACGTGGGCGCTTTCGTAATTGTGTGGAGCTGGAATGTTCAAAATCTGATGCTGGTACGATTGAAGGTTGTGTGGACCCTAACCTTGCAAAGAAAAACAAAATAGTCAATTAAAAGGAAACTGAATATGAGTAATTTTAAAATTTCACGGCATCCTTAAGATGTTGGGCCAATATCAACTTCATGCAAGAGAAGTGCAGTTTTATCACGCAATGGTGGAACTCCTTGGTATGCCTTCAGGCGCTAGCCATTGACTTTAAAGATAGACCCATCGTCCATGTTCTTGATATCCACAGCGCCAAACTGAATATGAGTAATTTTAAAATTTCACGGCATCCTTAAGATGTTGGGCCAATATCAACTTCATGCAAGAGAAGTGCAGTTTTATCACGCAATGGTGGAACTCCTTGGTATGCCTTCAGGCGCTAGCCATTGACTTTAAAGATAGACCCATCGTCCATGTTCTTGATATCCACAGCGCCATACGGGTAAACATGGTGGACTTTGAATGGTCCTGACCATCGTGATTTCAGTTTTCCAGGAAAGAGTTTGAGCCTAGAGTTAAACAGGAGCACTTTCTGGCCAACATGAAAATGTCGTTGCAAAAGCATTTTGTCATTCCACTTATTCGTTTTTTCCTTGTAGAGCTTGGAATTTTCATATGCTTGTGCTCGAAACTCTTCCATTTCATTCAGATCGAGCAGTCGTTTCTCCCCAGCTAGTTGTGCGTCGAAGTTCAACTTCTTGATTGCCCAGTATGCCTTATGTTCTAGCTCAACTGGCAGGTGACAGGCTTTTCCATATACCATCTTAAAGGGCGACATTCCTAGAGGTTCTTTGAATGTCATCCGGTAGGCCCAGAGCGCTTCGTCCAGTCTTGGGGACCAGTCATTCCTTCGAGGGTTCACCACATTCTCCAAGATTTGCTTGATTTCACGGTTAGACACTTCAGTTTGCCCATTAGGTTGGGGGTGATATGCCGTGGAAATTTTACGTCGCACCCCGTACTTTTGTAATGCCTTGGCAATTAGCTTATTATCAAAGTGGGTGCCCTCGTCACTAATGATGGCTCTCGGTACTCCAAATCGAGTAAAGATGTTCTTGTGGAGGAACTTGAGTACCGTCTTGGAGTCATTCCTCGGTGTGGCAATCGCTTCAACCCAGTTAGATACGTAGTCCACCGCAAGCAGAATGTATAAGTCTCCAAAAGAAGATGAGAATGGTCCCACAAAATCAATGCCCCAAATAGCGAATAGCTCTATTTCCAAAATATTTTACAGCGACATTTCGTGTCGTCTGGAAATGGTCCCAGTGTGCTGGCATCGATCGCATGCCTTGCAAAATTCGTGGGCATCTTTAAATAGTGATGGCCAGTAAAAGTCTGATTGGAGGATCTTTGCAGTAGTCCTCGCACCTCTAAAATGCCCTCCACATGGTGCTGTGTGGCAATTATGTAAGATGTCTCGTTACTCCTCTTCGGGGACACACCGTCGAATCATTTGATCGGCACATTATTTGAATAGGTATGGATCGTCCTAAAAATAGAACTTGGCATCATGCATAAACCTCTTCTTGCCCTGGTTGTTCAAATCATAAGGAAAAACACCACTAACAAGAAAATTAACCAGGTCAGCGTACCACGTAATTGTCGTGGCATATAAAATTTTCTCGTCACGAAATTCTTCTTTAATATCAAAAATGCCATGGTATTCAGAAATGTTTTCTAGCCTAGATAAATGGTCTGTAACCTGGTTCTCTGTACCTTTCCTATCAACTACCTCTAAGTCGAACTCTTACAATAGTAATACCTACCTAATGAGTCTAGGCTTGGCATCTTTCTTGTTCACTAAGTATTTTATAGCTGAGTGATCGGTGTGAACTATGACTTTGGTGCCTATCAAGTATGACCTAAACTTGTCAAATGCAAATACCACGACAAGTAATTCTTTCTCAGTGGTAGTGCAATTCAATTGTGCCTCATTTAAGGTACGACTAGCATAATATATAACATGAAAAAATTTACCTTTACGTTGCCCAAGCACAACTCCCATGAAAAAATCACTTGCATCACACATTAATTCGAACGGTGTCGTCTAATATAGGAAAACCACGATCAGTGCAGAGATAAGTCTTTGCTTCAGCTCTTTGAATGTTCCATGACATTTCTGATCGAACACGAATGGCTGGTTTTGTTCCAGCAACGTGCATAAGGGCTTGAATATTGTGGAGAATTCCTAAATGAATCGTTTATAAAATTTAGCATGCCCAAGGAAACTCCGAATGCCCTTGAAAAAAGTTGGTGGGGGGAGCTTCTCAATCACCTCGATCTTGGCTTTGTCTACCTCAATGCCCTTTACAGAAATTTTATGGCCTAGAAAATGTCTTCGGTTACCATGAAGTGACATTTTCCCCAGTTTAGCATGAGGTTGGCCTCCTCGCATCGCTTCAGTACCTTTGCCAAATTGCCAATGCATTTTTTAAAGTCATCTCTCGAAACAGAAAAATCCTCCATAAAAATTTCCAGAAAATCCTCAACCATGTATGAGAATATGGCTTGCATGCAGCGCTGAAAAGTTGTCGAGGCATTTCAGAGTCCAAAAGACATTCTTCGAAAATAATAAATGCCATAGGGACACTTGAATGTTGTCTTCTCTTGGTCCTCTGGTGCGATGACATTTTGATTATACCCTGAGTATCCGTCTAAGAAACAATAAAATACCTTGCCTGCAAGTCGATCCAGCATTTTATCGATGAATGACAAAGGGAAATAATCCTTCTCGGTGGTCTTGTTGTGCTTGCGGTAGTCCATACAGATTCGCCACCCGGTGACAGTGCGTGTAGGTAGCAACTCGTTGTCTTCATTTATCACCACGGTCGTGCCTCCATTCTTTAGTACACATTGGATGGGACTTACCCAAGAACTATCCGAAATGGGGTAAATCACTCCAGCATCAAGCCATTTGAGAATCTCTTTCATCACAACTTGCTTCATGATTGGGTTTAATCTTCACTGTGGCTCTATGGATTTGTCGTGGCATTCTTCCAGAAGGATTTTATGCATGTAGATTGTTGGACTTATTCCCTTCAGATCTGCCATCGTCCATCCTAATGTTTTCTTATGCTGTGACAAAACACTTAACAAACTAGACTCTTGGTTAGGAGTAAGGGCAGAGGAAATAATCACAGGCAAAGTTTTATTTCTACCCAGATAAGCATATTTAAGATGTTGTGGCAAATTCTTCAGTTCAAGGGTAGGAGCATGCTGCAATGAGGGCTTGGGAGGAACAAACTCTTCAAAATTTAAAGGTTCAAAATGCGTACCTGGGCTAGCTTTGAGGAAGCTAGCTTGTTATTCCTCGGAAAAAAAAATCATTAGGCTCTTCGACCTTTAAGTCTTCCAGTAGCCTATCATCAGTATCCAACTGAATGAAATTGTCATGGAAAAATTGATCTGCTTCTTTTGCAATTATTATATCCACTTTAAGAATGCTTTTTCATTCTTCAGAATCATCCATGTACTTGAGAGATCGGAAGACATTCACGGTGACATGTTGATCGTCCACTCGCATGGTTAGCTCGCCCCTCGCAGTCAACGAGAATACGACCGGTGACTAAGAAGGGTCTCCCCAAGATTATGGGTGCTGTGGCATCGACCTCACAGTCCAGAATCAGAAAATCGACTGGAAAAATGAACTTTTCAACCCGCACGATGACATCTTCGATTCGCCCTTTGGGACGAACATGCGAACGATCAGCTAATTACAAGATGACGGACGCAGGTCTCACATTTCCTATCCCTAGCTTCACGAAAATTGACTTAGGCATCAAGTTTACACTTGAGATAAGGTCACATAGTGTCTTCCCAACAAATTTATCTCTTATCGAACATGGGATGATGAAACTGCCCGGATTATGTCTCTTTGGTGGCAGCTTGCTTAAAGAATAGCAAAATTCTTTTGCTATGGCAATTGTCTCGTACTGCTCTACTTTTATCTTATTGGTAACAATTTCCTTAAGGAATTTAGCATATGTAGGCATTTGTTCCATAGCCTCCAGAAAAGGAACATTGATTTGTAGTTGACTCAGAATGTCAACGAATTTTTTGAATTGAATATCTTCGTTATGCTTCTTCAGTCTTTGGGGAAAAGGAGGTGGGGGTCTGGATTCCTGTACTAATGGGGTGTGAACTGAAGTTGCCTTGGCATTTTTGTTTGCCCCCTCAGTTTCTTTACTTGACAAACCCTCAGCTTCATCCTCTTCCACCTGTGCTTCTTCTTGCACTTCTTGATCAGCTTGCACGGTTACAGGGGGTGAATCATCATTCGGTCTTCCCCCAAACTTGTCTTCAACATTAATTTTGTGTACCACTTCGGAGAGTTAGCACACAGTAGCTCTCATTTTCATGAGGTTTGGTGACTTCAGTGTCACTCGAAAGATGTCATGGTCGCCGCTCTTGTAATGCCGCGACAATTTGACCAACCTGACTCTCCAACGCCCTTAACGACGAACTGTGGCTCTGAAGCAAGGCTCCTTGATTTTTGATGGAGTCGCATTGTCTTGCAGTATTGTCTTCGTTGCTTCTATGAACTCATGCGTTGTGGCCTCCAAAGAATTGGTATTAGATGAAGATGGTCCTCCCTTATTAGAATTATGCCATGGCATATTCGATTGAAAACCTGGGGAGTCACTAAAATTATGCTACCGAGCTGGTTGATGAGCATTTCTGGTTCCTTGGTTTCCCCATGAAAAGTTTGGATGTTGACGCCATCCAGGATTATATGTGTTAGAATAGGGGTTATTGTTGCCTCGGTTGAAGTTGCCTATGAAATTGATGGATTTTTTATTGGTCGGGCAATCACTCTCATTGTGATTGTCGTGGCATAATAAACACGCTGAGTGGAGTGTCTTCACTTCTCTCACTTTACTTGGCCTTTGCAAATTCTTCAACATGTTGGTGATAGTAGCAAGTTGGGTGGACACGATATCCTTAGAATCTAGCTCGAAAGCTCCATATGATTTTCGCCCAAGTCCAAGCCTTGTTGATGGAAATTGATAATCATTCGTGGCAATTCGATCCAGAATGTCAAATGCCTCTGCTGGTGATTTGTCAAGTAATGTCCCATTTGTCGAGACATCCAGCATCATCCTCATGGGCAGATTCACTCCGTTATAGAACATCACCACTTGCGTCTAATCTTGAAAACCATGATTCGAGCATATCGATCCCAACATTCATACATCGACTCGTCATCAGCTTGACAAAAAGAAGCGATATCGTTCCTCAGTTGGGTGTTCATGTTCGGAGGATTATACCACAACAAAATTTTTTTGCACAGATCATTTCACAACTCCATTGAACCCGTTGGAACGCCACTCAACCACGCCCTTGCTCGGTCACGCAGAGTATAAAGAAATAACTTTAATTTCTAGACATCTTCGTGCACTCCTTGTTGGCGAAAAGAATCGCACACCTCCAAGAAGTTACAAATATACTGCCTGGCATCTTCATTTTTCATGGCCCCGAATTGCCCTATGGAATTCAGCATATTAAACATGAAAGGTTTGAGCTCGAAGTGGGTTGCCTGAATCTCTGGTGACACTATTCCAGGATTTAATTCATCTAAGATCCGGTTTAAGTGATCACGAATAGCACGAGGCCTGGCTGCATTCCCATAATTTAGATTTGCCCCAGCATTCTGATCATCCTCATAACCAATGCCTTGATTTCCAAGTTGATACATATTTGCACGTTGAGCACTCTTTTTTTCCTAAAAAGCCTCTTGATCTCAGGTTCAATCGGTTCTAATGGCTCGTCAGGGTTGCTTCTGGTCATATACTGAGAGAAACCTAAAAAAGACGAGGAAAATAAAAAGTAAAGCTAACTAAAAATAAAATATGAACAAGTAAAATAAAAATGCTATGACAAATCAATTTAACTTCCAGTTGCCAATTTCCCGGCAACGGCGCCAAAAACATGTTCGTTGTTTGTGAGTACTAAAATGAGTACGGATATATGTGCAAGTATACATAATCGAACAAGTAATACATTGATAAGTGAGTATCGTCTCCATAGGGAATTGAGGGAGTCAAATAGGTTTGTCAAGGCACTTTACTTTGTCACCTAAGTAAAGTTAGTGATGGTATGTACAAATGAGAATGATGTGGCAAAATGGAATGACTGATGTGGAAATAGAATGGTGGTAGTGTGGCAGCAATTGGATAAGTCGTGGAAAATTCAATTGTGATGAGTGAAAACATATGTAAATGTCAAGGCAAAAGAAAATATAAAAACAATATTTAATTTATAGGACTTTAGCTTTCTCACATGACAAGCTGCTATGGGAATGAGTGATAGGAGTCACTGTGAAAATCTAAGTCTATTTCTCCGAATGGTATTTCTTCTATGCCTAGTCTCCCCAACAGAGTCTACTAAGGTGCCCTCTGCTATCTCTAGTAAGAGACTTGACAGATTAAAGATGTCCTGGCAAAATCGATTGGCGTAAACTCCTGCAGTGATCCTATTGGTCCAGATAACAGGATATGTCTCGGTAATACCTTTTTGCAGTATCATTAACATCTAACCTATCATTCTTGCACAACTCCTTTTAGTCGAATGAAATCTTAACCTTATCTCTAAGGTGAATTAGGCATAGTTACTATCTAGAACCCCTTGTTTATATAGTTCCTCCCTAGCTCTCTCGAATACTAAGGATATTTTGCCAAGGTATTCTCTCAAACCCTAAAAACCTCCTAAGGAAATGATACTCTCATAGCTCCTACAACCTTAAGGCATTAAGTTTTATAAACAAAACAGATTAAAGCATAGAAAACCAACCATTCATTGAAATAAAAACTTAAACATCCAAGCGAACTCCAACCAAATAGGATTAGTTCATGGTGGGGTTCGAAATAGACAAGTACAAAGCAAGTTTCATTCGTTCCTTACAACCCAAATAACAAAATGTGAAAGCAAAGAACTAAGGGAAGGAGAGTAAGCCTTCGAATTCACTGCCGGAACTGCTCTTGGCTACCACAAACTGCCCCTAGCGAACTAGCTCCTCTCGAATGCTTAGAACGCCACTCCCTCAAGCTTGTCACGGAGAAATGCCACGGCAAGTCGGATTGACTGAGAAAAGTACGACCTTCTCTCTCTAACTTTTAAGCTCAAATCAGTGTGGAACCAAAGTTTTTTTCATCGTGGCTTCATCCTCTATATATAAGGGGAGAAAAACCCTAGGAATTGGAGTTGAAATTCCTATGATACCCCTAACTTTTCTTGATTCTCGTGAGGATTGGGCAGTGGTCCAACATAGGCAACTGGAAATGGCTTATACTGGGTAGTTGACTAAGCACCTGACATCTACAGCAAGGCGACATGGTCTAGTATGGGCATTTGCAGTGCTAATCCAAGTGGATTTCTCGCTCTTGGTGAAAGTGGGAGACAACTGGCTTCAAAAATATCTTCTCGCACTTCGCTCGCTTTCGAAATGCCAATCCAACTCGGTATTTTCATTCTGCTCAACAGTCTCCGATCTCCTTATGTCATGGCATTTCTCTTTCTCTTTTCCTTGCTCTCAATTCCTGCACATTATTATACAAACATCTTCCCTATAAGGTAGCATTGATGACGAATTAAAATGCCGCGACAAATCGAATTCCACCACATGTAACTAAATGCTCCTAAATGCATCTATATGGTCCTAAATGAGCTCTTAGACATTCAATAACTTAAGTGAAAAGGTCCCAAAATGTGACCTTTTTACAGAGTTATCAAAATCCATAGTAAAGATTTCCCAAGCTTGATTAGGAACAGACAGGGGCTGTAGCAAACCAAGCTTTGCTACATGTTCCACCTTAGTTTGCTAGCAAGTTTTACAACATCTCACATAAGTAGCAACCATAGCTTTAAGATTTGGCCAATAAAATTTTTACCTAATCCTATAATATGTAACTTGTGCTCCTGAATGTCCACCTTGAGGAGAATCATACAAGGTTTGAATAACCTTCAATCTAAGGCTTCCATTATCCCCAATATAGAATCCACCACTGTATCTAAGAACAACCTTAGAATACTTCCATTTACTATCAGTAGCAGGATTAATAGTTAGAATTGAAATATAATTCTGAGCTAGAGAATCACCTTGATAACTTTCTTCAATCTCTTGAACCCAAGTATGTATCAAAACTATAACCCCTATAGTCAAACATTGAGCTTGATCCTCACATCTTCTAGATAAGGCATCAACAACTACATTTGATTTCCCCTTTCTATACTAAATAGTATAGTCCAGTCCCAACAGCTTTGTTAACCCTTTTTTCTGAATAGTGGTAGTCAACTTCTGTTCTAAAAGAAACTTTAAGGATTCATGATCAGTCTTTATGATAAAAGGTCTACTCTCCAAATAATGTCTCCATTTTGAAACAACTAATAGAATAGCAAGATATTCACGTTTATAAATGGACATTGTTGAATGTCTAGGGCTTTAAGCTTTACTCAAATAAGCAATAGGTCGACCATCTTGTTAAAGAACAGATCCAATACCACCAAAACTAGCATATGTTTCTAGATAAAAAGTCTTAGAAAAATCTGGTAATACTAAGACTGAAGCTGAACACATAGTTTTTTTAAGGTCTTCAAAAGCATTACAAGCTGTAAAAATCAACTCAAACCCATCTTTCTTTAACATCTGTGTCAAGGGTCTGCTAATAATGCCATAGTTTCTGATAAACCTCCTGTACTACCCTGTTAGACCTAAAAACCCTTATAGCCGAAATAATATGGCCTAAATACTCCACCTTATTCTGTCCAAAAAAACACTTGGACAATTTTGCAAATAATTGGTATACTTGCAAAACTTCCAAAACCAGTTGTAAATGCTTAACATGCTCTTGCATACTACTGATGTACACCAATATGTCATCAAAGAAAACTAAAACAAATTTTCTAAGGAAAGAATTAAATAATTCATTCATAAGAGCCTGAAATGTATTAGGAGCATTAGTAAGGCCAAAAGACATTACCTTAAATTCATAATGGCCTTGATGTATTCTAAAGGTAGTCTTGTAAATGTCTTCTGGTCTAACTCTAATATAACAATAGCCTGATCTCAAATCAATTTTTGAAAAATAAACTGCCTCATGCAACTCATCCAATAAATCTTCCACTATAGGAATAGGGAATTTGTCTTTGATGGTCATATTGTTTAATTGTCTGTAATCCACATAAAATCTCCAAGTGCCATCATTCTTTTTAATAAGAAGACAGGGAAAGGCAAAGGGGCTCATGCTAGGTTGAATAACAGAAGAAGAAAACATACTAGCTATCTGTTTTTCTACCTCAGCTTTCTGATTGTGAGGAAATCTGTAGGGCCTTAGATTAACTGGTGTGGCATTAGGCTTAAGTGGAATAACATGATCATGAGTTCTCTGAGGAGGTAAGCCTTCAGGTTCAGCAAAAACTGTGTTGTATTTCTCCAATACCTGTTGGAGTTCAGTAGGAATAGGAAGAAAATTTCCTGCCATGGTCAATAGGACAATGTGACCCATAATATCTGAATCCCAAGCATTCATCTTAAGTAATGTAGCCCCTGCAATCTGTTGTAATTCTAATGAAGGTTGTTTTCCTTGAATACAAATCTACTCTCCTTGATGGTCAAAACTTAATGTCATGTTATTGAAATCCATCAATATAGGACTAACTAATTTCATCTAATAAACTCCTAACACCATGTCACTGTCACCCAATTTAAACAATCTGAAATCATGTATAAAGGTGTGTCCCTGCATTTGTCATTAAACTTTGTTGCATCTAGCAGAACTGAATAATTGTTAGCCATTAGCCACAATGATGGCCAAGGGATAAGGGGTAGTAATCTGTATGCCATCATCAACCCATTTGGGAGTCAAGAAACTATGTGTACTCCCACTATCAATTAGAATATTCAATGGTCTTTCCTGAATAGATCCTTGGATTCTCAATGGAGCCAGTAATAGCATTCATAGTGATTTCTAGGGTTTCTTCTTCTGTTTGTGGAGACTGATATGAGTCTGTAGGAAAAACTTCCAATGAAGGAGTGTCAACTTCTTCAGTAAGCATGTTCAACTACCTGTTTTTACACTGATGACCTGGGAGGAATTTCTCACCACATTTAAAACAGAGGTTATTTTGCCTCATATAATCAATAAGATTCTGCTTTGGGTTTGGTACAGATGTAGGTTTTGTATTTTTTGGCAGTTAAGTTGTTTTAGAAATATTAATGGGGTTTGGGTAGGGTGGGGTTTTAAAAGGATGCATCAACCTTCTATTCTCAAACTCAACAAACGATTCATAAAGCTTAGCTTGTTTACATGCTTCAGACAAGTTCTTAGGACCTAAAGTCTTGACCCCGTGTTTAATGTCATCTCTGAGTCAACTAATAAAAAGTGATACAAAAAATTCCTTAGTTAAAGTAGGATTCTGCAAAAGCATATGAGGTTGTAACTCCTCAAATCTCTTTTGATAATCTTCCACATACCCTTTCTGAGTCAATTTAGTGAACTTTTCTACAATATCAGAAAAAGATTTGTCACTGAATCTGTGACAAAGATCAGCTTCAAACTCATGACATGTTACATGGTGTTTCTGCATGATATAACCATCAAACTAGATTTCTACTTTGCTTGTTAAATACATAGTAACTGCCTCCACTCTCTGCTCAACAGGAACACTACAAATAGAAAAAGTGACAAAGATCAGCTTCAAACTCATGACATGTTACATGGTGTTTCTGCATGATATAACCATCAAACTAGATTTCTACTTTGCTTGTTAAATACATAGTAACTGCCTCCACTCTCTGCTCAACAGGAACACTACAAATAGAAAAATATTTCAGGCATTTTTGAATCCACCCCCTAGGATTAACACCTTCAAAGAATGGCAGTTCAATTTTAGGTCTATGCCACATAGTCTCTGGACTGTTAAATGAACCCCCTGGGCCTCTTCTTTCCACTTCATAACCCAACATATTAGGTATAGATTCACTGTTTCCCCCCATTTGATTCTCATGTTTAGATCTGTTCTTAAGGGCTAAACAAGCATCTGGTTTAGATTTTAAAATCTCAGGTTCATCAGTCTTATAAGTAAATATGGTTTTGTCATTCACCACGGTAACCAAAATAGGATTCTTATCACAATTTTTGGAAGTGTTAGGAGTTTGTACCTGTTCCCTAGCAGAATTTTCTTGCTCACCATTTCTTCCAGTTAAAATCTTTAACAGTTCTTAAACATAACCCTGATTAGTAGACATCCTTGACTCTAATGCAGTGATTCTGTTTTCTTGAGTTTCCCACCATTTAGGTGGATTAGTGTCCTCTTAACCTTGTTTCACCAACGCTGTTAATTCTTCCATCTTTTTTTGCAGAGCAGATAAATCAACTTCAGCCATATACTGATTCTTCTTTGTCATGCCCACTGAACTTGCCAGAAATCGAGGCTCTGGATATCAATCAAGAAATCGAGAGAAATAGAGAAGAATTCGAGAAAAAGATGATAGAAGAATAAGAGAATTTAGAGAAAGAAATAGTTCATTCATTTATTGCATAAGGAATTTTTACAATCAAGGCATGCAATTATTTAGTTACATTGTCGTACGTTCAATCTAAGGATGCCAACTGTCCATCCTAGATAACAACTATATAACAAAATTATTCTTCTCTTTCCTTTCTTCTGCAAGTACTGGGTCGTCAAGTTTGGGATGCTCCATTATATATTGGATTTGCTGGCCTGCTCCAACTGATGCGGTAAGTTCTCCCCATGCCCCTCACGTGATTCAATTTCCAAATCCCTGTCATCAATCCCTAACCCTTTATCCTCATTTCCCAATTGCTCTTTCGTTGCTTCCTCGTCCCTCTTCTTCTCCAACCACAACACATCCCCTATCTTATCAGGCAACGGAGTTTGCTGCTTCTTGCCAGTGGTTTCAGCTTCTTTCCGTGACTGTTTCTTCTCACGCCGCAGCATTAGGGTGCGGAATCGTCTCTTCACTGTTTCACAAACATTACATGTACATGTCTGCTTGTGTTTGGGACCTTTCCCACTTGGGGGTTGAATACATACGATACATGAGCAGCCAGGTCTATGCCGGGGGTGCTTTGTGGTGACTTGAGATGAAGTGGGGAGAGACTCACCCTCCCCCAAGATAGCTAGGTCGGCCAGGGTGTCAAGCCCCTCTAAAGCATCCACGTTTTCTGGTTCTGGTTTAGTGGCCTTCATTTTCTTAGAAGCAGCTGGATTACATTGTGGCTGTTGGTCTTAACTAGATCTCTATCTTCTGCCAATTGGGTCATCACATCTTTCTCCTTCTCGACTACGGAAAAAATACGCTTCGGATAATCTGGCTGATTTCCTAACTCAGTTTCATTTCGAATTCTAGATGTTAGGAGAAAAGAAAAGTTGTTCTATCCTCCATTGTAGGCACATATGGGAGGAAAAGACATGTAAGATACGTATTTCAAGAAATGTTCATTTTCGGAGAGATATCCTGGTTTCTATGTATTGAGTTTGTTGACAGAAAACAATTCGGAACATTAAGTTTGAGAAGAAACAATTACCAGGATTTGCTGCTTTTTCTTGTATCGAAGCTTCAAATACATCTACATATCCTGCCAAAGTCAAATGAACCAGGCCTTAGTAACAATTTTCCTCAATCAACCTTGTCTTTTAGGCATTGTATGGTTTCTGTTAATGTAACGTTTCTGATATAATTTCTAGGTCAAGCCAAATAGTGAAACTGAACAGTTGAGCACTCTAGTTCCCAACAAAGGTTTTTAAGGTAAAATTACTGATAGAATTCTTTTTACACTTTTCTTTGCATATTTACATTCAGCCTCTCTCTGAGCATTTATAAACACACACCAAATCAAGTATTAGATTGGCAAAATTGTTGTAAACTCCAGTCCTCTGAAATTTTCTGATGTAGGCATTAAACACCAAAACAGACAAAATAGTTATTCCTGTTAATGCTAAACTCAAGGTTCAGTGATCATCTTTACTCTCTAATTTGCATCAAGACTGATAATATGACGATCAGGGAAGGGATCTGACTCTTCACCTTTTGTTGAGCTGATAGTTTTGGCTGCCTCAGCAGCATCTTCCACTTCATTGACCCTATGAACATTGCAAGGTTGAGAGTGCAACTTATACAGCTCCCTGACATCCCGCCCATGATGGTTATGCGACAACTTCTGTGGCTCTATGCTGGTTCCTTCTACTTGCGTACAAGTGTGTGTTCCGCAGTAAGTAGTCTCAATGATTCTCGGGTCATCATCCATTCTTTGTTCTTGCTTTGTTGCCAAACAACCTTGGACATGGTGTGTGCGCCTGTAGTAGTTTCTGTAATCCAGAATGGTTAAACAAACTCTAGGATTTCTCTAGATAGTAGTGGAATGGAAGTTGCAAACCATTACCGTTTGAAACCATAGCTTAACTCAATTGACATATATATATATATATATATATATATATATATGTAACCAAACATTAAAATGTTGACAGTAAAGCATACACAGTTCAGGCTTTGCAAGCTAGGATTCTGTCAAATAGGTGTTTCAATTTCCATGGCTTAGAGTTGATGTGGAGCATGTCAAAGGTTAATTAATTGCTCTTTGATATATAAACAACTAGCAAGTATGCTTTAATCTGTTTGTTTGGATATTAGGAAAGGAGAACTGGCAAACCTTGGATATTTTGCTCCGAGTATATATTTTTGCGCATATTTCCTCCAGCAGAAGCCATCTACAGGATTTACCTTCGAGTCTGTTTCAGCCCTCACTCGGACATGCTGCGTAAATCTTGGCAGAGTTTTTCTGAATACATGAAACAGAAAATAAAGAAAGAAAAGAAAACATAATGAACCTATATTGCATGAGATATTAGTTATATCTTTATACAATGTGCTTTGATTTTCATCTTATATATACCTTTTCTTGGAGGCATCTAGATTGAACTCGTCCAGTTCTTTGAAACCACAGTCAGAGTCTCCACTCCAAGTTCCAGTATGAGAAAGAGGGATCGACTTTGTCAACTCCGACGTGATTTCTAGCACAGACGTTTGTGGCTCTGCTCCTGCTGTCAAAGAGGTAATATTGAACTTCAGTGCCATGTCATACGAAAGCTTGGATCCGTTGGACTAACAATTAGCAAGTTTCGTCAGAAGTAGTCAAGTAGGAACATTTAGATTACCTGATTGTTGGGATTCGCCCTCTGTTGAAGCTTCAGAAACACCTGCAAATTTTCCCAGTTTACAGTGCATCAATAGGAGTAGCATACTTGTTTTTCAAATGAACAGAAAAATAAGGATAATAAATCTAGCAATTTTTATAAGGATAATAAAACAAAATTTATATTACCTAGTTGTTGGCCTTCATTTTGTATGGTTTCTTCAAGTACATCTCTATCATCTCCCAATTGGGACATCACATCGTTCTCATTATAGATAGGGGAAAAGATATGCATCAGAAAATCTGGTCGACTTCCCCATTCAGTTTCATTCCAATTCATATCCTCCCACCACTGACATTCTCCTTTGATTATCTTCAAAGTTTTGCTCGACAATTCCATTTTTGATACACTTGTAAGCTTTGGGCAATTGTAACAGCCTATTCTTTCCAACTTTGGTGCTATAAATAAGCCACTGGAAATGCTGACCAGTGCAGGAAGGTAAAGAAGCAGCAATCTTTTCAAACTTGGAAGAACTATTTTATCTGACATCACTGGCTTGGCAGATGAATGACTTACAAGGCTTGTGACTTGAGGACAAGTCCTCAAGAATTATCTCCTCTAGGTTGACAAAATTTTCTAGCAAAGTATGACTGAAAATTTCACTCAGCCTGGGGCATGTATGCAATGCTAGGAATTTCAACTTAGACATACATGCAAATTCATTTGGTCCTCTCCAAATTCTCTGCAAATTCTCCATGTAATAAATGCTCAAACACTCTAGGGACTCGAGCACAAGGTCTACAGAGCCAGGGTCGGATGCATATTGATCCACTTCGTTTCTTTCATAAAGCACATATCCATCAATAAGTGTTTCCATTTCATTACAGTCCACCAACAAGCAAAATTTTAGCCCCTTCATATTCTCAATTCCGAATGCAGATAGATTCACAGCGGTTGCATGGTGGTCCAAGAAAAATGAAGTAGAATATTCAGCACCCCTTTTATTTCAATCGGGATGTTTTCACCATTCACAAACTTCAAGCATTTGTCCCAGTTTCTGAACTCCACTTCAACTTCATGAGGTACACGAGATATGATTCTTCTTTTATGATGACCAACAGTAAACCTAAAGCGTGACAAGGAAGGATATATCCATGAAGCATTACCTAAAAGCTCGAATTCCGGCAGGTACAAACTAAGAGTTCTCAATGTTTTCGAGTTGCATAGTTCTTTCACAACAGCTTCTACACAATCATCCCACCTCTTGTCTGCGGGATTCACATCAATGCTTAACTCGACAAGTTGTGAGAGAATTGATATCGTCTTAGGGTGAATCAAAATGTTTGATTTCGACTTCTTTTTGTCACACAAATGATAGAATGATACTTTCAGCTGTCTTAACTTCAGAAGTTTCCCAGTGTCTCTAGGCAAATCCATGATCTGAGTTTCATCAAGATCAAGCTCCTCAAGATTTTTGAGTTTCCCAACCTGAGGTGATAGTTCCATGAAGAGATCACAACCTCGTAACAAGAGCTTTTTTAGCGCAACCAACTTGGAACAGATTTTGGCAAAGATTTGATGCTAGTAAAGATAATCTAATACTTGGAGAAGGGCCATGCGCTGAAAGAATCGGGGAGGAATAGCTGTGAGTTCATAATTCCCTTGCAAATACAATGCAATCAGTGCAGGGCAGTTCGGACATCTCAGTAACTCAGACACTTCATTTATCATCCGTTAAATGAATCTCTTTGGCTGTCCATCCTTCTTTCTTTGTAGCTTGGTCAATCCTGATCCACTTGCCATAGGAACAGACTGTGCGTTATAGATGAAAACTGTCATGCCTCACAGAACACTGTGTGTAAAGCATGAATTACAAATTGTAGAAATAGGATATCATCTCCTTAATCATGTATATAGACCCAATTTTTTCGAAGAAATATGATTTTCTCTTGCATGTATTTCTAAAGTTTCAGACAAATAATTTGACTCAATAGGAGTAACGTCCATCATAATGATTACAACAATCCGGACAATACTTCTAAGAGTAACTTCTGTGACAACACAGTAAAATCAGTCTATTCTTTATTATTTTGTTATTATTATTTACTAGTCCACACTAACTATATTGTTTATAATATCACTATTTGATAACAAATACTCTTGTTTTATAACATTATTATTTGCTAACAACTAATGCTTGTAAGAGATAGGAAATGATCCATGCACACACAAAAATACTATTTTCTCAACCTTACTAGTTATCTATCTTCTTCTTCTTTCTTTCTAATAAAAATATATTAATTCGACTAAACAAAGATTATCATCAAACCTTTAAACGCTCGTATATTAATATGAAAACTAGAGAGAAAATAGGTAAACTAACCTGCAAGATTGTTTGACGAGGAGGAGGAGGAGAAACCCATGCCTTTTAACTAAGGTAGTCACCTAAATTTATAGGGTTCCACACATTTACAACTTTCCAAGGCCTTGCAATGAATCAATCAGCCAATTTCCTACCGGTTTCCAAGCAACTTCCTTGTAATTTGTTAGCACTCACCACATTTACTTTTACTTTCTTTTATGATCCATTAGTGGATCTAAAAGGATAAACTACCATATTGTCACTTATGTTCTCAATTTGTTATAATTTGATCACTAAGTTATTAACTCTCACTACTTTGATAACCTATGTTAAAAAATGGTTAAGTTTTAGTTTAACCCTTAAACTTTAAACAATATTAATTAGCCATGAATTTTCATTCATTCATTTTAATCTTCTTAAAAAATCCTAAACTCTCTCAATCCTAGATTTCAACCAAAATCTCATGTCATCAGTTGAACTAACCATCCTAGTTGGCTGCCTTTATTGGAAGTTGTTGGTCCCAAAAGATTTTGTTCACTCTGTTTGGACTTTTGGAACTAACCATCGCCGTTAGCTGCCTTTATTATTGATGAAGGGATGTCAAGTGAAGAAAAAATTAAATTGTAAAGAATGTAACATACGAGGGGGAAAAATGAAAAAGGGGATTTGGGAGGAATTGACTCAATTAGGGATTTGGAACGGGAAGAAATGGTGAACGAGAGGGCTGGGAGGAAACTTACCGTTGGGACCAGAGTTAAGGAGGAGATTGGGTCAGCTGAGGCAAGACATGGATCTGGATTAAATGTAAGCCACAGGTTGTAATCTGCTGTGACGCCAGCTACATATGATCCTGCATGAGTCAGCATAATTTAGTTATTTTGTTAGATTTACAGTACATACCAGCTGTGGGTACTTGTAATTATATAAAACTGTACCTGATTCCGTTGGAATCATTTTTTATGAATGAATACACAAGTTTTCTTCTAAATTCCTTTCTATCATTTTCTAAATCTCAATTTTCACCCCTAATTCGTGACAATTGGTAATCAGAGCCTAGATCCTGGTCAATCAGAAAACTGGGAAAGCAGAATAAAGCTCAAATAATGGCAGATGATCACCGTTGACTTCCATTCAATAGCATTAAGGAGTTACAAATCAAGTGGCAGATTTGAGAGATGATACCCAAATGCCAAAATGGTGGGAAAAGAAGCAGCAAAGGTTGGAGAACCTGGAATCTGAGTTTGCTGAACAGAAAGAATATTTTACTAGTATCCTGAAAATCCTGAGGAGCAAAGAAGGAGAGGAAACTTCTGAGAGGAAACAATGATGGTAAGAAGAAAGAAAACCAGGAAACTGATATCTCCAAGTCAACAATCAAGGTTCCTATACAAGTTACTGTAATAGGAGACAAAGAGAGGTATTCTTCAACCTAATGAACCATGCATTTAGCATCTAAACCAGTAGCTTTCCAGAGTTCTATGCCTATGAATAAGAGTTACAGCTAGATAGCAATGTAGCTAGTGCTAGTGAGATTAAAATGGGCAGTGAAGATATTGATAATAAAAATTCATCTAGAGGTCCTTTTGGAAGCTCAGGGTCTGTCTTACTCGACAAAAAATAGAGTTAAATGTTTGATGGTAGCAATCCTAGGGATGGATTAGAAATGCCAAAAATACTTTAATCTATTGGGAATTCCAGAAGAATAGAAAATGGAGGTAGTTGCCATGTATCTAATGGGGAAAGTTGAGACTTGGTTTGATGGCTAATTATGTAGAAGTATAGAGTAACATGGCATGAATTTGAGGCAGACTTGTGCCAGGTTCGTGACAGAAATTATTCATACATTATTGAAGAGTTTAACAAGTTAATGCAAAAGGGAAGTGTGGAAGAGTATCAAGAAAATTTTGAGGAGTTGAAACCTATTTTATACAACAGAATATGCATCTGGGGGAATATTATTTTGTTTCCATCTTTATTAGTGGGCCTCAAGGAAGATCTTAAGAACAAGGTTAAGGTGTTGGAGCCTAAAACTCTATCTGATGCATATAGGCAAGCCAAACTTTATGAGTTGGCAGATGAGATTGAGACTAAAAGTATAAAGTTCCTACCAAAAATTTGCTTACATACCTCTGAATACTCAGCCAAAGAACTTGAACACTAGTATGATGGCTAAAACAAGTCCCCGAATAGTATTGCTAAGTAAAGTTTGGTGGAGTACAGATCTCATAATTTATGCTTTAAATGTGGGGAAAAGTTTAGCCCTGGACATCAATGCAAGGTCAGACAACTAACTGTATGAAAGAAGAATAAGATTCTGCTGAAAAGGATATGACTGAAGAATAATCTGGAGAAAAAGAAGAAGTAGAGAAGAAGCTCTGAAATATCCCTTAATGCCATTACAGGAAAAATGGGTCACACCACTATGAGAATAGAAGGGTTTATCATGGGAAAGCCAGTGCAAGCACTCATAGTTTGTAACTCCTAAGTGGGCTAAGGAAGGAGTGGAGTTAGTAAACACTCCACCATTAGTAATTACAGTAGCTAATAGAGAGAACTGTACACAATGCTAAGAGTAAAATGTGAACTGAAAGATGCAAGGATATGAATTTCAACATGATTTAGAGTATTGTCCTTAGAGGCAGTGACATGGTGCTTGGTGTGGATTGGATGAGGGAATTCAGTCCCATTTTGATGGACTTTAAGACCAAGACTATCAATTTTATGAAAGAATAGAAGACTGTTGTTATTAAAAGAACTCAAAAATTACCCCTAGTTAGAACCATCACAAGAGAAAATTTTCAGAAATTAGCAGAAAAGGATACTGAATTGAGTGGAGAAATTTTTTGGTTGAGTGCTGAAGTTGCTGACAGTACAACTCTGCATCACTTCAGAATTTACTGGAAGAATTTCATGAAGT
Source organism: Hibiscus syriacus (assembly GCF_006381635.1). Taxonomy (NCBI): domain Eukaryota; kingdom Viridiplantae; phylum Streptophyta; class Magnoliopsida; order Malvales; family Malvaceae; genus Hibiscus; species Hibiscus syriacus. The sequence continues at coordinate 1,220,176 of NW_024062606.1, forward strand.
TTTTGAAGAACCTAAAGGAATGCCTCCAAGAAGGAAACATGATCATGCTATTTTCCTAAAACAAGACTAACAACCTGTGAATCTCAGACCCTATAGGTTTACACACCTCATAAGGCTGAAGTAGAAAAGTAGATTGCTGAAATGCTATAAGCTTCTATCATTCAAGTTAGTCAAAGCTTTTTTGCTTGTACTTGCCTACTACAAGAAGAATGATGGAACTTGGAGATTCTATGTAGATTACATACAGCTCAACTCTGCTACCATCAAGAACAAATTTCCTATTCCTATAGTGGAAGATTTACTAGATGAACTTAATGGAGCTGCATTCTTCTCAAAAATTGATCTAAGGTCTAGATATTGATAAATCATAATTAAGGAAGAGGACATTCACAAGACTACTTTTAGAACTCACCAAGGATATTCTAAATTTAGGTAGTAATGCCCTTTGGGCTTACTAGCTCCAGCTACTTTCAAGCATTGATGATGATTTATTTGGTGAATATTTAAGAAGATTTGTTTTAGTGTTCTTTGATGACATTTTAGTTTACAACTCTAGCTTGGCAGAACATGAACATGATCTAAGAATTGTTTTAAAGATCTGCTGAAGAATAAGTTAATGCTAAAATGAGCAAATGCTTCTTTGGACAATATAAGTAGTTTGGGAATGTGATTTCAGCACAGGAAGTGGTGATCCTACTAAGATTGAAGCCATGCAATAATGGCCTTTGCCTAAGAATTTGAAAGCCTTGAGGGGTTTCTTAGGTTGACAGGATACTACAGAAAATTCATTAAAGGATATGGAGTTGAGCAAACTTTTGACTAATATGCTCAAGGAAGGATTTTTATTGGACTCAGGAAGCAATGGCAAACATTGAAGAATTGTTGACTAATATGCTCAAGGAATAAGGATTTTATTGGACTCAGGAAGCAATGGCACATTTGAAGAATTGAAACAAGTTATGTGTAAAGCCCCAGTTCTGGCCTTACCTAATTTTGAGCAGAATTTTTTTGGAAATAGATTCTAGTTCAAAGGGCATTGGAGCAGTGTTGTCTCAGGAAGAAATGACTATCTTATCTCAGTAAAGCTCTTGGACCAAAGCATGCAGACCATTTAATCTATGAAAAAGAATATCTAGCAATTTTAATGGCAGTTTCCCATTAGAGACACTATTTGGAAAGTGGACCTTTGTTATCAGATAGATCATAAACCCCTAAAACATCTACTAAAAAAACTAACTACAACTATTCAAAAAAAGGGACTTACTAAATTGATGGGGCTGGATATACAATTCAGTACAGAAAGGGCAAGCATAATAAAGTAGTAGATGCTCTTTCTAGACAACAAGGAGATTCTGGAGAATTTTTACAAATGGCATAACAGTTATCACTCCTACTTGGATACAGGACATTGAACAGAGTTATGAGGATCATGCCATTGAACAAGAAAAACTACCTATTTTGGTTCTTCAATCAGATGCTATAGAAGACTGGAATTGGTTCAAGGAGTTCTATATTTTAAGAATAAAGTATATGCAGGCAGCAAGGGGGATCTAAGAGAAAAGATTATTCTGGCTTTACATGACTCAGCACTAGGAGGACACTCAGGTATTCAAGCTACCTATCAAAGAATCAGGTCCAATTTTTTTCTGGTCTAGAATAAAAACTATGATACAACAACATGTGCAGCAATGTGAAGTATGTTAAAGGACTAAAATTGAACACATTGCTAAACCAGGCTTGTTACAGCCTATTTTAGTTCCAAATATGCTTGGGAAGTCATTACAATGGACTTCATTGAAGGTTTACCAACTTCTATGAAACACACGTGCATTCTAGTGGTGATAGATAAATTTATGAAATATGCTCATTTCTTACCAATGTCACATCCTTATACAGTGGTAGAAATTTCCAAGATTTATTTGGATCAAGTCTACAAAACTACATGGACCTTCTAAAGCTTCTATTTAAGACAAGACAAGACTTTTACTAGTCTCTTTAGGCAGGAATTATTGAAGCAATTGGGAATAACCCGTTTTCACTACTGCCTATCATCAAATGGATGGACAAACAGAAAGGCTTAATAAGTGCCTGGAGCAGTATCTTAGATGTGTGTTTTATCAAACCATATTCATGGTCCAAGTGGCTACCTCAAGCAGAGTGGTGGTATATACTAATTACTATACTGTCTTGGGAATGAACCCATTTGAGGCACTCTATGGTTATAAAATTCCTACTTTAAAATGGTCAGGAGAGTCTAAGGTTGGGCAGTTCAAGATATGATGCAGCACGTGATCAATTAAATAAGTTGTTAAAGGAGCAATTAAGTAAGGCCAGTAATCGTATGAAACAGATAGATAGACATATAACAGACAGAGAGTTTAATGTTGGAGATGAGGTTTACCTGAAGCTTCAACCCTACAGACATACCTCTCTAGCTTTAAGGAAGAATTTGAAGCTGGTTGCGAGATACTTTGGTCCCTACAAAATCCAGCAACGAATTGGTCAAGTGGCATACATGTTACAGTTACCATCAAATTCAAAATTACATCTCGTATTTCATATCAGTTTATTAAAGAAAAATGTTGGAAAAGGACGAGTACCTTCAATTGATCCTTCAGATATCAAGACTGATGGTCAGTTAAAGGTTTACCCAACCATTGTGTTGAATAAGCGAATCGTCAAACGCCATAACCAAGCAGTCACACAACTACTCATTCAATGGACGAATATGGGGCCAACAGAAGCGACTTGGTAAGATTATACGGTGCTCAAGACGTAATTTCTAGATTTTGATCATTGTGGACAAGGATCCTCTGATGGAGGGGGTATTCTCATGATGAAAGAGGAATTAAAGTTGAAAAAGGGGAAATTGGGAGGAAATTGACTCAATTAGGGATTTGGAACGGGGAAGAAATGGTGAACGAGAGGGCTGGGAGGAAACTTACCGTTGGGACCAGAGTTGAGAAGGAGATTGGGTAAACTGAGGCAAGACATGGGCCACGGGTTGTAATCTGCTGTGACTCCAGCTACATATGATTCTGCATAAGTTAGCATAATTTAGTTATTTTGTTAGATTTCCAGTACATGCCAGTGGGTACTTGTAATTATATAAAACTGTACCTGATTACATTGGAATCATTTTATGAATGAATACACAAGTTTTCTTCTAAATTCTTTTCTATCATTTTTCGAAATCTCAATTCTTCACCTCTAATTCGTGACAGTTGGCTGCCTTTATTGGAAGTTGTTGGTCCCAAAAGATTTTGTTCACTCTGTTTGGACTTTTGGAACTAACCATCGCCATTAGCTGCCTCTATATTGATGAAGGGATGTCAAGTGAAGAAAAAAATTAAATTGTAAGAATGTAACATATGAGGGGGAAAATGAAAATTTTGCCAAAAAGATGTTAAGAATGAGATTTTACATATTTAGTTCCTTTTATAATATTATTATAATTTTCATGAGTTTTTGAGTATTATACTTATAGGGATCAAATTATAAATTTAGAAAAATTTAAAGATCAAATTGAAAAACTACCAAAAATTAAAATGAATAGTGTTGGATTAAAATCCATAATTATGGACATATTTATAATGCATATTGTTATCATAAAATATGACATAAATTAAATGACCAATTATGTTATAAAGTCATAAGGTATTAGAAAAGTCATGAAAATGAAAGTGTAAATATTATTAAAGTTGTATTTATAATTCGCTGAAGGGCAGAGTTATAAATATAGACAATAATTGATTCTTAAATCAGTTATATAAATGGGTTATGGTCCTCAAGAAATAGATAATCTCGTATTTACTCTTATCTCGTCAAAGAGTTTATACTTAAGGGAACTATATTTTCTTGGAAGATCACAACCAAAGAAATATTCAATGATTTCAACTTATTAATTAATTCTGGTACGCTTTCGCATCTAGTATTTATTTTATTATTGATGATTTGACATGATTAGACTTAGTTCTAACAAATAGGGGACAATGATAATTTCAACTAATGGTTGAAGAATTTCATTAGTTGAAGATTAAAGAAAATTGCATGAAAAAAAAGTAAAAAGACGCTAAAGTGAGATGTTTATACATTAAAGAAAAATGAAAAAAATGGATACCATACACTTATAAAGTGATTTTTTTTAAAGATTGTAGAGTGTATTAAATTGATAGAAATGACACTTCTTTTATATATATTTTCATTTACGTAATGAGTGTAGAAAAGAGGAGAAAGGGGCACTAATGCATTTATCATGCTAACTGTACTAAAGAATGATTACTCCTTCAGTGACTCATTAGAGAAAGCCCAAAAATGTCTAAATGATAATAAAAAATATCAATCCTAACTATACGAACCAAGCCACCTCAATAATAAAAGAATTGATGTTATTCTTTGAAGTCTCGAGTTTGAGCATCAGAGATACTAAAGATATAAACGTTTATAACATGTTTTGATTCATTTTTTATAACATTTTTTATCTTATTTTCAATCTTCTAAATTACATAATATTAAAGCTTCACGTATCACATGCTTTCTTGACACACATATTATAAACATATGAAACTTATCCTACCATATCTTGTTTCATATTTACTAACTAAATTAATTTATTTCATGCTTTCATATTAGACATATCATAGTCATATAAACTTACCGTAATATGTTCATGAAACAAATAAGCTTATCTTGATATTAACTTTGTCTTTCAATACTCTATGTTGAGCTCCAAACACATTGACTGAATTCACCTATAATAAATGATAAAACATCGAATTGGAATGACATCGAGTCACTCGAATACACAAATTATACTCATCGTATACTTCATATCATCACACCAATCTTGGAAGCTCGATTCTTCTCTCCAAATAAGAGTTCCTTCAACTGATTTACCTTATGCATAAGGTTAAACATATAATTCAAATCATTTATAGAAAACACATAACATCACTTTATACTAATTGACATCAACCCTAACTTTTCAAATGACTAGGCTTTGATGTTCTAATGCCTTAAAAATCATGAAAAAAGTTATCATGAAGCTTAGAATACTTATATTACAAGGATGACCACTAATTACACAAATCCTCATATTTAAGATGTATGACTCAAGAAAATTTAGGCTCCAAACTTATTAAAATTGGTAAAATGAAAAAAAAAAACTAAGATCATGGACTTACTAAATATGTACTTCGATTTGAAAATTAATGGCTAGATTGTGTTGAATTAAACTTGGTACACCAGAATCTTAAACGACTATCATATCAGTTATCATGTTAAACGTCCAACTTAGACAATCGTCAATTTTCTAACGAAAAAAGATGAGTTTCGAACACAATGAATAGTCGGATGAGCATTTTGTAGCTTTTAATAGTCGAAATACTTAAAAAAGCAACACTTTATAGTCGAATGACCATTTTATAACTTTTAATACTCGAGAAACTTAATAAAATAATATATAGTCAGGGAACCATTTGTGTATTTACTCTAGAATTTAACCCTAAATTGACTCTAATTACCGTGCGAGGAAGATAATTTGAATTCATAAAAAGTAAACAATGTGTTTGATTGTAAAAAAACAGTATCTTATTGCAAAAGATATGAATCCGATAAATTTTTTTATTATTAAAAGAGTGGCAAATAAACAATTATAAATTAAAACACTTGCAAACTCGTCATTCTCGTAACGAAATATAATTTTAAAATCTGGAAACAAAGGGCAGGAGGAAATGAAGTAGAAAGAAAGGGTCGTGTTGGCTTAGTTTGGTCGAGTGCAATCCCGTCGAATTTCGCCTTGATTACCCGTCAAAACCCCTACTCGGCCTAGCTTGGTCACTGCGGCCACGAAAGCCTGGTTAAAGGCTGCATTGCTCGATGCGAAAGGTTGACGGTGTTTCTCGACCTCGGATCCGAAAACAGTACCTGATCGGAGGTGAAGAGACCCTTCTTGTTGAAGGTTCTTGTAGTAGACATTGTCGAATGTTCCAGGTGTGTTCGGATCCATGTTGATGGCGATGGTGGGGTCGACGATTCTCGGGCACATTTGCCTTAGCTGCATGGCGTATTGGATGTTAAGTGTCGGGTCGATAGGGTTTCTAGGACTGAAGTTGTAGATCCTGTTGGAGAAAAACGACCGCAATGGGAGAACCCTAAGGTGTGTGCACCTGACCATACATATTCGAACCGAAATCATTACATTAAGTATTGATTTAAAATAAGGATGTTTTGAACATATATTTTATAATTATCTCAAAACTATTTAAAAAATATTTTTTTATTAGAAGAATTACCTGATAACGCGATCATATCGGTCTGAGAGAGACCGTGGTTGGCAAACATAGTATTGAGCTGGTTCAAGTTGAAATTAGGGTGAGGAAGTTGCCCTTCAACACTGGCTTTTGTGGATATCCTTCCGTCACGTCTCCCTAATTCCACAATGTAAAACAGTCCTCCCGTGGATAATTTGTTTCGAATTTTCTTGATTTAATTTTGTTAAAAAACTAATTATTATACGTAAAAAGAATGTGTGAAACGAGATACCAATAGTACGACTTCTCTAGTGGCAAGAGCTAAGATTTCTGCACAAGTCACTTTGTTCCTGCACCGAGGATTACTGTCAACAGCCGCCTTTGCTTTGATCACCGTATCGAATCCGTCTCTGGCGCGAGGTATATCATCAGGATGATCCTTCTCCACGTTACCACTTGCCGATGCCAGAAATACCGAAGCATCACATCACATCCCTGTGAACATAAAGTGATAAGCGACAATAACATATGTCATGTCTGTGATCACGATATTGATAAACTAAATAAAAAAAATCATTCTAACTAGTCATAAATTCACTTACACGAACAAAGCAATCGTGGAAAGAGTCGGAGAGTTGAGGGAGCAGTCACGAATGTTTGCCGGAACTTCTGTTGGACTGCGGCCGGACGATCGACTCGACATTGGGACATGTTGTCCCATAGAATTTGGTGTAAGCTTATTAACATTAATCATTCCTACTTCTCTAGCATGCACTAAGATGGAAAAAATTAATGGATTGATGATTTTCCTTTTATATGTATCACTTTTACTTATTAATTTTAAAAAATTAAATTTTAATCATTTATGTATTAATTTATTAAGTTTTGATCATTTATTTATGATTTATTATTTATATTAAAGTATGAAATAAAACTAGAGTCTTATAAACGTACTTTGGTGGCAGTCGATGATTACCTTTCTTCGGTGCAAGAGTGAGACTGTCGAAGATGAAGGTGGGGTGGGATTATAACTTGAAATTTAAAGTTTAGTATATAGTTTGGGGAATTATTCGGAGGGTTAGAGTTTGGATATGAATTTTAAGTATATGATTTAATAATTTTAAATTTATGTTTTAATTATAATCATGTGTTATCAAAATAATAATAAATATGTCACGTCATACATAAATAACAATAAATTAGTCAATGTCATAGAGGATCAAAACAAGAACAATTCAGAGACTTTAGTACCTAAATTATACCAAGGGTATGGCGAGTAAGGTGAGAAGTTCTGTTGGGATAAACTGTGTTACAGTGATCATCTTCATATTCCAGAGTTTATCCATCATCAAGATCTTGGTGGTTATTCGATAAATATGGCGAGGTGGTTGATTCTTTTATCCCTAACAAAAGAATCAAGGGAGGAAGCATGTTTGGTTTTGTTCGTTTCTCCAGATTGGAGGACGCGAGGAAGGCAATCATCTGTGCTGATAGATCTTGGATTCATGGTAATAAAGTTAGAGTTTTCATGGCAAGATTTAAACCTCGTGAAACTTTCTGAAGAAAGAAGTATTCTGTTTCAAAATCAGCTGAGGCCAAGAGTAGAGAGGAGGATGTTAGTCTTTCTGAGGCTCCCATTGTCGGTGTTGTTGACGAGGACAAGCTATTAACTCTTAGAGATAGTTTGGTAGGTTGGTGCAGAAAATTTATAAGAATGAAAGAGTAGGTTGCTCTTATGCACAAGGAAGGTTATTATGTCCGAAAATTATGAGGTTAAGCGGATTAGCATTTTTAATAATATTTGAAGATGAAGAGAGTAGGGATTTCACTCTAAATACTCAGATGGGGGCGTTGAAAACTGGTTTGACAAAGCGGAAGTATGGTCGAAAAACTTTCAGTGCAGCAGCCGACAGGCATGGTGTCATGCAAAGGGATCCCATCGTTTGTGTGGAGTCATTCCACCCTTCAGAAATATTGCAGAAAAATGGGGAGCTCTTATCACCATTGAGGAAGGGACCTTAAATCCCGCTCGTTTGATAGGATTTGATTCAGATTATAACTGCCAAGCTCGAGTGGAAGAATCCTTTGATTTGTTAATCGGGGAATGGATTTTTAAAGTATATGTTCCTGAGTTTGAACCTTGTTTCAAGCCAGAATCTGTCTGGGAATTCATCTTTGTTGGAAAAGCAGTTGCATCCCCGTTATCCACGGTGGGGGAGCCCATTGGTGTCTCGCCGTTAAAGTCTTCCGAGTTGGAGGTATGTGCTGGAAGGTCTTCACACAATTCCACAAAAATAGAGGAATTTCAGGAAGAAAATCGAGCGTTTATTGTTGGCTCATATACTGGGGGTGGAATGCGGCGTTTAGGTGCTGAGGAACCAGGTGAAGGTCCTTGTTTCGATGAAATATGGGCTTATGAAATATATTCCTCTACAGTCTTGTATGGGGTAGATGTGCATGGTTCATTTCATCAGAGGAGTGACACTTTTGATGTTTTGGAGGTTCAGTAGGGCGCATGTGGGTGCTGAGGTGGATTTGTGTGATGCTATCGTTGGTAATGGGAATGTGCAAGATATGCTTCACGCCTATTGATGGGCTAAAGAACATTACTAACGATAGTATTATGAGATTAGCTTTATTGGAGACCAAGTGCAGATTTGTTTTCATTCAAAATTGCAGATGAATGGCGTTTGTCTAAGTCTCAGTTAGGGTTAATTTTGTTTACTCAATTGAAAAAGAGTTGTTCACTAGGAAAAAAAGAAGAAGAATTTGGTTCTCTTTTGGATATTCATGACAAAGTCCTATTGAAAGCCGAGAAAAGAAGAGATCGAGTGTGGAAGAGATTCAATTTTTTGAAATCTGATCTTATCTCATCTGTATATTGGGTAGATCTCTGTTGGATTCGGATTTGAAGAAAAGGTGGGGCTGCTGCTTATGACGAAACGGAGGAGACACTGCCAGTAAGTAAGTTTTTTTATAATAAGTCAGGTGATGCTCCCCACTCAACAAAATTATGTTGAGGGTGGTGAGTGACAATCAGGGTTGCGTGAGGTCGAAGGTTCTATTCATAAAGTACTGTTGTAGTTTTTAAGGAATTGGAGTTTTTTTCTTAATAGTATCGTAGTGTAAGGTTACTAGTACATGATTTTGTGGGTTCAAGTTTTGTTGGTTGGTAAGCTGATTCTGGTGGAATACTCCAAGTGTTCTCTATTTGTTCAGATTTTCGTCAAAATGTAGGATCTTCGGTCTTAAGGAAAGCGGAATTTGAATGGTCTTGTTTGCTAATTCATATAGTTCTCGAGAATTCATTATTGGTAGGGCGAGTATGTTGTGTTTTGCAGGAGATCTTGTGGTGGCAAAACTCGGTCATCTTGGAAAGTCTAAGGGTATCAATAGTGTAGGAGCAAAAGGTTGGTAGGGCCAGTTTCTTTGGAGCATTTAAAGGAAGTGTTTCATGGAATGCTTATGCTGTTTTTTGCGTGCTGTTTGAAGAGCGATGTAGTCATGGTGTTATGTAGTGTTTATTAGGTTTGGTGAAACTGGATCTTGCTGTTGTTCAAACACACCCCATTGTTGTTGGTTCGTTTTAGTTCAGTTTTTGTTGTCATCCTATTCTTATTTTTCTGCTGCATGGAATGTATGGGTGTTTGTGTGAGTTTTGTTGTGGGTTTAGGTTATGTTTGCTTGTGTAAGTGATATCCTTGTATATGATCCTTTCCACCTCTTGGTGCACTATTTTCCTCCATTTAGGGTTAGGAGGTTTTTTAATGAGATTCTTGAGGTGGTATACTTTCAATTTGCTTATAATACGTACCCTCTTTCAAAAAAACAATTCAAAGATTGAATGATTAAATTAAAAATTCAAAAACTTCAGATATCAAAACAGAAGTGAAAAGATAATTGAGCTGTGAATTCTGTAGTTTACCCTTTTAATTAATAGAGAAACTCGGCAAATTAGAGACTAAATCGCCCTTTCGAAAGAAACTATGGCGACGGTACCGTCTTCCCCACCTCCGCCATCAACTCCTTCCATCTCCGCTTTCCATTCCGAATCTTCCGTCACTCTTGCGGAAACGCTGCCTCAGGTTGATGCTACCGCCGAAAATGGAACGCTCAATGTCGATGACCAAAACCCTCAAATTGGGAATCATTTGCGTGAGTTGGCTTCTTCGATCTGCTCCTTTTAAATATGAGGTTTTTTCCAGTTCCTTTCTTCCCCAGAAAATGCATGCATTTACCATTTTTGTTTCAGTTTGAGTATATTCTTTTAGTGGTGAAGCAAAAGTTTAAGTTACAATTCAACAGAACACTGGGAAGTTAATAAGTTTGCTTCAAATCTCTATAAAGCATGTAATTTTGATTTATCCCAGTTCTTGAACAGTAATTTCTTGTGTAAGCGGGTGATTTTGAAGAAAAGAAACGATTGATTATTGGCTGTAATCGATCAAAAGCACCCTGTTTGTTCGAAGTTTTCTTTTTCCAATATATATATTGTAATCAAGGATTCAATTTTTTATGAATTAGAGAGAAAAAAGGTTTGGTCCTAAGATGAAATTATTAGTGACAATTGGTTGTATTTCATCCAAATTTGCAATAATACCTTGACGCATGGCCAGATTAAAAGCATTTTATACATTTTGGGATCTCTTACATACTTTTGAAGGATGTTATATAATCTTAAATAGATGTGGCGATGATATTAGAAGAGCAGAATTCTCGCTGATGCCGGTACATATGAGCATGGATACTTGAAACTCTCTAGATCGCATCGCCCCTAACAAATGATTTCGTTATCCTTTATGAACAAAATAACAATGCACTAACACAAAGAAAGGGAACTAGGTTTCCAGAAACCAGTTGACATATCTATTTCTCCGCGGTTTTACGATTCATTGCTCGAGCAAAGCTCACAATCTTATTCAACCCATGGTTGGAAAAGGCTTTTATTTATATGTTTTGGTTTCTAAATAATTATTTTGACCCTACCCTTTGTTTTAGTTGTCTATTGAAAAGCATTTGTTCTCACTTTCACGAGAAGCTATTATTGTTTCATTTGCTTTCCTAATTGAATTCTGCTTTTGCTTAAAAAAAGGTTTTAGTTTGCACACTTTGCATGTAGCATAGGTTGTGAGTGTTAAACCTTTAAAACTCAGTTAAGAGCATCATTTTGTTTAAATTATGCTATTCTTGTATTGATGTTCTTGGTAGATGACAGTCAATGTATTAAGTTATTCGAGTTAGCCGCTGCATATCACACCATTTTCGGTTCATGAATAAATAACCTGATTCATGAAGTGCACTATTCTAGAATCCATGGTGTCTGGCTACTATAACATGAACTGTCTTTGGATGATTCAACTTTGAGCCTGGCATTCACAGTGGTTATTTTAACTTTGAGCCAAGGATTCAAATCGCGGTCGTGGTCATGTTTTCGGTCATGTCACGTTACCGTGATTGCGGCCATAGTGGGTATATTGAAAGGCAGTGCTACCGCTATTTCGTGGGCGTTATCACGGTCGCGGACCGCTATTAAAACCCTCAGTGAGACCATATTGTCAAGCAGGTAAGATGTGATTTCTTTCAACATGAATAGCTTAGAAGTCTAGAGCTTAATCATTAAATGTATCTTGCCTTCTGAACTGTGTACAGATGGCCCTGCACTTGATCTTTTACAGATCCGGTTAATGCATTCAAGGATCAGAGCAATGGTGAATTCTTTTCATTTTTTTTCCAATTTTGAATTATTTATGACTGAACATATAAAATAAGTATATCATGTCAGCATAAAGTATACATTGTCACGTCTCTATCATGTCAACACCATTAAAATTTTAATGGCTGATCATAATTGAACATTCAAACTGCTTTAGTAGAGTAAAATCCTGATTAATACTTAAACTTCGACGTATGCAGTCCGAAGACTTCATTACATTTATCAAACTATATGTATCTTCCGGTCCTCCAATTTTGGCAGAATTGATGGCAGTGAGGAGAGGTTGAAACTGTTCCTGGATTTGGGTTTGTCGGTGAATCGAAGGCTTATTTTATCCACTGTTAAAGATATTGCAAACATTGTGATCAATAAAGGTCATTGTTCGTCATGTGGCGATAGTAGCTAATTGCGAAGCGGATGAATTTGCCAAACTAGGGATTGGTTAAATTATGGGGAATTAATTAGGTTATTGTTTTTCTATTATTGGTATATCGGGAAGATTGGGAATGGTATATGTTTGTATCTGGTTGATTAACCTAGGAGGTAGTTTTTTTGTAAGGTATTAACATTTACATGTAGGTAGTGTTGTTTTGCACTATGTTGAGTGGGCTGCCATCGTTTTTGGGTGGTAGTGTGTTCTTATTGTACTTGGTTTTATGCAACAAATTTCTAAGGCATTCTTTTCCTCCTTCCAATGTCCGTTGAGTCTTTTTTCTTGACGGTTTGAAGGAGGTTTTTAACGAGGTCTTCCTTTCTATCAAAAAAAAACTATAAGTATGATACCTATTTAGCATTTCTATCAGTAATTGAATGAGGCCAATATTGATTTATATACTTTTAAGTTATATTAAAAAAAGCAACCCATAGCCAGTTTATCATCCATTTTAGCCTTAGAAGTTGTTCTACTTCTATGTATGTATGTGTACAAGTATGATACCTATATTAGCATTTCTAAGAAGTTGATTTAGGAGTCATGGAGGGATCATTGGAATTCCTGAGAGGTGCAAACACATCAGAAAGCACATTGTGGAGAGTAGAAACTCTCTTTAGCTGAAAATTTTCTTGGAGGATCTCATGATTGTTCTCCAACAGATTGATCACCTTTTGCGAAAGCTGACGGTTAACCGTTTGAAGTTTATTAACCTGGGATTGAGGCCCTTCGATTTGCTGCTTCTTTCTCATTCTTGATCTCCTCGTAGAATCCCTGTTCGATATCATTCTCAGCCCTTCTCGTTGACAATGATGCTCGGCTGACGCACTCTGGCCTCGTCTTCGTTGCTCAAACACGATGCGTTGGGCGAAAAAGATGAGTGTTGGGTGACAACCCATTGGAGAAAATGCCCGGATCAGGGTGCTGAGAAGATGATGATTTTCCATTCCATGACTCCATGTTTAAGTGAGCTGCTGCAGAGGTTGTTAATGTTTTCTGGGAAGGACAGAAGGCGAAGAAGCTCTGAATCAGGCTTCCATGGGGTTGATGATCGCGATGAACATCGAAACGGGCACCTCCATATGGATTGAATATTAAGGTGACTGAGAGAAAGAGCTTGAAGATGGTTCCAAGGTTTTTATAGTTGAGGATTTAGCAATCTAACAGCGGTTTCTTGTTGTGCAAGCATTTGTTTTTCTAGAATTCCAGTATTTATTTGATAGTTATAATGGATTTCAACTAATTTCATAATCAAATTAAGTCGATTTTTAGTAAAGATGAAATTATTTATATATTTGTTTTTTTTCTCACAATTTTAACATTAAAATCTTACTTAAAGAATAGGGTAAACTACATGTTTAGTACATAAACTATTACTTTTGTTCCTTTGTGGCACTTAAACTTTATTTTTTTCAAAAACATACCCAACGTTTAGTTTAAGTTTTATTATCGTATTCCACTACTAAAACTTAACGTAATGTTGATGTGTCATCATAAGATAATATCACTTAACATTGAAAAAAAAAAGTTTTATTATGTCACATCAATAATTCTACTAATTTTTTAATGACTGTGTTGAATTGAAACTTAAATTAAACGTTTAGTATGCTTTTGAAATAAAATAAAGTTGGATACTAAAACAGAACAAAAATAGTTTATGTGTTAAACTTGTAATTTACCCTAAACAATATCAAATTTGGTAAAACTAGAATCAACAAACGTTGGTGTATAAGCAATATTTTACTTCTTTTAGATCCACTTTTTCCCCAGAATCATTGTCCTGTAATTCATGGCAACTTCGTTTTGAAATATTATATTGATGCTATTATTTGGGATTTCTTTTTATTAGCTAAGTTTTTACAAGTAGTATTTGTTCTGAATACTCTCAACCATTTGATAATAAATGGTCAATCACTTTGGTGCAGTCGTTGATGCTCGAACTCGTAATCTCTAGGAACATTAACGATTCCTTTAGTAATTAAGGTAAATTGGTTCGTACATTTATTTACTATAAATTTATTTTTTCTTAATAAGTATGAGATACAAATATATATATATATATATATATATATATATATATATATATGTAAATTTATTTATTTTCAAAGTTACTTTTATCATACTCCACATTTATAATACATAGTATATAAAAACATATTCATATTTGAATATGTGTATTTATTTACTGTATTATCTTATAAAAATTATTATTAACGAGATTGATTTAAGTGGTAAGCAATTAAGTATCGCTTAAGTAGATTTCGAGTTTGAATCTTTATATATGTACAAAAAAAATTTGGATAACTTCCTCTTATTATTATCCAAGAAGCAGTAGACAAATCACTGCTACAACAAATACAGACCACCCAAAACAAACAGAATTATCCTTCTAGGAGGAGGTAATCCCCCAAGCCTGACAAAGTCTACGATTAACTATACTACTTTTAATCACAATTCTAGCTGCCTTCACCCTCACTACCTCTTTAATACAATTCACCACATTATCTATATCCCTACTCACTCCTCTAAACTGTTTATAATTCCTCTCCATCCATATCAGTAAACATAACCACACCAAGCAATTCTAAGTACAAACAGAGAAGTTTTACCTTTGAACCTATTAACAGCCCAATTCAGTTCCTCATCCTAGGTCCCAACAGCTCTGTTAACATTGCACATGCGTGCAATCCCCTCCCACACAGCATTCGAAAACGAACATTCAAAAAACAAATGGCTGCGAGTCTCAGACACAGCTTCACACAATCTGCACTTGTCATCCACCTCAATCCTCATGCGAGCCAGCCTATCAGCAGTTGGAAGCATGTCAAGTATTGCCATCCAGGTAATGAGGGAGTGCTTCGGTATGTGCATAGGAAACCAAACTACCATGTGCCATTCAACTTTCACTCTTGTCTCCCTAATCTCCTGCCAAATCCAACGAGCATTCACCTTGACCCAGTCTGTTGTCCCTGAAAACAAAGATTGCAAATCATCCCTTGTTTTCAGAATTTTCCTCATACTTCAGCTGAATGAAGCTTTACTTTCAATGTACAAAATTTTTATTGAAATACTTACTAAAATTAAAATGTATAACACGAATTAATCTAAATTAATCTAAATTGCCATCTAATATTTCTATATTTATCAGCTTATTTTTTTCTGAAAAATATATGCTTAATGAATTACCAATGTGATTACTTCTATCCAAATTTGGAAACATAAATTAATAAAAGTAAAACTCATTTATTTGACCCCGATAGTATTTGTTCATACTGTATTTAATTTCTATAAAAATATATTCTTGTATTTATATTTGAGTAACACGAGGTACATAAAATTGAACATAAATAATCTAGAAAAAAAATTAAAAAAAATCGAGTCAGGTGGCCAAAATGATTCAAAATATCCACACTGAATTGAACTCGTGTTATAAATCAAAGTCGAATCGGGTTTGTTTGATCATTGGTGCACTAGTTACATTCAAGAAATCAAAATTTAATATTCAAATAAGACTTATTACAACCTTTAAATTTGTCTTAAATATTACGATCATATTTCTAAGGTTAAATTGATTACTGTAGTGATCTAAAAATAATCTACATTTAAAGATTTAATTGTAAAATAAAATGAAATAATAATATTTTAATATTTTAACAAACTTATAGTCAAAATTTCAATCCACTCGAAATGATAAAATATATGTATGAAATGTAAAGTATACGAAAACATATTACGATCTATGCAAAAGTAAAGGAAATAAATTTATTATTTAATGTATTAAAATCGAGACTCATAACCTCTTAATGCAAAGTTCAATCATTCACGATGCAAATCATTTGAAAATAAAGAAACATTAATAAATCCGTATCAGAATTGATAAATCTTTAACTATTCAATCGTCTATTAATTTGTACTTGTATGAATTACGTGACATCAGTGATTAAAGGGATAATTATTATCTCTAAATATTTCGAGTTCAAGCACCAATAAAATTAGTATATTTGAGCGTTCATTGTGAACTAGTTGAGAGTATTTAGAACATATATCACCACTTATAGTTACCCGAGACTAATAAAAAAAAATCGAATTTAAGCGCGTGGAACTTTACCAGAAGTTGAAAATTTTTTAGGTAACTTGTTAATCAAGAAATTAATTTAGTAAATGCCTTTGACAAATTACACTATAATATAGGTGAGCATTTGATCGAGTCGAGCGAAAAAAAATTTGAGTTGATTAGTCTTATTTTATAATTCGGAGTTGATTTGAAATTTTTTTGTTTATGTTTAAATTTAATTGTAAATTAATATTATGATATTATTTTATTCAAATTTAAATGGTTTTTTATAACCATATACAATACATATATATTCTTCATATTTTTTTCATATATGATATACGTATATCATACAGAGTTGAGGTACTCGACTCAAACTTAAAAATTAATCCACTAATTACTCAAAATTTTGAATTACCATTCGAGTTGTATTTTACAACTCTGTTTGAACTTAATTTTTTTATTCGATTCGAGTTTATGAAACTACAATTTGAAGCCAATTCGAGTTGAATTTTCTCGAGTCGAGTAAAAAATCTATTTTCCGAATTAAGCCGAGTTTTTTATTCGATTCGAGTTTATGAAATTACAATTTGAAGACAATTCGAGTTGAATTTTCTCGAGTCGAATTAAAAAAATCTATTTTTTGAATTAAGTGCAGTTTTACTCGAAGCATCAGAGAGATGGTTGAAGACTTTTATTATATTATTGATAGGTTAGATTTGCTGTGAGACAACTACTTTTCCACGCTCTAAATCATTTATTTCTATAAAGGCTGGATTTGTTGAATCCGCATATCTTTGCTCAAATGCTATTTCTTTGAACAAAGACCAAGCATCATCATCAGACAAGCCTTTCAAAACATAAGGCTCACATTTACTAGTAACATTTGCTACTCTATGAGAGCTAGTGTTTACAATTATCCTTCTTCCTCTAGCTCCACCCATCGGTAATTTCTGTAAGCTAAACCACTGTTTTCTCTTCTCCTCCCAAACATCGTCCAAAACAAATAAGTTTTTGTTTTTTCATCAATTTTATCACGAAGTTGATTTTGCAGTTGATCTATTTCGAGATTCTTATCAGGAGATTGTTCAGTAACAGATTTGATCATGTTTGCTACTATTATTTTAAAATAAAAAACATCAGAAATGCAGACCCACATACTCAAATCAAAGGGACCTTTGACCCTTTCATGATTATAGACAAACTGCGCCACTGCAGTCTTGCCTAAGCCTCCAATCCCCACTGTTCGAAAGTAAATCGAGTAAACAAATTCATGTATGAAATGTGCAATTTTGACCCCCTTTCTTTATTCCAATGGTGGTGAGATTTGTGAGCAAAGAAACCCAACTTGGACACTTCAGCTATTGAGATGATCCTTAAACCGATTCATCTCTGGAATGCAAAAGTTAATGGGAACATAAACAAGACATTTGATCTTAATCGGGTACAATTGTTTTGTCTTAGACAGAAACACCTACATCGTCATGGTATTGCCTTAACAAAACACTATTGAACACACAGTACAAGATACATTTAGTAGGAATTCTCCGCATTCCTACTAAACACTTTACAAAGAAAAATACAATCCCAAAAACTTATTGGTGAGTAGTTTTGATGCTTCTCAAACTCATAAAGAAGTAGTTTTTGAGTACATTTGATGTTCCAAATTGATAAGGAAGCGGTGGCGGGTTAATGAACGTTGCTCTTGTTGAATAATCAAACCTAGAAAGCTCTAGACTCGATGAAGAACAAAGGGGTGAATATGGGAAGGTGGTGGCAGCAACTAGGGTCTTTTAGAGTTTCTTTTAAGTGCTGGAAAGAATGTAAGAAACAAGATTAGAACAAGATAAACAAAAGATAAAGAAATTAAAAATAAAATAAGATAATAAAGAAATCAAAAGATCTCCCTTATGAAGGTGAACGGTAAAGATGATGATGGTGAGGATGGATTTGTGGAAAATAGATGGATAAGTGTCCTATCGAGCCCTCCTAGTCGCGATGAAAAGGCAAATTGGAGTGTGAAGATTAATCTCTCCTCACAAGAACTTGAAAGAACTCAAGGAGAAGAAGCTTCGAAGGCACAAGGCAATCAGCACTTCCAAAAACGAACTCTCGTTGTATTATTAATCAAAGAAATCTTGAATTACAAAGTTTAATGAAGCCTCCTTTATATAGGGGCTGAGTTCTAAAGGTCCTAAATAACTAATGATAATAAACTAAATATATCATAACTCTAATTCCTAATAAAATAATAATAACTAAAGATAATATTTTTAACCCAACCTTAATTCCTAATAAATAATAAATCTAATCCTAAAAGATAATTCATCATCCTATATTAAGTTATATTACAAATAATCAATAAAAATATTGAAAATTCGTAATATTTACAAAATCCCGTATTAATCCCGTATAGGATTTTCTGCATCGTCTTCAGTAAAATAGCCATATCTTGAGTTCCCGATATCGGATTGATGCGATTCAAGAACCGTTGGAAAGATAAGAGACAGACGGTTGTATCTTCAGAAGACATCTTGACTAAATAAGATCAGGATCCCATTAAAAAAGTCATCGTAATTCTGCTTCTGTTCTGATCTTCTTTTCCAATGCTTAGACTAGTGGATCATTTGGAAGAGTTATTACTTCTTCCTTTGATGTGAGCCTTGTGATGCATGTATCATCCTCCCTTTCTTCAAAAAGATTCGACCTCGAATCTGAAACATTAAAGGGAGCAACATTAGAATCGTTTAATGATTCATTCACATTATACTTACCGAATAGATATGCTTTGAATCTTCGAGACTTTGTTCTTCTAATAGGTTCGAGTAAAAACATTAGTCCAAAGAAGCATGTATTATGGACTCTGGTGCATGTATCATTCCCCCACTCCTCAAAGGATTCATCCTCGAATCTGAAAATCCAAAAGAAAGGGATTTAATGTGTTGAAAGAACTTGTGAAACATTTACCAGGATCAATGTCTTTATGCGTTTTAGTCGAGGTTTCTTCTTTGTAGGAACTGATTTATTAAGTCTTGAAATCCTCTTTTGCATACAAGTCTTGTAATATGATGTTTTGGTTGAAATTCAACATGACGCCGGCCACTGTTGGCTTTATGTATGATTTCAGATAATTTCTCCATGGTTTTATTTGTGTGTGGCGAGAATGAGTGTTTAAACCATGTCAACTGGTTTGTTAAAGTAATCCCTTAAGTCTCCTAAGTGGGGTTCATGAATTAATGATTCCCGGGAGGAGCTTTGTGGACTGTAGAACCTGTTTAGTTGGCAAGGAAACTCATATACAAGAAAGCTCATTAAAAACACTTTTAAATATGGGTAGAAATATCAAAAATATCCGAGTTATCGTGATATAAATCTTTGATATGTTCAATTCTCGGAATAGTAGTATGAGTTTGATAGGTAAGAGTATACCTTCGTGGTAGTGTATCGTCTACTGTGTTTTTTCTTACCTCGGTATGTTACGCACTTAAAGGAGTTGTGTTTAGTATGGATGACAACTTCACGAGCCTTACCTTGTAAGAAGAAAGAAGTATGTTTCAATGTCATTAAAATGAGTAATAAAATACTTACCTTTGGACTCTCGTAAATCATGACTCTTCATTGATATAGCATAGTGATTAGGGCTTTTAGGTGGTAACCTGTCAGGAGGGTCACCTAGCACTATTAGACAACTCTTGGCGATAGAAGATGGTGTGGGCCAGTCTCGTGTTGCTTTTACTTTCTCATCATTTACATGGATTCCCTGTGCATGAACTATAAAGCATGTGGAGTTGTTCAAGTCATGTTTCGTCATTAAGATGACGTTACGACTAAGGCTTTCATGGATGTAGCCTTTTTGTAACAAATTTAATTCTTTGGTTTCTTCGAGATTGTATGTTTGACGAGGTATGATGGAACCTTGAATTAGATTGGTTTGGTGTTGTTTTCCTTTTTTCAGTGGTAATCCGTCAGGTGGATCACCTAATTCTTCTTGAAAATCCTGTAACAAAGATGAAAACACACTAGGCAAATCCTTGTTAATGTTAGAAATCGAAACAATTGATTCTCTAAAGCAAACAAGGATGGAAGGTTGTTTGTAAAGAATGTTCTCTCTCAATTCTTTTGTGCTCACACATAGATTTTGAGTCACTATTTTCTTCTCACAATTAGGTTCACTCACCTCCCATGGGTCATTATTCTTTTGGCTTTTGTAACTAGTGACCTCTTTTTCTTTTGCCTCTTTCTCAGCTTTTTCTTTTTTTGCTTTCCCTACCTCCTCACAAATTATCATTTGATCTTTAGGGGCTGGAAGTGTCATTCTTTGCTGGTCGTTCTTTCTCCTTGTCAGGTTTGTCACCTCTTAGCTTTTTTAGAGAAGATGGAGCAGAAGACGAGGAAGGATTTGAAGGATTACCTTGGTAAGAGGATGAAGTACCTTGGTAATGTCTCGGAATCTCCTTTGGATTTGTACTTCGATTGTCATTGCTTTCTTTAGTGTATCTTCAAGGTTTTCGTACCCATGGAGGTCAAGAAGATCAGTGATGTTTGAGTTCAAGCCAACAACGAATCTTGACACGGTGACCTCTTCTTTTTCGGTTATGTTAGCCCTATTGAGTAAGGACTGCATCTCCTTGTAGTAGTCTTCAACTGAACTTCTACCTTGTCGAAGTCGGTGTAGTCGTAGTTTAACTTCTCGTGTATAATGTGTCGGTAGGAATCGCTTCCTCATGGTTTGTTTGAGGTCGGTCCAAGAAGTGATTGTTGGAATTTGGAAATTCTGGATCTTTTTCCTTGTTTGCATCCACCAAGTTCGAGCATATCCTTCGAATTGCATGGTGATGAGGGGAACTTGTTTAGCTTGGGGGTAGTCATGGTATGCAAATATGAGATCAACTTTTCCTTCCCAATCGATGTACCTGTCCGGATCGTTTTCTCCTTTAAAAGATGGGATCATGAACTTTGGTTTTGCAAAGAGTTCGGGTGCTTGGAAACGTGGTTGTTCTCGCTTGGGTACCAAAAGTTCAGCATTTTTTAGTCTTAGATTCTGGTTTGGTAGATCCAGTTGTGGTTCTTGTCGTTCTCTCACAGTATGGTAAGTTCATCAATCTTTCAAATTGAGTCGTGAGTCGGCAAGTGCGGCTAAGATAGCCGTAAGTGTCTTGTTGTTATTGTCCCACACCCTGAAATCATAACACTCGAAAGAAAATTTTAAAGTAAAATAAAATAAAAGAAAGAAAATTCAACAAAGCAAGAAACCTCACAAGTCACTCCAAGAAAGTAACACAACGAGGCAAGTAAGCCGATCTTGTACTCTTTAAAACTCACTTTACCAAGTAGTTTTTCACAGTTCGTATCGGAGTTTGATTACTAGCAAAGGCGATAAGAAAAACCTAAAAGCTCTAAGAGGCCAAACAAATGTTAGACTCCAAGAGAACGAGAATGCAAAGAAGGAAGAAGTATGCAAACTCTTTAGTCCTACTAACACAAGGAAGATAATGTGTTAGATATGCAAAAGAACAATAACAGGGAAAAACAAAAGAACCTAAAGCACTAAAGTCAAAGAAAAAAAAAGACCAAACCAGAAAACCTAGAAAACGCTGGATCAACTTGAGTAACGTTTTTGAGGGGGTTACCGGTATCCAAAAATTCTGGAAAAACTCTTGAATGTCTTTCGATGCGTCAAGAAACCACCTGTAAAATTTCAAAACCAAATACCTTCAGTAGTATCCAGTAGACTCTGTTGAATGGTGAGTCCTCAAACAATCTATTTTTCTTGATCGCTTTGTTCGAAGTTGTTCTTGAGCTCCAAAAATTCTGATTTTTTGTGTAAATGATCTCCAATATATGGAGTTTCAATCTGGAAATTTTAACCGCAAAATTCCTTCTGTAGAATTTTTAAGAAATTCGACAATATTCTAGACTGAATCTGCCGATAAAACTTGAATGATGTATTTTAAGGATCTAATGAACTATGATCGAAGTGAATTTTGTACTGGAGATTAAACTTAAGACGAATATGTATCTGGAGAAAATCAGCCCTAAATACCTTCGTTTGCAATTTTTTTGAAATTTTGTCTTTTTGTGTTTTTTTTTGTTTTTTTTAAATAGCAAACTAACAAGAAGGATTTGAATCTAAATTAAAATTAAATAAAAATAACCTGAAACAATGAATCTTCTCTGAACTAGCTCCGTTGGGGTACCTTGACGGTGTTGTGTGCAAGAACAAACAAGATTGCTTGCTTCTTTCCAAGAATCGGCCCAAATTTGATACTAATTGATAGGGAAGTGGTGGCGGGTTAATGAACGTTGCTCTTGTTGAAGAATCAAACCTAGAAAGCTCTAGACTCGATGAAGAATAAAGGGGAATATGGGAAGGTGGTGGCAACTAGGGTCTTTTAGAGTTTCTTTTAAGTGCTGGAAAGAAGGTAAGAAACAAGATTAGAACAAGATAAAGAAAAGATAAAGAAATAAAAATAAAATAAGATAATAAAGAAATCAAAAAATCTCCCTTATGAAGGTGAACGGTAAAGATGATGATGGTGAGGATGGATTTGTGGAAAATGGATAAGTGTCCTATCGAGCCCTCCTAGTCGCGATGAAAAGGCAAATTGGAGTGTGAAGATTAATCTCCCTCACAAGAACTTGAAAACTCAAAGAAAAGAAGCTTCGAAGGCACAAGGCAATCAGCACTTGCAAAAACGAACTCTCGTTGTATTATTAATCAAAGAATCTTGAATTACAAAGTTTAATGAAGCCTCCTTTATATAGGGCTGGGTTCTAAAGGTCCTAAATAACTAATGATAATAAACTAAACATATCTTAACTCTAATTCCTAATAAAATAATAATAACTAAAGATAATATTTTTAACCCAACCTTAATTCCTAATAAAATAATAAATCTAATCCTAAAAGATAATGCATCATCCTATATTAAGTTATATTACAAATAACAAATAAAAATATTGAAAATTCGTAATATTTACAAAATCTCGTATTAATCCCGTATAGGATTTTCTGCATGCACCGTATTCAGTAAAATAGCTATCTGAGTTCCTGATATCGGATTGATGCGATTCAAGAACCGTTGGAAAGATAAGAGACATACGGTCGTATCTAAAGAAGACATATTGACTAAATAAGATCATCCCATTCATCGTCGTAAGTCTGCTTCTGTTCTGATCTTCTTTTCCAATGCTTGGACGAGTGGATCATTTGGAAGAGTTATTACTTCTTCCTTTGATGTGAGCCTTGTGATGCATGTATCATCCTCCCTTTCTTCAAAAAGATTCGACCTCAAATCTGAAACATTAAAGGAAGCAACATTAGAATCATTTAATGATTCATTCACATTATACTTACCGAATAGATATGCTTTGAATCTTCGAGACTTTGTTCTTCTAATAGGTTTCGAGTAGAAACATTAGTCCAAAGAAGCATATTATGGACTCTGGTGCATGTATCACAATGCATCAACTTCATGGAGGATAACAGCCCTCTATAAATACTCTAATAGAGATGGTAAATCTCATCAATTTCGTATGTGCAACAACATTGAACCTGCAAGTTCAGTACTCTATGTTAAATTTGTCATTTAAATCTAGCCTCATCGGAATGTAGAAGCACTTGCTGTTACTAAATAAACAATAGGCGATTTCATCGGAGTAGATGTCGTGGAATGGATCAGCACTTGAATGCATGTCTTCTTTTGGATATTCATTGAACTCATGCTATAAAAACGAACATTACTACCCATCAGACGACAGCAATTATGAGATTCTTACGATTTATAAGTGTTAAGCAGTTAGATAATTACTGCCTCTTTTTGTGCATATATATTCTTGAAATACTCAAATGCCCTACTGTAGGTCTTGCACCCAAGTCTGAAGATAGAAAACAAGTAAGCCATATTCACATGTTGAAAAACAGAAAACACGGTATATGTTGTAAAAGTTGTTAATGAAAGGGTAGGAAGCACCAACCTCATTTGCCCAAATATGTGGGATGTGAGCAATCTTATGCCAATCGGTTCCAATGTCTTCCTATATCTCTCCTCCAACTTGGGAATATCTTGCATATAACAATGTGTTCATTCATACTGGTGTCTAGTTGATAATCAAATCTGAACAATCTTTTCTTCATATGGAGACTATTCTGAGAGCTTTTCTTTAGGAATTTTTCCTCCAATGCTTTCCACATCTTACTTGCAGAAGTCACGTTCTTGTAGCCATACTCCTGCTACCTGGAAAGACAAGATCGAATCGTGTTGCACGCCAAAAGATTGATTGTTCCCCATTCTTTCTCCTCCATATCTACGATCTTTTCTTCCAAAATGGCGATGTCTAGACCTTGTTGGAATAAAGCGTCTAACACCTCGCCTTGCCATATGCCAAAATGATCGGATCCATCGAACAACTCCACCTATAAGTTTGCATTTGACAATACCCTCCTTATCGATTCAGATGAAGAGCTCGATGTCTTAACTGATCTGTATTGTGGCCTTATAATTCTAATGAACAATATTCAATAGCACGAATGTATTTTTCAGCAACGGGACCACCATGATAACCTCAACCGAAGCTCAGGAAAACCAAGAAGGAGAGCAAGTACGAAGCAACAAAGTTCATGGTGGCAAAAGGTCGCTCGAAAAGTCAAAAGAAAAAGAGGAGAGGGAAATCAAAGTCGAAGTCTAGACTGGGAAAAGATGAATGTGTCTTTTGTCATGAGAAAGGCAATTGAAATAAATATTGTCCGAAGCTGAAGAAGAAAGAAAAAGATGCTTCAGATGCATGTGTTGCAGAGCATGATGCCAATGACTCTGACATATCATTGGTTGCATCATCAACAACATTTCATTCAGATGAGTGAATATTATATTCGGATTGCACCTATCATATGTCCCCTAATCGGGAGTGGTTCCTCGATTTAGTATAACTAAATGCATGATTTGTTTATATGGACAATGGCAATGCCTGTAAAACTGTTGGGATAGGTTCAATTTGATTAAAGAATCAATATGGATCAACCAGAGTTCTGACTGATGTCTGGTATGTGCCAGTTTGAAGAAAAATCTCATCTCTTTGGGAGCCTTGGAATCCAAAGGCTCATTAGTCACTGTGAGAGATGGTTTTAAAAGTCACATCTGACGCACTTGTGATGATGAAGGGCATTAGGAAAAATAATTTGTATTACTACCAAGGTAGTACAATTATTGGAGCAGTTGCAGCAGCTTCCAAAAGCGATGATTTGGACACAACCCAGTTGTGGCATATGAGGTTGGGACATACTGGAGAGAAATCCTTGCAAATTTTGGCAAAGAAAGGATTGTTGAAATGTGCAAAGGCTTGTAAATTGAACTTTTGGAGCATTGTGTTCTGGGAAAGCAGAAGATAGTGAAATTTGGTACCACTATACATAATACAAAAGGTATTTTCGATTATATTCACTTAGATGTGTAGGCTCCTTCCAAGACACCGCCTTTGGAAGGAAAACATTATTTTGTAACTTTTGTAAATGACTTTTCCATAAGAGTATAGGTGTATCCGATGAAGTCTAAAGATGAAGTGCTCTGAATTTTCCTTAACTGGAAAAATATGATCGAGAACCAAACTAGTAGATCAAACGTCTTAGGACGGAAAATTGAGGGGAATATAAAAATGAATCATTCACTGATGTTTGCAATGAGTATGGTATTGTTCGACACTTCACTATTAGAGATACACCACATCAGAATGGGGTGGAAAAGCATATGAATCGAACACTATTGGAGAAAGTTCGATATATTTATCTTATAATGGGTTAGGTAAGACATTTTGGGCTGAGACTGTGACATATGCTAATCATCTCATCAATCGTCTGCCATCATCAACGATAGGAGGAAAACACCATTGGAGGTATGGTCTGAAAAACCTGCTACTGATTACGATTTCTTACATGTATTTGTATTCACTGTTTATTATCATGTGAAGGAATCCAAGATTGATCTGAGAGCAAAGAATGCTCTATTTATGAGAATCACCCTAGAGTGAAGGAATTCAGCCTTTGGTGTTTAGACACTAAGAAGATAATTTATAGCAGAAATGTTACATTTGATGAATATGTCATAGTAAAGAGGATAACAAATGAAGCTCCGTAGCAGATGAAGCATACTCCAAAACAGGTGGAAAAAAACTATTGGAGGTATGGTCTGGAAAACCTAGCTCTGATATAAATTATTGGGTAAACTGGGTTATTTCCCACACGAACGTAGTTTCAAAATTGATCTGAAATGTCAAAATTGAAACCACCTAAATTGCACAGCAGACAAACCCGTCAAACTATTGAAGATTGAAATACAATGGAGAAAACCAAATAATGAACATACAAAGTAAATAATGGATAGAACCACCAAATTTACGAGGTTCAAAGAAAATATCGTCTACTCCTCGGGCAGCACAACAGATGATAATTTCACTATCAACAAAATATTACAACAAATAGAATTCTTTAGAATTCCCAAAATACTACAAGTTGTAAAGTCAACAAATGTTGGTCAAACTTGGTAGCCATTGAAGAAGTCAAATTCAAATTTGTTACCACAACATTAAATTCAAGTTGACAAGTGGCTATGATGGACACAAAGGTTGGCAAGTTGACAAGTTGGCAAGTGGTTACCTTGTGCACATGGGAAAATTCATTTGGTCCTTAAACTATTAGGTTTTTATAAGTTTAGTCCTTAAAGATCAACTATAATATGCCTAAGCACTTCCATTTGAAATCATCCCAAAAAAAATTCTCTCCCCCCATTTATTTCTCCAGTCTCTCACTTTGTAATATGTTGGGAATTCTAAAGAAGTGTTGGGATAGTATCGAAACTTTCAGTTTGTTTTGGGCAAAAATGTCAGTTTTTAAGGCAATTAGTCTCTCACTTGTAGTCTTATTTGATGAAAAATGAAGTGTTGGGGTACCTCGAGTCTAATTGCCTTAAAATGACATTTTTACCCAAAACAGACTGAAAGTATCGATACTATCCCAAGAGTATCGATACTCCTACAAAAGTTTTGATATTTTATATAAGTTCCGATACTTTTAAACACTCTGTTATGCCCAGTTTCGAAACTTTCTGTGAGTTTCGAAACTATGACTCAAAGTTTCGATACTCTTGAAAAAGTATCAATACTCTTACCCAGAAACTCACGAATTTGCCCAAAACGAAGAACAAGTAGTGATATTATCCCTATAGTATCGATACTCTACCTGCAGAATTCATAAAACAAGTACGAAAAACTCTATTTTTCAATCCCAAAGACCTTAGTGTGGTCCCCAAACATGATTAAAATTTTATTTGATCAACAAGGGTCATAATAGAGGCTTTAAACACATTTATAACTCTAAAACAAGAATTTCACCATGAAAATGCTTATCATGCTCAACTCAAAGATTTTCTGACATGGGACCGATCCGAAAACCCGAAAAATTTAGCAGGCCGGGTAGTCGACCTGAAAATCAAGTATTTTCAAAATAAATACCCGATATTTTTTAACTGGGTAGGTAGATCGATGGATCGAGTCAATCATGTCGGGTATTTTTTTAACACCTAGTTGAGGCACGTCCTTTGCAAGACTTTTGGATGTAGCTTCGAATCCTCACTCTCCCATTTATGTTCTTTCATTATTTTTTTTATTGATTAGGTGGTTCGAAAAAAAATATTTAATTAAATAAATTAAAATAAAAAATATTCTCCAATTAGGTGATAACACTTGTCACAATCTGATTGGAAAACTAATTTATTAAATTAAATTAAAATTAGGATCAAACTGATAGAATATATAAGTATTGATGACTAAATGTAAAATTATACTATTTTTATTAACTTCTGTCAAGTGTTAAATAATTAAGTAGTCTTACAAAATTAAAAATCGATAGTAAATAAAAGGGTTAAATAGTTGAGTAATCAATTATAATATTAATGAATAAGTATTATTTTAAATAGGAAAACAAATCATCGAGGTCTAGGCCTTGAGATATGCATGGGGAAGGCCTGCCGGCATTTAGAAAAAGAAAGCCACTCCATTGTCATCTTCTCATCTGAGTTAAGCTGGTTGCATCAAAACACCGGATTTTAATTTCCAGCAAGCAGCTTGCCAATCGTTTTGAGCTTGGAAATTATTAGACAGTTTTTTTTATTGGCTTATGAATGGAGGATGGACTAATTTGGCGGTAAATGGTGGCCAATCAGGAAAGAAATAAGTGGAACTCACTAGAGTGAGTTCCGTATATCTTTTGTCTTCTTTAGTTGAAATACAAAATACCAACTACCGGAAGAAAGGGAAGTGGCGGTTTGGAAGACAGAGAAATGGGGTGGGCAATTGCTATTCATGGAGGCGCCGGAGACATCCCTCTCTTTACTCCCAGAGAAACGTCTTCCTCGTGAAGCTGGCCTCCGCCGCTGCCTTGACGTTGGGATCGCCGCCCTCAAAGCCCGTAAACACCCCTTGGACGTTGTTGAACTCGTGGTACATACATATATAACTTGGCTTTACTTTTATGTTCATTCAGTGCATCTCTAATATGGGTTTATGTCAAATTATTAGTTTCTTTTGCAAGATGGTCGGTGTCGATGGGCTATCGATAATTGGGACTTGGGATGTTCTGGTTGTAGTTGAAAATTCTTTTTAACAAACACTTGTAGTAACTTTTGGGGCATGTTTTGATTGTGAAATTCTGCAACTTTATGAGGTTATGCCATTGCCAGCATGAAATGGATTCTTGTTTTCTTTCGTATTTCGTTCTTTGATAATTTCCTGGATGCAAATTGCTATCTTAATGCTCTAGAGAGTTTAACGGTCTGCTAATAAAATTCATCTACACCTCTTTGCCCTATATCTGATTCTTAATATAACAAAAATAGGCCTTTTATTCTAAGCAGATTTTGAGAAGTTCTGGATTTATGCTGTTTATTCTTACATAGGTACGCAAACTGGAAAACAATCCGTCTTTCGATGCCGGAAAGGGGTGATAAAATGTTCAGGTTTTATGTTGCTTGTGTTTTGTAGGTACGGGAACTGGAAAACCATCCGCATTTCAACGCGGGAAAAGGGTCTGTACTGACCGCAGGTACCGTTGAGATGGAAGCTTGCATCATGGACGGCAAAACAATGAAATGTGGAGCTGTCTCGGGTGTCAGCACTGTTGTTAATGCCATATCCCTTGCGCGGTTAGTCATGGAGAAGACTCCTCATATTTATCTGGCATTTGATGGTGCTGAGGCCTTCGCAAGGGAACAAGTAAGTGACAAGCAAACTCTGAGTAGCTAATGTATTTTATCTGTCCTTTTCTTTCTTCATTGCACTTTGTTCCTACTGATGTAAACAAAGGGATTTCAAGTATTTGAAGTTATTTCTCTAATTTGTCTAAAGTTGGCAACATATGCTTCCTTTAGGTCGGTTTCAGTTTCGTCATGTGATCTTTCTTCTACAAAAGTTTGATACGACCGAGTTCATCAACTGTGTTGTTTTTTGTGTTTCTTGTTTGTTCAATTTAATTGGAATGAAACATATCATTAGAGCTCGGACTCATGTTTTCTTGTTCGAACACATATTCAGACATGCATGTCGAGTATGATCCTCCAAATAGATGGAAATGGTTAAAATTGTGAGTATATCCATGTTACACATATACTTGTATATGACACACACCCTCTATTCCTTGATAATTGGCCGAAAACAAACCCAATATGTGGTGCTTATAGCTTTCGAACAAAATGATTATTATCCGCTTTTATTATGTCTATTTTGTTTTAAATGGGGTCAGGGTCTTGAGACTGTTGAGATGAGCCATTTTATAACTCCTGAAAACATTGAAAGGCTTAAGCAGGCACAAGAAGCTGACAGAGTTCAGGTATTTTTCTCTCTACAAGTTTTATTTTCAAAATATTTTTGTGGTCTCCAAACTGTCTATTACTTTTAGATATTTCAAAGATATAAACTTATGAAAACATTGAACATCAGACCTTGATACTGCTTAAAATATCTTAGTATGGCATTGAACGAAATTCTTCTGTGTTTATCTTTGTGTAGGAAAATGTTTCCCCTGCATCTGATTTGTTCTTGTCCAAAGCTTGATTTTGAAGTGATAAAGCAATGAAATGCTTCAGGTTTTAAGTGTTTGGTTTTGTTTTAATCTGCAGATTGATTACACTCAACCAATTCAAAAGAAGGCGCCTAAAGACGGTGCAGTTTGCTGATGGTGATAGCCAAATTGGCACTGTTGGATGTGTGGCTGTTGACAATGAAGGGAATTTGGCTACTGCAACATCAACTGGTGGACTAGTGAACAAATGGTTGGTAGGATAGGGGACACACCAGTTATTGGTGCAGGGACTTACGCTAATCGTCTCTGTGCAGTTTCTGCTACAGGGAGAGGAGAAGCAATAATCCGTGGTACTGTCGCAAGGGATGTTGCTGCTGTTATGGAGTTCAAAGGCATTCCCCTCAAGGAAGCTGCTGCATACGTTGTAAACCGAGTTCCAGCAGGCACTACTGGGTTAATTGCCGTGTCTTCCACTGGAGAAGTTGCCATGCCCTTCAACACCACCGGCATGTTTCGTGCCTGTGCCACCGAAGATGGATATTCAGAAATCGCCATATGGGATTCTCCATCAAAATAAGGACTTGCTGAGTTTTGGATATTTGCATCCATTTGCCTGGAAAATTGTTCTGAAAAACATGACTAAAGGCATTTGGAAGGGTGAAATGTTATCATGTGATGGCTTTTGAATAATAATATGTTTCGAAATGGTTTAAACAAAGAACGAACATTGACTCTCAGATATGCAAAGGCCGTGAGCAAACATTGAGAGCCAACTTAAAAGTAATCGCACAAACACAATCATAGAGCAAAGGGTAGAAAAACAGAGATCATTTCTGAATCAGATCCCCAAACAAAAGCATAGTTCAAAGGGTAGAAGAACAGAGAGCATTTCTGAACCAGATCTCCATCATTCACTTATAGAGTCAATCCCGATCCGCTCAGCTTTGACGCTGTTATCTGGTCCACCCGAGCAGCCATTTCGGGTGTCAAATAATTCTCCAATCCTCAACCTTCCCTTTCCGAAAATAGTACTTATTTTCAGTCATCCCGTCACGACGTTTCCCACTTTTATTCACTTCCAGGTTGCTTATTGTCTCTCGAAACTACACAGCTTTACAATCTTTCCAGGCACCCCACTTTCTTCCTCCTCCGATGAGAAAGGACAACCAATAAACTCCGCCAATCTCTTAACATATGAAAACGGTATCGTCCATCATTGCTTCATACTTGAAGAACAAAATCTTGTCCGGATGCTCCTGACTTGCTTTCCAGTACCCCAAAACATGTTCCCAATAAGGTCCATAGAAACATTCACCTTTGCAAAGCAGCTCAAGTGCCTCATCAAGGCCAACAAGTTGAGTATTTTGGGTTCCAAGGAATCTGACAACGAAATGATACAACGAAACAAACAAATCCTTGGGGTCCCTGCAAACATAAACAATTTTACAGCCACAATCGACTACTGATTTGGGCAAGGAAGAATAAGGCAGGTGGGTGGACAAAACAGGGACCCCAAGATCACGATGAGTGTGAAAATGGGCATGATCGAGCTCCATGAATGGCACGCATTCATGTGAGCTCTTTGAAAACAGAGGGCTGGTGGAATCATCGTATGATGCTCGGGTAATGGTGGCGAAAAGGAGGGACTTTAACCAGGTTGTGCCGGCTTTAGGGGCGCTGGAAAGGATGATATCGGTGGGTTGAGCTTGGAATTGTTGTTGAGCTGACATTACTCTTTATTATTTTGTAGTAGTGCCAAAAGTCTTCGTACTGTAAAAGACCGTCGGGAAGAATCTATATTATCTCTTCTAAGGATTCCATGAAGAAATGGCGTGCGGATACTCGGATAGTATTGAAGAATGACTATATATATATATATATTTAGAATTAAATGTATTATTATTTGAGATCCATTAATTGATGGAATCGAATGATTAAAAATATTTAATTTATTTCATTTTGTATGGGATAAAACCCTAACAATTGTTTTAAAATATACATCTTTATTAAACCAAAAAAAATATTAATCCATTACTTCAAAAAAATAAAATCAAACAATTCAAATAAATGATAATAAAAATATTGTAGACGATGAAAAGTAACATTATCAAGAAATGATTTTAAATACTAAAAGAACTAAATACTAAGGGAGTGTTTGGTTCAAGGATTGTGCGATTTTCATGGGATGGGAATCCCACATTCCCATGTTTGGTTGGTCGGGAATCTCATTCCCGGTAATGTTTTATTACCAATAGTAGATTTTTTGGGGTATATTACCGAGAATGTCATTACCTCCATTCCCTTAGATATTGTAACATTACCGGCGTTTTTGACTAAAATGTCCTTAAATTTTTATTTTTTTTCAAAAATATCCTTCTTCTGTCATTGAATAATAAAAATTCTACGAAGGTTAAATTATAAATTTATCCTTAAATTATTTTAGATTTACAAAAAAAAATCTATAATTAAAATTTTATATAAAGTTCAGAGGTTAAAAAAATTTACCCTTTCATTAAACTTTTTTTATATTTTTAATTTTGTAAAAATAATTATATAAATATTATGAATTTAATTTTTTAAAGAAAATATATAAATATTTTACAATTTGTAATATTATACAAATATATAATAAGGATAATTTGGTCAAATATATATTCTAATAATTTTTTATTCCTTTAACCAAACACGGTAATCTTACATTCCTGCTAAACCAACCAAACACAAAATACAACATTCTCAGTAATCCTATTCCCTAATAATCTTTTATTCCCACTAGTAGTCTTACATTCCGTGAACCAAACGCACCCTAAATATATATTTTATCCTCTAAAGAAATCACTGAATGGCCCGAGGAAACAAGATTGGATTCTTGATTTTTATTATTGGGGTCACAGTCACATGGTACATGCACAACAAAACACGACAATATACACCATAGAATTAGTGATTTGACCAAATTGACATATATTTATTGAATATTTACCTTTTTAGCACCGTTTGATATATATTTCCCGAAGTGGCATCCTTTCGGCTGAGCTGGCAAAAGGCGTGTCCCCGGGGACGCGCTTTACCCGTGTTTTCGCTGAGTTGGATGCCACGTGTGGAAGGCGCATCCCCGGGGATGCGCCTTCACGAGATTCTGATGACTCGACTGCCAAATGCCATAAATGCCCCCATCCGTTTTCCCTAACTACCCCTCCTCCTCCCCTATATAAACCCCCTCAACCCTCCCTCATTCTTCACACCAAAATCATATTCTCCTCTCTTATATAACTCAAATTCTCCAACTATTTGAGTTTTAAATTTGTTATTAGTGGTAAGAAATTTATTTTTGTTAGTATTTTTTAAATAGTTATTATATTTTATATTAATATATTTATGTAAATATTATTTTTTATTAAATAATATTTATATAATTATTATTTATTTAGAATTTTTTTTTGTGCTAATTATATTATTTTGTCTACAGTTATAATGAAAAACGAAATGCTGTTGTGATGGATATTGATCATATCTCCAGACATTTTAGCGATATGGTAATATTTTTTATAATTAATGTTAATATTTAAATTTATTTTTATTTTAAAGTTATTATGAATTTATATTAATTTTTATTTTTTATAATGTATATTATTTAGGATACTGATCGTATTTTAGAGACTTTTATTAAAATCTACGTATACCGACACCGGAACGTATTTTGCCATATTTGGCTTCTGTCGGGTTCGGGTATATTGCAACAATTATTGGCGGTTGCAAACTCGAACTTGTCCTAATTTCTGCACTGATTGAGAGGTGGAGGCCCGAGACACTTTTCACCTTCCATGTGGAGATGCCACAATTACATTGGAGATGTCTCTATCATCTGGGGCTTCCCGTCGACGGAAATATGATGTGTGGTATGGCGAATGGTGATTGGCAGTCAATGTGCATTGATTATCTTGGAGCTGCTCTGCCAGAGTTTAATGGAGATAGAATATCTTTATCTTGGTTGAAAGCTAATTTTGAGGTTTTAAATGAAAATGCTTCAGAGGATCAAGCAAAGGCATGTGCTCGGGCATATATTCTACGAATAATTGGAGGAATATTGATGCCCGACAAATCTCGCAACTAGGTGCATTGTATGTGGTTGCGGCATCTGATCGATTTTGATGAAGCTGGAAGATATAGTTGGGGCGCTGCAGTTTTGGCATTTCTCTTTAGAGAAATGTGTCGGGCGACGAATTATAAGAAAACTGCTATCGGTGGATGTCTCCTGCTTCTACAATCATGGGTGTGGTTTCGCATGCCTTTCTTATGCCCGATCGTGAATGAATCATACGTATTCCCCTTATTGTTGAGGTAATTTTTGAACTAAATTTTGATTTAAATATTTTCAATTAAATAGAGTGATATTTAGTTTATATTATATTTTATAGGTGGTCGATGAAAAGAAAGGACCATAAAAATATACCTACTGGGTTAGAGGAAATTCGTTTACTTATTAATACGAAAGCTGGGTCCGAGATATGTTTTTAAATTTGTTTAATTATTATATTTTAATTTAAAATGCTAGATATAATTAGAATATTTTATTTATTTGAATTGTATATTTATATTCAGTTTCAGTGGATACCTTATGCGAGCGATGAAGTGAAGGCTTGCATCCCACCCCACCTTAGTGGGTCATTAGAGGTATGGATATCATTGCCCTATTATGTCACTCATGTCTCTCGGGGACACTATTCATATCAGTACCTATTATTTCTCAGGGGACTTGAAGGTGCGTTCCCGGGGGCGCGCCTTCTATTATTTTATCAGAGAATATGTTATCATTGCCCTATTATGTCACTCATGTCCCTCGGGGATACTATTCATATCAGTACCTATTATTTCTTAGGGGACTTGAAGGAGCGTTCCCGGGGGCGCGCCTTCCATTATTTTGTCAGAGAATATGTTATCATTGCCCTATTATGTCACTCATGTCCCTCGGGGACACTAGATGGATTGTGAAATCAGGTAAATTAACCAAAATTTAACTTCTTTTGAAAGTTCAGCAAGTTAAGAATAAATTATACATATAGATTAATTTAAGTACATAACTTAAATTAAAACGTTATCTGAAGTTTGAATAAATTAGATAAAATGTTATGGATAAATTGAATAAATGTGAAGTGATAAGTTGATTGTGACATTGAAATTGTATGGAATGAGCATCGAGATGTTTTTACGAATAAATGTGAAGTGATAAGTTGATTTTAATGTATACGTTTTAATATATGTAATGATAAAATCATATGTATGGATAAATTTAATTTCAATTTAAGTATTGTGAACTATAATTGGAATATAACTTTTAATTCGAATACAATTGGAATATTAAGTTGAAATTTAATGTTAAATTTCGAATACTATAATTTATATTTTAATTTTAAATTTCGAATAATATTATTTTTATTTTTATTTTAAATTTTGAATAATATAATTTGTATTTTAAAAACATTTATCAAATATTTAATGTTAAATGTGAATAAAAAATAACATTAAAAATATGTATGTAACAACCATGAAACATTTAAATAACATAACCAAATTACATAAAATTCTGAAATATAACTATTTAAATAACATTAAAATACAACTGGATCACCGATGTCGTCTTCTCGAATGAGTTCCACATGGCGGTTGTCTATTTCGTGGAGGATTTCTTCGTGGAACTTGTTCTTCAGTCCCCTCATCTTCACTATCATCATCAGCAGTATTTTCTTCATTTGGTGTAGATGACGCTGAAGGGCCTGTATAAAATAACGACCCTGGAGGAGTGCTAGTAACAACCCACCGCTCCCCGGGAACTGTGAAAACTGTGGAAACATTGGCATCGATGTCTGTGATCCAGATGGAGATTGAGGTGTCTGCGGAGAAGCACCACCAGCCAAATAAGATGCATATGAACCATATGTTGGATCATTAAACATAGTCGTATATGCACCTCCATATGGTATAAAACCCTGCGGGCTAGGCATGTAACCTGGCGGGCTAGGAATGTAACCCTGCGGGCTCGGAATGTAACCTGGCGGGCTAGGAATGTAACCCTGCGGGCTCGGAATGTAACCCTGCGGGCTCGGAATGTAACCCTGCGGAGATGGCATATGAACTGGTGGGCTTGGCATATGAACTGGTGGGCTTGGCATATGAAGTGGAGGGCTGGGCATGTACCCCTGCAGCATCGACGGATAAGGATG
Source organism: Hibiscus syriacus (assembly GCF_006381635.1). Taxonomy (NCBI): domain Eukaryota; kingdom Viridiplantae; phylum Streptophyta; class Magnoliopsida; order Malvales; family Malvaceae; genus Hibiscus; species Hibiscus syriacus. Next base: position 1,256,910 of record NW_024062606.1, read on the forward strand.
TTGTGGTGGGACTGATGCAGAACCGGTAGCGCTTTCTCTCCGTCCACGCGTCGGGGGACGATGATATTGAGACGGTTGACGTCTTTCTCGGCGCCTAGGAATGTTAACCCCTCGTGCTTCCGTCGAAAGTAGAAACGGCTTCCCATTTTCATTAAACCAGTCCATATAGTTATCCGTAACCATATGACTAGTTTCAACGTAATATTGTCGAGGGGCCAACAGTGCATATCGGTTCTCCCAAAGCGCAATCCAATCTCTGTGTCTCACCACCCAGTTAACATCTTTCTTTCCTCGTCTATCTATGTTATGCATGTTGTCTAAATTCCTAGGTGCTCCAGGAATATATTGCGTACAACCATACTGACGGAGCACGCGATCAACTGGATGCCACTCAAAAATAGCATAACATATAAGAGGTATAACCGATATCCATACCTCTAATGACCCACTAAGGTGGGGTGGGATGCAAGCCTTCACTTCATCGCTCGCATAAGGTATCCACTGAAACTGAAATATAATATACAATTCAAATAATAAAATATTCTAATTATATCTAGCATTTTAAATTAAAATATTAATAATTAAACAAATTTAAAAGCATACCTCAGACCTAGCTTTCGTATCAATAGTAAACGAATTTCCTCTAACCCAGTATGTATACTTTTATGGTCCTTTCTTTTCTTTTCATCGACCACCTATGAAATATATAAACTAAATATCACCCTATTTAATTGAAAATATTTAAATCAAAATTTAGTTAGAAAATTACCTCAACAATAAGGGGAATATGTATGGTTCATTCACGTCGGCATAAGAAAGGCATGCGGAACCACGCCCATGATTGTAGAAGCAGGAGACATCCATCGATAGAAGTTTTCTTATAATTCGTCGCCCGACACATTTCTCTAAAGAGAAATGCCAAAACTACAGCGTCCCAACTATATCTTCCAGCTTCATCAAAATTAATTAGATGCCGCAACCACATACAATGCACCTGGTTGCGAGATTTGTCGGGCATCAATATTCCTCCAATTATTCGTAGAATATATGTCCGAGCACATGTCTTTGCTTGATCCTCTGAAGCATTTTCATTTAAAACCTCAAAATTAGCTTTCAACCAAGATAAAGCTATTTTACCTCCATTAAACTCTGGCGGAGCAGCTCCAAGATAATCAATGCACATTGTCTGCCAATCACCATCCGCCATACCACACATCATATTTCCGTCGACGGGAAGCCCCAGATGCATAGAGACATCCTCCAATGTAATTGTGGCATCTCCACATGGAAGGTGAAAATTGTGTGTCTCGGCCTCTACCTCTCAATCAGTGCAGAAATTAGGACAGGTTCGAGTTTGCAACCGCCAATAATTGTTGCAATATACCCGAACCCGGCAGAAGCCAAATATGGCAAAATACGTTCCGTGTCGGTATACATGGATTTTTAATAAAAGTCTCTAAAATACGATCAGTATCCTAAATAATATGCATTATAAAATAAAAATTAATATAAATTCATAATAACTTTAAAATAAAATAAATTTAAATATTAAAATTAATTATAAAAAATATTACTATATCGCTAAAATGTCTGGAGATATGATCAATATCCAATCGCAACAGCATTTCGTTTTCCATTATAACTGTAGACAAAACAATATAATTAGCACACAAAAAATTAATAATTTAAAAAAAAAATTAATAAATATTATTTTAATAGAAAAATAATATTTACATAAATATATTAATATAAAATATAATAACTATTTAAAAATACTAACATAAAAATAAATTTCTTACCACTAATAACAAATTTAAAACTCAAATAGTTCGAGAATTTGAGTTATATAAGAGAGGAGAATATGATTTTAGTGTCAAGAATGAGGGAGGGTTGAGGGAGTTTATATAAGAGAGGATGAGGAGTAGTTAGGGAAAACGGATGAGGGCATTTATGGCATTTAATGGAAGGCGCGTCCTCGGGGATGCGCCTTCCACACGTGGCATCCAACTCAACGAAAATACGGATAAAACACGTCTCCGAGGACGCGCCTTTTGCCAACTCAGTCGAAAGGATGTCACTTCGAGAAATATATGTCAAACAATACTAAAAAGATAAATATTCGATAAATATATGTGGTCAAATCGCCATAGAATTACAGCTTGTCAATGTTCCAATAATTATGCGGGGGCCAACTTACTTTTTAGGAAACTTGGCAGAAACAGAGACATCGAATAAATTCGAATTCAAATCTTAATATTTGTAATAAAATTTTTCCAAATAAAACATAATTTTCTTATAGTTCTACACTCGGTAATAATTATGATAAACAATATAATGTATCCCCCTCCAACCTGCAAAAACCTTCTTCGATCCGAAAACCCTAGGGTGCTAAACAAGATGTCAGCCGCTTAGCTAAGAAGTCTACTTCGAAGCTCCGTTGGGAACCTCGGCGGATTTCGCACCAGACGGGTTCAACTCATCCCACGCTTCAATCCATGTCACCATAGCGTCGGCGAGCTTATTGAAGTAGTCATCAACCTTACTTAGTTTTGCCTTGACCTGCTTCGAGATTTCGATGTAGCATTGCTGAACCGTAGTGCAGTCCTTAGGAAGGGTAACGGACTGGAAGAACGGGATCAACTCTTCTTGCCAGTAAATTCCTTTGTATTCTTTCTTAAGATTCACAAAAGGGTTGCTCGCTTTGCTGTGCCAAATGTACGGCAATCCCGTCTTCACTCCCAATCCGAGGTGGTCGCATATAACCTGCGTGTGAACCGAACAAGCTATTAACAGTTGCAGTGTAATAGGAAGCTTATACATATAGCCCCAGGAAACTTTAACATTAAAGATCCACCGGATAGGTGGTGGCACGAATGATAAGATACCTTGGTACACCAGCCGGCCCACATATCATCGTATCGTCCAATAGGCTGACCATCACCCATCAGTCCAAAGTACATTGCAGGGCCGATCAATTCACGGTTGAATGCCAGATTCATACCACACATGGGAAAGAGGGTTCCTTTGGGTATTGTCATAATAGCATCAACATACCTGATAAAAATTAGATGTCGGAATTACTCTTCATTTATAGGAGCAAGTACATTGCACAAAATGTGAAGTGTAAATAGATATACCTGGTGTTCCTCTCAAGAGGCTTGACAAGCTGAGTCGGTGCATCGTAATCCGGGATGTTGAGCCAAAGGCCATGAGACAATGCAGTGGAGCACCCTCGCGGAGACTGAACGGGTAACCACGAACAAAATCTGCGCCATCTCGGTACGGGTCGTAGAGAGTGTTGAAGAAAAACGGAGTAGATGGACACAGAAGGTTCTTAATGTGCTGCTCCAGTGCGTTAATGTCTTTGCCAGATGGATCTTTCGCAACCTGTAAACCAACCAACTTCAGACTAACTTTACATACATGACAACAACATTTCATTGTCAGATCTCAAGAAAATGCATCCAAAAGTAAAGGGAAAAAAACAATTGCACGAGAAGGATACGATCACTTACAAACACAGGAATGTTTTGTTAAAACAAATAAATCTCAAGCACATTCCAAAACCTAATCAGCTTAAGACAATCAAAACTCATACCAAAAGCAGCTAGAAGAAGGCATTTTAATTTACCTATGTAATCAATCAAGGATTTAGTCACTTCAAACAAACAGATAATACAGAACACCAAAAATGTGTCCGATAATCGAACATCGAACATGAAGAAAACAGCAAAAGACCATGAAATTATTAGGAATGGCTACTAAGACTTACATCACCATTGTCAAGCAAATGAGCAAAGGCTTAACATTAGTTAATGACTAAAATGCAGGATCACTGTCACAAAAGCGCAACAAACCAAAGCATTAATCTATAGAAAACAGAACAGTAAACACAGATAAATATATGTTCTTTACAGATCAAGTAGCAAATCAAGATCGGGAAATAGCACCGAATTGCATTAAAATAACAGCTTTTTTAAAAAGAAAATCAAGTCACCAAAACACTAAACAAAATTCAAAGTTTCCAAATCACATCAAGATCTAAACTTCCACACCCAGAACACTAAAACCTGGAATCAAGATCCAAAACTTAAAACCCAGATTCATAACAGTAAAAATAAATAAACCCAATCGCCAAATCCAAAAAATTGAGTGAAACCCAGTAATCCAAAAACCCCAACCCAAAACTTAAAAAGAAGAAGAAGTAAGGAATGATCTTTTATCTTACAAAGCAGTCATCGTCAATGGTATAAATGTACTTCTTCTTGGAAACCATATAACCGAAGCAGCGACAAGCAGAGTCCTTGAAAGAGATGCAAGAGGACTTAGGACCAAGAATCCTGTTGATATCGTTCCTATTGTAAAGCTCGTAATCAAAGCCTTCGGGAACTTTGATGGTCTTCGAAGGGTCACCGTCTTGAACGATGATGAGATGGTAAGGCTGGAAAAAGGGTCTCCACATCTCCAAAAAGTCCAAGTTTCGAATGGTGGGAATCACTATGTCGAGCTCATCTTTCAACAGAGGAACCGGTGAGATTGTGGACGGTTGGGCCATTGGCGAAAGCTTGGACTTGGGGAACCAAATCAGAGAGAAATGAAGGGATGGGGGCGGGTTTGACTGTTTGAGATATGGGATGAAAGAGGGGAAATGGCGTTTCTATAAGAGTTTTTCTTATCTTGGGTGGCACGTGCCAACAAAAAAAACGGCGACTTTTTGGTTGGAAAACAGCTCAACTTGATTCATGCTGTCATGTTTTTCGGTGTAACAATATTTGACAAATCTAATAAGGTTAAACTACATATTTACACATTCATTTATTCTTATAGTTTTATTTTAGTCATTTATTTTAAAAAAATCATATTTAACATTATATTTTGATTTTATTTTAATTATAATCATTAAAAACTTAATGGTCGTATTGATATGTAACCAGAAATTAATGTTACATCATCATTAAAAAATTATTACATCAATAATTCTGTTATTGTTTTAGAATGATAGATCAAAACGAAATAAAACGTAACATTAAATATACTTTTAAAAAATAATTGGGGGGCTAAAATGAAATCATGAGAATAGATGATTGATTAAATACGTAGTTTACCCTAATTCTAATAAGAAAGTTGGCGCATGCGAGATGAGCGTGGTCAGCACGATCAAGTGCGGGTAACGGTCGTGTCTGAAAGCTCCAGGTACGCGGGATGTGATCAAGTACTTGAAAGTTTCAAAGTCTAGGAGAAAGCCAGGTCAATGATACACACGTGGCAGGTTAGTAAACGAAGGTCACTTTTCTAAATTTGCTCAGTCCCTGTAATTTTATCTTTTAACAGACTGGGTCTCATTATCGTATTCGTCCCCCCTCAATTCTTGGGAAAGTCTAAAAAATAATAATTTAATTTAAAGATAAAATTTATGAAAATAGAGATATCGAAAATATGATAAAAAGACATTTTAAGTTGGAGTAATATAAAATATTAATTTTTTATAATACTCTCTATTAAACTTTAAATATTATTTTTTCTATAATATTTTATATGGTAATCGAAAATGTTACATTCTTTGTACCGTTTTAAGTCCAAAAAAAAAAAGGAAGTATATAACATTTCAAATTACGTCGAACTTAAATGTTATGTTTTTATCACATTTCGATGTACTCTTTACCGTCATTTTTTAGTCTTAAATTATTAGATTGTACCGCATAATTACCCCTCACTTCTTTCGTGCTAATATATATATATATATATAATTCTTTTAAATTTTTTAATTTTTTTCAGAAATATATAAAATTCAAATTAGAAAAACAATTATTTCAAAATAATAAAATGTATTCTTAAAAAATGAATAATTAAATTTAAAGCATGATAATTTTATTAGAGGTCTAAGAGCAAAGTGGGCTTTATAACTATCCACATACTGCGACTCTCGGTCAGAACGAAGTGGGTTTTCATTAAAGTGATTGTATAAACCGACCGAGCTAAACCGGAGTTTTTTCTCTTTAACCAATATTGCGTGAATGATATGACGTGTGTGTTTTATTCACATTTCTTATTAATTTTAAAAAACATGGTGTATAATTATTTTTGTTTTTATTTAATTAAGATGTAATCTACGGATTAATCGTGTTAATAATTAGATAGGTGACATAACAGTTAATGTTTTAGTATAATCACATTTAGTTCATGTTGTTAATATCTCCAATTTAGTCATACTTTTAATAAATTAAAATAAATTTAATTATCCAATTAGATAATATGTGTCACTGGTGTCACATGTCCATTCAGTTAAAGGACTAGCTTTATTTTAATTTGTTTTTAATTTAAAAATATATAGTTTATGTTAAAATATATTAAATTTATTAAATTAAAATAAAATTAGTTTTCCAACCGAATGGTGATATGTGGCACCAGTGACACGTAACATCATTCAATTGGAGGATTAAATTTATTTTAATTTATTATAAGTAGAACTAAATTTAGAGAATATAAATAACAGTGACTAAATGTGTGATTATACCAACATATTTAACTACCACACATCACCTAATTTGTTAACTAATAACGATAGTTAACTTGTGTGATCACATCTTAATTAAATAAAAATGAAAGTGACCGTATATTATTTTTTTTGAAATAAGTGAAGAAAAGTGAATAAAATACAAACATAAGTGATCGATCATGTAGTTATCCCTTATTTATTTTCACATCGTCATATTATTCATCTAATTAGAGTTTCTTTTTCTTATTATCCATCATCACAAAGAATCGTTGTTTTCTACGTCTTTTGTGATCATCATAGATATCAATAAACTCGTCTCATTATCTTTTGTTTCTTTATTGATTTTCTCAAAATCTCTTTAAAACTCACAAAATTAAACACACACAAAATAAATTATTTTTAGGGATTTAGGAGCTTAGTCAGACTTGAGGTTTTGGGGTTCGTTAAAAAATTTGAACAATAAAAAATATTCTTCTAAGAAATGAACAACATATCTCGAAATTAACCTCATCGAACAACTATCAGAGAGATTCGAGGCATTAAAGGTTGAAGTTTTAGATCTTTTTCGATTTTGATTGAGTTAAAAAAAACTAGATCATGGAGAAGAAGTGAAAGAAAAATGTTAATGTTTTGATATTAATCTTGTTATAAATGACGACAATCGATCATAGGTGACCACAATAGTAGCTTAGAGTTTTCTTTGGGAAAATGGAAAATAACCATAATGTCATCACATCGTTAACAATTTAGCAATACAATGGTAAAAAAATCAATTCGAAAAAATTACTGATAAAACTGAAACTTCTTATAGTTTAGTGACCAAAACGAGACATAGTCTAAAGTTTAGTGACTAATAGTGTAGATTACCCTAGTTTATAATACAAAGTGATTATTTCATTATTTAGCAATTTAAAATATTTTTATTGAAATCTAATTATACAAAGTACATATTAATGTGAAAAATAATCTTTAATATTATAATAAATAGTGATCCAAGAAAATAATAAAATTCAAAGGCTAGCCTTTATACGTGTGTGTGTGTCTATGTATATATATTTCAGATTTTGGTTCACTTTCAATAAACCCTACTCATGAGTGATAATTATAAATAAGTAGGTTATTTCAGGACCAACAAGACACCTACCTTTTATCTTTTAATTTTGCTTTTCTTAAGCATTTGAATTTGAATTTGAGCTGAGACCTCATATTCAGAAAGAGATACAATTTGCCCCCTGCTCCCCACCATCCTACCAGTTTCTTGCTATTGAAGCAATCAAATGCCTGATTCACATGGCTAATTGCAAAGCTTGAATTCCCATCGTTTAATGTTAAACTTTTGCTTCAGAATGCAGAAAACTAAGACATTTTCTTTAAATAAATAAGATGGAAATATGTAGGAAAATAAACATCCCATGAGGTGTGAACAACCAGTTGGTAGGACATTTCCAAAGCATTGTTCTTTCCCTTTTTAAACACAATGCAATAATGCAAAGCAGCTTACGGATTACGAGTTCTTTGCGACGATGACATTCTGGGAAATGGGATTCGATCAATCAACCGAAACGTGTTATTATTGATGTCGGAGAAGCTGCCTTCCAGGAATGAAGTCCATACGTGGTCTGGTTGTTCTGTTTCTTGTTATGCTTCCTAGTGCAGGTAGTGTTTCTGCAATTAGAACTTCATGTTTGATCTATTTTATTACCATTGGTTTCTGATTCTGTGTTTTTTTTTCTTTTTATGTTTTTAGTTTCATATGATCCATTGGATCCTACCGAAAATATAACAATAAAATGGGATGTTGTCTCTTGTACAATGGATGGCTATGTGGTGAGTTTTTTTTTTATGCTATTGTACACTTTTATGATAATGTCCGATATTCACGTCCGACACATTCAAACATGATCGTATCGATTGATGTATGAATCCGAGAAACATATAGTTTTTTTTTTTTACAGGGAGAGGCATTGATCATGTTGTGTATTGATCTTTTGTGATTCTATCAGGTTGCAGTGACGATGAGCAACTTCCAAATGTATCGTAGCATCGTGAGCACTGATTGGACCCTAGGGTGGCAATGAGCTAAGAAAGAAGTGATATGGTCCATGGTAGGGGCTCAAACCACTGAGCAAGGAGACTGTTCCAAATTCAAAGGAAATGTGCCTCACTGTTGTATGAGAACACCCATAGTGGTTGATTTGCTCCCCGAAGTTGCTTACAACCAGCAGTTCTCCAATTGCTGTAAAGCCGGCATCGTGTCTGCTTGGGGACAAGATCCTTCCGGCTCCGTCTCGGCCTTTCAGGTTAGTGTTGGATTTGTAGGAGAACTTCAAACAAGACGGTAAAACTTCCCACGAATTTCACTCTGCTCGGTCCAGGACCAATCTATACTTGCGGACCTGCTAAGTTGTGCCTTCCACGCTCTACCTCACAATTGATCATCGGTGAAAAACTCAGGCATTGAGTAAGCATTGTTCCACCTGCAATTTTAGTACTGAAATTTCCAAAGTTAATGTTTTTTCCAAAGTTGATGTTTTCAATTGTTTGCAGTGACATAGAACGTGACATGCACTTAATCGCAATTTCTTGCCTCAAGGAACCCGAGCTGTTGCATTTCCTTCTCGTCTTTCTATAACGAGACCATCACACCTTGCCCTAAATGTGCTTGCGGTGGCCAAAACAGAAACTTTGTGTAAGCCTCTCCATCAAACTGTATATTCGAGTGTTTATATTGCAAATCCGGACGATAACTTCATTGCCGTGCTCAATGCTCATGATAGTTCGATTTTGCAGGAGTGATTCAAAGCAGGCACATATGAAAGGGATAAACACTCCAAGGAAAGACAATGCACACATCATATGTGCCCTATAAGGGTGCACTGGCACGTGAAACTCAACTACAAGGACTACTGGTGTGTGAAGATCGCGATCACGAATTCTAATCATCGGATGAACTACACACAGTAGACGCTCATCGCACAGCATCCGAATCTCAATTCCGTCACCCAAGTCTTTAGTTTCGATTACAAGCCTCTAGTGCCGTAGGAAGCCATAAGTGAGTGCCTGAGACTTAATGAAACTCTTTGCAGAAGTAACCTAGATAGCAATATGGAACCCGGACTCGACTAACACCTTGATCGACTCAATTTATGCAGATGACATGTATGTTTTACGGCATGAAATTTTACAATGACTTACTAATGGAAGCAGGGCCCCAAGGAAATGTTCAGTCTGAGGTGCTCCTGGGGAAGAATAAGGACACAATTACCTTCAAGCAGGGTTGGGCATTTCCTCGGAAGGTCTACTTTAAAGGTGATGAATGCTTGCTACCACCTCCGGATACCTACCCTTTTCTACTAAATTCTGCCTTTGTAAATCCGATCGCAATGTCGACAATGGCAGCCTATGTAAATCCGATCGTAATGTCGACAATGGCAACGGCAACGGTCCTTGTGTTTATGCTAAGAGAAAATCGCCTCAGTGACAAAAAATGCCTTATAATATACGATTTTAACCAACTTTTTCCGGATTTGCCAAAATGACCAACAAAATCGCAATGCGATCGCTAATTCGCAACGCGATCTCCATTATCGCAAATTCGCGTTGCATTTCGCGTTTCGATAGTTGGAAATCGCGTTGCGATGGTCTACAGTGTCGTTGCGATTTTCCCAATTCGCAATGTGAATAAGTAAATCACAACGCGAATTGGGAAAATCGCAATGCGATACTGACTATCGCAATGCGATACTTACTATCGCAATGCGATAATACAAAATCGCAACGAGATACTGACTTTCGCAACGTGATAATACATAATCGCAATGCGATTTTCAAAGCGCCATTAGTATCCTGGCCAAGTATTTTATTTTTAAATTCCAAAAACGAATATTAATATATTGGAACACTGAACCGTCCACAGTATATCCGTAATGCAACTCATAACCTAAAACCTAAAATCACAACTCAGTCCCATCTCCATCTCTCACTCTCTCACCCATCTCCGACGAAATCCGTCCCCATCTCCGGCGAAATCCGTCTATCTCCATCTCTCGGAGCCACCCTCACAATCAGAAATGGAAAATCAACCAAATCAACCAACGAGGGTTAGATTTTTTAATTTTTCTTTTGAAATTTTGCATTATTATTAGGTTTTTCATATTGAAATTGATGATAAGTTTACTGGTAATTTCAATAATAGATTAACCTTCACTTAGATTGCTTATTATTAACCGAGAATCGCAACGCGAAATGAAAATCGCAACGCGATTTTAGTTTCGCGTTGCGATTCTCTCGTTGCGATAGTCAAATTCGCGTTGCGATAGTCATTTTCGTGTTGCGATTTTCATTTTCAGAAACTATTCTTCTTATGCAAATTGAAACTTGAATGAATTGCATTACTTCAACCAAAAAACAAAGACAAATAAGAAATTCACAGTGTTGCAAATTTAAGTTTGAAGAATAAACTACTACTCTTTATGTTTATTATTGTTTTTGGTATATCTTCACAGTGTAGTTTTTGGTATATCTAACTTAGTATGTTATTGTTTTGTAGAAATTTTATTCGGCTCAATTAACCTTAAAGAAATAAAGTCAGCCTGGCCAAAACAATTGCGTCGAAGCTTTCACCTGCACAAAGAAAAATGTTTGATGATACTTGCTTCGGGCCATGGCTGAAAGTACAACATCCCGGTGGAGATGCGATGTTGACACACCTATTTCTTCAAACCATGACTAGGGATCTACCAGATACTATACAACGTCGTGATGAAGAGATATGGTTTGATTTTCCACCGGCGTATACGTGTTTTGGGCGGGAGGAGTTTTGCTTAATCACTGGTCTACGCTTCGGACACGATGATGTAGGTCGGTACACTAGACATATTACCGCCCATCATGGTTATCCCGGGTTTTTCCTGAGCTGAGAGGCCGAATCTACACGTGGAAGACCTGACGATATTATTGAATAAGAAGATGGTTTTACTCGGATGGATGACGTCGACGTTGTCCGAGTATGCCTTCTAATTCTTTTGCATGCCGGCTTTTTAGGCAGAGAGGCCACAAACCTATTCCAAATGATCTAATCAAATTGGTAAGACCTAAATGCGTGGAACCTGTTTCCGTGGGGCTCGTATTTATGGAAAGCTACATGGAATAAGTTATCGTCTGCCTTGGATGATCGAAAAAGTTTGCATGGCGATGGTTCCAAATACACTTTGACAGGCTTTATTTGGGCCTTTAAGGTAAGAATTTGTATATAATGTTTCCAAATTATAAGTAATTATTTAACAATTACTAATGTTTGTTTATATTGTTTGTAGATTTGGATATTTGAGGCATTTCCCGCCATGAAGACATATGCAATAAAAACTTCAAATAATATTCCCAGGGCTATTTCCTGGAAGAGGAAACGGACCTTGCAATGGGAAGATTTACTACGGTATACGACAATAAATAATGTAAGTTAACATAAATACTACCATATGTTTATAACAAGTTATTACTAGTACACGTTTAACTTTGTTTGAGCTTTTATATATTAGGAGGCCAACACTCCTCTACAGAGGCTGACACCCGGAAGCTGAGCTTGCCACTGATTGGTGGCAAGCTAGTAAGCGTTTTTTGATTGAACGGTTGATGAGCAGCCTCCACTTCGGGAGCCATCACATCGCCCAGAGCTATCACCTCACCAGAGCCATCATCTGATCGACCCGGCTATACACCTCCACAACGACATCCATCACCTATTATGTCACATCATCGAGCCTCTTCTCCACCATCACCGCAAGATAGGCGACCAGAAAAGATGCCACGACGTTTATCTCCCTGTTCTCCACCTCCACCTCAACGGGATGAGTTAGGGGAGTTACGTGATGAGGTCAATGCCTTGCGTGAGGAGGTCGGTACTTTACGCAAAGACGATGGTGCATGGCGTATTGAGGTGTCTACATTACGCGGTGAGGTAGCCGCTCTACGTGAGATGGTAGCATCGTTGCAGAATGAGGTTCATACTCTACGCAACGAGGTAAGTTTAAGATTTTCATACTCGTAATTCATTCGGTTGCTGCTAATACTGCTAAACTGTTTTGTTAGTATTTATTTTTGGTTTTGTTTTTGTCTTTTGGTTGAAGTAATGCAATCCATTCAAGTTTCAATTTGCATAAGAAGAATAGTTTACTTTCGCAACACGAAAATGACTATCGCAACGCAACGGATGGCTATCGCAATGCGAAATGAAAATCGCAACGACAAATCGCAATGCGAAATGAAATCGCAACGACAAAATCGCAACGCGAAATGAAATCGCAATGCGATTTGTGTTTCGCGTTGCGATTTTGTCGTTGCGATTTCATTTCGCATTGCGATTTTGTCGTTGCGATTTTCATTTCGCATTGCGATAGCCATTTTCCGCGTTGCGATAGTCATTTTCGTGTTGCGATTTTAAATTTCGTGTTGCGAAAGTAAAATTCTTCTTCTGGAATGTTTTATATGTTGTCCTTTTAAATGTTTATATAAGTGCTTACTTCTGGAATGTTATCTGAGCATTTGTGAACTATGATAGAATAATGACTTGGTGGTGAATACAATGCTAGTTTGAAACATATTTGTCTTTGTTAATATCATGTCTGTTTATTTACTGATTTATGTATTAATTTTTTTTAGCGGCCCGATAAACGCATCAGACGGCGTGGACGTGCTATTACGTCTCCGTTCACCCCAATGGTGCGAAGACTCCGCAAGAAGAAGCCCGACTCACCGGTCACCCTCAAGAGTCCCCTCCAATCGTTCAAGAGACCCTATCCTCCCTCAAGATTCCCCCCCACGTTCAAGAGGCCACTGTCATCGTTGAATAGGTTCCTCCCACCATTCCAGAGCCCGATTCACATGTGGTAATATCGAAGTATTGAGAAACCCCCACCGGTTCCGGACAGATGGATGAGAGTTGGCTCTGTATGAGTTACCGGCTAGTACCCTTCTGGTATCTGAAGTGGAGAGGAGAACTCTACCGGAAACAATTGTGGATAATACCCTTTGGGCTAAGACCGCAGTTGATTTTTATCTACATGAGCGGAGCCAAGGGTGTTACACTGACATCAGCAAACTCAACGATGAATGTTTTTGTTGCTTGATCGGTCTTGGTGGGGTGTGCTATTAGGGTTGAAGACAGTGGCTATTTGGATGGGGAGGTAAGTCTTATATTTGTCTATATATGATTTGATTAATTTGTTTAAAATTAATGTAATTCCCATATATGTATTTTTTGTAAAACAGCATATCGATGCGTGGGTGTCACGTCTACTAATAATAAGGAAGCTTAGGAAAAATAAAAAAATTCGCTATATACAATAATGTCGGTGGCTTTTCACGCAGTTCACTTGAAGAATCAACGAGATGAATCATTTTCGTTGGGCAATGGACAAGCTAAACTTTATCCTGCATGGTGGGAGGTCGATAAGGTTAGTGTTTATTTTGGAACGTCGTCACTGGCTTCTCGTCCAACTTCAGCTCCCATCCCTGAAGATAATAGTGTATGACAGCATGATCAATTACATATCACTGTCTAATTTGAGAGATATGTTCAAGGGATGGAGCTCTCATTTGGCTAAATTCTTTGATGTGATTAATTATTAGACTCATTCTGGACACAAGAAGCCAAATAAGTTCAATGTCACAGTTGTCAGAGACGAGACCGCGCCACAGCAATCGCCGGGAGCCAGAGGGGATTGTGGTCCTCTCGTATGCCTTTGCTTGGCGCGTTTGACGACGGGAAGCACAGAGTTTTTACCTCCCACCGATAGAGATAGAGCTGCAGTAGGCTTGTGGTTTCGGCATTATATGGCTAGAGCAATATATTCGAGACGCTGTCTACCTGCATCCGCGTTATGAAAGTTTTCATTGTTAATTGGTAAGTCAAATGCAAGTTTTGTTAACATATATATTCCTTTTGGTTTTAAAATGTTTGGTTAAGTACCTAGAATTCAATAATTTGTTGTTTGTAGGTTTTAGATGTGTAGGAAGTCTTGTTTGAGCAAATGTTTGGTTTCTACAGGTTAATCCTTAAGTGAGCTGCGTGAAATGTACGGGTCACAAAGTTGTTGATTCATTGATTCAATAATTGATGAAGAAATAAGAATTATTATTATTTTTTGATTGTTTAATTGATTTGTAAAAGATGATTTGTAAATGTTGATTTGTTTAATTGATGTATACATAATTCTTATTTGTGTTGAAATGTAATAGTTGATTTGTTGATTTTCAATTTGTATTATGTTGAAGGCAAAACAGACTATCGCAACACAAAACTGACTATCGCAACGAGAGAATCGCAATGCGAAATGAAAATCGCAATGCGAAATGAAAATCGCAACGAGAAAATCACAATGCGATTTTCATTTCGCATTGCGATTTTGTCGTTACGATAGTCATTTCACGTTGCGATAGCCATTTTCGCGTTGCGATAGCCATTTTCGCGTTGCGATAGTCAAATGAATGTCTAATAAGTGATAACAACTGAACATATTATAGCAATGTTCAAACTCAAGTTACTATTACATGCCTAACTGAAAATGTTAAAAGTGCACACATAAAATACACATAATGCAAGTTTTGTTAACATATATACTCCTTTTTCATTTCGTATTGCGATTCTGTCGTTGCGATTTGCATTTCGCATTGCGATGGTCAAATGATTGCCTTTCGCAACGCGATTCTGACTTTCGCAACGCGATTCTGACTTTCACAACGAGATAATACAGAATCGCAATGCGAGTTTCAAAGTTCGCAACAGGTTTTAGTTTCGCAAGCCAAATTTTTTGTGTATATATCTACACAGCAGCAACAACTCATAACCTAAATCCCTAAATCGCAACTCATTCCATCTCCATCTATCACTCTCTCCGGCGACATCCGTTCCTATATCCAACGACATCCTTCCCCATCCGGCAACAGGTCTTAGTTTCGCATTTCGTTTGTTTAGTAAATTAATTTACAACCATGAAATCATCTAATGTTGATCATGTTTGGATAGATTTGTGTTTTGGAGGGTCATGGGAGAATGTTCATGGTGTTTTACAATATATGCCTTTACCCATGAATCTTCACTAAAACTGTCATTAAAGAAGTTAACTTATGAAACTCTAATGTTACGTGTTTCAAAGAAATTGAATTTAGAGTCCCTAAGTGGATTTAGGCTATCTTATCATAGAAATGGTAAAGTTTATTTGTTAACCGACAATGAAGATATTGAACGATTCATTGCTTACATTAATATTCAAGTGATGATGTTACATTGTATGTGTTGAACCTAGAAGTAGTATTGTTGGGTCAGTAGCGGGTAGTAATCAACTAAGTGGGTCTCAAAACCCACAACCTTTCTCTAATCCAAATCCAAATCAACTTTCAGCACCAAATTCCGGTTTTCGTATTGACCAATTAGACGATGATGAGCCAAGAGAAAAAATTGTGAGTACTAGTCAGTATTCGAAATTTGATCTTGGTAAATACCCGGACTTTGATATTGGTCAATACTCGGATTTTGATGATGTTTCAGAAGAAGAAACAGACCCTGCGTGTAATGATTTTGATATTGGTCAATACCCGAATTTTGATGATGAAACACCCGTTGCCGAGGAAGATGTTGTTGATGATAATGAGGAGGAAGTTACGACTGTGAATGAACATGTTGAACATCCATTCTGTAATTCATATAATCCTGAAGAAGAAAAAGAAGAAGAAAAAGTCCCCGAAGAAAAGAAAACGCCACGGGAGTATAACTGGAATATGCCAGAATTACTTCAGCTACCGGAAGAAGAGTTGGCAAAGAAAGCAGTTGATTGTTACACAAAAGTTATTCGTATCAAGAAATATGATTGTTTTGATACAAAGGAAGACTTGAAGATAGCTTTATACGAAATGTGTGGAAGATGGCTATCAACTAAAAGTTAACAAATCAAGCAAAGATCGTTTCGAAACAAGGTGTATGATTGACAAAAACTATACGTGGCGTATGATTGCAAGAGGATAAAAGATTGCGAAATGTTTCAAGTTAGGACTTTATGATAAACATACATGTTCAAGAACCCAAGTTTTTCCTAAACATAGACAGGCAAACAAAAAGGTTTTGGGTGGTTTTCTGGCTGAGTTAATGTTTTTGAATGGCAGGGTATATCGGGGACATGAAATTATGACTGACATGAATGCTCGGTTCAAGATTAGTATATCATATTCTCAAGCTTGGAGAGCCAAATGTTATGCCTTGGAATTGTTGAGGGGTCGCCAGAAGCATCGTTTGTCCAACTGCCGGCTTATTGTCACAATTTAAAGCTGAAAAATCCTGGTCGGTAACTCATATCAAACAGATAGAGAGGACGCTTTGAGTTGATGTTTATCGCCATTGGTGCTGCGGTTAGTAAATCAATATAATTCGTTGACTCATTTCTGTTAGTTACATGCATTTCACATTTAATGATTATATTTATTGTGTATATTATTTTGTAGATTCGTTCGTCTATTACTTGCATGCGCCCAGTTATTATAGTTGACGGAGCACATTTGAAAGGTCGATACCTTGGAGTAAACTTATTAGCAGTAGCCATAGATGCTAACAATGGGATATTGCCAATAGCTTACGGGGTTGGCAAATCTGAAACCTCTGATTCATGGACATGGTTTATGGGGCATCTTAGGGATTGCATAGGTCCTATTAGCAATATGACAATCATATCCGATAGGGCAAACTCAATTGACAACGCTGTTAGAAGTGTTCCCAGATGCTTTTCATGGACTTTGTGGTGTTCATTTGTATAGAAATCTAAATCAAGGTCTGCTGGTATAAAAAAGCACAAATGGACATACTGGAAGGCTGTAAAGGCTGTAAAGGCTTATCGGTAAGTGGATTTCAATAAGCATATAAACTGTTTAAGACGTGTTTTGCCTCAGTGCTCAACACTAGAAATGTCGGGTTTGAAAGATGGTCAAGAGTACATCAACTTGGAGCAAGATATGGTTTCATGACGTCTAATAGTGCAGAATCAATCAACGCTCTAAGTCGCCATTCCCGGAAATTACCCATTACTATGTTAATGGAGTTTTTTTGAGCCTCTATTCAACAGTGGTACTACAAGAAAAGAAACCATGCAGGTATTATTTCTTTGAATTCGTAACTTATCATATATTTTACTAAGTATTATTTATTTAATTTACAAGAACATTGGAACATCGTGTTACACCATGGACTGAAAAAAAGATAACGAAACGTGTTGTGAAGTCAACGTCATGGAGAGTTGAACCATGTTCAAACACTTTGTTTGAAGTACTGATAATAACTTAAATGAGCTTGTCGATCTAAATGCAAGGACGTGTAGTTGTATGAAATGGCAATATCTGGTTATCCGTGTGGTCATGTTATAAAAGGTTGCTCTTCATCTAAACCAAGATGATTCAAGCATACGCTATGGATTGCTACACTACAGAAGTATATCGACAGACTTATGCCGAGATTGTCTACCCTATTCCAATCCTTCTGAGTGGGACATACCAGATGACTTACAAACAGTTTTACCACCAGCCATGGATAAAGGCTACCTGGCCGACCAAAAAGTCACGATCGTATACCATCTAAGGGTGAAGAGAAAAGAGATCGACATGTAGTCGGTGCAAGGAAAGTGGTCATACAAGGTTGCATGTGGATCACCAGTGCCATCACAATCATCTTTTCCTCTACCAAAATATGGATCATCATCAAAATCCAAAGTTCATATGGTGTCAAGAAAAAGGCAATCAAAATCGCAATCATCTTTAAAATCCCAATCACAACTGGCTTCACCTTTTGGGACTGTTAACTTAGGTGATTTTTAAATGCAAACGCTGTATTATGTAGATTTTGTGTGAACTTTTAACATTTTCAGTTAGGCATGTATTAGTAACTTGAGTTTGAAAATTGCTATGATCTGTTTCAGATGTTATCACTTAATAGGTAATCATCTTAATGTCTATCGCAACGCGGAAATTACTATCGCAATACGAAATGAAAATCGCAACGAGAGAATCGCAATGTGAAATGAAAAATCGCAACGCTAATTTCGCAATGCGAAATGAAAATCGCAACGAAAGAATCGCAATGCGAAATGAAAATCGCAACGCGAATTTAATTTCGCGTTGCGATTTTCATTTCGCGTTGCGATTTTCATTTCGCGTTGCGATAGTACTTTTTGCCTTCAACATAATGCAGATTGAAATCAACAAAATCAACCATTACATTTCAATCAATTAAACAAGTACAAATAAGAATTATGTTAACATCAATTAAACAAATCAACTTTTACAAATCACCTTTTACAAATCAATTAAACAATCAAAAAATAAGCAATAATTATTAGAAAAAATAACACTTCTACTATTGAATCAACTTTTGCAGCCATACATCATTTTCACGCAGCTCACTTCTGAGATTAACCTGCATAAACCAAACATTTGCTCAAACAACACTTTCTACATCTAAAACTACAAACAGCAAATTATTGAATTCTAGGTACTTAACCAAACATTTTCAAATCACAAGCCTATAAACATACCAATTGTTTATGGACAATTTTATAACGCGGATGCAGGTAGGCAGCGTCTCGTATATATCGATCTAGCCATATAATATCGAAATCACAAGCCTACTGTAGCTCTATCTATATCGGTGGGAGGTAGATACTTTATACTTCCTGTGATCAAACGGTCCAACGCCAAGCATACGAGGACCACAATCCCCTCTGGGTCCTTTCGTTTGTTGTGGTGCGGTCTCGTCTCTGCTAACTATAATATTGAGCTTCTTTGGCTTCTTGTTTCCAGAACGAGTCCAATAATTTATCGCATCCAAGAATTTAGCCAAATAAGAGCTCTATCCCTTAATAATATCTCTTAAATCAGCCAATGATATGTAATTTATCATGCTGTCATATACTATTACCTTAAGGGATGGGATCTGAAGCTCGACGAGAAGCCAATGGTTACATTCCAAAACAGGGATAAACACCTGCAATCATAAGTAATAATTCATTCATTTGCGCACTTATTTATGAATACCTTTAAACTCAATCTAAAATAAACACTAACCTTATCGACCTCCCACCATGCAGGATAAAGTTTAGCTTGTCTATTGTCCAACGCAAATGATTCATCTCGTTGATTCTTCAAGTGAACGGCGTTAAAAGACGTCGGCATAATTGTATATCGTGTATTTCTTTTATTTTCCTTAAGTTTCCTAATTATTAGAAGACGTGACACCCACACATCGATATGCTGTTTTACAAAAAAAGACATATATTAGTAACTTACATAAATTTATAAAAAAAAATAATCAAATTAAAATATAAGAAAAATATAAGACTTACCCCTCCATCGAATAGCCATTGTCTTCGACCCTAATAATACGCCCCACCAAGACCGATCAAGCAACAAATAGATATCATCATTGAGCTTGCATATGTCAGTGAAACACCCCTGGCTTCGCTCATGTAGATAAAAATCAACTGCGGTCTTAGCCCAAATGGTGTTATCCAGAATTGTGTCAGGTAGTTGTTCCCTCTCCACTTCAGATACCGGTATGGTACTGGCCAGTAACTCATACGAGAGCCAACTTGAATCCATCATGTCCGGCACGTCAGAGGGTTTCTCAAGATCCTACATATGACGCCATGTGAATCGGACTCTTGAATGGTGGGAGGGACCTCTTCAACGATGACAGTGGCCTCTTGACGGTGGGAGGGGACTCTCGAGGAATGATAGAGGCCTCTTCAATGATAGGAGTGGACTCTTGAGGGATGACAGTGGCCTCTTGAACGGTGGAGGGGACTCTCGAGGAATGATAGGGCCTCTTCAATGATAGGATGGACTCTTGAGGGATGACAGACGAGTCGGGCTTTTTCTTGCGGTGTCTTCGCACTATTGGGGTATACGGAGACTTAATAGCACGTGCACGCCGTCTGATGCGTGAACTCTGTCGTGCAAGAAAAACCCGACGTAAAACATCCACCATATTGGTCCGCTAAATAATTAAATACAAATATCAGTAAATAAACGGACATGATATTTAAACAGTGAAAACAAAGACAAATATCTTTCAAAACTTCAACCAAAGACAAAACAAAGACAAATACTAACTTCACAGTGTTAAAGAATACACAGTTTAGCAGAATTGGCAGCAACCGAATAAATTTACTTCAAACCAAAGACAAACAAAAAGACAAATACTAACTTCACAGTGTTAATAAACAGTTAGCAGTATTGGCAGCAACCGAATAATTTACTAAGCAATCTAAGTGAAATTGTTAATTTAAGTGAAATTACGATTTATCATCAAGTTAAATATGGAAAATCTTAAACTTACCTCATTTCGTAGAGTATGAACCTCATTCTGCAACGATACTACCATCTCACTTAGAGCGGCAACCTCACCACGTAAAGTAGACACCTCCTAGAGTATCGATCTCCTCACGCAAGGCATTGACCTCATCACGTAACTCCCTTGATTCATCCCGTGGAGGTGAAGAACAGGGAGATAGAAGTCATGGCATCTTTGCGGTCGCCTATCAGAGGTGATGGTGGAGAAGAGACTCGATGATGTGACGGGATAGTGATGGCTCTCGTTGTATAGGTGTATAGTCGGATCGATCAGGTGATGGCTCTGGGTGAGGTGATGGCTCTCGAAGTGGAGGAAGTGGAGGAAGTGGAGGCTGCTCATCATTTGTGCCATCAAGAAACGCTGACTAGCTTGCCACCAATCAGTGGCAAGCTCAGCCTCCGTGGGTGTCAGTCTCATTAATGGAATGTTGGCCTTCTAAAAATATAAAACTCAAACAAAGTTAAACGTCTACTATTAATAACATGTTTATATATGATAGTATTTGTGTTAACTTACATTATTATTGTCGCATATGGTATTAAGTCTTCCCATCCAACAGACGTTTCCTCTTTCAGGAAATAGCCCTGGGAATATCATTGAAGTTTTTATTGCATATGTCTTCATGGCGGGAAAGGCCTCGAATATCCAAATCTACAAACAATATAATAACAAACATTAGTATTGTTAATAATTAATTATAATTTTGAAAACATTATATAGAAATTCTTACCTTAAAGGCCCAAACAAAGCCTGACAAAGTGTATTTCGACCCATCGCCCCGCAAACTTTGCGGTCATCAAAGGCAGACGACAACTTAGTCCAGATAGCTTTCCATATACGAACCCCACGGAAACAGATTCCATGCATTTAGATCCTCTACCAATATTAGCTCCTGAGGAAAAGTAGTATAAGGTATACTCGGACAACATTGACATCATTCATCCGAATAAAATCATCTTTCTTATTAAACAATTTCTTAATGTCGTCGACGTGTAAGTTCGACTTCTCTATTGACTCATCAGGAAAAACCCTGGATAACTATGATGGGCGGGTGATATGACAAGTGTACCAGCCTACATCATCGTGTCCGAATCGTAGACCAGTGATTAAGCAAAACTCCTTCCGCCCAAAACAAGTATACGCCGGTGGAAAATGAAACAATATCTCTTCCTCACCACGTTGTATACTGTCGGGTAGATCTCTAGTTATGGTCTAAAGCCACAAATTGGTCAAATTAACATCTCCACCCGGATTCTGTACTCTCAGCCATGGCCCGAAGCAGGTTTCCTCAAATAATTTTCTTTGTGCAGGTGAAAGCTTCGAAGCAATTGTAGTGGCTAGGCTAACTTTATTCCTTATGTCAATGAAGCCGAAAAAAATTTCTACAAAAACAATAAACATACCAGGTTAGATATACCAAAAACTACACTGTCAAGATATACCAAAAACAATAAACATAAATAGTAGTTTATTCTTGAAACTAAAATTTGCAACACTGTTTTGTCTTTTGGTTGAAATGAAAATCGCAACGAGATAAAGAGAATTGCAACGCGAAATGACTATCGCAACGAGAGAATCGCAACACGAAATGAAAATCGCAACGCGAAATGAAAATCGCAACGAGAGAATCGCAACGCGAAATGAAAATCGCAATGCGATTTTGGTTCGCGTTGCGTTTTTTTATTTCGCGTTGCGATTCCTCGTTGCGATAATTATTTACGCGTTGCGATTTTCATTCTCGAAACTATTCTTCTTCTGCATTACTTCAACCAAAAGACAAAACAAAGACAAATACTAACTTCACAGGCTAAACAATTTAGCAGTATTGGCAGCAATTGAATGAATTTAATAAGAAATCTAAGTGAAATGGTTAATCTATTATTGAAATTACCAGTAAACTTATCATCAATCTCATATGAAAAACCTAAAATAATGCAAAAATTTTCAAAATAAAAATAAAAAAAGCTAACCCTCGGAGGTTGATTTTCCATTTCTGAATGATTGTGAGGGATTTTTGACTATGAATGGTTGTGAGGGATTTCGCCGGCGATGGGGACGGAAATCTTCGTAGATGGGGACGGATTTCGCCGTAAAGAGTTAGAGATGGAGATGGGACTGAGTGTTGTGATTTTGGATTTGAGGTTATGAGTTGCGATTACTGTGGACGGTTCAGTTTCCGATTTATTAAGAAAAAATTCGTGTTTGGAATTTGAAAAAAAAATACGCGTTAATACGAATGGCGCTATGTAAATCGCGTTGCGAAAGTCAGAATCGCGTTAAGAAAGTCAGTATCTCGTTGCGATTTTGTATTATCGCATTGCGATAGTAAGTATCGCATTGCGATAGTCAGTATCGCATTGCGATTTCCCAATTCGCGTTGCGATTTACTTATTCGCATTGCGAATTGGGAAAATCGCAACGACACTGTAGACCATCGCAACGCGATTTCCAACTATCGCAACGCGAAATGCAACGCGAATTTGCGATAATGGAGACCGCGTTGCGAATTAGCGATCGCATTGCGATTTTGTTGGTCATTTTGGCAAATCCGGAAAAAGTTAATTAAAATCGTATATTATAAGATATTTTTGGTCACTGAGACGATTTTCTCTTATATTAATCCTCTAGAGGCCATATGCAGTGAAGAATATTTTAAGAAACAACTACAACAGAAAAAGAAGAGCAATTTGTTTATCGTAAAGCATCGATCGGGTCCAGATGGGAAGATTCATGATAGTTGTGAGAAAGAAGAAGCTTGAGAGCTGCATCAATAGAGCATAAATGCTATAAACTTGTTTTTTGGATATTCTACAAACAAAAATGATCCTGTGTATGATGTGAATAAAACATGCAACAAAAGCAATTGACTCCACAAAGAAATGGTGTAAATTACAACTCTAATACATAAATAATACACCAAATGATCATGCGGACCAGAGATTGTGCACCAGGATTCTTTTTTAGCGTGTTATTTGCTGCACCAAACTATTGGAACCCCATCAACTTGATCATTAAAAGCTTTAGTGTGATAATACGAAATCAGATGCAAACTTGACATCAATCGTCGAACGTCAAGCAAATAGTTTTAGTGGTCTCACAGACGGTATTCATCACATATAAGCCCATAAGAAGACACATGATGCCAAGAGTGTCATGATTGGCTGTAGTAGAGAGATAACTGACCTAAAACAAGCATTTGGCAACCATGGGTAGGCATCAGGAGGTGGCATGACACAGTTATCGCCATTGAAATAAATCCTCCGTGGAAAAGCCCATCCCTTTTCGAAAGTGAAAGTCGATGCTTCTTTTCTGAATAATAGTTCTGATTGCACGTTCCCAAGAGGACCGGCTTCATTGAGGAAATCATTATAGAACTTAAGTCCCCATAACATGGCAGTATCATCTGCATGAGAAAAGTTAATCCTATTCAGTTAATGAAGGATTCTGGAAATGAAATGATGCTACTACCATGAAATAATTAACGGTGAACTTTGACTTACTTAAGCCGGCATATGGAGTTAATGGTTTGTAATTGAAGCTGAAAAGTTGTGTAAGATTGTCAAAGTTGGGATGTTGCACAACAATATTCCACTGCGAGTAATTCATTGCATAATTGAAATCGGTGATCGTGATCTTCACACGCCAGTATTCCTTGTAGTTGAGCTTAACATGCCAGTGGATTCGAACTGGACACATATGGCTTGTACACTGAAGCATAGGTGCATAGGTGCATTGGTAGATTTGCCTGGACCCGAAACAGCAGAAGCTAAATGTGAAGACTTTTCACTTCAAGGTGCAATCACCAAAAAAATAAATACAACCGCAAAATGTTAAAGAACAATTAGAGGGAAAGGGACAGAACAAACGAGAAAACTTACTTTACACAACTCCCAGAATCGGTTGCGTTATTACAGCCGCAAGCACACATTGGGCAACTCACAATGGTGTTGTTATAGAAGGAAGAGAGCGAGACGCAACACGTAGGTGTCTTCTAAGCCAGGAATTGAGAATATGTGCATGTAACATTCCATGTCACTGCAATTAAATGCAGTTAAGATGAGACTTAACTCAGAAGATCATTCCTCCAGGCTGAATTATAACTAATAAAAAATAACTTACTCGTAGCTTGTGTTATTCTCCTTTTATCGGCCGTTATGAATTTAGTCGGTTTCCCATCCTTTGCAGGCCCACAAGTATATCCCGGACCTGGTGCTTTCAGGGTAAAGTTTCTAGGCACTCTCACAGTTCTGTTAGTCGTTCCTGCAGCGCCTACACTAACCTGAAATGAGCTTGCTGCATTGCCAGGGTCTTGAACCCATGAATTTAACACCCCGCCTTTGCAGCAATTTGCAATCTGCTGGTTATAAGGAGTTCCGGACAATAAATCCACAACAGTGGGATCCTTTTTCCAGCAATGCTGGACATTTCCTTTGTACTTTGAACAATCCCCTTGCTCTGTAGTCTGGGCTCCCATCATGCTCCATATTACTTCCTTTTTGGCCCATGTCCACCCTAATGTCTAACCGGGTGCCTGAATATGGATACTGTTGGAAATTGTACATTGTAACAACAGCCTGCCAAATTCGTATGGAGGATAAATAACATTATCAATCATAAGAAGTAAAAGATAACTTTTTCAACTGCAAAATAAAAAATCATGGAACTGCAATGCTGAATTGGCATGTTTTCACCTCAAACGTCATAAGCTCTGAATGTTTTGAAGAAGAATCTATAATTTTATTGAGATTCAAAAGAAAATGGAAAACACAAAAAGCAATGTGGCATCGATTGTTCTTTAGGCGGTTGTATATAACGTATACGTAAGTATGTATGTATAAGCGATGTTTATTGAAACTTTAAATTAGATCACACATCATGGTAAAAAGAATGCTTTGATATCTAAACTTCTGGTAGAAAGTTGGTTCTGTGAAGGTAAGTCCTTAGCCTTTTGTAACATAAAAGAAAATGGAGCCCCAGTAACACTCACAACATAGCCATCCGGGGTCCAGCTTATTACATCCCATTTGATAGTGATATTGCCGGTTGGATCAAGCGCATCATAAGCATCTGCAGAAGCAACCAAGAAAAGATCTCAAAACTACAAATTACAAGACATTCATCGTTGAGTTTTGAATGAAAACCATTGATGATGATTTAGATCTGGAACTGGATCGAAATCCAAAATAAACATGAAAAAGATAGAAGTATGCACATCGATAGAGGCTTTCCCTTTCGGCCTCGGCCCCGATCCCGATATAGTCATAGACCATTGGTCTGTCAAGCATTACCGAATAGAATGAACACACACAGGATCCAAATAAGAAGCGAAATGCTAAGATAGCCTAATGGCAAAGATGTAAAGCAGATTCATAATTCCATGAGCTATGATTGTTATGATGTTGACTTCAATTCCAAGTTTCAATAAGCATCTCTTGCATTATGACACTATATCAGTTAACACTGACCGTACAATTTAACATACACTTTTGACTGCACAGATCTAAATTAATTGGAAAAAAACACATAAATCTTGTGTTCAACACTTCACCTCTGTAATTAGTCTATTCTTCCTGTCTTTGATACTCAAAAAACCCCAAATTAGGTAGTTTTTGAACAAGCATGGAGACAGTAAATGATGCAAAATCAGATAATTGAGTCCAACTTTCCAAATCAAATCAACACACCGTATAAAGGAACTACTAAGATCAAGTTATGAAGCTAATTTCAACAACCCAATTTGCATTTTACCTCAACAAACTCAAATCCCAGAACTAAAACAGTGAAAACAAACAAGCTTAAGAAAAACCCAGCTTTAGCTTTAAAAAAAATGTTATCTTTAACGTTGAAGGGTTACCGGTAGAAGTGAAAGTGGAGCAGGAAAACAAGACGAAGAACAAAACGGTGAAGCTGAGGAGCTTGGAAATGACAGTCTCCATGACTGTTGATGGATTAGCTTATCAGATCCTTTTCTTTATGAGGTGATTAAGCTTAAGAGCTGCACAGAAAAGAAAGATCTTCCTTACATCAAATGGAAAGACAGAACAGAACAGAACAGAACAGAACGGAACAGAACGGAACGGAACGGAGTTGTCCCAGAACATAACAGAGAGATTGTTTATTGAAAGATCATAAAAGCATCTCAGTACTGTGTCTGAGTATGAGACAGACAGAGATCCATCCATCCATCCATATGTGTGCAAGCTGTCAGTTACCACTCGTTGGTTAAACATGCAGCCTCGAGTCACCATCTTGCCCTTTCTTCAATTATTTCCCTTAACGAAATAGTTCGTTTTTAACTAATTGGAAAGTATATTATTAAAAAAAAAGCCTGATATAGGAGAAATTATTT
This sequence comes from Hibiscus syriacus, assembly GCF_006381635.1. Taxonomy (NCBI): domain Eukaryota; kingdom Viridiplantae; phylum Streptophyta; class Magnoliopsida; order Malvales; family Malvaceae; genus Hibiscus; species Hibiscus syriacus. The sequence continues at coordinate 1,284,138 of NW_024062606.1, forward strand.
CCCATAACGAAATATTTTATTTAGCTGGATTTACGAGATAATGTTGTGAGAAATTGAGATAGGGTATTTGCTATAGTTCGAATGAAGGTCGTCAGGTGGTCTGGGCGACCAATGAAAGTCGTCGGGTGGTCTGGGCGCCATGCCGTTTGAGTCTTCCTAGTCAAACAATAATTGTTTGGGTTAAATGCAAATTTGGTCCTCATAACTTTGCACTCTCATACATGTATTTATTTTAGTCACAAACAATTATAATTTAGTCATACATGTTTCTTGTTTATCCTATTTTAGTATGTATTTATTTTAAAATTGATTATTGGGATATCTTGTTTTGTATTTAGTATGTATTTATTTTAAAATTGATTATTGGGATATCTTGTTTTGTATTCAATAATTTTTATTTGTTCTACGTTTATTTATTTCGAGTATTTTTCACTATTTTTTAGTTTTATTTAGTTTTATTTTATATTGGAAAAATTTGCGAAATAATATCGTTGGTAGGGAGAAATAAATACATACTAAAATAGGATAAACAAGAAACATGTATGACTAAATTATAATTAAACATAAATACTAAACAGTGGCTAAAATAACATGTTTACAAATTTCATGGCCAATTTCGAAAATTAAGGAAAATATATAAAACACATGAAATCAGTGATTAAAATGAAAACTAAAAATATTATGATCAAAATGAAGCATACACAAACTTGACAGAATAAACAACTAGTGACTAAAATATATTATTAAAATACATGCCTGAAACAAAACATTAAAAATGTCACTAAATGATTAAACAAATAGATTACAAAGCATAGGGGGACCGAAAATGCTATTATCCCCTAAATATTAAAACACGCATATGAGAGTGTAAAGTTGTGAGGACCAAATTTGCATTTAACCCAAACAACTAGTGTTTAGTGTTTTGTTTGTGAAACAACCCGCATGACGCCCAGCATTGGTCGCCCAGACCACCTGGCGACCTTCATTGGTCGCCCAGATCACCTGGCGATCTATATTCGAACTGTAGCAAACACCTATCTCAACAATTAATTGTTGGAACGCGTTATCTCGTGAATTTTTTTTTCTCACAACATTATCTCGTAAATTCAGCCTATTTTATTTTTTAACGCTGTTATATTAAATTAATATTTTTATAATTATTTGAACATTAAATGATGTAATCTACTATTTTATCCTCCGTGTCGTAACAAACAGAGGGGTAACATTGGAATTGAACCCTATTTTACAGTTTGTATGTTGATTTAATCAATTTTTTTTTGTCTAAGTTATACCTCAAATTAATTTTTGTATTTTGAGATTTTTTTCGTTAAAAATATGTGTATAATGTTTCCAACATTATATTTTTAGGTACCTAGGTTGTAACGTCCGTTAAATTTAATTGTTATCTGACACATATCACACATATAAAATTTTAAAAAAATAAAATAAAATAATATCATAATTTAAAACTACCCCGAAATTTCACCATCGATCTGTGGCCTTCACCTTGGACACTATCAGAATCATCTCGCCTCAGCGACCAAAACTCAATCCTCACTCACCAAAATCCAACAAATATAGATGGTTAAATTTTCCTTCGTTATTTTTCGACGATTCCGACAACTACAATGGTCGTATTTATATGACTGCCACCAATGAATTCCTCACCATGCTCTGAACAAAATACAGCAGGTAATTCGGTTCAGTCGGCCACCGAATTAGTTCGGTTGGGAAACGGTTAATAAATTTTTTAGAATTTGGTTAACGGTTAATTCAGTTCGAAATCAATTAATTAGCCGAAATTAAATTTTAAATACATTATATATAACATATGGGCTCAGTTCAAACCATTTAAAACTCAATTAATAATGTAAGATCCAATAACTTTTAAACATAAATCAATATTAATTAATTTTAAAAAAATCATATAAAACTTTTATTTTATAATTATATATATTATTTAAATTAATTGTAAACTGTTTTTTGAATTAAAAAATATTCAATTTTTATATAAATTAGAAAATTTAAAAAATTTCGGTTAATTCGAAAATTAATCAAAATTTATTCGGTTAGGTTAATATTTTCAAAAAAAAGTTCGGTTCTGTTAACGGTTAAAGAAAAAAATTCGATTAATTCAGTTCGGTCGGCCACCGTTTTAACCGAATGAACCCCCCTAAGAACAACACGAGGAGTTTGATTTTTTTTTTTGAAAATTTTTCTTTTAAAAAAATATTTTTATCATTAAAAAATAAAAATATAACGATAAACCTCTAAAAATGTAACATAAAAAATGTTATATACTTATTTTTAATAAAAAATTATTTAAATACCAAAAATCAGTTTAAAGGTATAATTTAAGTAAAAAAAATGTATTAAGCCTTGTATATATTGTATAATGGTGTAATTGTACCGTCGGTGGGTGGGCTTGTTTACCAGGAGAAGGAGACGTTGTCCTCCAAATGCTATATTATTATTCCAACCACCAGGCTTAGCTATTTCTATTATTAATATATCATTCTTCTCGCCACAGTGTGGACCACATTTAATAAAAAATCTGCAATTTGTTGGAAAAAAATATGTCATGCACAATGTGACCCATTTCAATCGAGATTTTTGCCGACACTCATCTTCATTTTTTATTCGATTTTGGACTCCAAAACTACCATCCTTAGTTTCTTTTTATACTTCAAGCATCTTTCTTGCGGGAAAGGACAAAAAAGTAATTGTCTTCTTACATGGACTCCTCTTGGCCCTCCAAGCCATATTGTGTTTGCCAAGAATCACGCGAGACTTCAGCCTTTAACATAAAAGGGTTCGCACCCTCTAATCGAAACTCCGACCAACAAGTCCTCAGCCCCGACACCGGGATAACATCTACACGAACAGAGGCTGCCTTCTTATCCGATGAGATCGACTCGTCTGTTCGGTTTTCGGAAGGGGAACCCTGAGCACATGGGATGATCACAAGAGCTTAGTTCAACTAACTTGGCAAAGCATTGCCGCCTATGGGATCAGTACATATCGATTTTAAGATGAGACGAATGGTTCCAGTTGTTGTATAAGTTCATGATGAGCATACAGCATGTGACCATGTATACGTACCAATATCGAACACTGAAAGATGCCGCCTAGGCAACAGATAGGAAGCCGAAACCTAAAATGATCCGAATGCTTAGCCATCTACATTATCATTTCATCTCTTTCATATAGCATACGGAACTCTTTATCTCTAAACTTAGGCTAATTCCAACATCTTTAATCATATCGAGGAACAAAGATGTGCTCATCTTTACAATCTCTAACCAGTTGATCAACAAAATAGCAAAAATAGCCGGTTGATCACATTTACTGTAAGGGTGCGTTTGATTCACGGAATGTAAGATTATCAGTGGAAATAAAAGATTACCAGTGTGAATAAAAGATTACCAGGGAATAGGATTACTGGGAATGTTGTATTTTGTGTTTGGTTGGTTTAGCATGAATGCAATATTACCATGTTTGGTTAAAGAAATAAAAGATTATTGGAATGTATATTTGATTAAATTGTCCTTATTATATATTTGTTTTTTAACAACTTGAAAAATATTTATATATTTTCTTTAAAAAATTTAAATTCATAAAATTTATATATATATATATATTACAAATTTGAAAATATAAAAAGGTTTAATGAAAGGGTAAAATTTTATTTTAATCCCTAAACTTCATATAAAATTTTAATTATAGACTTTTTTTGTAAATCTAAAATAGTTTAAGGATAAATTTGTAATTTAACATTCGTAGAATTTTTATTATTCAATGACAGAATAAGAATATTTTTGAAAGAAATTTTTTTAAGGGCATTTTAGTCCAAAACACCGGTAATCCAACAATACCTAAGGAAAGAGAGGTAATTACATTCCCGGTAATATACTCCAAAAAATCTACTATTGGTAATGTAAGATTACCGAGAATGACATTCCCAGCCAACCAAACGGGGGAATGTAGATTACATTCCCCCAACCAAACACACCCCCGTTTGGTTGGTCGGGAATTTCATTCCCGGTAATCTTACATTACCAATAGTGGATTTTTTGGAGTATATTACCGGGAATGTCATTATCTTCCTTTCCTTAGGTATTGTTGGATTACCCGCATTTTGGACTAAAATGCCCTTAAATTTTTTTTCTTTCAAAAATATCCTTATTCTGTCATTAAATAATAAAAATTTTACGAATGTTAAATTACAAATTTATCCTTAAACTATTTAGATTTACAAAAAAAGTTTATAATTAAATTTTATAGAAGTTCAGGGGTTAAAATAAAATTTTACCATTTCATTAAACCTTTTTATATTTTTTAATTTGTAAAAAATATATATATAAATTTTATGAATTTAATTTTTGTAAAGAAAATATATAAATATTTTCCAACTTGTTATAAAAACAAATATATAATAAGGACAATTTGGTCAAATATACATTCCAATAATCTTTTATTCATTTAACCAAACACGATAATCTAACATTCCTGCTAAACCAACCAAACACAAAATACAACATTCTCAGTAATCATATTCTTTGGTAATCTTTTATTCCCACTGGTAATCTTACATTCCGTGAACCAAACGCACCCTAAGGAACTATGCATCCTCCCTCTACTCTTTTTTACAAAACTTAGTCGGATTTGCATAAGACTTCTGGCCCGAGTTGTTTTAATGTCAAATAAATTCCTTTAAACTCAATAAAGATATAAAATAGAGTAGAAAAAAGAAAGTATGGGTCGATCAACAGAGACTTTATAATTGTTTGATTTAGATGGTTTTGATTTTGATCAGGGCGAAAAATGAAAGAAAATAAATGGGTTTTTTAATAGGTAAAAGAAAATAAATATTTAATTTAAAAAAATTAAAGAAAAGAAGAATTTTTATAAGACTAAAGAAAGAAAAGAACAAAAGCTAAATCAAAGAATGAGATACATGTTTTGAAGCCTACCTCGATGGGTATTTGTAGCTTCCTAAAATCTTAAAAATGTAAAAAAAAAATTAAGGGTGTGCAAAAATTCTGATCCGAATGATCCAATCCGAATTTTTATATATCCGATCCAATTTTTTAAATAATTTGAATCGAATATATAATAAAAATTCCGGATAATTGAATAAGATACGGATTGGACAAATTTTAATTTTAAATTATTCAAATATCCGAAAAATAAATGGACTTTCAGCCCTAAGCCCAGTAACCATATATTTTACGGGGAGCTCTCCCAAAGACCAACCTATATTTCAGGTTTTTTTTGGATAAATTATATTTCAGGTTTGAGCTACCTGCTTGTTTCTAGTCTGTATCTGTGTATATATATATATATATATATATATATATATATATATATATATATATATATAATGGCTTAAACCACCTTCCAAATTAGTATTTAAAAGTTGGTATTTAATTTTTATTCAATCAATTAAATAAATATACTTTAGGTAAATTATCTAAACAGTCACTTAATTTGTAGAGTGTTGATGTTTCCGTAAGAATATTCCAAATTAGTTATTTTAATTTATATTTTGATTATTCAATTTTAAATGTTGGCATTTTAGTCATTCGACTCTTTATATTAACAACTCAACCATTCTAGATAAAATATTTAAACCTAATTTATCATTTATATTCTGATATCTCTTATTAGTAATAATTTTAGAATTAATTTATCATTTATATTTTAACGATAATTTTCTAATTCTATTTTTCTTTATTTTTGACAATTTTTTATTTTTAAATTATAAAGGATATGTTTGGATCGGATATTTAGATATCTGATCCGAAAATTTGGATACCCAATTTTTTAAAATCATATTCGGATCATTAATTTAGTTATCCGGATTTTTGGATCGGGTCGGATCTGATTTCTGAATTTGTACACCCCTAACCGAAATGACAATAGATAATCTTTGGAAATTGTTTGAATTAAATCCTAAAAATAAAGATAATTCCTAATTTGAATTTGCGATTGAGTCTCTTGTCCTCACGATACTGCTGACTGGACCTTCTAGAAGATGCTGACTGGATGCCACGTCAGACGCAATCATACCCCAAGTCATGCCCACTAAGCCGACCTTGATTCTAAAAAATAAAAAATAAAACTTTAGAATCGCGCCATTTAAGTGTCGTTTTTGGAATCCAACATCATGCACAGAAAACAAGTAAAAACATCCAAATCAACAACAAAAATCGATTAATCAAAGAGTATTTAACAATAAAATAAAACTATTTAAAGCACTCATCAAATTCCCCATCACTTATTTGATGCTTATCCTCAAGCATTTCTCACTTAACACGTCTGAATCACAAGTTGCCACCTTTTATTTCACAAAATTTCCAAGAATTCCAAGTAAATCAAAATCATAGCAAATGTTGAAATCCAAGAACAATCAAGCAAAGGCACAACTAAAAGCAAATATAAGAAAAGCATGACAATCCAAGTATTAGTTAATCTCAAATAAGCAAGACTTAGTAACTCATAGTGTTTCACTCATTCCGCTCAAAGTGTTTCGGGTGAAAGAATCACTCAAGCCTAGATAATCAAAACATTACCATTAGCTTGTAACTAAATCTAATCTCCACTACTAAAAATTGAACATAATGCAATAATATAGATGTCTTTTAAAGGGTTGTAGCAGGGCTAAGGTTTGGGTAGGTTAAAGGCCAAAAATCGAGTTAAAAAGATTCAAGACAAAAGGAAGATCATTCCATAGTTTTATTCTAAAGGAAGCAAAGTGAAAGAAAGGAAACAAGGAATCAAACAATCAAAACTTTATTCATCTTTTTTTTTCTTTTCTCTTTTTTTCTTCAAATATATTTTTTTCTGCTGTTCGAACCAAAACTACACTATTTTTTGCACTGTTCGAATTTGCACTATTCGAATAGTGTAATTTTTTTTCGAACTATGATTCCTTTTTTATCGAAACAAACTTACCTCTGTCTTTAAAAAGGTGACAAAAGAGGGGGGAAATTGGCTCGAGTTTATAATGTGGTAAACAAAGAAAATGTTATAAAGCTCAACATCGGCTAACTAAGGGGAAAATAAACAAAAGGCAGGCTATTGTTTTAAAAGAGAAAATGTTTAAATCCTAATGTCATATCACATTAAAGCATCATATTCAAGTATTCCACTACAAGTTCTAGAATGAATAGAATTAGTCGGTACACTCAAATGAAACAAAGAGCAAGAAAGCTAATGTATGCTCATTAGGCTCAAAACTCACATGAAAGGTTCAATTGTACTAAATCATGTAATCAATTCAATTAACAATGCATGGAATGCCAAGAAAAACTTTCAAGAAAATCAATTAGTCATGCCAAGTGTTATCATGCATCCTAAATTCCAACAAAAGCAAGATCAAAATTCATAAGTAAATCAAAGAAGCAAGGTGAAATATGAGATAGGCAACAAGAAATTCCAACACGTTAAATCAAGAAAAACTCAATTCCAACCAATCGAATAAGCAAGACAAAAATTTGATGCAATGCTACCCCTCACTTAAATCATATTGTCACAATATGAGAATGAATGTAAAAGATAGGTGGTAGAAATACTCCTTGTTCTAGTGACGATCACGGCCGTGATCGCGTTGAGATGTGCCTGGGCGAAGGTAAGAGAGGATCTCGACAAGGTTGGTCTCAATGGAATCAAGTTGACCGTGCACTTCATGGATCTCATTGTGCACATCTGATTGTGGGTGCTCTGCCGGCATAGGTTGTTGTGCATTTCTATGAAGAAATACTCGCGTAAATGATATCGAAAAGAATGATATATGGCACAACGAGAGTGCCAATTAGAATTCCTATTATGTCCAGACACTGTGCATCCAAATGATCTATTGAAAAAGTGTAAGTAAATTGTTTAATATCGAAAGTCAATGGAAATAAGCGAGATGCAAGATTAGTGATATAAGAGTCGAGAATCACTGGGAGATTGGAGCTCACAACACACTCGAAGCGAGGGTGAACCAAAAGCCTAGATTTACCTTCGTACTAGTTTACATATACCATAAGAAAAATAATTTGGCCTTACTCAAATAGGATGTCGTATCATTACATCCAAAGTAGTTGTATGTGAGGAATCAGTGTATGTAACGAAGAGCGAGGTCATGAGTATGCTACCCTTTGGTGGTGCGAGCATCGAAAGTGGCACCTGAAGATCCAGTGAGTACCTCATAAGCCATAATTGTGTCAAAGTCCTACGAAATCTTACGTAAAGAGGTTACATAGCCATAATCTGTGACATCCATCTTGAATCCCATTGAGAAATTAAAATTTGAAAAATACATAGTAAAACGATGTCCTAATAACTAAAAATAGATAACACCAGGTGAATCAATTGTGACGATGCGATTAGGTAGGGACATAAATGTAGTATATAACTAAAAATCAATTCATAATATGTACTACATCTAATTTCATAATATAACATCCACACAATTCCATCGAAGTACATTATAACAGAATCGCACAAATGTAAAAAATCAAGAGTGCGATCGGAGATATACTTGCAAACCTGAAACTTACGGTGTTAGAGTATGCCCAAATATTAATCATATGATGATTGTAATAATACATTTGTTTACCAATTTTATTGAATGAAGGCATTGCCACTATTATTTTCAGTTATATGTATGTATTTAAAATAAACTGAAATATAATAAAATCCATATAATAACATTATTATTATTAAAAGATTCATAGTCAAGTATTATTATGTGCATGGACAATAATAATATGCTTAAGACTAACATGTTATTGATTGATGACAACAAGTTGTCATTGACATATATATATCAGAATTGTTACATGATTATATTGTTAAAGAACAATGTATTGGATTGACCCACCATGAGCATATGTCTTGGATTATTATGTAACGGTCATAACATTGCTCATGGTGATGACTATAAGTATGATCCTTAGACTTGAGATCAATGTTATCCCAACATATATTGTTGTATGGTTTGATACAATTAAACATGCTCCATAACTGGTTGAACTATAAAGACTGTTATTGAATATATCTCGATATATGTAGTGGGTGCGTATGATTAATATAGGATTTTTCCTTCCTACATAATAGGAAATATATCACATACCACTTGATTGAGTGAGACTAGAAATGTATGGCCATGCTCGAATAAGTTGATATGAGATATCACTAATTATTCGTTAATTATAGTATACTTTAGATATCAAGAAACAATAGAATGGCTATATAAATGTAAATATTTCAAGACTTGTTCCTATTCTATATATAAAGGACAAAAGGATGTAATACATAAAAGAGTTAATCACGAAGATGACATGTCGAATCATAATTTCTTGTAACTTAGGTGACAACGATATATTGGTAGATGTCACTCATTGTATGCAATATTAAAACTATTATAATAATTATTACTAACGTTACAAGAACCTACAGGGTCACACCCTATGATTGAAATAAGCAAACAATTTGTTGTATGTTACTAAAATATATATGGAGTTAATATATGTATATTTGATATACATATGATTTTAATTATCCCAAATATAATAAGTAAACATTAAAAGAATGTAATTTTGATTATAACTCTTTTAATCGATATTTAATTCGGAATAATTAAATAAGAGTTTAAATAAACATTAAAGATTATAATTCAAATTATAAGTCTTTAATTGATATTTAATTTGAATTAATTAAGATTTTTTTTATTAATTTGAAATAACTTAAAATCCCTAAGAGGTTAGGGTAACTGATATATTTAAAGTGAGGTAAGGTCTAGCAACGACTTCTTCTTCAGCCGTTTTTCTCAAAACTATTTTTGGGAAAAGAAAAATTTGCTCTCAATCGGGTGAACTAAGTAGAGGCCGAGATGTGTTTTAGTGGATGCTTACGATTCGAACCGTTCGTGATCATCATTAGTCACTGCTGCCTTTGGTGTTTTTCAATGAACCCATTATAAGTATTTACATCCTTACCTCCCGATTTCGTTTTTTCTGTTCTTGGATCACTGGTGAGATCGTCGAGTTTTGTTTTCGCTGTGTCATGGGGTGCATCGACAGTCCCAACAGTGGTATCAGAGCCACTTGTACGATCCGAATTCGAGTTAAATTCTTGGTTGATCCGATATGTATGAGATGCATGTTCTAATTTTATCGTTTTCAGTGAATATGTATGATATTATTGTTCGATTTGATAACCGCAACGATTAATATGTTAATTTCTTAATATGTTTTGTACAATTTGTGTGTTGCTGTGGATTTTACGAAATTCATATATCAATTGTTGACATTATGATTCGTAGGTGTGCGATAACAGATCGGGTTTGGTAGTGAAACAATGGTTGTTCCGATGCACAAAACCTTCAGGATTAAAAATCCCAAAACACGATTCTGTTGATAAATGTTATCAAATCGTGAGGTTTTTATATAGAAACGGAAGTACTGTTTTTTAAAAATATCCCACCTAAAACAAATCTCCCCTTGACTCTTCATGAGCAGTGTATAGATTGTATGTCCATATTAATATTTTTAACAAAGGCACAACAACGTGTATATATATGATATGTTTGTTTTTCACGGTGTTTGACATGCATGGTTATAGCCCTTATTCAATTTACAATTGGTTGAATTTGAAATACGGCCTACGAGCTGTGCCTTTCTATATCTCAATTGTATTTCACTTTCCATCTTACTCCCTCGTATGTAAAACGAGTTTCTTTTAAAATTATAATCCTATGAAGATTCACAATGAGTAGAAGAACGTACTGAACTAAAGGCGAGAAGATACCTAGAGAGCATTCTTAGGTTTTAGGATATTTGGTTCTCCTATTGGTTAGGGATGAGCCACCTTAGTTATTGTTTTTGGCCTATAATCATTGCATCTTATTTATTGCTTATATATGTTATGTGGGTAATGCAACAAATACTAAAATAAGAATGAATATTGATGAGATTAATAAGGGTCTAACATTAAAACGAACAATGATGATATATTTATGCAAATAACTCTTTATAATCTAATTTAACTTAACCGTCTAATGTTTACCCTCGTTAAGGCTTCAATTGATATTGTCTGGGCTTTGCCAAAGTATTGACACATAAATATATCTTGGTTAAACGTGAAGAATAAGTAAATGATACTCACCGGTTGAGATATTGGCAATAACTTAGCTAGGTTATTTTAATAGGATTAGAAACCTAGAGGTTAATGTTGAAAACATTTTGATGTTTCGATATAACAAATTAAGTTTAAATGAATTTTAAGATTTTATAAATGATTTTCTAAGTATATTCGATTCAATTAATTGAATATCAAATTATTACTCTAAATCTTTCAAGATCAATTTTAAACCTTACTAAATGTGTAAAATTGTGTTTTATACTTAATATATCTTTGAAACAACTTTCACAAAGTATTTTGAACCAAAATCAAGCCTTAAATTCAATTATTCAAAGGCATGCATCGATGCATCAAACTATGCATCGATGCACTGATGATTTAATTGAACATCGAATGCATTTGATGCATCAATGCACATACCATGCATCGATGCACTCAGGGTTTTATAAAAACATCGAATGTATTTGATGCATCGATGCACATACCATGCATCGATGCACTCAGGCTTTTTCAAAACATCGAATGCATTTTATGCATTAATGCACTCTTAGTGCACTGATGCACTGAGAGCCCAACGGTCAAAATATTTGAATTTTACACTTGATGCACCAATGCACCTAGGGAATGCATCGATGCATGAGACGCTCCCAACTAATTTTATTAATTGTTTTCACACTTAAACGACTCTATTGACTCCAACAATCATCCCCAACGTTCAGAAGTGATTCAATATGTATTTAAGCAAGCTTAGAAGCCATTGATCAATAACAAGAAACATCAAGCAACTAGAATCAAGAGAGAATCAAAGAGAAAGCATCAAACCTCAAGTTTGAGCATTTCAAGCCTATTTTTCATTCAATATTCATTTTGCTTTCAAGAACACTTATTGTGCTCAATTGTATTCATTCTTGAGTGTTCTTTTCTTTGTTCTATAATTGTGCAAACAATCTACCTTGTGAGGATTTCCTTGTAAGTTTGTAAATTTGTATTGTTCTCTTTGGGAGATAGTGTTCTCAAGAATTTGGGGTATAATTCTTGAAGGTTTGTAAGGTTACTCTTTGTCCTCAAAAGAAAGACAAATTAGTGAATTTGTGGAAAATCCTTAGTGTGGATAGCTAAGGTAGTGGACGTAGACTTTGGTTGAGAAAGTCGAACCACTCTAAACCGATGTGCAATTTTTTTTAATTTTCTGCAAAAGCTTCCACCAAAATTTTTATTGCCAATTCACCCCCTCTTGGCCTATTCCGTCAATCGATTAACTCAACAATTGGTATCAAAGCCTAACTCAATTGAAGGTTTAATCGCCTCTTGAGTCAATTCGGGAAGAGTTATATCGATAATCAAAGTCATCAATGGCCTCTACTTCAAACTTCGACTCCGGTCTCGATTCGATGCATGTCAATAAGCCTCCTTTCTTCAATGGGGATAACTATGCCTATTGGAAAAATAGAATGATGTACTTCATTCAAGAAAGTGACATGAGAGCATGAAATGTCGTAGAAGAAAGATACTTCAAGCCTCTCACTCATCCAAGATTATGGAGTGAATGAGAGACAAAAATGTTCCAGCTCAACTCCAAAGCCATCCATATTATATTTTTGTGCTCTTGGACCATATGAATACGGAAGAGTTTCATCTTGTACAACCGCCAAAGAAATATGGGACAAACTTAAAGTCACTCATGAAGGTACCGATGAGGTAAAGAAATCTAAAATTAGTATTCTAACGCATAGCTATAAAAATTTCAGGATGAAACCAAATAAAGATATCAAAGCTATAACGGATAGATTCTCAACGATTGTCAATGGTCTCAAATCATATGGAGAGATCATTTCAAATGAAAAACTTGTGAGGAAGTTAGTTTACTCCCTTCCAAAATCATGGCAATCAAAGAAGACGGCAATCATCGAGTCTAAGGATCTAACGTCCTTAACACTTGAAGAGCTAATCGGTTCACTCCTCACTCATGAAATGATGCTTGAAGATGAGGTGGACCTCGATAAGATTGAAGAGACACCAAAGGAGAAAGAGAATAAGAAAAACATTGGAGTTGCTCTCAAATCCACAAAAGATGAGAGTGATTCGGATGAAGATGACGATGACGAGGAAATGGCATTGTTTGCCAAACGGTTCAAAAAAAATGATGAGACCTTACCGAGGAAGAAAATTCAAACAAAATGAAGGCCTCAAAAATGAACCAAAAGAGAATGACCCAATCATTTGCTATGAATGCAGAAAGCCAGGCATGCCAAATATGATTGCCCACAATTGAAGAGAAATGATCAATCAAAGAATAAGCACAAGGCTCATGTGGCTACATGGAGCGATGAAGAAGGTTCCGATGAAGAGGAACAAGAAGTAGCAAACTTGTGCTTGATGGCATTCGGGGAAGATTCTAAGGTAACCTCTAACTCATCTGATTTTGATGATATATCTTATGATGAGCTATTAGAGAAATATAATGGTTTGGCTTCGGATTATGAGAAATTGTTTTTAAAATATAAAAATGATGTTTCAAAATTGAAAAATGAAAATAAACTCATATCCAAAACCAACAACGATCTTGAAAGTAAAATTAAAGATTTGCAAATCAAACTAGAAGAGTTTGAAAAGAAAAATTTGGATTTGCAAAATTTACTTTCAAATGTCAATGATGATCATCAAAACAAAATTGATGATCTTAAAGCTTCTTTTGATAAAGTTGGAACAAAACGTTTTGAAAATGGAGAAAATTCAAAATCCAACTTTGTTAGAAAAAGTTTTAAAAACTACAATCATAGAGGTCTCCAAAGAACCTCTAATAGAAAAATCGTTAGAAGTATATGGGTTCCTAAAGAGCTCATTACTACTAAAGATAAGGATATCCTACACAAATGGATACCTAAGGGGACTAGAATTTTGGAAACTAATGAATATGGACCCAAAAGAATTTGGGTACCAAAAATTAGAAATTAATCTATGTTTGTAGGAAAAGGAGCATTGCTACAAGGCACGGGAAACAAATCCAAATTCATGGTACCTTGATAGTGGATGCTCAAGATACATGACCGGAGACAAAAACTGGTTCATTGAGCTTAACGCCAAAAATGGAGGAGAAGTGACTTTTGGTGATGATTGAAAAGGTCACATTGAAGGTATTAGTACTATTGGTAATACCTCTTCCATACAAATTAAGAATGTTTTATATGTGAATGGATTAAAGCATAATCTATTGAGTATTAGTCAATTTTGTGATAAGGAATTCAATGTCATGTTTGATATTAATGGTTGTAAAGTCATTGACATTGCATCTAATCGGATTATGCTTGTTGGTCATAGAATATGAAACATATACATGGTGCATTTAGATTCTATTGATATGACTATTTTGTGCCTAGTTACTAAGGATGAACATGACCGTTGGTTATGGCATAGGAGACTAGGACATGCTAGTATGAGTGTTTTGCAACGGCTAATTCAAGGTGATTTAGTTCAAGGGTTGCCTAAGCTTAAATTTGATAATGATAAAATCTGTGATGCTTGTGCTAAAGGAAAACAAAAGCGAGTTTCTTTTAAATCCATTAATGATGTATCAACTACTAGTAGAGTATTACAATTGATCCATATAGATCTTTTTGGGCCAACTAGAACTACTAGCTTGGGTGGAAAACAATATGCATTTGTCTTGGTAGATGACTATTCTAGATATACTTGGGTTCTATTCTTAAGTACTAAAGATGAAGCATTAGAAAATTTCATCACATTTTCAAAAGTAATCCAAAACGAAAAAGGTAACTCTATCACTAGTGTTAGAAGTGATCATGGCACTGAATTTGAAAATCTTGGATTTAATGAGTTTTGTAATTCTAATGGTATTAGGCATAATTTTTCAGCACCTAGAACCCCTCAACAAAATGGAGTTGTTGAGAGGAAAAATTGAACTTTAGAAGAAATGGCTAGAACCATGCTTTGTGAAAATAATTTTGCCAAAATATTTTTGGGCGGAAGCCACAAATACCGCTTGTTATGTTGTAAATCGAGTAATGATTAGGCCAATTTTAAAGAAAACTCCATATGAAATTTTCAAAAATAAAAAGCCTAACATTAGCTATTTTCATCCTTTTGGATGTAAATGTTTTGTTTTAAATAATGGTAAAGAAAACCTTGGCAAATTTGATGCTAAAAGTGATGAAGGAATTTTTCTGGGTTATTCCTTAAATTCTAAAGCTTATCGAGTATTTAATAAAAGAACTTTAGTTGTATAAGAGTCTATACATGTTTGTTTTCGATGATAATCCCCTTCCAAGGAAGGATTCTTGTGTGAATGATGATGTAGGTATTATAAATACAAATGAAGTTAGACATGACATTGAATAACCATCATCAAAGGAAGAAACAAAAGATAAGGTAACTCATGATCCTCTTGAGAATCCAACCATTGAAGAAATGGAAGTATCTTATCCAAGAGAGTACAACTATATCAAGGATGGTGAGATTATAGGTGATCCATCAAAAGGGGTAACAACTCGATCTTCTCTTAGAAATATTTGTAATTATGTTACATTTATTTCATGCATAGAGCCTAATAATATTAAAGAAGCATTAAAAGATGAACATTGAATTATGGCTATGCAAGAAGAATTAAATAAATTTGAGAGAAGTAAAGTATGGACATTAGTTGAAAGACCTAGTAATAAATCTACTGTAGGTACTAGATGGGTATTTAGGAATAAGCTTGATGAGAGTGGTAATATAGTTAGAAAAAAGGCTAGACTTGTTGCTCAAGGGTATACTCAAGAAGAGGGCATAGACTATGATGAAACATACGCTCCCGTAGCTAGGATGGAAGCAATTAGAATGTTATTAACATTTGCATGTCTTCATGAATTTAAATTATATCAAATGGATGTTAAAAGTGCATTTTTAAATGGTTTTATAAAGGAAGAAGTGTATGTGGAACAACCTCCAGGTTTTGAAGATTCAAAATTTCCGGATCATGTTCTTAAATTGACAAAAGCGCTTTATGGTTTAAAACAAGCTCCTAGAGCTTGGTATGAAAGATTGTCAAACTTTTTAATTGAAAAAGGTTTTTCAAAATGGAAGGTTGACACTACATTGTTTTTAAAGCATAAAGGTAAAGATTTATTAGTAGTTCAAATTTATGTTGATGATATAATATTTGGTTCTACTAATGATGTTCTTTGCCAAGAATTTTCTAAGCTAATGCAAAGTGAGTTTGAGATGAGCATGATGGGGGGCTCTCATTTTTCTTGGGACTCCAAATCAAGCAAAGAAAAGATGGCATCTTCATCAATCAAGTTAAGTACGTCAAAGATATGCTCAAGAAGTTTGGACTGGAAAATGGCAAACCTCATGACACTCCAATGAGCTCTTCAACAAATCTTGACTTAGATGAATGAGGTAAATGTGCAGATGTTAAATTATATAGGTCAATGATTGGCTCTTTGCTTTATCTAACTGTAAGTAGACCGGACATTATGTTTAGTGTTTACTTATGTGCTAGATTTCAATCATGTCCTAAGGAATCACATTTACTAGCTGTGAAGAGAATCTTTAGATACCTTAAGGACACTCCTAGTTTAGACTTTGGTATCCTAGAGACTCTAGCTTTAGCTTGCATGCCTTTTCTGATGCAGATTATGGAGGATGCAAATTAGATAGGAAAAGCACCTCCGGTACTTGCCAATTCCTTGGAAATATGTTGATTTCTTGGTTTTCAAAGAAACAAAATTGTGTTGCATTATCTACCACTGAAGTCGAATACATTTCAGCTGGTAGTTGTTGTGCACAAGTTTTATGGATGAAACAACAACTTTTTGATTATGGAATTGAAGTAGGTACCATTCCTATCAAGTGTGACAATACTAGCGCTATTTGTCTCACTGAAAATCCCATCCAATACTCTAGAACTAAGCACATTGAAATAAGACATCACTTCATTAGAGACTATGTCACTAAGGAATATGTAGTTCTATAATTTGTTGATACTTTGCACTAATTAGCAGATATCTTTACAAAACCTTTAGACAAGGAAAGATTTTGGACACTTAGGAGAGAATTAGGTTTGACCAACCTATCTTCACTTAGTGTTTAAAATAATTTTAGCACTTTTAAGACTAAATGAAAAATGCTTAGAATAGTAATTTTTGATTGCATTCATTGCTATTAGTTAGGGGGAGTTTATAATCCTTGATGAAAATTAATTTTATGTTCAAATAAATATTAATTGATTGATTGAACATGATTAATTTTTAATATATGAGTTACCAATACCACTAGAGCTAATTAATTTAGCATTTTAAGTATTTAAAACGGATTTTTGACTTTTTGTGCTTCATGCACCGATGCACTTAACAATGCATCGATGCATCCCTTTGAATGTGCATCGATTCATCATGTTGATGCACCGATGCACACCTTGAAAGTGCATCGATGCACAGGGTCATGCATCGATGCATCTGTCGGGTTTTGGGTTAAAATGTCTCATTTTCATCATTTTCTCAAAACCTAAAACTAAAACTCTCCCGCCGTTCATCCCTCTCTCTCTCTAAATCCTCCTCTTGCTCAAAAATCAACGATTTTTCATTGGAATCTTCAAGCTTTTCAACTTGCAAACCTGCTTCAATCATTAAATCATGCAAAACAACTACTCATCCCTCTCAATCCGAATTTTCAAGGTATTTTTCTAAAAATCTTCTATTTTACAAATTGTTTATTTTAGAACTAGTTTTAATTAGTTCTAGAATGTACATTATGTCGAGCATTGATTGTTTGTTGGTTCTAAACTATATTTTACTACCAATTTTGTCAAAAACAAACAATTTTTTAAGATTTTTTTTAATTTCAAATTTAAAAAAAATTCAAAAATTAGTAATATTTTTTATTTAATTGTTTTGTTTTCATGAAAACTATATTGTGATTATCAAATATTATTTTTCAATAGTTTTCAAAAACTTTGCCCATTAGGATTGATTTAGAGAACCTTGAAATATTGAGGACTCATTTGAGTTTTGGGATTGATTATGCATACATGTGTTTCAAATTGCAAGTGATATTCCTTATTTCGATTTCCTTTAATCATGTCTAATCCCAAACGCTCTAGAACTTCGTCTAGTCGTTCTCATTCAAACCAACCGCCAAATCTCGTTCCTTCTCCACCAACTAGTCTATTAGGATCTTGTTTTAACATGCCTGAGCGTCGTAGAGATGAATTGTACTCTAGGTACAAAAATTCTTTCCAATCCTATAGAATTCGGGAAGAACGTATTCCCTCACTTCAAGCCATGATAGATATTGATTTTGAATACCTTTCGATTCTTCAATCTTGGAAGTTTGATAATTTGTTTCGTCTTCAACCTGTCGTTTTCCATCAATTAGTCCGCATTTTCTATTCTAATGCGGTCTGTATTCAAAACGAAACTCAATATGGAACTATAGGAATTAGATCCTATCTTCTAGGACAATATATTCTTGTTGATTCCACAACTATAGCTTCAAAATTTGGGTTAGATGACGATGGTGTTTATGACGAAAAAGAAACTGTGGAATATCCATATCTCCCAAACGCTAGTGTCAGTACCCTCCGATCTCATCACGATCGTTTTCTTCACTTAATGATCTCGTGGTGGTTTCGACCATCCGCGGGTAGGTACTCCACTCTTCGGGCTAGGGATTTATGGTGGATATATTGTATTAAGAATAAGATCAAAATAAATCTTCCACACATTATCTTTAGTGTGCTAGTCGATATCGTAAACATTATCCCATCCAAACACGTTGAAACACTAGTTTATGGTTGTCTTCTTAGAAATCTTTTTATCAAACTCGGTATGGATGTCTCTCTTAACAATCCTATTTCTCTCCAAAACCCAATCAATCTCACATCTTTGAAGAAAGCGGATTGGAAACAAGACGCGGGTAACCGGCCAATGGGTTTTTAGACCCGACAAGCAAACTTCGGGAGCTAGTTCCTCACGAACTGCTCCTAGCTCCTCTCGTGCTCCTCCTCCTCCGGCTCCAGCTGATGACGATGAACCTGAATTTCAACAGCTTATACAAGACATCGATGATCACGTACCCAATGACGAGCCTGCACCAGAACCAGCTCCACAAGAGGATCAAATGCCTCCATATTTTCGATCGTTCTTGGAGACATTTGATCTATGATATGCTTCCATCAAATCACACTTGACTGCAGTAAATCAACGCTTAGACACTTTGGAAGCTCGACAGATGGAGTTTCAAAGAGAGATGCTTGCATGCATGAATACTCTCTCGCTTGAGATGCAAGCCTGTTTTCCTCCGCCTCCTTCCGATCCTTCTATAGACGAGTAGATTTTGTTTTGGTTTATGATCATCTTTGAACTTTAATTTTAATTGTTAAAACATTTTGGATTGTCTTTCTTTGATTGTTGGATGTTTGTTTGATGGATATTTGAAATTTTATTTCATATATATTTTGGTTTGTTTCAATATATGCATCATTTACTTTTTAGTTGAAATATGACCAATTTACAATTTCACATTTTATTATGAATATTGATTATGAAACTAATGGCTAATCTCTCTTTTGATTGTGATCATAGCAGCTTAAGCTATATATACATATATTTTTAATCAATTGGCTATATTTTTAATATGAAGCTTTTTGATTTAACAAAAAGGGGGGAGAAATGTTAAGTGTTGATATGTTTTTAAAGGGGAGAAGTGTTATAGTAAGGGGGAGTAATTTTTCAAAATTGATTTCAAATTTTAGAAAATCTTAAAATAACACAAATGTTTTGTTATATCAAAAAGGGGGAGATTGTTGAAAACATTTTGATGTTTCGATATGACAAATTAAGTTTAAATGAATTTTAAGATTTTACAAATGATTTTCTAAGTATATTCGATTCAATTAATCGAATATCAAATTATTACTCCAAATCTTACAAGAACAATTTTAAACCTTACTAAATGTGTAAAATTGTGTTTTATACTTAATATATCTTTGAAACAACTTTCACAAAGTATTTTGAACCAAAATCAAGCCTTAAATTCAATTATTCAAAGGCATGCACCGATGCATCAAACTATGCATCGATGCACCGATGATTTAATTGAACATCGAATGCATTTGATGCATCGATGCACATACCATGCATCGATGCACATACCATGCATCGATGCACTCAGGCTTTTTCAAAACATCGAATGCATTTTATGCATCGATGCACTCTTAGTGCACCGATGCACTAAGAGTCCAACGGTTAAAATATTTGAATTTTACACTTGATGCACAGATGCACCTAGGGAATGCATCGATGCATGAGACTCTACCAACTGATTTTATTAATTGTTTTCTCACTTAAACGGCTCTATTGACTCCACTAATCATCCCCAACGTTCAGAAGTGATTCAAGGTGTATTTAAGCAAGCTTAGAAGCCATTGATCAATAACAAGAAACATCAAGCAACTTCAAGCCTATTTTTCATTCAATATTCATTTTGCTTTCAAGAACACTTATTGTGCTCAATTGTATTCATTCTTGAGTGTTCTTTTCTTTGTTCTAGAATTGTGCAAATAATCTACCTTGTGAGGATTTCTTTGTAAGTTTGCAAATTTGTATTGTTCTCTTTGGGAGATAGTGTTCTCAAGAATTTGGGGTATAATTCTTGAAGGTTTGTAAGGTTACTCTTTGTCCTCAAAAGAAAGACAAATTAGTGAATTTGTGGAAAATCCTTAGTGTGGATAGCTAAGGTAGTGGACGTAGACTTTTGTTGAGAAAGTCGAACCACTCTAAACCGCTGTGCAATTTTTTTAATTTTCTGCAAAAGCTTCTACCAAAATTTTTATTGCCAATTCACCCCCCTCTTGGTCGATTTTGTCAATCGATTAACTCAACAGTTAAGTATTTGGATAAGTCATGAGATGATTTGAACAAGAGTTGTTCACCAAAATGAGGAGTTACATGAGATGTAACTAGTAAAGTATTACTTACCTAAATAATCACTATCCTAAAAGAAAAGTCAAAGCTTATTTAGGAAATTGATGTATTATGGATCCTCACCCACTAGAAAAAAATTTGTTGAATTTTTTCGAAATTAAAACAGAGAGGGTTTTTAATTTTGAATAAATTAGTAGGAGTAATTTGTTAATAAAGTCCTATTTATAAATTTTTAATTCAGTAAATTTACTTACTTTAATATTTCTATTGTTGTAGATTTGATGGAAAACAACACTTTATCAAACCACCAAACTTTCTCATCATCAAACTACAAATAGCTTTGCAAAACTTCTTCAATCGGGACAGTGTAGGTTCGACCTTGAAGATGACGCTCAGAGTAGTGGGTGTGTTTGTGTACACTATCCTCGTACATGGGAGATTCGCTCGAGCTTGCGCCAAACGATGGGGAATAATGCTACTGCCCTAAATACTGGTGGGAGTGTGATGCACGATCAACAGTAGGTGGTAGTGGTGCTTCGGTCGGGAACCCGCTACCAAAGTCCTTTGAAAAACCAAACACATGGTGCCACATTAATAAAGGTTCGATTTCAACGAGTGTACAGTTTACTTCATCTTATTGTTTGGAATAGAGTGGGAATGGGAATCATATGGTACGATGTAGAACGTACGCATAGCCGATGAGAAAGGGTGATTCTGTCGCAGTTTGAATGAACCGGAAGAACCGTACGGATGCACCATGTAGTCGACCGATAAGGATATGACACGAGATTAGCTGGAGGTGAGATGAATCATATCAGACGGAGGAGGTGATGGTACACGTGGTTGTTGTGCACGTCAGCCTCCACGATGAGAAACAGGAGCGAGAGGCTGAGAAAGTGAGTTGGAACTACTTGATACATGGACAAAGGACGGGACGACAAATTGGTGATGAACACCACCAAGAGTGAATGATGGTTGAGCAGGAGCATTGGATTTTGTTGTTGTTCTGACCATGATTAAAACTGAGAAGAGAGATGAATAAAAGAGGTGAGCAGCGGTGGAGAATCGATCTGAGTAATGTGGCAGCGCAAGAAAACCAACGAAGTAGTGGGGTAGTTCGGTTGTTGGTGGCCGTGAGTTATGAGAAGAAAACAAAGAAGATGATGAATGTTTGTCGAGCAGTCGAATAAAAACAAAGAGGGGGAGGTTGAGGTTTTATTCGTCATGTGGGGTAGGTTTAAAATAAAAGAGTTTTATTTTGGATGGGTTTTGGTAATAAGAAATTAGGAAATATAAGGGGAATGAATTGTCTTGAACTTAAAAATATTAGTGATAAAGTGAATGAGTTATTAAAAGAAATAAAAAAGGGTGAGTGAGATTGGTTATGTTGGACAGTGGAAAGTGTTTGAATTTGGGGAGATTGGGTGATAGGGAAATAAAATTTAGGGATGTGGTTTACTATCTTGCGCCGACTTCAAGTGGGTAATGCTAACACACACTGTATAATGAGACGGTCCGCACAAGGGAATATTTTTTTACTGATATCGCACGTCTTTGCTGCTCAGCTGCTCAGGAGAAGGATTTTCGCCACTGTTTAAGCCAAAAATTACTCTCGGCTTCATCTGAACTTAATTACGAACAACTGAGTACCTACAAAATCAAATTAAAAAATTAAAATAAGTGATAAGTCGAATTAAAATTAACAAATTAAAATAAAAAAATGAAAACATTTAAATAAAATTAAAATTAAAATTAAAATTATGTTGTCTCCCATAAAGAGCTATTTTTAACGACGTTAGCTAGATGACATGTTATGTTAAATTGTAGGCTCTTCTAGTTAGATTTCTTCGATTAATCCAATTGGAGCATTGGTGTAATACAACTTCAATCTTTTACCATTAACTTTAAATCGAGCTTATGATTCGTTTTCAATTTCAATCGCGCAATGAGAAAATATTTGAATTCCTGTGAAAGATCCGAGCCACTTCGATTTAAACTTACCTGCAAAAAGTTTAAGTTTAGAATTAAATAATAAAACTTTTTGTCTGACAACAAATTATTTAAATGAAATCATATGATCATGCAATTCTTTGCTTTCTTTAAATATCTAATCATTATCGTAAACGTTTCTTCAGATTTCTTCTAACTCGTGAATATGTAATTTTTGCGCTTTGTCGATGCTCGATGCTCCATTTCAACTGGTAAATGGCACAGTTTACAGAAGACAAAGCAATAAGTATACATTCCAATGGGACCTTTATAAGCAGTCTGGTATGTCCATAACGCATCGGATAATTTAATACTCTAATCCTTTCAATCTGATTTGACAATCTTCTCAAGAATTGCCTTGATTTCACGATTCGATATTTTCGCTTGCCTATTTGTTTGTTGATGGTAGGTTGTGGCAATTCTTTGAGTTACTCTGAATTTCTTCATGAGTGTATCAATTATTTAGTTGATGAAGTGAGTTCCTTGATCGTTTATTATCGTCTGATGTGCGAATCCTTGAAAAAAATAAAAAATTTCAAGAAGTTAACAATAGTTCTGACATCATTATTCCGAATAGCTTTAGCTTCTACCCATTTAGAAATGTAATCAACTGTAAGTATAATATATGTGTTTCCAAATGAAGAAGTAAATGGACCCATATAATCGATTCCCTACACATAAAAAAATTCAGAGATGTAAATAGAATTTTAAGGTATTTCGTTCATTCGGCCTAAATTACATGCACGTTGACACCTTTTACAGGTTTTACAAAATAAGAAAACATCATAAAAAATATTAGGCCAAAAGAAACCACATTCTAAGATCTTATGAGCAGTTCGTTTCGGTTCAAAATGACGTCACAATAGTATGAATGACATAAATTTAGAATCAAGTTTACCTCATCTTTGGCAATACATCGAATTACATGATCAGATCAATGCTTCCAAATGTAAGGATTATCCTAAATGTAATATCGAGATTATATTTTCATCTGATTAATATATGCTCTCGGTAAATCCAATAGTAATTTACTTGTGGCCAAATAATTGACCATATCCTCAAACCATTGAGTGATTCTGTGCACCAACATCAGATTTTATTCGGTAAATTCTTCTTAAATCGACGGATTGGATTTGGAGTATAACACCATCCATGCCGGGTTAGTGATTAATTTGTAAAGTTTCAGCATTTGGTGATTTAAGTAGAATGATGGAAGAGTTCAATGACCTATTTGAGTTATTTGGTGTAGGATTGAATTATAAAGAAGGAAGATTAGAAGGACAAAATGGTCTTTTTATAGCAATATAATTTTGGGGTTAATATTATATTAAGCACGTTGAAGAGTAGGAAATTAAAACAAGCTTCCAGAGTCATCTTCTTCTTTCTTCTTCATACGTGAGACCCAAGCTAAGGTAAGATTTTCTTGTTAGTGAATTTCTTGATGAATTTATGGTTGATTCAGGACTATTAGGCAATAGTTAAGCTTAAATGAGGTTTAAATTGTTTTAAAACCTCAAGAAGAGAAGTATATGAAGAATTAAAGAAATGAAGTAGAAAAGTGAAATCTTAGATTAGAGTTCATAATAAGAATTGGAAGTGAGATTTGACTTGTCATCAAGTTAATTAAGGGATATGAAGTGTTAGAATTGGAATTAGAACACCTTGAAAATTTAGTGTGATTCTTGAATGCCATGTAAATGATGGAATTTTGGATTTAAAGAAGTGATTATGGAATAGAAATGAGTTTAAATATGTGTATGGAAGTTAGGAATATTAAAGGAAGTAAAATATGAAGGTTTAAGCTTAAATGAAGTGAATTTCGAGCTCAAAATAGGATTTCTGGGCTAGGGGAATCGATACCCATTCAAGGGGAATCGATACCCCCTCAAACGAATATGAATTTCCAGAACGCTAGAGGGAAATCGATCCCCCAGGGGGGAACCGATTCCCCCATAAAAAAAAAGAGAAAAGAAAGAAGAGAGATTAAACTATCAATTTCTTATTATGATAGGCTATTAGAGGTTAATTTCAAGACTTAGGCATCTGATAATCATCTTGAAAATTTTTCTTATGTAGATATTGAGCCTAATCGAGTTCCGGAACCATCGACAAGTAGGATCAATCGAGGGAAAAACAAAGAAATCTAGGTGAGTGCATATGCATAGCATGAATATGTATTTTATTCAGTTCTAGACTTGTGATAAGTCTAGATTCAATATTTTGATACATGATCGTAGTTCATATGATGATATATGACATGAATCCATACCATATGCATTATGGGACATGAATATGAAAGAAAAGTTATATGAGTTATATGATAAAGGTATGGAAATAATATGTCTACGTGATATGAATTAGATAAATTGTGAAAGCCCATGTTATGTAAATGAGAACTATAGGTATAGTTGGCATGCTAAGGGTAGAGGGTCTATGTGGTCCTTCGGGACATATATGTATTCTTTGGAACATGTGTGAAGTCTGGTGAGACACATACTTGATCCTTGGCATATGTATATGATTCTTAAGGAATGATATGTGGTCCTTCGGGACATATATGTATTCTTTGGAACATGTGTGAAGTCTGGTGAGACACATACTTGATCCTTGGCATATGTATATGATTCTTAAGGAATGATATGTGGTCCTTCGGGACATATATGTATTCTTTGGAACATGTGTGAGGTCTGGTGATACACATACTTGATCCTTGGTATATGTATATGATTCTTAAGGAATGATATGTGGTCCTTCGGGACATATATGTATTCTTTGGAACATGTGTGAGGTCTGGTGAGACACATACTTGATCATTGGTATATGTATATGATTCGTAAGGAATGATATGTGGTCTTTATGGACATTATTATATGGCACTACGGTGCAATTCTACGCGGCACTCCGGTGCAATTCTACGTGGCACTTAGGTGCAATTATATGAGCTTTGGTGACAGCATAGTGCATAACCTCACAATACTCACATACCTTAGGTTCTCTGTATAGTACCATGGGCTAATGAACTTACTAAGGCGAACTTATGAATGTGAATTGATAAGTATATGTGTAAGAAACATGGTTTTGGTTATTGCATTGTTTACATACATCTTATTATTGCAACCCATCTCATTTTGGCAATTACTTTATGTTTATTGATATTATTATTATATTATTGCCTCACTAAGTCGATGACTTAGCGTGTGAGTGTTTCACACGTAGGATCTGATAAAGTAGACGATGAAGGTTAAGCAACTAGACAACATTACTCCTGCAACTATCAGATCAGAAGCAACTTAATCAGTAGGTTATTTTGTTATGAAAATGGATGTTGGCATGTAATTAAAGAGTTAAGTTGTATATACTCTGAATATTTTGGTAAACTTATATTACCATATGTATATTATTATATTTTTCGTAATATAAGTTCAAGTATTTTACTATTATTTGTAATGAGTTGTGTTTTAAAAGTCAATATAATATCTCTGACTCGTATCCGGGTTGGGGGTGTTACATTTAATGGTATCAGAGCTATGGTATAGCCGATTCTAGGCATAAACCAGAGTCTATAGAGTCTTTAAATGGAATACATGCCAACAAATAGTGAGAACTTCTGATCTGGTATAGTATAAGTATGTTGTTTTGCTAATAGAACAATGTGTTTATTCTTATTAGATGTCCGGACATAATAGCTCCCGAAGTGAAGCGGGAGAAGATAGGCATGCTGAAAGCAGTAATTCACCTGCCCTGGCCAGACAAGGTGAAAACAGGCATCTCAAGGAGTGCCTGTGCAAGATCAAGATATGTTTTTCAGAACGTTAGACGCTATTCTAACGCGTCTTCAACCTCCTGCTCCACCAACTCAAAGGATGAATGTAGCAAAAGAGTTGAGAGGTTTAGCAGCTCCCGAATTTAAGGGAGAAACCGAAGAAGGTCCGGTTGCGGCAGATCTTTGGTTAAATGATTTAAAAATCATGTTGGATGGTCTCCACTGTTCTGAAGTGGAGAAGTTAGATGGAGTTGTCTCGTTGTTGAGGGGTCAGGCGAGAATATGGTGGACGAACGTCACCATGAGGATGCCCAGTGACCAATTGACTTGGTCTTTATTCTTAGATGAATTTAAAAACAAGTACATTGGAGATCAATTTATTCGACAGATGAAGCAGGAGTTTTTGAATTTGAAACAGATGAACCGCTCTGTATATGAGTATGAACGTGAGTTCAACAAGTTGAGTCGGTTTGCATCCGAGCTTGTGCCTACTGAAAAAGAGGCTTGTGAATGGTTTGTGGAGGGTTTACGCCCTAGATTGAAAGAGATGCTGATAGTATTGAATTTGTCCTCGTTCCAAGAGGTGATCAATCGTTCCAAGACTCTTGAAAGAGCTCAGAATGAGAGATTCGAGGATTTTAGAGTTCAGACATCAAAGAGAACTGGTGCTTCTTCTAGCTCCGCACCATCAAAAAGGGGAAGAGACTCGGGATTTCGATCACAAGCTAGATCAGAATCAGTTGCATCGTCTGCTAGGGGAGCAAGTCAGGCAAGACCTAGACAGACGCAGTCAGTGGGATCTGGTGCTGGGAGATCTACTCCGAGTCAAGAGAGACAGTGTCAGCACTGTGGGAAAAACCATTATGGGGCTTTTTGGATGGCTGCTGGGACTTGTTTTTGATGCGGAGATGCCGGACATTTTATCCGGGATTGTCCATTGATTGTTGGTGAGCCTGCACCATCTGAAAGAGTTGGTTCTTCCTCACAAAGAGGACGAGGAAGAGGCAGAGGAAGGAACCCGTCTGAATTCTCTGCTCAACCTGAAGTTCGATCAACCGCACGGGTGTACCATCTAAAGACGAGTGAAGACCGTGATGACCCTGATATTATAGCAGGTACTTTTCAGTTGTATGATAAATTGGTATTGGTACTGATTGATCCGGGTTCTAATTATTCTTATATTACAAGTAAGTTAGTAAAGGAATTGAGGATTCCCTTAGAAGCTACGAGTAATGAGATTATAGTAACAACTCCGTTAGGCCATAGTGCTCGGGTGAATAAGTCTGTAAGGGGTGTCCCATAAAGGTTCAGGGAATTGAATTCCCTGCTAATCTGATGGAATTACCCTTTGACGAGTTTGAAGTGATTCTGGGAATGGATTGGTTGTTCCATTACTATGGAGATGTTAATTGCAGATTGAAAAAGGTAACCCTGAAAAGTCCAGGAAGATCAGAGATAAGTGTGAGCAGTGAAAAGTTTAATCCCTTAGCAAATGTAATATCAGTAATGTCAGCTAAGAAGCTATTGCTACAGGGATGTCAAGTATTTCTTGCAAATGTGATAGATTTAAGAGCTATAGAGAAAGGGCTAGAGAAGATTCCAATAGTTCAAGAATTCCCTGAAGTTTTCCCGGCTGAGTTGCCAGGATTACCTCCAGATAGAGAGGTAGAATTTCAAATTGAGATAATGCCAGGAACCGCTCCAATTGCAATGGCACCTTATCAGATGGCTCCGAAAGAATTGCAAGAGTTAAAGAATCAATTGCAAGAGTTGTTAGGAAAAGGATTTATTCGACCAAGTGTGTCACCTTGGGGAGCTCCGGTGTTATTTGTTAAGAAGAATGATGGATCAATGTGTCTCTGTATTGATTATCGATAGCTTAATAAGGTGACCATCAAGAACAAGTATCCCTTCCGCGCATTGATGACTTGTTTGATCAACTAAAAGGAGCTTCAGTATTTTCGAAGATCGATCTACATTCGGGTTATCATCAATTGAAGATATGGTCATTATGAATTCATCGTAATGCCATTCGGAGTAACGAATGCACCAGCTGCTTTCATGGATCTCATGAACAGGATTTTTCAACCCTATTTGGACCAATTTGTTGTTATCTTTATTGATGACATACTGGTTTACTCGAAGTCCATTGAAGAGCACAGCGCACATCTGAGGCTAGTTTTGCAAATTCTCAGGGATAAAAATCTCTATGCGAAATTGTCCAAATGTGAATTTTGGCTAAACGAAGTAATTTTCTTGGGACATGTGATCTCAGCAGTTGGGATTAGAGTAGACCCTCAGAAGGTTAAAGCTATTATGGGCTGGGAAGTTCCAAAGAATGTATCTGAAGTTCGGAGTTTCCTTGGACTTGCCGGGTATTATCGAAGATTCGTTAAGATTTTTTCGATGATAGTGCTGCTTTTAACAAAGATGATGAGAAAGAATGTACCGTTTGTTTGGACTTCTGAATGTCAAGAAAGTTTTGAAGCTTTAAAGAGAATTTTGACGAAAACTCCGATATTGGTTCAACCGGAATCTGGCAAGAATTTTGTAGTATACAGTGACGTATCCCATAACGGGTTGGGGTGTGTATTAATGCAAAAAGGAAAGGTGGTAGCGTATGCATCGAGACAGTTGAAACCACATGAAAAGAATTACCCCACTCATGATTTAGAAATGGCTGTTGTAGTATTCGCTCTCAGGATTTGGCGTCATTATCTTTATGGGGAGCGTTGTTACTTATATACGGATCATAAGAGCCTGAAGTACCTGATGACTCAAAAAGAGTTGAATTTGAGGCAACGTAGATGGGTAGAGTTCTTAAAAGATTATGATGTGATAATTGACTATCATCCCGGAATGGCTAATGTGGTAGCAGATGCTTTGAGTAGAAAGACGTTTGCAGCTTTACGAGCTATGGATGCAAGATTATCTTTAACGGGAGACGGTGGTCTTTGTGCAGAGTTAACCCTTAAATCAGCATGGTTGGAACGAATAGGAGAATTGCAAAGTAAAGATGAAATGTGTTTGAAAAGAATTGAGCAAGTAAAGAGCAAAGAGATTAAAGACTTTGAGATTAAGTCAGATGGAAATCTATATTGTAAAGGAAGAATTATAATACCCGACAATGACGACTTGAAGAAAGAAATATTAACAGAGGTTCATTACAGTCCGTTAACGATGCACCCGGGTGGAACCAAGATGTATATGAGATTGTAAAAAGAGTGGGACCCGTAGCATACCAATTGACTTTACCACCATAAATGGAAAAGATTCACAATGTACTCCATGTCTCAATGCTTCGAAGATATCGATCGGATCCCTCCCATATCGTAAACCCAGAAGAGATCGAGGTACAACCGGATATGACTTATGAGGAAAAACCGATTCAAATTTTAGCTCATGAGGTTAAGCAATTGAGGGACAAGACTATTCCATTGGTTAAAGTTTTATGGAAGAATCACAAAGTAGAGGAAGCAACATGGGAGCGTGAGGAGGATATGAGGAATTAGTATCCCCATCTATTTTCTTATTGAAAATTCGAGGACGAATTTTCTTAAGGGAGGGAGATTTGTAACATCCTCCATGCCGGGTTAGTGATTAATTTGTAAAGTTTCAGCATTTGGTGATTTAAGTAGAATGATGGAAGAGTTCAATGACCTATTTGAGTTATTTGGTGTAGGATTGAATTATAAAGAAGGAAGATTAGAAGGACAAAATGGTCTTTTTATAGCAATATAATTTTGGGGTTAGTATTATATTAAGCACGTGGAAGAGTAGGAAATTAAAACAAACTTCCAGAGTCATCTTCTTCTTTCTTCTTCTTCATACATGAGACCCAAGCTAAGGTAAGATTTTCTTGTTAGTGAATTTCTTGATGAATTTATGGTTGATTCATGACTATTAGGCAATAGTTAAGCTTAAAGGAGGTTTAAATTGTTTTAAAACCTCAAGAGGAGAAGTATATGAAGAATTAAAGAAAGGAAGTAAAAAAGTGAAATCTTATATTAGAGTTCATAATAAGAATTGGAAGTGAGATTTGACTTGTCATCAAGTTAATTAAGGGATATGAAGTGTTAGAATTGGAATTAGAACACCTTGAAAATTTAGTGTGATTCTTGAATGCCATGTAAATGATGGAATTTTGGGTTTAAAGAAGTGATTATGGAATAGAAATGAGTTTAAATATGTGTATGGAAGTTAGAAATATTAAAGGAAGTAAAATATGAAGGTTTAAGCTTAAATGAAGTGAATTTCGAGCTCAAAATAGGATTTCTGGGCTAGGGGAATCGATACCCATTCAAGGGGAATCGATACCCCCTCAAACAAATATGAATTTCCAGAATGCTAGAGGGGAATCGATACCCCCAGGGGGGAACCGATTCCCCCATAAAAAAAAGAGAAAAGAAAGAAAAGAGATTAAACTATCAATTTCTTATTATGATAGGCTATTAGAGGTTAATTTCAAGACTTAGGCATCTGATAATCATCTTGAAAATTTTGCTTATGTAGATATTGAGCCTAATCGAGTTCCGGAACCATCGACAAGTAGGATCAATCGAGGGAAAAACAAAGAAATTTAGGTGAGT
This sequence comes from Hibiscus syriacus, assembly GCF_006381635.1. NCBI lineage: Eukaryota > Viridiplantae > Streptophyta > Magnoliopsida > Malvales > Malvaceae > Hibiscus > Hibiscus syriacus. Next base: position 1,315,538 of record NW_024062606.1, read on the forward strand.
GCATATGCATAGCATGAATATCTATTTTATTCAGTTCTAGACTTGTGATAAGTCTAGATTCAATATTTTGATACATGATCGTAGTTCATATGATGATATATGACATGAATCCATACCATATGCATTATGAGACATGAATATGAAAGAAAAGTTATATGAGTTATATTATAAAGGTATGGAAATAATATATCTACGTGATATGAATTAGATAAATTGTGAAAGCCCATGTTATGTAAATGAGAACTATATGTATAGTTGGCATGCCAAGGGTAGAGGGTCTATGTGGTCCTTCGGGACATATATGTATTCTTTGGAACATGTGTGAAGTCTGGTGAGACACATACTTGATCCTTGGCATATGTATATGATTCTTAAGGAATGATATGTGGTCCTTCGGGATATATATGTATTCTTTGGAACATGTGTGAAGTCTGGTGAGACACATACTTGATCCTTGGCATATGTATATGATTCTTAAGGAATGATATGTGGTCCTTCGGGACATATATGTATTCTTTGGAACATGTGTGAAGTCTGGTGAGACACATACTTGATCCTTGGCATATGTATATGATTCTTAAGGAATGATATGTGGTCCTTCGGAACATATATGTATTCTTTGGAACATGTGTGAGGTCTGGTGAGACACATACTTGATCCTTGGTATATGTATATGATTCTTAAGGAATGATATGTGGTCCTTATGGACATTATTATATGGCACTACGGTGCAATTCTACGCAGCACTCCGATGCAATTCTACGTGGAACTTAGGTGCAATTATATGAGCTGTGGTGACAGCATAGTGCATAACCTCACAATACTCACATACCTTAGGTTCTCTGTATGGTACCATGGGCTAATGAACTTACTAAGGCGAACTTATGAATGTGAATTGATAAGTACATGCGTAAGAAACATGGTTTTGGTTATTGCATTGTTTATATACATCTTATTATTGTAACCCATCTAATTTTGGAAATTACTTTATGTTTATTGATATTATTATTATATCATTGCCTCACTAAGTCGATGACTTAGCATGTGAGTGTTTCACACGTAGGATCCGATAAAGTAGACGATGAAGGTTAAGAAACTGGACAACATTACTCCTGCAACTATCAGATCAGAAGCAACTTAATCAGTAGGTTATTTTGTTATGAAAATGGATGTTGGCATGTAATTAAAGAGTTAAGTTGTATATGCTCTGAATATTTTGGTAAACTTATATTACCATATGTATATTATTATATTTTTCGTAATATAAGTTCAAGTATTTTACTATTATTTGTAATGAGTTGTGTTTTAAAAGTCAATTTAATATCTCTGACTCGTATCCGGATTGGGATACGGGTTGGGGGTGTTACATGGAGAGGGGAGCGCGACTTAAATGAACAACTACCAAGTTATCACATCCTTTTTTATCTTTGATCTCCAATTTAAATTATTGGAGAAGTAAGATCCATCGGATAAGTCTCAGTTTCACATCTTTTTTGCTCATCAAATATTACAAAGCTGCATGATTAAAGAAAACAATAATTTTAGTGTCAAGCAAATACGATCTAAATTTTTCTAAAACAAAAATTATAGCAAATAATTCTTTTTTACTGTAGAATAATTTTTTGTTTTGAATCCAATGTCCGAGACGCGTAAGCTATGACATGCGACACTTTGCCCATTTTTATCGAGAATAACACCAACACTTACATATGTTGCGTCACACATAAGTTTGAAAGGATAGTCCAAATTTGACGGTTGTACAATCAGAGCCGATATAAGTTTTTCGTTCAAGATGTCGAATGACTCTTTACATTCTAGATTAAAGTCAAAAACTTGATCATTTTATAATAAATTGCATAATGGTCATGCTATCTTTGAGAAATCCGTGATTAACCAGCTGTAAAATCCTATATGACCAAGAAATGAACGAACTTCTCTTACCGTTGTGGGATAAGAGAGTGAACGTATAATATTGGTCTTTTCTTTATTGATTGTAATTCCATTTGAATAAATAATATGGCCTAGAATTAACATTTTATCAACCATAAAATGACATTTTTCGTAATTAAAACGAGGTTAACTTTTAAGCACCGTTTAAGCACATTAGTAAATTAAAGAGGCATTCATTGAAAGAATTACCATACATAGCAAAATCGTTCGTGAAGACTTATATACCTTTTTCAACATAGTCCAAAAAGATGTTAAGCATGCATCTCTGGAACGTGGCGGATGCATTGCAAAGTTTGAAGGCATTTGTCGATATGCAAATATGCCAAAGGGACAAGTGAAAGTTGTCTTTTCCAAATATTGTGGCGCCACTGGGATCTAGAAGAAACCTGAAAATCCATAAAAATAATAATAATGAGTTTCACTGGCTCTCTATTATTTAATGTATAAAGGGAATAGAAAAATAGTCTTTTCGGGTTAATGAGTTCAACTTCCTGTAGTTGATGCAAACTCTAAATCCATTATGTACTTATGTCATAATGAAATCACATTCCGAGTTCTTAATTACCGCAACCTTAGTTTTCTTTGAAACCACATAGACCGTACTTACTCAATTATTATTTGAGATTAGATATTTTTGTATATCCTTTTTAATACTTCCATTATCAATGGATGTAACCGGCATTATCATTCTCATGACGGTTTTGCTCTTTATTTGATTTTGATCTTGTGTATACAATAAGTGGGACTGATACCTTTAATATCAGCGATCGTCCATCATATAGTTTCTTTATGCGCACGCAACACTGTCATAAGATTCTCATCTTCTTCTTTCGACAATTTGTTTGAGATGATCACATGTAAGGTTTCGTTTTCTCCCATAAATGCATACTTAAAATGTTTCAGTAACTGCTTCAAAACAATTTGAGGAGTATGCAAGACAAAAGGTAAAATTTTATAATTTAAAGGAATTAAACGAGAATTAGAATAAAGTGAAAAAATTGCTCGAACTCCCTTATTTTCTCATTGTAGTCCTCCAATTCCCTACATAAATCATCAACAAAATTAGATTCCACAAATTCATCAACTGCATACTCAATAACATCTACAAAATTTAAACTTGAAACATTATCAGGATATGACATTACCTTATATACATCAAATTTTACGACATCACCGTCAAATTTCATTGTAAGAATTTCGCTTTTTACGTCGATTTTTGTATTCGCCATACTAAGGGATGCTGTAACATCCCAAACTATGGGTTAGTGACCAAATTGTAAAGTTTCAGAATTTGGTGACTAAAGTAGAAGAATGGATTAGTTCAGTGATTTATTTGGAAGTATTTCCTAAAAGTTGTTAGTAATTATTAAAGGAACTAAAGGGTAAAATGGTCATTTGATCATTTAAGGAATTAAAAATGTGATAGTGGGGATATATATTTTTATACGTGTGAGTATAGGAAACCAAAAACAATGTCTCCAGAATTCTCTTCTCCTCATTTCTTCTTTGTGCGTGAAGCTCCAGCTCAAAGGTGAGTTTCTTAATTAGTTGGTTATTTGTTGAATTAAAAGTTGGGTTATGATTCTTAGGTGATACTTAAGCTTAAGGAAAGCTTAAGTTATCTTAAGATCAAAAGATAAATGAGTTAGGGAATATTAAAGATTTGGAGTTCTTGAGTGAATTTCCAGAATGGAGTTGATAAGTTGAACTTGAAACTAAATTTGACTTGTCATCAACTTAATTAAGAAGTATTAAGTGTTAGAATTAGATTTGAAACATGTGGAAAATAGGGTATGATTCTTGAAATTCCTAAAGAGGAGAGGATATTAAGGTTAAAGATGAGATAAATGAATATTAATGAGTTTAAGTATGTATATGTAAGTTAGGAATATGAAAGGGGTTGAAATATGAAGGATTTAATCCAAAAAAAATGAATTTTTGGGTTCAAAAAGAGGATTCTGGGCAGAGTGCATCGATGCATATTCATAGTGCACCGATGCACCAAGGTTAAAACCCAGAAATTGTTTGAAGGTGTATCGATGCACAGGCAGTGCATCGATGCACTCTTTTAATCCAAAAACATCGAATGAAATTGGTGCATCGATGCATAAGGCATGCATCGATGCATCCCAGTAATAAACAAACATCGAATGTATTTTATGCACCGATACACAGGTAGTGCATCGATACACCGATAGGGAATGCATCGATACACTGTGCAGTGCATCGATGCATACCTTCATTAAAAGATGAAATGGGCTTTTCTTTTAGCCTAAGAAATGACAATTTAGAAGATATCAATTAGTATACTGATATGTATCAATGTATTATTATGATGTAGATATAGAATAAAGCTTGTTCCGGAACAATCTAAGGATTAAGATTGATTCAAAGCAAACAAGGCTAAGGTGAGTGCACATTCTCCAGTATATGAGGTTCAAGGGAAAATAAGACTTGTGATAAGTTTATTTCTAATAGTGAAAAACATGAATTCATAGAAGTATGTATTTGTTATGATTTATATGTTTGCATGAGTATATATGTTATTGATATGAATATGGTAAGTAAAAGGGATTAATGGTGATGATAAGAATAATAATCAGGATAATGAAATGATAGGTATATGTGAATATAGGTATTGATGTGTTTTGTATGTATTGTAAGATGATATGTTTTTGTGACAACATGATAAGATGACAATGATTTACATGTCATATGAACACATGAGAAATGTTATGAGCCATATGAAAGAGAAAGTATATGTGATACATGAGGGTGAATCCTATGTTTATATGAATATGAACTCATATGAGAATTGACATGAACTACGTGATTACATGTATATGTGAATAAAACCATGAGCTTATAAGAATATATGATATGGTTACATGAATATGTAAAAGGATATAAAAGATAATGCCCATGTTATGTGTCATGAGAGCTAGGGGTATAGTTGGCATGCCAAGAGTCGAGGGTCTATGTGGTCCTTCGGGACATATATGTATTCTTTGGAACATGTGTGAAGTCTGGTGAGACACATACTTGATCCTTGGCATATGTATATGATTTTTAAGGAATGATATGTGGTCCTTCGGGACATATATGTATTCTTTGGAACATGTGTGAAGTCTGGTGAGACACATACTTGATCCCTAGTATATGTATATGATTCTTAAGGAATGATATGTGGTCCTTATAGACATTATTATATGGCACTACGGTGTAATTCTACGCGGCACTACGGTGCAATTATATGTGGCACTTCGGTGCAATTATATGAGCTGTGGTGATAGCATTAGTGCACAACCTCTATGTACTCGCATATCTTTAGTTCTCACATGTGTATCATGGGCTATTAAATAAATAATATTAATAAAGTGATATGATAATATGTTTGTTTCCTTGTGGAATTTCATGTGTGATATTGATTGTACAAATGGTAACTTATAAGACCATATGATGAAATGAATCAATGATAGTATATATATAGTTTACATGACATGATATGTATATGTGCAATTGGTTATGATATATGTTATATGATATGGACATAAGAGATATGAATGATAATGACATATATATATGCATATATTTGTTACATATAAAAGTATGAGTGGTATGAAATGATAGTAGTAATTGTTTAGGTATGATTATTAGTTACCGTTTACCTTATATGTTTATATGCCTCACTAAGTCTTTGACTTAGCGTGTAAGTGATTTACACGTAGGTTTCGAGAAGAGTAAAGAGCAATGTGGAGCAAGACAGGTCAATTCTCCTTACTAAAGGTCAGATCAGAAAAGATGTGAATAATATGTATTTTAGTATATAAAGTTCTAGTTGGCATGTTTTCAAAAGAATATATTGTTTAAGCTATGAACAGTTTTATAAATGTTTCGAATAGTTATATTTAAATAAATAAGTGAAATATACACGCTCTGATTGGTTTTGTAATAAAGAAAATGTCTTTTATGTAAATTAGTCATTTATATGTTATAAAAGTTTTAAATTACTCACTATTTTATACAAGTACATGTTTTAAAAGGTCAATGTGACACCTCGGATTCGTATCCGGGTCGGATACGGGTTGGGGTGTTACAGACGCTTAAGGAGAATTTCGTAAGAAGTATTTATCCGGTCGTTTTACATGTTAATGACATAGAAATCCACCGAAAAGATGAGTTCATTTACCTTTACTAACACATTCTCCAAGATTCATTCGGGGTAAATCATCGAGTGATACGCTAGTTGTATCATCACTCTTGTATCCTTTAAGGGCTCAACAGAGAGTAAATTGTGTACAGATAAGGGCATCACATTTATATATGCTCCCAAATCACGCATTGCACATTTTATGCCAATCTTACCAATCTTACAAGGGATAACGAACATACATTGGTCCTTTAACTTTGATAGAAGCATTCGTTGAAAAACTGTAGGATCATGTTCTTCCAAATTGACTTTTTTGTTCTCGGTAAGCCTTCTTTTTGTCGTGCAGAGATCTTTAAAGAATCTAGAATACCTTGAGACCTTCCGGATAACTTCAAGAATATGAATGTTGATCTATACTTCTAGAAAACATCCAAAATTTCTATTTCTTCAACTTTTTTATCTATTTTTACTAACCTGGAAGGGAACAGTGGTGGAAAAACATAGGGAGATGATGTCGGATTTGATGATGCCTCATTTTTATCATTTCTTTGGGATCTTATTTCAATCTTTTTTCTTCTTTGGAAGTTTACGTCAACCGCTTCTTTTTCCTCCTAGGATCTCGACTTTTCATATTTTTTTGGGATTTTACGCCTAACTCCTCTAGGACTAGCTATGTGACAACTGTTCCACTTCAGAGGGTGATAACACTTATATTTTCTCGTGGGTTCGCCTCGGTTTGAGATGAAAGTTTACGTTGTGATTTTAAGCGCCTCATTGCCTGAGCAAATTGACTAATATGCTTTTCTATCTCTTGTAAATGTGACTCAGTGCGATTATGAAATTTTTCTTGAAAATTAACTAATAATTTAACTATTGACTCAAGTAATGACTTCTGCGGTTGATAAGGTTGCTATGGAGGTAACCTCAGTTGATAGGCTTGATTAGGCCTCGGATCTTGTACATAACTGAAGTTCGAGTTATATTTTCATCCTGGATTGTATGTATTTCCGTGAGGATTATAAGCCTCTAGGGAGATCCCAGAAAATTCCCCACATTGTTTACTTATGCGTCTACTTCTTTTTGTAACATCAGGCAGCAGTCTGTCAGATGACCAGGCATCGTGCATATCCCACATACTTTTATTTATCCAATTTTTCATGTGACAAGGGAATTAATTAGTTCAGTCAATTTATCTAATTTATTTTCAATTGAAATAGTAATTATCTCATGAACCCGTCAATTGGGTTCATTTATAGAGCCAAACTATTGAGAGTTGGTTGACATCGTCGAAATCAATTCCCTTGCTACGTTTTGTGTCATATTGATGAGAGCTCCTCCACTAGCAACATCGACCATCTTCATCTCTAAGGGAAACAACCATTTTTAAAAGTACTAGAGAAATGTTTGCTCGGTTAATCTGTGTTGTGGACAACTTGTGCAAAGTTTCTTGAATCGTTACCAATAGTCGTAAAATGATTCTTCATCCTTTTGTTTAATTCCTAGGATGTTTCTTATCAATTCGCTCATCTTTGGTGTTGGGAAAAACTTTTAAAGAAAAATTCAATTTAAGTCAGTCCACCTATTGATAGAATTCGGAGCAAGTAATATAACTATTCTTTTTCTGAACCATATAAAGAAGAAAAGAAAGCTCGTAATTTAAGTTGGTCTTCGGATACTCCTTATGGTTTCATACTGGAACAGACCATATAGAACTCTATGAGATGTTTGTGCGGATTCTCACTGGGAAGTCCATAGAAGGTAGGAAGAAGATGAATAAGCTCGTTTTAAGCTGAAATGAGGTTTCACCTTGAGGGAAGACGATGAAGAGAGGTTGTTGAACCGCAAGAACAGTTACTAACTCTCGGATCATTGGATCGCCCATCGATTATGGTGCTTTTGTATTACGTGTGGCATCGGGTATTGGTTCCTCTAATGAATGTGACTCATCTAACTCATTGATATTTCTTGTGTAGAAAACATCGGTTGCTCATGGGAGATAGCTTCAATTGATTCTTTGGGATTTGATTGTTCCTATCGTCGTCTTTTTTTCTTCCGAAGTATTTGTCCGTAGATTCATCTAACTCATGGTTCGATCTCTGGATTAAATTCTTCTAGTGTGTTTAGGTTCTTCCTGGTCATAAATAAAAAAACGAGAACAATAACCTTTGTTGAGTTCCCCTATAATGGCGCCAATTTGACGCGCGTCGTTTTAATGTCAAATAAATTCTTTAATCTCAATAAATATATAAAATAAAGTAGTAAAGAGAGAGTAATGGTCGATCTACAAAGACTTGGGAGTTGCTGATTTAGATGGTTTTTATTTTGATCTGGATGAAAAATGAAAGAAAATAAATAAGGGTTTTATTTACAGGTAAAATAAAATAAATATTTATTCTAAAGAAATTAAAGAAAATATTTGAGATAAAAATATTTTTTTTAAACAACTCAGGCTTTCGATTTGCCCCAATTCCATTATTTTTTTAAAGTTGTTCACTCTGTTGTTAATTTTGTAATAGCGTTATGACTTGGAATATATTAATAATTTTTAAATCGTTTGAAAATATTATAAATGACACGTAGAAAAAAGGATAAACTATTTTTGCTTTTCATTTTTACTCTTTCTCTATTCCTTTTTCTTCCTCTATTTCTTTCTCTATTTATATGGTTTTTTAGTTTTTTATCTAATTTTATTATATTTCAAAATAATTATCTTTATAAAATTCCAAGTCTTATCCCGCCTTCCCCCTCATTATTCTTTGTTTTATTATTTCTTTTCTCATTACTCTATATTTGGTATCTTAAAATTTAAAATAAATTGATAAAAAAAATAGGAAATTTTTTTAACAATGGAGAAATGATGAATACCCCATAAAAGACTCATATCACCATTTCATTCTCCAAGTTTGAGGTACAAATTTTCTTCAATTTATAAATCTTATTTTAGGAAACTCATTTTCTAGTTTTGATTTTTAGTTGTTTTCTTGTTCACTGCATGTGCTTGTTTTTTTTTTTGAAAGAATTGATCTTCATCTTTTATGGATTTTATCTTCATTCTATTATTTTTTGGTTTGTTCATTCTGATAATAGGAAAAGATTGTGAAGAAGCTGTGAGAGTGAAGAAGATTGGGGAATTGCTCATTTAGATTTTGGTTTGAACTTAGAATCCATTATTTTTGTGGCATTAGTTTAATCCAAAATATTTTTCCCTAGGGATTAATTTCTTCAAGCATTGTATGATGCAATCGAACTTCGTATTGTCCCTCTAATTTCTTCTTTCGACTCTTGAAAAATTATAAATGATGGTAGCACAGTTCTTTTTGCAAATTTGGAAGTCAATATTTGATCATTGATCTTCGGTAAAGGTGCTCAGAAGTGGTTAGATATCTGTCGACAATATGGTCAGAATCTGAGTTCAAATGAGATTAGGAGAGAAATGGAAAGATGAGGGGAGGAAGAAGAACAATGAAGGAAAGAGCCAAAATGAAAAAAAAATATTTAGATTAAAACTACGTCGTTTTGATCTAAATTTAATTTTTTATAAAATCCAAAACTACGCTATTTTGGTGTTGATTGTCATATCTTCACACCATTAGAAAGAAAACGGTCGTGTGACAAAAAAGTTTAATGTCTAAATTTCAGTGAGCAAATTGAAAAAATTGAAAGTACGGTAAGTGAAATATGAGAGAAAATAAAGTTCAATGAGTAAGCGTGTAATTTATCTTAACAAATCTTGAACTTAACTCGATTGAAGCTCACACTCAAACCTTACTTAAAAACTTTCTACCACATTTAAAAAAATAAACACATAAATGTTATATTATTAATAGTTTGATTTTTTTTTAAAATAGAGTTCTAATATATAATTTTTTCTATTTATTAGTTAACTTTTTTACTCAAGTATTAAGTAACTCGTTTTGACTCGTTAAAAACTCAAGTTAAACTCGAGCTCAAATCAAATTCATTCACGTCAAGTATTTTTATCAAGTATTGATCGAATTAATCTGAATAACTCACCATCTATACCGTGTCATTATCGACCGTTAAACACAAAATAAAATCCCAACCTTTTCTTGACGTCATACAAGCCCAAGTTGTAGTAAGAGTCTGATGGAAAAATACGTGATTGCTGTTTTCCTCAGTGATCCATCACTTTTCAGCCGCCTATTCGTTCCTTTATGGGACACACCTAACACTGATACACGTGTCCACATGCTATTTCCACTTTTTATTTGTTTGCATGAACTCCTAATCCACTCAAAGTCTCAAATCCCTTGCCCATAGCCTGTGTGTTCCCTTTAAATATTGCAATTTTCCCGCTCAAATTTTTTTCCTTTTCTTGTCAAAAACAACTACAAGAGAGAGAAATGAGGTGGGAAAAGGTTCCGCTTAATCAACAAGAAGCTGGATGTATCGGAGAAGCATGTTCATGGCCAGGCAAAAGATGGGGACACACTTGTAACTCCATTAAAGGAGGCAGATTTCTCTATGTTTTTGGTGGTTATGGCAAAGATAATTGCCAAACCAATCAAGTTCATGTCTTTGACACTGGTGGGTCCTTTTTTAAAATCTGGATTTCTTTTCTTTTTTTCTCATTTCGTGTTTAGTCTTTACGTCGGATTTTGAGGTTTACTCTTTACATGGTGGTTCTCGTTCGTGTTTAAGATGAAATGGTTGTCTTATATATGTTTTCTTAATTGATTCCTTTGGTGGATATGTTGTTGAGGTTTACATTTTGGGGATTTTATTGGGTTTATCTTGTTATAAAGCATTTTGATTTTGTTTATGTGGAACATTGGTGTAGCATTGATGCTTTGATATGTGCTTGGTTTAGCATGATATCGTTGGCATAAACTTTTCTTGTTTTTTGGAATTTTTTATGAGTTTATTGTTCTTGGAACCATTTTCCCCATATTAATGATCTTTTAATCACTCTCAAATATTCCCACATTGTAATTTTTTCCAGCCAAGAAGACATGGAGTCAACCTGTAATGAAAGGCACACTGCCACGTGCTAGAGATAGCCATAGCTGTACCACTGTTGATGACAATCTATTTGTTTTTGGTGGTACCGATGGGATGAAACCTCTTAAGGATCTACACATATTAGAAACCTGTGAGTTCTTTTTTTCTTTGATTAACTTTTCATGACCATTTATCTGCATTTGTCTTATTTTTTTCTCTTTCAATTCTATGAATGTTATCATTTTGTTAAAGTGGATTGATTAGGTGTGATAGAAATCACCATATTTTTCCCGTTTGAAGTTTGTTATAAGAATTAATATACTTTGGTGTTTGTCTTGAAACTTTGTTTAATGGCGTTATATACTTTGTAAAGACAGATAACTTTTACGAATCGTGCTTTCGGTTATGCACTCCCAAGCTGTCTATTTCTATCCATACTAGCAGTCTAGCACAATGCCACCCCCATATGAGTGATAAGAATCAATTATGTGGAATTGTTGTTGTTGTTTTTTCATACAAAGTGAATGGAGGAAAGTGAGGATTGCGGAGCGATTTTCTGGAAATTACTAGATTGCTATTAGAGCATCTTTTCCCCCTTGATCTTTTAAGACTAAATTACCATTATCATTAAGTGGTTTATTTCAAAAAGTTACTGCTATGGGTAGATGATTGTAGTAGAGAATGCATAACTGCATTACTTATTTATGTTGCAGGCACAGACACATGGATTTGTCCAAGTGTAAGAGGTGAGGGGCCAGAGGCACGCGAGGGTCACAGTGCAGCTGTTGTTGGCAAACGGCTCTTCATATTTGGTGGGTGTGGGAAATCTTCCGATAGCAATGATGAAATATATTACAACGATCTCTATATTTTAAATACAGGTGAACATCTTGACGGTGATTTGTTACATCTTGACATTTTTTATGCCCTTCCTTTTTGGATTTATGTTTTTTTTAATCTATATTCCATTACTTCGACTTGTAGAGACCTTTGTCTGGAAGCGTGCTCAAACATCAGGAAACCAACCATCTGCCCGCGATGGCCATACTTGCTCATCTTGGAAGAACAAAATTATTGTAATTGGTGGTGAAGATGCACGTGATTACTATTTATCTGATGTCCATATCCTTGACGCAGGTATCGATTTTCCTTCTTTTTTTTTTCTTTCTTTCTTTTAACCGAGTTCCCTCCACTTATGTGTTCTATGTTTGCATGCATATCTATCGTTTTCTAAGTTTACACGGGGTATTTGACTTTGTGCTCAACTTATATGTATGAAACAACTAATAGCTTTGACGATATATAAATCCAACTATAACATGCTGATTTTAATGTTGTTGTTTTTGGAATTGTTTTATCTGAACTAGATACTCTTGCATGGAAACAGCTGACTACCTCAGGCCAGATATTGCCACCCCGTGCTGGCCACTCCACAATTGCTTTTGGCAAGAACTTAATTGTTTTTGGGGGATTTAGTGATGCTCAAAATCTTTACAATGATCTCTACATGCTTGATGTTGGTACGTATTACATTATTGTTGGTCGTGTTATCTACATGGATTAGTCTTTGTTTCAGAAACCAGAGAAATGGAATGAATAGACTCATTGCACCTCCAGGTGGTGTTGACAAACCCCTAATTTAGAACTTATCACTATGTTTCTGAGAGTTGTTTCTTTATGTATGTTAGAGTCTTAAGAAGAAGCATTAAGAGTTAAGGAATCAATGTAAATTCATTTTTCGTTCCTTTGTATGAGAATCAGGGAAAGACATATGTTTTCTTTAAATATGCGTTTCATAATATGTATATAATTGTATTTTTTTCCTTGCGGTTGGAAGGGTTGCTGGCAAACTTATATTTTTCCTTACAAGTTTGGTTAGTTCATATTTTATGTTTTTTTATCATTGGTGCAGAGACTGGCTTGTGGACCAGGGTGATTACTACGGGTGATGGTCCTTCTGCTAGATTTGCGGTTTCTGGGGATTGTTTGGATCCCCTGAAGAGTGGTGCTCTTATGTTCGTTGGCGGCTGTAATAAGACTCTTGAAGCACTGGATGACATGTACTTCTTATATACAGGTTTACTCTTAAAATTCCGTTTATCTTGAATTGATAACATTGCCAGCTTGGCTGCATTTTTATTTGTCGGTCGTCCTCGGAATCCATAAATCTTTTAATCAATCACTTCTGCTGATTTTCTAATAGCAATTAATTTGACATTCAGGGCTTGTTGTACGGGATGAAAGGACGTTGGAGAAATTATCCTTGAGAAAGCAGCTGAAGTTAAAGTGCCAACAACAAAATCTTAGTAATCTTGTACATGATAAAGCTCTCGGTGGTATTGAAGTCGGCAATAATGTACACTTCCAACCGATTCCTTTGTTTAGCTATGGCCAAGCAAGTAAGGATGCTTGTTTCTTATATTTTGTGCTATACTGCGTTTGGTGGTGAAACGTTCTTGGATGTCTTAAACCATAGTTTCAATGAACAATTGTTACTTTTAAACTAGTAAACATCCAAAAAAATGTTTCTTCTATGTTACAGACTTGGTGTGTGTCGGATACAGATGTACTTCCACCACGGGCTTGTTCAATTTAGAAATATAAATATGCATCGGACATGAGAAAAATCAAGTCATAGTAATATAGAAATGTTCCCTCATTGGTACGATTTTAACTTGTAATATCATCCAATGCTGCAGGAAGAGAGAATTCTCCATCAATACAAGTTCTACATCAGGGGAAGAAGACATTTCATGCTGAACTTACTGAGAGCTTCCCACATGGATATACCATTGAGACTGTTATAGACGGGAAGCCTCTTCGAGGAATACTGTTTTCAGCCAAGCCCAGCTCTGTTCATGTAGCCAATTATAATCTCTGTAGGTAGGAAATTCTTGCTGCATCCTTTCTCCTTTAACCAACATCGATCATGGTAGCCAACAGTCTTTTTTATAATTCTTGCTAGTCTACCTGCATCCTTCGTTTATAAATTACGTCTTGGATACTTTTGCTTAGTCTTAATATGGGGTACTTGCTTCAGAAAAAGGACTTCCGTAGAAGGTGTGGGTACTGTATTAAATGGTGATTGCAATAGTAAATCCAAATCTTCAAGAAGCGTGGTGCAGAATTGTGGAGTTCATAAACATGATGTTCATGAGAAGTATTATTCATTGCTTGAGACGGAAGCTCCTGTTCCGAGTTCAAGGAATCCTGCACCTCCTGATCTATCAACCTGTAAGGTTCGTACCTCTTTCCTTTATGTTTGATCAACTAAAACTCGAGTAAGAATTATGATTTGGCTTCCACTTGAACTACCCTAAATCTTATGGAAATCCTTGAATATCTTTGTCAAATGTTGGATTATAATGCAATTTACAAAAAGCAAATTGTTACTTCTCGATCCGGTGATTCCGGTTGGCTACTAGAAGTTGAGAACTAGGGAATCAGTGGTTTATGCTTGTGCTTACCATTTTATCTCTTTTTGGTTGCATTATCTCTTCTTCCTTTGATATGTTCATGATTGAGATTACTTAGGAAGTACAGCTCTACATGTGGAGGATCGTACCTCCATACCCAAGTTTGAATATGCGTCATAAATAGGGAAAATGAAGTCGGTGTTACATACGTGATACTTTTTAATAGTCATTTTTCTTGTGGATAATCGAGGAAAACTAAACACACCATTTCTAGTTTCAATAGCCATCATTGTTTGACGTTGATCGGCATGTGTCATATAACAAGTTTGTGCTGATCATTTCTCTTGCAGAACCTTGCAATGCAAGAACCGGCCGTAGCTCATCTGAACTTAAACTATGATAAGGCCAGTGATGCACCAAACTCCAGCAGTGCTTTTCTGGAAGGCATTGGATCCACAACGACCGGTTTCTCCATCACCTTATCTCCCAAGAAAGGTACTTAGGCTCGGTTGAGTGTACCATGTGTTTTGCACGATTGCAAACTTATTTGAATTTGTTGGTTTCATATTTTAATATACATCTGGTGAACACATTTTTTTTCTTAATATTCTGGCAGATGAGCTGAGACCGAACACCTTGGAGCATAACAAGCCCGAAATATCATTATGAATCTTGATGATCTTTAACCCGTTACCGGTGACTACTCAGTGCAATGAAAATCCAGAAGCCATGTATATGACTTCAAGTTAGTTGGGTATAGATGCATGTGATTGATCAATGTTTAATCTATCCGGGTTACTTACTAACTGATGATCGGCCACCCACTGATTCTCTTCTGTTTTGCTTTCTAACAAAGAATACCTCCGTTTTATTTGAGCTCTTACATGCATGAATTAGTTTTGTTTAGAACTGTTCATCGGATGGTTTTATCGTCTTTGGACTGAGATGCTTTGTTTGCAACGAGAAAAAGTAATGTCGACGATGAGAAATCCGGTGGGAGAATGCATAACACTGGCGGTTTCTCCTCGAGCTAGGCATGTAGAAACTTTTGCTTTTTTTTTTTTTGAATAGATTAAAATTTTAAACCGATCCGATTCAATAACCATAAGTACTTTTTTGAAATAAACCTACGAACCTTATTAAAAACCCCTTCTAAGTCCTAATAAAGAGAAAAGAGTATCCAAAATATATTAAGATTAATCAGAGACAACCATAGCAATAAGATCAGCACAAACCTACTAAAAAAAAAGAGCACAACAAATTCTAAGAGCCCAACTGACAAGAGTATGAGCAACAGTATTACAAACTTGACTGACATAAGAGATATGAGTACCAGGTGAGATTGGAAGAGATGACGCGCCTCCTGAAGATGAAAATCAAAAGTGGATAATCTTGAGTTTGCCTAGTCATCTTAGTTAAAAAACAGTCGAATCAGTCTTAAAGTGGACAGATTCCCAGCCATGATCACAAGCAAGACAAATGACAGCTATCAAAGCATGAATCTCAGCAAGATTGACTTCACAGCAACCAACGAATGGTTGGGCCAGACCACCAAGAACGTTGCTATCATAACCTCTAGCAATAACTCCAACAAAAGTTTGGCGTGTGGCATCAAAGACACCATTAAAATTGATTTTGATCATTCCTCATATTGATTTTTTCCAAGGAACAAAACCTACAAAAAATGAACTCGTACTAGTGTTGAAGTGGATGAAATTCGAAAAGAAATTTACCTTAGAAGGAACATGTATTCTTGGTATAAGAGTTTAGCGTTCATCACCAAATTCAAGATGCCTGTAACCGACTTTTGCTAGTTGCATGCTGCAACATGGGCATACACTAAATTTTAAAAGAATGTTGAATGGCACGATCTAATCTCATTTCATGGTGTAATAGAATGATTTTTCTTTTGAATTTTAGCAGAATGAAACTGATCTATAGTTTATTATGAGATTATTTTAGTACTCAATTCAATATCCATCATAACTGATCTCAATTTCTCTTCACTAAATAAATATAAATATAAATAGTATTAGCAAACATAATGTGATACACTTCAAGAATCATACACCATAAAATGATTCATATAAAAAAAACTTAAAATGATAAATAAATTTAATTTTAGATATCACGTTAATAACACGAGTCAAGCGACCTCAGTAATCAAATGGATGATTGTTATCTCTAAAGATCTTGGGTTAGAACACCAATAATTACAGAATATTTGAACGTTCATTGTCAAATAGTTAAAAGTCTTTAGAATATATATGATATATCCTCACTTATAATCACCCTAACTTAATAGAAAATATCATCACATTAATATATTTGATGGTTAGTATCGATTAAAGTGATTTTTTAATTAATTTTAAAGTTAAAGGAATTTAATTGGGTACAAAAGATTGTAATGGATTTAATTGATTTTTTTTTTAAAATGGAGGGATTATTTTACTAATAAACCTTTTAATTTCAGTAGCGGCCTAAAATAATAATAACAATTTAAATATATTTAGTTCGGGTAGCTGTAGTTTGTTCAATTCCTGCTTCAGTGCTTCCAAGGCATACTCTCTTTGGCTTTGGGCGTCTCTCCGTCTCTCCCTCTCTTTTAATTGCATTTGATATCTGTTTGATTGTTTATATATGATTGATATGCTTATCAACCTCAGATTCCCGACTTTCACTTCAATTTGGTTATTTAATATGCTTCATACTCTTCTTTTCTATCAAGGGTTTTCTGGGGTTTCCTCGTTTTATTGATTAAACGTTTGCTATTAGTGTAATTATAATTATTACTTTTCTGATTCTGTGTTAGCTGTTTTTAGATATAAAGAACTATTTCTTTGCCTTGTAAGCTTAGAAGAATCTATTTTCAGTGATGGGTTTTTATTATTACTTGTTTTAGCTTTGGAGTGTTTTTGAATTGCTTCAGAATTGTTGGCATAGTATTTAAAGTAGTTTAGCGTTTATAACTATCAAATTACTAATTTATGGTGAAAAGGTTTTTCCCCTTGCATCTCTGTTCGTGTTCTGCTTTTTGTTGGTTAAAGTTGTTTAGGATGTTGAATATCTTGTATTTTTTAAGTGAGTTTCGGATGATTTATCTACGACATATATAATTGTTTATCTTATGTTTATTGTCATTCGTAGATGTTATTTAAAGTATTTTTGTTTCATGTTTCTTTATGTTCTGGTGAAAGTTCAGGACAGTAATCCTTATAGATTATTTCAATTTTGTAGTTGGATGTCGGTATTTGACGATTTATTTGTTTATTTCATTGAAAATGAGCAGATGGCCTTGAAGGAAGGAAATCCTGCGGGTACTCCTAGTGCTCAAGTTGTTGGAAATGTTTTTGTGGAGCATTATTACCAAATTCTTCACCAATCACCGAATCTTGTGCATAGATTTTATCAAGATTCGAGTTGTTTAAGTCGGCCAGATATGTATGGCAACATGACAACAGTGACAACCATGCAAGTAAGTCCATATTGGGAGTTGAAATAAATTCCTCCAGTAATAGGCATGAGCATATTGTCAGTGAGAATTAAAATACACACCTCTTTCTTTTTGTACATTGGTTATTCCAGTGCTTTAGGTAAATGACAAGTTCTTCAAGAATGATTATCGAGACTAATTGTAATGATTGTTACTAAGAATTTCAGTTTTAAAAAGTGTGGGAAACTCTGGGAGAAGCTCGGTATATCTATTAAATGCATATGTTTAACTTAATGAATGGATATTTTTGTAACTCTTTGTTTGCGGGAGACTCATATTTGACTTGAATAGATGGTCCCAGGTATAGGATCTCGTACGAACAGGATAACTTTGCACATTTGTCTTCTTGTTATTATTATTTGTGCATAACATTACTCCTCTTAGAAAAAGAGTTTGTACGCAAGCTCGGGATTGCATAGTTTGTGCATCTATCCCTTCTCCGGATTAGGATCGTCTCCATCTGCTACTCCCTAGTCAATCTCTACTATAGTCTCGAACTGTTTCTCGAATTGGTGACCCCTCGTATATAAGTCATCACAATTAAAGCATAGTCCGTTGAATCTACGTTCAACCTTCTTAACATGGCTCAACCATCTTAAAGAATAGCGGTCCTTTAGTTGGTTCCAAACTGTTTCCTGATCACTCGTTTGAGAGAGAGTCGTATGATCTCAATTTTTAGGTTCAAAATATTTCTTAACTTTATTGAATAGGAGATGGCCTCCTATATAGAGGTTACAATGAAGGAGAAAAACTTTTACCTGATAAAGACTCCTAATAAAATTGCATAACAGTTGCCTATTAAAGACTCCTAATAAAGTTGAATAAACGTTGCCTAATAAAACTCCTAATAAAAATAAACTAATATCTTTCCTAAAATAAATAATTATTACTATTATTTGCCCGCATCTCTCTCTGTTTCTCATTCTCTTAACATAGCTTAAACGTGTTTTGGTTGATGAGTGCTTTTATATTTTCTTTCGAGTAAGCAATCAATGAGAAGGTACTGTCACTGAATTACCAGGACTATACAGCAGAGATTAAAACTGCAGATGCTCAAGACTCTTTTGAGAAAGGGGTCATTGTACTAGTAACTGGATGCTTAACCGGAAAGGACAATGTGAGAAGGAAATTCACACAAACCTTCTTTCTAGCTCCACAAGACAAAGGTTACTTTGTCTTAAATGATGTTTTTAGATATGTTGAGGACAAAGAGTTGCAAAACTCCATTCCAGTTAACGACATCAATGAACAGGCTTCAACATCTGCCTTGGCACCAGAACCAGGTTAGACTTTTTTTTTGATAGAATATAGGCCTCATTAAAACCCCCCTTCATATCCTACATGTTATATAAGTAACATGAAGGACATAGGAAGGAGGAAAAGAACGCCTCTGAATTATATTAATCTGGAACATAACATACAACCAATCCATAACCATAGTCTGCTTATAACATAAGACTTAACAACCTAAACACTAACTGCCGCACTAAAACCATACACCTTAAAAAAACTGAATGGACACCACAGCTTAATAACTATAACTCATAACCACAGATCATCCTATACCAGCTTTTGCTAACTCATCCGCTTCCCAGTTAGCAGCTCTCACAATATGTCTTGAAATGATGCCCTTTCCTTCCACATAAGTAGCTACACCTCTTACCAAGGACTTGATTCTCTCATTTTATGAATTATGTTTATACTTTCCTCAAGCTCGAATCTTGGAATTGCTTTTTCTTCCAGAGGCAGCTCATGACCATCTTGTGGAAGACCCAATAACGTACGCAGAAGATGAAGATATTAATAGTGGTGCTGAAGTTTTTAACCCCTCAGATAAGGACGAAGGATCGGTTATTGAAGAAGTTGTTGAACCCCAAAACATTGTAACTCATCGTGAGAGTGTTGTGACTATTGATTCAGCTCCTGCAGTTTTGGAGGATGCACGTAAGAAATCATATGCTTCAATTGTGAGTTAATGTTAATGATTTTTTTCTTTTTTGTCATGATTTAGTTGGTCCTGTTATTTTTTTATTGAACTTACCAAATTACATATTAGGTCAAAGTAATAAAAAGTAATACAGCTTCGACTCCAGTCTACGTTCCTACCAATAATGTGAGGGTGACGATAGCACCAAAAGAACCACATTCAATTATTTCTGTAAAACCTGCTCCGGTCAGTGAGGCAGCATTACCTGACAGTGATAATGCACCCGAAAGTAGCAATGACAATGAGGAAGATAATTGCCAACTCCATTTATGCACGATTGGATAATAATAGCAATATATATTTTTTTATCTTTGGCAAGGAAATTAGATCCATACCTTTTCAGATTTCAATGAATAAATATATAAATTATGGATTTAAATCAGGCATATGTGATTTGCATGGTTGACGATATATCATGATGCATATTCTTTTCTTTTTGGTTTAAATATAAATCTCATTTACTTTGTTCTTACCAAAGCTGAAGGACACTCCATATATATACGGTACTTGCCTTACACTGCAACACCTGCACAACTTGAGGTGGCATTCAAAAAATTTGGACCCATTAAGCGCAATGGCATCCAAGTCAGAAGCAATAAGGTTGACTAAGATATTGATTTGGGCTTCTCCAGTTCTCCTTCCTAGTTGATACTTGACATTTCAAGTTCTTGGTTCTTACTGTTTTTGTGTATCTCTTTCCTCCTGCAGCAGGGATTCACATTCGGGTTCGTGGAATTCAAGAATGCAAGTTCAGTTCAGATTGCACTTGAGGTATGACCACTAGCATAATTCACTCTTCCATTCTATCACTTACAGCATTTAATTAGTCTCTCCCAAATACATACCATGTGTCATGAGGTTAAGCTGTCTTGATATTTACAATCATGTCAAGGGCCCCCTTCCTTGGCTTAAAACAAAGTACTACCTCGAAAAGATAAGAAACAAGAACTAAAGCCCAAAATCAGGTCAATGTTTAGAGATGGTTTGGGTCAGGTCATGTGAACATGAGGTTTGGCAACTCGAATTGTATCTGATTTGATGATTTCTGTAGAACATTCTTTGATAAAACCCTACCGATTGTGAAAGTAATTAAACCAGCTGGCCTGAAATAATAAATCCACCTTGATCCGATGTTTTTCTGTTCTGCAACTTTTAGTCAGTATATACAATCATGGAAATGAATCCGGAACCTTGTAATGTTTTCTGTAGTTTAGATCTTATATTTTTCCTTATATCAGCCACTTTTCAGTTGCACCAATTTGCAGCCTTGCTGAATTAAGTTGGAAAATCCAAAAGCGTTAGCCAACTAAATTGTAACTGGTGTCTTTTGGATGTCGTAAAAATTTCACTTTAATGCACCTTCCCGTTGCACAATTCTAAGGCCCTAAACCTAAAGTTAAACCAAAGCTTTAATCTTTTCTTTTTGGTGAGATATAGGGTGGCTTCTTGGTTCTTAGCTAAATACAAGGACGTTTCTATTTAGATTGATAGCCTTGTGGGTGATTTAACCTTGGCAGATAAGCATCACCCTTATAAGTCTTGTTTGCCTAAGTTAAAGTGGTGCCCCCCCTCCTGCGGGTTTCTTTAAGGTGAATGTTGATGGGGCAGTAGCTTTTGACTGGAAGAGAAGTGGTATTGGTGGTGTGCTTAAGGATGCTGAGAATAATAAGTTGGCTTTCTTCTCAAGAAGCGACATGACCTTGCACTCCGATTCTTGCAGAGATTGTTGCAATCAAAGCTGGGTTGGATTTATTCTTTGATTCAGTGTAGAGGGATAAAGGGTCACTGATTCTTGAAAGTGATTCACTTCTTGCTCTGAAGTGGATCAACAACCCGGAACTCTGCCCGGTTCTTTATGTCGATATGATCACAGAGATTCAGTAGTCTGTGATGCACTTTAATGTTATCATAAGACATATTAATAGATGTGTTAATGGGGAAGTGGACTGTTTAGCTAAACCTGGTATAGGTTAGGGAGTGTTGAGCTACTGGTGTGGGAGATTGGGGTAGGTGGGTTGTTGAGTTGAAGGCCTTTTGTACTAAGTGTTTATTTGGTTTTGGTTGTAATCTTATGTTTGGTAATAAAATTTGGGCACCCTTTTCCCCTTTCCAACGATTATTTTGTTTCACAACACAATAATTATAAAGGGGGTTTTTAATGGGGCCAATTCTTATAAAAAAAAAAAAGCTTTAGATTACCATTCATCCCTTATTTTTGCAGCTCTCTCAACTGCATCACCGTATTTTCGTTGCAAAACTTAAATTTGATATTATTGAGGGGCCTCGGTTTTATATAATAAGCTAAGAAGTATTTGTAGAATTCCTTGTTAATCTTGGACAGACTCCCTTCTGTGTTTCGTATGGTTAATCTTTGAATTTATGGATGTGCTCTCTCATTCCAGTCTTCACCAATTACTATCGGGGATCGTCAAGCTGATGTAGAAGAAAAGAGGACTAATACTCGAGGTAATTCAAAATTTAGAATTTTGATGCTGAAATTTTATCAAATTTTCCATTTGTCCCCTAATACTTTTTACTCAAATCAAACGTTTAGTTCATCCAATAATAGAACTGAGCTTAATAAGGTTATGATCCCTAAAAGGTGGCTATCGTGCAATATATTCAATTTAGCTAGCCATGAATTGTATGAAGCGACTTTGTTCATATTCGGATTAACCCTTTCGACATATTTGTTTGATCGGTGAGATTTTCGGGGATGTTGCTTCTCACCTTGTTTCTATCATATTTTCTCGCAAATGCATGATGTATATCTATTAGCTTCAGCGAATAATCTAGGATAACTTTGGGAACCTGAAATATTTTGCAGTTGGTATCAGTGGGAGTGGTACTGGGACTGGAAGAGGAAGAGGAAGAGGAAGGTATGCTTCAGGTAAAATGGGGTTCCAGAGTGACAATTTCAGGGGTCGAGGGAACTTCAACGGTGGCCGAGCAGGCTATGGCAGGAATGAATTCAGAAACCAGGGGAATTTTCAGGACGACCAAAGGGTTCTGGTGGATGGAACGGAGATAACTATCAGCGAGTTAATCAAAACGGTGGTACTGGGTCTCAGGTTATTATTATTTTTGACGGTATAAACAACGGAGATGAGGGCCATCAGATTCAAGTTGTCGATTTTCATAAATTCCACTTGTGAAGGAGACCATTTAAAAAGAAAAAATTGGAGCAACGTGTTGAAGATTATTTGATCAAAATTTTGATATAATCCTCGTATGCAATTTGACCACGAAGCTTCCATTTTTATAGTTTTAATCATTTTCATTGACTGATTTGAAAGCTCGAGCTAATGACACTGATTTCGACTCATTGATTTTTGTTTCTGTTCAGTAAACATAACTATAGAATGGTGAATGTACCTAAGATTTAGTGACTAATGTATTTTACCCTTTAGTGAATGTGATTCCCAGACCACCAGTTGCTTCCATTAATATGTTTTCTTAGTCAATTATTTGGCCTATCAAGTAATCACTAAGAAGATTAAAAACATCATAAGAAATAATTCAAATTCTGTTATTAGTCCTTGTATCATGCATAAGATATAGATTTAGTCATTGTATTTTAGTTTGATTAGTTTTAGTCCAGGTGCTTTTTAGATTTTAAAAATTCAATCTTTACTTAAATAATACATGGGCAATATGCCTAAATCACAGGGACTTAAAATATCAAATCGGAGAACGTAAACTAAATCTACATCTTAGCTAGAATACAAGGACTAAAAATGACCAATTTGTATATATGGACTAAATCCACAACTTTTACATAGTACAAGGACTAATAGAAGAACTTAACCTAAAAAAATTATCTCCGATTAAGACAAATATAAATGAATCTTCGATGTTTTCACTAAAATTAAGAATTACAGTAAGTTAATGTATTAACCAACAAAGGAGAGAACTTCAAACATAGACAAAGCGATTGAAAAGTAGCCCTAAACTTTCGACGGGATCCTTGAGGATGCTTTCAAAACCAAAAGCACACATATCTACATATATGCCTTTTGAAGCATCTTCCAGTGCTTAGACTTCTCAACAACAGGATGCACAACAAGAGAAAACAAGTGAAAAGTAGCCCCAAACTTCAACAGGATCCTTGTTGCTTGCTTTCGGAACCACACACGTTCGCGCGCGCATATAAATGTAGTTGTATATATATGCATGACTTTTGAAGCATCCTCCAGCGTGGAAGAATGATCATGAACAAGATAGGCAGCAAAAGCAAGTGAATCGTTTTTTAGAACCGCATTCTTTTGTGATTCTGATATAAGGTTCTCTGGTTTAGAGGTCTCCTGAGGGTCCCCTGATTTAGAGTCCCTCGGTTTTGGGGTTTCCGGAGGGGTATTTGGAGGGGGTTTTTTTCTGTGAACCTTTTTGGAATGAACCACCTTTCTCTCCATCTGTCAATCTTCATTAAAAACAAATACACACATATATTAGTTAATGTTTATGATACTGATTAGGACTTCAGATGTTCAAAGTAGCGATTTATGTCGAGGCTCTGTACGCATTACGGTGTCAACATTAATGAATCCAACTTTGGTATCGAATGTCACAGTACTTCATACCAATCTGCAACATATCGTCTACCTACTTGTGTCCTAGATGCGGATTCGTGACAAATACTTAGCATTAACAAAGAGAACCCAGTTTCGACCATGCAAGCAAAAGTATCAAATACTAGATAAATGGCATGGAATGTTGATGAATTTGCTTGGCTATTAGATTTGAAATTTTGAGATTAGTGAGAGAACTTGCATTGGGAAGGCGAAAGATTTGACGCTGGTATCCGAAAGCTGAGATAAACTACGGGCATGAGGGGATGGTTCCACATAGCCGTGGTTGGTTCAACGACATCCTCCGGACAATCCCGACCATTCGAGCTCATTTCGGCAAATAGTCTGGTCGTTGGGAGATCCATCAATGGACTCGAAATGGTTAACTGATTGCAGTTGTAACTGAAATCACCGGATTTAGACATCAAATTCATTCGCTGCGGTCCATCCGGCTTGGTTCGCCGTGCTTGTTCTAAAGACATACCATCCCGAAGTTTCCGATGGGGCGATCGACATGGTCGGACCATCGGTGGATTGATCTTTACTGGACGAAGCGGGCGACAAAGACAACCGAGACGAGGATCTTTTATCTTCACTTACATCCCCTGATTCCATAGTTGAAATGTCTGAGAAATCAAGTAATCACTAATCCTATATCACCAAATCGAGGAGTTCATTCTGTATACAAATAAGAAACAAAATTAGGCCTCAAATCGATCAAATGTTCTGGCTGGGGCAAAACAACGACTAACTTGTGTACAACCAGCAAAATTTTCCATGCAATTTTCTAACAACAAAGGAAATTGGAAAGTTGCATGAAAATCAACAAACCTTCAACTCAACCTGTATCGTCTTGGATTTCGTGTATGGATCAACAGAATGAGAAACAGAGAAACCATGAAACAAGACAACCTGAAACCAAAAAAAGAAAAAAAATAACAGAGGGACAGAGAGAATGCTGGATGAGAAATAGAAAGGGGAATTTAGGGTCTATAATTGGTATAGGCTTAACCATCTTTCTTAACGACCTTACCCGCCATGACTTAACCACCAATTTCTTAAGTCTAAATTTGTTGTGCTTTTTCTTTCTTCTCTATGATTATTTATTTGGGTAAATTTGAGTTTAGTACATAAACTATTAATTTTGACCCGTTTTAGTACCTAAAAGTTTTTAAAACCATATCTTATGTTTAGTTTTTATTTCATTTTAATACCCTTGCTAAAAAATTAACATTAATTTTTGAAAGAAATTGAAAGTTTAGATACTAAAGCGGACCAAAACTGATAGTTTAAGTACTAATGTAACACCCCCAACTCGTATCCAACCCGGATCCGAGTCCGAGGTGTCACATTGACTTTTCAAAACTCTGTTCTTTACAAAGCCATTGAATCTTAATTTCCTCATTTGAGAAAATTATTACTTTACAATCATTAGTACTATCAAATTGTTTTACAACCATTCAGAGCATATTCAACTCAATCAATTAGTATATGTCAACTATATTCAAAATAACCAAATACATTTAAATCATCTATTTTCTGATCTGAAACTTTGTAAGAGAGATGCTGACCTGTCTTTCTCTTCTTCACTTCTCTTCTCGCTTCTGTAACCTATGTGTGAAACAATCACACGCTAAGTCTATGACTTAGTGAGACATTACATTTATAAGGAACTCTAATTATTTAAACATGCAGGAACACATCATCTCATGATGTCATACCAAAACAATATAACATTACATACAATGTAATATACACATATACATATCTCACACTATTTCCATACTAATCTTATTCCACTATCCATATTCTTATCATTTATGTCTTATA
The DNA here is from genome assembly GCF_006381635.1 of Hibiscus syriacus. Taxonomy (NCBI): domain Eukaryota; kingdom Viridiplantae; phylum Streptophyta; class Magnoliopsida; order Malvales; family Malvaceae; genus Hibiscus; species Hibiscus syriacus. Next base: position 1,341,894 of record NW_024062606.1, read on the forward strand.
ATCATATACTCGTATGTATATTCTTTTAAGCCACATATGATTCTTTAACCAAGAAATACACACATCATCATATAATCATATAATGCAATTTTTTTTGATAGGAATAAAAGGCCTCAATAAAACCCCTTAGTGATTAACGGAACTTAAAAATAGTTCCTTAATCCACACAAGGAGGAAAGGAGTGCCCTAGGATTCATTAAACTCAAAAATAACAAAGTAATACAAACCAGTCTCCCTCAAGAGATACAAAACCAGAAAGAAACAGCCCTTAACAGAGCATAATTCAACCAATACCCGCCTTAGCTAGGACATCCGCCTCTATATTGGCTGTCCTACTAACCCAACTAATAAAACCTTCAAAAACACTAAGCTTTTGAATAATGTCTTTAACTATTTGAACATAAACAACAGGACAAGAGACCACATCCTTAATCCAGCCAACTGCCACCTGACTATCACTCTCAATAATCAATCTATCTTTAACCCTATGACGAATAGATTCAAAAAAATAACCCTTTAGGATAGCCTTCAATTCCATTAAAGTTGGGGGCCCCGGACCAGCAGGCTCTTTGAAGGAGCCATGAATCGAACCAGACATGTCTTTCAAAATACCACCTAAGCCACTCATATAATGCAATTCATATTACAAAAGCATGTAGTTTACATGTAATATATAATTATTGTTATCTCTTTGTTAGCCCATGTACATATGTGAGAACTGTAGATGTGTGAGTCTATTGAGGTTGTGCACTATGCTGTCACCACAGCTCGTATAATTGTCCCGAAGAACCTATCCAGAGGTCATAAAGAACCTCGGCAACTGTCCATAGGTCCCGAAGAACCTAGGTAAAATGTCCATATGCTACTTAGAACATAGGTATATTGTCCATATGTCTCAAAAGACATATGTAATTCTGTCCATATGTCCCGAAAGACATAGGTAATTCTATCCATATGTTCCGTAGAACATAGGTAAACCCTCGACTCTTGGCATGCCAACTATACCACTAGCTCTCATATTACATAACATGGACATTCATTTATAACATTTCACATAATATAAACATGTAGTTCATTGTCACATATCACATAGCTTATGTCGCAACTTGTATCACATATACACATTCATCACATGTTCATATAAGCTCATAACTTCTTTCACATTTACATATAATCATGTAGCTTCTTTTCACGTAGTTCATGTCACTTTTCATATCATTCATAATCTCTATCATATATACATTCATTCACTTATCTTATAGTTATTTATCATATTACATAATTTAACTTATATCATATTATCATGTGTACATATATCATGGACACTTAACGTATCATAACATGTATTCACACATACCATTAACACATGTAACAATCAATACACACATGTAACATATCAAACATATGCTCATATTAATGAATTCATGCATTTTACTATAGGAAATAGACTTGTCACAAGTCTTATTTCCATTAAATATAATACACTATCTAATATGCACTCACATTGGTCTCACTAAGTTCCAATCCCATTTTATGATTCCTTTCTTTCGATCGAATTTTAACTTGATAGTCATCCCGAAACTTGTTCGTGCTCGATATCTATATAATCATACATTGATACATATCAGTATCCAATTGATGTATTCTAATCTATCATTTTAGACCAAAAGAAAGGTCTAATTCTATTTCCCTTTGAAGTGCATCGATACATTCTACAGTGCATCGATGCATTCCTTAACATGTGCATCGATGCACTATCCATGCATCGATGCACTATCCATGCATCGGTACACAATTCACCTTCGTTGTTCAAATCTTAAGGGGGTGCATCGATGCACTCCTTATGTATCGATCACTAGTGGCATTCGATGTTCATTTATTTGAGAGTGCATTGATACACATTGAAGATGCATCGATGCACACAACCCAGAAATTACATTTTGAGCTCGAAAATTCTTACTTTGTCCTCAAATTCTACTTATTAAACTCTCCTTATACCTTACAACTTATCTATACCTATGTAAACCTTCTTATAACATTATAACACTTCACTATCCCTCATAATTCACCATAATTCTTGAATCAAATAATTTCATCAAATTTTCCATGTGTTCTTAATTCAATTCTATCACCTCTAACTTCTTAATTATCCCTTTGACAAGTCAAATTTAACCTCAAATTCTACTAACTCCTTTTATTTCAAGAATTCACTTAAAAACTCATTTTACTTAATCTCTCCTAACTCTGTCATCTTTTGATTTTAAGATAACTTAAGCTTTCCTTAAGCTTAGTTATCGTCTAATGATCACAAACTAACCTTGAATTCATCAAGAAATTAACTAACCATGAACTCACCTTTGCTCTTGGCTTCCACGTGAAGGAGAAGAAGAAAAGAAAAGAAGAGAATTATGGAGAAATCTCTCATTTTCCACGTGGTTCCCTTATCTTATAAAGGAAAAATAAAAAATCTTACTTGTCAAATGACCATTTTACCCCTTATTTCATCAGTTATTTACTAAACAATAAAAAAATCTTTCAAAATCAGACTTCAAATTTTCAAAACTTTCATTTTAGTCACTTACTCTTGTTTTGGGATGTTACAACTAAACGCATTAAGTTTTTAATGATGGGTACTAAAATGAAACAAAAAACTAAACGTTAGGCATGATTTTTAAAAAATTAAATGTTTAAGTACTAAAATGAACCAAAACTGATTTAAGTACTAGTTACCCTATTTATTTTATTCTTAGCGAATCTTATTTTATTGATTCCTAATAAAATTTAAATACAAGTTTTGTTTTAAAAAATAATTTTTCGATTTAAACTTTTAATCCAATGGAGAGTCACGACTGAATAAATTCTTATAATTGTGTTAAATTTTAAGCACACTGATGCTTGCTGACTGTTTATTTTTTTTTTCATTTTCTAAGTGTTTTATGTTTATTACAATTTCAAGACTTACTTGGTTGTCTTTTGGTTTATGTGCTAGTATAAATAGAGGTTCAAACCAAATACTTGCTTGGTTTTTTAATACAATTACGAGAGCTTATTTGGTATTTAAGCTTTATTATAAAATTAATTAAGTAAATGAGATATAAGTATCACCAGAAAGGATCGAAGCTTTGAAACTTTGAGGACTTGTGTTCATGTCTTCGTGCCTTTTTTTAAATAAAAAAATTCTAATTTAAACTCCCACCTTGCGTGGTTTTTGTCTAATAATGGTCTATTAATCAATTAATCCAAATCGGATTTTACATAAACCCATTATGAGAACGATTCTCCTAACCCAATTTGCATACTCATACGCAAACGTCAGGATTCAAACCCCTAATCTTACTTAAGGAATGTAATCTTACCTCACTAGACCAATTGATTGTTGGTTCAATTTAATTGTATATTATGTTGAAAAAGAAAAAATTTGGAGAAAGAGACTTTGTTGAGAAAGGTAATGAAAAAAATAAAAAGAACCTTTTGAGATGTTGAAAAACGTTTTATTTAACACTGGTGTGGGTACGGGTTGGCTTCAAAATTAATATGAAAAAAATGAAAATTTTAAATTAACCCCAACATCTGTATATTGGAACTGTAGAATTAACAATTCATGTATTATATTTTGGGACATAATTAAATTTAGAGATACTATTATATATCTATTTTTCATATAATGTTGGTGTGTTTAAAACAAAATAGTCGGGGTGATATCAGCAATATACTTATCATCAGGTATTTCAGTATTTATAAGATGATAAAATTACCAAATTTTCACAAACTCGAATATGAATACCAAAAAGGCTGTTGAAGCTTGGAACCGTCACAAATTAAAATACTTCCCAGAAATGAAGATTCAACACCGCGGGAGATTATTTAAGTACCTCAACAAAACATTCAATGTGAAACACCAATAAGTCCAGAAAAAGAGTACACCGACATTTTATTTCGTCACCATCGAAAAGACTAGTAGCGAAAAGAATATGATACTAACCCTCCAGTGCCGATGCTCCAGATATAATCTCAATCAACTCAGTGGTGATCGAAGCTTGACGGGTTCTGCAACACACAAACATGACCAAAACATTTTTACTTCAGCTATGAAAAATGAGTAAAAAATTAAAACAACTAAATGGGGTTCAGTACAACATGATGAAGAACAGAATACTAATCAAGTGTACAAACCGATTCACATGATAGTTCATATGTATAAAAATGACAGAGGCACGAGACCTGTTATATGTGAGGGTAAGGCGATCAAGCATGTCACCAGCGTTTCTGCTTGAGCTATCCATAGCAGACATCCTTGCCCCTTGCTCACTACAAGCATTCTCCAAAACCGCATTGAACATGACCTGGCGGAAATACAAGAATTCTTTGATGGTAAATTGCAGAGAATATAGCAATTAGCCCATACCAGTAGACAAGAAAACAGAAAAAAAACGAAAATAATCTAAAATTTATTTTTTTGGCAGATTTTTTACTAGTAAGAAGATAAGGTGGCTTATGCATCCTCAAGATTACAAGCATACAAATTTCATATTCTCTAATAAGTAAAAACTGCATGTGCTTATTCGTGCAGATTCCTTAAAGGGGTAGCAAAAACTTTCCTCCTGCCGAACTGGTCAGCACCAATTTGTAACAAGGAAACATAGAGCTCTTTCAAAACCATAAGAACCTAGCCAGTTGTGTGTTTACTTTTAACTCAGAAATCATTGGAATCATTTGTATTAATGAGCAGTACATGGCATGTGGTTCTGGTCATCATAAAACAGCTCTCAATAACCTAGGTATCGTGTCAAATTCACAAATTTGAAACATGGGGTCCATTTTTTTAAGTTGTAGTTCATGCCTTAATGGTTAGAATTTCATGCAGAATATCAAGAAATAAGGACGCTTGTTTCAAAATGTAGGACTTACACAAGAGAACTGGAATTCAACCAGATTTTGAAGTATTTCACCCTTTGTCTCACCACCCTCAATTTCATAGTTATCTAGATCACCAAGCTTTCCCCCAGATTCAGCTTCCCTTTCAACAATCTATACAAATAAAACACCAATTAACAAAAACAGAGAATATAGAGAGCAACACCTAACCAGGGAAAAAATATCTATCAATCTGAAAGTTCCACTCACTTCAGGTGATAAAACAGTTGACACTGTTGGTAAAAATGAAACTACTGACTGAAACTTGTTGAAAACAATCCTCAAAGCATCAAACTCCACATTCTTTAAGATCTCATCAGCAAGAACAGAGACCTGAAGGTGAAAATATTTGTAAGTATGGAGAAAAGAAATAGAAAATTTCCATAAGAAAGAGATCTGTATGTCAGAGAATTCCAGTTCACCCATGAGATCAATGGCTAAGAAAGTCCACCACAACCTCCACAAAATTAAAAAGAAGACATTTATCAAGTTAAGGTGAGGAAAATAGTGGATTGAGTAAAGTCGAGATTAAATTCCAAGAGAACTTGGAATTATAGTCTTTATTTGATGTTAGATTATTGTTATTTAAGCTTGAAGTAATGTTAATGTTTTGTTTCCCTTAGTCTAGAATTTGAAACCAAAGGAAATGGTTCAAGACATTCATCAAAGACAACTTGAACAAAAGTGTGGCTTGAGTAAAGTCGAGATTAAATTCCAAGAAAATTTGGAATTAGTCTTTATTTGATGTTAGAATATTGTTATTTAAGCTTGAAGTAATATTAACGTGTCAATGTTTTGTTTCCCTTGGCCTAAAATTTGAAATCAATGGTCCATTTAAGGTTTCCTTCTATTATTATATTTTATTTCATAGTTTAGAACTTCATTAAATCAATTTTAATAGCTCCTACTTTGGAAATCTACTCAATGTGAGAGGAGGATAGCTGAAAAGTAATAATGTACACAGGTCGTCCAACCGGTAAAGAAAAATTTTATATGAGAAATTACAGCTTTATACTCTTTCACCTTGTGTGAAGATATTCCTAACCCTATATGTAAAGCTTTTGATGTAAAAAGTGAGGAGATCTAGGTGTTAAGCCTGGATATAATCCTCTTCTTATTCTTGTTTTCTAACATTGTCAAATTAACCTACCTCCAAATATCAACACTATCTTACATTTCTGTGATGGCTACCATTCACTTCCCAGGGCAAGAATGAGCCTTTCCTTTCTAAACCAACAATATTAATTATCTTCAATTATCAAATTAAACCCTATAGCTACAGGTTCTTGCCAATTATATAACCAGACTTGTCCCGATATGGCATTTTCTGAACTGAATCAAAAGGAAAGTCAACAACCAGTACATTTACTGAAACTTAAGATTTTAAGTCAACATATCCGGTTCAAGTGAGACAACAAGAAGATCTTAATGAATTAATCAAGCTTTCAATTTAGAAATAAAATTTTCAACTTGTATGAAAAGGTTCTCTCATTGGGAATCTGCCAAATACAAATAAAAGAACAATAAAAGACCTGAGTGTAGTTCAAAGGATTCTTCTGTAGCTCAGTTATGATCAACTCAATGTCCTTCTTAGAATCACGAATCAATTGAGCCTTAGCCTTCTCACCCAGAACAACATATTTTGTTTCTTTTTCAGGGCCTGTGGAGATCAAGATATTTAAATCATAAGTAGAAAGAGGACACCAACTAAGAACACACACACACACACACAGAGAGAGAGAGAGAGAGAGAAGTAGAAAATATTATGTTGCTTTGGAGAATTACCAGAGTTCAGCTTGCGGATCCCCTTGCTTATCTTGACTGCTGTGGAGTTAATTCCACCACAGAGACCTTTGTCAGAAGAGATGGTTACAACAACGCTCTTCTTGACATCAACACCTAACATTTTGACAAGATATGTTAATAAAACAAGGCTGAAAAAATATATTTTATGTAAGTAAAACTGTAAGAGATTATTAAACAATACAGTATAAGGATAAAACAAGATCATAAACAGGCAAAGACTCTATAACCATAAATTTCAAAAGCATGTTATGTATGGTTATTTAACAGGTCAAAGATAAAATACTTCTAATTCTAGGTTGCTTCAACTCTTCATTTTCCTTTAAGTAACCACATCCAACACTTGTGTCCAATAAATTTTTAGACATGGGCATTTGGATGCGACTCTCCAATATGCTTCCAAATACATGGGAAATCTTTTTTTTTTTTTAAATTGAACATACTCATGTCAGACACTCCTATATTTGAAATTCACTCAAGTCAAACTAACATAATCTTTAGCATCCAGTTCTGTATAACTTCAGTTTTATTCTCTACTATGCATAAAACACCACTCTATTTTAACCTGAACCAAGTAATATTAGTGATTAACTGATCAAGCTAGGTATTACTGAATGCATACCAACATAGCACAAGATTTTCAAACATATGGTGCTATGAACTAAGAAGCATTTATAAAAGTGCAGCTTGTCTGTTATCAATCAAATATCAAAGTTACATTTGCATACACCTTCTAGGTAGGGAGGGTATGATAAAACTCATAAAAGAAAATAAGTCACTGCCCCATACAATTGACAACATGAACACAAGATCAACATAAACGGGAGAGCACAAACTAACTGTTAACAACTTGAAATAACAAACATTAGGAAAAATGCAATGAGAACACAATTAAATTCAATTGAACTATTCAGTAAAGGAAACACATGTCAGAGACTTGTTAGAGGACCTACTCGGAAGATCGCCAAGAAGTGCAGTGAATGGCTGCCAGAGACCTCGGGAATTCTCAGTTTTAGTTTGAACTGCTCTCAACTTTGAAGCAGCAACCATCTTCATTGCCTTCGTGATTTTCTGAATATTCTTAACACTCTTCATCCGGTTTCTAACTGCATAAATAATTGATCACCACCCAAGTTATAACCTTCACCAAGAATCTGACTCTAAAAGAAAAGGTAACAAGCAAGTATGAATAACGTGACATAGAAAAGAAACAAAGAGAAAATAAAACAAATCTTACCGACTTGAGTTGAAATATATCGAACACCAATCGGACCCTCATCCCTGTCATCCAAATTAATTTATTTACTTCACAACATATCAAAAAATTAACAAAAATGTGAATTTCATTATAAATCCTATAATGTTCAATAATTTTTTTGAAATATTCCTCTTTTTTCAGTCTTTGGAATAATTGAACACGCCACAATACCAACTGTTTAGCTCCATTTTAGACACGCATTTAATCGCAAAAGAAAAACAAATCAGCATTAAAGAGTTAAAGCACTAATCCCATTAGCAGATTAATGAAATATAATACATTTAAATTTTTATTAGAAAATGACGCGGAGGGGGGGGGGGCACAAAATTACAGAGCGAAAAAAATCCGAAAGTACGTCATACAAAACTTTATTTTGCTCAGAAACAGCTAAGAATCGAATCACTCCAAAACGCGAAATAGAATACATGGCCTGATCTGTTAATCAATGAGGCATAAATCAAGGTAAAATAAGGATAAATGCAATGAGAATGCATGCTAGCTGATGAGGCAAGAGATCGAGAAATAGAGATCGGTACTCGTAAGTGGGAGCGATAGGAGAGGATCGGACGGCGGTGATTGGACGGGGAGAGATCAGAGGGGCGAAACGCCTCCCTTCGCGTCTGAGAGCAGCCATCGCCATTGCTTACTGATACAGAAAAGGAAAACCTAGAAAATCCGTGCTAGCGTTGATCAATGCTATTCTTTTTGTTTTTTCTTTTGGGCAGTCTCGCTCTCAGGTTAGTGTTTTACTGTTACGGTTAAAATGAAAACCATAGAGAGTAATACAATATAAGGCAGATACAAAGGATTTGAGCAAAGCTAAATACAACATCGTTTTCTATTTCAAGCTACCAGGTCAAACTCGTAACAATCCTAATTCCTAAATAAGGAAAAAAGATAAACTATTAAAATAATTTTTTTTAAGTTTTTGTGTGTATATAAAAGTTGGGTTATTATTTGATGCATGAATAATGTAAAACTATTTATTTTATATAATTTAGAGTTAATTGCATCATATGTCCCCAAACTATAACCTTCATTTTAAATTAGTCCTTAAACTTTTGAATATTCTAGTTTTATCCCAAATTATGACTCTCATTCATCCCTAAACTATGACCCTCTTTTTAAATTAGTCCCCAAACTTTTGAATAATACAATCTCATCCATTCAAATATGTAATTAGCTTCGACCATAGTTTAACCAAATTTTTCTTTTTTTGAAACATATAATAAAATAACTTCGCCTAACGATTTTATTAACAAAAGGTGTGATTAGTATATATGTATAGTTTGGAATGAAATTGAAATGTTCAAAAATGTTTGGGGATCAATTTAGAATGCATGTCATAGTTTGGGGATGCAATTAAAAAGTTCAAAAGTTTGAGAACTACTTTAGAATGATAGTCATAGTTTAAGGATAAAACTAAAATATTTAAAAGTTTAAGGATTAATTTTAAATGAAAGTCATATTTTAAGGACACGTGATGTAAATAACTCTATAATTTAATATATCTTAATCGTAAATTTTTAAAAATTTAAAATTTTAACTCATAAATTTGAAATTTATAATTTTAAATTCTAACATTTTTTTATTAATCTGAGGTAAATACAATATTTGTTTAAATATAAGCTTTCAACCTTTTGACATTGATCGCTTATATCCCTAGTATCTATTTGCTCGAACCCGAGTCCTCATAAATAATAACAATTCATTTACCATAGAGACCACTTGATTCATGCTGAATTCTAAACCTAAATTCTTTAATTCCAAATTTCAAATACTATAACAACAACAACAAAGCCATATTCCCATATGTAATGGGGTAAGGGGGAGGTAGGGTAGTAGGCTGCCCCCAACGCCAGTTTGAGAACAGTTTTCGTGAAAGACCCCCGGTAGTCAGAAAATTAAAAATGGAGATAAAATGCAATGCATGTATAAATAAATAAATAAATACATAGTTGAACAGTCTTCATATGCATTTTTCATATGCGTGTATGTAATGGGAAGTAATCCATGCAAATAAGTTCATGCGTTAAAAATCTCTGCATATAGACAGAAACGTAAGACCCGGCTAAATTTAAAAAGAGGAAACATGAAGAGAATGATACATAGAAATCAACGATAGCAAGCTACGATAAATAATAAAGTCAAATGGGTTAAAACCTAAACTAAGGCAACACTACTCCGCTACCCTAGTTCTAAGTCTTCATAAATTCAAATGACAGAAACGTATAAAAAGTAGAAGTCATGGAAATTACTACAAAGGCATTAAAAGAAGATAGAGATGATACACCCTATGGATGTAATCCGCACTACTTGGCTACCCTGGTCTTAAGTCTCCATACTTTCCTATCAGAGGTCATGTCCTCGGTAAGGGCTAAATCATTCAAATCAGATCTCAAGCAGTCTTCTCACTTCCTCCTTGGTCGTCCTCTCTTTCTGGCACCATCGACTATAATAGACTCTACCCTCCTGACCGCATCCGACGGTTGTCGCCGAAGGACATGCCCAAACCACAATAGTCTTCCCTCTCTCAATTTTTTGGATATAGGCACCACCCCCAAGGACATCCTAATAGCAGAGTTTGGTATCATGTCCCACAGAGTCCTACCACATGCCCATCGAAGCATTCTCATTTATGCGGCCTCCATCCTCCTTACGTGATCCTTCTTGATTGCCCGACATTCGGATCCATACAGTATCGCTGGTCTTATTGTCATTCTATAAACTTTTCCCTTAAGTTTCAGAGGCACCTTCTTGTCACACAAAACTCTAGTAGCAACCCTCCACTTTAGCCATCCAACCTTTATACGGTGTGTAACGTCATCATCTACACCCCCATCTTTATGTATCATAGACCCTAGGTACTTGAAACAATCCTTTGATGGGAGAACGTGTCCTTCTATGCATACTTCTACATCTTCATTGTTTTGGTTCCCCCTGAAGTTTGAACATAAATACTCTGTCTTTTCAATATTGATCCTTAGACCTTTTTCTTCCAAAGCAGTCTTCCAGGTAGCCAGTCTACTATTCAACCCAGTTCTTGTTTCTGCAACTAGGACAATGTCGTCAGCGAAAAACATACACCATGAAACACCGTCTGGTGTAGCACAATAGATGTCATCTATAATCAAGGCGAAAATGTAAGGGCTAAGAGCCGACCCCTGGTGGAGTCCGATTTCCACCAGGAATGCCTCTAATCAAGGCGAAAATGTAAGGGCTAAGAGCCGACCCCTGGTGGAGTCCGATTTCCACCAGGAATGCCTCGGTGTCGCCAACTGTAGTCCTGACGTATGTAGTAGATCTACAGTACATATCATGAATCACCCGGATATAAGCAGATGAGATCTGTCTCGTTTCCAACGTCTTCCAGATCGTATCGCGGGGAACTCTATCAAACGCCTTCTCAAGGTCAATGAACGCCATGTGAATATCTTTATTTTTTCCCCTATATTTCTCCATAAGCCGTCGAAGTATATGAATCGCCTCCATAGTAGACCTGTCTGGCATAAAGCCAAATCAGATTTCTGAAACCCTAGTAACCTGTCTCAACCTAGCCTCTATTACCCTTTCCCACAGCTTCATGGTATGGCTGAGTAATTTAATACCTCTGTAGTTGCCACAATGTTGGGGATATCCTTTATTCTTATATATTGGTATCACCGTAGACTCTTTCCACTCCTCAGGCATCTTGGAAGTCTCTAAAATAATATTAAAGATGTTGGTCAACCACTTAACTCCCTCTTCTCCTAGGGTCAACCACACAATGATAGGAATTTGATATGGACCGACATCTTTGTCCCTCCTCATCTTTCTAAGAGCCATTTTGACTTTCTCAAACCCAATCCTACTTGTAGGACAGTCATTGGCCGTAGTATGATGGTCTGTTGACCCATCAACGGTACTATCTTTACAGGGAGAGGCACTATCATTAAATAAGCCGAATAAGTAACTACCCCAAACCCTCTTAATATCATGATCTTTCACTAAAAGAACACCATTGTTGTCCTTAATAAACCTAATGCTACCTAGATCATTTTTCCTATTCTCCCTGGATTTTGCAACCCTGAAGATGTCGTTTTATCCTTCCTTGGTGTCTAATCACTTGTACATTTCCTCGTATGCCTTATCATTTGCTTTAGCCACTGTTTTCTTGGCTTCCCGCTTTGCCTCCTTGTATCTTTGTTTAGCTTTCGATCTTTCTTCGTCGTCATTGCATTGTAGAAACTCCTTGAAGCAAGTTTGCTTTGTCTTCGCCTTAGTTTGGACTTCGTCGTTCCACCACCACGATTCTTTATGTTTCTTGACCTTCCCTGTCGATAACCCAAGGGTCTTTTTGCCCACCTCTCTGATGGAATTTTCCATATTTTTCCATAACATATCTGCATTATTAGAGTTTGTAGTTCCAAAACCTGTATTTGACATAACCTTACTCCTAAAGTCATCAGCTGTCGCTCCATGTAAGTTCTTCCAAATGATCCTAGGTTTACCAAGTTTAGCCCTCCTATTTGTGCTCCACCCGTGGCATACGCGGAACACCAAAACCAGCAATCTGTGTTGTGATGCACATGCCTCTTCAGGGAACACCTTACAGTCAATGCAAGCCCATCGATCCCGATTTCGAACCAGGATGTAGTCGATTTGGGTACAATGTCCACCGCTATGGAACGTAATAAATAGGTTTATATAAATTATAATTTATACCATGTCCATGTAAATATCAAATATTTTTTTATAAAAAAATACTTTAAATTAATGGTGATTTTATTTCAGTCTACTTTATTTTTTACAAAAATAATGATAGTTTTATTTAAATTTATTTCGATTTTGATTTAGTCTTCTTCATTTCTAGTGTTTTAATTTTTAATTTTTAATTTTAATTTAATATGATACATCGCTAGAATTTATACCGATTAATGTATTGTATTAATTTATCTCGATTAATAATAATACACCAGACTGTCTGGTTGAATAGAAAAAGACTTAAATATAAAATAAGTATATAAATTATAATGTTTTTAATGAAAGATACTTAAATTATTTTTTTGAATGATTTAAAAAGCTCCAAAATCCATAAATTCTAACCTTAATTATAAAAAGCTCCAAAATCCATAAATTCTAACCTTAACCTCTCTTGCCCTTTTCGACCACAACCATTGCCACTGACATAATCCATGTCATTCTTCTAGTCATACGCTACCATAGTTGTCACTGATTTATCGTCAAAATCGCGTGAGATCATGATTTTCATCATATGGTTCATGAGGTATAAAACGTCGATTCATCGTCGATCAGTCACAATTTTATGGGAGTTTTGGTCATACGGAGAAGTGAAATCAGGTGGAGCTTCATCGAAGGCAAAGGACAATGACCAACATAGATTTAGGGTTTGAAATGAATATTTTCAAAGTTTTGAGATTATTTCAAAATTTCTACATTTTTTTAAAAATAGATATAATTTTAATTTTAAATTACTAGATTCTAACATATATCACTTAACGTAAGAAATTAAAGCCACGGCCCGTAATAACGTAACATTATATATCAAGGTCATTCAAAAATAGTTTTGCTCAACTTCAATCAAATTGGATGGTCCATTATCTCATGTAACCAACAAAGCCACTCACCATGGAGATCTGTTCTTTGGTAAATTAGCTGATTTCTACTTTCTCTTTTTCTATTAATCCGCGCTGTTTGATTCCCGAGAAAATCTGAATGTTTTGTATTTCCTAAGTGAAAATAAAGAAGCTGAAGTCGTTTTACCTTAGTGCGATGTTCTGTTCAAACAGAATATATACGTACAATTTCCCACTTAACTTGTTTATGAATCAAAGTTAGTGGGTAAATTGCATCTTAAATGCTTTTATTTTAGTTGTATTTTTATACTACAGGGACTAAAATTGACACCACTTTGTTATGAATGTTTTAATTATCTGGTAAATTCACCATTTTAGTCTTTCAAATTTAGCCGTATTTTTTACGTTTTAGTCATTGGATCATTCGTTTTTAATTTATTTTTATTTTATTATTTTATTTTATTTTATTTTAATATAGTCACTATTAGTTTTTGATTTAGCCACTATTATTTTAATTTTTTTCATTTTGATATTTGTTTATTTTTTATTTAACTACTATCTTATGTTTTCTTGCATTTTAGTCAACATAATTATATTTTATTATAATTTGGGTCCCTAAATTTATTTAAATTAATTATTGAGGCTTTAATTTGCTCATATTTATTTATTAGGTCCTTCTAGTTTCTATTAATATCATTCTAGTCCCTTAAGTCTATGTTTTTTTCCTATTATAGTCCTTTAAATTTATGTTTTCGCTATTTTAGCCTTTTAAGTTTCTGTTTTTGCCATTTTAATCCTTTAAGTTTATGTTTTTGCTAGATCTCTTATCAAGTAAAAGGATTTTCTTTTTAAACAAGTAATTTGAATCAAGTCTTTTAATTTTAATTTTAATTTTTGCAATTAAGACAATCAATAAATTAGAATGGTACCGAAAGGGCAGTTCAAGGGTGCTAATCCTTCCTTGACTATAACCGACTCTCGAATTCGACATATTTCTGGTAAAACGCATATCAGGTAAGATAGTGTCCGATCAACCTAAATATTTTTTTAAATGATCAGTGGCGGCTCTAACGTGTTTTATTTAAATCGAAACCTAATTCCAGACCAACCCGAAAGACAATTATGAAAATAATAAATTAAAGCTGTTGACTATCCAAATATCTAAAGTAATAACATAACATTAGATATCAAGATCATTCAAAAATAGTTTTAGTACCCTATAGTTTGAACATTTAATTTATATTTAACCCGTAGAAAAAGGAATGGATTACCCTTAATAAGAATACACCAGACCGTGCGGTTCAAGTGAAAGATACTCAAATCCTACCAGGTTGGAACTTGTCCTTCTTTCTTCCATTGAACCTTTTTAAAGTTCAAACCCTAAACCCTACTGAAAAACAGTGAAAACTTTTTAGACTTTGTACAAAGATTCATAGAGCACAGAACTCTGCTACTGGGATCTTCAAAAATGGCGAATAAAAGCTCAACTTCAATCAAATTGGATGGTCCATTATCTCATGTAACCAACAAAGCCACTCACCATGGAGATCAGTTCTTTGGTAAATTAGCTGATTTCTACTCTCTCTTTTACTATTAATCCGCTCTGTTTGATTCCCGAGAAAATCTGAATCTTTTGTATTTCCTAAGTGGAAATAAAGAAGCTGAAGTCGTTTTACCTTAGTGCGATGTTCTGTTCAAACAGAATATATACGTACAATTTCCCACTTAAGTTGTTTGTGAATCATTGAATTTAGCATAGAAAGTAGATTTATAGAAGTAGTTTTAGAACCGGAAAAAGGATATTTGTTCTTGTCCTTCTTTGGTTATCCTTGTTGAAGAAATGGAATTGAAGATTTGTTTTGAACTATTTTTGCAACAATTTCTTTTATTGTCTGAAGAATGAAATGAAATATCTTTTGTTTTTTAAGGGTTTTCTGACTTAGTCATATTGATGTATTAACAATGGGCTTATGAAGAAATTGCTCTAATAATATGTGCTTACTGGGCAAAATTTAAAATAAGTTGATGAACATTTATGATTTGGATACAGTATGGAGAGAGTTCGTGTGGGGAGCCATAGCTGGAGCTTTTGGAGAGGGGATGATGCATCCATTGACACCATAAAGACAAGAATTCAAAGTCAAGCTCTTCTTAGTGGAAGTCAGGTATGATGATATTCCCTAATGGAACCAAGATTTACAATTATGGAAGGAAAATCTTATAACAATCTTTGTGCAAGGGTGGGAGAAGGGACAAAAATTTAGTGTAAAAAAGGTTTAGGAACTCCGAGGGCGGTGAATGTCCCACCTGCCTCATAATGCCGTCCATGATGACATGTAATCTTTGTGTATTTGTTTGCTGATGCATTTTTGTTTTGATTTTGAGCAGAGTCAAAAGAGCATACTGCAGATGGTTCGAACTGTCTGGGTTGCAGATGGTTAAGAGGTATATTCAACCACTTTTTTTTTATAGGAATAGGATGCCTCATTATAAACCTCCCTCATAGTGGTCCTCTGCCCTAAGGTAGGACCAACTAGCGGAAGGAGGAAAAGAGTGCATCAATTTAATGATAATAAACCAGATACAAGGCTTAAAAACAGTCTTGCAAAACTACATAAAACTTAAAAACAGTCCTGAGGGTACTTTGCTCTTAAGGCTTACACAACTGCCTAAGCAAGGACAAAAATTACCCAATTCCTTCCTTTGCTAACTTATCGGCCTCACAGTTACACCATCTAGGAATCCACCTAACAAGAGCTGATAGAAGAAACAATAGACACAATTTCCTTGACAAAGTTTGACAGAAAAGCAGGTGCAAGAGCTTGGTCTTTAATCCAATCCACTGCTATCTTTGAATCGCTTTCAATAATTAGTCTGCCCTTCGAAGCCCATTGTGATGAAACAAATAGGTCAATTCCTTTTTTGATAGCCTTCAGCTCTGCTAGGATAGTAGGAGAAGGACCGACTTTTTGAAAACGAAAAAAAGAATCCCGATTCCAATCTCTGAGAATACCCCCTATTCCAGCATACATACCAACCGTACTAACAGCCCCATCCACGTTCAACTTAAAAAAATCCACTGGAGGAGGACTCCAACAAATCGCCTTCCTATTCATGCCTATGAACTCTGTTAGATTATCAGCCAAAGAAAGGTCAGCAATTAAAGAATCCACCTGAATAGGGATAAGTGGATATTTGCCAAATACCATTTGGCTTAACCGCACAGTGAAAAACAATGATAATCTATCCAACTTCTTTTCCTCAAAATGATCTCATTTCTAATCTTCCATATTGACCACAAGACTGCCCCCGGAATAAACTTCCACATAGCAGATTTAGGATTCACATCAGCCCAAGAACTAAGCAGCGAAGGAGGGTCTGGCGGTAAAACTAACCGAAAACCCCAGTACCCTATAATCTTATACCAAAGTTCCACGAAACTCGACATGAAATGAAAAGATGTGGATTGATCATCCTGCAGGTTACAAAGTGGACAAAGAATGTTCTCCCCTAAAGGAACCCTCTTCTCAACAATTCAACTCTAACAGCAACTTTTTGATGGGACAATTGCCAAATGAAGGATTCTACTCTAGGAGGAACTAAGCCCGACCATACACAGTTACTCCAAATAAGATTCATCATTAAAATTATAAAGAGCTTTCCTGCAAGCTTAACAGAAACAGCCCCCACATTCAACCCATTCCACAACAACCCATCATCCAATGACTCAATAAGTTTAACATTTTCAGCCTATCCAACAGCTCTACCAGCTGCTCCACTCCCAATCACTAGATTCCTCCTAGTCTTCACACACCATTCCCATCCGGTTGAATCAAAACTCCCAAAGTCTGCAACATTACCCGTTTTATTAGTAGAAAGGGCAAAAATTATTGAAAAAGAAATTTCAAAGGAAACTCCCCAAGCCATGTATCACACCAAAAGGATATAGATTTCCCATTCCCAATTTGTATCTTTGCATGAGATCTAAGACAACCTCCAATGGTATCATCCTTCATGAAGTTATTAACAATTCCCCTCCACATCCAAGAGTCATTTTGAGAAATAACCTTGTTAATATCCATGGTCTGACAGCTGACCATTGATGGTATCCTGTTTTTTTTTATGTTTTGCAATGTTCCTACATTTCCGATTTGCACATGTACCCTATGTAGCATATTTTGGAATTTGCTTATTGGCTTCCTTCTTTAATAATGTGTTACACATCCACCATGTTAGGCAGCTTGTCCAGACTGATCATATTTGTAGGCTTCTATAGGGGTATAGCTCCTGGAATTACTGGATCTCTCGCAACTGGAGCAACATACTTTGGTTTCATAGAGTCCACTAAAAAATGGATTGAGAAGTCGCATCCTAACCTTGGGGGCCACTGGGCACATTTCATAGCTGGAGCTGTTGGTAAGCTGTTCTGGAAATTATATCTTTTACTAAAATTGTTCCATTGAATTTGCTTGCATTCTAGTTACAACTACGGAGCGATTTGCATTTACTTCACTTTTGGGATGCCCCTTCTTGATTTGGTCCAACTTTGACAATGAAGTGCACTCTGCTCTGTTTTTGTTTCAGTGATCAATATTTATCTCTTTGTGCGCCATAAAAATATCTTTTTTTTCTACCGATGTAAATGGTATATGATGTTTCGTATTTTCTTTTCTCCCCATATTTTTAAATTTTCCATTTTGGTAAAATTTTATGTCCACATAGTCCTTTCAATCAGGTAGATGATGCTTGTTTCTCATGCGCTGAAGACGTAAATACTGGCTGATTCAATTATAGTTGCTTTATATTTGTATGGATAAAGCATTGCAGAGAAGAATGCTTTTATGTTTTATGTTTTAATCAGCAATTGAAATGCACAAATGAGCTCTGATTTCTGTCTTGTAATTCTGTGATTTTCAGGTGATACACTTGGTTCTTCTGTTTATGTTCCATGTGAAGTGATTAAGCAACGTATGCAGATTCAAGGCTCAGGAAATTCTTGGAATTCTGCTATCATGAAAGACCAAATGCGAATGAATTCCGGAACACAAATGTATGGTTATTACACTGGAATGTTCCAAGCTGGATGTTCAATATGGAAAGAGCAAGGACTAAGGGGATTTATATGCTGGGTAAATATTTCCCTTCTTTGCATATTATATTTACCGTTAGATAAACAAATACTTGGATTTCCGCATGCAACAATTATGTTGTCTAACTCCATCCACATATGATCATATACATCCTGAACGGCATATACACAGATGCTTAATATCTTGTATCTGACACTTCTGATTTGAATGTTTCTACCGTTTTGGGAATTTGATACAACCTCATTTTAGATGGCCTGAGTGCAATTTCGTTATATCATCTCTCGCTTATTCTTTTTCATTTTTTGTTGTTCGGCATGTAGGGGCATCTAACAGTATGTGTTCGTAAGTGCTACAGGTCTTCAGGATTGGATCCATGCAGAATGTTCTTTTAACCTTATATTTAAGATAGTTTTTTTCTGAAATCTGGAGTATTCTAAACTTTCGGATTATTGATGATTTTCATTCTTCTTTGTACCTTTTCAGGTATGGCTCTACACTTGCAAGGGATGTGCCATTTGCTGGCCTTATGGTACGTAATGTAAATTATTTTAGATTTAGTTGCATACGGTGTCTGTGTTTATTCTTAGTTTCCTTGCTGTTACATTTTTGTTTTTAATAGCCATTTTTAACTTGAGTTCAGTTCAATAATATCTTATGATCAATAGGTGAGGAAAATGATCATCAAAACATTGCATGTACCATATCTAGCATTCCTTCGTCAGTGCTTTTCTCTCTCCACGCCATCACATTCGTTCTCCATGAATGGAAAATGAGCTCGACATTAAGATTGCTTTTAACTTTTTGGCATTCATACGTATGTGTTTCTATATGCATAAATTGAATCAGTTGATTGATTAGTTCCATGCCTCAATCAAGGGAGAACTGACTACTGATATCATTTTTCCCTTTTCTCGTACACATATGCCGAACCACTATCATTTTAATCACGAAATTCCTTTGAAAGTATCCACAGCTTTTGTACACTCTACTTGCATCTTTGATTCAACATTAAACAGATTTAATGAACCATCGGTGCAGGTTATGTTCTACGAAGCCCTGAAAGATTTGACACAGAAAGGGAGACAAATATCGGCTCCTAATTTCCATGTTGATAGTACTTTCTAGGGACTTCATTAGGAGGATTGGCTGGTGGTATTTACCTTGCTTCTGCTTCAGCTCATCTCATGCAGTTTTTATTTCACTTTTTAATGATTGAATGCAGAATTTACCGTGACCCGAGAGACTGTTAATACTCTAATTAAAATGTGCAGGGTTTAGTGCATACCTTACCACTCCCTTGGATATAATAAAAACAAGATTACAAGTGCAGGGATCATCCGCAGGTATTGAAACTGTCGCATTGCTATTAATGATCTATAGTTCTGGACATAAAATTGTCTCGAACATCGGAAATTTCATTTGCATTCATAGGTTTTTAGCAAAGAGCAAACCTTTAGTTGTCATCAAACTTGGATTATCTAACCAAAATTACCACATGTATTAAGCATGCTCACCCTTTTTTCGGCATCTCGGTCACTTAAATTTTTTGCATGCACAACATTACCATGTTTCATGCTCCCCCCTTTTTGTGGTAATGTTTAACATGCCCACCTTGGCGCTATATGCTAAATGTTTAACAGTTACAATGGCTGGCTGGATGCAATGAGTAAGATCTGGAAAACCGAAGGCCCGAAAGGAATGTTCCGGCGAAGTGTCCCCCCGGATCACATGGTATATTCCAGCCTTGGCTCTAACCTTCATGGCTCTCGAATTCCTACGAGTTCAATTCAACGAAAAACTGGAGAATGACAGTGCAAGAAGCAGAAGCTTGTCAACCGAGAAACCGAAATCTTCTTTCTAAGAGGTAGCTTGAATTTTCATTCAACGGTGATAGCATAGGGTTTTGTCAGATTTTGCTTCATGTTTTTGAAGCCATTGGAGTTATTAACACTGTACCTGACCAGCAGCCGGGCCTTGGCCAGGTGGTTTTTCGATTTGTGGTACCCGGTTCACCTCAAATTAAAATTAGATTTATTTAAATTTAATTATAATAAATTCATTATGTGGTATCAGTAGTAGAATGAAGCATTATTCTTTATCGAGGTTATAGGTTTAAACAAATATATTTGTAGAGTCAATAACTAAGAAATATTATGAACGAACAGTTAGTAATTCATTATATATAATATATTATAATTAAATGATAAAATATATTTAATAAATAGATAGTACTTTTCATGTAACAATCTCAAAATATCATACGATTAAAATATTTTATAATAGCTTAACAAAAAAGTAAAGGTAAATTTCAAAACTACATATAATGAGAAGTGTAATATAATACGTGAATATTAATTATAATTAATTTTTGTAAACTATAAATACTATTATCAATATTTGATATAGCATTATTTGATGTTAACGTATTACGACCAAAAAATAATTATATTTATTTTTATATATAATTTAATTAAAATTTAAAATCTATAAATATTCTATTAGAAATAAGATTTTATGAATATAATTACATTAAATCAACTATATACAAATTTAAATCAAACTAGAGTTTGCATTTGAGTGAGACTAGAGTTTATATTTTGGTGTTGTACTAACTTATGTTATAAATTTAAGATATATATGAAGTAGTATATATTTAAAAAATGTCAATCATATGACAATAAATATTAATATTTTAATATGTGTCGTATTTGAATTTTAAGACTTCAAGACTTCTTCATCATTAAATCGGTTAGTTTGTACTCTTATTCTGCCTTATTATTTATATATATATATATGATAGTGGTTAAAGGAATTGTTGTATCTAGAGGTTACAGGTTTAAGCACCAGTAACTATTACTGAGTGATTAAACTTTTCACTAGCAAATGATTGAGAATATTTAGAACATATATTATTTTATTTTATAATGATCTTAGAGTAATTGAACATTCATCGTCAAATGGTGTCAAATGATGAAAAATATTTAAAATATTCATTACTTTACTTTATAATGAACTTAGTTTAATAAAAAATGATAAACTACTCCAATGGTCATTAATGTTTAGGTAAGTTTTCATTTTCACCACTGATGTTTCAAAAGTTATAAATCGATCACTACAGTTATCGTTTGTTACAAATTGGTCACTCAATGTTAACAAGCGTGACGGAAAACACACGTGGCCTGTTAACAATAGTTAACAGGCTTACTTGGATGGTATAATTACACAAATAGTTCATGTTATTTATATATTCTTTCAATTTGATCCTAATTTTAATAAATTAAAATATATTTATTTGTAATTCTTATAAATAATGATATATTTAAAAAAAAGGAAAACAAAAATTTAAAATTAGTTATAAAAACAAAAAATTAACATCTTATAATTTAATTTGTCATTAAATCTTTGTCGCAAAACTAGAAACGGAAGCCGAGGGCCCAATAACTAAACCTGCATCGATTTTCTGAGAATGATGACATTTCATCTGCAAGTTTTTGCCTTTCGTAATATCAGTCAGTGATTTGTTGTGTGCACTCTTTAATGTTTCACTGGTAGAATGTGTAACACCATTAGCTTCATTGGTGAAAGAAGATGGTGAAGACACATTTATATTACTTCCTGATCTAGGGAATCCGCCTTTGTAACACACCAACCCGTACCCGACTCGGATACGAGTCTGAGATGTCACATTGACTTTTTAAAACAATATTATTACAAAATATAAAAACATTTGAACTTATATTAAGAAAATACAATAAATAAATACTATTAAATTATGCTTCATTATAAAAATTAGTGGCAAAAACATATTTATGAACAATACTATACGGTATGAACAGTACTGTGAACAATATCATGAACAGTACTATACATTTACCATTTACATTTATACGTTTAAAACATTACAAAACTTGTCAGAGCATATACCATTTAAAACATTAATTACATGCCAACTACTTTCACTATCCAAAATACATATTATTCCAAATTCTTTTCTAATCTGATTTTCGGTAAGAAGCAACTGACCTGTCTTGCTCCACATTGCTCTTTATTCTTCTCGAAACCTACGTGTGAAACAATCACACGCTAAGTCTACGACTTAGTGAGGCATATAAACATATAATGAAAACCATAAAACATTTAATATAACAAAATGTATACATGCACATATATCATCATTAACATGCTTATCGATACTTATATTACTATCACTAATTTCTTTATATCGTGTAAGCATATATTGAACCTTTCTATACTCACCATCGGGCATCCATGTCATTTCACAACAGAGCACACATAGTATCATATCAAGTTATTTATTATCTTTAAAGCTCATGTATACTATTGAGAACTTAAGGTATGTGAGTACATTGAGGTTGTGCACTACTATGTTGTCACTACAGCTCGTATAAATGTCCCGAATGACCTATCCAAAGGTCATACAGAACCTCGGCAACTATCCATAGGTCCTGAAGAACCTAGGTAAATTGTCCATATGTTCTTTAGAACATAGGTATACTGTTCATATGTCCCGAAAGACATAGGTAATTTTGTCCATATGTTCCGTAGAACATAGGTAAACCCTCGACTCTTGGCATGAAAACTATACCACTACCTCTCATATCACATAACATGGGCATTATCATTTATAACATTCACATATTCATATGCACATTTCACTTTTCATATGATTTCATAATCATATGTCATTTATCTTATAACACTTTTCTTGTGTTCATATGACATGTAAATCATTGTCATCTCTTGTTCTCATATGCTTCACATACATCACATATATCACATTCATATCACATATTCATATAGGCTCACAGTTTTATCACCTATCATGTTATTTCACATATACACTTTTATATCACATAAACCCATATCTTCTTATCACATAGCTTATTTCATATTCATATGTCACATAGTTATTATCACTTTGCATGTAATCACATAAATCATATCGTATAACATATATCACATATATCTTGTCACTTATGATCATATACTTATCATCACACATAGCTCATAGTCATATAATTGATCATACATACATGCATTCACCTAGATCACATATACATATCTTATATCATATTTTCATGTATTCATGCACATATAAGAATCACATAATATTTTAGAAGTTACTTTTTACCATAGTAACTCCGTCATTGGCTCATCGCAAGCCAATGTTCATTCTATAACATAAGTACGATTTAAATTGCACTCACCTTAGCCTTCTTGTTTTGAATAAATCATAATCCTTCGATTGTTCCAGAATTCGTTTAGGCTCTGTATCTACATAAATATAATTTTCAAGACGATTATCAGAAGCCTAAACTTTATACTTCGATGCTATTAATTTAAACGAATTTAATAACTCATATTCCTAATTTCCTTTAGGAGTGTATCGATGCACTATGGGTGCATCGGTACCCAATTAAGTTCGAAATTCCCATGCATCGATGCACCCCTTAATGCATCGACACACCCCTTAATGCATCAATGCACCTTCAAATTTGGTCTTAGTGCATCGACGCACATGTCAATAATAATCTGGTTTCACCCGAAAATTTCACAACTTTTCATTAAAATTCTTAATTTTTCATTCCTTTTTCTATTCTTAACTCAAGCACATATACTTAAACTAATTTCTACCCATTCAATACACCTTTAACCTTAAAATTCCATCTTTCATATGGAAATCAATAATCATACCAAATTTTCCATGTTATCCAAACTTTGATTTAACACTTATAACTTCTTATTCACACCTATGAAAAATCAAATTCAACCTCCAAATTTATTTAAATACTCGTATTCAAAATTTCACTTATCCACTTCTTATCTTTAATCCTTTATAACTTACAAATCTTTGAGTTTTTATAACCTTTTTCATCTCCATCATCTTTCCTAAAGCTTCATAAATCAAAAACATGCTTGAATTTGAAGGATTAACCAAAAGAAATCAAACTTACCTTGGGCTTGGGTGCTTCACGTTTGGGAGAAGAAGAACATGAAGAAGATAAGTCTCTGGAAACTTATCTCATCAACTGTGATTCACATGGGTATTATAATACCCACTAACCATTATTTAATTATTTCCTTGTTAAATGACTCATTTGCCCTTTGATTGTTTTAATAATTACTAACAACCCTTCATGAAATACTTTCCAATAAATCATTGAACTATTCAACTTTTTCACTTTAATCACCAAATTCTGAAATTTTACAATTTGGTCAATAACCCGATATTGAGGATGTTGCAACCTTTCTGAGTAATTTTTGTAGATATACTAGAAAATCTCGCGTGTCAGCATTATGAGCTTGGCGGAACTTTTGTTGCTGCATGAAGTCAGAAAATAGAGCATACTTACTACTGGCATTTATAGCAGGGGTTGGTGTCTCAACAGCAAAAAAGTGTGTACGCCAGTTGATACAAGGAAGATTTACATTGATGTAAACCCTAGAGTACTCGAAATGCATCTTACAAGAATTTCAAGTTGTCCAAAAGGTGTCATTTCTCACTGTGCGAGGAGCAGGCGAGGAATAAGTAGCATCGTTCCAACCACTGGTGTTTGAAATCTTCTCATCAGAGAACTTATGGAAACCATTAGGACTGGTTGTTACTGATGACGATGATTTCCCATGCGAAACATTAGTATAACTGCCCCTCAAGTTCTGTTTCTGGTCATAAGCGATTCTCTTCGCTTTATCAGACAGCAAATTCCAAGCTTGCGATAAAATTTTGAAAGCCCCATCCGCACCTACAGATTTATTTTTGTCGGGATGAAGAACAAGAGCCAACTTCCTGTAATGTTTTCGAATTGTATCCTCATCAGCAAATGGTTCATGGTTGAACAGCAAGCACCATGTACCAGTCAACTTCTCCATTGATCTTTTTATCTGCAGATATGTACACATCAAGAGTTGCAAGCAATTGGGGAAGACCATCAAGCTCGGGATACAAGTTTTGAGCTTTCAAAGCAAATCTTTTGGCACCAACAACATCCATCTCCGCAAGTTTTTTCTCAGCAAGCTCTTTAGCTCTGATGGCCTCGTCTTTGTTACAATCCATTTTAGTCATGCCGGTGCCTCTTTGCCTGCCGCTGACTGCCTGCTATTTCTTTCTTCGATATCTGATTTGTCATCGAGTACAATATCAGAACAGATTCTAACGTTAAAAAAACTAAATCTAAGGTTTTACATGCATCATAAGGCAACAATTAATTGCGAAAAACACCAAGAGTTGTTTAACCCAAGATAAGAAACTCTTTCAGTAGAAAAAGAAAATAATAAAAACGAAATTTTGTCGGATTGCAACTTGACTGATAAGTACAAAAAAAAAAACCAAAAGCACCAACTTGAGATTAATCAAACTCCATACGTTCAAAAGACCCGTAACCGACAAAAATGTGCATGAAGGTCATTTGCTTCGAACTTTACATATTTGAAAATAATACTGCATATAAAAGGTGATCAAAAAGTGGTTTCATTGAAAGTAACAAATACAAATAGAAAGTGCTAATGATATTGTCCAAATTCTAATAACTCTTTGTCAAGGAATCTATTCGCTAAAATGGTATAAACACATAGGAAGGTAATTCGAACTTCCAAAAGAAGCATACACCAGAGTTGGAATCAAACACATTGCGCAAAATGCCTTTTATCCAAGGAAAAGAGAGCAGGAAGATCGGTTAATGAGCTCGAGTACCAAACTTTTGAATTAACTAAAACAGATTCAGAAGCAACAGACTACATAACTGAAGAATAATGCATGGTACGGTCGTTCACTAAAAACTAAATGAACTAGAGTACCAAATTGAAAGAATAATGCACACAACTAAGAACTTAATTTTTTTTTATTTTATAACTAATTTTAAATTTTTGAATTTATTTTTTGAAAAATATATCATTATTTATAAGAATTAAAAATAAATATATTTTAATTTATTAAAACTAGAATCAAATTGAAAGAATATATAAATAACATAGACTATTTGTGTAATTATACCATCCAGGTAAGCAGGTTAACTGCTGTTAACAGGCCACATGTATTTTCCGTCACGCCTGTTAACGGAGAGTGACCAATTTGTAACAAACAATAACGGTAGTTACTGATTTGTAACTTTTGAAACATCAGTGGTGAAAACAAAAACTTACCCAAACATTAATGACCATTGAAGTAGTTTAACCTAAACAAATTTAGGAAATGCATTATATAGATTGTAAGAAGGGATTGAAAGCCACAACCCACATCTGTGCGACCTATTACAACATAATAATCCAAACAGAGGAGGCATTTGTGGGTTCAATCTCTGATCCTCTAATGGCGGCCGAGAAGCGTTGTCTATACGAGGTTTTAGGCCTATCCCTCGACTGCTCCCAAGACGAAATTCGATCCGCCTACAAGAAGCTCGCCCTACAACGCCACCCCGACAAGCTCGTTCAATCCGGCGTTTCTCAGGAGGAAGCCACCGCCCAATTCCAAGAGCTCGTCCACGCCTACGAAGTTCTTTCCGATCCCAAAGAACGCTCCCTGGTACGACTCTCACCGTTCCCAAATCCTCTTCGCCGATCGCAACGACACCTCTAACTCCCCCATCCCCGACCTCTTCTCCTTCTTCTCCAACACCATCTATTCGGGTTACTCCGACAAGGGTCGGGGCTTCTACAAGGTTTATTCCGAACTGTTCTCTAAGATTTACGCCAATGAAATTAACTTCGCTAGGAAGCTAGGGTTACGGCTGGATATTGTAAAAGAAGCTCCTTTGATGGGGAATTTAGAGAGCCCGTACACTCAGGTTACGGCTTTTTATAACTATTGGTTGGGGTTTTCGACTGTTATGGATTTTGTTTGGGTTGATGAGTATGATGTTATGGCCGGACCGAACCGAAAATCGCGGCGGGTTATGGAGGAAGAGAATAAGAAGTTGCGGAAGAAGGCGAAAAGGGAGTATAATGAGACGGTTAGAGGGCTGGCGGAGTTCGTAAAGAAGAGGGATAAGAGGGTTATCGATATGGGAGTGAAGAGGAAGGAGGAGATGGAAAGGAAGAAAGAGGAGGAGAGGGAGAGGAAGAAGAAGTTGGAGAAGGAGAGGTTGGAAAGAATCAAGGCGTACGAGGGGCCAGAATGGGTGAAAGTTGATGTGGAAGACTTGGATGATTGGGATGAGATGGAGGAGAAAGGGATAGACAAGGAAGAGTTTTACTGCGTGGCGTGCAGCAAGAAGTTCAAGAGTGAGAAGCAATGGAAGAATCACGAGCAGTCGAAGAAGCATAAGGAGAAAGTGGCGGAGTTGAGGGAGTCGTTTATATCGGCGAGGAAGAAGAGGAAGGGGATTTGGAGGTGGAACCGGACATGGAGGAGAGGTTTAGGGAGAGTCTAAAGGTCGAAGAGGAAGGGGAGGAGGAAGGGGAGAATGGAGTTGGTAATCTAAGCGAGGAGGATGACAGGTTTTTTGATGTTAACCAAGGGGGTGAAGAGGGTGTTGAAATCGATAGTGATAACGATCATGCTGAAGAAATTAGTGTTCTTGAAGCAATGCTGTCCAGGCGGAAAGATAAGAAAAATGTTTCTTTCAACAGCGAGGGTATGGTTTCGCAGACTGGACTCCATGTCAAGGATGAAACCGACGAGGAAGAATATATGGAATATGGTAGACGGAAAAACAGGAGAAGAAACAGAACAGGGAAGAAAGATAAGGGTAAGAAGAATAGCAGTGATGCCATGAAGAGCGACATAAATGAAGCTGAAAGCAAGAATGAAGAAGCTAATGTAAGTGATTCTCTGCATGTGGATAAGCAGCCTGTAGAGGACGAGAGCAGTAATGGTGAAAAGGATGATAAATTAGGGAACAATGCCAATATTTCAAAGCAACCTCTTGATAGAAAAGGGAATACAAAGAAAGAACTCAATACTAAATCGAATAAATCATCCAAAGGAAAGAAAGCAAAGGTATGCATTTTCATTTTCATTGTTATTTCTTTTGATGAAATGATACCTACTTACCTCCATATATATAATGTGTGCTTGCATGTTCATATGTAGTACATGGTTAGAATACAAGGAACTACATAATTGCTTGCTTCTTTACATGCTTGAATACACTCAAAAGGTTCTTAGTTGATTGACTAGTTTGAATAATCGGTATCATGCATGCATTACTGCCATAAATACCTTAGGTTTTGATGAGTACTGGTTGTAGAACTCTTTTAATACACATTAACATGCAGGCAACGGCAAAGCATTCCGGCAATGTATGTGAGACATGTGGAGAAGAATTTCAATCAAAGTATGTAGATATTCTATTCTGATTGCCATTCTTTTTCAAAAAAAATGTAGTAAGATTGAAGCATTTGCATCACCTTTGATGCTACAATCTAATCATATTGTGAACATGGCAGGAATAAATTACACAAGCATTTGGGTGACAGCGGTCATGCTTCGTTGAAATTCTGATGATAACATTAAGGTCTTCCCTATCAATATTTAGTAACATATATAAAATGATCCTTCATTCTAACACTGTATATGTGCTACAGCAACGGCTCAAGAACTTATTCTACCGAGCTCAAGTGACATTATTTTGGATTTTTTTTTTTTCAATTTTTGGTATTTCTTTTACTCTTGCCAACTTTTAGAAGATAGAAATGAGATTTTGCATTTTATTAAGAGTGAACTACATAAGTAGTTACTTTTGTTTCAGTTTTATAAATTTTTCTTCACTAAATTCAAAAAACATAATATTTGGTCACTCTCGTTTTGTTTTAATTAAGACGTGGTCATTGAAGGTTAATGATTGTTAAATCTTTAATAGTTTGCTGACGTGGCACGATAAATATATAAAATTAAAATTACATTTTCATGTAAATAATACGTGGATTATGTTTTGGTCATTTTTTTATATGTACACTTTTGCTCACTAAATTTAAAAAAAAAACACTAGTTTTAGTCATTTACGTTATCGTTTTATTAAAGTTTGGTCACCTGCGTTATCGTTTTATTAAGTTTTGGTCCAAGACATTAAGTTTTGGTCACTTGTACGTTGAATGTTGTTAGTTTGATGATGTGGTCCGTTAGTAAAATGGTCTTATTTTTATTTTAACCCTTATATTAGACAAAATACTAATTATTAGTTTTTTAATTCAAATTAGTGTATGGATAATATTTCAATTTACCCATCTTTAATAGGTTTTTCCCAATCTAATTGTTATTCATCTCCTCCTTGTATCTCTATTTCATTGTTCTATTTGTTTTCTTTCAATGACTTGTGTTGCGTTTTAAAAATAATGAAAGATTTCTCACTTTCAATGACAATAACACCACAAGTTCAAAAATAAATGAGAGAGTATTCATGTAAAGATTTTCTCTTGAGAAATCGTCTCTGGTGAAACATAATCAATAGACTAAAACGACTCGATAATTGAATCCATGAATTCACCCACTGAATTCAATCTAAAATCTATGATCTTCTTTGTTTTTGCTCAAGAACAAACAATTTTCAGATTCAAGATCCTTATGAATCACCATTAACCAATGTGATCTACGCGATTTGCTATCACTACGCCGACCTTTGAGTATCTCATTTTCATGACGATTCGTTTAAACAACTCATCGTTGAAATAGTGTTCCAATACTAAGTGAACATCAGATTGATCTTCGTAAATGTCGTGAAGGTTAATCACGTTCAGATGCGATGAACGTTCTTGATGATTTTTTGCATCACGAGATTTTCTTTGGTCAAGAATGCTTCCGAGATGGAAACTTGGTACTATAGGTTAGGTAGATTATGATTGTATGTTTCATGTTAATTCTTTTTAAATATTTTATAGATTTTAATTTAATTTATTAATGTGGTATATGAGACATTATATAATGTTAGCAAAATAAATACATAAACTAATTGTGAATAGTAACGATTATTCTATTATAAAATTTAGTTAATTATCTCATTCATATATATGATTTATATTAAATTTCCAGTTTCATACATAATGTTTGAAATTTTATGTTTCATATATAATGTTTTCTGTCATTCACAGGTTCACTCATTTCCGTCACGAAAAGTGACATGGAATCCTATGGTCACTAATAAAATGAT
Organism: Hibiscus syriacus; assembly: GCF_006381635.1. Lineage (NCBI taxonomy): Eukaryota > Viridiplantae > Streptophyta > Magnoliopsida > Malvales > Malvaceae > Hibiscus > Hibiscus syriacus. The sequence goes on from NW_024062606.1 coordinate 1,372,636, forward strand.
ACATGACACTTTAAATATTATTATTATTTAAAAAATAAAACTATTTCCCCTTTATTTAAAAAAAAATTTATAATTATATTGAAAGATGCACATACTTACACCGCTGTAAGTATGTGTTGAGTGTTACATTTTTTTAGAGATGTACATACTTACACCGATGTAACTATGTGTTAAGTATTACACTTTTTGGAAGATATACGTACTTACACTGGTGTAAGTAGGGGTGTATTCGGTTCGATTCGGTTCGGTTTTTTACCAAAAATTGAACCGAACCGAATTAAACGGTTTTTCAAAATTTAAACCGAAACCGAAACCGAATGGTTAAAAAACCGAAAAACCCGAAACCGGTTTTTTCAGTTCGGTTCGGTAATTCGGGTTTTCATAAACCGAAAACAGTATTCGACATAATTGGAAAAAATCATTGCCTGCTTTAATTTTCAATGAAAAAAACTATAAATTCAAAAAAAAATTACCTTACAGATGTTGAAAACACATATAATCCACATATATAATCCTAGTAAACACATATATAATCCATACAAAAATTGCTATGGATGATCCACATTCCACATATATAATCCATACAAAAACTATAATCCACATATTGTTCGCAGTTCGGTTCACACTACAAATTAAACAACCAAATCAAAGTGTAATTCAACTATCAAAGTTAAATAAAAAGTTACTTGAAACTATAATCATCCATGCATGAGAGAACAACCAACATCCTCAAGCTTTTCATTTGCAGATGCGGAAAACTTTTCAGCCTTCAAGTTTAACTTTACAGTAAGCTCTCCATCACCCAGACCAGAATCTAAACCAACACATTAACGAATCAATAACAGTCCATATAAGTAATTAGGTAAAACATAAATAGCATTATAACAATCATCTCTCTATATTATACGGATAAGATTATCATACAAAATTTAAATCAGAATTACATTTGAATTGAAATATATTTAAATTTAAAACTAATGTTTAATATATTATCAAAACAATATTTCAATATCACAAACAGAAACAGTATTTAAATATCATCATGTCATAAGCTGCAGTAACATTAAATCATAGAAATTTCAATCGGTTTGGTTTCAAATATTATCATGTCATAAGTTTTATAACATTAAATCATAGAAATTACCTTTGTAAGTGTTCATCTTCGATCAATCATCAATGGTCATCATTGTTTCATTTAGCCTTAAATCTTCGAAACCTATTAAAAGTCAAAAAATTTAGAAGTAAGAATATTTATAGAAATGAGTTTAGAAAATATATTTACAAGTGTTTACATAATTATTACTTACCACACCAATGTTCTCCCATTTCTTCAATTTGTTCCTCTTTTTGGATTGCTACAGGTGATGCTCTCAACCAATTTTGAGCACAAATGAGACACTCAACAATTTTTGGAGTTAAAGAACTCCGAAATGAGTCAAGAACACGACCTCCAGTGTTGAAAGCAGATTCTGAAGCCACTGTAGTTACAGGAATTGCCAAAATATCTCGAGCCATTACAGAAATTATGGGATAGGTCTGACTTTTGTTCTTCCACCAAATCAAGCAAATCAAATTTCTTAACATCAAGTTCTACTTTGTCCTCCAAATACTTTTCAAGTTCAGATTTTCCTTCACTAAACATACTTTCAGCCCTCTTCCTTTTGTACTTGGTCTTGGAATAAGCAAACAAATCAAGCAGCTCATCATTTTCAACCCTAGAGACATTAGATTGAGAAGCAACACTTGATCCCTCTTGGGATTTACCACTTAACAAACTATAATGATCAAACAACTCACTTAAGTTTGTTTTACAATTTCACTCAACTGTTCAGCTTTCTCAGCATCGTAAACTTCATCAATCACAAAGATTACATAATCCATCTTATGTCTAGGATCTAAAATCATAGAATAAGAGTGGATTAAGATTTTCACATTCCCCAATACTTGTGATATTTTTCCCTCATATTTGAAGCCATAAGTTTTATGCTTGAGTTTGGATCGTTTAGCTTATCATTAATTCTCATTCCAATGCCAAACACAACATGAAAATAATAATTACTAGTAACATATGAAGAACCGGACAGCTTCAATGTAGCATCATAAAAAGCTCTTAAAAATGGCAATAAAGCACGAGCATGCTCCCAATCTAAGTCAATAGGTAGACCCTTCATTTTTGAACTTGAAAGCTCATCTCTATACTTAAAATCCTGTTCTCCCAACCTGTCAAAGGCTGTTTCGAATTTCACAGCAGCATCTAGCATTAAAAATGTCGAATTCCATCTAGTTTCAACATCCAAGCAAACTAAACCCTTGCTCTCAATTTTTTCTTGCTCAACACACAACTTAAACCTTTGCATCCTAGCTGGTGATGACCTAACATATCTAACAGCTGAACGAATTCTAAAAATCGAGTCATCCAAATCTTTCAAACCTTCTCTGACAATTAGATTTAATATGTGCACAACACCTCATGTGAATGTAATCACTCCTCCCTAAAATCCTATGTTTCCAATTATTTAGCCTTTTTTTTATACTTGATCGCAACATCATTGGAGCAGCATTATCTACTGTGATTGTGAGCACCTTATCTATTCCCCTCAAGCAAGTGTTTTTCAATGCATTTCCCTATCACATCACCCGAATGACTTGGAATGGGTGTAAAGTTTAAGATTCGTTTATGTAATTTCCATTCATCATCAATAAAATGAACAGTGAGACACAAGTAACTAAGGTTTTGCCTAGAAGTCCATATGTCAGTAGTGAGAGAAACCCTTTGATTGAAACTCTTAAAATACTTAAAAGTTTATCTTTTTCTCCAAGTAAATTTCCATGCAATCCTTTGTTATAGTGAACCTAGACGGAACTTGGAATCTAGGCTGCATCATATTGCAAAAATCTCGAAATCCCTCATGCTCAACAACTCTAAAGGCAATTCATCCATGATAATCATCCTAGCACATATTTTCTACATTGTGTTTGGTCAAATTTCCAAATAACTGAACCAGAACTTTGCTGCCCAACCTCCTCTGATTTAAAACACAAATTATGTTTTTTTCATCTACCTTGTTAATGGGTACTTAGGACAACTTTCATATGATTATGCATGACACTAGTTCCACTTTTAGTTGGACATTTAAGGGTTTTCCACAATAATTACAGCTACATTGTGGAATATCTCCAACCACAAGGTAATTTTGTAAAATGTTCCCAAACTATAGAACTTGTGGTACCTAACCTACCTCCTGTTCTCTTTAAAGGCTGCTGAAGATTCGATGGGATGCTTGAAGAAGCTGCAGCTGATTGATCAGTTTTGACAACATCATTTGAATTATTTGGAGTATCACGAGGAGTTTCAGCATCAGCGCGAAACATAGGGTAGCACTAGATGATGAAGATTTTATTTTCTGAAGGGAAAAAACATTTTACAATGACAAGAAAAGATTGAAGAAAGTGAAAGTTGAAGCAAAAGAGGAAGTTGAATCAAAACGTGAATTATGTCATCGCACAAAAATCATCATCATGCTAAACTCAATCAAAGCAACACAAACCATTAACCTCACTACATATTAAGCATGAAGAAGCATAACTCGAATAACTCAACCTAGTACGTCATGGATCTCCATCCACATTCAAGTGATTGATATATAATTATAATTCCCAGAAACAAGAAATAGAAAGATATAATATAATCCATTGGAAAGAAAGGAAGTTGGTTTGTAAGAAGAAGAAAAGACAAGACACATCTGAAAAACAGAAACAACAGTGGTGAAGTCTCCTGCTTGTCTTTCTTGTTTTGATTTGTTCGTAAACATCTCTAATAGGTATCTGTTGGTTTTTCATCTATTTTTGCTTCTTTTTTTCAATGTTTTTCCTTACAAATCAGATAGAAATCAATCATCAAGCTTTAAATATGTATAAGTTCAAACTTTGAAATAGAACCCTAATTATGAGCTGATTACAAAGTTAAAAAGAATTAACATACATGATTTATAATAATTTAAGGGAAAAATAAAGATCTAAACGAAGCTTTGAATGAGATAAATTAAAGAAAGGAAGAAAAGAACTGATTCGTGAAATTCAAAGCTAATATGCAACAAATCTCCTAATTTCTTCAATTTAGAAGAAACTTGAAAAAAAGGTTTAATTTACGAAAGCAACCACTCTTTGACTCAACCTAGTCCTAGTCCTATCTATAAATCACCTGAGAACAACCCACTATACCATCCAGACATCCACCATCAAAACAGGATCAACAGAACACATACCCACATGTAAATAATATATTTCATGAAACAAAAGCAATCATCAATGAACATTGAAACCCACAAAAAACCCCTAAATTCACACCCCAAAATTAACATACAAAATATTTTAATATATTTACCTTACGAATCAGTTCAAGATGCTAGACAAAGGGAGATGAAGCTCGTCAAATCGTTGCAGTTGAAGACTTGAAGCTCTGTCGAATCGTTGCAGAAATGAAAATGGTGAACACTGGAGAATGGAGAGTGGAGAGTTCAGTCAAGAACGGCTGGGTAAGGGCTGATGGCTGGAGAGTCGAGAAAAAGAACATATTGTTATTTTAGGGTTTTCTTTATTTTCTTTAATTGGGCTTACTGCTTATGGGTAAGGGTAACCGGGTAAGTGGGTACTGGGTAACCGGACCAATTTGTTTATTCGGGTTAATATGGAACAAATGAGTTCTATATGGAAAATCCGAACCGAACCGAATTCTATGATTTTGATATTTAAACCGAACCGAAAATCGAACCGTATAACGTTAAACCGAACCGAACCGTTTTACTCGATTCGTGTCGGTTTTTCGGTTTCCTCGGTTTCGTTGCTCAGCCCTAGGTGTAAGTATATATTAAGTGCAACACTTTTTATTTTATTGACTATTTGACTTACATCTATTTGAGCATGTGTTATATATTACACTTTTTTATTTTATTTTAAAAAATATAAAAAATATATAAAAAAATATTTTTTAAGTGTCATACGTCATTTTATCAGTGGTCACAGGATTTCATGTCACTTCCCGTGACGGAAGTGAGTAAACCTATTAATGGTAAAAATATATATATGAAATTGACAATTTTAAAACAATATATATAAAACTGAAGATTTGGTATACTTCGTGTATGAATGGAATAATTAACTCTAAAATTTAAAATGTTATTTAATATTTGTTTTAAAAACAATTCGACTGTATATTATATTGAAGGTTAAATGTCATTAAAAGGAAGTGAGGATGAAAATACTTGATTAGTCATTATACCAAAATAGAAATCAATTTAACAACATAGTGGGATATATAGAACGGAAATCAAAAATGAAAATATCATGCCAAGTACTGATTAATACGTCCGGTAAACATGATAAAGCATCACAATGTTGATGTCGTTTTGAACCTTTCCCAAAATGATGGTTGCTAGTAGGAAACAGACAACGTTGGTTAACACCTACAGTGGCTTTACAAATGAATACTAAGTATTAGACCTATACCTGAGCCAGTATATTCTCCTGTGGTTTAAGCAAACTAGCAGATGGAGAATCAACAAATCTGACCAACACGTTTAAAATCATCTTCCAAATGTGGAATTAGCTCCAACGGTGGTAAATTAATGACGGACAATCCGAGTTGACAGCCGTCGGCATGAGTAGCTAACCATTCCGCGCACAGATTCACTTCCCTTCTGATGTTGTACACTTTGCAATCCCACTCACCTTTGATAAGTACACGGCAGCTTTCGATGAGGGCTCGGTTAGGATTCTGATGAGATGGGGCTTTCTTTAAACTTCTCACTGCAGCATCAGAGTCGGACTCAACCCGAACTTTTTTATACCCTCTATCCCAAGTAAACTTGATTCCCTGATATAGTGCGCACAAATCCACTGCTAAGGAATTGCAGACTACCAAGTTAAGATTGTAACCAACAATCCACCTTCCTGATTCATCACGAATCAGTCCAGCAACCCTAGCAGCACCAGTTTTCCCTAGAGACCCCGGCTACACTCAACCTCACCATATTTGAAGCAAAAAGTGCTGAAGATAGCAGACTACCAAGTTAAGATTGTAACCAACAATCCACCTTCCTGATTCATCACGAATCAGTCCAGCAACCCTAGCAGCACCAGGTTTCCCTAGAGACCTCCCGGCTACACTCAACCTCACCATATTTGAAGCAAAAAGTGCTGAAGATAATGATGTCTCGGTATTGCCAGGCAATATTGCCCCAGTTCTTCGGTTTTGATTTGCATTCCAAGTTTTATACTTGTATTCAACAAAAGAGAAGGACAGGCAGCTGTGCAATCATTTACCACCTCTTGAACTTCAATTTTCACCATTGAACCAGCAATTTGAGATTCATCCTTGCCATGCTCTCTCCGTTTGAAGGGTTTTTCATCTTCGTGTAATTTGGCTTTAACTTCAGATCCAAATTCTCTCCCTTCTCCCAACATACACAGAGGATGACAAGCAGCTGAAGGATCATTTATCGAATGATACGCTGATACCTGTTAGAGACATACAAGATATAATTCTCAATTAGTTTCAACCCACCTAAACTTAAAATTTTGTTATAATCAGTATTCAAGCACCTGATGCTGATTTTGAGATCGTTGTAAACTTGGAACATATTTCCCTTTAGATGCTCTATCACTAGAATCAATTTTTGACTTATCAAAACCAGGAAACATATTGGTTTCAACAATACTGCCAGGCAACCTACCAAGCGAGCTATCCGAAGGAGGCTGAACAGGGAACTCATTATTGATTTTCTCAGTACTTTTAGATGGTAAATCAGACTCAATGCAGCATTCTTGTTTGGATTCTGGAGAAATCAATTGAACCTTCGAATTCAAGTCCCCTAAGAAAGTTGAAAATTTCCCATCAGTAATTGAAACTGGTGTTTCTTTTGCAGCTTGTTTATTGAACTCCAGCTTCGATACATTTGAAAGAACCATATCAGGAATCCCTACTATCTTTCCACCTATCATGTCGATATCCATATCAGAAGCCTCACTGCTGTCCGTATTGGCATTACTATCATCATGCGTATAAGACACCAGTGAAGGAAGCTTATCATGTACCTTCACTCGATTTTCTTTCGCACGGCAGAAGACTCCCCCGAAAAAGTCCATCTTCGATCTAGTAAACACGTCTAAGAATATTACAATAGTATTAGTCATCTTCATGAACGCATTGAAACCATATCCATTGAGCATGAATATTTAGCTCACAAAGTGAAGCCAACAAGTCCAATATATCAAATCCTAAGCAAAGAAGACTTTAATTTGGAGTAATATTCAAAGAAAAAATAACTTGTACTACTTGGATCTGGATGAGTGTTGGACAGGGTCGCGTCTCCAATACTGGTATGGAGATTGTTTTCATGATTTCATGTATTTGGAAAATCCATGGAGGATTATGGATTTTGGATGGTGTTTCAAGAAAAAATGAAAAGTCGAAGCAACATAGGAAATAACCCTAATACATGTACTTGGACATGAGGATATGATCCTCCAGGAACACTCCAAATACATGGAAAAACTTAAAAGAATTAAACTTGTCCATTCTAGACGTTCTCATGTCCAACACTCACACCCAAGTCCGAGTAGTGCCTAATAAATTGTTCCAAAGGGAAGCTGCCAAAAAACTAGACTTACCTCGTGAATCTCCATGCAACTGTTTAGAAGTAAATATCAACAACTCCATATCACCAATGTAACTTATCATCACTGAATTTTCCATCCCCATGAGCTCAAATAGTTTGTTGTAATCTCTTGAGAACTGCATTTCAAAGAAAACATTGAAGTAAGATGAGTTGAAAACTGAAACTGCAAATGAATTTAATCCATAATCTTACATGTTGAAGCAAACCTTTCCATGTAATCCGCTGGAAAAAAGTATAAAGCGATGTCAAAAAGATCTAAACAACCATTCTGAAATATATCAGCCTGAAGGTGACACTGTTGAAGCAGATTAACCTGAAGAACTGGGGGCATTTTCTTTGAAAATTTGTATGCTTTACGGTGGACTCTGCAAGGCGGTCGAGCCAGGAAACCACCGAAATATTCACCTAGGTCAGCGGTATTGGGAAATTTGAAACCTCCCCTAAAAGAGGTGGGTGAAAGTCAATACTGTGATACCAAGTAAACATATTGAAAGTAGCAAATGCATGCCAACCTAAATGCAAATTGCATGCTGTAAGGCCTCATGAAATTTTCAGGCTTATGTTATCCCGATTTTTTATTTTTCTTTAGGTACCCAAGTTTAACACATTTTGAACACCAAGTATGAGGATATGGACCTCAAGACCCTCCATATACAACGAAAAACTCAAAAACAACCGACAATTCCATCCGAGTCACATAGTTTCAAGCAATATAGGTAAACTGAGACAAACTGCTTTTTTTATAGAAATTGGGGCCTCGTTAAAAAAACCCCTCATACCGGACATATCGAGGTAACCATCCGAAAGCGGAAAGGGGAAAAGAGTCAGATTAGCTAAATGGTTTGTAGCTAAGTATCCCCTATTTTCAACTCAGGTTGATTTCTTAATTGGTGACCCTTCCGTGGCTGACAACCTATCAGACTCTAAGGTTCTGGACAGTATTGTGTACTGTTGGAATCCTCCTCCACTGGACTTCTTTAAGATGAATGTGGACGGGGCGGTGAGTAGTGTGGGGATGGTGGCTGGTATTGGGGGAATTCTGAGGGACTGGAATCGGGTGACACTGACTTCATTTTCAGTAAATGTAGGTCCTAATACTCCCATTCTAGCAGAAATGAAGGCTATCAAGAAAGGCATTGACATCTTTGTTTCATCAGTATGGGCTTCGAAGGGTAGGCTCATTATTGAAAGTGATTCAAAGATAGCAGTGGAATGGATTAAAGATCAAATTTCAGTCCCTGTTTATCTGTCAAATTTTGTGAAGGAGATTGCGTCTACTGTTTCTTTAAATCAGATCATTATCAGGTGGATTCCTAGGTGTTGTAATTGTGAGGCGGACAAGCTAGCTAAGGAGGGAATTGGCTGATTGTACTGCTTTTAGTTGGTTTGTATGTCTTAGAGGGGAGGTCCTGCAGGAGTGTTTTAAGTCTTATGTATTTCTGTATGAGTGTTTTTTAAATTTTATGTAATTGATTTATCATTAATAAATTGATGTACTCTTTTCCTCCTTCCACAATTGGTTCTTGCCTTAGGGCAGTGGACTACTTAGAGGGAGGTTTTTAATGAGGCATCCTATTCCTATCAAAAAAAAATTATTCAAGTACACACTCCCAAAGACATACAACAAGGGAGCTATAACCAAACTAAAACCCAGCAACCCCTAATTACCCTAGAACAGACAACCAAAAACACTACATGGGAGTCGTATCAAAACTAAGAACCCTGCAACCCCTACAAATCAGAATCGAACCACTGGCAGCTAACAAAGATAAAAATCCATCAACCTATTATGTGAAAGCTTTTCATGTCATAAATATAGACAAGACTTGAACATACCAAGTACAACAACGTAATTAACAATGATGAAAGCTTGTTAATCTACCTCAAGTTTTAAATCCTCAAGAAATCCATGCCATTTTTCTATTATGTGATGAATTATCTAGACACATATTTCAACAAGTATACAATTTTGTAATAAGAAAGAATGTAGTGAACTAGTGAGTGCACTATCATGCAACGGCATGCTTACTTACATCCAGGTGGCATATAGAGAAGGAGCATGTGGTCTATATAAGGAAACCTTAAGTCGGTTCCAGGTCTCTGTTTTTGGGACATCAGGGTTCTCAGTTTCTGCATCATTACGAAAATTTTGACCTGAGAAGGAATTTATTTAAAGAATGCATCACACATTGATCAGCTAGAAAAAGATCCAATATAATCAATATCACCACCGCAATTTGAACAAGATAAAAAATTGGATAATAGATGCCACAGAAATTGGAAAGTTAAGTTTAGAATTAGCTTGCCTGAACTTATAATAGTTGTATGATGCTTTGATGGTAAATGTTGAGTTGCCCTCATAGGGTCCTCAGTCTTAGAATGAAGATTTGTGAGCTCTTTATCAGGTAGAATGGTATCTGATATCATCCCTTTGCGGACATTTTCTTTGTTGGGAACAACATGTGCACTTGCTACTGAAAAAAAATATACAATAAGAGCAGATATTTGCCACCGGAATCTAAGACTACAATATCAATCAAGTGGCTAAAGACTGCAAATAAAGACAAGTATAAGGATACAACAACAGTAGCTTTAAAAAGCCAATTTTGACCACTGACGAACTTGAAAATTCGGTACTTGTGATCATGTAGCACCATACAAATTGAAAACTAGAGCTCAGTCATTCACTAAGACCGGAAATATCATCACGTAAAAGGGTCTAACACACAAGTTGAGTTATAGTATTCGAATGTTAAATACAAGGTCATAGATATAATTCATAAGATTGTAACCGTATAAGATACATCTTCTATCAGAGAAGTTTTGAACAAAAGATTTTCACCTTTCAAACAATCAGATATCTCCAAAGCAAATCTTGGGTTTTTTGTTTTAATTCAAGGAAAAACATGTCAAAATGATATCATTTGAGAAAAATTCTTGCCTGTATTGACAATAGGCGAACGAAGTGTTGAAGTTACAGGCACAGAAAATGTCTCTCTCATTTTAATCATTGGTTTAGCATCAACATTACTTTTGACTTCTTTAGCAGCCATAACAGAAGATACCGACTCTTCATTAGTACTGTATTTCTTTACAAGTGTCCGAGGAGCCTTCTCTTCATCTTCTGCAGTGGGACATAGAAGCAACCATTACTCACAAAGTTCGAGTGCTTTATTTTCTCCTTTCCCCAACTGGGAAAAGAAAACCTATATTTTTGTCTAAGAACGAAACTTTAGGATAATAGACAACCTTGATTTAAGACATAGGTATTATAAAGCATAACATAAACTTGAAATCATGTCATACTAAGTCCAGCAAGAGCTTAAGATATATCATGATTAACACTAACCAACTCTAAAGTTACGCCTACTGGGTCACAATTTTTATCTTGTTTCCTGAAGTACTTACTCCAACTGCTTGAAAGAAAAGTAAAATTAAAGGCTTCTACATTTTTGTAAATGAGATAAATACGCCATTAGGAACTCCTTTTTGTTCCATCTTTCAACATTCTCAAGACACAAAATTTATGCAAAAACAAAAGAATTTATCACCTTTTAGCTTGTTTGATGTTCGGACCACATGCTGACGACTTGATGGAGTGATCTGCACACCACGACACCCAGCATTCACAGATCCTAACTGTAGAAAAGTAGGATTTTCTTCTCTCCTTTATCGGATTAAACCAAGGGCCAATGTTTTTGGATCCCATAAATGGCTTCTTGGATGGAGATGGAGTGAAGCTCGCTTGCACAGGTTTTGATCCAGAGAGGCTATTTGAAGGAAAGGAGGTTTTTGGTATGCCAGAGGACGACTTAATAACTTCCTCTGTAGGAAGAAATTTCACTTTCCCAGTTTCGACAACTTTTTGCCTTTTAACATGCGACCCGTCTCCCTAAGTTGAAAGAAACTTTCTTAGAAGAAACCAAAACATTTTCTGTCCAGCCAGAGTTTAGAGAACCTATATCATTCTTCGGAAGACATAATTCACATATCCAGTTTTCCTGCTTGTTCCTCACTAAGGTCATCATGCAATAGCTTCCAAAAGGGGAAAAAATATTGTATTTAGAATTGAAGGTTGAATAAACATAATGTATAACTACGAATGAAACAATCAGTTAAGATGTGATTATTCTAGTTCAAGTAAGCAACTAAGGGTGATAGTTGTTAATCCTTTCAGCATCAAACAAGAAGTACGATGCAACAGATTCTTCCGGGAAGCCTAGTTCCAAAGTCTATTATTTGGAATTTTATTCCGGGAGCTGTCTTGTGGTCAGTATGGAAGTGTAGAAACCAAGTGGTTTTCGAGAATGGAAGTCTTGATCTTAAACATTTGTTCTTTATTTCTAGATATAGAGTGGTTGCGTGGTTTTCGGCGAAATTTCCTAATTTTCCAGTTCTCTTAGATTGCCTTGTTGGTGACCCGAAGTTGGCTGATTCAAGTAATCCGTCCATGAAGATAAATCTTTCATCGGTCTCGTGGAGTCCCTCACCCCCGGGTTTCTTCAAAATTAATGTGGATGGGGCAGTGAGAAGTGATTGGAAAAACAGTGGAATTGGTGGAATCCTTAGAAATGAAGAGAGCAAGCTTCTGGGTTCATTTTCGGCATCTACTGGTCCAGGTCCGCCTATGTTAGCTGAGTTGAAGGCTATTCAAGCTGGTTTACCTTTGTTTGTGGAATCAGAGTGGTGTGGCAAGGGTCGGTTAATTATAGAGACTGATTCTGCAATTGCAGTGAGTTGGATTAAGACTCCGGAAGTGTGTCCTACCGTGTTTTCACAGCTAGTTAAGGAAATTGCCAGTGTTGTATTGGAGCATAGAGTTATTATAAGGTTTGTAAAAAGGGTTGTGAATTGGGAGGCTGACAGTTTAGCTAAGTTGGGTATAGGGTAATTGTTTAGTAATTTTTGTGTGGATGATGTGTTTGTTGGGAGGGTTGAGGTTAAGTTGGTGGGTGATGTTTGTAATAGCCTGCTGTTGTTTGAGGTGTAATTTCTTTTTTGGAATAATACTCGAGGCACTCTTTTCCTCCTTCCAAAGTCCGCTGAGGTACTTTTGTACAGCGGCAGTTATGAAGAGGGTTTTTAACGAGGCCTCGTTTCTTATAAAAAAATTAATTGATAAAAATTGGATAATGGAAACCAGACAATCATGAACATTCAACTCAAAACACAAAAGGAAATTAGCAGCATATCGCACATACAAGGCTTTGCTAGTTTCAAAGGATGGAAAGTAGTTTACTGTAATTGGTAGGTAGGTTCCAATGCAAGTTTTTGTACTTTTATCACCTAATTATTAGAATAAAACATGTCTTTCTTCCTTATCTGTTTCGATCCTCCATGGTTATCATACAAAAGACATCACAAGGTGCATTAAAAACATAGGCTTTACTTGTTTGGAAGGATCGAAAATATTTTACTGGTTTTCATAGCAAGTTTCCTACTTAACTATTAGATTAAAACAAGCATTCTCCCCTATTCATTTCCATCATACACACAAGCAAAACCTTAAAATTAACCGATCACGATCTTACAAATGGCGTCGGATGTTGCAACGAGAACAGGTATTAACTAGGTCCTCATACCCAACATCACCGCATATATCGCATCGGTTGTCCTGTTGAAACAAGGAAACGCCCTATAAGAATTTCTGGATACCATTGCCCATTTAATAACAAGCAAATAATAATCAGTGCAATTAAAATGAAGTTTCATCAAGAAAACTTCCATTACAAGCATATAAAGCAATCAAATAACCATGGAACCCTTGCACAAGCATTAGATAGTGTAACATCAATGTTTATTATTTCAATAAAGGAAGTGCATTCATGTAGCTACCAAACAATTATAATTCGACAATTAACTGCAACAGAGCAAAAAGAAAGTAAAAACCCCATTTTTCATGGCATCAAGTAATCGTTTTCAGCATGATCAACGTTGCCTTTTAGTACTAATAGTGCTATAATAACAACGAGAAACACATGAATGGAACCAACAGTGCTAAGGGGAAAAGCTAAGAGTGAAAAAGACCATAAATAGAAAGTTTCAAGGTTGTCTGAGAGAGAGCATTTTACCGACTGAGTATCTCTTGATTGCCCCATTTAACTCGTGGTGGGTCTCTGGGTAGAAAAAAAACGGCGGTGGGTCTCACTACAATATATATTCTCCTGTCGGATTTTAACTTTTTGGTCTTGTAAACAACCAAGAAAGAAAACGGTGGTGAGATTTTCTCGAGAAAAAAATAACCAAGAAAGATTTGTGCTCCTACAAAGCCGGTAACGAGAGAAAAATGGAAGAAAAATGAAGAAACCCAGTGGAAGAGACTGTAAGCTAGAAATTAGGATGTTGGTACGTTATACTTTGAACAATCCGATTATTATTATTAATTAATTGAATTAATATTATTTAAACTAAAATAAAACATGGTTAGATATGTTATTATTATAATAATTATATTGATATTTAATTAAAAATAGTTAATACGTGCTTCTGCAATTGCATCTATGGATGGGCATTGGACCCGAATCCAACGGATTCGACTCGATATGGTCGGGGTTTTTTTAAAAAAATCGATTTTGAGTTGGGTCGGTCAGGTTTTTTAAGTTTGATACTCGGGTCGGGTTCGGGTTTAAGGTGAAAAATATATGACCCGGAAAAATATAATTTTATCTTATATATTAAGAAATAATGACAATAATACCTCTATATATATTTTTTTCCAATTAAGTCATTGTTTTTATTGAATAAAAATAATATTTTATTATTATTTCAGGTCGGGTCGGGTCGGGTTTCTAAGTTATATGTCGGGTTCGGGTCAGGTGAAATTTTGTTTTGGTCAGGTAGGATCAGGTCTCGGGTGGAGGATCATTTATTCTCGGATCAAGTCGGGTAGACCAAAAACCCGACTCAACCCATGCTCATCCCTAATTGCAACGCACAATTTAGTTTAAGAAGGATATAATTAGCTGCGGAATTGCACGAGAAAATCAACAAAAAAATAGGAGATAATACTATGACTTATCTTATTTTCTATATACACACGATTTTATATACACTAATCAAGTTAATTAGTTCTAAGCTAAACAAGATCAGAAAATTTAATTTGAAAATTAAAATTTTAAAACTATACGAATTTTTTTAACTAAATTAAAACAAATAATGAATGTCAATATTTTTTTAAGAGGGTGTTAATTTTAACTTTTAATATTTTTATATTAAATTTATAGAAAAGCAATATTTTTTAAAAAAAAATTAGGGTGGCATATGATACCCTCACATTTTGTTCATGATCTCTAGTACGATCAATATTATCGTATAAAATAAGATTATTCAAATTAAAATATAAGTCATCATATTATTGTTTTCAATAATAAGAAAATTCTATAACGATTTCTTATAATTTTTAAATCGAGTCAAATTATAACCTGCATTACTTAAAGTTTCCTTAATCACAAAAAAGTTGATCATTCATTTAATAGTTGCATATAGATCAAAAGACTAGAGGTGTATATTTACGACGGTTAACCTGAAAAATCTGTTGCAGCTCAATAGGCTCCCCATTAATTCTCAAAATACAAATTAATTATCGATCGAATCTAGACATATCCGGTCCTTTCTTCCAACAGATGCCGACCGATCATCGATAGAATCGATTCTCGGCTTGGATTGAGACAAGCTATGATATCACCCTCGGATTCGAGTAATATGCACGTATTCAAAGTCTTAAGAGTTTGATTTTGAAACTATTTCATTTTCATGATCAACTAAATTTTAATAAACAGATTCATCAACATTTCCTCTGTGACATAATCACTAACTATAGCTTGATTAATTGACACTTCGAATACGAGAAAAATACTTAAATACTTCAATAGTCAACACTAGTGTTCAATATCATCAAGTTTTATTAAATTGTTGTCTTGGTTTATTAAATTGTAATCATGGGTTATAATGATATATATTGATTGTAGACACTTAATTTCATTTGAACCTTATATTTTAAAATCTTGGGTTAATAGGTCGATGATACGAGATGAAAATTGGATTCAAGTACAATTCTAAGTTTTGAGTTATTGTGCATTCAATTTGGGATCTCGATAGTGAAAACGTAGACAAGTTCGAAAATAATACAACTAAATTATAATGAATAAATTAAAGGATGATCTCGTGTAGAATTGTGAATCAGACAAGACATATCATGAACTATTTGATATTGATTCGATCAAAGTTTGATAAATATTCGACCTGAATAGGTTGAGTTCAAATTTTTAACGAGTCGAAATGATTTACTTGATACTCAACTCGAAAAGATTAAAGAACTCGAAAATATAAAAATATTAAGACTTTATTTTTTTAAATAAATTATTAATAATATTAATATTTATGTGTTGATTTTTTTTAAGATTTAATATAACAATTTTATGTATTTAAAATTAAGGTTCAAATTTAAAACTTTAATCGAGTTAAATTTAAAAAAAAATCGAACATCTACAAGTTTCCGTTAATAATTTCGAATTGCAATCAAGTTTAAAAATTTTAGTCTTGTAAATTTTCGAATTAAATTAAACTTCATTTTAAAAATTTCAAATCTAATTAAACTCAATAATACTCAAACTATTCGAGCATTTATAAACTTTAATTCGTAATTTCGAAATCAAGTAAAACTTGAAAATTTTATACTCATAAATTTTCAAATCGAATCAAATTCTATTCTAAAAATTTCAAATCGAGTTGAACTCTAGTTTACTCTCATGAATGTGATGCCAAATTCTCATTTACTTAATAATTTACTTGAACCCTAGAACTAGATTTACATCAAAACACGAAAAAAGAAAACATAATAATGCATCGATGGGTCACCCCTAAAACCATGCTCTCAAAAAGAAATAAAATCCCCATCTTCATGTTCATCTAAGGTGGGGATTAAAACTAAAAAAGAAGAGAAAAAACTTAGATATCTTTAACATGTCCTTGGATAAATATCACATAGGTTTTTTTGTGTTCTTAACCCCACAATAGCATCAAGCCTGAAAACACCAAGGTTGTGAGGGAAGAAATAGCCTGAAGCCGGAATCCTCCGTGGCTGTAGTCCGTGTTGGTTGTGCTGGTTCCGGATGGGCCTAAGCCGTTGCCGACTGCTCCCAACACTCCGGTCGGCGTCGTTGAGCCATATGGTGTCGTGCCTGTTGGGGTGTTGGTGCCTGTTGGGGTGTTGGTGCCTGGGTTCATGCTCGTGGGTGTGGTGGTCGATGGGTTTGTTGCAGTAACCGGAGTTGTCGAAGTGCCGGTGCTACTGATCCGATAAAATGAAAACGCACGAGTCACCATATTTGTCGAAAAGCAATAAATCATATCACAAACATATAATGTAGCATGTTCTAATACGTACCAATAAGGATACTGAACATGTGCTATCAAGATCAGATTTAAATATTTATTAAATCTATACTATTTTAATATAAAATAATTTAATTCTTTATAACATTCGATCTTAATTTAGTGATTATCCAAATATATTCAAACATGTAAATAAAAGTTTAGTACACAAAATATTTATGATTTCTTTTACCATTTACAAAGCCTGAAAATGAAAGCATAACAATTAGCAAAAGGGGTGCCCAAAAAGTGGGGGCAAGTCCCTTAAATAATAAGACAACAATGTGCACAACTTTCAAGGCATCACAAATCTCGAAAAGATAGAAAAAAAGGGCTCTAAACCCAATGCAACCATTTGTCCCTTTCAAAGGGTACTATAAAGGTAGATTAAAGAATAAATAAACCCTTGCCCCACCACAAATCGGTGATGAATTTTTTGTTCTTTTCAAGAATGATTAAACTAATGTAAAACAAGATGCTATTATTAAAAATATGTAAATGTTACATAATAGTACAAAAAATGGGTATGCATAATTTGTATAAATGGCAACATCATAATCCCATGTTACTAAACAATAACTCAATTGGCAAAATGCACATGCCAGTTATATTTTATGTTTATTTTATTGTATTTAGATATTAATTTTTTAAAATTATTAAATATATTTATCTCCAAAATTCAAATCTTAATTCTCTCTTTATTTGTAAAAGATTGTTGACTTCTAGCCTACTTAACATTAAATAAAAGTTGTGTTTACAAGTGTGAAACAAAATTTTAAAGTTAAATTGATAAAAAAAAATATAAATTTAAAGGATTTAAAACGTTACTTTATTTTTGTAATACTTTTTAGTCAATAATTAACAGTAGGATCTAATCTAAATTAATAAACAGATCAATATTTTTAAATAAAAGATTATAAAAGTTTAATATCATAAAATTACAAATATGAAGACTGATTTAAATTTTTTAAAAAGACTTTTAATATATTTAAATCAATAAATAAACACTTGTTGAGAGTCTCAAGTGATCAAAAATAGAACAAAAATGATTTTAAAATTCACACCACTATTTAAATCAAGTAGTGGATTTTAGACCGATAATAAATTGTTCAAAAATATCCTAAAATACTTTAAAAAATAAAAAATAAATGATATTGACCAAAATGAATTACATTAATCAATCTATTTTACGATAACAAAAAAATAAAAACAAATATATTCAATATTTGAAGTTATATATTTAAAAATTTGTGTTTTACATAAACCAAATTAAAATTTAATCCACACTTTGTACCCATTTTTAATATATGTTGGACTAGAAGAGTTGTAAAAATAATAATAACTTTTTTATCCTCAACTACGTGGTCCAACTTTGATAAAACTTTAGAATAAAACATTTGCATGTGGGCGAACAATATATAAATAAACATATCATGACCCATGGCACAATAATTCTTACCACAGTTAAACCAGCAAGAAATAGATTTAAACCCAACTATTTTGGGAATAGTAGAATCACTATCATTACACTTTTATGACCTTTTATTGTGAGTTTAATTCACGAAATATAAAATTATAAATAAAAATAAGATTACAGACAAGAATAAAATTATTGAGAATATTTTATTTTATGTTTAGTTCGTTTAACAAAAATGTAATATTACAGTATTTAATTAAAAGAATAAAAAATTATTGAAATATTTATTTTACTAAATTATTCTTATTATATATTTATTTTTTTAACAAGTTAAATTTTATTATAATATTAATATAATTAATTTATATATTTTCTTTAAAAATTTTAAATTAATAAAATTATAATTTTTTTACAAAAATTAAAAAGATAAATATATTTAATAAAAGAGTAAAATTTTATTTTAACCTGAATTTCATATAAAATTCTAATTATGATTTTTTTTTTATAAATTTAAAATAATTTAAAGATAAATTTATAATTCAACCTTCGTAGAATTTTTATTATTCAACGACAGAATAAAGATATTTTTTAAAAAGAATTTTTTTTAAGAGTATTTTAGTCCAAAACGCTAGTAATCTAAAAATAACTAATATAATGGTAATCATATTCCCGATAACATATCTCAAAATATCACTGAGAATAAAAAATTAATTAAAATAAGATTATAGGTCAACTAAACTGGAAATAACATCCCATATTTCCTTAACCAAACACCCTTAAATCCAAAATGATGTTACCTAAAGAAGCTTTTTTTTTAATCTCAAAGCCTCAAACCCTAAAATAAGGCATCTAATGACCTTAATGTATATGGAAAATGTGCAGTTTAAAAGAAAGGTAAAAAACAGAAATTTACTCCATACCTGATACTGGCGCTGGAGGGGTAAGAACAGCCAGCAGAGCCTGTAAATCACCAAAAAAAACCCCGAAAACAAAAGGGTAAGTTCTGATTCCTCTCATCGTTTTTAACGTTTTTAACTGCCTTGGTAAAAATGGGAAGGGAAATTACTAGGGTCAGTTGAAGAAATAGCAGCAGCGCCAGCAAAATCACAGGAGCCTTGAGCTTGGCCTTTTCTTTGGAAATAGCTGTTGGCGGCATAACTGCAATGTGCTTTAACAGTGTTGGGGTTGAAACAAGGTCCATTTGAATGGATCGGGTTACAATCCGCACCGTTTCCACAAGCATAATCCAGTGCCTTCTGCAAGTTCGCTTCACCAACATTATCTTTGCACACACACCATACGGCACCTGCAAAAAAGAACACAGATTTAGGCTCTTTTTTCAGATCAAATATGGTCATTTTTCAAAGAGAAAATGTCAAATCTAGACTGGGTCCTCAAAAGAAAGCATGTTGAGAGCTTACTTGAGTGGCCAGTCATGGAAAGAAAGAGCACTGAAAGCAGTAAAGCAGCAGCCATGGCTGATGAGAACAAAAAAGGAGAAAATAAGGGTTGAGGGAGGTGAGAATGGCGGTGTTTGGGCCTGATAAGCTTATGAAAAAGTGTGAGTCTGAGAGAGAGAACAAAGCAAATGTGGTTTGTTTGGCGTTAAGACAGGAAAAAAATAAATAAAACATGTAAGAGAGAGTGATGATGCGGTAGCTCTCTGGATGGTGTGATTAGGGTTGTAAATGAGACGATTCGATATCGATTCGATAAATATTCGAATCGAATGGATTTGACTCGTGCTCGACTCGAGTTCTTAACAAGTTTAAACGAACTATTCGATATTCGACTCGAAAAGCTCGTGAGCATCTCGAAAAAAATATTATATTATAATTTTAGATTTTTTAAAATTACATTATTAAAAATACACTATTGAACATTTAAAAATATAAAAAAAATTCTATAATACAACTACCTCAAATTTTAACTAATGTTTGTGTAATTAATCCTAAACCCTAAATCATAAATTATAAATCCTAAATTCTAAACCCTAAATTGTACTTATTTCATAAATCGATATCAAGTCGATTAATTAATGTCTTTGCAATAAATCATAAACCCTAAACTCTAAACTCTAAACCCGATTATGTGATAGAGGTTAAGTTAGGCACATGAATACAACATATAAATTATACAAAATGATGTTATGTGACTCCTAAATAAATCAATCGCATACTTATACATAAACATATCAATATGCAAAATAAATATACACAACTAATTAAAGAAAACAATCCTAAACATGGACTAAATTAAGATAAATCTAAATGTGAGGACCAATTTAAGCTAAATAAACTAACTTTAGAATGATGATTAAATTCATATAAATGTAAAATTAAACTTACAAAATTGGAATTAAACCAATGACTTAAATACAAAATGCGCATAAACTATAGGTCTTATATGCAATTGATCATATTCGGTTTAAGCTAAAATAATATGAAAATTAACATAAATGACACCTGAACATTTAAAACAAATAAGAAAATTTAAACAAATGTGATTGAAATACAAAAATTAAAATATAACATACCAAACTATAAATTTATTAAACATGCATATACATATTAAACTAATGACTAAATTTAAATAAACGTAAAATTCAACATACAAATCAAGAATTAAATTAGGGATTTACAAAAGGTGTAACACCCTCAACCCATATCCGACCCGGATACGAGTCCAGGATGTCACATTGACTATACAAAACAATATTCTTAAAAAAACGATAAAACATTTGAACTTATATTATTAAAATACAATAATATATACATATGTTAATACAAGTTTATCAAAATATTCAGAGCATACACGACTTGACCATTTGATTACATGCCAACATTCATTTACATAACAGAATGACCTACTGCTTAAGTTGCTTCTGATCTAATAGTTGCAGGAGTAATGTTGTCCAGCTGCTTAACCTGTCTCGTCTACTTTCTTGGATCCTACGTGTGAAACACTCACACGCTAAGTCATCGACTTAGTGAGGCAATATAATAATAATAACAACAAAGAAGTAATGGAAATGCCATAATGAAATGGAATGAGATGAAATCAAATGCTTAACCATGCAGTTTATATCACCATGTTATTTACTTGTAAGCATAATATATTAACATTCATGAATTCATATTAATAAGATTATTGGCCCATGATACCATACTGAGAACCTAAGGTATGTGAGTACTGTGAGGTTGTGCACTATGTTGTCACCACAGCTCGTATAAATGCACCGAAGTGCCACGTAGAATTGCACCGAAGTGCCGCGTAGAATTGCACCGTAGTGCCATATAAGATTGTCCCTAAGGACCACGTAGAAAATTTCCTTAAGAATCATATACATATGCCAAGGATCAAGTATGTGTCTTAAAAGACCTCACATACGTTCCAAAGAATACATATATGTCCCGAAGGACCGCGTAGACCCTCTACTCTTGGCATGCCAACTATACCTATAGTTCTCATCTACATAACATGGGCATTTACCATTCCCATAATTTATATTGTATAGATATATAATTTTCATACCTTTATCACATAAACATATCATGTTCCATCACTTTATCACTTAACTTATATAACATTTCTTGCATATTCATGTCACTTAATGCATATAATATGAATTCATGTCATGTATCATAATATGAAATGTTATCATGTATCAAAATATTGAATCTAGACTTATCACAAGTCTAGAACTGAATAGAATACTATATTCATGCTATGCATATGCACTCACCTATATTTCCTTGTTTTTTTCCTCGATCGATCTTACGAGGCAATTGTTATGGAACTTGTTCAGGCTCGGTATCTACAGAGTAATTTATTGATGCTAATCAGTATACTAATTAATGTATTCTAAACTATCATTTCTTGGGCTAAAAGAAAAGTAATTTCCATCTTTTAATGAAGGTATGCATCGATGCACCACACCATGCATCGATGCACTACTTATGCATCGATGCACTGATGACATTCGATGTTTGTATTTTGAAAGAGTGCATCGATGCACTTCCGGTGCATCGATACACCTTGAACAAATTTCTGGGATTTATCCTTGATGCATCGATGCACACACATAGCCCATAAATGCTATTTTAGCACGAAAATCTCTTTATAAACCTCTCAACACTTTATATTTCACCTCCTTTTATATCTCTAACTTGCATACACTTACTTAAACTAATTATTATCCATTTAATACTTCTAAAACTTAGAAATCCAATTCTCCATATGGGATTTAAGAATCTCACTCAAATTCTAACATGTTCCAATTTTAATTCTAACACTTCTTATTCCTTAATTAGCTTGATGACAAGTCAAATCTCACTTCCAATTCTTATTATGAACTCTATTCCAAGATTTCACTTTTCTACTTCCTTTCTTTAATCCATCATGTATTCCTCATCTTATTGTTTTAAGATAATCAAAGCTTTCCTTAAGCTTAGTTATCATCTAATGATCAATAAGCAACCTTAAATTCATCAAGAATTTGCTCAACAAGAAAACTCACCTTTATCTTGGTCTCACGGGGAAGAAGAAGAATCAAGAAGAAGAGAAATCTGTAAACTTTGGTCTTTCTCCCTGGCTTTCACGTGGTTTTATTAAATAACCTTATGTAATATTTAATTATTTCTCGTGCTAAAAGACTCATTTGCCCCCTTAATTTCCCTTCTTTGCTTATCCATCCTACATGAAACATTCCCATTAAATCTTTCAACTATTCAATTTATCTACTTTGGTCACTAAATTTTAAAATTTCACAATTTGATCACTAACCCGGTATGGAGGATGTTATAAATCTCCCTCCCTCAATAAAATTCGTCCTCGGATTTTCATTGCACGAACAGATGAGGATATTGAAGTCGCATGTCTTCTTCACGTTCCCACGTGGCTTCTTCTACCTTGTGATTTCTCCAAAGAACTTTGACCAACGGAACCGTTTTATTTCTCAATTGTTTGACTTTGTGAGCCAATATTTGTATTGGTTCCTCTTCATAGGTCAAATCAGGTTGAACTTCTACTTGTTCTGGTGCAACAACATGAGAATGATCGGACCTATATCTTCGTAACATGGACACATGGAAAATATTATGGATTTTCTCCATTTCTGGTTGCAAGGATAACTGGTATGCCACTGGTCTAATTCTTTTAACAACTTCATATTGACCCGATGAATCTATGACTTAGCTTTCCTTTCCGACCGAATCGTAATACTTTTTTCCCTGGTGATACCTTCAGAAATACTTTATCCCCAACTTCAAATTCAATCTCCTTTCTTTTGAGGTCAGATTATGACTTTTGCCGATCAAATACCACTTTTAGGTTATGTTGAATTTCCCGAACTTTCTCTTTCATATCTTGAATCAAATCTGGACCAAGTACACTTCGTTCTTTGAGCTCATACCAGTTTAATGGTGTACGACACTTCCTCCCATATAACGCCTTATAGAGTGTAATTTTAATACTAGACTGATAACTATTGTTGTAAGCGAACTCCGCCAATGGTAAGTATTTCTCCCACGACCCTTTAAACTCAATGACATATGCTCGCAACATATCTTCCAATATTTGAATTGTTCTTTTTGATTGTCCGTCTGTCTGGGGGTGAAAAGTCGTACTAAAGTTTAAACGAGTTCCCAACGCTCCATGCAAAGATTTCCAAAATCTCGAGGTGAATTGAGGGTCTCGATCAGAAACTATAAAAATAGGTACTCCATGCAATCTAATAATTTCTCTAATATGCAACTCCGAATACTTTTCCATGGAGAAATCCGTTATGACATGAAGAAAATGTGCTGACTTGGTCAATCGGTCAACAATTACCCAAATTGAATCTCTTTTGTTTGGAGTCAAGGGTAACCCCGAAACAAAATCCATCGTTATATTTTCCACTTCCATTGTGGAATGGAAAGTGGTTGCAACAATCCAGACGGAACTTGATGTTCGGCTTTGACTTGTTGACATGTTAAGCACTTGGACACAAATTCAGTAATACTTCTTTTCATCCCTGGCCACCAATACCGACCTTTTAAATCCATATACATCTTGGTTCCACCCGGGTGCATCGTTAATGGACTGCAATGAGCCTCTGTTAATATTTCTTTCTTCAAATCCTCATTATCGGGTATCACAATTCTTCCTTTATAATACAAATTTCCATCCGACTTAAACTCAAAGTCTTTAATCTCTTTGCTCTTTACTTGCTCAATTATTTTCAAACACCCTTCATCTTTACTTTGCAATTCTTTTATTTGTTCCAACCATGCTGGTTTAAGTTTTAACTCTGCACATAGACCACCGTCTCCAGTTAAAGATAATCTTGCATCCATAGCTCGTAAGGGTTCAAACGTCTTTCTACTCAAAGCATCTGCTACCACGTTAGCCTTTCCGGGATGATAGTCAATTATCACATCATAATCTTTTAAGAACTATACCCATCTCCGTAACCTCAAATTAAGCTCTTTTTGAGTCATCAGATATTTCAAGCTCTTATGATCCGTATACAAATAACATCATTCTCCATACAGATAATGACGCCAAATCTTGAGAGCGAACACCACAGCAGCCATTTCTAAATCAATGGCGGGGTAATTATTTTCATGTGGTTTCAACTGTCTCGATGCATACGCTATCACTTTCCCTTCTTGCATTAATACACGCCCAACCCGTTGTGGGACGCGTCACTGTATACAACAAAATTCTTACCAGATTCCGGTTGAACCAATACAGGAGTTTCAGTTAGAATTCTCTTTAAAGCTTCAAAACTTTCTTGGCATTCCGAAGTCCAAATGAATGGTACGTTCTTTTCATCAGCTTCGTTAAAGGCAGCACTATCATCGAAAAATTCTTAACGAATCTTCGATAATAACCGGCAAGTCCAAGGAAACTCTGAACTTCTGATACATTCTTTGGAACTTCCCAGTCCATTATAGTTTTTACCTTTTGAGGGTCCACCCTAATCCCATCTACAGAGATCATATGCCCCAAGAAAATTACTTCATTTAACCAAAATTCACATTTGGACAATTTGGCATAAAGCTTCTTATCTCTGAGAATTTGCAAAACTATTCGCAAATATGCGCTATGCTCTTCAATGGACTTTGAGTACACCAGTATGTCATCAATAAAGACAATAACAAACTGATCTAAATAGGGTTTAAAAATCCTGTTCATGAGATCCATGAAAGCAGCAGGTGCATTCGTTACTCTGAAGGGCATTACAATAAATTCATAATGGCTATATCTTGTTCTAAAAGCCGTCTTTGGAATGTCATTCTCCTGAATCTTCAATTGGTGATAACCAAAACGTAAGTCAATCTTTGAAAATACTGAAGCTCCTTTTAGCTGATCAAACAAGTCATCAATGCGCGGAAGATGATACTTATTATTGATGGCCACCTTATTAAGCTGTCGATAATCAATGCAGAGACGCATTGATCCATCATTCTTCTTAACAAATAACACCGGAGCTCCCCAAGACGACACACTTGGTCGAATAAATCCATTCTCTAACAACTCTTGCAATTGATTCTTTAACTCTTGCAATTCTTTCGGAGCTATCCGATAAGGTGTCATTGCAATCGAAGCTGTTTCCGACATTACTTCAATTTGAAATTCTACCTCTCTATCTGGAGGTAATGCTGGCAACTCAGTAGGGAAAACATCAGGGAATTCCTGAATTATTGCAATCTCATCTAATCCTTTTTCTTTAGCTCTTGTATCTATCATATTTGCAAGAAAACCTTGACATCCTTGTAGCAATAGCTTCTTAG
Organism: Hibiscus syriacus; assembly: GCF_006381635.1. Classification (NCBI taxonomy): domain Eukaryota; kingdom Viridiplantae; phylum Streptophyta; class Magnoliopsida; order Malvales; family Malvaceae; genus Hibiscus; species Hibiscus syriacus. The sequence continues at coordinate 1,398,882 of NW_024062606.1, forward strand.
CAGACATTACTGATATTACATTTGCTAAAGGATTAAACCTTTCACTACTCACACTTATTTTTGTTCCTCCTGGACTCTTCAGGGTTATATTTTTCGATCTGTAATTAACATCCCCATAATAACGAAACAACCAATCAATTCCCAGAATCACTTCAAACTCGTCAAAGGGTAATTCCATCAGATTAACAGGGAATTCAATTTCCTGAATCTTTATGGGACACCCCTTACAAACTTTGTTCAACCGAGTACTATAACCTAAAGGATTAGTTAATATAATCTCATTACTCGTAGCTTCTAAGGGAATCCTCAATTCCTTTATTAAGTTACTTGTAATGTAAGAATAATTAGATCCTAGATCAATTAGTACCAATATTAATTTATCGTACAGTTGAAAAGTACATGCTATAATATCAGGGTCATCACAGTCTTCACTTGTCTTTAAATTGTACACCCGTGCGGTTGACCGAACTTCAGGTTGAGCAGAAGATTCAAACTGGTTCATTCCTCTGCCTCTTCCCCTACCTCTCTGTGAGGCAGAGCCAACTCTCTCAGATGGTACAGGCTCACCAACCATCAACGGACAATCCCGGATAAAATGGCCAGTATCTCCGCATCGAAAACAAGCTCTGGAAGCCATCCGACATGTCCCAAAATGATTTCTCCACAATGTTGACACTGTGTTGCTTGACCCTGATTAGATATCCCAGCATCAGATCCCACTGAATGTGTCTGTCTAGGTCTTGCTTGACTTGCTCCTCTAGCAGATGATGCAACTGATTCTGATCTAGCTTGTGATTGAAATCCTGAGTTTCTTCCTCTTTTTTATGGTACTGAGCTGGAAGAAGCACATGTTCTCTTTGATGTCTGAACTCTAAAATCCCTGAATCTCTCATTCTGAGCTCTTTCAAGAGCTTTGGCACGATTAATCACCTCTTGTAATGAGGACAAATTCAATACTATCAGCATCTCTTTCAATCTAGGGCGTAAGCCCTCCACAAACCATTCACATGCCTTTTTTTTCAGTAGACACAAGCTCAGATGCAAACCTACTCAGCTTGTTGAACTCGCAGTCATACTCATATACAGAACGGTTCATCTGTTTCAAGTTCTTAAACTCCTGGTTCATCTGCCGAATAAATTGATCTCCAATGTACTTGTTTTTAAATTCATCTAAGAAAAAAGACCAAGTCAATTGGTTACTTCACATCCTCATGGTGACGTTCGTCCACCATATTCTTGCCTGACCCCTCAGTAACGAGACAACTCCACCAAACTTCTCCACTTCAGAGCAGTGGAGACTATCCCACATAATTTTCAAATCATTTAACCAAAGATTCGCCGCAACCGGACCTTCCTCGGCTTCTCCCTTAAATTCGGGGGCTCCTAAACCTCTCAACTCTTTTACTATATTCATTCTTTGAGTTGGTGGAACAGGAGGTTGAAGACGCGTCAGAATAGCGTCTAACGTTCTGAAGAACATATCCTGATCTTGCACAGGCACTCCTCGAGATGCTTGTTCTTCACCTTGCCTGGCCAGGGTAGGTGAATTACTGCTTTCAGCAGGCCTATCTTCTCCCGCTTCACTTCGGGAGCTATTATGTCCGGACATCTAGTAAAAATAAACACATTGTTCTTTAAGCAAAACAACATACTCATGTTATACCATATCAGAAGTTCTCACTATATGTTGGCATGTACTCCATTTAAAGACTCTATAGACTCTGGTTTATGCCTAGAATCGGCTAAACCATAGCTCTGATACCATTAAATGTAACACCTTCAACCTATATCTGACCCGGATATGAGTCCAGGATGTCACATTGACTATACAAAACAATATTCTTAAAAAAACGATAAAACATTTGAACTTATATTATTAAAATACAATAATATACATATGTTAATACAAGTTTATCAAAATATTCAGAGCTTACACGACTTGACCCTTTGATTATATGCCAACATTCATTTACAGAACAGAAGGACCTACTGCTTAAGTTGCTTCTGATCTGATAGTTGAAGGAGTAATATTGTCCAGCTACTTAACCTGTCTCGGCTACTTTCTTGGATCCTACGTGTGAAATACTCACACGCTAAGTCATCGACTTAGTGAGACAATATAATAATAACAATAACAAATAACTGTAATGGAAATGCCATAATGAAATGGAATGAGATGAAATCAAATGCTTAACCATGCAGTTTATATCACCATGTTCTTTACTTGTAAGCATAATATATTAACATTCATGAATTCATATTAATAAGATTATTGGCCCATGATACCATACTGAGAACCTAAGATATGTAAGTACTGTGAGGCTGTGCACTATGCTGTCACCACAGCTCGTATAAATGCACCGAAGTGCCACGTAGAATTGCACCGAAGTGCCGCGTAGAATTGCACCATAGTGCCATATAAGATTATCCCTAAGGACCACGTAGAAAATTTCCTTAAGAATCATATACATATGCCAAGGATCACGTATGTGTCTTAAAAGACCTCACACATGTTCCAAAGAATACATATATGTCCCGAAGGACCGCGTAGACCTTCTACTCTTGGCATGCCAACTATACCTATAGTTCTCATGTACATAACATGGGCTTTTACCATTCCCATAATTTATATTATATAGACATATAATTTCCATACCTTTATCACATAAACATATCATGTTCCATCACTTTATCACATAGCTTATATAACATTTCTTGCATATTCATATCACTTAATGCATATAATATGAATTCATATAATGTATCATAATATGAAATGCGATCATGTATCAAAATATTGAATCTAGACTTATCACAAGTCTAGAACTGAATAGAATACTATATTCATGCTATGCATATGCACTCACCTATATTTCCTTGCTTTTTCCTCGATCGATCTTATGAGGTAATTATTCTGGAGCTTGTTCAGGCTCGGTATCTACAGAGTAATTTATTGATGCTAATCAATATACTAATTAATGTATTCTAAACTATTATTTCTTGGGCTAAAAGAAAAGTCATTTTCATCTTTTAATGAAGGTATGCATCGATGCACCACACCATGCATCGATGCATAAATCCTATTAGATGTTTATATTTAAGGGGGTGCATCGATGCACTGATGGCATTCGATGTTTGTATTTTAAAAGAGTGCATCGATGCACTTCAGGTGCATCGATACACCTTAAACAAATTTCTGGGATTTATCCTTGATGCATCGGTGCACATTGAATGTGCATCGATGCACAAAGCCCATAAATGTCATTTTAGTACGAAAATCTCTTTATAAACCTCTCAACACTTTATATTTCACCTCATTTTATATCCCTAACTTGCATACACTTACTTAAACTAATTATTGTCCATTTAATACTTCTAAAACTTAGAAATCCAATTCTCCATATGGAATTTAAGAATCTCACTCAAATTCCAACATGTTCCAATTTTAATTCTAACACTTCCTATTCCTTAATTAGCTTGATGACAAGTCAAATCTCACTTCCAATTCTTATTATGAACTCTATTCCAAGATTTCACTTTTCTACTTCCTTTCTTTAATCCATCATGTATTCCTCGTCTTATTGTTTTAAGATAATCTAAGCTTTCCTTAAGCTTAGTTATCATCTAATGATCAATAAGCAACCTTAAATTCATCAAGAATTTGCTCAACAAGAAAACTCACCTTTAGCTTGGTCTCACGGGGAAGAAAAAGAATGAAGAAGAAGAGAAATTTGGAAACTTTGGTCTTTCTCCCTGGCTTCCACGTGGTTTATTAAATAACCTTAAGTAATATTTAATTATTTCTCTTGCTAAAAGACTCATTTGCCCCCTTAATTTCCCTTCTTTGCTTATCCATCCTACATGAAACATTCCTATTAAATCTTTCAACTATTCAATTTATCTACTTTGGTCACTAAATTTTAAAATTTCACAATTTGATCACTAACCCGGTATGAAGGATGTTACAAAAGGGTGTTCAAGTTTGGGGGACTATAACTTAATTTACCAAAAAATTAATATGAAACCTCCAAGTTGTAATTAGTTTATATTAAGTTGACTGCTCAATTTGTCTCTTTTTGTGCGGAAAAATCAAGTTTCACCTCCCTCTTAAAGCTTATGTTTACAACCATAACAAAGCAAACAATGCTAAAACATGTCTTGCAAAGGTTCGACTCACCTCAACATCATTTGTGTCGTATGCTGAAGCAGTCCCAAATTCATTTCCCAAAGAGAAAAATGGTAAAAAGACATACATTTCATCATCTTCCAAATGCAAAGCAGTCGGAACAACAACAAAAGTAGACAACTATTTCTTTGTAATTTTCTTCCTTCTTTGAAAGACAGTCTACTGTTAGGCCTCGATGAATTTGACCCACGAGGGTAAGAACCCCACCTCTATTCTTTGGTGGAAATGAAAGTTCGAGCAATGTGGGATTTAAGTTCACATTTATTTTCTATGAACAGGGAGACAATAGTTAAACTTTTGAAAGAAATCTGTAGCAAACCAGGCGTTGATTGCACTAACTTATTAACAAGTTTTACAGGACATAATTGTTGCTTGAACTCTTCCATAGTAATTATGTTTCTAGTTCATGAGCCTCAACCATCGGCAACAAAGAACATGGTCTATCTGGCTCAGAGTAAGTAATCCATAAAACCCTTTTGAACAAGCCACAAAGATTCCAGTTTTAAGAACTTCTCTGCTGAAAATTTTCTGGGGTTAATTAACCAGTGATTAGACAAGGGACCATAACGATGTACGATTACATTGACGTGGTCGAAAATATGAAACATTATGGGCAACCGACGCCTCCGACATACAACATGACCGGCATTCCAAATGACTTCCCTCTTTTCGTCAGCTATGGAGGGGCGGATGCTCTTGCTGATGTAAATGATGTGTATACAACATCATCTTACCCCATTGTTGTTGATGTTGCTGAGCTGTTTGAAAGTAGTCCATATCCCACATCGGTGGTTCTTGAGGAATAAGGGGTAAAGAGAGTATATAAAAGGGGATGAGTTTCAACAATTGAAAATTAACCTGACTTCGAGCTTCAATCGAGCTTGAATCGAGCTCAAAGTCGAGCTTGAATTGAGCTCAAAATCGAGCTTCAATCGAGCTAAGTCTTGAGCTTCGGTTGAGCTTTTGATTTTTTTTGAGTTCGAGCCTTTTCGAGTTCGAGTCGAGTTTTAATATTATCTTTCGAGTTCGAGTCGAGCTTGAAAATTTTAGGCTCGCGAGTTTTCGAGTCGAGCTTACATTTAAAGTTTTCGAGTTCGAGTCGAGCTCGGCAATAGTTGAGCTCGACTCGGCTCGTTTACACCCCTGGGTGCGATGAAGGTGTCCTTGTTCTGTGTTAGTTTATGGGCTCCTTTTTCTTTTGGTTCATTAATTTCATTTCGTACGGGTATAATTTAATATTTCCCCTTAGTATAAAACTATGCGCTTAAATTATACCTATAATTGAGATTTCAGATTTGATGTTTAAATAATTTGAGTTAAAAATAATTATTTAATATTTTTATTATATTTTTAAGTGTTTATTTAAAAAAATCGTTAAATAACATAAGTCAGTTAAAAAAAATAATATTTTAAATAATATTTTATTTAAAAAAAATTAAAAATGATATATGTCATTTAATAATTTTCTTACGATATGTATTAATAAGTATAACGAAAAAATCATTAGACATATACTTTTTAGTAAAATATTTATACATAATATTTTTACTTTTAAATATTTACTTTTATAGTAAACCTAATATTTTTATACATAAAATAATTTGTTAATGTTTCGAAAATACTGTATAAAATGTAAAATATTTTTTCCCATTTTAACCTTTTAAATTTGGAGTATATTATATTATAAGCCACTAACTTATCATATTCTTTTACTTTGATTATTAAATTATTTTTTATACTATTCTTGTTACTAGAGTTATATTTTCTGTCTTAATCATATATCATCAAATTTTAACGATAATTTTTTTCATAAAATATATAATATTTAATCATTAAATTAGAATATAAAATATTATATATTTTTTAAATTAATATTTGACTTGACTGTGATTAAAATTAAAAATTAAATAAGTATTATTCAATTTTACAAATACATGCCCTCATAGTTACCAATTGAAGTACAAGTAAATTTTAAATGGATATACATATACTTTAAAAGATCAATACTATGTATTGATAGGATAAGTTAGAGATTATTCATTAAAGATGTATCTTGAATCTAATGACATCTATTAAACTGCGAACGAAAATAGTTATAATACTAAATTTCACAAGTTTAATAATCCACATGTATTCTGCTATAATTCATGTGATTAATGAATTAATGTTGTTTTTTGATGTTTTGAGTTCGAGCATCAGAAATGTTAAAAATATGAGTGTTAAATATTGAATGTATGAAAGTTATTTTTTCCTTGTACTTACTCGATATTAATCAGCTCCACCACCATCGACTTGAACTCGTCCGCCTGTGGATCGGCGCCCCCGCTGCCGTCTCCGAACACCCTTTGCCCCATCATGACTCGCCCCAGAGCATTCACATTGCATACGTGCAAAAGTTGGCCTAAATCCAACTTTGTTGTTGCACTTGCCAAAGCTCGTACAAGCACTTTTGTCTCCTCCTGTTGTCAAATCAAAGTTCCATTATTGCATAAAATAAGATCAAATTTTCAGGTTCTACTTTTACCAACTAAAATATAAACAATCAAATGTATGAAGTTTATGATATATGAACTGTCGTTGCCCAATAATTATAAGGGAATATTAATTTTCTTCCATTTGCAGTCCAGATTATACGTAAAGTGACCGAGTAAACCTGTCGAACGTGTCTGAAGTCATCCAAAGCCTTGCCGGAGAATAAATGAACATAGCAAATTTTAAGTAATAGTCGCCACCTCGGCCCATACGGTGCAAACGCAAGGTCCTTATAGTTATACGCCACATATTTGGCACCAGCGTTCGGCGGCCGGCTCGAAAAGTTAAGAGTCATGGACTTTCAAGAACTGAGAAGCCACGGAGGCCGACGCCGCCACCACAACATCCACGGACCCTAACTTAAGGTGCATGAGAGGGCCGTAAACTTTGGCCATTGCGGCTAAGCCTTGGTGAGGCATAGTGCTCATATGTGGCAAGTTGCCGATTATCGGCCATGGTTTTGGACCAGCACGGAGCCGTACTGGTGGTTTAGATACTAAACGCATAATTTACCTTAAATTTTAAATAACAATGAATTAAAATAATTTTTTTTTTAAAAAAATCAATAAAGTACACATTGAATGTAACAAAGAGAATAACACACTCAAAAATAGAAATTTGTTCAGTTCGTTGATAAATATAATATTAAATTTTAACAAAATTAAAAAAATAAATTTAAATTAATTAATCCACCAACCACAATTACATTAAGGGTGTGTTTGGATGGAGGATTTTAGGATTCCTGGTAGGAATATTTTTTTCCTAACTAAGGATACCCATGTTTGGTTGAGTATTCTTTCCCAAGTGCAGGTAATATTTATTTCCCAATCGTGAACATTCCTGGGAATGTTATTCCCCCACACCCATTAGGTATTATTTCATTCCGTGTGTGAAGGGCTAAAATACCCTTGTTTTCCCGTTTCCATCGCGATATCTTTGTTTTTGCCTTTGCAATCACCATCACAAGCGAAGCATCACGCCTGTTTCCAGACACCAACATGTATGTCTCTCTTCTCCTTCACACTCCATTTTCGTGATCTAAAACCATCCATTTGTGTGCCATTTTCGCAGCAACATGCTTTTTTGAAATTCCATCAACTTTATCTCCGTTTGGGTGCCATTTTCATCTCTGTTTGTTGTTGTTGTTTTTGTTTGTTTCTGATGGAAAATCCATCGACTGCTGTTTTGCTAATTTGAATCTGATTTTTTTTGTTTTCATCTCTGTTTTTTTTTGTTTTTCTGTTTTGTGTATGAATATGAGATTCTATTAAGGAAATTGTTGATCCAATTCCTTTTTCACTAATTATGATTGAAACTTGTCAATGTTCTACTTTGTGGAAGATTTTTTTTTTTGGTTCTGTCCAACAGCAGACTTATAATATGTAAAACACAAACATAAATCCTTTTTGGGGGTTTACAAACAATAATTTTCCTAGTAAAATGTCCTAATTGGTTATAGGCTACATTATTTTTAAGTTTTTCTTCCATTTCTTAAGTGATGCTTCCTCTTCTATGTAGAATTCATCCAACCCTGATGGTTATAAGGACCCTTTGGAGGGTCATTTTCACAAATCAGAAGGTTTTCTTTGTTGAATTATTTGCTCTCTGTTATACGCTTTTTATTGGTCAAGCTATTTTCAGGGGAAAGGTTTAATATCATTTTCCCCCTTTTGCTTCTTTTGGTGCTGAAATGTGAATGAGTTCCAAGGTAGATAGTTTTGTTGAAATCAGTTTACAGTGGCCAAAAGTTCTTTTCTCTCTCATAAGGTTTTCTTGAACCAACTAACGTTTAGCTTTTTATGTAATATTCTACTTCTTTCCTGCATGTGTTACCAATGCTAGTCAGATCACAGATGAGTTCTATTTGCTAGATTTATCCTTATTTGTCTGTAAAAACTAGTTCTTCATTGCACATTTTGCAGAGTTGTTCGAAGTCCCGATTGTTCTTGTTCAGTAGATTAAGTGTCAACTTTTGCTTTTGGATTTTATTATGGGTTTCACGCTTTGTTCAAGAGATATGGCTTCCCACCCATATTTTTTTCCATAATATGTTAAAGGCAATTGTAGAATGTGAATAACCATTGTTGGTATTAGCATGCATTCTATGTGCTATGCAGAATCAAGTGACCTGCCAAGGCTAGTAACTCCTTGAACTATTTTTTCAGTAACAACTGTTGGGGGTAAGGTCTTGTAACTCTGGGTTAAGTGCTACTCATTGGTATTAATCTAACATGGGTTTTCATTATTTTTGAAGTTTCTACATATATTTCATTTAAGAGATCACTTAGGTGCTTTAGGTAAATGAAGAGTCCAGGTAACACAGATAAGATGTGAGGATTTTTTTGCAGTTCTAATGGTCAGTTGAAAGTTTCAGTCTAGCATCTTTAAGGAAGGCTAAATCATGAAAAGTTACGTTATAAGATTGCATTTTATCCGTAAACATATTTTGCAAGACATTCAATTTCTCCCTGATTTCGTCTTAAGAATAGTCATTAAAATATTCACGTTTCAATAGGTTGTAGATGAAAAGAATCAAGTGACCTGCCAAGGCTAGTAACTCCTTGAACTATTTTTTTTCAGTAACAAGGGGTAGGGTCCTGTAACTCTGGGTCAAGTGCTACTCATTGGTATTAATCTAACATGGGTTTTCAATATTTTCGAAGTTTCTACATATATTTCATTTAAGAGATCACTTAGGTGCTTTAGGTAAATGAAGAGTCCAGGTAACACAGATAGGATGTGAGGATTTTTTTGCAGTTCTAATGGTCTGTTGAAGTTTTAGTTTGGCATCTTTATGGAAGGCTAAATCATGAAAAGTTACGTTATAAGATTGCATTTTATCTGTTAACATATTTTGTAAGACATTCAATTTCTCCCTGATTTCGTCTTAAGAATAGTCATTAAAATATTCACGTTTCAATAGTCATTTTATCTGTTTAATATCATTTTTATTGTGTTCAATTATTTTTATTGTGATGACAAACAATTGTTCTTGTTAAATATTATTATTTTCTAATATTAAAATGTTTGTTCATAATAACAGTTATGGATCGTTTACCAATGCGAAAGAAGACGCATATCGCCACAATTCTTATTTTACAACTGCAAATGATGGAGATTATGTGTCATATGCTTATAGTTATTTCAGTTATTCTTAGAAAATATAAAAATCGACCTAAAATAACTTATGCACATGAAAGACTTCATAGACATAATATTAGATCACTTAATTTACATAAAATTGTACTTGAAAGTGATCGACAAAGTGTTGATAATTGTCGAATGGATAGGAGAGCATTTATCAAATTGTGTCACCTATTACAAAGTCAATGTGGGTTAAAAGAGAGTCGATATATGTCTATAGAAGAAATGGTTATTACTTTCCTTCATATTATATCCCACCATATTAAGATTAGAGTTTTAAAACGTCAAACAGTAAGATCTGGTGAAACAATTAGTAGAGTTCTTCATACAGTGTTAGCTTCAGTCTTGAAACTGCATCCGATCCTTTTTAGAAAACCATAACCAATACAAGATAATTCAACAGACGATAGATGGAAATGGTTTAAGGTATTGTATCATAATTCTGAACTTTCTTTTAAGTTAATTTAGTAATGCTTAATATATAAATGGATAGTAATAATGCAATTTAACTTTATTTGATAAATATAGGGATGTTTGGGTGCTCTAGATGGAACGTATATTAAGGTCAATGTAGCTGCAATCGATAAACCTAGATACAGAACAAGAAAAAATGAAATTGCGACAAATGTACTTGGTGTTTGCACACCAAACATGCAATTCATTTATGTTTTACCTGGGTGGGAAGGTTCTGCAGCTGATGGTAGAATACTCAGAGATGCCATTAGTAGAAGAAATGGTTTAAATGTTCCACAAGGTAAATTATTAGGTCATTAATATATATAAAAGAATGTAAAATTCTTACAAGTTTTGTATATTAATTTATTTTTAAAATTAAAATAATATAGGGTGTTACTACTTATGTGATGCTGGATACACGAATGGAGAGGGATTTCTTGCACCATATAGAGGTCAAAGATACCACTTGAATGATTGGAGAGAAGGACATCAACCTACCACCCCTCAAGAATATTTCAACATGAAACATTCTCAAGCTAGGAATTGCATTGAGAGATGCTTTGGCATATTGAAAGCGAGATGGACAATTTTAAGGGAAAAATCATTTTATCCAGTGAAACACAATGTAAACTTATTTCAGCTTGTTGTATTCTCCATAATTTCATAAGATCTGAGATGCCAATCGATCCTATTGAATCTGACTATACTGAAGATAGTAGGCATGTTGAAGAGATTAATGAAGTAGAAATGATCAGACATTGTGAGCCAAGCAGTGCTTGGACTGAGTGGAGAGACAAATTAGCAGAAGATATGTTTACTAGTTGGTTGGCATCACGTACTTTAGGATAGATGTTATTTTATGTTATGTATGACTTCCACCTTCTATTTTATCTAATGTTAGTGGTCATTACTTTCATGTATTTGACATCTTTATATTTTATGGCATAAACTTTATTAAATTTTATGTATTTTTCTTCTATAAAATTCGAATTTTATTTGTTATGGACATTTATTACTTATGTCATTCACTACATTTGATTTATATTATGTTACTATTTTAAATTTCTTTTATGATTAGTATTGACAATGATGACATGTTTTATGTTATACATTTTTTATATACATCTTCTTAGATTGTTTTGAAGAGAAATATGTCAACATCAAATATAGAATCTCAAAGGGGGGAAAAACCGCCGACATCTAGAAAGGCTAAGTCTTTAGTAACTAAAAGGACATGGACTAAAGAGGAGGATGTTGCACTTGTTGAATGTTTACATATTTTGGCTGAAGACCCACATTGGAAAGCTGATAATGGAACATTTAGATCAGATTATCTATTTAATCTTGAAAATATGTTAGAAATCAAGCTTCCAACATAACAAATTAGGGCCCATCCACATATTGAATCTAGAGTGAAGCTACTCAAAAGACAATAAAATGCTTTATCTGAAATGATGAATATTGGAAGTGGATTCGGTTAGAATGAAGAAGAAAAATGTTTAACTGCACCAAAAGATGTGTTTGATGATTGGGTTAGAGTAAGCATTTTAATTGAATTTATCTTCTTTCTATACTCTTTGTTATCTACTTAGCTTTGTAAGATTTATTAATTTTGCGATTTTATTATATTGTAGAGTCATCCAACTGCTGCTGGATTGAGAAACAAGTCATTTCCATTCTTTGATGACTTTTTTCATATATTTGAAAAAGAAAGAGCTACAGGAATAGCAGCGGAGACAGCAGCTGATGCAGTGGAACATATTGATGTTGAAGACAATGCATTTATAGATGCATTACTTGAAGAAGAGGGAGTAAGAGATTCTGAATCAAGAGAGGATATTGGTCCTTCAACTTGCCAAACATCTGATGCTACTGCCTCTACCCCTACAATGAAAAAAGTAGCTAGCAAGAAAAGGTCTCGAAGTGATGATGGGTTAACTGAGCTTGTACAGGAGATAAGTAAGTTCGGTGCTGCATACCGAGAAACTGCCAAAGAAATTAAGGATATTACTGCTTTATTGAAAAAGGAGGCAGAAGGAAATGATCGAAGAATGTCGATTTTCACTGAAATCATGAAAATTGAAGGACTGCCCACTGATGAAATGCTTACTGCAGGAGAGTATATTAGCAAAGATGCGCACAAGGTAGATTTCTTCTTTTCTTTGCCAAAAGAATTCAAGCAAGATTATGTGATTAAGCAATTGGTTGAATGCTGCCAATTTAGACCATCAATTTGACTGTCGTCATTCTACAATTATGTCGATCTCTTTTTTGATTATGACTTTAGAATATGGTCCTAACTTTTTTGTGTAGCTTAGCCAAGTATATGTCAATCTTTTGACTTGAAGAATTTTGTGTGTATATAATATAGCCAACATATATGATTACGTTTAGAATGTCATGGCTATTATCTTTTGTAAGTCTGAACATTGTACAATCTTTTGATGGTTAATGTTATACTTCTTTTTGTTATATAGTATATGAGTTGCAAGTAATGTGCTAGTTTTCGAATATGTTAATTACTTTTGATAGTTTTTGTTATGTGGTAAAAACCTTGTCTTTGATAGTTAAGAGTTATCGCTTTCTTGTGTGTCACAACTTATCGGTAGTGAATATTAGAAGTCTTGGAGAACTGCAGGCATTTGTCCGTATTTCTATAACTGAAATAGTGTTGCTCTTGCTGGTGATCATGACTCTGAGTGGGTTAGATCTATTTTTAAAAGAAGTTGGAGGTGCTAATGATGGGTCCTGTAACATTTTTATATTAAACGGTGATTCTCATAACATGACCTACTGCAGTGCTGCTACTTTTTTTAGTCGAATACTTCCCTCTGTAGATTGGCATGAGTTTGTGAATAAATTTTACTTATTTATTTTATCAGCATAAAAGATGTGTTTGGTCATGGATGAGTCTGATTGTTAGTACACAAAATGGTTGCTCGACATGTTGATATCTTTCCTTCTGCTCCGGTATTTCCTTATCTTTCAGGAGAGTTGTAATTTTACAATTGATTACATGAGTTGCATACCAAAAATTGAGGATTATTAAGAACATTATATTATATTTTTGTGAATGATAAATAGTAAAGTAAGAGTTGTTGAGCTGCATTTGCATGAAGCAATCTAGTAAAACCAAATAACCTCCCTTAAATCGAACCTCTTGATTTCCTCCTCCGCCAACTAACTGAGAAGAGAACTTTGAATCCATCAATTAATTCATTTGTTTGAGTGGAGAACTAGCCAAGAAGAATCAATGGGTTTTGCAATAGTTCCCAATCCATGCAAAGCATGCACGTAGAAGCATTTCAAATTTCTCGTTCTCATTCATTTTCATTTTCTTTAAATTTAGCCTTTAATGTTACATTTTATGCATGTTAACCTTGCGGCAAAGATGTCAATCACAGTATCATGAATTTGCTTCATTTCTTATAATTTTTTGCTTTTGCCTAATTTAGTTCACTTTTGAATGTTAAAATGAAAAAAAAGTTTCCTGCCCCTGCCGTGGGTTCAATCAGTGGGTTAGATCTATTTTGGAAGAATTGTTGTGAGCAACTTTAAAACCAAAACCAAACATTGAAATATGAAAAACCGGATGAGCAAGTTCATTTTAGGTTCTTTGTTAATAGGGTCTTTAATTCGATCAATCGAACCAATTTAATTGAGGGTCGACTGATCTAGTGGTTATAAAATTGGAAATCCGAAGAACTGTACTTAAAAACCAAAAATTGAAATAAAAAAAGACGGATGAACAAGTTATTTTATGGCCGAGTTAAGTACAAATCAGATTAGGACTGAGTATTATTGGGTTGCTTGCTTTTCGTAATCAAGAGTTAAGTACAAATCAGATTAAGACTGAGTATTAATAATTTTATTAAAATATTAGCAAAGATAATGATGAATGACGGTGAAATATAAAATTATAGACAATATGATTTTTAGTGTTATATTTTCTTACTTATTTGAATTATGTTTTTGTAATATAAATTAATGAGATAAATAATAATGATAAAGTATGCAGAATTAAGTATAAATATAAAAGATAAATAAATAAATAAATAATTATATATAGAAGATATAATAAATATTATATCTTAGATAACAAAAATAATTTACATTTTTTTATTATTATGAATATCTATGAAGAATTTCCACAATGTAAACATTTAGTTAAATGTTGATGTAAAATTTTAATATATTTTTACATAAATTGTGTAAAATTTAATATTAATTAAAATTAAAATAATACATGATATATTTAAATTCTCAAGTAATATATTATCAACAAATAGAATTTTTATATAAATAATTTTTATTTAAATATTTAGAATTTCACTTGTTAAAAAAATAAATATAGAACAAGGACAATTTGGTAATCTTTTCCAGTAATCTTTTATTCCTCAAACCAAACACTGTAATCTTACATTCCTGCCAAACCAACCAAACACAGTAATGTAACATTCCCAGTAATCCTATTCCCAGGTAATCTTTTATTCCTATTGGTAATCTTATATTCCGTGATCCAAACGCACCATAAAACTCAATCACGTTGAGGCTTAAATTCCATTACAATGTTCAAATCTAAAGCTAAAGCCTCATATACATCTTCTGAATGAAATAATTTTTTAAAATGACTACTAAAAAGTTATATTAAAAAAATTAATAAGCTGTTCGCGAATTTATCGAGTCGAGTTAGATTTTACGCGAATGTCTCGAATCGAATTTGAATTCGAATCAACCTGAATTAAATTTTTACCACACTGTAATCGAGTCGAGTTTAAACTGCGTAACTCATTAAACACTCTTAACGATAACTATCGATAAATGGTGATCATTCTTTGAGAAAAAAGATATCGCTTTAGAGAAACTCTAATGTTTTTTTTCCTTCAAGAAAAGAAGAATTATTTTTTTATTACTAAAAATAAATCTTAAATAGGCCTATTCATACGACAACGTACTGGGCATCAAGTTCTAAGAAATCGTTTGGAATATCAACACACTTCGGATGGCTGGATCTAAATCTATAAAGAATTCGCAATTTTTTTACGTAAATGAGATAATTTGTATTTAGTCCTTCCGCTTTTAAGGATCAATGCGATTTTATCAATTTTCATATTTATTCTGTTGTTTACATTTCTCTCTTTAACTTAATTTTTATTGAATTTCGTCCTTTACTGAATCGTTGCACTTTATATAAGTTCTGTTGTTCAATTTTTAATTTATTTAATTTTTCATTTTATATTTTCGCTCTTCAAGACCAAAGGATTAAGGGTTTGAGAAAGACGCGAACTGTTGCCGCTGCGACAGTGAAAAATGATAAACAAAATGTTGTTTCAGCTTCCTCGGTTGACAAATTCTTTGAGGGAACCGTTTGATGTCGACCAAGCTTATCTTCAGCGCAAGATCATCCTTCAAACCCAGAAAAAAGCTACCAAGTAAAACACAAAATTGTTTCTTTATTTGTTCTTATTTTTTTATATGTTTTCTTTATTTGCTTAGAACTGAAATAGGAAATTTTTAGGATTTGTTGTTTGTTTGTTAAATTAAATTGGATTGAAAAATGCTATCGAATTAGGAACTGCTGTTTAATTCAAATTATTCTATAGATTTATTTTATATAATACAACTGTGTTAGGGTTCATGTTGTTATATTTATTTATTTTAATGATTTGCTTTTCTTTTTGCTCTTACTAAATACAAACAACAAAAGCAACATTAGAGGCGGTAGAAGAGTTATTTCTTGTATATTTGTTTTGTTTTTTTAAAATTTGCCTATCAACTTCTCAATGAAGATATTTCATGGGCTTTCTTTGGAACATTAGCAATTAACTTTAAGAAATCCCATTTTCCGTTCTAACTTAAGTTAACAGTTACCTGATTTTTTTAGTCTAATTTTATGAATGTTTTTCTTTTAATTGCATAATCTAGTTCTGGAAACCCACTTGACGAGTCAGAGCTTGCAAGGAAGATAGTTCATCGATGGGAAGAAGGTAGACTCCTTATGTTTTGTTTAATTGTACTATCGTTACTATGCATGCTGAGTTTTCTACTTTATATAGGGTTTAACATTTGTTCATTTTGTTGAGGGGAAGCAGCTTCAGTAGAAGTGAGACAAGTATACAAACAGTTTGTTGGGGCCGTGGTGGAGTTGATTGATGGAGATGTGCCATCTGAAGAGTTCCGTGAAGTTGCATTGACTGCTTATCATCTATTTAGTAGTGGGTCAGTGGAAGAGGATGAAGTTGATAGAAGCTTAAATGAGAAAAAGTACGATTTTGATTTCTCATTCCCTTCTCCCTGTTTTATTCAGGGGAGTTAAATTAGTATAAGTAGGGAATCTCTACCAACTGTCCAATTTTGCATGCTTAATTTTACTTAGAATACGATCCTGATATGCAGTATGGAAGAAATTGTCGCTAAATCCTGAAAACCATCAAGTAGTAATTAGTAAAGACCTTGAACCCTAAACTGTTTTGAGATGGTTTTCATTTAGTTTGCTTCAAAAGTTATAATGGCAAAGGCTTTTATGCCCCATGGTTAGGCCTAAGTTTCTGAAGAAATGACGTAAGTCATAATGGTTCTATTGGTTGTTGGCAGAAGATGAGTGGACATTGCTTTTGACCATACCCTAAGTCTTTGATAAATGTGTCAGATATATGGTAAGATTCTAATTTAAATTTTCTGACTTCCTGATTTCATTAAATTTCTTTGATATGTAGGGTAGAATTGCAGAAAGTTATTGGTCATGGAGTTTCATACGCCAATGTGAGGAAAGTGTCCTCTTTGGCAAAAAAACTGCATCAGTCTCAACCAAGAGACAGTGGAGCCGTACTTTGTTCTGAAAAGGCCGTAAATGGGACTGATGATGATTTAGAATTTGGTGATGACCTTGTCTTTAAAGCACCAGCCCGGTTTCTGGTTGATGTTTCTTTGGAGGATGTGGAATTGCTGGGTGAGGGAAGCATTGCACCTTCTTCATCTATTGAAGGATGGCATGATAAAAATGGCACTATAAACTATCACGACACTGCTGATGGTAGAAACTTTAATTTGAGTTGGTTAAGAGATTCATGTGAACTTATAGTCAGAGGGAGTACTTCACAACTTTCACGAGATGACCTGGCAATGGCTATCTGTCGGGTACTTGATTCAGACAAACCTGGTGAAGAGGTATGGGTCTTTAATCATTCTGATTTGTGCCTATCCATGTTGCTTTTGTATCTCTTGCATAACATTTACAGGATTTTGTAGATAGCTGGCGATTTATTGGACCTTGTTGGGGATAGCGCATTTGAAACTGTTCAAGATCTTTTATCAGTAAGAAGATTTTTTTTGACTTCCTGTGTTATATGTGTGTTCTTGTGGAGTACGCTATTCTCTCTTATATGTTTCACAAGCTCAAAAAAGATGCTGATTTGGCTGTTGCCAAATCTTCTTATGATCAGATATTTGATTAAGAAATTGGCAGTTTACATTTCACTGAGAAGTTAAAGGTTAATATATAATTTTGGTTTTTAAATTCACTGGAAGCTAATGTATCTACTGTTGGATTGTGTAGTCAGTAATGACCTTGAAGGATAAGAATTATGGTTGAACTCTTCGAT
The DNA here is from genome assembly GCF_006381635.1 of Hibiscus syriacus. Taxonomy (NCBI): domain Eukaryota; kingdom Viridiplantae; phylum Streptophyta; class Magnoliopsida; order Malvales; family Malvaceae; genus Hibiscus; species Hibiscus syriacus. The sequence continues at coordinate 1,416,801 of NW_024062606.1, forward strand.
ATTAACTGGTCAAATTTTAAAAGAGAGCACTTTGTCAGATGAATGCCATTTTTATATTTTTTTCTCTCTTAAAGAATTTTTCTCTCCCTTTTCAGTATGAATGTCACTACTTCCATTTATTTATAACCCCCTCCCCCCCAACAAGCTTACCTATTTGGATATTTCAGATTCAGTCCTTTAGAGAAGTCACTGTTTTTTTTCTTTTCCAGCACCGAAAGGAGCTTGTTGATGCTATTCATCATGGATTATCAGTGTTGAAATCTGAAAAAATGACTTCAAGTTCTCAATTACGCATGCCCAGCTATGGGACTCAGGTATTGCTGGATTTATATTAGAAGAAAGATGTTCTTAAATACACTAAATGATTGTTCTGTTGTAGGTTACTGTGCATACAGAGTCTGAGAAGCAGATTGATAAACTACGACGCAAGGAGGAAAAGCGTAATAGACGTGGAACTGAATACGGAGCCGAGAGTGATATGTCATCTGCGGGCTTTTCTTCTTTACTTCAAGCGAGTGAGAAGAAAAGTGCATTTGAAGATTTGATTGGATCTGCTCAAGCCAATTCTCTGGCAGTAACTGCCCTTCCACAAGGAACAGTAAGGAAGCATTTTAAGGGATATGAGGAGGTGATTATACCCCCAACACCAACTGCACAAATGAAACCCGGGGAAAAGCTGGTACTTCATCTAGTCAATATTTTGTATATTTTTCTCATCATCATGTTATATTGTTGATATTTTTTGTTGGTAAGCTCAGAGTGTGTTTTTCCAATTGCTAAAGTTGAAGAGATTTTTTTTTGATAGGATTTGCAGACCTCGTTAAAAACCTCCTCCATGATTAAAGGAGCTTATAGAGAAGCTCCTTAATCAGCGGAAGGAGGAAAAGAGTGCCTTAGGATTTTATTAACCATAGAAAGAACACGATACAACCAGGGAGCCACCCCCAATATGAACAAAACACCAAAAACAGCCACCAACAATCCTACCAGAACCAGCCTAATCCAACAAAACAACAACAACAGCCTAAAAAACAGACTGGCCAAACAAAAAACCTAAACGAGGCCCGATAGACACTCAATCAAACAAAACAACCAGAAAAAAGCCAAGGGTGACAGCTGACTAAAACCATAAAAGCCAACTTCTAACTCAAAGGCCACGGAGCTTTCACATAATAAGAAAACACAAAAAAAAAAACACGCATATAGCCGCCTTTCCACCACATCACCACGTCTTGTTGGCTAAAGACCATCCGAACTTCCAGCTCCAGACAAAAAGCAAGGTGTAGATCACCTGAACCTTCTACTCCTTCCCCCGCCATTGTCTTCCGACAATAGATACACTACTGCGCCATTAGACTCACAACCCAAAACTTTCCCAAAAGGCAAGGAATTGAACGTATCCTTCTGATGAGACTGCCCCAATGCTGGAAAATCAGATTCATAAGTGAATCTGCCATCAAAAACAGACACCTCTTCCTCCCAATGCACCTTACTCTGATGGCTCTTGCTTCGGGAACCCCTATACTTTCTTTTAGGAGCTGTAAAATTCCCTTGAAAAAATTGTTTAGATCTAAATTTGTTGCCAGAACCCACCTTAGGTCTCATGTACTGCCTTGCGATACCCTTTGGATTTACGAATGCGTAGTTGTAAAAACAGCCCTCATGAATCCCTTCCTCCACCTCCCTTAACTCAACCCGACCATCCAACATGGGGAAATCATTAAAATAATCCTTTGAGCCTACAAAAGCACATGCAGACTCACTATTTTTCCTAAAGGCAACTTCATTATCCCTCTCCACGTGAACCAACAGATCCACTTTATCCTTTATGCTCACATCTTCCAATTCCTTTGACACTAAGAGACCATCCTAGATGGGAGAATTAATTAAAAAATCCTTACTCTCCACAAAACCACGTGCAGGCAAACAAGTGTCCTTAAAGACATCCACTGCTTCTCTCTCCGCATGCACCAGCAATGTCTTGTGTTCCCCCATTCCCTCCATTTGGGAAATAACCATCCTCTGACCCCCAACATCACTCCTCGGACCCATCATCAAAGCCTCTCCTATGTTCTTGTCCTCCATACCCAATCTTGTGTTCTGTTTTAGCCATTGAATGTTTAACACCTTGTGTTTCTTCTCCCCTCTCCCTTTTTTTTGTGTACATTGAGGTTTGGGCTTTCTCCCATATTGATTGCATCTTTGAGCTTACTCTTTCTAGGACGTCTTAGCATTTATCCTAATTTTTATTTGTCTAACTTTTATTAGTTTTTTTTGATAGGAATAGAAGGCCTCATTAAAAACCTCCCTCATAGTTGCCTCTTGTGTGGAGACAAATAGCGGAAGGAGGAAAAGAGTGCCTTAATATATCAATAACCCATAATTACATAAGATTACCAAACTGGAAAAGTTATCTCAATCTATGACCTTGATTTTTTTTTTGGATAGAAAATAGGCCTCATTAAAAACCCCCTTCATATCCTACATGTTATATCAGTAACATGAAGGACATAGGAAGGAGGAAAAGAGCACCTCTGAATTTTATAACTCTGAATCATAACGTACAACCAATTCCTAGTCATAGACTGCTTGACATAAGACTTAAAAACATAAAACAAACTGCAGCAGTAAAACCAGAAACCTAAAAACCGACTAATCACAACAACTTAAGATCCTCAACACAATACAACTTGATCAACCAATACCAGCTTTTGCTAACTCATCCGCTTCCCAATTAGCAGCTCTCAAAATATATATCTTGAAATGATGCCCTTTCCTTCCACATTAGTAGCTACACTTCTAACCAAGGTCTGAAATAAAGGGGTACAGAGATCTAGATTTTTAATCCACTTCAGAGCTGTGGTGGAGTCCGATTCCAAGATAATCCTCTGTATTGGAGAAGAACCTACTTCTTCAATGAGAGTCAAACCTCTTTTGATCGCCATTAACTCTGCAAGAATAGGAGGACCACCTCCAATTTTTTCTGAGAATGAACCAAGTAACAAACCCCCTGTCATCCCTAATCAAACCACCTATTCCACCTTTGTCCCATCCCTTAATCTATGATGTTGATATAAGACCACAAGTTTCCTGATAAGCAACTGATGTGGGATAATACTACTTAACACTCCCCTTCACATGTAACTTATAGGGCTGACATGTGGACAAGTGGTTTAGATGAAACTTAACTTATTCTGAATTTATGATTTATAAGTTGTGATAAATTCAGAGTTTCAACTTTTTGTTTTTTGCTGTTCACTGGTTTCTTCAAATGGATATTCTATTATATCTTGCTGACTTGTACTTGCGATAATGGATCTATATATTTCTTTCTTTTTCATGTTTATGGTCAGATTGAAATCAAAGAGTTGGATGACTTTGCTCAAGCTGCTTTCCGGGGTTACAAGTCTCTGAATCGTATTCAGAGTCGGATATTTCAAACCGTATATTATACTAATGAGAATATATTAGTGAGTCTTCCATTTTACAAGTATAATTTAACAACAAAAACTTTCTTTTTGGCATAAATATCATTTTTCGTCAAGTTTAATGTAATTTTGACATTTGTCAAGGTTTGTGCACCAACTGGAGCAGGCAAGACAAACATTGCCATGATTTCTATTCTACATGAGGTATGTTCTTTAGTTCTTTCTCTTTTGATTTTTATTTTTCAAAATTTGGCGGGGAATACATATTAATCATTGTTTTCTATGCATTTTATGCACTGGATGCTATCCTTTGGTAATTTTGGTAGGCGGAAAGATAATTTGATATGTCTGAACTGTAACAATTACATTCAGTTTTCAGTCTACTGTTAGATTTTGTTCCCTCTTATGTCTGGTAGATACAACAGTTCTTGCACCCGGATGGGGAGGGGTTATAGCTGTTGAGAGTTATGTTCAGCAGCGTGTAGATATTATCCTGATTCTTGAGTGATATGCCGTCACAACCAGACTGAAAAGAAGATAGTGTTCCTTTATGATAGATTATACATCAGAAATAATGTGTATAATATTAGATTTATCCAGTGGGTTTTATTTGCAGATTGGGCAGCACTTCAAGGATGGCTACTTGCATAAAGATGAATTTAAGATAGTTTATGTTGCTCCTATGAAGGTTGAATCCTCCACTTATTTTCTTGCCTTTTGTTGGGAGGATTTGTGACTGACTATTTGTTGCTGGTTATAATTTTTAGGCATTAGCTGCTGAGGTCACAGCAACATTTAGTCAACGCTTGTCTCCATTAAATATGTGTGTGAGAGAACTTACTGGAGACATGCAACTTTCTAAGAACGAACTTGAAGAAACTCAGGTTTTTTTAATTTTATTTTATGAATTCACGTTCTTATTCTTCATCTTATTTTTTTTCCTAATGTAAACACAAACATATTAGACCTAATGGTTTTGCCTTTCTTTTTCACCAATCAGATGATAGTTACAACACCTGAGAAATGGGATGTTATTACCCGCAAAAGTAGTGATATGTCACTCTCAATGCTGGTGAAGCTCTTGATTATTGATGAAGTGCATCTTCTGAATGATGATAGAGGTCCAGTGATAGAAGCTCTAGTAGCTAGAACTCTTCGTCAGGTAACAAAGAGTTGTCTAATGTCTCTGTTGCTCTGTTCAATTGGTAACATTTCGATTAAGTTAGTGTGAGAGGATGTGTATGATTGCAAAATTTGGCTATAAACTAATAGTGCTTCCCCTGTTCCTCTCGCCATTTACAGATGGGCTTACGACCAAGATCTTTGGCATACAGCACTCTAGCGAGTAGAATTTTTTTTAGTAGGTTAATAAATTAAAAAGAATAGATACGAGTATGGATTTACACGTTGAAATCACATATAAAGACTCAACTTGACTAGAAATAACTCTAGCTGTAGTTGGAGAGTAAGACTATCAGTTCTCCTTTTATGTATTTTTTTTTGATAAAAATATGGAAGGCCTCGTTAAAAACCCCCTTCATACCCTTCAAACTACATCAGTAGCTTGATGGACATTGGAAGGAGGAAAAGAGTGCCTCAATTTTTTTTTGATAGGAATAGTAGGCCTCACTAAAAACCCCCTTCATGATTAACGAAACTTGAAAATAGTTCCTTAATCAGCGGAAGAAGGAAAAGAGTGCCCTAGGAATTCATTAACCTCAAAAAATTACAAAGTAATACAAAGTCTAATCTCCCTCCAGAGATAAAAAGCCAAAAAGAAACAACCCTTAACAGAACATAATTCTCAACCAATACCAGCCTTAGCTAGAACATCCGCCTCTATATTGGCTGTCCTACTAACCCATCTAATAAGACCTTCATAAACACTAAGCTTTTGAATAATGTCCTTAACAACTTGAACATAAACGACAGGACAAGAACCAACATCCTTGACCCAACCAATTGCCACCTTACTATCACTCTCGATAATCAATCTATCTTTAAATCTGCGGCGAATAGATTCATAATAATCTAACCCCTTTAGGATAGCTTTCAATTCCATCAAAGTTGGAGGTCCCGGACCAGCAGGCTCTTTGAAGGAGCCAAGAATCGAACCAGAAATGTCTTTCAGAACACCACCTAAACCACTCCTCTTCCAATCACTAGAAGTAGCCGCATCCACATTAAGTTTAATAAAACCCTTTGGAGGAGGGGACCAAGGAAACTTAGTTGAAATCCGATTAGTATTAGACGAGCAAGAATCCACTAAGGACGGGTCGGCAATAAGAGCATCCTTGGAAATAGAAATCTGAGTTTCCCTAGCTAGAAACCATGAAGCAAGCCTGCACCTTGCTAGAAAGAATATTTCTGCTCGATCAAGCTTCCCTCCTTCAAACACTATATAATTCCTAGTTTTCCATATTGTCCATAAAACCACTCCAGGGATAAATGACCACATAAGAGAGTTGGTCTTTAGATTAGTCCATGCTACTAGGAATTTTTTAGCATCTTCATGAAAAACAGACTGAAAATTCCAATAGCCCATGAATTTAGTCCATATTGGCCAAACAACCGAACATGAAAAAAATAGATGGGATGAAGACTCTTCTTCTAGGTTACAAAAAGGACACATAAAATCATTTATGCCCTGAACACCTCTCTTAACCAGAGCTGTCTTCACTGCCAGCTTCTTTAAGATAACTTGCCAAAGAAAAGTCTCCACTCTTGGAGGCAGCAGGCCCCTGAAAACAATAGAATTCCAAAAATTAGCTTCCTCCGAATCGGAAATACCCGAATAATATAGATTGGCACATGATTTAACAGTGAAAACCCCTTCTCCATTCCCCTTCCAAAACAGTCCATCAAAAGCATCAACATAAATAGAAAAGTCTGAAATAACTGCCATCAAGTTTGACCATTGTTCAAATTCTCCAACTCCCTTCTCAACTGGACGTTCCAAAACCAGCCCCCAGAGCTGTAATCCCCAAACTGAAATAATCTTCCAGTTTTGTTCATTGCAATAGAGAATAGTCTAGGGAATATGACCATCAAAGGATGATCCAATGCCCAATTGTCTTGCCAAAACCGAATATTCCTCCCATTGCCAATTTTATAGCTATAATTGCTTCTGATACTACAACCCATCGAATCAGCTTTAAAATGATTATTCACCAAAGATCTCCATATCCAAGAAAATTTAGGAGAAACCTTACTGTCAAACTGCATCAATGAAGAATCCATTTTATATTTAATGCAAATCATTTCCCTCCAAATCGCCTTCCTGTCAATAGCAAACCTCCAAGCCCACTTTTCCAATAGAGTCCTATTCATTGTATTCATATTAGGAACTCCCAAGCCTCCTTCATTTTTTGGTTTACAAACGTCGGTCCAGCTTACCCAATGGATCTTCTTCCTCCCCTCTCCTCCACCCCATAAAAAATTAGACATAATAGAGTTTAGGGTCTTGTATACTGAAGCTGGAACCTTAAAAATGACAAATAGTATATAGGAAGTGAACATAGGACTGATTTAATCAGAACTAGCCTGCCTGCCAGTGACAAAGAAGAGCCTTTCCAGCCTGCTAACCTTTTATTGAAACTTTTAACCACTGGATCCCACAGAATGTTAGAGTTCCTGTGTGGACCAAGAGGTAGTCCCAAATATTCTGAGGGAAAAGAACCCACTGAACATCCAATCGAAGCTGCCCAATCATTAATTTCCTCTTCCTTTAAGTTCACCCCAAACAATTTGCACTTCTTCAAGTTCAACTGAAGTCCAGAAATAATCTCAAACACTCGAAGCACCCTCTTCACATTCAAGATCTGTTTTTTCGACGCACCACAAAAAATTATAAGGTCGTCAGCAAATTGTAGATGTGTTAAATTAAAATTCCTCTCCTCATTTTCTAATCATCAAACCCGAGAAGAGGCCCCCTGAAACAACCTTAAGTATCAATAAATTCAAGAGTTCCCCAACTATATTAAACAACAACGGAGACAAGGAACAACCTTGACGAAGACCCTTAGCCATTGGAATTTCCTCGGTTGGGACCCCATTCACCAAGACTGAAACAGTTGCTGAAGTGATGCACTTAGAAATCCACCCTATCCATCTAGAACCAAAGCCCATTTCCTTCATAATTCTGAACAAAATAGGCCAGTCAAGAGTATCATATGCCTTCTTGAAATCAGCTTTAAAAACACATCCTTTTAAACCATTCTTCTTCCAAAAGTCAATACCTTCATTGGCTATAAGGGAACAATCCAAGATTTGTCGACCGGGAATAAAAGCGAATTGACATGGACTGATCAAATCTGAAATGCAGCTCCTAAGTCTCCTTGACAGACATTTAGAGAGGATCTTGTACAAACCACCAACTAAGCTAATAGGTCTAAAATCGTCCAAACCACCAATGTTTGAAATCTTTGGAATAAGAGTGATGAAAGTGTGATTTATTCCATGTTCCCATTCCTTCCCCAAGTAAAAATTCTTAAAGAAGATCATAATATCTTCCTTAAGGACCTGTCAAAACCTCTTGAAAAAACCCATATTAAAGCCATCAGGACCCGGAGCTTTGTTACTTCCACAAGACTTCACAACATCCCAAACTTCCTCTTCTGAAAATTCCTGCTCTAAGAACTGAATCTGCTCCAAAGAAATTCTGGAAAAATCCAGATTTAATTCATCAATTTCTAAAGTAGATCGGTCATTGTAGATCTTAAAAAAATAATCCTTAACAATGGCCTTAATTGCAATTGGGTCTTCAACTGTTTCTCCTCTAAAATTAAGTACAATATCCATACAACACAAGTACATTACAACCAATATCCACAACAATACATTACCTGACCAAAACATAAAACACCCATACAACAACCACCATAAAAACAAATACTAAACAAAAATACCCCCCCTACAGGACAATATCAACCAATCTCAGCCTTAGCCAGCCCATTCAATAAACACCTTTTATGTATTTGAGATAATATATTATCTTTGTGAGTGTTTATTGAATGAAAGATCTATTTATCTTCATCTGGGGTGATTTAAACAATAAAATTATATGTTGATTTTAACTGGCCTGTTCTAGGTTTTCAGTAGTGTCATAATCAGTTCCAATTTATATCTATTTTAAACCTAAATGTTTTATTATCCTAATTTCATTATCTCTGTGGCAGGTGGAGTCAACACAGTCGATGATACGAATTGTTGGCCTTTCAGCTACTCTACCTAATTACTTGGAGGTTCTTTGACCATATTGATAGTTGGAACTTAACAATCACTCTTAAATGCCCAAAATTTGATCCCTCTTTTACTTTTGAATAATTAAAATGCTTAATGTCTTTATTGTCCAGGTTGCACAGTTCCTTAGAGTGAATGCAGAGACTGGCCTTTTTTTCTTTGATTCTAGTTATCGTCCAGTTCCGCTTGCTCAACAATATATTGGAATTAGTGAGCAAAACTTTGTTGCTCGCAATGAATTGTTGAATGAGATATGCTATAAGAAGGTCTCTTATTTCCTAGTAGTCTCTCTTTATACGACTCAGTCTAGAGTGATAGTTTATTAAATTGGTTATATTTTTCTGCCAGGTGGTTGATTCCTTAAGGCAAGGTCATCAGGCAATGGTGTTTGTTCACTCACGGAAGGATACTGTAAAAACAGCTGAGAAGCTGGTATACCCTTTTATTCTATTTTTGTTTATTGTGATCGAGTTGTTTGGCTTTTGAAGTTCCCCCCTTATATTTGTCTATTTCTCTGCATACATGTGCATTTGTGTGTTTGTGTTGTAGAATGACTTCCAAACTTAGTAAAAGAAAAGGATGTTATGGAAAAGGTATAATCCCTGGAACCACAAATCAAGTTACCATGAAAAGAAAACCTCTCAATATTTTTCTACGAATTATAAGTAATCAACATGACTAAACCACTGAGTTTTATTGAATATATCAAGTAGAGTTGAGCTTGGTAGTCTATCTAATGGTATGTAAGTGTTGTTTTTATCGTTAATATCACGTGCTTACAATTAGATGGTGTATGCTACAGGAGGGAGGATTAGCAAAGAGAGTTTTGACATTTTTGGTTGTACATTTGTGTGTGTGCTTGAGAGAGGGGATAATATTCTGTAAATATTGTGTTAAAGGTGAAGAAAAAAATATATGGGCAGAACTGAATAAGTAATTGGAGAAAAACAAGGCAGAAATAATTGGTTTTGAGCCAGACACTTCTGGCTAGATCTTTTGGTAGTCTTCTTACCAGTAACATTTTTTTGGGGACTATTAGGCATATTCAGAGATGTTTTAATCGGGAAGCAGATAGTTTAGCTAAGTCGGGCATAGGGTAATGTGGGGTGTTATGGTTGGGTGTGGTGGTTGAGTGTTTTAGGTGTTTTGTGGGGAAGGTTTGTACTTAAAATGGTTTTACCCTGGATGTACTCTATGTTTTAGTAATAAAATTTTGGGCACTCTTTTCCTCCTTCCAATATCCGTTGAGATACCTATGTAGCTTGACGGTTATGAAGGGGGTTTTTAACGAGGCCCTTTTCTTATAAAAAAAGTAGCCCTGAGAAGAGTTGAGGCTGCACCTAGAACTTTTCCAACCAAGATTCTGTTGCCAAAGAGAAGAGAAGTATATTGAAACTTTTTTTCTTGTTTGTTTGGCTTTGGTCAGAGTCAAAGAAATAGTTCCCGTAACTGAACATACTTTTTACCTCCTTTATTAGTGCTTTCTTATTTTGAATAACCATTTTTCTAAAGATATGTCTTAACACTTCGGTAATCTATGACAAGTATTACATTGTGGCATAAATATATGCTATTAATATTAGGCACAGTCTATGAAAAATGTCTGGTTAGCATCTTACAAGCATATGCATGCTTTTAACACCTGAGCTGTGGATATGTGTGCATTATGTGATAAAGAACCTTCTACTCATGTTTTCTCTTGCTTTATCTGTGCTCTCCTTCTACTTTAACTTCTAGAACACCTCATGAGCAGGTTGAGCTTGCTCGAAAGTATGAAGGCCTTGAGCTTTTCAAGAATGATGCCCATCCCCAGTTTTCCTTAATCAAGGTGAGGAATGGGAAGGTCCCTTCGTTTTCTTCACTGTGTCATTATGTGTTGCTTTTTAAATGAATTTTTATTTCATGCATTTCAGAAGGAAGTTGTTAAGTCAAGGAACAAAGATCTGGTTCAGCTTTTCGACTTCGGAGTTGGTGTGCATCATGCTGGTATGTTACGTTCTGATAGAGGGCTTACCGAGAAGCTCTTTTCCGATGGAATCTTGAGGGTAAAGCTGATTCTAATTTCACTTCAAGGTTGGTCCTTTTGAATTTCATCTCACCCGATTTTGATTGAATTTTTTCATTTTCCATTTTAGGTTCTTGTTTGCACAGCTACATTGGCCTGGGGTGTTAATTTACCTGCTCACACAGTTGTCATCAAGGTTTGTGAATTGCTGCATTAACACATCATTCATTTTCCTCTGCATGGCAGAACTATAGTTGTGGCTCCATCAGTTCAATTTCTGTTCATTAATATTTATCACGTCCTTAGTGAAAAAAGTGTGGTGTGTGATTTTGCTAGGGATAGAACATTTTGTCCATTGTGGGCTCTGTCCCTTCCCACTTGAAGTTTTGATGCGAGTTACTTAAATCCACCAAATTCTAGATATTGCTCCACACTTGGACTTCTTTAACAATTAGTTATTTAAGATGTCTGTATACTTTTGTTTGGATACTATTACCATAGAGTCACTTTTTTCATGCTTCCAATGAAAATTGGAAGCTAGCTTGCTATCCTTTTAGTCAGCTCTCTGCATTAACTTGACCTTGAAATCTGACCTCTAGAATTGATTCACGAGTGCCTTTCCTTCCAAGAGTTCAAATATTTGTAGGTTATGCGATAGCTGCATAGTTAGAAGTCTGACATAATTCTAACTCTTAGAATGTTGGATAGATAAGGATTACTAATAAATAGTTTTATTTCTATTAGAATACTTTCCCTAACTACTTGTATAAAACAGTATGTACTTACCTCTGTGAATATATGACTGAATTTTTTTTTCATTCATCTTTTTTGCCAATTACCTTTATCAATGTTTATTCATCTTTTTGCCAATTACCTTTATCAACCGATTTTTTTTTTCAGTCTTATATTCACAGAGGTAAGTACACACTGTTTTATACAAGTAGTTATGGTAAGTATTCTAATAGAAATAAAACTATTTATTAGTAATCCTTATCTATCTAACATTCTAAGAGTTAGTTAGAATTATGTCAGACTTCTAACTATACAGCTATTGCATAACCAACAATATTGTTCTCTGTTAGGCAGATTCTGGTAATAAATCATTTTAATGGCAATGGATTGTAGTAGTATTGATTTAAGAGTGACTTATGAACACTTAACTTTTTGTCCGCTGGTTCAAAAATCAGGAGATTACATTGTCCTTTTTAGTCATTCTATCGTACTCTGCTAGAAGACAGGTAGATGTGTTTAATAAAATGTATCTCAGAACATATGTTGAAATTTTGACTTTTGATGATGAAATTCATTTATTCATTCTACTTTTTTAAGTATAGACACTTAAAATTTGATCACAGAAAATATAAAGGAATATATTCATTTTTTTAATTATAAACACTTAAATTTGGATGGCTGAGCTATTGGTTATTAAAATTTGATCACAGATAATATAAAGAAAACATATTCACAGAAACAGTGTTGGGGTCTTTCTCAGAAAGCGTGAGGTCTTGTCCTCCGATTATGGCTGAGCTATTGGCTATTAAAACGGGTTTACGGTTCTTCAAGGAGTCTGGTTGGAGTTCTAGAGGACGCCTTATTCTGGAACGTGACTGTGCCAATGCCTTGAATTGGATTAAAAAATCCTGGTTCTTTCTCTGCTTTGTTTAAGACGTTGGTTAAGGAAATTGTAGCTATAGTCTTAGATAAGAATGTTGTGGTGAGACATATTCAGAGATGTTTGAATTGGGAAGCAGATGAGTTAGCGAAATTAGGAATTGGTTAATGTCTCTTTGTTTTCGGTTTTCTTAGGTGGCTGTGCTGTGGGACTGGTTTCCTTTGTAGTTGTTTGGTTCTTTGTATTTTGGGTTTTCTAAGAAATTTGGATATAAAATTATGAGGTACTCTTTTCCTCCTTCCAATGTCCGATGAGATACCTTTCAGTTTCTCGTCGGTTATGAAGGGGGTTTTTAATGAGATCTCCCCTTATAATTTTTTTTTGGATGGCCTGGTAGATGCAATATAACTAGTTTTGTAGCAATATGCATATTTCTTCTTTCTTTCTCTTCTTCATTTTCTAAATTTATCTGTTTGTTATCACCCAGGGGACTCAATTATATGATCCAAAGGCTGGTGGGTGGCGAGACCTGGGCATGCTAGATGTTATGCAGGCAAACCCCATTTCCTCTTAACACATGAATTTACAATGGGTTAATTGTATTTTTTTTATTTCTGATAGTCTATTGAAGTTCCGTTTTTAGATATTTGGAAGGGCTGGCCGACCTCAGTTTGACAAAAGTGGTGAAGGAATCATAATTACATCCCATGACAAACTAGCCTACTATCTGCGATTGCTGACAAGTCAGCTACCTATAGAAAGTCAGGTATTTATATGTACTATGGCGGGCTTGTGAATCTTAAAACATGTTTTATTCATATTTACACCTTCCCTTCCTAATATCAAATGATCATCCGTGTATCTGAACTTTCTTCGTAGAATAACATAGAATTTGGTTGTCCTTGATATGCATCTATAGTGATTATAACTTTTTTTATAAGAAAGGGAGTCCTCTTTAAAACCCCCCTTCATAACCGACAAGCTACAAAGTAGCTCACCGGACATTGGAAGGAGGAAAAGAGTGCCTCAATTTTATTGCAATATTTACAGTACATCAATCATATAATCCAAACTGTTACAACCAGAGAAAACACCCAGAACCTAACATCTATTACCAAGACCTAACAACACAATTGGATTAGCCAATTCCTAACTTAGCTAACTCATGTGATTATAACATTTTACAATGTTGTAAGTTTATCTACAAGATTTGAGGTTGAGGATTTATTTCTAACACGGTTTTTCATTTGTTTTCTGAATTTTCTTTTATTGCAGTTTATCAGCTCATTGAAAGATAATTTAAATGCTGAGGTAGCACTGGGTACTGTAACTAATGTCAAGGAGGCTTGCGCATGGCTTGGATACACCTATCTCTTTATCAGGATGAGGTTGAATCCACTGGCTTATGGCATTGGATGGGATGAGGTACCCAATATTGTTGCTAGTTGTATTTTTTTTGAAATTTATCATCATTGTTCTGAAATCTGGATACCTCCTTATAAATATCTTCATATGTTGCCATGCTACCTCAATTTCATTTGATATTCTGTTCTTAATTGACGATAATTTTATGAATATGTTTTTCTTTGGTTTATGGATATCTAAGGTTTTTGAGTACGTAACTAGAGCCATTTGCTCAGGGTCTGGTTAAGTTTTTTTTTTGATAAGAATTGGAGGCCTCATTAGAAACCCCCATCATAATTGCTAAATCCTTAAGAATTCGGCAAAAAGCGGAAGGGGAAAAGAGTACCTCAGTTTTTATTGATAAAGGGTTAAAATCCCGAAGTTACAAAGATCACAACAGATCCCAAATACAGTCTAAGAATTTACCCTATCCCTTTTTTCGCTAGTTCATCCGCTTCCCTATTCGCGTTCCTACTAATCACTCTAACAATTATTTCTTCCCTACTAACCATAGCAGCAATCTCCTTAACTATAAACTCATAGGATATAGGGCACCTAAAGGATCCTTTAGCCACTCAACAATGTTGCATTCCAAGATCAGCCGACCCTTTTCGCCCCAGTTAGACCCTTTGCAGAGGAGGATATAGGGCACCTCAAAGGGTCTGGTTAAGTTACAAGATGGGTATTCCTATATTCTTGGTGATTGTCATACTGGATATTTTCTGGGGATTTTAGATTGTGAGGTTGAAGATGAATGATTTTCCTTTCAGGGCGAATAAGGTGAGGGGGTGCAAGGAGAGGGATTGTTGTCTGACCACAATGATGCTTTTTTGCTTGACAATATAACACAAGTTCCTTCTATTGATATTACCATGTTCTTAGATGTTTGTTTGGCCTGATTCTAAAACCTCACTTTAAGAGGGTTTCTACATTGAATCTGTTGTGCTTTTATGTTTGTCAGGTTATTGCGGATCCATCTTTGAGTTTAAAGCAAAGATCTCTTATAATAGATGCTGCACGTTCACTAGACAAAGCTAAAATGATGCGATTTGATGAGAAAAGTGGGAATTTCTATTGTACAGAGCTTGGTCGTATTGCAAGTCACTTCTATATCCAATACTCGAGTGTTGAAACTTACAATGAAATGCTGAGACGCCATATGAATGACAGTGAGGTAAGTTGTTAGACGCATAAGATTTTACATGTTTCCATTAGTTTGAATACATTTTTTCATCTCTTTTGCTTTTGCTTTTACTTTAATGTTTTGTTCCATTTTCTTGACATTGTTACTCTTGGAGTTACGATGATTCAATGGCTGTTGATTCTGAATTCTTTAGTTTCTTCCCATGGTCCCTGGATGATCTATCTTTTAATTAGACTTATTGTTCTGTGATGGGGTTTTGACAGTTGCTTAAGACTAAGAAGTCTTTTCATAGTCCTCTCATTCTTCTATTGCTATAGGTAATTGAAATGGTTGCCCATTCTTCTGAATTTGAAAACATTGTTGTTCGAGAAGAAGAGCAGAATGAGCTAGAGATGCTGGCACGTACATCATGTCCATTAGAAGTTAGAGGAGGTCCTTCAAACAAATATGGGAAAATTTCAATTCTCATTCAGGTATTTGTTTCGTGTTCAGCGATGAAAACTTCTTTTTAGTTGCTAAGTGAATCAATTTGTTGCGACTAATGAGGTTGTTAAATAATTTGTAGCTCTACATATCAAGAGGCTCCATTGATTCCTTTTCATTGGTATCAGATGCTGCATATATAAGTGCTAGTTTGGCACGAATCATGCGTGCTTTGTTTGAAATATGCTTGCGCAAAGGCTGGTGTGAGATGACATTATTCATGTTAGAATACTGTAAGGCTGTGGATCGCCAAATTTGGCCTCATCAGCATCCGCTCAGACAATTTGATAAGGATCTTTCACTAGAAGTATGTCCCAATACTATTGTGAATTGATTGCTCAAAAGGATTCATTACTTTTTCTGTTTTTATGATAATTCATCTTTGCTGGTTTAGATATTAAGGAAGCTTGAAGAACGAGGGGCAGACTTAGATCGTCTTCATGAGATGGAAGAAAAAGACATCGGTGCTCTGATTCGTTATGCACCTGGAGGAAGGGTATCTATTTCAACTGTATTTATTTGTCTAACTTTTTATTGGAATGATGTCAAGATTTTTTCTAACCTTTTCATTCTCTTGGGATTATGGAAGTTGGTTAAGCAATATTTAGGGTATTTCCCTTGGATCCAGTTATCAGCCACTGTGAGTCCAATAACTAGGACTGTTTTAAAGGTAATTATCCTTTGAACTATTCTCTTTTCTTTAGCTTAAATCTTGAAGAGAGCTTTTAGTTTGTAGATTGGTATCAAATTAGGGTTCCTCTATGACAATAATTTCACTTTTCAGGTGGATTTGCTTATATCTTCTGATTTTATATGGAAAGATCGTTTTCATGGTGCCGCACAACGTTGGTGGATTCTTGTTGAGGTGCTAACTTGCTAGCTCTTTTCTAGGTTGTTTCATTTGCAGAGGAATTCAGCATAGGTGTCTGATTTGATTTCTTTCAGTGACAATTTATGACTATTTTGACTTACAAACTGGTCTCTCTCATGCAATATGCTGGTGTTTTTGGCTTTGATATCTTTCATATCTTCATTTTCACTGAATTGATCTTATCTTAACTTACTATTGTTTTTAACTAAATGTGTGATGTTTTGTTTTTGTTTAGATGTTATTGTGAACATGTTATGGCCTTTTCATCTTTTTGATTATTATTATTGATTAACATGTTTATGGGCATTAAAGATTTAGATTATCTTATTTTATGGAATATTTTGGACAGGACACCGAGAATGATCACATCTACCACTCCGAACTATTTACACTGACAAAGAAGATGGCTAGAGCAGAACCTCAGAAGCTTTCCTTTACTATACCAATATTTGAACCACATCCTCCTCAGTACTACATTCGTGCTGTTTCTGATTCTTGGTTGTATGCTGAGGCTTTCTACACCATATCATTCCAAAAACTAAAACTTCCAGAGGTTTTTATTCGTTCCTATTAACGATGTCAGAAACGTTTGATCAAACAGTGCTTGTCTACTTATTCTTGACAAAAATCTTCTAATATGGTATATGCTTCATACAGGATCGTACTACTCATACAGAGCTTCTTGATTTGAAGCCTCTGCCTGTAACATCACTTGGCAACAGCACTTATGAGTCCTTGTATAGCTTTTCACATTTTAATCCGATACAAACACAGGTTTGCTTCAATCAATTTACATTAGGTTATTGTTTATTGATGCCTTGTTCTAGATTTTAACTATGCTAATCTTTGTTTCTTTTCTCCTGTTATGTCAGATCTTTCATGTCCTGTATCACACAGATAACAATGTTCTATTAGGAGCTCCAACTGGTAGTGGGAAAACTATATCTGCTGAACTTGCTATGTTGCACCTCTTCAATACTCAGCCTGATATGAAGGTATGCGTGTTGATATTTTTATTGACATGATGAAAGAGATTGGTATAAAAGAAATAGGAAAGGAAAATAAAGGTTAAAGATAAAAGATAGCATCAAAATGAGTGCTTCTTGCTAACATACCTTTTGCCAGCCAGCAGCGAATTTTGGAGAAAGTAAATAATCTGTGTTTTAACGTTCTAATACATTGCCAAATGAACAGTAAGTCATTTACTGGATTTAGTACATCTGTGGCGTAGTCCCTTCACAGCTAACTGATTATGTGCTCTCTACCCTGCTCATATATTAGTTGGCATAGTCCCTAGTTTTATGTAAGAAAAATGTATGCATTCTGTCTTCTAGTTGAACTTGTGTTAACAATTTCTATCATCTTACATTTTTTATTGCTCTGTACCTGAAACGTGGTGACTTACTGCAGGTTATCTACATAGCACCTTTGAAGGCCATTGTACGTGAAAGGATGCATGATTGGAGGAAGCGTCTTGTCTCTCAGCTTGGAAAAGAAATGGTAATGATATTATTTTGAACCTAGAAGCATACATTCTGCATATGCATGCATATTTTTTTCATTATTCACTTGCATATGCACTTCTTAATCCATTGTTAACGGTTCTTTTTTGAAAGTTACTGATGTTATCTTACTTTTTTTATAAGGTTGAAATGACCGGAGATTATACTCCAGATTTGATGTCCCTTTTGTCTGCTGATATCATCATATCTACTCCTGAAAAGTGGGATGGTATTAGTCGGAATTGGCATAGTCGAAGCTATGTCACAAAGGTTTGCTTATAATTTTTTATTCTTGTTATTTGCCCTTCTAAAGATAATGCAAATACCAGCTGTATGTCATATGATAAGTTCTGGTGGCTGAGGATTAATGTGTTTAATATAATCAACAGGTCGGACTTATTATATTGGATGAGATTCACTTACTGGGAGCTGATCGTGGACCCATCCTTGAGGTATTTATCCTGTATTTTACTTTGATGTTCTTAGTGGATGTTTGGCTCACTTATGAAGTAACTTTTCTCCATCAAAAACAAAAATAAGGTGCAACATTCAAATTTTAATGATGTGGGAAGTACATTTAGGCTCACAAACAAAGCTATAATTTAAAGTTTGTTTTTAAATGCTAATTTTTAGTAACAAATACCAAATGGAATTATTTTACATTCTCATTTTATCCTTTAGTAATTCACAAAATATAAGGAGAGTCATTATTTCTGATTCATCTTCTGCATTTGGTTCAGTTCTTTGTTGTTTTTTACTTTTAGTTAAATTTTTTTTGATAGAATCTTTTAGTTAAAATTGTTTCTTGTTTCATTTATTTCTTCACAGCTCTAAATTTATTATGATTTGGCTTAATTAAGATTAGTCTATTTTGTTAGTAAAGATAAAATTATTATCAAATGGTTATCTTTTGGTGTTCTAAAACACTCTCTACTTTAAGTTTGTCAAACGTCATCTTAGCTTCTCTTTACAACACTTTAAGAACAAGACTTCTTACATGTCAGATTCCAGTTTCCTAAATAAGGAATACTGGTTGTATTAACTAGGATATTCTGTAAATATATTAGTGATTGTAATCCATAACTTTGAGGGATTTATTCTAGGTCAAATATTCCTAGAATCAGTCTTTTTCCTAGTTTAGAGTTTCCTAACTTAGGCTTATTATGGATATAAGAATCAATGTAAAATTTTTATGAATTCATTAATTGAATCAGGTCACTTTTTGACATTACAGAAGCTTCAATCAAGCCTAACTGGCCCTTCTTGTAGCTAGATTGTAACCAAATTAACATTTTCAAGATCCACAGGAAGTACGGATATAACAGATAACAGAAAAGGTGACACAAGTTGGTAAGAAAACAAGTTCTGTTTGGGCATTTGACCTATGCCCTTGGGAGGGAGGGATCATATAGGTAAAGAGTATAAAAAGGTTAAGGGAAATACAACTTTTTTTGATTGAAAATAGAGTATTTATAGAACAATACTCGGCCTAAAAGAAAATTCAAAATAATTTAAAAAACAGAAAGATAATGACCAACTACTAAAAAAATATCGTAATAATTCAAAACTAAACAGTTGACAAAGTCATGTACTGTTAAAATGGCTTTATAGGTCTGGGTTTTTTAAATATTGGCTATTTTTTTGGATAGAATATTAGGCTCATTAAAAACCCCCTTTTTCACCTCCTGTTATGCAAGTAACAGGAGGACAAAGAAAGGAGGAAAAGAGTTTTTTTGATTGAAAATAGAGTATTTATAGAACAATACTCGGCCTAAAAGAAAATTCAAAATAATTTAAAAAACAGAAAGATAATGACCAACTACTAAAAAAATATCGTAATAATTCAAAACTAAACAGTTTGACAAAGTCATGTACTGTTAAAATGGCTTTATAGGTCTGGGTTTTTTTAAATATTGGCTATTTTTTTTGGATAGAATATTAGGCCTCATTAAAAACCCCCTTTTTCACCCTCCATGTTATGCAAGTAACATGGAGGACAAAGAAAGGAGGAAAAGAGTGCCTAAAAATTTATAGATGAAACATTAGTACATCATAAGCAAACCCTCACAAGGAGAGAGAGAATGAGTGCGATTGGTAGAGAGAGAATTAGAGAACTTTCGGAA
Organism: Hibiscus syriacus; assembly: GCF_006381635.1. NCBI lineage: Eukaryota > Viridiplantae > Streptophyta > Magnoliopsida > Malvales > Malvaceae > Hibiscus > Hibiscus syriacus. The sequence continues at coordinate 1,436,614 of NW_024062606.1, forward strand.
AAGTCCAGTGCCTCCAATGAGGAATGGACAGTGTTCATCAAAAATCTTAGTATTAGGGTCTCAAGACGTGTGTTAAGGGATTTTTTTAGTCCTTATGGTCAGATTCTGAGGATTTTTATTCCTCGGTTTTTAGAGAAGTCATCTTATAAGTCTTCTACTTTTGCTTTCGTTCAATTTGCTGAGGAAGGAAGTAGGAAGAAAGCAATTCAGTTTGTCGATGGGAAGTGGTTGGACGGGAGAAGACTCTTTGTAGGGGCTGCTAAGTACCAGAATGTTAAGAGGAGGGAATCTGTTCGAGGAAAGAGGTCGTCATTGGTTAAGCAGGGGCCTCAGGTTCCGTCAAGAAGTGGGAGGAAGGGTCAGTCGGTTGACAGCTTGAGGGATGGTAGTTCGTATAGGGAGGTAGTGCAGTCTGAGGCTGCAACTAATAGAGATCAAGTGTCAGGGTTTATCCGGAAAGGTACAAATCAAAGAGTAGAGGGCCAGGAGATGCGCACATCTGGAGTGGGGAAGGCGGTGAAGAAACCTTTGGACATTTACATCCCAACGGAGGATAGGACATGGCTGAGATCGTCCTTAACGGGCATTTGTAAGGAGAGGTTTGAAGTAGACTTTGTGCAGAGGGCTTTAAGGAACGAGGGTCTTAATGTCAAGGTGGTTAGGTGGGGATATGCAAGAAACGCCTGTTTGGTTGTTTTTCGTTCAGCGGAGGAGAAATTTGCTTTGATGGAGGACAAGTGGGAGACTTTATCTTTCTGGTTTGATAGGCTGGATCCTGTTATGGATGATGAGTGTGTGCCTTTACAGTATTGTGCAGTTTCTTTGATCGGAGTCCTGTTAAACTGTTGGTCTGCCCCTTTTTTCACTAGTTTGGCTTCGAGATGGGGTAAGTTGGTGAAGATTCAGGAGCAAACAACTAGAAGATCGGATTGTAGAGTGGCTCAGCTGCTGTTGAGGATCGAAAGTCCTTTTGATATTCCTCCCCATGTTTCTGTTACTACATTGGGTAGGTCGTTTAAGATCATGATTAAGGTGGAAGGAACTGATGATTTTTTTCCAGTACTGGAAGATGAGGTGGAAGAGGTCGGATCGGTACATCCCTGCGAGGGTAGTTCCTCCGACGGGAGCCAAGGGGTTGACGTTCACGGTCAGGATGGGCAGCTGGGGACCTGTGCTGTGTCAGATTCTTTGAATAGGGTGAAAGCATGGGTAAGGGATTATTCTTGTGGGCGTGGTACGCGTATCAAGGGGAATGAGTTTGAGAATGTTGGTTTAAAGGATATGGGGGATGTGAATGTTTGCTATGGGGAGACAGCAAGTGGTGGGAATCCAAGTCAGCAGGAAGGTGGGGGGGACTTTATTGAAGGTTGTAAAAGGGGTTTGGGACTTGGAGATTTTTCTCTTCCTGTCGATAAGGCCCAGCCGGATTTTAATGAGGAATGCCTTGTCTCTCATAAGGTGGTTTGTCCCTCTGGGCCGGCTTGTAATTGGGCCGAGGACAATTGTTGTTCTCATTCCAACATTAGATCAGACCTTCCTGCAGAAGATGGCAGTTTTTTGGTGGGGAGGATGTGCACTAGGGAGGAGGGGGAGTCTTCTCAATGTGGCCAGGAGGCTCGCCTGGTTTTTGAGCAGTCTGATGGGCAGAGAGGTAGCCTTGGGGATCTCTGTCCGGGTACTATTTCAGTGGGTCCTTTGAACATGAAAGTGGTCATGGAGGGCCTCAGTTTAAACATTAATGAGGATTGCTGTTCTAATTCGAGTGTTAGAGATCCTATTTCGTCTCCTCGTGATAGAACCAGTCCAGTCAAGGTCCTTTCACGATCCAACAACCTTAGTTCTCAGAGACGGTTTAGGGTGCCCCCTACTCACTCTGGCAGTGTGGGCTCGGAAGGTGAAGTGGTCATTAATTTCTGTGATAGAGTTTATAGTAGGGTGTTTAGGAGTTTGGTCAGGGATTCCTTGGACCAAGACAGGGAACTCACGCAGTCTGCGCAGGATTATGTGGAAGCTAGGATAGAAGCTGTTGCTACTAGGGAGGTTTGTGACATGCTGGGAATTTTGTTTAAAGGGGGAAATCAGTTGTTAGAAGAGGAGATTGTTAAGTTGCAGCTGAAGGGGCCTTGTAATGATTCCTGATCGACTGAGTAGGAGTGTTTGGGGGTGTTGTGAGGTTTTTTGCGCATGTCTAATCTTAAATTTATTACTTGGAATGTTAGGGGGCTAGGGAAGAAGGAAAAAATTAGAGCAGTGGCTAGGATGGTCTATTTTGAAAAGTCGGGGGCTTGATGTGTTTGTGGAATGAGGATGTTTTCGAGGTCTGTTCTGAGCATAAGGACAGAAGATTCTTGGCTCTTTCAAGGAGGTTTAAGTTGAGTAATTTTGAGTGTGTTATAATAAATGTATATGGCCCATCGGTAGAGGCTGACAAAGAAGAGTTTTTTAGAGAGTTCATGTGTTATGTGGGTAGTTTGTCTGTGCCTGTTTGTATAGGGGGGATTTCAATGCTTATCTCGTTCCGGAAGAGAAATGTGGTTTTACTCAGAATTGGCACTCTATGGATTTGTTTAGATCTTTTATTCATCTTTATAACCTGATGGACTTACCGCTGGTAGGGGGCGTTTCACTTGGTGTAATTTTAGAGAGTCCCCCACTTGGGTTAGGCTGGACAGATTTCTTATTACTGGATCATTTTTAAATTTTCTTCCTAATGTGATCCAAAGAATGCTTCCTAAATCCCTTTCGGATCATAATCCTGTCGTGTTAGTTGAGGAAAGTTTTAATTGGGGTCCTAAGCCGTTTCGTTTTTTTAACTATCTTCTTGAGGAGGAGGGGTTTGCTGGGGTGGTTGAAAATTCTATTGCAATTTTGAGGAATGGTCTCGGGGCTAGGGGCTTATTCTCCCTTCTCAAAGAAACTAAGCTAGCCATAAAGAACTGGCCTAGGATTAATCATAGAGGGTTTTCGGTAGAAATCTCAGATTTGGAGGAGAGGATTAATGGATTGGAGCTGAAATTTCAGAGTGGGGGGATCTCTGCTCAAGAAAGGGAGTTGCTTGTCTGTTCGAGGAAGGAACTGTGGAATTTGCATAGGAAGGAGGAGAGTATTTGGTTACAGCGGTCTAGATTGAAGTGGATTAGCGAGGGGGATAAAAACACCAAGTTTTTCCACCTTTGTGCACTTAATAGAAGCAGAATTAACTCCATTTCTGCATTGAAGGTGGGTGGTGTGGTTGTTTCGGACCCTGTTCAGCTGAGAGGCTCTATCTATGACTATTTCAAGGCTGTCTATAACTCGAATTCAGCTCTTGAGGTGGATGCTATGGATTTGAACTTTGCTAAACTGAATCATGATCAGGTGACAGTTCTTGAAAGGCATTTCTCTGAGCTAGAAGTGTGGGAGGCAATATCTCAGTCGGACAGCTCCAAAGCACCGGGTCCTGATGGTTTTACGATGGGGTTTTTTAAGAAATTCTGGCCCAGCCTGAAGGTTTTATTATGAAGTTTGTTGAAGATTTCTACAATGGAAGGAATTGGGAGCATGGGGTTAACCACGCTTTTATTACTTTGATTCCAAAGATCAGTAACCCGGAAGGAATTGAAGACTACAGACCAATCAGCCTAGTTGGCAGTCTGTACAAAATTATTTCCAAAGTTCTGTCTAGAAGGCTTGTGTCTGTCATTACAAATATTATAAGCCCTACACAGTTTGCCTTTATCCCGGGTAGGCAGCTGCACGAATGTGCTTTCTTAGCTAATGAAGCTATTGATTTTTGGAGGAAAAAGGGGAGGAAAGGCGTTGTTTTTAAGGCTGATTTTCGGCGTGCTTACGATTCGGTAGAATGGCCGATATTATTGAGGCTTTTGAAAGTTATGGGATTCAGAGATAAGTGGATTTCTTGGATTAATCTCTGCATATCTTCTGCTTCTATTTCGGTTCTTGTTAATGGTTCTCCCACTGAGGAATTTATGATGGGCAAAGGGTTAAGACAAGGCTGCAGTTTGTCTCCTCAGCTCAGCTATTTAATATAGTCGGGGAACTGCTGAACCTTATGCTGGTAAAGGCTGCTGATAATGGTTTGTTTGAAGGATTTAGTATTGGTAGGGAGAATAATCGTTTCTTGTTGACTCACTTACAATTTGCAGACGATCTAATTATTTTCTGCAGGGACTCTCCTACTCAAATTTTGAATGTTAGGAGAGTGTTGAGGATCTTTAGTCTAATGTCAGGGTTAAATCTTAATTTATCCAAGAGTAAGTTGTTCGGTGTTAACTTGGGAGAGGAACTTTTAGAAGAAAGGGCTTCGGTGGTAGGCTGTGGAGTGGGTGCTCTGCCTATGTCTTATCTTGGTCTTCCGGTTGGTACTTCCAAGAACTCTGATATGCTGTGGGAACCGGTGATCCAGAATTTTTCTTCGAAGTTAGCGGGTTGGAAAGCTTCAACTCTATCGTTAGCGGGGAGATTGGTGTTAGTGAAGACGGTGCTGTCGTCCTTGCCGATTTTCTTCATGTCCATTTTTAAAATCCCCCCTAAGGTTAATCGTAAGCTGAATTCTATAATGGCTAGTTTCCTTTGGGGGGAAGGTCCAGAAAGAAAACAGATTCATTGGGTTAATTGGAATTTGGTGTGTCAACCGTTTGACGAGGGGGGCTTGGGTGTCTTGGACCTGAGATTGATCAATCGAGTGCTACTTGGGAAGTGGGTTTGGAAGTTTGCTAACGAGAAGGATTCATTATGGAAGAACTTGCTCTGCTGCATTCACAATAGCAGTAACTTATCCTTATCTTTAAGTTCGGCAGTTTCTCCTCAAGACTCTTGGGTTTGGAGAGGTATTAGGAGTAACTATGAGAAGAGGGATGAAATTGGTGACTGCTTGAGGTCAAACTCGAAGATGCAAGTGGGGAATGGTAAATCTATTGCATTTTGGAATGATGTTTGGGTAAATAATTCAACTTTTAGAGAACAATTTCCAAGGATTTTTGCTCTTTCTATTAATAAAGGGGGGAGAGTTGCTGATTTTGGTAGTCAGGAAATCAGTGGTTGGGTTTGGAATATTCAATTACGGAGGAATTTATGTGACTGGGAACTTGATCAGTGGATTTCCCTGATGTCTTTGTTGGATAATATTGGATTGTTGGAGTCAGTTGATGATTTTTTGGCCTGGTCTGGGATTGGTGATGGTCAGTTCTCGGCTAAATCATGTAGATTGACTATCTCGGGCAGATCTAGAGGGAATTTCCAGTGGAGCAGTTGGGTGTGGTCTGGTTTCGCTGCTCCAAAGGTTCAAACTTTTTTGTGGCAGTTATCCCATTATAAAGTGGTTGTTAGAGTAGAGCTGAAAAAGCGCGGGGTACCATTGGAAAATGTTCTATGTCCTTTATGTCTCAAGGCTGATGAGACAATTCAACATCTTTTTATTGTGTGTCCGATTGCAGGGGAGTTATGGAGCAGGTTCCTTTGTCTTTGGGATGTAGTAACTGTTCTGCCTAAGGATCCTCAGTCTCTATTGTGCTCTTGGCCTCATCTTATGGCTTCGTCTTCTATTTGGAAGTTTATCCCCGGGTGTTGTTTTATGGTCTACTTGGATAGCTAGGAATTCGGTGGTGTTCGAAAACGGTAAACTTGACTTGGCTTTACTGTTTTTCATCTCCAAATTCAGGCTGGCAAACTGGTTTTTAGCAAAATATCCTAAGGCAAATATCCAGGTTGATTTATTGGTAGGGGATCCAAGGCTTGCTGACTCTATTGGAGTTTGCCCTCCTAAGCTGAGGAAGGATACGTGTTGGCTCCCCCCTCCACCTGATTTCTTTAAGTTCAATGTGGATGGGGCGGTAAGGTCTGATGGTTTACAAGGAGGGATAGGGGGAATTTTGAGAGACTCGAACGACTCTAAGCTTATCTCCTTCTCTACTGCTGTGGGTCCTGGTCCGCCTTTGTTTGCTGAGTTGAAAGCAATCAAAGAGGGAATTGCTGTTTTTCTTTCATCTCATTGGGCGGGGAAAGGTAGATTAGTGTTAGAGAGTGATTGTTCTACGGTAGTGGATTGGATCTTGAGGCCTTTTTTGACCCCCTCTTTTTTCAGGTCTTTGGTCGGGGACATTGCTGCCCTAGTTTCTGCTAAGGACATTTTGGTTAGATGGGTCCCTAGGAGCTGTAATTGTGAGGCAGACAAGCTAGCTAAGGAGGGGATAGGTTGAACGTTTTGAGTGTCTTCGTTGTTAAGTTGTGTTTCTGTTAGGTTTTGTCATTGTAAAGTGTATCTTATGTAATTCGGTTTATTAATAAAATTGAGGTACTCTTTTCCTCCTTCAGCTTGTTGCCTCTTTTTAAGAGGCAACGATGACAGAGGTTTTTAACGAGACCTCCTATTCCTATCAAAAAAAAAAAAAAATAAGCAGACCCTCACAATCTGCTAACATCCCCATGAATTACATAAACCGTGCTGGGTCTAGTTATGGATATGAATCATACTAGAAACCGTGCTAATGTCATAGAGCACAGTAGCACAATATTCATTTAGCTGATAGCACATGATAGGGAACGGTTGGCTATCATTGTTGAACCACAGCTGATTAGAGGATTTTAGGTCCCACATCGGGCTATTTAATTTGTAGACATCTTTTGTAAATTGCAACAATTTTCTTAACTAATTGATTGGATGAATTCTGCTTTTAATTTTGCGTGAATTCTCTATCATCATGTCAGTTGAAAATTATTTTTCCAGGTTATTGTCTCAAGGATGAGGTACATATCATCACAAACAGAGCGTCGAGTGCGGTTTGTTGGGCTCTCCACGGCTTTGGCAAATGCAGGGTATGTACTATTTTATGTTTCCCTCAACTTTTATTGACCCTTCCTGCATGTGTTTATCCTCGTGTTCTTGTTATATCCATTTAAATTTAGAATAACTGGACCTTTGAAAGCTTGAAGCTACTTAATGTAGTGATACCAATTTTTTCTCTTTATGCTTAATGCCTACAATGTTCACATTTCAAGTTTTATAGCTGCATTATTTTTCATCTAGACGATCTGTGAAGCTTTTAGTTTCTTAAAACAGTTGTCAATTGACATCTAAACTTATTTTTCAAAACTCAAAAGTTTCAATTGATTGCATTTGCCCCCTTTCAATGCATTTGAACCTTCTCTACATGGAAGTATTATTTCTTGAAACAATGTAAGTGGTGCGTACGTATCAATTGCTGTATTAGAAACCTTTTTGTTGTCTCTCAATTTCCTACATTATCTTTAACTCGAATTATTGCGTACATTTATTTTTTACCAAGTAACTCGTTGAACCAAAGTCTATTTTAGTTTAAATTGAAACCAAGGAGTAATCAATTTGTGTTTATGAACAAATTGAATTGGCCTGAAAATTGGCTGCCTGATTATCTCCTTTACAGTAACAGGCCATAGAATTCTAATTTTTCGATTACTATTCAAGGAGAATATTTTGACCCACAAAGGCCTATAGAGGAGGTATAGGTTTAGAGAATGTCTGCTTAATTAGGTTTATGGCTTTAGGGTTTAAAAAGGGAAAATATCCGAGTTTGGTTTTTATAATAAGGGGTTTGGTGTTGGGACATACAGTTTCGAAGAAATTTATTGGACTGGGAAGTAGAGCAGTGGATGGAACTACTATCGTTACTAGGTAATGCTAGTATTCGGGTTGATGCGGATGATCAATGTGTTTGGACGGGGAATGGGGAAGGCGTTTATTTGGTTAAATCATGTGTTAGGTTAATGTCAGAAGGGTCTGCTGAAGATCCGATTTGGTTGAAACTGGTTTGGATAGGTTATGCTACTCCAAGAGTGGAGGTGTTTATGTGGCAGGTCTTTCATCAAAAAGTGGTTAAATCGGAACTTTTAAAGTGTGGTGTTAATGGGATAGAGAACACTTTATGCCCGCTATGTGGTGTGCATCAAGAACCGGTATCTCACCTATTCTTTTCGTGCTCGATTGCGTGGGCTCTTTGGGGGTGTTTCTTAAGATTGTGGAATTTATCTACGATCCTTCCAGAGCATCCTAACGTCTTCTTATCATCTTGGGAAAGTCTTGCTCCAAAGTTTATAATCTGGAATTTTATTCTGGTAGTCGTTTTATGGTCTGTTTGGAAGTGTCGAAATCATGTGATCTTCGATAAGGGAAACAATGATTTTAATCAATTGTTCTTTTTAGATAGATATAGAGTGGCGGAGTGGTTTTCAGCGAAATATCCTAATTTTCCAGTTCTCTTTGATTGCCTTGTTGGCGACCCGAAGCTGGCTGATTCGAGCAATCCGTCCATGAAAACTAATCCATCACCGGTCTTGTAGAGTCCCCCTCCCATGGTTTCTTTAAAAATTAATGTGGATGGGGCAGTACAAAGAGATTGGGAAAGCAGCGGTATTGGGGGAATACTACGAAATGAGGAGGGCAAGGTTTTGGGCTCTTTTTCGGCTTCAACTGATTCAGGTCCCCCTATTTTAGCTGAATTGAAGGCCATCCAAGCCGGTTTAGCTCTGGTTGAGGAATCAAAGTGGTGTGGCAAGGGTAGGCTAATTGTTGAGTCCGACTCAGTGAATGCAGTTAAATGGATTAAGAACCCAAATTTGTATCCCAGTTTTTTCACAACTAGTTAAGGATATTGTTAATGTTGTTATAGATCATATTGCCATTTTAAGGTTTGTAAAAAGGTCTGTGAATTGGGAGGCTGACAGCTTGGCTAAGGCGGGTATAGCTTGGCTGGCATGCCAGGTAGAGAGAGAAAGAGAGAGTTTGTATCTAGAAGTTCAACCTCCGATGAGGAATGGACCGTCTTTGTTGATAATCTTAGTAAGAGAGTTACTAGAAGTGAATTAAGAGAGATTTTCAATTATTATGGTAGAGTTGTGAGGGTCTTTATTCCAAGTTTTACAGATAAACCGAATTATAAATCATCCACGTTTGCTTTTGTGCAATTTGCGTTGGAGGCTGGTAGAAGAAGAGCTGTTCAATACGTTAATGGAACGCTGATTGACGGGAAGAGAGTCTCAGTGGGGGTCGCAAGATATAAGAAGGATAGGAGGAGTGAACCAGTTGGGAAGAACTATCAGTGGGAAGGAAACAAGTCAATTAGAGAGGTCAAAGGTAAACAACAGGTGGTTCTGGATAAATCGAGAAGCTTGAGGGATGGCCGATCGTTTCAGGAGGTGCTGAAAGTGGATATCAGAAGGGGGATTGGAGCAGGATGCAGTGGAAAAGCAGGGAGGTCATGAGAAGAATGAGGGGTTCGAGGTCAAATTGGTAAATTGGGGATATGTTCGGAATGATTGTATTGTTATGTTCAATTCGAATGAAGAGTTCGTAGAGGCATGGTCGAATCGCCAAGAGAAGTTATCTTCTTGGTTTCATTGGGTATCTCCGTTGTTGAATGAGGGAGGTGTTTCTTCGGCGTATTGTTTGGTTGAGTTGGTAGGATTACCATTTCTGTGCTGGTCGGAACATTTCTTGGAGAAACTTGCAGGTACGTGGGGGGAGTTCGTTAGTATCATGGAGGAGACTAGAAAGAGAGAGGATCTCTCTGCAGCGAGACTGTTGTTAAGGGTTGCTAGTCCCTTTGACGTTCCTGAATTTACAAATGTAGGGTCCTATGGTAGATCCTTTAAAGTTAAAATTAATTCGGGATCGAAGTGTACTAATTTCTCAATTGCAATAGAAGAAGAGTGGAAGAAGGTCTCAGTAGAAGGGTACTGTGCAGATCCTTCGAAGGAGGAAGAAGATGGAAGTTTTGAGAGGTAAATTATGAGGGGGTTCGGTCCAAGGAGGGCACATGTTTTCAGCAAACACAAGATAGTGGATGCTATGAAAGAGTTGGGGAACATTCTAGGAATAATAAATCAGGCACGGAACTCAAAACTAATGGGTTGTCAGTTAATTTAGTGGATGGCCACAAGGCTGATTTTTTAAAGGAGGTCGTTGAGGGAAGTGGGGCTAAGGTAGGCAGGAGGTAGAGAAATATGACAGCGTTGAACATGAAGGTGGAATATTCTCAGAAAAACAATTCTCTTTCGGAATCCAGCAGTATTGGGTGTCAGAGAAGTTTCAATTGGAACTAGATCCTACTAGGGATTTTGCGTCTTGGGCTGAGAGAGGATGTGGGTCACAGCTCTTCAGCCCATTCCGATTCGGATTGGGAGGTGCACTCCCATGTCTATAAAATTTTACCTGCTGGGCGGGTCGTGAAGGTCTCTCGTGACGGGCATCTTCTTAACAATAAGGTTCAGTCTTCCGACTGTTTAGGGGAGGTAAGTGGTAATTTTATTGAGAAGTCTATGGAAGGTCGACAGGAACCTGAGGTTAATGGTTTGGGAGAGCAAATTGTAGGCTCTGCTCGTAAGGAGGAGTCCAGTAAAATCAAAGTGAAGAGTTCTAGGAGATGGAAGTTGGGTTATCAGGTTTCTAAATGCATGTCTATCAGAAGTGCACAGGATTGTAGGAGGGGTTGTGGTCGTTTTGCTAGAGTTTATAGAAGGTCAAGAGCCAGAAGAGTCTGGTTATGCTCGGGTATTGTTAAGGAAAATTTGTGTTTGGAAGGCATTCAGAATCAGAAGCATAATCAGAGTAGTGGTGATATGGCTAACTGTCAGCAGCTTTCCCTTAGAATTCGGGAAAATGGTCTAGGTTTCTTTAACAATAGTTCTGTCCCTGTTCAGAGTACTTCGGTGGTTCCCCTGGTTAGCAGTTCAGTTTCTCCTCCTAAGGGAACATATTCTATTATTGCCTCTTGTTCTCGTAAAGATTATAGAAGGAAAAGAAGAGGCTTAATTTCAGAAGCTTTGGGCTTAGCGGAGATTTCAACGGTGTATTCTAGTACCTTTAATAAACTATTGGAGGAAGCTTTGGAAACTTGGGATGTATGTCAGATGTTAGGTATTTCGTTCAAGGAAGGGAGGGAGGCTTTTATCAAAAAATTTCTAAGTCTTGAGAAAGGCGAGGAGGTGGTTTTGGAAGGTTGATATGTTGTTTAAGTTCTGTTGGCTGAAGGGTGCAGTTTTGGCGTTTTGGAGTAAAGCTTTTTTATGAATCATCTTTGTATTCTGTCGTGGAATATTAGAGGTTTAGGTAGGAGAGAAAAGTCGGTGGCTTTTGCTAGACTAGTAAAGAAGGGGGTGTCTTGGGTCTCCTACTCAGGGGTCGAAGGGGGGGTTAATCAGTTTGTGGAATGAGAATGTGTTCAATGTCTCCAATCACCATGTTCACAGTAGGTTTTTGGCTCTGGTGGGAAATTTTATGCACGATCCTAAGGAGTTCGTTTTTATTAACGTCTATGGCCCTGCTATTGAAGACGAAAAGGAGGATTTTTTTCGGGAGTTGTTGAACTTTGTTATGTCATGGAATCTCCCGGTGTGTATTGGGGGGGATTTTAATGCATATCTTGATGCGGAAGAGAAGCTTGGGAAATCCCAGAATTGGCATACCATTAGTATCTTTAGATCTTTTGTGCAACAAGCTAATATGATGGATTTACCTATGTCAGGAGGAAATTTTACATGGTGCAGTAATAGAGAAGTCTCTACTTGGGTTAGACTTGATCGTTTCCTCATATGTGGCAGATTCCTGAACAGTTTTCCCAAGATTTCTCAGGCACTGTTATCGAAATCAATTTCAGATCACAATCCGGTTTTGCTGGAGGATGTTAATCTGAATTGGGGCCCTAAACCCTTTAGATTCTTTAATTTTCTTCTTCAGGAACAAGGCTTCAATTCTTTTGTTGGAAAATTGTTAGCAGTAGAGAAGAATAAGATTAATAACGGGGGTATTTTTCGGGTACTACAAGCTGCTAAAAAACAGATCAGACGCTGGCCCGATAGTAGTCATTTAAGGCTGCCAGATTCCATTTCGATTGGAAGCTGAGATAGCTGGTTTAGAAACTAAGTCACAATGTGGAATTTTATCCTAGGGGGAGTGGGATCAGTTGACTGAGTTCAAGGAGCTGTGGAGGTTGTTAAGGATTGAAGAGAGTATTTGGTGTCAGAAATCCAGAAGTAGATGGATTAAAAATGGCGACAGGAATACAAGGTTTTTTCATCTATCGGCGTTGAAAAGGAGTAGAGTAAATTGTATTCATACATTAAATATTAATGGAGAACTGGTCTCGGATAAGGACAAAATTAGAGGTGGTGTGTTCAACTTCTTCAATTCTGCGTACAATTCCAATTCTGCATTGGAGGTGAAGGATTTGAATTTTGATTTTGCGCAATTAACAGCTTCGCAAAGTGGTTTTTTGGAGGCGGAATTCTCTGAGTTAGAAGTTTGGCAAGTTATCTCCTCTTCGGATAGTTCTAAAGCTCCTGGTCCAGACGATTTTTCCATGGGTTTCTTCAAGAAATACTGGAATTTTTTAAAGGAGCAGATTATGGTGTTTTTCTCAGATTTCTACATGGGGAAGAAGTGGGCTCATGGTGTTAACCATGCTTTTATTACCTTGATTCCTAAGAAGGGCAATCCCGAGAAAATAGAGGATTATAGACCCATAAGTCTTGTGGGCAGCTTGTATAAAAATTCTTTCGAAAGTTCTTTCAAAAAGACTCATTTCCTGTATTAAGGACATTATTAGTCCTTCACAGTTTGCTTTTATTCCGGGAAGGCAACAGTGGGACTGTGCATTTATAGCAAATGAAGGAATTGACTCTTGGAGGAAACAAGGTCTTAAAGGGGTTGTATTTAAAGTGGATTTTAGCAGAGCGTACGATACTGTAGAATGGCAGATTATTCAAAGGCTTATGAAAGAATTGGGTTTTGGTAAGAGGTGGTGTTCTTGGATTGCACAATGTATTTCCACAACCTCAATTTCGGTCCTAGTGAATGGCTCTCCTACTGAGGAGTTTTCGATTGCTAAAGGCTTGAGACAAGGTTGTAGCCTTTCTCCTCTTCTGTTCAATATGGTTGGGGAACTACTTCATTTAATGTTGAATAAAGCAGTGGATTTGGGTCTTTTCCAAGGGTTCTCTTTCGGTAAAAACCAAATTCTTTTTCTTTGTCTCATCTTCAGTTTGCAGATGATTTAATTATCTTCTGTCGAGCCTCTGTCACTCAAATCAAGAATGTTAGGAGAGTGTTGAGGATTTTCAGCGTTCTAACGGGGCTCCATCTTAATCTTAGTAAAAGTAAGCTCTTTGGGATTAATGTGGGGAGTGACATCCTTGATGAGTGGGCTAGGAACATTGGTTGTTCGGTCGGTTCTTTTCCTACTGATTATTTAGGTCTTCCATTAGGGGCGGTTAAGAATTCAGAGAAGCTTTGGGATCCAGTTTTTGCAAATTTTAATAGGAAACTGACAGGTTGGAAAGCCTCTTCTTTGTCCATGGCTGGTCGTTTGGTACTTATTAAGTCGGTTTTATCTTCTTTACCTATCTTTTTCCTATCAATTTTTAAGATGCCTTCTTCTATTTGTCTGAGGTTAAATTCCTTGTTGTCGAATTTCCTGTGGGGGGGAGGGGTCGACAAGAAGAAAATGCATTGGGTGAGTTGGGATAAGGTCTATAGACCGTTGAGTGTAGGAGGTTTGGGAGTTACTGATTTAAGTCTTTTAAACCGAGCGTTGTTGGGTAAGTGGATTTGGAAATTTGCTAATGATACTAATTCTTTGTGGAAGCAGTTCTTATGTAGCAAACACAATGTGAGTTGCCATTCCATGGATATCAATAAGGTTTTCTCCCAAAAAGACTCTTGGATTTGGAGGGGAATCGTAAACAACTTTTTTAAGAATGATGACTTTGGAGGTTGTCTTAGGTCTCATGCAAAGCTTCAAATAGGTAATGGTAAATCCATTTCCTTTTAGAACGATTCGTGGCTTGGTGAGGTCCCTTTGAAACTGCTGTTTCCGAGAATTTTTGTCCTCTCATCCAATAAATTGGGCCACGTTGCTGATTTTGGGAGCTTTGAATTGAGTGGATGGGTTTGGAATGTTACGACTAGGAGGAATCTTTGTGATTGGGAGGTAATGCAGTTGGTTGAGCTTCTGGATAGGTTGAAAGACATTAAACTTATCGAGACTATGGACGATTGTATGCTGTGGGATGGTTCGGACGATGGGCTGTTTTCGGTTAAAGCTTGTAGGCAAGCTCTTTCTTCTTTTCATGATGATTCTTTTCAGTGGAATAAATGTGTTTGGTTGGGGTTTGTTCCACCTAGAGTGGAGACTTTCTTGTGGCAACTGTCTCATCAAAAAGTTGCTGTCAGAGCTGAATTGTTGAGAACGGGGGTCAATATAGGCGATAATTTTCTTTGCCCGTTATGTAACTTAGAGGAAGAATCTGTTCAACATCTTTTTATTTCATGTCCGGTTTCTTGAGTTCTGTGGACTAAACTCATAGGGTTCTGGGGTGTACGGTTAGCGCTTCCTTCTAACCCTCCCAGTTAGCTTAGTTCGTGGGAGGTATTGAGGCCTAATTCTGTGATTTGGTAGTTTATCCCGGGGGTAGTTTTTTGGTCTATTTGGAAGATTAGAAACGAGATCATCTTTGATAAGGGAAAGTTGGACATAATTTCTTTGTTTTTTACTGTGCGTTTCAGATTAGCAAAGTGGTTCCTGGCTAAGTTTCCCCTAATCACATTGCAAGTTGATTCTCTTATTGGAGATCCTACCCTGGCTGACAATCTTACTGCTCATAAGACTGTGAATAACATTGTGTTGAGCTGGATTCCTCCTCCAGTAGACTTTTTTAAGATGAATGTGGATGGGGCTGTTAGTAGTGTGCGGAGGTTGGCGGGTATTGGGGGTATTCTAAGGGACTGGAATCGGGTTACACTTTCGTCTTTTTCAGAGAAAGTTGGTCCAGCTACTCCTATTCTAGCAGGATTAAAGGCAATTAAAAGAGGCATTGATTTCTTTCTTTCTTCAAGTTGGGCGTCGAAGGGTAGGCTTATCATTGAAAGTGATTCGAAGACAGCAGTGGAATGGATTAATGATGGCATTTCTTCTCCTGTTTTTCTGGCTAATTTTGTTAAGGACATCGTGTATTCTGTTTCTGCTAGACAGGTTGTTGTTAGATGGATTCCTAGGTGCTGTAATTGTGAGGCAGATAAATTAGCTAAGGAGGGAATTGGTTGACTGTTGTTGCTGTTTTAGCTGCTGCGTTTTGTTTAGTGGGGATCTGGTCTAGAAGTTTTTAAGTTTTATGTGTTGTTTGTAGAAGTAGTGGTTGTATCTTATGTTACTGTTTTATTTTAATAAAATTTCTAAGGCTCTCTTCTCCTCCTCCTGCTGATTAAGGAGTTTACTTCTAAACTCCCTTAATCAAGTAGGGGATTTTGGTGAAGGCCTTTCATTCCTATAAAAAAAAAAAGGATTTACAGAGGTGAGTGCTTGAGTGTGGGGGTGGTGTTTGTAATAGCCGGCTGTCGTATGTAGTGTATTTTTGTCTGGAATAACATTTGAGGCACTCTTTTCCTCCGTCCAATGTCGGCTGATGTATTTTTGTTCAGCAGTGGGGTTAAGAAGGGGGATTTTAACGAGGTCTTGCTCTTTATCAAAAAAAGATAATGGTTAGGATTGAGGTTTACAGGTTGACTAGTCTTGTTGAATTATGATTGGATCACAAAAATCTCAAATTTAAGGAAAAATGTTGCTGGAGTTCCGGGCTGCCACACCAGAATAATGCCAGGGTTTTGACTCTGCAAACACTTATGTCACATAAGACATAACTTAAGTGTTACATTTGTAATACCCAGGCATTTACCCCATAAATTTGTCTACAGGCGGATCCTAAAAGTTTTTAGGTTTGCTGTTCCTTTTTCTTTGACGCATTTGAGGTACATCATATCTTTTATAACCGATATATTTTTTTCTTTT
This sequence comes from Hibiscus syriacus, assembly GCF_006381635.1. NCBI lineage: Eukaryota > Viridiplantae > Streptophyta > Magnoliopsida > Malvales > Malvaceae > Hibiscus > Hibiscus syriacus. Next base: position 1,452,426 of record NW_024062606.1, read on the forward strand.
CTTTCAGTGATTTGGCTGACTGGTTAGGTGTTGGTGAACTTGGGCTCTTCAACTTTAAACCAAGTGTGAGGCCTGTACCTCTTGAAGTTCATATCCAGGCAAGTTTCAAGCATCCTTTCTTAAAGTTTAGGTTTTGTGCAAAATCTGCTTGCATGTCTTCAAGTGCCATGCATAATTAAATTTTTATGAATGAGAAATGGAAAGAAAGTTTCCTATAAAATTTCTTGCCAAAAAGAAAAAGAAAAGGAAATGCAATTTTAGATGTATTTCCCCCCAATGCCCAAGGTATCTGATTATGGTTTTAGGTCCTATATGTACCAAAATGAGATGATTTCCTGTTATTTTTTTTTGAAAGAGAACATATTATTAATGTAATAAAAAGAAAAAGCAAAGCACGGAGCCTCATTAAAAAACCTCCCTAACCCTATGTGGAGGAAAAAGAGTGCACCCGAGCAAAGCCATTACAAAACAAAGCTGCTCCCAAAGAACAACACTGCCTAAAACACCCAATGCAGGCTGAAAGCAGAACAAAGCTTCACCCCAAGAACATCACAGCCAAGCTAAAACACAATACCAAATTTAACCAGAGATAACACCAGCAGCCTGCTTCGCAAGGGAGTCTGCAGCCATATTCCTGCTTCTAGGAATGTGTTTAATTAAGAAATTTCCTTTAAAAACAGTCTCTGCTACGGTCTAAGGACTCCTTCCCACTCAGGAGGAATCAACTCCGGGTTTTTAAGCCATTTCACAACCGATTCACAATCGCATTCTAGAATAAGGCCCGATGAATCGAAACAAGAAGAGCCGATAAACCAATTCACCACGTGCTCCACTGCTAATATTTCTGCCAGAATCGAAGACCCTACCCTATAGGAATCGAGAATGAAAACAGCGAACTACCATTGGAATCCCTTAAAATTCCCCAGATGCCTCCACCACTTCCGTCAGCCCGCATAGACCCCGATTTCCTGTTATAAAGAGCACTTCCAGTTGGCATTATTATGCCGCTGGTGTGAACTATGATACTTTAGTTAAGGTTCATGTTGAATTCAAAGTACCCATTCTACTAGAAAATTAGAGATGCCATGTTACCCAAAATTTAGTCTTCAGAAGGGCTTGGATAAAATACATGACTAGAATGGGCTTCAGTCGGCTGAAAATTGAGTGGAACTTTTCTGAAACAGTTGTTGGCTCCTCAAAAACATTGCTTCTGCAAATTTGCATTACATTGGAGCTTTTTAAGCTAAACTTGCCAAGTTGATCTATCAAGTTCCAGCTGTTAATGACTCGTTTTCAGCTTTTATCTGGACAAACATAAATAAAGCCTTCTGTCTTTTATGATTGTGACTTGTTCGTTAATCTAAGTTTGACCCTTACACTTGAATCACCACCTATTGGATAAGAAAGGCATCTTAGCCAAGCTCAAGCTTTTATGAATGTTTTTCATTGAAATACAGACATGAAATATGAGCTTGAGCAAGTTTCAATTTTTTTGCGTTGATCTAATTCTGCGTTGCTTAAAGCTAGGTTCACCTTTGATTCCACCTCTAGACTTATGTGCATAACTAACCATGTGTACAACTTGCCGTAGGTTTATCAGGTAGACATATTTTGACTTCTTGAGAATGTGCATCACCTGCCCCTGATGCATTTAATGGACACTTATATTTCGACCTTTTAAGAATTTGTTTGACCTGAATTTTGTGCGAATATTGGATAGGGTAGTTCTTTTATTACCCTTTCTGGTTGATATGAAAGTGAATCAGAGCCTCACATAAAATTATCTTTCAATTCTGAGCTTTTCCTTAATGGAACAGGGTTATCCTGGAAAGTACTACTGCCCAAGAATGAATAGCATGAATAAACCAGCATATGCTGCAATATGCACCCATTCACCAACGAAACCTGTTCTTATCTTTGTTTCATCTCGGCGTCAGACAAGGCTGACTGCTTTGGACATTATTCAGGTGAGATTTGTATCCCATTTGGAATAACTATAGTAGTAGTATAACCATGGCTGTCACTGTTAAATTTCTATATTTGAACTGAAGTATGCAGCATCCGATGAAAATCCGAGGCAATTTTTGAGTATGCCAGAAGAAGATTTGCAGATGGTACTTTCCCAGGTTACTGATCAGAACCTGAGGCATACCTTACAGTTTGGCATTGGGTTGCATCATGCTGGACTAAATGACAAAGATAGATCTCTTGTTGAGGAGCTTTTTGCAAACAATATGATTCAGGCACTTCTTCCTCACAAACTTTTTTTATTTACTTGGAAAAGATGATACTTCTAACATAAATGAATTGTTCTTTCCCAAATGCAGGTATTGGTTTGTACAAGCACATTAGCTTGGGGTGTAAATCTTCCCGCCCATTTGGTTATTATCAAGGTGAGGGAAACATAAACCAGGTTGTGGTCATACGGATGCTCTCTTTCATTTTCTTTCGTAACAGTTTTACTTGCATAGGAAGTCATGGAAGTATTATCTGTTTTTCAGATTAAAAATTTTAAGAACTTTAAAGATAATAGTCATTTTATTTTTCCGTATGCATCTCATTTTTGAAGTTGTGTTGAGTTCCCTATGATATTTCTAAAATTATCTGCATGAAAACACTTATTTGAATATTGAGTTTGGCTTCAATGTTAAATTTGGTACCCAAGTATTCTTCTGTCCCAATTAAGTACCTATGTTTATTACTAGAACACGTGTCAAATATTGATTGGGCCACATTTACAGTGATTCTGTTTGGTCTGTTTACCAAGTTAAACATAGGTACTTAATTGGGACAAAAACCATGGTATCAATTTGAATATTGAAGCCAAAATTAGTACTAAAAATGGTATTAACCCTTAAATTTATGAAATAAAAAGGCTGTGATTTGCATGTGATATGCTAATTATTAAGACAGTTTAGTTTTTCAGTATGCTTAGCATATAAAGCATAGAGGTTGCAAATGTCTTGTAAAAGCATTAGTTGATCAAGTTGCAGTTATAAGGGATGGCAGTGCACTTGTGCTTTGCAGTGATTTATGAGTCCCACACTAGGGGGATCTTATGCTTATATTCATTTAATAGTCTAGTTTCTTGGGTTGAGATGAAGAACAATTGTCATATAAGGGAACCACTTACTGGCTGCATGTTGCAAGTTGATCTCATCATGAGGTTTAGTAGTCTGTCGCTGCTTTAGAGATTTGACTTTACATGATGTGCTGAAGAATGCATTTTAAATTCTTTGTTTTGAGATATCTCCTTGTGCTCTGGGATGGTATTATTTTAACAAATGTCAATTTAATGACTCAGGGAACAGAGTATTATGACGGGAAAACAAAGAGATATGTTGATTTCCCCATTACAGATATTTTGCAAATGATGGGTCGAGCAGGCCGTCCTCAATATGATCAGCATGGGAAGGCAGTTATTCTTGTTCATGAACCCAAAAAGAGCTTCTACAAAAAGGTCAAACAAACTAACGATTTTCCTGCTAATTTGGCAATGCTCTTTATAGTGAGAGAGTGATTGGCTTAACTGTTTCTTGTTTTCACCATGCAGTTTCTATATGAACCATTTCCGGTTGAGAGTAGCCTGAGGGAGCAGTTACATGATCACATGAATGCAGAGATTGTTTCCGGAACAATTTGCCGTAAAGAAGATGCTGTGCATTATCTTACTTGGACCTACTTGTTCCGCAGACTGGTATGCTTTTGGTTATCGTCACTAGAACAGAAAGAAATATGGTTGTGATATTATCAGTGTTTATTCCACATATTAACATGATGCAAATTGTTAAAGGTGTATGCTGTAGTATGATAGACCTACTTGTTCTGCAGACTGGTATGCTTTTGGTTATCATCACTAAGAGCAGAGTGATATGGTTATGATATTATTATAGTGTTTAGCCCACTTATTAACATGATGCGAATTGTTAAGGGAGTTTGTTGTAATACGATGGTCTTTATGTCTGTAACTTTTGCCTAGTCCTTGCTTGCTTTGACATAAAGCTATTCTAGCTAGGAATTTCTTTATTTATTGCTGGCATTCATGATATCTTCTAATATACTCTGGTTGGTTTATCTGCCATCCAAGTTTTGAGCTTTCAATCCCCCATTCCGCTTCTCTTAAAAGAAAAGAGGAAAACTGTTTGAATGCCTCATGCATAGTTTGACTTTTTCTTGGCTATCATATGATACACATCTAGTAATGCAGAGTTTTTTTTTTGGATAGGAATGTGAGACCTCATTAAAAACCCCCTCATGATTAACGGACCACCTAATAAGTGTTCCTTAATCAGCGGAAGGGGAAAAGAGTGCCTCTATTTATTAATAAAACATACACATACAAACTCCTTAGACAAATACACGTTAAACACCAACATAACAATCGTAAACCCCGCACTAACTACTAAAAACCAATACACAGACAAAACTCATCCAATCCCTTGTTTGGCCAAAGCATCTGCCTCCCAATTACAGCTCCTAGGAATGTGCCTAACAATAATTTCCCTAGCCGAAATTAGAGAAACAATTTTCCCAACCAATGACCTAAAGAAAGGAGGGGCTGAAGTCGGCACCACAATCCAGTCCACAGCAACCTTACAGTCACTCTCAATGATCAATCTTCCCTCCTTAACCCAAGCTGATGCGAGAAAAAAATCAATGCCTCTTTCTATCGCTTTCAATTCAGCCAAAGGGGGAAGACAAGGGCCAACACTACTCGAGAAAGACCCTAAAATATTGCAGCAGTAGTCCTTCAAAATGCATCCAATACCACCCGCTAGCCCGTCACCTCTGACCGCCCCGTTAACATTAAACTTAAAAAAATCCGAAGGAGGAGGAAGCCATCTCTGAACGATTTTCCTATTCACATTAGGATCCAGAAATTTATCAGCAATAGTGGGATCCCCAATGAGCAAGTCAACTTGGATATTAGCATTCGGAAACTTAGCTAGATACCATTTAGCCAATCTAAATCTTGCAATGAAGAAAAGAGATGAACTGTCCAGCTTCATCTTATCAAACACCACCGCATTCCTAGTCTTCCAAATTGTCCAGAAAACAGCACCTGGAATAAATTTCCAGATTAGGGAATTCGCCCTTAAATCAGACCAAGAACTCAACAGAGACGGCGGATCCATAGGCATAACTGAAGAGATATCCCAAAGTCTGAAAAAACTATTCCATAACAACCCTGCGACCGAGCAGTAAATAAATAAATGCTGGACAGTTTCTTCCTGTCCCAAACACAACAGACAAGAAACTACTTCCAGAGCAACACCCCTTCTCTTCAACTCCGATCTGACTGCCAATTTTTGGTGCGCAACCTGCCACAGAAAAAATTCGACTCTGGGAGGAGCAAGACCCGACCAAACCTCCCGACTCCAATAACACGTTCCTCTAGACTTAAGGGAGAGAGACGACCTGCAGGATTTGACCGAGAACAAACCATCACCCTTCCCCGACCACTTAAGGAAGTCATCCACTGAGTCAGACAAAATGATGTTATCCAACATAGACATAAGTTGGATCCACTGATCTAACTCCCAATCACATAAGTTACGCCTAGATTGAATGTTCCACACCCAACCATTATTCACAAAACAACCGAACTCCGACACCTTACCCCACTTATTAGTTGAGAGAGCAAAAATCCTTGGAAATTGATTCTTTAGAGTATCATCATTTACCCAAATATCATTCCAAAAAGAAACAGACTTACCATTACCAACATGAACCTTGGCATGAGCTCTCAGCTCGTTTCCCAATTCATCTTTTTTCATAAAATAGTTAATTATACCTTTCCAAATCCACGAGTCCATAGGAGAAACTACTTTGTCAATTGAGATGGACAGATTACCCACATTATGCTTACTACAGATCAAATTTTTCCACTGAGAATCTTTTTCGTTCCCAAACTAAAGACGGAAAAACTTGTTCCGAATAATTCATGTTTATTTCTGCTGAATATGGCCGACTTAAATAGAGTTTACAATGTAACAACTTTACATAAAAAGATGCATAAAATTAGCAACAGAATAAAAATGATTCTATCTAATTAAAAATGATCCTATCTAATAACTAATAGAATAAAAAACTGATTCTATCTAATTAAAAATGATCCTATCTAATAACTAATAGAATAAAAACTGATTCTATCTAATATTTAATTTAGATATTCTTGACACCCCCCTCAAGCTGGAGAATAGATATCGATCATTCCCAGCTTGGACAGAAATCCTTCGAACATCGTAGTAAACAGTCCCTTGGTGAGAACATCGGCGAGTTGCTCTGATGATGGAACAAACAGTATGCAGATATCGCCATTTTCCAGCCTCTCCTTGATGAAATGTCGATCTATTTCGACATGTTTGGTCCTGTCATGCTGTACAGGATTCTGAGCAATACTGATTGCCGATTTGTTGTCGCAATACAACTTCATCGGTTTATCTCTTTCAACCTTCAGCTCCTCCAAGATCCTCCTAAGCCATAACAACTCACATACTCCTTGCGCCATGGCTCTGAACTCGGTCTCCGCACTGCTTCTAGAGACAACTGGTTGCTTCTTGCTCCTCCAAGTAACTAAGTTGCCCCAGACAAAGGAGCAATAACCGGTAGTAGATCTTCTGTCTGTAGAACTTCCGCCCCAATCAGCATCAGTGAAGATCTCCACTCTTCGATTTCCATTCTTCGAAAACATGATTCCTTTACCAGGACTCCCTTTCAAGTAATGAAGAATCCGGTCCTATCAAAAAAAAGTAATGAAGAATCCGGTAAACAGCCTTGGAGTGTTTTTCCGAGGGACAATGCATAAACTGACTAACCAAGCTCACAGCAAATGCAATATCTGGTGTCGTATGAGCCAAATAAATCAATTTTCCCACCAGTTTCTGATACCGATTCTTGTCCACAGGCTCAGCACCATCTTCTTTTTCAAGTTTTTGATTCGGATCAATAGGAGTCGCCATTGGTTTACATCCGAGTAATCCGGTCTCTTTCAAGATATCGAGGACATATTTCCTTTGCGAGATAATTATACCTTTCGAGGATCTAGCCACCTCCATTCCAAGGAAATACTTGAGTTGTCCTAGATCCTTGACTTCAAACTGGTTGGATAAGAAGTTCTTCAACGACTCCAACTCTACTGTGTCATCTCCTGTCATAACAATGTCATCTACATACACAATTAAAATAGCAATTTTACCATTATTGTGTTTGTAGAACATAGTATGATCAGACTGGGCCTGAGTGTAACCATGTTGTTTCACAGCTCTCGTGAATCTCTCGAACCAGGCTCTCGGAGATTGTTTCAATCCATAAATGGATTTCTTTAGCTTGCAGACCCTACCATCCTTCTTCAATTCATCAAAGCCTGGAGGAACTTCCATAAACACCTCTTCCTCTAGCTCACCGTTTAGGAACGCATTCTTCACATCAAACTGTCTGAGAGTCCAATCCAGATTGGCAGCTAGTGAGAGTAGGACACGTACGGTGTTTAGTTTGGCCACAGGTGCGAAGGTCTCCTCGTAGTCAAGGCCGTATGTCTGAGTGAAGCCTCGTGCTACGAGTCTTGCCTTGTATCTCTCGACCGAGCCATCTGCATGGTATTTGATGGTGAACACCCACTTGCTGCCTACAGATCATTTCCCCTCAGGTAAAGGAGTTAGATCCCATGTGTCATTCTTCTTCAGGGCCTTTAACTCCTCAAAAACTGCCTCCATCTCGGAACTTCTAGAGCTTCATGTATCGACTTAGGTAGTGCATCATCCATAATCCTAGTGGAAAAAGCTTTGAAATCTGGAGAGAGTTTATTATAAGATAAGAAATTGGATATTGGATGTTTTGTGGTACATGATCTAACACCTTTGCGCAAGGCTATGGGTTCAAAGAATTCTGTAGAAGGCTCTAAATTTGGAGAAGAAATAGGAGAAAGATATGTCGTACCTTGGACCATAGTCGAGTTCGATGGTTGGCATACCTTGGGGACCGGTGGAACATTACTTGGTCGAGTCATCCGTCTAGAATAAACACGAAGTTCAGTAGGTGGTTCCAAGTTGGTTTCTACCTGAGTCTCACGAGGTTGTGAATTTTTAGGTTGTGAAATCCTAGGATTAGTTACGGAAATATGAATTGGTTCCACTGAGCTATTTACAACCGATTTTGGCAAGGATGTTTGTTCCCAAAAACTCATTTCAGGGTCATTCTCCCCCGGAAGAGAGTTTTTGTCAAAAAAAGGTTGTTTTTCAAAAAAGTGACATCCATACTCACATAATACTTCCCAGATTTAGGATCAAAGCATTTATACCCTTTTTGTGTTGGTGAAAAACATAGAAATATGCATTTATGTGCTCGGGGATCGAGTTTTCCTCTATTTTGGCCGTATATATACACAAAAACAATGCAACCAAAAATTTTAGGTGTTAAATCAGTGAAAGATCTATTTTCAGGAAACATATTCTTTAGAGCTTGCAAAGGAGTAATATAATTAAGAACTCTTGTAGGCATTCGATTTATCAAATAAGACGCTGTTAAGAGTGCTTCATTCCAAAAACGATTAGGAACATTCATAGCAAACAGTAAAGCCCTAGTCACCTCTAATAAATGCCCATTTTTTCTTTCAGCAACTCCATTTTGTTGGGGAGTATCAACGCAAGAACTGTGATGAATAATTCCTTTTTGTTTCAAAAAATCATCTAAGATTTCATTAAAATATTCTCGACCATTATCGGTTCTAAGAACTTGAATATTTGCTTGAAACTGAGTATTGATCAGTGAGTGAAAATTTTTGAAAACACTTGCTGCCTCGGATTTTTGTTTTAGTAAATAAATCCACGTGACTCTAGTGTGATCATCAATGAATGTGATGAACCATCTAGATCCTGAAGCTGTTTTTACTCGTGAAGGGCCCCAAATATCACTATGCACAAGAGAAAAAGGTTTTGATGGCATATACTTTAAAGATGGATAAACAGATCTATGATGTTTTGCCAATTCACAAGCTTCACACTGAAAAGAAAAACCGTCCTTTTTTTTGAAAAGATTTGGAAACAAATATTTCAAGTAATTAAAGCTAGGATGGCCTAACCTATAATGCCACAACATTATTTCATTCTCACAAGACAAGGTAGTAAAGCATCTCGGTTTCTGAACTTGTTTATCTGAAGGATTGTCCGTGACCAAGTGATAGAGTCCATCAACCTCCTTAGCATTGCCAATCATCTTCCCTGAACAAGGGTCCTGAAATTCAAATCCAGCAAATGTTATTGTAGCAATGCATTTGCAATCATGAATAATACGATTAACAGAGATGAGATTGCAAGAGAACTTTGGGACATGTAGGACATTTAGTAATGTGAGAGATGGAGAAATAATGATAGAGCCTTTTCCAGCTATAGAGGTTAGGGAGCCATCAACAATTTTTACCTTCAGATTACCAGATAAAGGAAAATAAGATGAGAATATGGAGGAATTACCGGTCATGTGATCTGTTGCCCCTGAATCTATGATCCAAGGGTTTGATTTAGAACCGGCTATGAAAGTTGTAGGATATGTACCTTTCTGGGCTAATGATGAAGAGGCAATATAAGATGATGGGTTAGGAGTGTTGGATATGGAATGAGAACTCATTAGTTGATACAATTGCTCTAGCTGTTCTTTGCTGAAGGCAGACAGTTCTGAGGCAGGTTTCGGCTCTTCAGAAGCATCTTCAGATGAGGCATGGAATCCCTTTGCATTACGAGAATTTCGATTGGCTGAAAAATTATCGGCTGGCTTCCCGTGTAGCTTCCAACACTTGGCTTGCAGATTGGCCGATCTCTGTCGTTCCGACATCGTTGCGACGTGGTGGCTGACCCGAGAACAAGGCAGAAGACTCGGTGGGATTTGGTGAGTGGCCTCCAAGCATGACTGTCCGCCGGCTCTCCTCTCGTCTGACTTCGGAGAAGACTTCTCTTGTGCTTGGTAGTGGTTCACGACCAAGGATGCGCCCTCTGACTTCATCCAATTCCTTGTTAAGGCCAACAAGGAATTCAAAGATGCGTTCTTTTTCCACCATCTTCTGGAATAGAGCCCTGTCCTTGGCACAACTCCATTCGTAGTCGCTGAACATGTCAACCTCTTGCCACAAGGTCTTGAGTTCAGTGTAGTATTGAGTGACAGTTTTTTCTCCTTGTTTTAGCCTCCATAATCGAGTTTTTAGTTCAAACCATTGTCCTGCGTTCCCGAGATCAGAATAGGTCTCGTTCACAACATTCCAAATGTCATGAGTAGTAGGTAGGAAGAGATAAATTCTCCCTACACTCGGATCCATGGAATTTATGAGCCAAGACATAATCATCGAGTTTTCTGCCTCCCATCTTTCAGATTCTTCATCTTCTTCGGCAGGTTTCGTAGTGGTACCTGAGAGATAGCCGAATTTTCCACGGCCACGAATAAAAAGTTTCACAGATTGTGACCACTGTAAGAAATTATTTCCATTCAACTTGTGAGAAGTGATGGATATGTTTTGGAAGGATTCAGTGTTTAGGGTGGTTGAAGGTGAGCGAGTAGAACTCATAGAGTCGATACCAGAGGTATCATCGTAGGGTTTGGCCATTTTGGCTCTGACACCATAAAGACGAAAAAAACTTGTTCCGAATAAATCGTATCTATTTCTGCTGAATATGGCTGACTTAAATAGAGTTTACAATGTAACAACTTTACATAAAAAGATGCATAAAATTAGCAACAGAATAAAAATGATTCTATCTAATTAAAAATGATCATATCTAATAACTAATAGAATAAAAAACTGATTCTATCTAATTAAAAATGATCCTATCTAATAACTAATAGAATAAAAACTGATTCTATCTAATATTTAATTTAGATATTCTCGACACAAACTTCCAGACCCATTTACCAAGCAACGCTCTGTTTAAAATATTCAGATCCACAACTCCCAATCCTCCCTCTTCCTGCGATTGACACACATTTTTCCAGCTCAACCAGTGAATACGATTATGTGTGGAACTCTTCCCCAGAGAAATCTGGCCATTAAAGTCTGAAACTTCTTATTCACCTTATACGACATTTTAAACAAAGATAGGAAAAAAATCGGGAGCGAGGACAGGACTGACTTCAACAGCACCACTCTCCCCGCCATTGATAATGCAGTAGCTTTCCAACCTGATAATTTTGAATGAAATTTCTGAATGACCGGATCCCAAATAGCCTCAGAATTACTTTAGCACCTAACGGGAGGCCTAGGTACACCGTAGGAAAAGAACCTACAGCGCAGCCCGCCATAGCAGCCCAACTGTTTAAGCTGGCATTTTCCAGATTAAAGCCAAACAGATGGCTTTTTGAGAGGTTTAGATGAAGCCCTGTCATAATACTGAAAATCCTTAGAACTCTCCTAATATTCAATATTTGCGTAGGAGAGTCTCGACTGAACAGGATAAGGTCATCAGCAAACTGGAGGTGAGTTAATAAGAATGGATCTGAACTCCCAATCGAAAACCCTTGAAAGAGACCCAAATTAGAAGCTTTAGTCAACATAAGATTCAACAGTTCTCCTACTATATTAAACAAAAGAGGGGATAAACTGCATCCTTGTCGAAGTCCTTTAGCCAAAGAAAATTCTTCTGTTGGAGAACCATTTAACAGAACCGAGATTGATGCCGAAGAAAGACACTGCTCAATCCAAGATACCCAACGCTCGCCAAATCCCATGACTCTTAATAATCTAAGAAGAATCGGCCATTCTATAGAATCGTAGGCTCTCTTGAAATCGACTTTAAAAACAATCCCTCTCAACCCTTGTTTTCTCCAAAAGTGAATGCCTTCATTCGCAAGGAAGGCACAGTCAAGCAGCTGTCTTCCCGGTATAAATGCAAACTGGGAAGGGCTGACAATATCCTTAATTACTGAAACCAGTCTCTTTGATAAAACCTTAGAGATTATTTTATATAAACTACCCACAAGACTTATCGGTCTGAAATCTTCAATGCAAGCCGGACTACTCTTTTTTGGGATCAGAGTGATAAAAGAATGGTTAACCCCATGATCCCATCTCCTTCCTCTATAGAAATCATCCACAAACTTCATAATTTTCACCTTTAAAAAAGGCCAGAATTTCTTGAAGAAACCCATCCGGCCCAGGTGCTGTGGCACTATCCGAGGAAAAAATGGCCTCTCTAACCTCTTGTTCAGAAAACTTAACCTCCAGGTTGTTCCTTTGATCCACACTGAGTTTCGCAAAAGAAAACCGCAATTCCTCTACTTCCAGTGTATCCTTAGAATTATAAATTTTCTTGAAGAAATCTGAAACATAGGATTTGATTCGGTCAGCCTCAGTCAGTTCCTCACCCTCCACCATCAAAGCAGAAATATTATTAATTCTGTTCCTGTTCAAAGCACACAAATGAAAAAACCGAGTATTTCTGTCGCCATCTTTGAGCCATTTCACCCTCGACTTTTGGAACCAAATACTCTCTTCAATCTTGTGCAATCTCCACAGCTCTTTTCTGAAAAGCAAAAGATGATCCCAATCCTGCGACAAAAACCCTGAGCCTTGGGCTTTCAGCTCCAAATCATTAATTTTGCCTTCTAATTCTGTAATGGCTTCTGAAATACCCCTATGACTACTGATAGGCCACTTTCTAATCATCTGTTTCGTATCTTGCAAGGTACTAAAAATTCCCCTGCTCCCTCTGACATTTTGAACAGCATCCACGAACCCTTCATCCTCTAACATGTAGTTGAAAAACCTAAAAGGCTTAGGGCTCCAATTTGTACAATCTTCCTCCAACAGCACCGGGTTATGATCAGAGAGGGACTTTGGAAGCATTCTTTGTACCAAATTAGGAAAACCACGTAAAAAACAACCACTGACTAAGAACCGATCAAGTCTCACCCAAGTTGAAAACTCCCTATTACTACACCAAGTAAAGCTGCCACCTAAAAGTGGAAGATCTAATAGATTAGATTGTTGCACAAAAGCCCTGAACACCTCCATTGAATGCCAATTCTGAGAAACTCCACATTTCTCTTCTTGGACAAGATATGCATTAAAATCTCCCCCGATGCATATTGGCAAAATAATGTTTTGAGCAAAACTCAGGAGTTCTCGAAAAAAATCTTCTTTTTCAGCCTCTACTGCAGGTCCATAAACGTTAATAATAACACATTCAAAACTTGACACCTTAAATTTTCCTGTTAGCGCCACAAATCTGATATGCTTGAAAATACTAGTAACTTCAAAAACACTCTCATTCCACAAACACAACAAACCTCCTGCAGACCCCTCTGCTGGTTGAAAAGAGCCACCCTTCAACAAAAAACCCCCTAAATTTCTAAATAACCCATTCAAACAATTACTTAGTTTCGTCTCCTGTAAGAGCAAAATGGCCGGTTTAATCTGATTCACCAATCTGTGCACAGCTCTCTTTTTCTCCATTTTCCCTAAACCCCTAATGTTCCAAGAAATAATTTTAGGATTTGACATAAAGAAGATAAACACTACACCCCTCAAAGCGAATGGGAAATTAATCCCTATCCCCCGCATACCCCTTCCTCTCCCTCTTAAAAATCTCATCTTCTAATAATTGTTGACCCCCTGAAAAAGTAATTCCCAACAAATCACACACTTCCCTAGTGGCAGCTGCTTCGACCCTAGCGTTCGAAGAGGAATGAGAAGACTTTGTAGATAAGCTAGCATCTACCAAAGAATCCCCGGCCCAACTAGAAATAACCCTCCTATACACTCTGTCGTGAAAACTGATCGACACTTCGCCCTCCGAGCTACCCAATCGAAGTGGGGCAATTCTAAACTTCCTCCGATTGATATTACCTCTCGCTCCAGGATTAAACTGAAACCGAGGTCTATCATTCAAAAACTCTGCAGGCTGCAGAACCTCGTTAATAGCTAATGGGCTGCCTTGAAATCTAGACCCACTAACTTGGTCAACATTTTCAAGTCCCAAGGTGGTCTTCCCCATGCACAGACCCCTTTCTCTATCTTCAACAAAATCCCCCCCTACTTCCTGCTGACTTGGAATCCCACCAATTGTTATCTCCTCAGAACATATATTCCCAACCCCAGTATCATTAAAAACAAACTTCCCATGCTCATTCCCCTTGAAAAGTGAACCACTCCCACGTGAATTATCCCGGACCCATGCTTCCACTCTATTCAAAGAATCTGGCAAAACCTGGATCCCCGGCTGCCCATCCAGACCTCGAAACTCATCCCCTTGACTTCCATCGGAGGAGTTACCCTCCACAGGATCCATTGATCCAACCTCTTCCGCCACATCTTCAAGCACCGGAAAAAAATCATCAGTTCCTTCCACCTTAATCATGATCTTGAACGATCTCCCCAATGTATTAACAGAGACATGGGGAGGAATATCAAAAGGGCTTTCCATCCTCAACAGCAGCTGAGCCACTCTGCAATCCACTCTTTTAGCTGTTTGCTCCTGAATCTTCACCAGCTGACCCCATCTCGAAGCCAGACTATTGAAAAATAGAATAGACCAACAATTTAATGGAACCCCGATCAAAGAAACTGCACAATACTGTAATGGCACACACTTATCATCCATAACAGGCTCCAGCCTGTCAAACCAGAAAGATAATTCCTCCCACTTATCCTCCATCAAAGCAGTTTTCTCCTCCTCTGATCAAAAAACAACTAAACAGGCGTTTCTTGCGTATCCCCACCTAACCACCTTGACATTGAAACTTTCATTCCTTAGAGCCCTCTGCACAAAGTCTACGTCATAGCTCTCCTTACAAATACCGGTTAATGACGATCTCAGCCATGTCCTATCCTCCATAGGGATGAAAATATCCAATGTTTTCTTCACCTCCTTCTTAACTCCATCTCTGCGCATCTTCTGGGCCTCTACTCCCTGTGTGATACCATTCTGATTAAACCCAGACCCTTGTTCTCTAATAGTTGCAGCATCAGACTGCGCAACCTCCTTGTATGATCTGCTATCCCTTAAGCTGCTCATCGACTGGCCCTTCCTCCCCATACTTGAAGAATCCTGAATCCCCTGCTTACCCGACAGCGCCCTCTTCCCACAAACAGGCTCCCTCCTCTTCGTATTCTGATACTTAGCAACCCCTACATAAAGTCTTCTCCTATCGAACCACCTCCCATTAACAGACTGGATTGCTCTCCTCCTACTATCCTCCTCAGCGAATTGGACGAACGCAAAAGTAGAAGACTTATAATATGATTTCTCTATAAATCGTGGAATGAAAATTCTTAAAATCTGACCGAAAGGGCTAAAAAAATCCCTTAACACACGCCTAGAAACTCTCTTACTAAGGTTATCAATGAACACTGTCCATTCCTCAACGGAAGCAATGGACTTTTTCGAAATTTCTTTAATTCTCTCTCTACCTATCGCACTCATTGCTCCACAAGTTGGCTAATGCAGAGTTTTAAAACTTTTTTCATACCACTTTCCCTTAGCTGAAAAACCTGAAAACACCCTTAGCTGCTTGGAAAACAATGTGTTTTAACAATTCTTTCTTATTTGCAATTGTAATTTTGTATTTCCACTTCTCATATTGCACATGTACGTATTCTACTATATTGATTCGTTTGTGCTTATTCTGTTTGTGTTTTTAGTATAATTGATGGAAATAGAGCAGGCAAAGTTTACTCGAACTTGACACAATCTGATTTGACTTAGAAAATCAACAACCCTAAACCTAAACAACTTGAACCTGAATAACTTAAGCTAAAACGATTCAAATCCAGATGAGCTTAAAGACTGTCCAAAATGAAATTGATTTTACTTCAAAACTCAACAAGCTGAACTTGAAATGACCTGAACCTGAATTACACAAATTCAAATCTGAAAAACGTGAACCTGATGGGAAGCCTCATAAAAATGCAAAATCTTTGTTCTTTTTTCTTTTCTTTATAGGTGACAATTTATTTTCTTTTTTATTTACCTTCACAAGTTTTTGTGTGTAAATATATGTGTCAGATGGTTAATCCTGCGTACTATGGCCTGGAGAGTGCAGAAGATGAAACATTAAGTTCTTACTTGTCCAGGTATAGCAGATCCCCCTGCACCTCTATCTAGGGTAGATACTTGTCCTTTCTAGTACAGTGCTGAGTAAAACTGTCTTTGACAGATTGGTGCAAAGCACTTTTGAGGATCTAGAAGATAGTGGATGCATCAAGATGACTGAAGAAAATGTAGAGCCTATGATGCTGGGTACAATAGCATCTCAGTATTACCTTAGTTACATGACTGTATCAATGTTTGGGTCAAACATTGGGCCAGATACATCTCTTGAAGTAAGTGAAAATAAGTGAATTGTGAACATAATTTGGCATCTGTTGCTACTCTAACCACTTTTTATTGTTGAAATATTTATACTATAGGTATTTTTGCATATTTTGTCGGGTGCTTCTGAATATGATGAACTTCCTGTGCGGCATAATGAGGTAATTTAATGTCTCGTACTAAATAGTTGTGTGGTTAAGCAGTCAAGACTTAAAAGCTCCGCTGATGCTCAGTTGAATATAAAATTACTTTGTGGTTTTTTGGCTTCCTAATAACATGGTTCCCATCACATTTACTAATGACCTTTAATGAATTTTGCTTTTGCATTTCAGGAAAATTATAATGAAGCATTGTCTAAGAGAGTCCGGTATATGGTGGATCAGAATCGGCTTGATGATCCACATGTCAAAGCTAACCTTCTATTTCAGGTCTGAGTTATTTGTGACTGGTTTTTGCGTGATTAGAACCAGAAATTTTATTTTTCTCCACATATAATGCATAACCTTTAGCATGCTTGGACACACACAGTAATGCATTTTATTCATACGTGCATATATATATTATATATCAACCCACTCATCACATATCTATACCCTCCTTTTATCTTTGTTTTATTCTAATGTTCTTTAATTTTCCTTAATATCATCTAATTAAGGCATATATTTGGAGTTCAGGCTCATTTTTCCCAGTTAGATTTACCAATCAGCGACTATGTCACTGACTTAAAGTCAGTGTTGGACCAAAGCATACGTATTATTCAAGCCATGATAGATATTTGTGCGAATAGTGGATGGCTTACAAGTTCAATTTCTTGCATGCATCTTTTGCAGATGGTCATGCAGGTATTTCCCTTTATGTTACATATCTGATTTTTTTCTCCCATCCGATAAAGAATTTATGTTTGTCTTTGAGTTGTGATCAACTATAAATGTTTTTATATGTTATATGAATAATGTTAGTGGAGCTGTAATATGAGTGTCCATATAACTTTTTCTTCTGATCTAAGATAAAAAAAATAGAACAGAAAATTGCTTTTCTGTCTTTGTTTTGATGTCTCCTATCATTTCAGGGTTTGTGGTTTGACCAAGGTTCGGCCCTTTGGATGTTGCCATGTATGAATGATGAACTTGCTAGCTCATTGAGCAAGAGAGGAATTTCCACCGTGCAGCAACTATTCGATATTCCTAAGGCAACGTTGCAAACTGTGATAGGAAATTTTCCTTCTTCAAAATTATATCAGGTTCGCTTTCTTGAGAATATAATGCTAGATATAGTACGTCATGTCCTTGAGTTTCATTTTTATCGCTTTAGTCTCATTATCGTGGCAGTACTTCCTAGTTTCATGCATTCATTCCTCTCTTCGCCTCTAGTCTTACTGTTCTGAGGTTGATATAACTTATAAAAAAGCCTTTAAATATTACTGTGGTATCTTTAGCCATCTAGGTTATCTCCGGTATTCTAATAAATTTCTTTCAAGTATTGTTCCGGGTGTCGGTAAATATATAAAAATTTGATGCTTCTATATTAGCCTCTTAATCACAAAAATGTTGTTGCTTGGATTTTATTCCTGATGAGTGTTAATACACACTGATTACTTTGCTTGGTCCTTTGTTCTATCATTTGTCAGGATCTGCAGCATTTCCCCTGTATACAAATCAAATTAAAACTACTGAAGAAGGTCACTGAGACTGAAAGGTCTCTTCAACTGAACATTAGATTGGAGAAGACAAATTTGAGGCGGAATATATCAAGGGCATTCACCCCTCGATTCCCTAAGGTAAACTATTTCTTACATTGCTGAAAGGACCATGTTGGTAGGACCAGGATCTGGACAACACACTATTTGACTTTCAGTCTGGTTTTTCAAAACCATGATTTCTCTCTCTTGAGTTTCGTATATGGATGCACATACTTAGTTATATGTTATATTCAGATTAAAGATGAAGCTTGGTGGCTGATTCTCGGTAACACCTCTACTGCCGAACTATATGCTTTGAAGAGAGTTTCTTTCTCCGATCGCTTAGTTACCCACATGGAGTTACCATCAGATGTGACCTCGTTTCAGGTATCAAGGCTTTTGAAAGCCCCCTATTGAAAACTGAAATCGTGTGTTTTGCAGGTTAAAGTATTGCATACAATTGTAATTGTTTATACGAATTAGTTCATGACCAAACAAGCATTCATTGTTTGATGTTTGGACGTTGAGGTGCATATGTGCTAATTAGTAGGGGTTTGGTAATATATATATATATATGCATACACACTACTCCCACTCTTCATTTTTCTTGAAGTTTCCATTGGCATTAACCTGACATTTTCATATATCTTGTGGGGATTCTACTTTCCAAGGACGTTCAACATATATGAAAGAACTCAGGAAATTGAATATACCCATGTTGGATACATGTCAATATCTGGCGCACACACAAGACTGAATAATGTGTGTGTGTGAGCATTAGAGTGTTTTAGCCCATGGTTTTCAGTTGAAGTGGATGTAAATTTTTTTTATGGTTTGCAAAGATGAAATTTGATCTTTGAATAAATAAGGCCATGAAATGAAATCTTAGTTAGTTAATAACCGGAGATCGTTCTTCCTCCTTTTCCAGGGGATGAAACTGATTATGGTTTCAGATTGCTATCTTGGTTTTGAGCAACAACACTCCATTGAAGATCTTGCCGCACCATCTTGATCAACCAACTCTACTAGGTACTGTTGGATCGGTCCAGGTAACCGGAGGAACCATGCCGAGCTCTCTTTTTTCTCGAGCCATGCTATAGAAGTCGGGTAATCAGCTTCTGACCGATCCTTTCTCTTGAGCTCGCCTTTCTGTTGCAGTTTGTATAGATTTTGCCATGCTCCATGGTATTATGAAAAGCTTAACTATGATGCAGTAATCATCAATGTTTATGGTCAAACTAGGTACGTGGGAATTGGTCTTTAAATGCATAATCCTCCATGATATATTGCGTTTGTCTCAAAAAGGGAACTTTTTTTTTTAATTATTCAAGACTAAAGAAAAGGTTTTCTCATATGATTACACAACCAATGGTAATTTTGACACCCCATTGATTTAATTGTTCAGCCTTTACGTGTAATACATGCTTAGCATGTCATTTGCATATAAACCAGTGTTTTTTAAATGATAATTTTGGAATTGTTTTTTAGATACAAAAATATTTTTAAATTTTATTTTCAATATATCAAATAATGATCAGAATTATTATTATTTTCTAGTTCCTAAATAAACATGAGAATGTTGCATTTATGATTTTTCGTGTTAATAGGAAAAATAAATAATCATATAAAATACATATTTTTTTAAAAAATTTTATGTTAATATATTAAATGATAATATAGTAACTAATTCATGTTTCTTATTTTCTATATAAATATAAAAAAAATCCAATTTAAGATTTTATAGTGCTAATGTAATCTTATTGTGAGTGTAAAATATTGATCTTTGGATTGATTTTTAATACTGAAGTCTCAATCTTTGTTTTATTTTAGAAGGTATATTACTTGAATAGTAATTGAATTATAGGGTTGATATCATTTTGATCATTGAATTATTATTTTTCAATTAAATATTATGAAAATAGTTTTAAAAGGGTATAACAAGTAAATATTATAAAAATAAAAAAATAAGGCAAAAAGATATTGGTTCCTGTACTTTTGAAAGAAAAAAACTATTGTGGCCCTAGTTTTATTTTTTCTCTCAATCTAGCCCTTCAATTTAGAAAACAAATTTAATATGAACCATTAATAAACATTTTTCGTCATTTGATCGTTATAATGCTAATGTGACATTTCACGATACTAGCATGACAATTCACAATATTTACATGACAATTCATGTCATGTTTGAGTTATTAATTTAGTTCAATTGTCATGTTATTTGTCACGTTATCAATTATTGTGGACTGTTACGTTAGTACCATGAATTATCACGTCAACACTGTAACTGTTAACGACAGAAAAATATTGGTCAAATGATTATATTAGATTTATTTTTTGAGTTGGAGAGTCATATTGAGAGAGAAAAAAGTAATACAAAAATCACATTAATTTTTCTTAAAAAAAGTATAGGACCTCTTATAATTTTTGCAAAAAAAAATAATAATAATTTACTCTGTCCAAAATTATTTAGTGAATTACGTTAATTTATACAATAGTTAACAAATTTGTCTACAAATTTTACACGAATTTGGGCTCAATTTTTTTTATTTTGGGATGTCACTAGTATTGATGATTTTCTAGAAGAGTTATTACTAGCTTTCGACTAATTTAAATTAAATTACAGAAAAATGAAACGATTTAAGATCAAAATAGAATTAAAACAAACATGTAGGGACGAAAGTGAATAAAATAAAAATAGAAGGAACCACTTAAAAAATTATTTCTTTTACCAAAATCCTGCATCGGGGCATTTGCGACTAATTATTAAAATATATTATTCATGAATTACAATAAGCTAGCTGGGAAGAGAAAATGATAGAAGGAACACTTGGGAAGAGGAAAAAACCCTAGGATAAAGTAATTACAGCGTAGTTGAAAATAGTGTAGCGAAAGGGCACAACACGTGGAGAAAATTTTACTCATGGAAACAATTAATACAAGAGAAAATAATTTTAGTGACCGAAAATACCTTATAATATACGATTTTAATCAATTTTTTTGGATTTGCGAAAATAACCAACAAATTCGCAACGCGAACTCCAATTTCACAACACAGTTTCTAAATTCGCAACGCGAATTTCTCAGATTCGCAACTCAGTTTTGAAATTCGCAACTCGAATTTCTTTTCCGCAACGCGATTTTTCAAATTCGCAACGCGAATTTGTAATTCGCAACACATAAGTCAAATTCGCAAAGCGCGTTTATTTTCGCAACGCGAATTTTATTTTCGAATTCGAAACACAATATTAATTTCGCAACACAAATGTAAACAATATATCCCGTAAATCGTAACTCATAACCTAAAACCCTAAATCACAACTCAATCCCATCTCCATCTCTCACTCTTTACGGCGACATCCGTCCCCATCTCCGACGACATCCGTCCCTATATCCGACGACCCCCCTCTATCTCCATCTCTCAGAGCCACCCTCTCACAACCATTCACGGCCACAAATAGAAAATCAACCACCGAGGGTTAGTTTTTTTAATTATTTTTATTTTGAAATTTTCGTATTATTATTAGATTTTTCATATTTAAATTGATGATAAATTTACTGGTAATTTCAATATATAGATTAACCATTTCACTTAGATTGCTTAGTAAATTCATTCGGTTGCTGCCAATACTGCTAAACTGTTAACTAACCCTGTGAAGTTAGTATTTGTCTTTTGGTTGAAGTAATGCAATTCATTCAAGTTTCAATTTGCAGAAGAATAGTTTTTGAAACTTAAATTCGCAACACAAAAACGAAATTCGCAACACAAAAATCGCAACGCGAAAATGAAATTCGCAACGCGATTTTAGTTTCGCATTGCGAATTTTATTTTCGTGTTGCGAATTTCATTTTTGTGTTGCGAATTTAAGTTTAAAAAACTACTCTTTTTCTGTAAATTGAAACTTGAATGGATTGCATTACTTCAACCAAAAAACAAAGACAAATACTAACTTCACAGTGTTGCGAATTTAAGTTTCAAGAATAAACTACTACTCTTTATGTTGTCCTTGAACCTGCACTGAATCTATATGTTGTCCTTTTAAATGTTTATATAAGTGCTTACTTCTGGAATGTTAACTGATGCATTTTGTGAACTATGATAGAATAATGACTTGGGTGAATACCGGGCTAGTTTGAAACATATTTGGCTATATTTTCTATGTTTAATATCATGACTGTTTATAGTGAATAATTTGTAGTTTTTGATATATCTAACTTAGTATGTTTATTGTTTTTGTTAGGAATTTTTTTCGGCTTCATTGACTTTAAGGAATAAATTAAGCCTAGCCACTACAATTGCGTCGACACTTACACTTGTACAAAGAAATTTGTTTGAGAATACTTATTTCGGGCCATGGCTAAAAGTACAACATCCAGGTGGAGATGCTATGTTAACCCATTTTTTTCTTCAGACCATGACTAACGATCTACCCGAGGGGATACAACGTGGTGATGAAGAGATATGATTTCAATTTCCACCGGCGTATACTCATTTTGGGCGGGAGGAGTTTTGCTTAATCACTGGTCTACGTTTCGGACGACACGATGAAGTAGGTTCGTACACTAGTCATATCGCCCGCCCATCATGGTTATTTTAGGTTTTTCCTGAACTGGCAAATGTGAAGCCCAGTTTACACGTCGATGATTTGAAAATATTACTTCTTAAAGATGGTTTTGCTCGGATGGATGACCTTGATGTTGTCCGAGTATGTCTTTTATTACTTTTGAATGCCCATTTTTTAGCCAAAGAGGGCAGACAACCTATTTCTCAGGATTTAATATTATTGGTAGAGGACCTAGATACATGGAACGTGTTTCCGTGGGGTTCATATCTACGGAAAGCTACTTGGAAAAAGTTGTCGTCTGCCTTTGAGGACCGTTGTAGTTTGTGTGGCCATGGATCCAAATACACTTTGGTAGGCTTTATTTGGGCCTTTAAGGTAAGAATTTCTATATAATGTTTCCAAAATTATAATTAATTATTTAACAATTACTAAAATTAATGTTTGTGTATTATATTGTTTGTAGATTTGGATATTTGAGGCTTTTCCAGTATGCGGACATATGCCATCAAAAATTCAAATGATATTCCTAGGGCTATTACCTGGAGGAGGATCCGACTGTTGGATTGGGAAGATTTACTACCATATACGACGATGAATGATGTAAGTTAACACAAATACTACCATATATAAACAAGTTATTACTAGTAGACATTTGACTTTGTTTGAGCTTTTATATTGTTAGGAGGCAAACTATCCATTACAGAGGCTGACACCCACAGAGGCTGAGCTTGCCATTGATTGGTGGCAATCTAGTAGGTTTTTTTTGCTGGGACGGATGATGAGACCCCCCACTTTGAGAGCCATCACCTGATCGAGCCGATTTTATAGCTCGACACCGAGAGCCATCACCTGATCGAGCCGATTATACACCTCCACACCGAGAGTCATCACCTATTCCATCACATCATCGAGCCTCTTCTCCACAATCACCTCATGATAGGCGACCAACAAAGATGCTACAACATTTATCTCCCCGTTCTCCACCTCCACGGGATGAGATAAGGGAGTTACGTGATGAGGTCAGTGATTTGCGTGATGCGGTCGGTACTTTACGTGACTACGTGGTGAGGTAGATGTTTTAAGCGATGAAAATTGTGCTTTACGTGGTGAGGTAGAAGTTTTAAGCGATGACAATTGTGCTTTACGTGGTGAGGTATCTACTTTACGTGATGAGGTAGCCGCTCTACGTGAGATTATTTCATTATTACAGAATGAGGTTTATACTCTAAGCAACGAGGTAAGTTTGTTTAATACTATACTAAAAATACAAATAACCTTTTTTCGGCATTATTTATTTATTTACTGATTTATGTATTAATCTATTTTTAGCGGCCCGATAAGGTAGATGCTTTACGTCGGGTTTTTCTTGTATGACGGGGTTTACACATCAGACGTCGTGGCCGTGCCATTACGTCTCTTTTCACCCCAATAGTTCCAAGACTGCGTAAGAAGAAGCCCGATTCATCTGTCATCGTTCAAGAGGCCCCTCCCATCATTCAAGAGGCCCCTCCCACCGTTCAAGAGCCCGATTCACATGGCATACTATGTCGACATATTGATAAACCCCCTCTCATGCCTGGTATGATGGATCAGAGTTGGCTTTCGTATCAGTTACCGGTCAGTACCATTCCTCAGCACGAGATGAGCACATTGCCAGACACAATTATGGATAATACATTTTGGGCTAAGACCGCAGTTGATTTTTATCTACATAAGTGGAGCCAGGGGTGCTACACTGACATATGCAAAATCGACAATATATATTTGTTTCTTGAGCGGACTTGGTGGAGTGTTTTATTAGGGGTTGAAGAGAATGACTATTTCGAATGGGGGGTAAGTTTTATATTCTTCTTATATTGATTTTGGTTATTTTTTTAAAATTTATTAAATTCACTAATATATGTATTTTTTTATAAAACAACATATTGATGCATGGGTATCACGTCTTCTGATTATAAGGAAATTGAAGAAAATAAAAAAAATGCGATGGACTATTATGCATTCGTCTTTTCACGAAGTTCACTTGAAGGATCAGAGAGACGCTTCATATGCATTGGGTAATGGAAAAACTATCCTTTATCCTGCGTGGTGGGAGGTCGATAGGGTTAGTATTTATTTTTGCATATTTAAAGGTGTTCATAAATTTTATTTGATGTGCACAATTGAATTATTATTTATGATTGCAGGTGTTTATCCCTGTTATGGAACGTCGTCATTGGATTCTCGTCGAGCTTCAGCTCACATCCCTGAAGACGATAGTATATGACAGCATGTTGAATTATATACCATTGTCTGATTTGAAAGATATTATTTGTAGGGGATGAAGCGATCATTTGGCTAAATACTTGGATGCGATTGATCATTGGACTAATTCAGGAAACAAGAAGCCAAATAAGTTAAAAGTTACAATGATGAGAGACGAGACAGCGCCACAACAAACGTCGGGAGCCAGAAGGGATTGTGGTCCTCTTGTATGTATGTGCTTGGAACATATGACAAGATGAGGTAAACAGTTTCTACCTCCCACAGATAGAGATAGAGGTGCAGTAGGGTTGTGGTTTTGGCATTTTATGGCTAGAGAGATATATGCGAGACGTTTCCTACCTGCATCCGTGTGCTGAAAGTGTGCATAAACAACCATTTGTTATTGGTAAGTTTGAGCAAGTGTTGTTAACATATATACTCTTTGTTGGTTTGAAAATGTTTGGTCAAGTACCTAGAATTCAACAATTTCAGCTGATATTTGTTGGTTTTAGATGTGTAGAAAATCTCATGGCCATAACGTTTCTGCAGGTTAATCCTTCAAGTGAGCTGCGTGAAATTGATGTATTTGGATGTAAGCTCCCTATTGTTAGGAGCATTTGGATGTACTGTATGGGGCTAATTGATTTATCAATGTGCTGTCAAGTGTAAATAAGAATTGTTTTTTTTTTGTTTAATTGATTTGTTGTTTAATTTCAATCTGCATTATGTTGAAGGAAAAAAAGACCTGTTGAAGGTACACCACCATTAAGAAAATCAAATTCGCAACGCGAAAGTCAAATTCGCGTTGTGATTTTTATTTTCACGTGTCGAATTCGTTTTTCGTGTTGCGAATTTGATTTTCGCGTTGCGAATTTGACTTTCGCAACAATCGCAACGCGAAAATCACAACGCGAATTTGACTTTCGTGTCGCGTTACGAATTCAAGGAAAACACCTTCAAAAAGATAAGAAACAACAATCTGATAAGTGATAACAACTGAACAGATCATAGCAATGTTCAAACTCAAGTTACTAATGCATGTCTAACTGAAAATGTATGCATTCACACATAAAATACACATAATACAACGTTTGCATTTAAAAATCACCTAAGTTAATAGTCCCAAAAGGTGAAGCCGGTTGTGATTGGGATTTTATTTTGATTGAAATTTTGATTTCCTTTTGCTCGGCACCATATGAGCTTTGGATTTTGATGATGATCCATATTTTGGTAGAGGAAAAGATGATTGTGATGGCACTGGTGATCCATAGGTCAACCTTGTATGACCATTTTCCTTGCACTGACTACATGTCATTATCTTCTTCTCTTCACCCTTAGACTGTAATACGATCGTGGTTTTTTGGTCGGCCAGGTAGCCTTCTGTCCTTGACTGTTGGCAAAACTGTTTGTAAGTCATCTGGTATGTCCCACTCAGAAGGATGTGGAATAGGGTAGACAATCTCGGCATAAGTCTGTCGATATATTTCTGTAGTGTAGCAATTCATAGCGTATGCACTTGAATCATCTTGGTTTAGATGAAGAGCAACTTTTATAATATGGCCACACGGATAACCATATGTTTGCCATTTCATACAACTACACGTCTTTGCATTTAGATCGACAAGCCCATTTAAGTTATTATCCAATACTTCAAACAAAGTGTTTGAATATGGTTCAACTCTCCATGACGTTGACTTCACAACACGTTTCATTATCTTTTTTTTTCAATCCATGGTGTAACACAACGTTCCAATGTTCCTGTAAATTTAAATAAATAATACTGAGTAAAATCTATTAAATATGATAAGTTACGAATTTAAAGAAATAATACCTGCATGGTTTCTTTTCTTGTAGTACCACTGTTGAATAGAGGATCAAAAAAACTCCATTAACATAGTAATGGGTAATTTTCGGGAATGACGACTTAGAGCGTTGATTGATTCTGCACTATTAGACGTCATGAAACCATATCTTGCTCCAAGTTAATGTACTATTGACCATCTTTCAAACCCGACATCTTCTAGTGTTTGAGCACATTGAGGCAAAACATGTCTTAAACAATTTATATGCTTATTAAAATCCACTTCCCGATAAGCTTTTACAGCCTTCCAGTATGTCCATTTGTGATTTTTTATACCAGCAGACATTGATTTTAGATTTCTATACAAATGAACACCACAAAGTCCATGAAAAGCATATGAGAAACACCTTCTAACAACGTTGTCAATTGAGTTTGCCCTATCGGATATGATTGTCAGATTGCTAATAGGACCTATGCAATCCCTGAGATGCCCCATAAACCATGTCCATGAATAAGAGGTTTCATATTTGCCAACCCCGTAAGCTATTGGCAGTATCCCATTGTTAGCATCCATGGCTACTGCTAATAAGTTTACTCTAAGGTATCGACCTTTCAAATGTGCTCCGTCAACTATAATAACTGGGCACATGCAAGTAATAAACGAACGAATCTACAAAATAATATACACAAGAAATATAATCATTTAAATGTGAAATGCATGCAACTAACAAAAATGAGTCAATAAAATTATATTGATTTACTAACCGCATCACCAATGGTGATAAACAACAACTCAAAACATCCATCTCTATCTGTTTTCATATAAGTTACCGACCCATGATTTTTCAGCTTTTAATTGTGACAATAAGCCGACAGTTGGGCAAACGATGGTTTTGGCGACCCCTCAACAATTCCAAGGCATAACATTTAGCTCTCCAAGCTTGAGAATATGAGATACTAATCTTGAACCAAGCATTCATGTCAATCATAATTTCATGTCCCCGATATACCCTGCCATTCAAAAACATTAACTGAGCCAGAAAACCACCCAACACCTTTTTGTTTGCCTGTCTATGGTGAGGAAAAACTTGGGTTCTTGAACATGTATGTTTATCAATAAAAGTCATAACTTGAAACATTGCACAATATTTTATCCCCTTTGCAATCATACGCCATGTACAGTTTTTGTCAATCATACACTTTGTTTCGAAACAATCTTTGCTTGATTTGTTAACTTTTAGCTGATAGCCATCTTCCACACATTTCGTATACAAAGCTATCTTCAAGTATTCCTTTGTATCAAAACAATCATCTTTATTGATACGAATAACTTTTGTGTAACAATCAACTGCTATATTTACCAACTCTTCTTCCGGTATCTGAAGTAATTCTGACATATTCCAGTTATACTCCCGTGGCATTTTCTTCTTTTTCTTTTCTTTGGGGACTTCTTCTTCTTCTTCAGGGTTATATGAATTACATATTGGATGTTCAACATGTTCATTCACAGTCGTAACTTCCTCCTCATTATCATCAACAACATCTTCCTCGGCAACGGCTGTTTCATCATCAAAATTTGGGTATTGACCAATATCAAAATCATTACACACAGGGTTTGTTTCTTCTTCTGAAACATCATCAAAATCTGAGTATTGATAAAGATCAAAGTTTGGGTATTAACCAAGATCAAATTTTGAATACTGACTAGTACTCACAATTTTTTTGTTGGCTCATCATCGTCTAATTGGTCAATACGAAAATCAGAATTTGGTGTTGAAAGTTGATTGGGATTTGGATTAGGGAAAGGTTGTGGGTTTTGAGATTGTGTTTGATATTGTGTTTGGTATTGAAAATGTGGTGAAACTTAATTTTCTTGGTGATGAAATTGTGGTGGAACCATTAAATTTTGATGTTGATAACAACGTTGTACATTGTGAGCACCATAAACTAGGGTTGAAGAACTTAGTTGATTACTACCCGCTACTGACCCAACTTCGCTACTTCTAGGTTCAACAACATACAATGTAACATCATCTTGCGAAACACTAATGTAAGCAATGAATCTTTCAACATCTTCATTGTGGGTTAACAAATAAACTTGATATTTTCTTTGATGAGATAGCCTAAATCCACTTAGAGACTCTAAATTCAATTTCTTTGCAACACGTAACATTAGAGTTCCATAAGTTAAATTTTTTAATGACAATTTTAGTTGAAGATTCATGGGTAAATGTATATATTGTAAAACACCATTAACATTCTCCCATGACCCTCCAAAACACAAATCTATCCAAACATGATCAACATTAGATGATTTCATTCTATAAATTATAAATTAATTTACTAAACAAACGAGCTATAAACTAGATATCATCACTAACTTAGAGAAAACATACCTTTATTAAGTTGATAGTTGATAATTTGGGAGAGAAATCATTGAAAAATTATATAGAAATAAAATTATGTAAAAAAAAATTAGAGATTGGGAAGGATGTCCCCGGAGAGAGTGAGAGATGGAGATGGAATGAGTTGTGATTTAGGGATTTAGGTTATGAGTTGCTGCTGCTGCGTAGTTTATATACCTAAAACATTTGTGTTGTGAAAATAAAAGTTGTTGCGAAATTAAAATTCGTGTTGCAAATTCGAAAATCGAGTTGCGAAAACAAAATTCGTGTTGTGCATTAGAAAATCTTGTTGCGAAAAGGAAACTTGTGTTGCGAAAAAGAAATTTGCGTTGCGAATTCAGAAATCGAGTTGCGAATTTGAAATTTTGTGTTGCGAATTTGGAAATTGCGTTGCAAATTTGAAAATCGCGTTACGAGAAAGAAATTCGCGTTGCGATTGCAGAAACTGAGTTGCGAATTTTGGAAATTGTGTTGCGAAATTGGAGTTCGCGTTGCGAATATTTTGGTTATTTTCGCAAATCCAAAAAAAAGTTGGTTAAAATCGTATATTATAAGACATTTTCGGTCACTGAAGTTATTTTCTCTTAATACAATATACATTCTTCTAGTCATGGAAGGTCAACGATCTAACATGGTGACGATGGGTAAAAAAACATCCAAATATGAAATAATACCCCCTTTGGCAACATCCAAACATTAGGAATGTCAATACATTTTTCAGAATGAGCAAAAAAAACATTTGTTTCCAGCAGGGCCGTACAAGGCTCGGGCTCTGCTCCACATTCCTTTCATGCCTGCAAAATTTTACGCCACCAATTCATTGTCAGAGGATCCGTGGAAACTGAATCACGATCAAAGAACATGAACCATAGAAGTATGCTCAAACAAATTCATTATTGGCATTCCAATTTAGCAGCTGAAAGAAAGGGTACAAAAACAGGACAAGAAAAGGTACAAGCTCACTCTAGTCTTGTGAGTGGCAATTTTCATTCCTCATCACTATCGTAAACAACTGCCATGCGATGATGAGTAGGAGCTTTTCTAGGAGGTGAGTCCTCTTCTGACTCAATTCCCTTCTGCTGCCACCAGACTCCTTCATCTTTTGCATAGGTTCCTGCAAAAATAACGAAGAAAACCAAATTCAATATTATTGATTTCCAGGTTTGCATGTCATTTCTTGGCATGCTTCTGCAATAAAAGAAGGTATTATTTCCTCTAAAGAGAAATGAGGACGGAAGGTGCGGACCAATTACTGCAAATACATGTAAATAATCATTATTACTGATAAAAGACAAGAATGCTTAGATTGGTTGATTATATTTTAATCTTCCCTATTTTTCAATACAATCAGACATTCAAACATAATCTAACAAACTTAGATACCCGTACATAGCAGTTTGGGATGCTTAAGCAAAGTCCAAACTAAAAACATATATATAATTTAAATGTTCTACGTATGATATTAAGGAGCCTTCACATGAAAGCGCACAAGTTTCATAAAAACTCTAAAGACTTATCTAATTACATCTTGTGAAAGCCTGAAGAAAATCCTCATCTTTTAAGGAATATATATATATATATATATCATTCAAGAAGAAACATAATGCAACCGTTTAGATAGATAGCATGCAAAAGTATATATATTATTTAAATGTTCTAAGTATGATATTATAATCCATGTTCTTTTTTAGGCCATATAGAATCCGATGTTTAGCATATGTGGGTAGAACAAAGATAGATTATAGTTATCAGAACAATTAGCACGTTGAAACATTAATAAACCAGCAAATTGAATTGGGGAACCAACAGTTCACTCAAGTATACGTTATTTGGACTATATCAAGGGCATGTAGAAATCACTTGTGTTGCATGTGCGGGCATGAAAAGCAGTATCTGAAATACCTTTTAGATATGGTAGATGAATTTTATGTTCAAATATAAAGCATGGAAAACTTGTAGAAGAGAAAAAGATAATAAATAATCACCTCAGTTTCCATTTAACTTTTAGAAAGATAGGAGAGAGAGTTAGAGAAAGAGAGAGCGAGAAGTCGAAAAGTAATGTTTCCTATGGAAGAGGTAGAGAGGTTCCTGACGGAGTAACATGCTGTGCTTTAGTTGATAATCTCAGTAATATTGTTCACAGAAATGCTTTGAGGGAACAATTTTTTCATCATGGTAAGGTGGTCAGGGTGTTCATTCCTTTGGTTAACAAGAGACCTAAATACAAAGAAGTTATGTTTGCTTTCATTTACTTCGCTAGTAAGGAGGATTTGTTGGTTGCTGTGGAGAAAATGAACAATGTCATGGTGGATAGGAGGAGAATATCACTGAGGGTTGTAAAATATGAGAAGAATAGTTTCACGAGAAGATCGATGGGTGATAGTTCTGAGGGGTCGAAAGGTGTTGAAGCAAAGAGGCCGAAGAGGAGAAGATCGAAATCCCCGTGCAAGCTGTAGAGCAGGTGGCGCTATTTAATAAGTTTCATGATGGAATGACCTACAAAGATATTGTGGTTGGGATGAAAAAAGTTCCAGTGGGTTTGCAGGAGAGAAGCTCTAGTGATCAGAGGACATTGAAAAAACCCTTGGAAGTCTTTATTCCGGTTGAGTAAAGGGTATGGTTGAAGTCATCCTTAACCGGTATTTATAAGTCAGTTTTTGAAGTGGATTTTGTCCAGAAGGCTATTTTGAACGACAGTTTCAACGCCAAGGTGGTTAGGTGGGGTTTCGCAAAGAATGTTTGTTTAATCATTTTCTTGTCCGAGGTTGGAGTCTATTTCAAAAAATGGGAGTGTTCCTCTAGCTTATTGTGCGATTTCCATGATTGGAGTTCCATTAAACTACTGGTATGCGTCGCTTTTTTCTAATCTGGCGTCGAGATGGGGTAAATTAGTGAAGATTCAGGATGAAACCATCCAAATTGTATATTGTAGAGTTGCACAATTACTGCTGAGGGTCAAGAGCCCTTTCGATGTTCCATCTTATATCACCATTAATGCGTACGGGAGAACGTATGTGATTAAGATTGAAGTTGAATATAGCGAGAACTTCTTCCCTGAGTTGCAGACGTGGTAGGTGATGACATGTCAGTAGATCCCTAGGAGGAAAACTCATCGGAATGGAGCCATGGGGATGCTTAGGGTGGTCAGGCGGGACAGGTGGGACAAAAGTCGGTGTCAAATTCTCAAAATATGGTGGAGGCTTGGTTTTGGATTCTCAACTAGGTGGCAGTACAGGGATCTCTTGGGGTTTTAATAAAAATGGAGGCCCAAGAAATATTTCTTTAATTGACTTGTCTAAGGATGAGACAATTGAAGGTGTAGTCCCCATCCTGTAGAATGTGTCGGGAGATTTTAATGAGGGGAGATAAAGTGGGAAGATCTTGGGGGGATTTACGTATGGTCGTGATATTTTTGAGTAGAAGAATGGGCTTAACAAGAGTCTGGATAGGCCTGTGGTGTGTAGGCCTGATAAAGGTGATTTAGGGCCTAATAGAGAAGGAGATATTATTACAGCAGAGAATAATGATGATCAACCTCAGCTAGGTTCTCCGAATGGGCCTGTTTCTCCGTCTCGATGACGACAGTCTGGTAAGAGTGTGTCGGTCGATAGATTTGAGAGATGTTTCTACAATCGTGTTTATTCCAGATCAAGGAGGGGGAATTAAGAGCTGCTTCGCTCAAGGAATATCTTATATTTCTCCAAATAAATCGGAGGGAGTGGTGGAGGCGCTTGAATGCTGGAACATTAGTAAATTGTTGGGTATCACGTTTAGAGGATGTAAGAAAGCATTTATGAGCAGAGCGGTCTCTTTGGCTAAAGAGAGAGAGTTGAACGGCTGCAGTTAGTTGAGTAGGTTTATAAGGTACTAGAATGTTGATGATGGCTATGTGGTTGTTAATGTCTTGGAATGTTAGGGGTTTAGGTAAGAGGGTTAAAGCTAGAGCAGTAAGGAGGTTTGTTGACGAGAAGAGGCACATCGTTCTATTTTTTCAAGAATCAAAAGCTGAAGTTGTGAACCCTTCGTTATTAAGGAGAATTGGGGAGAACTTTTGTGTGGTTCGGTAGTGTCTCCTACAATAAGTTCTGCTGGAGGGTTAATTTCCATGTGGAATGAGAACGAGTTTTTTTTTTCAGGCATAATTCATCCAGAGGATATTTATGGCAATTACGAGTATTCAGGAAGGTTTATCCGGGGTTTGTTGTTTCATAAATGTGTACGGTAATAGTGTGAATTCATAAAAGGATGAGTTGGGGATCTTCTATCTTTTTTGGAGAACGTTGATTGCTTTGTGTGGTTAGGCGGAGACTTTAATGTGGTTTTGTCGCAGGAAGAGAAATTAGGTGGAGCTGTTAATTCTTTTTCCTTGGGTGTTTTCAGCGATTTTGTGTGTAAGGAAAATCTGGTGGATCTTCCTTTGTGTGGATGACGTTTTATGTGGTGTAACAATAGGGAAGCTCCTACCTACGTTCGACTTGATCGTTTTCTGGTGGATCAGAGGTTTCTATCACTTATTCCTAAAATTAGCCAAAGTCTACTCTCGAGGTCTGTCTCTGATCATAATGTGATTTTATTGGAAAACAACGAATTGGATTGGGGACCTAAACCATTTAGGTTGTTTAATTATGTCATGGAGGAGGTTGAGTTTAGTGAGATGTTAGAAGATGAATTGGTTAAGTTACGTACAGAAGGGAGAAGAAGCCTATCTCCAATTTGCTCAAATGAGTGAAGATCGCGATGAAGAGATGGTCTGGGAAGAGACATTTAGAGTTACATGGAATAATATCTAGTCTCGAGAAATCAATCCAGGAGATGGAACTGGATATGCAACAAGGTCTTCCCTCGGTGCCTTTGAAGTCATTAGTGGAAGCGAAAAAAGAATTATTGGACTTGTACAAGAAAGAATAATTGATTTGGTTGCAAAAGTCAAGACAGAAGCGGGGTCTGAAAGGAGACAAGAACACAAGATTCTTTCATCGATGTGTTGGAATTAGAGGGAGGCGAAATTGTGTTAAGTCCCTTAAAGTGAATAATGTAGTGATTTTCGATCCTAGTTTGATTAAAGCTTCAGTGGTGGATTTTTTTAAAGTAGTGTTCAATCAGAAAGATACATTGGTTGTTGATGACTTGGACTTGGAGTTTCTTAAACTGTCGAACGTGTAGAGTTTGTTTCTTGAGAAGCCATTCTCGGAAGATGAGATTTGGGAAGCAATTACTCACTCGGACAGTAATAAAGCCCTTGGTTCTGATGGTTTGAATTTAGGGTTCTTCAAGAAATTTTGGTCAAATTTGAAAGAAGATATTGTGGCCTTCTTCAAGGAGTTTTATGAAGGGAAAGACTGGGGCAAGGAGGTGAATCATTCTTTTATTTCCTTTATCCCTAAGAGGATAAATCCAGAGGGTTTAGAAGATTATCGGCCTATTAGCCTCGTTGGAGGGTTGTACAAAATTCTTTCGAAGGTCTTAGCTAGAAGATTGAGTTTGTGCATTAATGAGATTATAATCCCCTCACAATTTGCGTTTATTTCGGAGAGACATATCATGGATTGTTCGTTTATTGCAAATGAAGGTATTGATTATTGGAGGAAAAAATGGTTGAAGGGGGTGGTTTTTAAGGTGGACTTTAAAAGAGCCTATGACTCAGTGGACCGGTCGATTTTGTTGAAAATAATGAGGAGCATGGGGTTTGGTGAAAAATGGTGTTCTTGGATTCTTAAATACGTGTTAACAGCTTCCATTTATGTGCTAGTGAATGGGTCACATTCGGAGGAAATTAAAATTGCAAGAGGATTACATCAGGGTTATTCGTTATCCCCTTTGCTCTTTAATCTGGTTAGTGAGATGTTACATTTGTTGCTGGCTAAAGCAGTGGACAAGGGGTTGTTTTGGGTTTTGAGTTAGGTAACCAAGATCGTTCCTGTAACACCCCCAACCCGTATCCGACCCGGATACGAGTCCGAAGTGTCACATTGACTTTTCAAACATTTATTTGTATCAAATAGTGAGTAATTTAAAAACTTTGATAACATTTAACTTATTCAAAACGTTTACAAAATATATCAGAGTTCATACAATTTATATCTTTAGACTACATGCCAACTACACTCTATAAACAGTACCTATATTTTCTGATCTGACATTTGGTAAGGAAAACTGACCTGTCTTGCTCCGCATTCCTCTTTACTCTTCGCGAAACCTACGTGTGAAACAATCACACGCTAAGTCGAAGACTTAGTGAGGCATAAAAACTTATAATGCACTTTATAACATATATCAATATATGCATGTTCTGTTCTATCATACTATACCAAATTACATGACTTCCTCATATCATGTAAAATTATATCAGATTAATTAACAATAAATACATACATACACATAAATCATCATTAGCAGTTTATCATGTAATCACATACTTTTATTGTTAACCTTTTCAATCAAACACTATACACACACAACATCATATGGTTCACGTAACACATTTCAAACCACTTATAAACCCATCGTATACATATCACATTCAGTATGCTTGTTTAATCACTTTATTAGCCCATGTACACTAGTGAGAACTTAAGGTATGTGAGTACATTGAGGTTGTGCACACATATGCTGTCACCACAGCTCGATCAATGTCCCGAAGGACCAGTCCATAGATTCCGAAGAACCTAGGTAATCAGTCCATATGTCCCGAAGGACATAGGTAAACAGTCCATATGTCCCGAAGAACATAGGTAAACAGTCCATATGTCCCGAAGAACATAGGTAAACAGTCCATATGTCCCGAAGAACATAGGTAAACCCTCGACCCTTGGCATGCCAACTATACCCCTAGCTCTCATATCACATAACATGGGCATTATCATTTGTAACAGTTCACATTACTTATTCATATTCTTTCTCTTATAAACACATATCTTTTCTTTCCAGTCACGTATCACATGTACGTGTAATCATTGATCTCATAATCACATGTTCCTTCTCTTCTATCACATACCACATATATGTGTAAACATATATCTAATATCATATGTTGCATGTAATCACATAAATCGCATCATATAGTTTCTTTCACATATACATGTAATCACTTAGTCTATTTTCATGTAATTATTTTCACTTCTCATATGATTTTATATTCATATCTCACACAGCTCATATCACCTTGCATTGTTTCATATAAACATAGATGTCATATATTGTTCGCATATATTTTCCATATAACTCATAGTTCTTTCACATAGCTCATTATCATATTTTCATATCATATATCTTGTAAGAGATTCTTATATCATCATAACATATCACATATTCACATCAACCATATAATACATATATACAATAACATGTCAACACATATAAATCATACACGTATATACTTCTATTTATGAATTCATGCATTTTACTATAGAAATAGACTTGTTGCAAGTCTTATTTCCATTTAACATCATATAATACTAATATGCACTCACCTGGCCTCACTAGTCCATTCCAATCTCTTATCTTCCGTTTTTATCGATCTTACTTGTCAATGATTCCGGAACTCGTTTAGGCTCTTTGCCTTGCTCTCCCACGTATGAAGAAGAAGAAATGAGAAGAGCACTCTCGATGGTTCTCACATATCCCACGTTTATATTACCCTTAAAAAGGAATATAAAAATCTTTCTGGTCAAATGACCATTTAACCCTTAATTTCCTTTAATAATTACTAATTAACCTTCATCATATACATCCAATAATCATTGAACTATTTCATTCTTATACTTTAGTCACCAAATTCTGAAACTTTACAATTGGGTCACTAACCCGGTATTGAGGATGTTACAGTTCCTTCATGTTGTCGTTTCTGAAATTTGCAAATGATCTCAATATTTTCTGTAATGCCACTATTTGGGATTCGTAGAATGTTAGAAGGATGTTATTAATTTTTGAAATGTTGGTGGGGTTGTAGTTAAATTTAGCTAAGAGCGGAATCTTGGGCATTAATGTTGATGCGAAGCTGTTAGCAGGTTGGGCTAAGGATATTGGTTGTTCGGAGGGATCCTTTCCGTTTGAGTACCTAGGTTTACCTTTGGGGACCAAGAGAAATTCGGTGGCCTTGTGGGATCCGGTTGTTCAAAGATTTTATAACAAGTTGTATAGATGGAAGGCTTCTTCTCTATCTTGAGTCGGAAGGGTGGTTTTGGTGAAGTTAGTGTTGTGTGCTCTCCCCATCTACTTCCTTTCTATCTTTCGGATACCAGTCACTGTTTTGAAGAAATTAAATTCCATTATATTGGCAGCCTTCCTTTGGGGTTCGACAGGAAAAATGAATATTCATTGGGTGAATTGGACTTCGGTGTGTAGGCCTAAAAATTTTGGGGTTTAGGTATCCCAAACCTAGTCCTTTTGAATAGGGATCTTCTAGGGAAATGGGTGTGGAAATTTGCTTCTGAAAAGGTCTCTTGGTGGAAAAGGGTCGTGTGTTGTGTTTACAATCTGGATCCGAATTCATGTATGATAGATAATTCTTGGTCACCCCGTGCTTCGTGAATTTGGAGAGGGGTTGTTAAGAACTTCTTTTCTAGTGATGATTTTCTTCTGTGGCATTCTCTAATTGAATTGGATGATCGCTCTTTGAACTATGGAAAACACCCTTATTCCGGTAACCCGCCCCCTTATTCCGTGTTTAGTCTGATGTTTCTATGGAAAACACCAGTTTTCCTTCTCCTGATACCTTATTTCTACCAACTTGCTCAGAGATCATTTTAGAAATTTTCGGCTTGGGGATATCTCAATTATCTGCACCTTTTTATTAATGTTTGTCGAGTGGATTTTGTTAATTATGTTTTCTCATTCTAGGCAGTGTCTTGTTTCCCTGTTTTGTATGGAATATTTTTGCTACCTTACTTTGATTCATACGATGGTTCAACCATATCCCGTATTTATTACTCATTTGATTGTCTTGGAATCAGGTTTGCTATCATGGGATTAGTTACAAACTATTTCGGACCAGCTCGACCAGGAACGCAGAGTTAACGATTACTTAAATCATGTAGTTTAAGTTTGCGAATTTTCTTTTTGCCCAGTTCATATCAGATCATGGTGTGGAGATAAATGGTGATCTTGTTAAAGTTCAATTTTTTGGGATTATTATTCCAGATGACAAACTAGTTTATATTCATGATACTGATAACTTGTTATATGTTGCTTTCTCTCTCTCTTTATTTTTCTTGAAGTTCTCGTATCTGACACTTGTTTGTGATATATGGATATGGGATATGATTTCCAATAATCTTGGAAATATGTCGAATCATCTGAAATTCGTTCGTATCGCGCGACAATTTTCTTCGTAAAGCCTGCATGAGAGACAGGCAATCATGAACTAAGGACTTTAGGTGGTGTTTGGTTCGCTTGAATGTTTATGAGGGAATTGGAATCTGTAGGAATTAGAATCCAATTTCATATTCTGTTTGGTTGGTAGGAAATGGAATTGGAATACAATTACATATTCTGTTTGGTTCACAGACATGTCAGATGAATTTGATTTCAGTAATGTAAAATGACAGAATTACCCTTCTTGTTTTTTTTGCTTTATTTTAGTTTATTTTATAACTTACATGTAATAATATATTATAAAAAATTAAAAAATATTAAATTTATATTTTATTGATTGATTATTCATTTCAATAAATTATAAAAATCATGCTAATAAACATTATAAGTTAAAATCATCGCAATCAAAATATGTTAATAAGTTACCAAAAGATAGAGCAATATTTCGATGCATTCCAAACGGAGTATGTTAATTAGTTACCAAAAACTATTTTTATTCAATATATGAATTAGAAACTCGACCCGACACAACTCAAAATAATTAAAAAATTATTTTTATTCAATAAAAACATTGACTTAATTGAAAAAAATTATATATAGAGGGGTATTATTGTAATTATTTCTAAATATATAAGGTAAAATTATATATTTTTTTCGGGTTGGTCCGGTTTTTTTTCACCCTAAAGCCGACCCGACCCGAATATCACACTTAAAAAAACCCGACACGATTCGACCCGAATATCACACTTAAAAAAACCCGACCCGAACAAAATAAAGTTTCATCCGACCCGACCCGAATATATGAATTAGAAATCCGACCCGAATTATATATATTTTCGGGTCGGTCCAGTTTTTTTCACCCTAAACCCGAACCCGACCCGACCCGAATACCACACTCAAAAAAACCCGATTCGACCCGACCCGAATATCACACTTAAAAAACCCGACCCGAACAAAATAAAGTTTCATCCGACCCGACCCGAATATATGAATTAGAAATCCGACCCGACCCGAAATAATAAAAAATTATTTTTATTTAATAAAAACAGTGACTTAATCCGACCCGACCTGAATTATATATATTTTCGGGTCGGTCCCGTTTTTTTCACCCTAAACCCGAACCCGACCCGAATATCACACTTAAAAAAACCCGATCCGACCCGACCAAAATAAAGTTTCATCCGACCCGACCCGACCCGAATATATGAATTAGAAACCCGACTCGAAATAATAAAAAAATATTTTTATTTAATATATGAATAAGTTACCAAAGGATTGATGAGGGTAGTATGGTCAAATTTCAATTCCCTCCAAAATTGATGAAATTGAATTCCATCAGGGATTCCAATTCCCTTGAAAAACTTGAACCAAACATGGAAAAGTGGTGGAATTGGATTCCAATTCTCACTAATTCTAAGGGATTCCATCCAACCAAACGTCACCTTAGTGTTTCGGTTCTTCCAAAGCCCCGAAAGAACGACAAATAAAGTTCTCCAGGGACCTGTATAGGAAGCAGTAGCCATAATAAAAATCGAATACAATACAAGAACTTGATAAAATTAATTATTTCAACCATAAACCTTAAATTTTAAATGATTATTCAATTTATAATTATAAAAATATATAAATACTTCCAAACAATAAAATCATTTTTTGATAAAACCTAAATTGGAAAAAGTAAATATTTTTCCTATTTTGCTATTATTTACACCTAATTTGATTTGGTCTTGATATAAAAATATTAATTTTGTATTAATATTATTTAAAAATATAATTAAACTTTAATGAAAATGATCTTTTTTTATGATAATCCATATTTGATTGAATTTACAGAATCTTTATTCAGGAACTGATCCTGCCGAACAAGTAGAAGCACCATCAAACAGACAGGTCTAAAGTTCCATGTCTACATGATAATATATTGGGAGTATATGTATTGAAAATACCGCTATGAAAAGGCCATGCGCATCTCAGTCCATTGTAAAAGACAAATTCATCTAATACGTATTCGAACGAATACGATTCCTTAAATATACGAAAAAACTTTACTATATTGTTATCAAACATATATATATAGGCATAGGCAGGCCTGTGCAAGCAATAAGCATATTCAATGGAGAGGCAGCCGCACGTTCTTGTTGTGTCATTCCCTGCACAAGGCCATATATCACCGTTAATGAAACTTTCGATCCAAATCGCTGCTCATGGAGTTAAGGTAACGTTCTTCACCACGGAGGTTGAACTTGGGAAATTTAGGGAGTCCCTGCCCGAGAACTTCGAAGAGCAAAGCTCGATAACACTTGTCTCGATCCCCGATGGAGTGGACGAAGATGTTCGGTATGATCCTCTCAAGACTTTAGAGGCGATCGAGATGATACGGAGGGTTATACCGAATTATGTGGCGGGCTTGATTGCAGAAATTAATCAGTCGGGTGCCGATGAGAAGATCAGTTGTGTTATTGCTGATATATCAGTTGGTGGGGCACTTGAAGTGGCCAAGAAGATGGGACTTGAAGCTGTGGCAATCTGGCCTGCTGCTGCTCCATGCTTGGCCTTGGCAGCTCACGTTCCTATACTTCTTCAAGATGAAATTATAAACAGTGATGGTAAGATGGGTCTATATACATACATACATACATTGATACATACATGTATATATAAACATTTTTTGCTTGATCTAATTGTAAAACTTGAATTTCTAGGAATTATAATGAAAGATGAGCCGATCATGCTATCCAAGGATGTCCCTGCCTGTGCCTGGAGCAGCTCAGATATTGGATGGAGGAGCAGTCATCCCATTTTAAGCAAAGCTTTACTTGGATTTTATTCTATTGTTCCTCAGTATGCAGAATTTTATGATCTCATACTCTGCAACTCAGTTTATGAACTAGATTCACCACTCTTCAAATTGATTCCCAAAGCCTTGCCCATTGGTCCATTACTTTTCACCAACCGTTCAGCAACTTTCGCCGGAAAATCTTGGCCTAAAGACTCACCATGCTCGGCTTGGCTCAACGAACAACCTGCTGGTTCAGTCATTTACGTGGCATTAGGAAGCTCAACAATAGCATCCGCTAAACAAGTTGAAGAGCTAGCCCTTGGTCTTGAAATTTCAGGGCAACCGTTTTTATGGATTGTTAGACCAGACTTCATGGATGGATCGACCGCGAAATTCCCGGACGGATTCCGTGATCGAGTATCCGAACGGTCGAGAATTGTCGAATGGGCACCGCAGGAGATGGTGTTGTCTCACCCTTCGGTTTCGTGTTTCGTGAGCCATTGCGGATGGAATTCGACCATGGAAGGCCTAACCATGGGGGTACCTTTCCTATGTTGGCCATACATAGCTGACCAGTTCAGTAACAAGAAGTACATATGTGATGTTTTGAAGACTGGTTTGGAGTTGAACAAAGATGAGAATGGAATTACAAGCAGATATGAAATAAGTTCAAAGATAAACACATTGATCTCATCTGATGTAATAAGAGAAACAGCATTACATGCAAAGGATATTGTTAGAAAGAGTTCCAGTGAAGGTGGATCTTCATTGAAGAACTTTAAGAGCTTTATTGATGATATCAAGAGCCTTTAGGCCCTCAATATCCATACGTACATTTTTTGTTTAATATTTATATTCAATACATACATATCCAAGCATGTTTATTTTAAATATTATTGTACCTTCTTCGAATGTCTTTGAAAAATTCCAAAACTTTTATAATAAATGATACCACCATTTCTTCTATTTGGTATGTGTTTCTATGCTAAGGTCAGGAAGAGTAAAGCAAAAGCTGACAGATTTTATTTGTTAAATGTCAAGACAGATTTCCTTATTAATTTAGAGGGATTTAACAGTGGAGTGACTAAAATGTATTGAATCAATAATATAAAAGATCAGAACTAATTTGTTTTAAAATCGATGACTAAAATCAAACGAACCTAAAATGTAAGACACCACCGATATTGTTTACCCATAATATACATTGTCCTAGTTTGAGTAGCTCACACGTGTCACCATTAGAAATCGCTAACCTGTCCACAGTGTATCAAGCCATCCACGATCCCTTTACATGGAGATGGGACCCAATTTCTGTACCACCTAAACTCTTTTAATACCACGTGGCATTTAAATCAAAGTTCAAAAATCTGGGCACTCCACACGCCGAGCGCGCACCATTCTTCGCTCCAAAATCATAAAATCGTTTTAGTTAAATTTATTTTCCACTATTAAAAAAAAGACTTAATAATGAAATATGATTTAATTTTATTGTTTTTTGAGTTTTAAATAATGTCTAATGAATAATTTCAAAGGGGTAAAGCTTGAAATTTGAGTTTTGGCTGTTCGAATCGCGATTTTCCCACCGTTTCTCTCTCTCTGTATATATCAAATCCTTCTTTGCTTTAGCGTTTTCTGTCTGTGATTTCATCGATCCTGTCTCTCATTGGCCGCTTCTGTAAGTCTCTGTTTTCCTTTTTCGAATGATTTTGTTTCTTATTCTTCCATGTCAGATTGATTGAATTATGTATAAACTGATTCGCTGTTTGGTTGCTAAGAAAAAGGACGCGTATCAAGCTTACTTCAGTGCGAACGAAGGTTTATTTCATTTCTGTTACCGCGAAACTTAATTATATTTTTTCTTCATAGCTCGAACAGTAAATTTCATGCATTCCTGAAATCAATATAATTGATATTTTTTTTAACTTTTTCCTTTTTTTTATAGCTCTGGTATTTATTGTCGAATTTAAGCTGAAAAATCCTTTTGATTTTCTACGTTATAATTTATAAGTCGCTCTTTTATGAATTTATAACATTTTCATTTTTTTAACCCAGGAAATGCAGTTTTGCCATTAATTGTTTTTCTCAATGGTTAGGCATTCTTCGAAGAGTTAGAAATCTATATGCTCCATTTTATTGCTCCGGTAATTATTGTGGAATTTATGTTGAGATTTTCCTCTCTGATTTTATGTATTATTAATCACTTAATTTTGATATTGCTTTTTCCCCCCAATGGCTAGGCATTTTTCTTAGAAAAAGTGGCTTCTAGTATTGCTGCGAGACAAGAGAAGAGAACCTAATGAGATGGTGTAAGAAGTATGAATATGGATTGTTATAGCTACTGGTAGCATCTAGCAAGCATTTATTATAAGGAGCGATTTGCATTGGCATATGTGGATTTGGAGTGCTTGTTAGTAACGGTTGAATGCTGCTGTATATGATTTGAAGAATGGACGAAGAAGATATGTTGCAGCCCAGTTGGACTCTCTCTTGTGTTATCGCTGGCCTGGTTGGTATTTTGATTATAGTTTACACAGCTTTCCAGTGGACAAGAAATATTAACTTAAGTTGGATGAAAGCGGTAGCGCTGTCAAAGAAAAACCCTAAGGCCAAGCATAAGATTCCTGGAGCTTCTCATACTTGGGATCTGGAATCTGTATCCCGTGCAAAGAATATAAATTGATGTGCTTGCTTGAAGCCAATGTCACCTTCCCAAACTCTAGGACCTAAGGTAGCATCAGATAGTTTCATTCACCGTTGTAGCATATGTGGTGCAGTGGCTCATTTGCTGCTATTCACGTGCACAGAAGGATTGTAAGTGTGTATCTATGATTGGGTTTGAGCATGTGATGCACCAGTTGACAGTTCGATGGACAGAGCTTACTGATCAACCTGATGGAGCATCATTCTGTAGCTATTGTGAAGAACCATGCAGTGGGTCTTTCCTTGGTGGTTCTCCTATATAGTGTTGCTTGTGGTGCCAACGACTCCTTCATGTGGACTGTCACGGTAGCATATCTAATAAAACTGATAAAATTTGTGATTTAGGATCATTCAGAAGGTTGATTCTCTCACCTCTTTATGTTAAGAAATTGAACCCCAGTTCTGGTTTTCTGAGCTCAATCACACATGGTGCAAATGAGTTAGCTTCTTCAGTATGGGAAACCATTAGGAGTCAGAGAAAGAAGCACAAGCATAATAATAAAACCACAGCTGCTACTGGTAGTAATGGTAGCATCTGTGACACATCGACAGTGGGCACTGCTGATACCCCACAAAATGTAAATGGTTCTCATGCTATAGAAAAGAACTGCAATGATACGAAAACAGAGTCAAAGCCTCGTGCAAAAAGAAATGGATCAATTGATCAGA
Source organism: Hibiscus syriacus (assembly GCF_006381635.1). Taxonomy (NCBI): domain Eukaryota; kingdom Viridiplantae; phylum Streptophyta; class Magnoliopsida; order Malvales; family Malvaceae; genus Hibiscus; species Hibiscus syriacus. The sequence goes on from NW_024062606.1 coordinate 1,496,865, forward strand.
AGGACGAGTCTCAAGCATCAAGGATGAAGCAAAGATATGAGCTGACTGATTTACCACCAGAATCGATATCGTTACTGGTTTTCATCAATAAGAAGAGTGGTGCCCGGCATGGAGATTCCCTCAGGCAGCGCTTGAACCTTCTTTTGAATCCTGTTCAGGTTTGATTGGTTACCAATGATTTTTGTTTAAAGAACAATTTTATGTGTGTGTACTTTTATTTATTTATTAGTGGTGAGGGTGGGTAGTTGAGTAGGAAAGGAACTATGAGCTAAAATGAATTTAAACTCCCACTTCTCTGATGAGATAATTTACTTCCTTTTCGAGAAGTAAATTAGCACCCCCTACAGATGATAAGGAGTGATGCCTAGCTAAACATGATAAAATTTAACATTTAATATCATCTTAATGACAATAGTTAAATTCTAGAATCATCCATCTGTTTCTAGCTATTTGCCTGTTACAAATGATTGGCAGACTCACTTGAAGTTGAAGAGTAACTAGCACAGCCTCTCAAGGTAGTGAGAGTTTTCTGAGTTCATGGTTTCCCATATCATACTAGAGTTAATATATTCACTGCATCAGATATACGTTAGTTGGACTGGAATGACGTTCTTTAAAAACAAAATCTACAGAAAAGTGAGGAAAAATTTTAATCACACAGTCACTGTCGAAACGATTTTTTTCTTAAAAGGTGAAAAACGGTGAGATTTTGAAAACCACATTAATTCTTAATTGTCTCTTTTCATTTTAAAAACATATGCGATTTAAAAGACCTCTCGTTTCGAAAAATTTGAATTTCCTTTACGATCGACAAATAAGGTTCGAAGAGTCGCCACCAATCTTTGATTAGGGTGTGATTAGACACCCAAAAATGCTTTGTCATTTTAAATAAAAATTAATTTTAATTAAAACAACAAATTGAGGTCTGCGTCACCAAAATCCGAGTTCGGGAGTCGGTTACGTGTGGGGAAGGATTAGCACCCCCACAATACCCTAAATTGGTACCTAGTCGATCAATTAACGTCTTTACAATGAATTTTACAAATTCGAATTTATTCTGATTTTTGATCCTATGAAATAAAAAATGTAAATTTAAAACATTCAAAAACACTTAAACAAATTAAATTAAAATTACCAAGTCATTTTAGAAAGATAAAGAATGTTCGATTATTTACAAATATCGAGACCAGATCTTAAAGATATAACAACCTTTTCTCGATATATTTAAATAAACGAACATTTCTTTTTCTCTCGTTCCCAAATTTTAGTGTGATGGATCAATTTTTAGGTTTCACTTTCGGGATACACTTTTATTTTAAAATCATTAAAAGCGGACCTTAAATCAGTTATGACTGCCCACTTAATACAATTTTAAATTAAAAGTGTATTACCCTTAGTCCGATTATGTAATAGGTCAAGTTATGCAAATGAGACTATCATGCAAATTATACCAAAATGATGTCATGTAAAGATCGATTAAATAAAAGTATATATTATATCTAAATCCATGCTTATGAACCGTATAATAACATATGCACACATATCGCCATCATTCAAACCTAGGATAAACATACACACGAAACGAACCCTAACTAACCATACATGCATACACATAAGAAACTTAAACGTGGACTAAAACGAAACATGCGAAAATTAAGAATGAAATGTCTAAAAAACAGATTTTAAGTATATTACTAATTAAGGATGAAATCAAATACGCAAAAAAATATGAGAACTAAAATGAAAAATAAAAGATTCTAATCGAGGACTAAAATATACTAAGCTAAATATACTAGACCTCACGCTAATAACTTCTAAAAGACGATGACTTACGAATAATTAACCCTAACATTTCTAATATAAATTCTAATTATAAACTAAACCTAATCCTAAACTCACACTACCTTAGCCGCTCTCTCACTTTGCTCTCCACTCATCTTCTCCACGACAGCACCTCTCTTCTCCCCTAACTCTCTCTGTTTCACTTCTTCGTTTAACCCCTACAACCAAGATGAGAATCAGTTCCCTCAATCTCCATGAGTACCGTGAACTCCACCATTCATTGGTGATGAAATCGACTCTAGCTATCATCCGTGACAGTCGTAGCCTAGATGAAAACTCACAAATCCAGACTTCATTCTTTCCTACCTCAAAACCTAGGACACTAAAATGAATCTACAAAGAAAACCTCCCAAAGCTAACCGCAATAATTCATGCTCTTAAGCCCAACGACTAGACGAGAACAGTCTCTCTATTCCGACGAAGATTCAATCAAAGCAAGGTAACTCTCTTTCATCTCATCTCCGCTCTTTCATTTCTTATTATTTTGGTTCAAATATGGGGAAGAAAACTTACTGGAAATGCAAAGAAAAATGGTTGATAAATCTCTTTACTATTCTTTGTACACTATTTTCGTATGGGAGAAAAGAAATGAAAAATAGGAATGATTGTGCGTTTTGTTTTCTCTGAAAAACGAAGGGGAAGAAATTACAATGCTTTCCTTTATTTTAAAATCCGAGAAGCCTGTTACATTGCTTCTAAAAAACAATGGTAATACGGGGCTTTCCAATATTGCTTCTATGTCAACCTTTGAAAACCGACACTGCCAACCTAATAACTCTAAAGCTCAGGCAATGCTAACCACTCTTGGCTCCCTTACACTCGTGAAGACCCGTAACAGGACTTGGTAAAGCACAACTAAACCTCTCCTGTCTCGCTCTAAACAATAACCACACACGCACAGAAAACTCTGCTCTTTACTTCAAAACTTTCTTCTTTCATCATGCTTATATCAAAATAGCACAAACACTACATTGTAAATAAAAAATGAACTTAGAATGAATATACCTCGAGAGACTGCTATTGCCTTTGCGAATGAGTGATATTTACTTCTACTGACAGAGTGAATAAAAGAATGCTTTCCTTTATTCCTTCCAAAATGGTGGTCGAGAGACCTTTACAAAAGAAATTTTTTTTGATTTATTCTCTTTTCTCTGTTACAATGGTCTCCGTTTTCTCTCGTTCTAAATCCTCTCTTTTCTTTTTCGTTTCTGTCCCTAGTTCCTCCCCTCGTCTCCCCTAATGCTCTCGTTTTTTAGTGGTTAAATGTCCCACGTTTCTGGTAGTTATTTCCCCACTATCTTTTTTTTTTCTGGTTTTTAACTCCCAAAAACTACTTTCATTTGCCCATGATATAGGCCCAGACAAATTAAGCATCTACAGCTGCCCCTCTTTGCTCATTGTTGTGCAACGAGAATAGAGCAAAGATCAATAGATGATCAAGTTTGTCCGGCCATTAGAACTTCAGAAGATTAATCCGCTTCTCTGCTATTTCGGGATAAGCGAGACTTGAAAAAATCTTCAAATGGCGGGTCTGCTCCCTATTCTTTCATGGAGTATAAGACTCGAACAATCTTCAGTAAACGTGTCTGCTCCCTATTCATTCAGGGAGTATAAGACTCGAATAATCTTCAGTAAACGTGTCTGCTCCCTATTCTTTCATGGAGTATAAGACTCGAATAATCTTCAAAAAACGGGTCCGCTCCCTATTCCTTCAGAGAGTATAAGACTCGATCTTCAATAAACGTGTCCGCTCCCTATTCCTTCAGAGAGTATAGGACTCAATCTTCAACGAACTTGTCCGCTCCCTATTCCTTCAGAGAGTATAGGACTCAATCTTCAACGAACTTGTCCGCTCCCTATTCCTTCAGAGAGTATATGACTCAATCTTCAACGAACTTGTCCGCTCCCTATTCCTTCAGAGAGTATAGGACTCAATCTTCAACAAACGAGTTTGCTTCACTACTCTTTCGTGAAGGCTTATAGATTTAATTGCTTCACTGCTCTTTCGTGAAGGCTTAAATTTACTTATTTTGAAGGTCAAACCTGAAAATCAAACATTATCAATTATGAACATATGCTTAGAAATATTATATTCAAAAATTTAGAATTTGAGAAAATTTCTAAAATTCATCTCTATCATAAAAACTTGTCTGAAAGCCATTGGATATTTGAATCTGCTTTGACTCAATTTTCGTCTGAACAACATTCTTGTCAAAATCTCAAGACCAGTTATCTTCATCTCGATGCTTCAATATCTTCAATCTTCAACTATCATTGGGAAACCTGCAAATGCTTAAGTCATCATGCAATTATGAATGCCATGATCCTACTCATGCCTAAAATGTATGCAATTATGCAATTCAATGCGTTTTCTTCTTTGAAGGAACTCTATCTCCTTTTGATCTCGATGGAACTCGGCTTCATCTTGGGCACAGAACGTTTGACCAGTTCACCCCCAATTAACAATCTCAATTCCATATCTCTCGGCTTAATAGTACCTTGACTTATTTCTTTCTTGAAACCCGTCAGTACCCATGACCAACTTCTTGATCAATGATAACCTCCTTGGGTCATCTTTTAATGGCTGAAATTTTCTACGAACTTCAAGATCTCATTTTCCCGTAACCACACAAGCTTACATGTTTAAATCATTGTCAACTTCAGAATACCTGCGTTCTCCAAAACCTTTTGCACAATAATACAAAATGATCTCATGTACTTCAAGTTAAGCTATATGTTTTGACCTTTCAAAATAAGATGTTTGTAAGAGGGAAATTAACAAGAAAATACATCTCTTTATTTATAAAATGCAGAGAATTTTTAGGTAATTTTATGGCAAACTTTTAACTGGAAACAGTAAAAGAACAAAAGAGTAGGCGTCTTCAAATATCAATAATGCAAATGCTTTTGAACTGGCACGCCGTTAGAATGTCTCGAGCGTAGCTTCTGTCAAAAAGATCTTCAAAATTGTGATGCTTAAGAGTATGAAACTACTTCTAAACTCCCAAATCTCTATCATTGGATGCCCTAAACCAGTATTGAATCTCATGTGCATTCAATATCTCTCCTGGTTATTTCAACCGAGACTCATTAATCTTTAGTCTCATCCCTGGTCACCAACTGTCATTGTTACTATCCATATCAGGAGCTCTTTCCACTTCCAAAATTAATTCAGAACCTTCCACTATGCACAAATTCTGAATTTCAAATTCAACTCAAGTCGCCCTTTGCGGGTTTTCAACTTAAGACCTCCTTTGGTTCCAAGACGCCCTTTTCGGGTTTTCATCCTGAACCCTCCTTTTATTTCTTTTTTTCATTTTTCTCTTTTTTCATTTTTCTTTTTTTCATTTTTCTTTTTTTCATTTTTCATTTTTTCTTCCCTTTTCCATTTTTTCTTTTTATTTTTTCCATCATTTTTCTTTTTTCTCATTTTTCTCATTTTTTCTCTTTTATTTCTTCTTCAAGCGAAATATCTCTTAACAGCGTCGGAATTCACTGGATATGGTAATTCTGATCCGTCCATTTCAGTTAGGACTAGAGCTCCCCCAGAAAAGGCCTTCTTGACAACATAAGGTCCTTCCCAATTGGGCATCCATTTTCCTCTGAAATCCTTCTGAATAGGCAAAATCCTTTTAAGCACCAAATCTCCCTCATGGAATTCTCGAAGGCGAACTTTCTTACCATGTGCCCGTATCATACGTTTTTGGTACATCTGACCATGACAAATAGCTTTCAATCTCTTTTCTTCAATCAAATTCAACTGGTCATACCTAGCTTGGACCCATTCTGCCTCATCAAGCTTTACCTCTGACAAAATCCGAAGTGAGGGAATTTCCACCTCAATAGGTAAGACAGCTTCCATCCCATAAACCAAAGAAAACGGAGTTGCCCCAGTTGAAGTCCGTACTGAAGTTCGATAAGCAAATAGAGCAAAGGGCAACTTCTCATGCCAATCCTTATAGGTCTCAATCATTTTCTCTATGAGCCTTTTGATGTTCTTATTGGCCGCCTCTACTGCCCCATTCATCTTTGGGCGATAAGTGGTGGAATTATGATGCTTTATTTTGAACTGTTTACAGACCGAGTCCATCATCTTATTATTTAAATTCAACGCATTATCGGAGATAATCCTCTCAGGAAAACCATATCTACAAATGATCTCCTTCTTCAAAAATTTGCATATTGTAGACTGGGTAACATTTGCGTAAGAAGCTGCTTCTACCCACTTGGTGAAATAATCTATGGCTACCAGAATGAAGCGATGACCATTTGAAGCTTTGGGCGAAATTTGTCCAATAACATCCATGCCCCACATTGAGAATGGCCACGGAGCTGTCATTACGTGCAACGGATGAGGAGGAGTATGTATCCTATCTCCATAAATCTGACACTTGTGACATTTTCGGGCATAATTGATACAGTCTGTTTCCATAGTTGACCAATAATACCCAAATCTCATAATCTGCCTAGCCATAACATGCCCATTAGCATGGGTACCACATATTCCCTCATGCACTTCTTCAAGAATCAATTTGGCTTCTTTCGCGTCCACACATCTTAACAAGACCTGATCCAAAATTTTCTTGTATAGAGTCTCACCATCAAGCACATACCCTGATGCCATTCTTCTAATGGTTCTCTTATCATTCTCAGTGGTCTGTTCTGGATAACTCTGATACCTTATATATTGCAAGATATCATAATACCAAGGGTTTCCATCTTCTTATTCTTCAATATTAAAACAATGGGCTGGATACTCATAAGCTTTCATTTCAATGGGCATCATATTTGAATGCTCGCTCATCTTAAATGCCGCTGCCAGTGTGGCTAAGTCATCTGCCATTTGATTCTCTTCTCTGGGGAGGTAATTGAAAGTTACTTCTTCAAATTCTTCAACAAGTTCCATAACCAACTTATGGTATTCTACAAGCTTGGGATCTTTTGTCTCCCATTCTCCTCTGAGCTGGTATATTACCAAAGCTGAATCCCCATATACTTTAAGCATTTTTACTTTGCGTTCAACAGCAGCTCTAAGACCCAGAACACAGGCTTCATACTCGGCCATATTGTTTGTACAATCAAAATTAAGCCTACTGGTGAAAGGATAATGCTCTCCTTCTGGTGAGACCAAAATTCCCCCGATTCCATGTCCCATGGCATTTGAAGCACCATCGAACTTCAACTTCCAATATTTGCTAGTGGATGCCACTGCTTCTTCTACCGAAATGGCCATTAAATCTTCATCTGGGAAATCAAAGCTCAACGACTTATATTCTTCCGAAGCCCTGCTTGCAATGAATTCCGCTATAGCACTTCCTTTAATTGTCGTCTGGTTTACATACTGGATGTCAAACTCGGACAATAAGATCTGCCAACGAGCTAATCTTCCAGATAATGCAGGCACACCCATTAAATATTTCAAGGGATCAAGCTTGGATATAAGCCAAGTAGTATGATACAACATATATTGTCTAAGCCTTCGGGTAGCCCATACTAAAGCGCAACACAACTTTTCAATGGGTGAGTATCTTGTCTCACATTCAGTGAACTTCTTGCTGAGATAATAAATAGCCCTTTCTTTCTTCTCAGTTTGGTCACGTTGGCCCAGCACACACCCCATTGAATTTTCATAAACCGACAAATATAGAATCAAGGGTTTGCCTGAGATGGGTGGCGCTAAAATTGGAGTGCTCGACAAATATCTTTTCACTGCTTCAAAAGCTCTTTGACAATCCTCACTCCATTCCCCTGAGTTATTCTTGCGAAGAAGGCGGAATATGGGATCACACTTTTCTGTCAGCTGTGAAATAAACCGAGCTATATAATTCAATCTTCCAAAAAATCCTCTGACTTCTTTTTGTGTTCGTGGGGGTGGCAAGTCTTGAATAGCTTTTACTTTATCTGGGTCTATTTCAATTCCTTTTTGGCTTACTATGAATCCCAACAACTTTCCAGATGTCACCCCAAAAGTACATTTATTTGGGTTGAGTTTTAGCTGGCATCTTCTTAGTCTTTTAAAAAGCTTTCTCAAATTCCCGATATGTTCTTCCTCTGTCTTAGCTTTGACAATCATATCATCGACATAAACTTCTATCTCTTTATGCATCATGTCATGAAATAACGTCACCATGGCCCTTTGATATGTTGCCCCGGCGTTTTTCAATCCAAACGGCATTACTTTATAACAAAACGTTCCCCACATGGTAACGAACGTCGTTTTTTCCATATCTTCAGGATTCATCTTAATTTGATTGTAGCCAGAGAAACCATCCATAAAAGAGAATAAAGAATTTCCAGCAGTATTATCCACTAGCGTATCTATATGTGGCAAAGGAAAATTATCTTTTGGACTAGCTCGGTTGAGATCCCTGTAGTTGACACACATTCGAACTTTCCCATCCTTCTTCGGTACTGGAACAATATTAGCCACCCATTCAGGATATTTGGCCACTTTAAGAAACCCGGCATCAAATTGTTTCTTCACTTCCTCTTTAATCTTGAGCAGAATCTCAGGTCTCATTCTTCTCAATTTTTGCTGTACCGGTTTACATTCAGGCTTTATTGGCAGTTTGTGAACAACCAACTCTGTATCTAAACCCGGCATATCTTCGTATGACCAAGCAAACACATTCTTGTATTCTTGAAGCAATTCTATCAAATCATGTCGACCTCCAACTGACAAAGTGGTACCAATCTTTATTTCTCTCTTATCTTCATATGTCCCCAAATTCAAAATCTCAGTAAACTCTTTATGAGGTAGAATCTGCTTATCTTCATTCTCCACCATTTTCAGCAATTCAGAAGGTAGTTCACATCCTTCATCATCATCACAATCCTTGATTTCTCCTTGACATATAGGCTTCTCGAAATCAATCTCCGGGTCAGAGTCATTGGCATTTATATTATTGATATCTGAGCTCCTGAAAAAATAATGAAAGAGAAGATATATATACATATATACATATGGGAGGATCTTTTCCCATATAAATAAATAAAAAGAAATAAATACATACATATATACAACAACGAATGAATGAATGAAATGCATGGGAGAATGTTTGCCATTTGGAACTAACAGAATGCATCTTTTATTGAAAGCAAGAAAAAACAAACAGCTTAACCCTTTACATAAAATCACCTATTGCCCCAGGGTATGAACAACAGGGAGAAAGTTCCAGTGCATTACTCTGTAACAGATTTGTAAACTACAGGCAGTTCTTCCGCGGTCCAATTGTTCAACACGAAGCCCGGTGGTACAGGATAAATGCCCATAGCTCTCATTTCCTCGGATTCATCATCAGTTATAACATTAATGCCTAAATCTCCCAAGGCATTCTCAACCATCGTCTCAGTGTTCCTTGAATTCCCTTGAAACATATGCCCCCCAGACATGAAAATGCTACTCAACGGCGGAAAGGTCATGGGTTCCCAGCTAAGGTCTTCACCAGCCAATCTGGCCTTTCTGATTTCTTGGCCCTTCTTAATTCCCCTCATCTTATCCCTCGAAGTTGGCTGATATCCCAAACCAAATCGATCTTTTTTAGTAATAGGGCATATGGGATTCACCGGTCCTTGCAACTGTCGGCCTAAACCCTTTCCAACTTTTGCTCCTCTTCCAAGAGTCAATTTAAGCCCCATCTTGGTACAATTTGACAATCGAGGCTTTGGTATCTTCTTGCCTTCGGCCACAAACGTAGCATTGACAAACTCCAACGATCTGAAAGAACACTCGACGGCTTGCTCATCAACTTCAATATACGGAGCAGTAGTAGAAACAGAAGCAATAATATCCTCTTCAGCATGAATACATACCAACCTTCCATCAATCACAAATTTCAGTCTCTGGTGTAATGTGGACGGAACTGCACCGGCCTGATGAATCCAAGGCCTTCCCAACAAACAATTGTACGTAGGCATAATGTCCATTACGAGAAATTCTACTTCATAAGTTGCTGGACCAATATTCAGAGGAACATCAATCTTGCCCAACACTTCTCTTTTAGTCCCATCGAAAGCTCGAACCACACTTTGACAGGTTCTCATAAGTGTACTATCTAATGGAAGCTTCTTTAGAGTCACTAAAGGCATCACATTCAAAGCTGAACCATTATCAACTAAGACCCGAGACATCACATGCCCTTTACATTTAACTGTAATGTGCAAAGCCTTCTGACTATCCATCATCCCAGAAGGGATTTCATATTCAGAAAAAGATAAAAAATTATCAGCTTGTATATTGGAAACTAAACGATCCAACTTTTCAATGGGCAACTCTTTCGGAACAAAAGTCTGGTTCAAAACCTTTAACAGAGCATTCCTATGGGCCTCTGAACTCAAAAGTAATGATAAAACAGAAATACGGGCAGGCAACTTGTGTAACTGTTCCACAACACTGTATTCACTGTGTTTCAGAAACTTCAAAAATTCTACCGCTTCACTCTCGGTTACTGGTTCATTGATAACATGCTTATCCTCTTCTATCTGCACATCAACCTTTTTCCCCTTATCAACTGCAACCTTCTTCTCAGACTCTTTAGGTGGATTAAGAGAATAACACCTACCACTTATAGTAAAGCGTCCCACCTCATCTATTTCCTCATTCTCTTTTGTTACATCTCCCATCTGGCAATCATATCTCCAAGGCACTTGTTTATTATCTCAATATGAGAATGGAGATGGAGGTCTAATAACCACTTTCGGGGCTACCTTCTCAGCAACTCGATTTTTGGGAGTAATAATTAGGGGACAACTGGCATTGTATACCCCTTTAGACGATCCTTCTGAAGCGCAAACTTCCGCTTCCTCTTCTTCAGCAATCTCTCTAAAGAACTCAATTTCTTTACTGTCCATCATGTCTTGTACCAAAGATAGGAAGTCAGGACATTGCTGAATATTGTGTCCCTCACTGTTATGATACTGACACACCTCTCCACTGTTAAACTGTTCACCCATCAAACTGGGTTTCAACAATCCTACATTGACCATCTGGCACCACACCCAACTCATGGGTGATACCACCTCACCAACATTCCTTACAATTCTCTTTCCTTTCTCTTCAGTAATCGCATTAACTCCTGCCCCTGCATGGCTTGGCAACGGATTCTGAGCTATATTTGGCTGCTCACTGTCACCAAAGTTGATGACATTCCTCGTTCTCAAAGCTTGGACAACCTTCTTAAAAGCAGTACAATTCTCAATGGAATGCCCAGGGTTCCCTGCATGGTACTCACACTGAGCACTAGCATCATACCATTTGGGAAAAGGAGATTGTATTGGTGTCACGTGATACGGAGAAACCACATGTCGATCATACAAAATCTGAAACAATTCCTTATAAGGCATCGGAATTGGATCAAATTGAGGCCTCTCTCTCCTCTGGTCCCTTGCCCCTTGTCTATTATCATTTTGTGTTGACGACCCTGCTCCTTGAGGACGGGAAACAGTGATGTTATTAGAATCGTACTGCCTCACATTACTAACTTCGCCTTCCTTTTTCCTCGTTGGTGGCCTCTTACTAGACTCTCCTCCCTCGAGCTTCCCACTCTTAACAGCCATTTCAATCATTTCTCCCGCCGTAATTACATCAGTAAAATTTCGATAAGGATTACCGATAAGATGCGAGAAAAAAGGAGCCTTCAAGGTGTTGACAAAAAGCATATTTGTTTCCTCCTCTTCCAATGGCGGGTGGACTTGCACTGCTACATCTCTCCATCTTTGAGCATATTGTCTAAAACTCTCGTTAGACTTCTTTTCCATTCCTTGCAACATCATCCTGTTGGGCCTAACATCCTTCACATGTTTGTATTGCTCAAGAAAGGACTTAGCCAAGTCTTTCCACGATTTAATATTAGCTCTACTCAGTTGGTTATACCATCGGATTGCCGAGCCAGTTAAGCTTTCCTGAAAGCAGTGTATCAACAATTGATCGTCCCCTATGTATCCGGTCATCTTCCTACAAAACATTGTGATATGTGCAGAGGGGCACCTGGTACCATCAAACTTTTCAAAGTCAGGAACTTTAAACTTTGGAGGCAATACCAGATCGGGAACTAGACTTAACTCCTTTGCGTCAAATCCATAGACACTGGTATCTTCCTTCATGGCTCTGACCTCTCTTTCTAACTGCTTCCATTTCTCTTCCAACAGATTGTTTTGGTCCTTCTTGGCTTCTTCATCAAGGTCCGGAACTTGATGATATTGATGTTCTTCCTGATACGAACTAGATCCAGGCTGTACGTTAACAGAAGCACCGACTGGATTAATGTGCACCTTCCCGACATGAACAGGGGTCACTTGAACATTCTGAGATTGTTCTGGGGTTAACCCTGGATGATGAAGTGGGTCTTCAGTTACACCTTCTGGCATAGGGCTTTTCCCATGTTCTGGATTTCTTCCTTCCAACATACTCGCAAACTTGGCAAACATCTCCTTTTGGGCATTCATCATATCTTCTTGCATTTTCTTGATATTATCTTGTAAATCCAACTGAGCATTCTCAATTTGGGCAAGTTTGTCTTCCATAACTTTCTTCCTGGTTCTGTAGATATACTTGGGATTTTCCAGTATTACTCTGTCACAGAGTCATTTTGTTATCGCTGATATTTATTAATGAATATGAAATATATGATTATGAATGAATAAAATGCGATGCAAAAATTAAATGCATTAAAAAATGCATATGCAAAATGCAGGGTGTTGATCCTGGAATGACTCCTTAGAACAACTCTTTATATTAGAACGACGTTCAATTACAAAGTTGAAACATATCACAAATAAATCTGCACCATCTCTCCTATTTCTTGTACGTGTGCTAGTAACTCTACAATCTTCTGGTTTTCTTCAGCCTCAGGATCTAGTTCTTCAGTCACATCAGCAGCTTCCTCAGATAGAATGACCAAATATTGAGCGATTCTCCGCGCGTGTTCTAGGTAACAAGCAATAAAGTCCTCTCTTTGCTTGACTCTTGCCTGAGCTCGCTCCCATCGAAAACGCCACTGTATATCCCCCTCATAGGGAACTATCGATAGCTCACTTGCTTGCCTCTGAAATTCTTGAACCACGGCTTCAAGCTCGCTCACTTGTCTCTTCAAACATTCAACCTCCCCACGGCTCGAGCTACCTTCCCCGCTTCGGTATCGTCGTAATGCAGTCTCTAAACTTGAAATTTTCCCCTTCAACTTTTCATTCTGGGCTTGACTCTTTTGTAACCGCTGCTCTAAAGAATCATTTTCTTTCGATAAAATCTTCACTTGGTGTCTGCTTTGCTTGAGCTCTTCTTGATTCTCTCCGGATACTCTTTTGAGGCTTGCCACCTCTTGCCTCAATTCGACAGACTTACTCGAGCTAGAACCTGCCTGAGCTTTTACCATTCGCTGATAAGTTGACCGAAGATCGTCAAAGTCTAGCCGAAGTTGCTTCTCTACTTTTTCAATTCGATCTGCTCTACTCTTCTGAATGTCAATCTTCAATCCCTTTTGATACACTTCATCTTCTAGCTTCTGTAAAGTCATTCTCCATTGTCTCCGTTCTGCTTCAAAATCGCGCTTGGCTAACTCTATTGGAGATGGCACCACTCTCAATTGTTCCTCCACCGGCTGAATATTTTCAGGATTCACTATCGGGATGTTGTCGTTTACTCGACCGCTTCTCCACTGCTCGTACTCTTGAGATAACTCGAGATCATAGGTGAACAAATTCATGCGACGAGTTTGCTTCCAGGCCTCAGCAACCCCTTTAACTTTACCCTTATACTGATCTCCTTTGAATGCAAAATCCGACCCTACCAAGTCCCACGTGGCTGGAATGAACTGTCTCGATCCATACTGTCTGGAAGCTAGTAGAGGTGCATACCCAACAGACCCCCATATACCTGGCAAAGGAACCCAATCTCGCTCTCCACATCGGTAAAGTATATCCGAAGAGGTATTCCACGAAGCTCGCCACAAAATATCACCATCTCTGATATCCTTGAAGATAACCATCCATTTTTCTTCGGTAAAACCCCCAGGCCACTCTTTAGAAAGAAAATCCTTCAAAGGTGAGAAACCGTCTAAAAATACTCGTCCTGGTGCCCTTTCAACATGTTTGAAATGACTCAAAATCCACACTAGCAGCAAAGGCGCACATCCTATAAAACGTCCTTCTCCCTCGCGCCTACAAGAACTCAAAGACCGGAACGTCTCAGCTAGAATAGCTGGAACAGGATCCACGCGCTTGTCTAATCTTTCAAACAGGTCAACAACTTATACGTCTACATATCCTAACACTTTTGGAAAAATAACGAGCCCATAAATCCCTAAAGCAAACAAGTCAAGCTTCTTTCTCTTATCAGGATGATGAGCAATTACTTCTTTCAGAGCAGCCCAAAAGATGCACTCACTGTCTCCCTTCTTCTTAATGTTTCTGATTACCCAATCTTCACTCATTCCGGTCATCAATAGTAATTTCTTCTTAAACGAAGGAGTGATTGGCAGCTTGGTATATACTCTATCCATCTGTGACCTCGAACAACGGACCAAAGCTTGATACTCCTCTATTGTTGGTGTTAGATCCACTCTACCAAATGTGAAACAACTATAAGCCGGGTTCCAGAACTGTGCCAATGCTCTAAACAGATTTCGGTCAATAGAAACATCCAGAAGATAAGGAATATCGCCGTACAACTGATAAAACATCTCCTTATCGGCTACTGTCCATCTTCCCCATATCTCCTTTAGCTCACTTAGATCATTCTGACGCACGTTGATGTGAGTGTAACCAAATAACTCTGACACATATCCAGGCATCACGCTATCCCCATTGGTCAATTGGGACTGTTCCGACCACCTCAGAACATCTGCATTGTCCTCAATCTCTTTCTGAACCGTTCGTTCCATATTACTGGCCTTCTATATAGACATCGACCCCAAATCAACACCATGTAATGGACAATGCAATGCAAAACAGAAAAGAAACAAGGCAAAAACAACAAAAGATCGATTAGTAAACATGAAACAATTAATTCAGGATAATAATTTGTTCAAAAATCTTACCCACATATGCTGACTACCCCATCATGCTTTATCAGATCCTACCCAACATGATATCTACCCCCAGGCTTTGTTATCCACAAAAATAAATCCTAACCACATGATATCTAATTCGCATGCTTGTTCAAAAAATACACCTAACCGCATGATATCTAGTTCGCATGCATTTATTCGAAAAAACGAAAATAAATGACTCAAAAAAGCTTTTCCTTGTGTACCCTCCTCACGGGATTCTTAAGGTTCGGGTTTGGTTCAACCTAAGTTTAGGCTCTATGTTCACTATATGCCGGGTTAGGTTCTAAAGTAATAGGTTCTCGAATTGTCCTTGCCGGTGCCCCATTGGGCTGCCGAACCCTCAATCCTAGCCCATCACAGGCTTTAGGGGATCGAGTTCAATTTCGAGGGAACACACCTCCTTATGTCCATGCGGAGGTGATTACCATCACGAGGACCATAAGGCGTGAGCTCCAGGAGCGATCCACTATCCCATGCGGAGGTGAAAACCACACGAGGGCATAGTCTCTCACTCCTACTTAAATAGGACGGAGCGGAGTTTTAGCTCATGTTATGACAATGCAGCTGTGCAGTGTGTGAGGAAAAACGAAAAAACAAACAATAAAAACACTCAAAATCAATTCCCAAAACACACAATTATTCTGAAATCATTAGCAAACATATCAGTACAACTATTTAATTGTCAATCAAATTAAATTAAAAAAATCAAAATATAAACAAACAAAAATTATTAAAAACCAAACAATAGATCAAAAATCAAATTAAAACGAATTTGTAATTTTCAATTGCAAAGACAATTAATTAATCGACTATCAGCTTGACTCTCTAAAAAAGGTCCCCAGCGGAGTCGCCAAGCTGTCGAAACGATTTTTTTCTTAAAAGGTGAAAAACGGTGAGATTTTGAAAACCACATTAATTCTTAATTGTCTCTTTTCATTTTAAAAACATATGCGATTTAAAAGACCTCTCGTTTCGAAAAATTTGAATTTCCTTTACGATCGACAAATAAGGTTCGAAGAGTCGCCACCAATCTTTGATTAGGGTGTGATTGGACACCCAAAAATGCTTTGTCATTTTAAATAAAAATTAATTTTAATTAAAACAACAAATTGAGGTCTGTGTCACCAAAATCCGAGTTCGGGAGTCGGTTACGTGTGGGGAAGGATTAGCACCCCCACAACACCCTAAATTGGTACCTAGTCGATCAATTAACGTCTTTACAATGAATTTTACAAATTCGAATTTATTCTGATTTTTGATCCCATGAAATAAAAAATGTAAATTTAAAACATTCAAAAACACTTAAACAAATTAAATTAAAATTACCAAGTCATTTTAGAAATATAAAGAATGTTCGATTATTTACAAATATCGAGACCAGATCTTAAAGATATAACAACCTTTTCTCGATATATTTAAATAAACGAACATTTCTTTTTCTCTCGTTCCCAAATTTTAGTGTGATGGATCAATTTTTAGGTTTCACTTTCGGGATACACTTTTATTTTAAAATCATTAAAAGCGGACCTCAAATCAGTTATGACTGCCCACTTAATACAATTTTAAATTAAAAGTGTATTACCCTTAGTCCGATTATGTAATATGTCAAGTTATGCAAATGAGGCTATCATGCAAATTATACCAAAATGATGTCATGTAAAGATCGATTAAATAAAAGTATATATTATATCTAAATCCATGCTTATGAACCGTATAATAACATATGCACACATATCGCCATCATTCAAACCTAGGATAAATATACACACGAAACGAACCCTAACTAACCATACATGCATACACATAAGAAACTTAAACATGGACTAAAACGAAACATGCGAAAATTAAGAATGAAATGTCTAAAAAACAGATTTTAAGTATATTACTAATTAAGGATGAAATCAAATACGCAAAAAAATATGAGAACTAAAATGAAAAATAAAAGATTCTAATCGAGGACTAAAATATACTAAGCTAAATATACTAGACCTCACGCTAATAACTTCTAAAAGACGATGACTTACGAATAATTAACCCTAACATTTCTAATATAAATTCTAATTATAAACTAAACCTAATCCTAAACTCACACTACCTTAGCCGCTCTCTCACTTTGCTCTCCACTCATCTTCTCCACGACAGCACCTCTCTTCTCCCCTAACTCTCTCTGTTTCACTTCTTCGTTTAACCCCTACAACCAAGATGAGAATCAGTTCCCTCAATCTCCATGAGTACCGTGAACTCCACCATTCATTGGTGATGAAATCGACTCTAGCTATCATCCGTGACAGTCGTAGCCTAGATGAAAACTCACAAATCCAGACTTCATTCTTTCCTACCTCAAAACCTAGGACACTAAAATGAATCTACAAAGAAAACCTCCCAAAGCTAACCGCAATAATTCATGCTCTTAAGCCCAACGACTAGACGAGAACAGTCTCTCTATTCCGACGAAGATTCAATCAAAGCAAGGTAACTCTCTTTCATCTCATCTCTGCTCTTTCATTTCTTATTATTTTGGTTCAAATATGGGGAAGAAAACTTACTGGAAATGCAAAGAAAAATGGTTGATAAATCTCTTTACTATTCTTTGTACACTATTTTCGTATGGGAGAAAAGAAAAGAAAAATAGGAATGATTGTGCGTTTTGTTTTCTCTGAAAAACGAAGGGGAAGAAATTACAATGCTTTCCTTTATTTTAAAATCCGAGAAGCCTGTTACATTGCTTCTAAAAAACAATGGTAATACGGGGCTTTCCAATATTGCTTCTATGTCAACCTTTGAAAACCGACACTGCCAACCTAATAACTCTAAAGCTCAGGCAATGCTAACCACTCTTGGCTCCCTTACACTCGTGAAGACCCGTAACAGAACTTGGTAAAGCACAACTAAACCTCTCCTGTCTCGCTCTAAACAATAACCACACACGCACAGAAAACTCTGCTCTTTACTTCAGAACTTTCTTCTTTCATCATGCTTATATCAAAATAGCACAAACACTACACTGTAAATAAAAAATGAACTTAGAATGAATATACCTCGAGAGACTGCTATTGCCTTTGCGAATGAGTGATATTTACTTCTACTGACAGAGTGAATAAAAGAATGCTTTCCTTTATTCCTTCCAAAATGGTGGTCGAGAGACCTTTACAAAAGAAATTTTTTTTTATTTATTCTCTTTTCTCTGTTACAATGGTCTCCGTTTTCTCTCGTTCTAAATCCTCTCTTTTCTTTTTCGTTTCTGTCCCTAGTTCCTCCCCTCGTCTCCCCTAATGCTCTCGTTTTTTAGTGGTTAAATGTCCCACGTTTCTGGTAGTTATTTCCCCACTATCTTTTTTTTTTTCTGGTTTTTAACTCCCAAAAACTACTTTCATTTGCCCATGATATAGGCCCAGACAAATTAAGCATCTACACACTTGCCAGGATTGACTTCCCTCAAGTTCTTGGAAGATGATACCCAATATACGTATTTTTATTGGGTTTCGTAATGAATTGATAACCTTATAATTATGTCGCAACTGCTGACACTATTACTTGGACTGTCTTTCTTTCTTTTCGTTTATGTTCTAGGCTTCTAGCTGTCCTGATTTTAGGTTTGGTTCTTGAATTTCATAGTTGTCAATATGTTTTCTGATTTGATGTTTTGGAGGGTTTTCTCTTTAAAATTGGTCAGAACTTTTTGTTGGTTCTGTTTTCATGTTTTTTACTTGTTTTCCAGTTTGATATTTTTATTTGTGTATTTTCGTTAAAATCGGTCACAACTATTTGTTGGTTATTCAAGTTCATGTTTTTGATGGGTTTGCCCATTCAGGTTTTGAACTGAGTTCATCACAGGGACCAGAGATGGGTCTCTTTTTATTCAGAAAGGTTCCTCATTTTAGGATACTTGTATGTGGTGGGGATGGTACTGTTGGCTGGGTTCTTAACGCAATAGACAAGCAAAATTTTGTTTCACCACCTCCAGTTGCTATTCTCCCTGCTGGAACTGGAAATGATCTGGCCAGGGTACTGTCATGGGAGGTGGCTTGGGCTCTCTGGAAAGACAAGGGGGACTCTGCACGGTATTGCAGGACATAGGGCATGCTGCAGTGACTATTCTTGACCGCTGGAAAGTAGCTATTCTGAACTAACAGGGGAAGCAACTTCAATCTCCAAAATTTATGAACAATTATCTAGGTATGCAGACTAGTTCTTTTAGGTCTTCTAGAATCTGATTAAGTTCAACATCTATGTTGTCAAGTTGGAATTTGACCTTATAGAGGAAGGAGAAAGCAAGTTTAAGATGGAATTTTATCATAGATGGTTTTTGTAGTTTGCTTGGATTTGGATTTGGTTGCATGCTGCATTATAACTATAGATATTTTTCAAGGATATTTTGTAAATATATATCCATGATCTCCTGAACTAGTGAAAATCATTTGAATCGGTCACTTGGTATTTTAGCTGGCTGATTGGTAGATTTATCTTGTTCCATTTTCTTGGTTAGATGAGTTTATTGGTCTTTCCATTGTCTTTCGTGTTCACTTATGATAACTTGGTGGTATTCTCATGCTTTATGATTCTCTTACACAGGGATTGGACGTGATGCGAAGGTCGCTTTGGACATTCACAACTTGAGAGAGGAGAATCCCGAGAAGTTCAATAATCAGGTTCTCATATTCTTGCAACGTTGCTTTTCAACTACTATGCAAAATAAATTTGATGATTTATGGGCTAATTACGTAGTTTGTTCAATTGAAAAATGATATTTAATTTCAGCCTACCTGTAGTTTTAGAAATGTAAATATATTAATACAATCATGTCAGTTGGAAGCTTATACTTGTACCTCAGAGCAAACACTCTCTCTGAATGTTATTACAATTTAAAGAATGCAGAGATTTGCATACTTTATATGCAGATTTCCACCTCATTACAATTTATCGTATAGCGGAAGTGAAAACCAGGGAGGCTGTAATGACATATAGCTTTGAAGTACATCAAATGGAAAATTGAAAAATTTCCATTGGAAGATATATACATGAATAGTTTGTATTTTGGTCTATATTTTATTTATATTTTTGTAATAATTTTTGTATGCCTGATAGCTTGTCTTATTGCTTATACAATTCCATATTTATGAAGTTACCTCAATATTCCTGCAGTTTATGAATAAAGTGCTTTATGCAAGAGAAGGTGCTAAGAGTATAATGGACGGTACGTTTGCGGACTTTCCTTGGCAAGTTAGAGTAGAGGTGGATGGTGTTGAGGTAGAGGTACCTGAGGTATGGATGCTAGCTTTTATTTGTGAAAATGTGGAGACTATGTGATAATTGTTCAGAATAGTTTATTTCTTAACATTTCCAATTATACACACACATATATGTACATGTTTGTATATATTTCAGAAATATTAAAAAATCAGATCAAATACACAGCTGTTGCTTCTAACTGAAAACTTCTTTAAAACCTGTTGTGTTTTATTATTATTATTATTATTATTATCCTTTTTTGTCCAACTCTCTTGCTTTTATCAACTGTTGTCTCTCAAACTTGTCTCTGGTTTTTGGAAATAATTTCTGTAACTTTTTACATCTTTTGTCTCTTGTTCACATAAAACATTAACTCACATTTTCACCTGATGCTTTACGAGGGACTTTACCAAATATTTCTTCAGCAAATACACGAACATCAGCAGACGATGGCAAGCCATATTCTACAAGCTTGCCCAATACATCAGCAGGTGATGCTGCTTGTTTAGCTGCAACATCAAGAACAATTTAATAAAAGCACCATAATCGAGAATATTTATCTTCAACTATAGATGCCCAGATATACATATATAGAGAAAGAAAGATACATACCTAGTCCAATGGTATACTCTACAAGCGTGGGCTGGGAAAATCCCAGCAATGACATTAATCTATCCGAAACCCAAGTCTTGAGAGGATTACCTACCCCTCCTCCCAAATTCGACATTAATATTGGCGATCTACTATGGCAAAAATACGCACCGAGTTGAGATTATTTACAGGGTTTCAAATGGCGGCGGCAAAGCGATTTGGGGACTGTTATTTCTCCTAAGAAAATTTATCCTACTTAATAAAATAAACAGAGAGGGAGAGTATGAGATGAGACGGTAACGAGCAAAAAGATCGAAAACAGAAAATCAGATATAGCACGATAGCAGATAACTCGAAATCTATTGACTAAAGTAGAAGTAAATCCTCAAATTAGGTTTAGTGTTTCGAAATTTACCTAATCTTATTTCCCGGTCTGTCGGATACTTGAAGGCAAAAGGAGGGCCTGGACGTAGTACGAGGAGGAGAAGAAGAGGGAAAATAGGAGACGAGCTGGGAATTTTAGATTAATATAATTTTGTTGAGTTAAAAACAAAGAATTTTTAGGGGATTAAACTTCTCCATACATAATTTTGTTGAGTTAATTTCTATTAACCGGATTAATTAATCTTTTTTCTTGAATCGTTATACGAATCTAATTTTTTTTAAAAAATATTAACCGAATTGAATAAAGTTTGGTTATTTTAATAGGTTAATCGAAATTTTTTTACAATTGTTTTAATTAGATTAATTTGAATATAATAAAAGTATTTTTGGATTTAAACTTAAAATATGTAATTAATATATATATATAATATTTAATATTTAATAATTTCGGTTAATTCAATTAATTATCTAAATTCAAATTGAATTAATTGTTAATCATATATTGAAAAGAATATTAATTGTTTCCCAATCGAAACTAATTTGATGGCTGACTAAATTAACGAAACTAATTCAATTCAATCGGTTAAAACTGAAAAATGAACACCCCTAAGAATTTTATTACGAGTTAAATTTATACAACTTTAGATGGAATAATACATTATTCGTATTTATATTTATTAATTAAATATTTTATTTAAAAATAATATATAAATATTATAGACACTCGTTTTACCCGGAGTTCACATTTGATAATGTAACATGCACATGCTCTTATATATAATAATAACCTATTCATTTTATTCAGGTTGCTCTGACTCTTCATTTTGCTTAAAGCATCGGTGTCAGTCACATATTTGGATATGTATATGGGGATATGAGTATCACCCTAAGGACCCTCCAAGAACATGGGAAAAATGAGCATACCTTTGTTGATCACATATCTTTATCCAACACCGGATATTGGGATATGAGTACCACCCTAAGGACCCTCCAAATACATGGAAATACTTGGGGGGGGGGGGAATGAACTTACCCATGTCGAGCATATACCCTTATTCGATACTATACTCGAGTTCAAGTACCATAGGTTCTTGGGGAAAGAGTTTTCCATGTAACCTTATCTGGTTTCTGGATCTTATAATTATATATATATATATATATATATATATATATATATATATATATATATATATATATATATTGTGTGTGTGTTATGTGCCGATAGTGAAGTATGGTAACACTAATCAGTTTAGTATGCTGAAGTCTGCCATTGCCATCTATAGAAAACTTTACTAATAACTTCTTACTTGCGTCGTAGATTTTCATTATTTTATCCAGACTTTTCAGCTTGGTTAGTAGCATGATCGATATTTGACTTGAGATTGCTTGCTGCTAAAGTAACTCAAAGGGCCAGTTAACTTGTCCTTTGGTTTAGACAATCTCCTAAGATTAATATGCAAACACTCGGAAGATAATTATACCCTTGGGGTTGAAAAGGTCTCCATTCTTTACTTGGTTGTTGAATTAATGTAATTGTTAAAAACAAAGGGAAAATGCCACACCTTTGAATTCTTCAACCTTGAAACCCAAACAATAAAGGTAGATATTGAGGTTTAGATATTTCAATTTTCATTATTGTCTGATTGTAATTTTGTTCACTACAGGGACTCAAACTACATGTGAAGTCAATATCGGAAGCTCGTTCGCAAGACCAAAAACATATTCAAAAATTGGAAAGAGAGCTTAAAAATCGCTCACAAGAAATAGGTAATGATTCTTTTTTTCCCCTTAACTCTGCCAAGCATCAAAGGGAAAGAAAGTTACTTTTTCTTTCCATTTTTCCATCTCTCATGCCAAGAAAACTAATGGAAAGAAGAAGAAAAATCCATCAATATTTTCTATCTTTCTACCTTTTTATTCCTTCAAATTTCCATCTTTTCAATTTACTTTCTACCTTACCATGCAAAAACTTTAGTCTTGTGTTCGCATCCTTCAGTTTACTATTATGACCTTGGACGAAAAATTAGAAAGATGGGAAGAGGAATTAGGGATTGGAGATGAGAAAATGGGGAAATTAAGGAATGAATTAGGGATTTTGAAATTACCTGTTATCGGGGCAGACGAGGAAGCTGGTAGCTGGACTAAACAACAATTGGGCACGGCAATTGGGCTGAAGATGGTAATTGGGCTGAAAGGCAATTAGTAGATAAGATGATGCGGGCCATAGCTGAGCTGGACAGGGAACAGTTATGTTGTTAGAAAGAATATACCAGCTGCCAATAAATAATTGAACAAGCTGAGGAATATATTAGAAAATGTAACATATCAATGAGGATTATGAATGAAAAATATTAAGAACTTCTTTCTGTAATCTACCTTTCTCTCTATTTCTTCAATTATTTCTCTCCATTTCAGGTTCAAACATGACCATTGGTAATCAGAGCTAGATTATTGATCCCAAGAAATTTTCAAGCTGGGAAAGACAAAGAAAATGCAGAAGACTGGAACCAAAGAGGCACCAGAACAATCAGTGGAAGCTAAGAATAAAGAGACCTTACCATCTTGGTGGGCTGGTCAGAAAAGTGAGCTGAAAGAAAGGATACAAATGCTGGAAACTGGAATGACTGAGAATAGAGGATATTTACAGAGAATCTTGCAGATGGTGAGCCAGACAGCTGAGGAAAAAGATTCACCTTTGTCAGATAAAGGTCGATTGCAAGCAAATGTGAATCAAACCAGGAAGGAAGGTAAGCATCCATGCTTAATAACAACTCTTAATGAGCATGAGAAATATACTTATAAGCAAGATGAACCTGGAATATTATCATCTAGACCTGCTGTTATTCCTCAAAATGATGAAAGTCCACTTAAGGATACTACAGATGTACAAAAGCTGAAAATGGAAGGAAATACAGTGGACTTAGGGGAGTCATCTATTGGTGGAGATGTTCAGTTAAACTATGTTTTTAGGCCTAAAATAGAAATTCAAATGTTTGATGGGACAAATTCGAGAGGTTGGGCAAGGAAATGCCAAAAGTACTTTTCCATATTTAAGGTACCTGAATACCAGAAAGTGGAATTAGCTACAATGTACTTAACTGGGAGGGTTGAGACTTGGTTTGATGATTATATAGCTCAGAAGCATAGGGTGAACTGGCATGAGTTTACAACAGATATATGCCATAGGTTTTGTGATCAGAATTGTAATGATATTGTGGAGGAATTTAATATGCTGACTCAAAGACAGTATGTAGAAGATTATCATGAGAAGTTCGAAGAGTTGAGGTCTTACATGTTGCAGTATAGTCCATTTTTGGGTGAAGGGTATTTTGTTTCCATTTTTTGAGTGGACTGAAAGAAGAAATCAAGCCCAGAGTAAAAACTCATAACCCAACAACTTTGGTTGCTGCTTTTAGACTAGCAAAACTGGTTGAGTTGACTTGGGAGGTGGAAAATAGGAAGTTGAGGGTTCAACCTAGAGTGGCATTTATAGGACAGAGATCCATCTACAAATCTCCTAATACCTCTTTGAATCAACCACAAAAGGGAGTTGCTCAGAATACTAGCCATAATAGACAGTCATTGGTGGAGTATAGAAGAACACATGGATTGTGCTACAAATGTGGTGAGAAGTTTAGTCCAAGACATCAATGCAAAGTCAAACAGTTGAATTCTATGGAGGAGATAGAGGATACATGAGAGTTTGAGAATATGGAACCAGAATATAATGAGCCCAAGATAGCAGAATCTGTGGAAGGAGAACTTGAAATTTCTATAAATGCTATAACAAGTCACACAGGCCACAATACTTTAAGGATACAAGTTCACATATCAGGGAAACCTCTGAACATCCTAATAGACAGTGGAAACACTCACAGTTTTATAACTGGCTAGTAGTATAAAGAAGAAGTAAAAGTGGAACAGACTCATCCCTTGACCATTACAGTTGCTAATGGAGAAAAATTATACAGTTCGGCTATGAGTAAAAATTTAAGGTGGGGAATGCAAGGTTCTCAGTTTGAACATGATTTTAGAGTTTTAGCTCTAGAAGAGAGTGATATGGTGTTAGGGGTGGATTGGCTGAGAAAATACAGTCCACAACTGATTGACTTTAATCACATGACTTTGAGCTTCCAGAAGGAAGGGAAAGATGTTACTTTAAAGGGAGGGCAAAGTCCATCTACTGTTAGACTGATATCAAACAGTAAACTGCAGAAATTGATGGAGAAAAAAATGATATCACAGGAGAAATTGTTATGCCGAGTGGGGAGGTTAGTTGTAATGAGGTACCTGCTGACTTACAAAGTTTATTGGAGGAATATTCAGTTGTTTTTGAGGAACCAAAAGGGATGACACCCACAAGGGAACATGACCATTCAATCATATTAAAAGATGGTACATAGGCAGTGAACATCAGACCCTACAGAATGCACTACCATCAGAAGTCAGAGGTTGAAAAGCAAGTTAAAGAAATGTTATCTTCTTCTATAATTCAGATAAGTAAAAGCCCATTTGCCTCACCTTGTCTGTTGGTCAAGAAGAAAGATGGAAGTTGAAGGATGTGCATAGATTATAGGCAATTGATTGCCTTAACTATCAAAAATAAGTTTCCCATTCATGTGGTGAAAGATTTGTTAGATGAGTTTACTGGAGCAGCTTATTTTTCTAAACTGGATTTGAGGTCAAGGTACTGGCAGATTAGAATTACTCCTGAAGACATTCCTAAAACAGTCTTTAGGACTCATCATGGTCACTTTGAATTCAAAGTTATGCCTTTTGGGTTGGCAAATGCCCCATCAACTTTTTAGGCCTTAATGAACAAATTATTTGAGCCTTATCTAAGAAAATTTGTACTGGTTTTTTTTTTGATGATATACTTATCTACAATCTTGATTTGGAAAGTCATACCAAGCATCTCAGAACTGTTTTGGAAGTTCTAAAACAGAATCAATTGTTTGCAAAAGGAACCAAGTGTTTCTTTGGTCAAATAGAAGTGGAGTATCTAGGCTACATTATATCTAGATAAGGAGTATCTACTGATCCAACCAAGATTCAAGCAATGCAGCAGTGGAAATTGCCAAAAACCCTAAAATCTCTAAGAGGTTTCCTGGGCTTGACATGATATTATAGGAGATTTATAAAAGGGTATGGAAAGATTGTTAAACCCTTAACTACTATGCTTATTGCTAAACCCTTAACTACTATGCTTAAAAAATATCAGTTTCAGTGGACATAAGAAAGCAAAACTGCCTTTGAATTACTTAATACCGCAATGTGTCATGCTCCTGTTTTAGCACTGCCTGACTTCACTAAGGGTTTCTGCTTGGAGACAGATGCAAGCTCTAAGGGAATTGGAGCAGTTTTGTCTCAAGAGGGTAAACCAGTGGCTTATCTCAGTAAGGCCTTAGGACCTAAACAATTGGATCTGTCCATATATGAAAAGGAGTACTTGGCTATACTAATGGCCATTTCTAAGTGGAGGCATTACTTGGAATGGGGGTCTTTTATTATAAAGACAAATCATGAGGCTTTAAAGCATTTGTTGGAACAGAAGTTGACTACTTCCATACAAAATAAGAGGCTCACAAAGTTATTAGGATTGAATTATGTTATTCAGTACAGGAAAGGCAAACATAATTTAGCAGCTGATGCCCTATCTAAAAGAGATGAGGATAAGATGGAATTACAATAATTAACAGCTACTGTTGTGATTCCAACCTGGGTTCAAGAGGTTGAGCAGAGTTACCAGAATGATCCAATGGCTATAGAAATAATTACTAAGCTAGCTGTCTCTACTCAAGATACAACAGAATGGTCTTATTCAAAGAATGTCTTAAGGAATAAGGGCAAGGTTTATATTGGACAAGCAGGTTCCCTAAGAAGGCATATTATAGAGACTACATGACTCACCCCAAGGTGGTCACTCAGGAATCCAAGCTACCTATCATAGAGTGAAGTCCTATTTTATTGGAAAGGGATGAAAAGGATGATTAAAGATTATGTTTATCATTGTGACATTTGCCAAAGGATTAAAGATGAGCATGTTTTGAAACCAGGGCTACTTCAACCAATCCCAATTCCCCAACAAGCTTGGGAATTTGTTACTATGAACTTTATTGAAGGATTTCCAACCTCTAACATGTACAATTGCATATTGGTTATCATTGACAAGTTTACTAAATATGCACACTTCATACCTCTGGTACACCCATTTACTGCAGCAGAGGTAGCTAAAGTCTATTTGGATCAAGTGTATAAACTACATGGGCAGCCAAAAATAGCTTTATCTGACAGGGATAAGATTTTTACAAGCCTTTTTGGACAGAATTACTTAAGCTATTGGGAACTAACACCCTCTTCACTACAGCCTACCATCAGAAACTGATGGTCAAACAGAGAGGTTAAACCAATGTTTGGAACAATATTTGCGAGGGATGTGTTTTATGAACCTACAAGTTGGAGTAAATGGTTGTCCCAAGTAGAATGGTGGTACAATACCAGCTTCCACACTGCTTTGGGAATAACTCCATTCACAACTCTCTATGGGTAAATCCCCTACTATGATTTAGTCTACAGACTCAAAGGTAGCAGAGGTACAAAAGTTTCTACATGAAAGAGACAGTATGAATACAATTCTACATGAACAACTTGATAAAGCACAAAAACGCATGAAGCACTATGCAGATAAAAAACGCAGTGATAGAGTATTACAAGTGGGAGATGAAGTTTACCTTAAATTACAGCCATATCGGTAGACTTCGGTGGCAATAAGGAAGAATTTGAAACTATCAGTCAGATACTATAGACCCTACAAAGTCATAGAAAAAAATCAGATCAGTGGCTTACAAACTGCAATTGCCTGAAAATTCAAAAATACATCCTGTTTTTCATTTTAGCTTGTTGAAAAAGAAAATCGGAGAGAAAGCAATTACCTCTAGAGATCCACCAGAGGTCAATGCCGAGGGTCAACTTCGTGTTTATCCTTCCCTGGTATTAGACAAACGCATAGTGAAAAGAGACAAAAAGGCAATCACTCGGTTGTTAATTCAGTGGGTGAATTTTGGACTGGAGAACGCTACATGGGAGGATTTTAATGTGATGAAATCACAATTCCCTGATTTGATCCTTGGGGACAAGCATCCACTGCAGAAGGGGGTATTGTTATGACCTTGGACGAAAAATTAGAAAGAGGGAAGAAGGATTTAGGGATTGGAGATGAGAAAATGGGGAAATTAAGGAATGAATTAGGGATTTTGATATTACCTGTTATCGGGGCAGACGAGGAAGCTGGTAGCTGGACTAAACAGCAACTGGGCACGGCAATTGGGCTGAAGATGGTAACTGGGCTGAAAGGCAATTAGCAGATAAGATGATGCGGGCCATAGCTGAGCTGGACAGGAAACGGTTATGTTGTTAGAAAGAATATACCAGCTGTCAATAAATAATTGAATAAGCTGAGGAATATATTAGAAAATGTAACAGAACAATGAGGATTATGAATGAAAAATATTAAGAACTTCTTTCTGTAATCTACCTTTCTCTCTATTTCTTCAACCATTTCTCTCCATTTCAGGTTCAAACCTGTCAATTACCTGCAGGATCAACTAAGTGCAAGGAATGAAGAGGTCAATTTTCGAAATGACCATGTGCACGACCTTGAGATCAAATTGTTTGACATGGAGGATTTACGGGAGAAAATTGTTCGGTTGATAGGAGAGTTAAACAGGTCGAACTCCGAGCGGTTGTTACTGATGCAGATATTAGAGAACAAAGAAGAAGAGCTGCAACAGTCAGCTGTGTGCATAGAGAAATTGGAGACAGTTGCATCTATGGCATTGGAATCTCAGTGTGAAATAGAGAGCTTGAAGCTTGATATAACTTCCATGGAGCAATCGTGCCTTGAAGCTAGGAAGTCAATGAAAGAAAATGTTCAAGAAAAATCCCAGATGAATGTTTTAATTGAAGAGCTTGAGGTCCAGCTTCAGAATGCACAGGAAATTATCGATGAACTTGAGAATGAAAATAAAGCTCTAAGAGGAAAGCTCATTATTTCAATGAAAATTCTGTATTGGGATTACATTCAAAGGCAACACACTGCATCCAGATCTGGCTAAAACCGTGTTGGACATGGTGAAGTTTCTCCCCCATATTATGTTTTGTAAGATCAAACACTGAATTTAGCCAAGTTGGTTTGCAGTGCACAGTAGTTGAAAATTGGTTTATATGTCCAAATCCTGTGATTTCAATGAAATATATAGTTCGATTTATTCCGACCTTTGTGACTGTGGGACATGAGTATGCTCCTACAACGATATATATTATTCGATTTTTTCTCAAGTTTCTTCTTATTTCAGAGGATCGTACTCGATTAGCCATATCCATACTCATATCCTAATATAATGTTTATACTTATATTTCCAAATTTACCTAAGATCATATAAATGCTTGTAGCACAAGTGTAAACACATTTGTTCGAATCCGAAATCTTTAAGTAGAAAAACACTTTTTTTATTATTAAGATTTGAAATCCGAAATCTTTAAGGAGAAAAATACTTTGTTTTATTATTAAGATTGTACGATGGGTTTAAACTACTAAATTTCTTATTCATTATTAAATCATTGATTTTTATGATATATAAAATATTGAAATATTAATTTCCATATCAGTAAGAAAACTCAGAAGTGTTATGTAATTAAACTTAAGAATCAAACTCTAACAATTAAGATAGAGCATGAACCATAGAAATAGTTGTTATTATTAGAGGTTTCGAATTCAAGCACATCGTGTGTTAGAGACGTGTTTGAATATTCATTGTCAAATGAGTTGAATCTTTCGAACAAATATTACTTTATAATCAATCTTAGAATTAATAAAACAATTAAGATAAAAAGATTATTTTTTTAAAATTTCCATATAATAAAAGAATGAAATTTATAATTACTTTTTTTCTTAATCCAAGCTTCAATAATCTTTAACCAATCCATATAAAATGAATAGAAGTTTCATTTACTAGGTGGGAGGAAAAAGAGAAATGAAGGTGGCGTGGTTTCGGTCAAGATGGGAAGCTTAAGTTGCTTATTGTCAAAACCCCTGTTGATTTGTTCAACAAATAAAAGTTTAGTTTCTGGAACGGGATATTGAATTGTCGAGAGGGGAACTTTCTCTTTGGATTATCTGACGCGTTTAAGGCGTCTCCTTCGCTCTCTTTAAAAGCTCTTCATTTCCTGACAATCCATTAGAAGACTTCTCTTTTCTTCAAGAATTCCTGTATTTTTTTAACTTCATTTGCTGCTAAATTTAGTCGGATTTTCTCTACGTTTCCATTCCTCAAGGTAGTTCCCAAGGTTCTTTTATTTATTTATTTATTTGCATAAATTTCTGCATACGGATTGTTTTGAATTTTTCTTCATGTTCTTGTCGAAACGAAATCGAACTTCTTGGTTCAACAAACAAAATCCAGATTTTCTTCTCTTTTTCTTGTAATACGTAACGATTCCGATATTTTTAGAACAGCTTGATTGATACCTTAAATAATTGACGGAGATATTTGCTTCATGGTTTTCTTAGTTGGTTCTATGCTTGTTTGCCTTACATGAAAACTGAATGAATCTTATATTTTTCTATGAAGAGATGAAAAATCCCAAGTCTACTATTAGTCTTTGATGATGACTTTAGAATTGAATGTATCTATGTATGTTTGTTTGTATGTATATATGTATATATGTATGCATGCATGCTTGCATCTGTATGTGGTTATTACCTTGGAGAATTGAAGGTTATGTCCTTTGCTGCCATGGTCTAAAGTGTAAATGTTGATTGCTCTGCAGATTAAATAGTATTTGACTTCTGTCTTCATATCAACTGCTCGATCAAGTAACAAATTCTTCATTCATTAAAAAGAATGTTTGGTTTAAAGAAATCTCCATTGAAGACTGCTAAGCAGAATTCAGATGATCCTGCACGTGTTGCTGCTTCTTCTGAAGCTACTTTGAGTCCTCCGAATTTTGGGGTCAATCCTTTTGATGATGAAGGGAAAGTGAATTCTTCTTCTTCTTCTTCTTCTTCTTCTTCTTCTTCTTCTTCATATTGGCAATCTTCGGCATCACGAAACAAGTATAAGAATGATTTCCGTGACACTGGTGGGCTTGAGAACCAACCGGTGCAAGAACTGGAGAACTATGCCGTCTACAAGGCTGAGGAGACTACAAAGACTGTCGATAACTGTTTGAAGATTGCAGAAGAAATGAGAGAAGGTGCCACCAATACTTTGATCACCTTGCATCAGCAGGGTGAACAAATTACACGGACTCATAACGTTGCTGCCGGCATCGATCATGACCTTAGTCGGGTACGTCATTTGGTTTTAAAAGCAAAACTTTCTGGTACATGATTGAAGAACTGCCATAAAACATGAAAACATGAAGAAATTTCCTACTGTTTATGTTTTAATAAACACAATATCCAGGTTTGATCATGTTGCTATTGTAATGATCATAATGAGTCGCTTAAAATTAAGTCGATGACGAGGTTTGAGTTTACATATTTATCAGATTGAATGAATGGTATTGCCCTAGAAATCATATGATCATGCTAGGAGATGTTCATGACATCCTGTTCTAAAACCGTTTGAACCTGGAAATCCTCCACATTGAATAGATTACTTAATAAGAAACCTACTTGACACGGGACAGATATTCTTAGTTATATATTCTAAGAATCAATAAACTTAGTAAGAGTGCGTTGATGGATAGAGTGTCACCGATGGTACCACATGTCGTCTAGTTAATTCAGCAAAAAGTGGCAATTACATTTTGAACATATTCCGAGAGAACGAAACGGAGTTGCACTTGCCGACGGATTGGCAAAGATGGCATGGAACCTCCCATTCGGACTCCACAACTTTGAAGACCTCCGGCGGAGATAGGAAACCTATTGATGAACGTTCGAAGAGGAAACATAGTAAACTAGTTTAGATCTTTTCTACCTTTGTGTACTCAAAAAAAAAAAAACCTTACTTTTCCTCTTATGGATTGATCTTATGAAATTAAAGGGACACTCTTAATGGTAGTTATTTCGGATTTCAGGGCGAGAAGCTCTTGGGAAGTCTTGGAGGGATGTTCTCTAAAACCTGGAAGCCAAAGAAGACTCGTCCGATAGTTGGCCCTGTTATAACAAGAGGTCCATTTTCTTCCCATACACCTCCATTAATCATCTTTTCATTGCCCTCATTTTAAGCATATGAATGCATGATTTCTCGTAAATGGAAGTTGGTGATGTCTTTGTTGCCCTTTTTTCCTGAACTGTATGTGTAATGTACTTGGTCCGCAGATAATTTTCCAAAGAGTAGTGGTGGCCACTTGGAGCAGAGGGAGAAACTGGGATTGAATGCAGTTCCGAGGGGTCGTTCGAAATCTCGAACACCACCCCTCGAGCCGACAGATGCATATCAGAAAGTCGAGGTCTGAAATGAAGGCGTGAAACAACTAATTTGTCTGAAATCTGAATCTTTTATGGAACAGGCAATTTATTTGTTTATTTCTGGGATTGTTTAAACAGTTTGAAAAGACAAAGCAAGATGACGCACTCTCTGATTTAAGCGATCTACTGGGAGAAATGAAGGTTATGGCCGATGATATGCGATCTGAAATCGAGGGGTTAGTTTCTTTTTGAACTTTGAATCTTAAGTCAAGCTTCGTAGCTCTACTTCATTACACCACTATTCAAAAATCAACTCAATGAAACCCTGATTGCAGGCAAACCGAAGCTTTGGATGGAGTAGAAGATGACGTGGATGTTCTAAATATCCGTGTGCAAGGTGCTAATCAACGAACACGTAGATTACTTGGGAAGTAGAATGTGCAGTTTCTTGATTTTGCTGATGAGATTTGCTTGCTCATGCTGCCATGTTTTTAACCTTTCTTCAGCTTCACATTCTGTTATCTTGATTCCATTTTCAGACGAATGGGGATTCTATAGTATCTGTCTCCTTCACCAAGATGCCCCCCCCCCCCCAAAAAAAAGTTTTAGGCATAGGATTGTTCTTCAATATGCACTTCGACAATCTGATCCGTTTACTTGTGAATCATTTGTATAGTGTTTACTAAACTAAATAAATGAGCATGAACAAAGGTGTATTCAATTCGTAAGCATGCTTGAGAACATTAAACGGATAGAAATGAACAAACGTAACTTAAAAAATAGTACAAATAAAATCTTGAAATTCCTAAAGAAACGACCTGAACACAAATATGTTTAAAAAATAAACACAAATTTGATTATTGATGTACGATTCATTTACGGCCCTAATTTTCCCCTCAACCCTACTAACAAAACCCCAAAAATTCAGAAGGTAAATTCAATGAAGCTAGAGATCTCAGTGCAAGCTAGGGGAAATGAAGTCACTAATGAAAGCCAACTCTATTAAGTGATTATTTGGGAGCCCTGATTTCCAGGCAATGCAACTAAATGTGTTGGATTTTGCAAAACCTATGATTATTATGTCAATTCCACAACTCTCCGGTACATCATTTCGTACTTTTTCAAATATCCATTGTACTTTTTCAAATATCCATGGTCGACACTTAAAAAATCTAACCAGACCTGTGTTGGACAAGTCCCGTTATTTGACGATCGTGCCTGAGCCTAAGTGACATTGAAAGTAGATAACATTGCCCGAGTTTATATTCCCCTACTGACCACAAAGTCCTATCTTATAGTTTCAAATCCTTATCTAAAAGCATAAGAGGTAACAAGATACATGATGCTTACCTATGTTACCCTGACTTAAGGTGAGTGTCGATTCGAGTACGCTCTTTTTTTTTTTCTCCAAGTTTTCTCGTATACTAGGAAGATCTTTTTATCCAGGCTGAAATATGTATCAGATATGAAACATGTGAACTTTCCATAAAGGTTTCTCATGGGGATGCTCTGAAAAGATACATAGTGATGGGAATATTTACATTAATAATTGATAATCTAACACAGACATTGTCTATGGGGTGCCTAAATTGACTCAGTTTCCCTTTCGTTACCCATTGTCAATATCAAACACGAAAAAGATCAGCCAAGATTGGTCATGTCAGTGAATGATTCGAACTCACCTAAATATCTTTTCTAGACATAGAACTTCATAAATACCTATACAAGTTCCACTACAGCAATCCATATTGCTCCAAGAGAACTATGGTTAGCATTTGTTACTGCAAAAATACTGACAACCTTTGTCAAAATCATTGTAGACAGCCATTTATTAAGCTAGGATACACCTATTGACATACTTCTCAACTAGCAGACCATGAATACTACAGGTTACTCAGAGATTCTCCGATCTCAAAATCAATATCTACATGTCGAGAAAACTACTTCAGCTCTGTCCTAAAGGAGGAGAAACAAGGGAAAATACGAAATATATCATCGAAGAAATTCCCTTGTCGTAACAAGACAATTCCCATTAATTAAATGCCTGGAAATGCAGTCCAATTTTAACTCAACAGATCATAACCTAGACCTCTAGTATCAGTCTTTAACTAAGTCCATAATCTAGAAGCTTTAATATCAGTCAACTGATTTCTCTGAAGGCCATAAATCCAATGCTATTGACTTACATAACTTCATCTTGGACCTAAAGGAGAGGAAATAAGGCAAAGTAAAAATAGATCATCGAAGACATTTTCTTCTTGTAACAAGATAATTGGCATTGATTCAATGCCTGCAAATGAAATCAAATTTAACTTAATAAACCATTATCTAAACCTCTAATACCAGTCTTCGACTAAGTTCTTAAATGGCTACATCTTGAATGTTATCAACTTAACTAACACTTGATAACATGGCTTTGACATGATTTATTTTTTGATAAAAGCTGGAGGTCTCATTAAAAACTCCCTTCGTATTCGTCCACATACTAACAAGTATGTTAACGAACATTGGAAGGAAGAAAAGAGTAGCTCATATTTCATTAAATAAAACACCCAATACATATGAAAACACAGAATACCCTCAAACGGGGATATACACCATTACAAAAAACCATAACCACCTAAAACATGGCTTTGACATGATTTATATCTTCAAGGATAAATAAACAATTAGCTAAAAAAAACTCAGGAATAATACATCAATCATCAAACTAAGGGTCAGTTTGTTTCCTGTAAAAATGACTTCCAGAAAATGATTTCCGCATTTTCTACTTCAACAACTTTCAATTTGCAAATCTATTCAAGTTCTACCACACAACTGAAAAACCCAGATTATCATTCACCTAAAAGGGAAGAACAGTACTGATTTAGTAGCTAATAAAATCATAAAATTCAATAAGAAAAAATTTAAAAGAACATAAATTCTGCATATAATAAAAAACAAACAGAACCCAACAAGTCATTTATCCCAAACAGTGTATACATAGCAAAATTCACTTCATACAAGTATAAAACTTGATAATTATCTCAATGAATCAAAGTTTTTCTTTTTATTTCGCTAAGTGAACAATTCAAAACGTAAAGATAAATATTTTCTAAGAAGGCTTAATATCCATTATGCTTTTGACCTTTGGAGCATAGAGTGAATAAACCAAAGCCTGTCTTTTGGCAACTTCCAGCTGAGCCTTACCGTCGGAGAAAGCGACGGCGAGCTGAGAAGAGTCTGTTAAGTTCTTGTTATCTCGAAACGCGTCGATGGTTCGTCGTTTTGTGTACTCCCTTATGTTGTAGTCGCAGAACTGACGCGCCACTCGCAGAAGTGATCGGTAGAGCTGCAAAACCTCTGTTCTTGTCGGCGCTGATATCCCCGACGCCGCCATATGCCTCTCTTTCCTTTTTTATTCCAAGGATGTTAAATTTTCCGAGAAAAAGGAGTGAGATTTTCTTTTCTAGATGAGTCTTGTGGGAAAAGAGAGAATCTTTACCGTGCCCTTGTTCGATGGTGACGGATGATCACGCTACGCATCGTTTAAGCCTTCTATAAGAAAAAGAGTAGGTTAAATCCTTCTATTAGTCCATGTACTATATCAAAAATATGGATTTAATTCTTGTAGTAATCAAATTTTGATCCTAACCTAATGATAATTATAATATGCTAAATCAAATTCTATTATTAATTTTGTATCATACATAATTTTTAGATAGAATTCATATTTTTTAATTTTATCATTTTAAATTTTTGTAATCTACTTGTATTATCATTATATATAATTTAAGTGAGGATTAATATTTTAAATTTTTAAAAATAAAAAAAATAAATTAAATTTACAATTTATACTCAATATAAAGACCCGTGATAAAATGTAACAAAAATAATTAGGACAAACTGTGTAAAAAACTATATTAAAATTATTTTTTTAAGTATTCAATAATAAAAATTTGTTTTCACAAAAAAGTTATAGTTGAAGAATTATTTAAAATGAACCATGACGTTTGTGAATGTAGTAAATTAGTTGTAGAGTGTCGTTTTTGTCTCTATAGTAAATGATCTAGATTAATCGATCAATAGATCGGATATAAATGATTAATTTAAAATAATTATTTAAAAACAAAAACTATAAAGATAAATAATTTGTATTTGAATTTTAAAATTCTATTTTTTCTTTTTAGTTTTTTGTTGGGAATTTCCCTCTCGTTCACGTATGTGTCGGACGTTAAAACAATAAAAAAAATACAATGTAAATTAAAAAACATGGTGAATTCAGCCATTTTTCAGGTAATTTTACTCAAAAATCACCCTAACAATTAAATATTACTTGTCATGTATTATTTCTTCAAATATTATCAATCTAGCACCCTTTCTGACAAAGCGCAAATTATGAGGAGCGTCTTTTCAGGGTTTTTTCGAGATGACGCCTTGGTGGAAAAGCGCATATCATAAACCGCGCCTTCGCGAGGTTCTATCGAGTTGGTGCCACGGTGGTAAAGTGTAGATCATGAAGCGCGCCTTTGTTGGGAATTAGACACGTGGCGGAAGACGCGGATCATAATCTGCGCCTTGTATTTAAATCCCAACCGTCCTGCCTTAAATATCGCCCAACCCCCGTCCCCCTCCCCTATAAATACCTCCTCATCCAACACTCATACCACACAAAAAACACTATATTTCCTCCTTTTATATATTATTCCATCAAGTTTTAAGTAAATATAATTATCGTTTTTAGAAGTTAATTTTTTTATTATAATATAATTATTTAATAGTTTATTATTTTATTATATTTTATTGTATTAATTTTTTTATTACTTTTTGCAGTTATAAAATGGCAGGCGGGTTGTTGAGTTTTGATGAGAATCATATATCGAGTCATTTTGCCAATATGGTAATAATTTTAAATTATGTTATTTTATTTGTTGTGAATGTTTTATTCATTTATTTTTTTAGTACTAGTTTATATTTTAATTTGTATACTTTTTATTTAATTAGGTGAATGACCGTATATTATATACATTTATTCGTAACACTAAATTAGAGATATCGAGTCGTGTATGGTTGTATTTAACTGAGGCTTGATTCGATTACATAGAAAAATATGAAAGGCGTTGTAACCTTGAATCCAACCTTATTTTTGCATTAATTGAGAGGTGGAGACCAGAGACATACACATTCCATCTTCCAGGTGGGGAGTGCATTATTACGCTGGAGAATGTTTCTTTACATTTACATTTAGGGCTTCCTGTAGATGGGGATGTTGTTTCTGGTGTGGCGGATGATGACTATCATTTCTTGTGCAAGGAGTATCTTGGAGGTATCCTGCCTAATTTCAATGGTGATCGAATATCGTTATCATGGTTGGCTAGAAATTTTCGAAGGTTAAGCGACAACTGTTCTGAGGAACGAGCTCAAATATTTGCTCGGGCTTGTATATTGAAACTCATAGGAGGGATCTTAATGCCCGATAAATCTCGCAACCAAGTTCATTGTATGTGGTTGCATTATCTCGTAGATTTTTGAGTTGTCGACTCATTAAGTTGGGGCTCCGCGGTTTTGGCATCTCTGTATAAAAAAATGTGTCAAGAAACAGATTATCAAAAAAATGCTATTGATAGATATTTCCTTCTTCTTCAATCATGAGTGTTGAAAACATTTTGATGTTTCGATATAACAAATTAAGTTAAACGGATTTTAAGATTTTACAAATGATTTTCTAAGTATATTCGATTTAATTACTCGAATATCAAATTATTACTCCAAGTCTTCAAGATCAATTTCAAACCTTACTAAATGTGTAAAATTGTGTTTTATACTTAATATATTTTTTAAACAATTTTCACAAAGTATTTTGAACCAAAATCAAGCCTAAAATCAATTTTTCATAGTGATGCACCGATGCACCAATTCATGCATCAATGCACCATGAAATAAATTGAACATCAAATGCATTTCATGCATCGATGCACATACCATGCATCGATGCACTGAGGATTTTATGAAAACATCGAATGCATTTGATGCATCGATGCACCAACCATGCATCGATGTACCAGCCATGCATCGATGCACTCTTGCTATTTTGAAGCATCGAATGCACTTGATGCATCGATGCACTCTTAGTGCACCGATGCACTAAGGGTTCAACGGTCAAAATATTTGAATTTACACTTGATGCACCGATGCACCATGGATATGCATCGATGCACTGACGCTCCCAACTGAATTTATTAATTGTTTTCACACTTAAAAGACTCTATTGACTCCACTAAACATCCCCAACATTCAGAATCAATTGAAGGAGTATTTAAACAAGTTCTAAAGCCATTGATCAACAACAAGAAAGAAGAAATCATAGAGAATCAAAGAGAAAGCATCAAACCTCAAGTTTAAGATTTAACAAAATAAGAAGAAATTACACACATGTTTTGTTATATCAAAAAGAGGGAGATTGTTGAAAACATTTTGATGTTTTGATATAACAAAATAAGTTAAATGAATTTTAAGATTTTACAAATGATTTTCTAAGTATATTCGATTTAATTACTTGAATATCAAATTATTACTCCAAGTCTTCAAGATCAATTTCAAACCTTACTAAATGTGTAAAATTGTGTTTTATACTTAATATATTTTTTAAATAAATTTCACAAAGTATTTTGAACCAAAATCAAGCCTAAAATCAAATTTTCATAGTGATGCACCGATGCACCAATTCATGCATCGATGCACCATGAAATAAATTGAACATCGAATGCATATCATGCATCGATGCACTAAGGATTTTATGAAAACATCGAATGCACTTGATGCATCGGTGCACTCTTAGTGCACCGATGCACTAAGGGTCCAACGGTCAAAATATTTGAATTTACACTTGATGCATCGATGCACTATGGATATGCATCGATGTACTGACGCTCCCAACTGAATTTATTAATTATTTTCACACTTAAATGGCTCTATTGACTCCACTAAGTATCCCCAACGTTCAGAATCAATTGAAGTAGTATTTAAACAAGTTCTAAAGCCATTGATCGACAACAAGAAAGAAGAAATCATAGAGAATCAAAAAGAAAGCATCAAACCTCAAGTTTAAGCATTTCAAGCCTATTTTTCATTCAATATTCATTTTGCTTTCAAGAACACTACTTGTACTCAATTGTATTCATTTTTTAGTGTTCTTTTCTTTGTTCTAGAATTGTGCAAACAATCTACCTTATGAGGATTTCCTTGTAAGTTTACAAATTTGTAATATTCTCTTTGAGAAAGAGTGTTCTCAAGAATTAGGGTATATTATTAAGGGAGTTGTAAGGTTATCTCTTTGGCCTCAAAAGAAAGAACAAATTAGTGAATTTTTTAGAAAATCCTTAGTGTGGATAGCTAAGGTAGTGGACGTAGACTTTGGTTGAGAAAGTCAAACCACTCTAAATCGCTGTGCAAATCTTTTCAATTTTCTGCAAAAGCTTCCACCAAAATTTTTAATTACCAATTCACCCCCTTCTTGGCCGATTCCGTCGATCGATTAACTCAACAATTGGTATCACAGACTCACTCATTTGAAGGTTTAATCGCCTCTTGAGTCGATTCAGGAAGTGTTACATTGATTATCAAGTCATCAATGGCCTCTACTTCAAATGTCGACTCCGGTCTTGATTCGATGCCCGTCAACAAGCCTCATTTCTTCAATGGAGCTAACTATGCCTATTGGAAGAATATGATGATGTATTTCATTCAAGCAAGTGACATGGGAGCATGGAATGTTGTAAAAGACGGATATATCAAGCCTCTCACTCATCCAAGATTGTGGAGTGAAGGAGAGACAAAAATGTTCCAGCTCAACTTCAAAGCCATCCATATCATATTGTGTGCTCTTGGACCAGATGAATATGGAATAGTTTCATCTTGTACAACCGCCAAAGAAATATGGGATAAACTACAAGTCACTCATGAAGGCACCGACGAGGTAAAAGAATATAAAATTAGTCTTCTAATAAATAGCTATGAAAATTTCAGGATGAAACCAAATGAAGATATCAAAGCTATGACAGATAGATTCTCAACGATTGTCAATGGTCTCAAATCATATGGAGAGATTATTCCAAATGAAAAGCTTGTGAGGAAGTTAGTTTACTCGTTTCCAAAATCGTGGCAATCCAAGAAGACATCAATCATCGAGGCTAAGAACCTAAAGTCCTTAACTCTTGAAGAGCTTATCGGTTCCCTCCTCACTCATGAAATGATGCTTGAAGATAAGGTGGACCTCGATAAGATTGACGAGACACCAAAGGAGAAGGAGAAGAATAAAAACATTGGAGTTGCTCTTAAATCCATAAAAGATGAGAGTGATTCGGATGAAGATGACGATGACGAGGAAATGAAATTGTTTTCCAAACGGTTCAGAAAAATGATGAGACCTTACCGAGGAAGAAAATTCAAACGAAATGAAAGCCTAAAAAATGAACCAAAAGAGAAGGACCCTATCATTTGCTATGAATGCAAAAAGTCGGGCATGTCAAATATGATTGCCCACAATTGAAGAGAAATGGTCAATCAAAGAATAAGAACAAGGCTCATGTGGCTATATGGAGCGATGAAGAAGGTTCTGATGAAGAGGAACAATAATTAGCAAACTTGTGCTTGATGGCATTCGGGGAAGATTCTAAGGTAACCTCTAACTCATTTGAATTAGATGATTTATCTTATGATGAGTTATTAGAGGAATATAATGGGTTGGCTTCGGATTATGAGAAATTGTTTTTAAAATATAAAAATGATGTCTCAAAATTGAAAAATGAAAATAAGCTCATATCCAATACCAACAATGATTTTGAAAGTAAAATCAAAGATTTGCAAATCAAACTAGAAGAGTTTGAAAAGAAAAATTCAGATTTGCAAAATTTACTTTCAAAGGTCAATGATGATCATCAAAAGAAAATTGATGATCTTAAAGCTTCTTTTGATAAAGTTGGAACAAAACGTTTTGAAAATGGAGAAAATTCAAAATCCAACTTTTTTAGGAAAAGTTTTAAAAACTACAATCATAGAGGTCCCCGAAGAACCTCTAATGGAAAAATGTTTAGAAGTATATGGGTTCCTAAAAGACTCATTCCTACTAAAGATAAAGATATCCTACACAAATGGATACCTAAGGGGACTAGGATTTTGGAAACTAATGAATATGGACCCAAACGAATTTGGGTACCAAAAATTAGAAATTAATCTATGTTTGTAGGAAAAGGAACATTGCTACAAGGCACGAGAAACAAATTCAAACTCATGGTACCTTGATAGTGGATGCTCAAGACACATGACCGGGGATAAAAGCCGGTTCATAGAGCTTAACGCCAAAAATGGAGGAGAAGTGACTTTTGGTGATAATTCAAAAGGTCACATTGAAGGTATATGTACAATAGGCAATACATTTTCCATACAAATTAAGAATGTTTTATATGTGAATGGATTAAAGCATAATCTCTTGAGTATTAGTCAATTA
Source organism: Hibiscus syriacus (assembly GCF_006381635.1). NCBI lineage: Eukaryota > Viridiplantae > Streptophyta > Magnoliopsida > Malvales > Malvaceae > Hibiscus > Hibiscus syriacus. Next base: position 1,538,857 of record NW_024062606.1, read on the forward strand.
TGTGATAAGGGATTCAATGTCATGTTTGAAACTAATGGTTGTAAAGTTATTGACATTGCATCTAATCGGATTATGCTTATTGGTCATAGAATAGGAAACATTTATATGGTGCATTTAGATTATATTGATATGACTAATTTATGCCTAGTTGCTAAGGATGAGCATGATAGTTGGTTATGGCATAGGAGACTATGACATGCTAGTATGAGCGTTTTGCAACGGCTAATTCAAGGTGATTTAGTTCGAGGGTTGCCTAAACTAAAATTTGATAATGATAAAATCTGTGATGCTTGTGCTAAAGGAAAACAGAAGTGAGTTTCTTTTAAATCCATTAATGATGTATCAACTAGTAGAGTATTACAATTGATCCACTTAGATCTTTTTGGGCCATCTAGAACTACTAGCTTGGGTGGAAAACAATATGCATTTGTCTTGGTAGATGACTATTCTAGATATACTTGGGTTCTATTCTTAAGTACTAAAGATGAAGCATTAGAAAAATTCATCACGTTTTCAAAAGTAATCCAAAACGAAAAAGGTTACTCTATAACTAGTGCTAGGAGTGATCATGGAACTGAATTTGAAAATCTTGGATTTACTGAATTTTGTAATTCAAATGGTATTACCCATAATTTTTCAGCACCTAGAACCCCTCAACAAAATGGAGTTGTTGAGAGGAAAAATCGAACTTTAGAAGAAATGGTTAGAACCATGCTTTGTGAAAACAATTTGCCAAAATATTTTTAGGCGGAAGCCACAAATACCTCTTGTTATGTTATTAATCGAGTAATGATTAGGCCTATTTTAAAGAAAACTCCATATGAACTTTTTAAAAATAAAAAGCCTAACCTTAGTTATTTTCATCCTTTTGGATGTAAATGTTTTATTTTAAACAACGGTAAAGACAATCTTGACAAATTTGATGCTAAAAGTGATGAAGGAATTTTTCTAGGATATTCCTTAAATTCTAAAGCTTATCGAGTATTTAATAAAAGAACTTTGGTTGTAGAAGAGTCTATACATGTTGTTTTCGATAATAATCTCCTTCCAAGGAAGGATTCTTGTTTGAATGATGATGTAGGTGTTATAAATACAAATGACGTTAGACATGACATTGGAGAATCATCATCAAAGGAAGAAACGAAAGATGAGGAAACCCATGATCCTCTCGAGAATCCAACCATTGAAGAAAGGGAAGTATCTTACCCAAGAGAGTACAACTATGTCAAGGATGGTGAAATTATAGGTGATCCATCAAAAGGGGTAACAACTCGATCTTCTCTTAGAAATATTTGTAATTTTGTTGCATTTATCTCATGCATAGAGCCTAAGAATATTAAAGAAGCATTAAAAGATGAACATTAGATTATGGCTATGCAAGAAGAGTTAAATCAATTTGAGAGAAGTAAAGTATGGACATTAGTTGAAAGGCCTAGTAATAAATCTACTGTAGGTACTAGATGCGTATTTAGGAATAAGCTTGATAAAAGTGGTGATATAGTGAGAAATAAAGCTAGACTTGTTGCTCAAGGCTATACTCAAGAAGAAGGCATAGACTATGATGAAACATACAATTCCGTAGCTAGGATGGAAGCAATTAGAATGTTATTAGCATTTGCATATTTTCATGAATTTAAATTATATCAAATGGATTTTAAAAGTGCATTTTTAAATGGTTTTATAAAAGAAGAAGTGTATGTGGAACAACCTCCTGGTTTTGAAGATTCAAAATTTCCAGATCATGTTCTTAAATTGACAAAAGCGCTTTACGGTTTAAAACAAGCTCCTAGAGCTTGGTATGAAAGATTGTCAAACTTTTTAATTGAAAAAGGTTTTTCAAAAGGGAAGGTTGACACTACATTGTTTTTAAAGCATAAAGGTAAAGATTTATTAGTACTTCAAAATTATGTTGATGATATAATATTTGGTTCTACTAATGATGTTCTTTGCCAAGAATTTTCTAAGCTAATGAAAAATGAATTCGAGATGAGCATGATGGGGGAGCTCTCATTTTTCTTGGGACTCCAAATCAAGAAAAGAAAATATGACATCTTCATCAATCAAGCTAAGTACGTCAAAGACATGCTCAAGAAGTTTGGACTGGAAAATGGGAAACCGCATGAAACTTCAATGAGCTCATCAACAAAGCTTGACATAGATGATGGAGGTAAATGTGTGAATGTTAAATTATATAGGTCAATGATTGGTTCTTTGCTTTATCTAACTGCAACCAGACATTATGTTTAGTGTTTGCTTATGTGCTAGATTTTAAGCATGCCCTAAGGAAATACATTTACTAGCTGTTAAGAGAATCTTTAGATACCTTAAGGATACTCCTAATTTAGGACTTTGGTATCCTAGAGACTCTAGTTTTAGCTTGCATACCTTCTCTGATGCGGATTATGGAGGATGCAAATTAGATAGGAAAAGCACCTCCGGTACTTGCCAATTCCTTGGAAATATGCTAATCTCTTGGTTTTCAAAGAAACAAAATTTTGTTGCATTATCTACCACTGAAGCATAATATATTTCAGTCGGTAGTTGTTGTGCACAAGTTTTATGGATGAAACAACAACGTTTTGATTATGGAATTGAAGTATGTACTATTCCTATCAAGTGTGACAATACTAGTGCTATTTGTCTCACTAAAAATCCCATCCAACACTCTAGAACTAAGCATATTGAAATAAGACATCACTTCATTAGAGACCTTGTCGCTAAGGAAGATGTAGTTCTAGAATTTGTTGATACTTTGCATCAATTAGCGAATATCTTTACAAAACCTTTAGACAAAGAAAGATTTTGGACACTTAGGAGAGAATTAGGTTTAACTGACCTATCTTCACTTAGTGTTTAAAATAATTTTAGCACTTTTAAGAATAAATGAAAAATGCTTATAATAGTAATGTTTGATTGCATTCTTTGCCATTAGTTAGGGGGAGTATATGTTATTTTGTGAAAATTAATTTTATGTTCAAATGTAGTTTAAGGATTAAAATTGATTGATTGAACATAATTAATTTTCAATATATGAGTTTCCAATACCCCTAGAGCTAATTAATTTAGCATTTTGAGTGTTTAAAACGGATTTTTGACATTTTTGTGCTTAATGCATCGATACACCTAACAGTGCAGCGATGCATCCTTGAATGTGCATCGATACACCATGAAGGTGCACCGATGCACACCTTGAATGTGCATCGATGCACAAGGTCATACATCGATGCATTCGTCGGGTTTTAGGGTTTAAAAGGCTTATTTTCTCATTTATCTCAAACCCTTAAACTACACCCTCTTCAGCCGCACGCCTCTCTCACTCTCTAAAATTCTCCTCTTGCTCAAAATCAACGAAATTCTGTCAGAATCTTCAAGCTTTTCATCTCTATATCCTACTACTATCATTAAATCGTGCAAAACAACTTCTCATTCTCATCAATCTGAAATTTTCAAGGTAATTTTCTAAAAACCTCTATTTTATCATATTTTGATTTTAGAACTAGTTTAGATTAGTTCTAGGATGAACATTATATCGGGCATTGATTGTTTGATGATTTCAAACTAGATTTTACAACCAATTTCATCAAAAACTCACAAATTTTCAAACAATTTTTGAATTTTCGAAATTAAAATTTTTTTTATCAAAAATCTGAATTTAATTTTTAAATTTGATGTTTTTGTTTTAATTATGTTGTTTTCATGAAAAACTATACATATTATAAATTTTCAAACATTGTTTTATAAATAGTTTTTCAAAACTATGCCCATTAGGATTTGATTTAGAGAACCTTGAATTATTGAGGACTCAATTGAGTTTTGGTATTGATTAAATTGCATACATGTGTTTCAATTTGCAAGTTATATTCATTTTTTCGATTCCTAAACCATGTCTAATCACAAATGCCCTAGAACGTCATCGAGTCGTTCTCGTTCAAACCAACCTCCAAATCTCGTTCCTCCTCCACCTAATAGTCTAATAGGATCTTGTTTTAATATTCCTGAATGTCGTACAGATGAATTGTACTCTAGGTACAGAATTTCTTTCCAATCCTATAGAATTCGGGAATAGCGTATTCCTTCTCTTCAAGCCATGATTAATATTGACTTCGAATACCTTCCGATTCTTAAAACTTGAAAGTTTGATAAATTGTTTCACCTCAAACCTATCGTCTATCAACAGTTAGTCCGCATCTTCTACTCTAATGCGGTATGCATTCAAAACCAAACTCAATGTGGGACTATAACCATTAGATCCTATCTTTTAGGCCAATATATTAATATTAACCCCGAGACTATAGCTTTATATTTTGGGTTAGATGATGATGGGTTATATAATGAGAATGAAAATGTGGAATATTCCTATGTTCCAAACTCTAGTGTTAGTACTCTACGATATCATCATGATTGTTTTCTTTATTTGATGATCTCTTGGTGGTTTAGACCATCCGGAGGCAGGTACTCCACTCTTCGTACTAGGGATTTATGGTGGATGCACTGTATTAAGAATAAGATCAAAATAAATCTGCCCCACATTATATTTAGTCAACTAGTGGACATTATAAACATTATTCCTTCAAAACATGTCGAAACATTGATTTATGGATGTCTTCTTAGTAACCTTTTTATCAAACTCGATCTAAAAATCTCTCTCGATAATCCTATCCCTCTCTAAAATCAAATCAATCTCACCTTATTGAAGAAAGAGGATTGGAAACAAGACGAGAAAACCGGTCTTTGGGTATTTCGACCTGGTAAGCAAACTCCGGAAGCTAGTTCTTCACGAGCTGCTCCTAGCTCTTCTCATGCTCCTCCTCCTCCAGCACCGACTGTTGACGATGATCCCGAGTTTTAACAACTTATGCAAGATATCGACGATCATGTACCAGACGATGAGTCTGCACCGGAACCAACACGACAAGAAGATCAAACGCCACCCTATTTTTGATCTTTCTTAGAGTCGTTTGATATGAGGTTTGCCTCCATGGAGTCTCAGATTACTGAGTTTCAGCAAGAGATGCGTAAACGTATGGACACTCTTACTCTTGAAGTTCGAGCTCATTATCCTCCTCCTCCCGATCCTCCGATGGAGTGAATTTGTTTCCTTGTTATGCTTTCTTGGTTTTCTAAAACTTGGATTGATTTTGATGTTTCTAGATTATTTATTTTGGATCCTTAAATGTTTGAATTTGTTAGGAGTTATGATTTGGATGCTTGGCTGATTTAACTTATTATATATTTAGTTTGATTTTAACTTTATTATTTTGAGCTTAATGTTTCTTAATTTTTGCATCATATTAGTTCATTATGACCAATTATGCATTTCACATTTGATTATGAATATTGATTATGAAACTAATGGCTAATCTCTCTTTTGATCTTTGATCTTAGCAGCTTAAGCTATATATATATATATATATATATATATATATATATATATATTTAATCAATTGGCTATGTTTTTCAAAACCTTGTTTAAATTGAATTTTAAAGTCTTTTTGATTTAACAAAAAGGGGGGAGAAGTGTTAAGTATTAAAATGTTTTAAAGGGAGAAGTGTTAAAGTAACGGGGAGTAATTTCAAACTTAATTTTTCAAAATTTATTTTCAAAGAAAATCTTAAAATTACACACATGTTTTGTTATATCAAAAAGAGGGAGATTGTTGAAAACATTTTGATGTTTCGATATAACAAAATAAGTTAAATGAATTTTAAGATTTTACAAATGATTTTCTAATTATATTCGATTTAATTACTCGAATATCAAATTATTACTCCAAGTCTTCAAGATCAATTTCAAACCTTACTAAATGTGTAAAATTGTGTTTTATACTTAATATATTTTTAAACAATTTTCACAAAGTATTTTGAACCAAAATCAAGCCTAAAATCAAATTTTCATAGTGATGCACCGATGCACCAATTCATGCATCGATGCACCATGAAATAAATTGAACATCGAATGCATACCATGCATCGATGCACTAAGGATTTTATGAAAACATCGAATGCATTTGATGTATCGATGCACCAGCCATGCATTGATGCACTCTGGCTATTTTGAAACATCGAATGCACTTGATGCATCGATGCACTCTTAGTGCACCGATGCACTAAGGGTCCAACGGTCAAAATATTTGAATTTACACTTGATGCATCGATGCACCATGGAAATGCATCGATGTACTGACGCTCCCAACTGAATTTATTAATTGTTTTCACACTTAAATGGCTCTATTGACTCCACTAAGCATCCCCAACGTTCAGAATCAATTGAAGGAGTATTTAAACAAGTTCTAAAGCCATTGATCGACAACAAGAAAGAAGAAATCATAGAGAATCAAAAAGAAAGCATCAAACCTCAAGTTTGAGCATTTCAAGCCTATTTTTCATTCAATATTCATTTTGCTTTCAAGAACACTACTTGTACTCAATTGTATTCATTTTTTAGTGTTCTTTTCTTTGTTATAGAATTGTACAAACAATCTACCTTGTGAGGATTTCCTTGTAAGTTTGCAAATTTGTAATCTTCTCTTTGAGAAAGAGTGTTCTCAAGAATTGGGGTATATTCTTGAGGGAGTTGTAAGGTTATCTCTTTGGCCTCAAAAGAAAGAACAAATTAGTGAATTTGTTGGAAAATCCTTAGTGTGAATAGCTAAGGTAGTGGACATAGACTTTGGTTGAGAAAGTCGAACCACTCTAAATCGCTGTGCAAATCTTTTCAATTTTCTACAAAAGCTTCCACCAAAATTTTTAATTGCCAATTCACCCCCTCTTGGTCGATTCCGTTGATCGATTAACTCAACAATGAGCGTGGTATCACATGCTCTTTTATGCTCAATCGTGAAAAACTCGTTAGTTTTCCCATTATTGTTGAGGTAATTTCAATATTGAGTTTGCATATAAATAATATTTTTGAGTATATAATGAATTTTTTTACACTGAATAGGTGGTCATCTATAAAGAAAGATCATCATTATATACCAGAAAAATTGGAAGAAATTCGGCTGCTCATTAATCAAAAGGCTAGTATAGAGGTATGTATTTAAATTTTATTATTTACCTTTAATTATCTTTATAAAATTAGAATATTATTTTGATAAGAATTATATATATATTTGTTTTAGTTTCAATGAGATCCTTATTCTACTGAAGAAATGAGGTGTTGCATCCCATCTCACTTTAGTGGCCCATTAGATGTATGGATGGTGGTGGTCCCTCTGATATGTTATGTTATTATCGAGTGGCATCTTATTGATCTAGTTCTCCACCAATTTGGTTCCGTACAATCTATTACTGAAGCATATATGAATCTCGACAATATGCATAACATCGATAGTAGGAGCAAAAAAAGTCAACTGGGTGATGAAACACAATAAGTGAGTAATGATCTGAGAGGATCGACATGGACGTATTCCCCATAGGGATTCAGTTTATGTGGATCATTATTCAGTTACGGATGAATATTATCAATGGTTCAACACGAACAGGAAGTCGTTCTTATTTTTCGAAGAAGCACAAGGCGGGAGCATTCGTCGGCGTCGAGAAAAACATCAACCATCACAACATCATCGTCCCTTGAATCATGGATGGAGAGAAGGTGCTTTCAGCTCGTCTTCAACTGCAGCATCGAAACTATCACAATAATCACCTATTTATATTTCGCAACCATTTTAGATGCCACTACAACCATTTCAGATGGCACCGCAGTTGTTTCTGATGCCACCGCAATCATTTCATATGCCACCACCGCAAGGTTTTATAACACATCCTAGCGAATATACTCTCATTCTTATAGATCCAGTGTGGTCTTCATATGCTGGTTATTTGGCGGGTGATGTTTCATCAGAGACACAGATACCTATGGCTCAATTTTCGCATTCATCGATGTCGATATTTTCGCAGTTTTCTATGAACGGTGAGATGGTTAGTCATAGACCTACAGGGTACAACTTAAATTATCTATTTGACTAATATATTTTCCTTTCACATAAAAAATTTGGAAAAATTTCATTGATCCCTTATAACAACTTATAAGAAATGGGTCTTTGCTCCTTTATAGCATTGGTTCCTTCTTAGTCTTATAAGATACTATCATTCCATTACTATATTCATCACCATTGAAGCATCCTTCCTTCATCATTGAGGCAACGTACAACAACAACATTGGAGGCCAATTTCAAATTCCATTGAAGGATACTTCTACAATACTTCCGCAACATTTCTTTGATAACATTTCTATCCATCTCAATTCTTTCCATTTCCATTTCCTTTTCCTTTCTTAATTATCAAGTTACTTAATCAATTTTTCTTATTTTGTGCAGATTACTTTAAATTCAAAGTTTAGCATTTGGTGTCTCTCCTAGATCATGAAACAACAAGGCTGCCAACTTCTCCATTACTGAAGAAGCTTGAATAGCACCTTACATCAAGCGGTAATCAGAGCTTTGTTGATTGACATTCAAAGTGCTGCAACAAAAAGAAAGAAAAGAAAAAACAAAAAAACAAAAAGAAAAGAAAAGTCTCTTACATCAAAATTGGAGTGCAAAAGAAATAAAAGGAAAAAAAAAGATGAAATAAAAAGCAAAGAAAAGTGAAGCAAGTTTGCAAGTACAAGAAAAATCTAAATTTCATCTTTTTTGTTTACTATTCGCATTTTTCATATTATTTATTAGGGTAAACTATCATTTAATACTTAAATTATCTAGTTTTGGTCTGTTTTAGTAATTAAACTTTATTTATTTTTTAAATTATACCTAACGTTTAGTTTTCACTTCATTTGGTATCTCGTCGTTAAAATCTAATGCGTTTAATACCTAAACTATCAGTTTCGGTCCGTTTTAGTAATCAAACTTTTATTTTTTTTGAACTATACCTAACATTTAGATTTTATTTCATTTTAGTACCCCGCCATTGAAAATGTAACCCCTACAGACCAATGCGGGTGACCCGATCCGATCCGAGGTGTCACATTAAGGCCACCAGAGCGACCCACCATAAAAATCTTGAAAAATTTTAAAAATTTCTGTTAAAACGTGTAAAATCATAAAACAAATTATAATTAAAAATACAAGTTTATAAAACCATTCATATACTACAAACATAATTAAAATCATATATGTTTCAGCCTTGGATATAAAAACAAAATACAACCTACATGCCCCATAATCACATCCACCGTACTCCGCAAGCAACGCCACTGGAACTCCTTTACTGATGTCGATAGTTGCACTAGTTCAATCATTTTAACCTGAAATAGTGAGCTTTGAGAAGCTCAGTAATACAGAACTACTAAGTGATGTTGAAGGATATGCAGATAATAGGTAAGCATAATTTTTCTTATTAGTTAAGACATCTACAGATTTTTATGCTGAGCGGAGGTCATATTGATATTTCATGTAGTCAAAGGCAGGAAGCTTTCAGTTCAGAGTAAACGTTTAGAGGACTAGGTTCAGGAGATCAGAATATGGTGTCTAGTGTGTTCCCACAAAACTAGTGAAAATATACAAATCTTTTTAAAACATTAGCAGTTTAAAACGTATTTAAAAAAAAACATAGTAAGACCCTCCAACCGAACGACAATATGTAATTCCCCAGAATTGCATCCATAAGGACTTACCCTTGGCCCAAAGGGCATATCTAAGGGAGCACCTTGGGTCCATAAGGTCTTACCCTAGCCGAAGCGTAGGTGCCCACCTGAGGGGAGTGCCCTCAGGTCCACAAAGTCTTACCCAAAAGTACAGAGCAGTGGTGTCATCCCTAAGAAAATACCGTAGGATCTATAAGGTCTTACTACTAGGCACATTGGGCCCAGGAGCCCACCCAAGGGTCTCCTTAAGTCCATAAGAAATTACCAGACACGGTTGAACCTATACAAGGAATTACCAACAACGATTGAACCTGCCAGTGTCTTCAGTCATACCAGAGTCTCAAAGTACCTCGTATAAAAATAATTTCAATCAGTAAATAGAGATAAGAAATAAGAGCAAATATCAGAGATCAGAACATATATCAAAGTTTATAACAGAAATCAAAGGTCATTCTGTATTTCAGTTAACAAAGACATACTTTTAAAATTAGAGAAAACATATGTATGATCAGGGAACACACTAGAGGTTCCAGATATTATCCGGAGGTACTTAATAATATTATCAGGAAGGGAAACATGGATATTCGGTATACCGATAGAATTTCGGGAATTAGAATCACTATCAAAAGAGTTCATTAGTTGATGGAATCATCAATTATTCAAAACGTGATTTATCAGGATCATATATTATTCGGATATTTTTTTGGAGGCACTGTGTAATCATAAAGGTATTCAAAATCCTTTGCATCAGAGTTACTTGTGTTTTCATATATGACAGGAGTGATTCCATTATTCAGGAAATCAGAGGCATTTTGGGCATTAGGTTATTGGAGAATTCTTAGTGATTTGAGCTAATAAGGGAGAAAAAAAAATTCAGGGCATTTATGCTTTGTGTCGAACTATCGGATATCGAATTAACTCGAACTGAACAAATCCCATAAATGATATATGTCAACCGATCAAATCGTTGAACTTCAAGGGTATTCACTCTTTCATACCTCTTGTCAATTGATCATCTTTAGATTCATCGCTGAAATGGATAATTGGGAGACGAACACGAACATGTACTCCAATGGTCTTTATTTTATTTCTGTATTACAACGATATCAGGTAATGTCAACGTGCTTGATTCGTGGTTTAAAACCCATATGGACGATACAACATATAAAATCATCAGTGTTTCCAGACTTATCCAAGTTATTCGCTTAATTTGAGGTCATTGGGGGTACTTAAATCAATTATTATTCAAGTTTATCCCTTCACTTAGAAGTTTCCAGAATAATTCAGTCATTTTCGAAATTTAAATACATACAAAACTTCCATTCACCTCAACTTGGTCATATAATATAGTTATTTCATTCAATTCTGTCAGTGGCATTACATTATGACAACTTAGGCTTAAAAGTATTCTAGTTTATTTAGAGTTCAGAATACTTTGTTCATTTGATCACTAGAGGTTATTTTCACCACTAGGGGAAGTCTTGGTCCTTTTACAGTACAAGGGCATTTTCATAATTTTACCCTATAGTGTTATTTTTGGTAATTTCTTATCCAAATATTCCCAATATTTAACATTTAACAAAATTAATTAGAATTTACGCATTATAAGATTGATTGATTTACTGATTAAATCATTAAACTGAGATTTGTTTCTGATCAGTCTACCAATTTCTTTTTCAAGACGTTAGTGTAACATCCCAAATCAGGGTCAGTGACTAAATTGCAAATTTTGAAAGTTTTGTGCTCAATTTAGAAATAAATTAAACGTCTCAGTAGTTAAGTTAAGAATTTTAATATTGGATTAAATAGTAAAGATGGATGAACTAAAGGGGCAAAATGGTCTTTTCATGGGAAAGATTTTTATCTTCCCTTTTGAGTATTATAAAACGTGGGAAATAAGAGAGAGTTACAAACTTCTCTTCTTCATTCTCTTCTTTTCCACCGTGAAGCCATAAGCAAAGGTAAGATCTCTTGTTAGTTGATATTTAGCTGAATTTAGGATTTGGTTATGATTATTGGATGATAATTAAGCTTAAGATCATCTTAAAAACAAATGATGGTGGAATTAGGAGAGATTAAAGATTAAGAGTTTTTGAATGAAATTTTGGAATAGAGTTCATTACTCAAATTGGAAGTTGAATTTGACTTGTCATCTATGAGAATAAGAAGCTAGAAGTGTTAGAATTAAGTTTGGGTAACATGAAAAAATTGGTATGATTCTTGAATGCTATGTGGAGGAGTGGATTTTTAAGTTAAAGAGATATTGAATGAAAAATTATTAGTTTAAGTATGTATATTTGAGTTAAGAATATTAAAGGAAGTGAAATAGGAAGTGTGGAACTGAAAATGAAGTGATTTTCGAGCTCAAAATGTGATTTCTGGGTTAGGGGAATCGGTACCCATTCAAGGGGAACCGATACCCCCTCAAACGAACCAGAATTTACAGAATGTCGTGGGGGAACCGATACCCCCACAGGAGGGAACCGATTCCCCCCTAAAGGAAGAAATGAATATTAGTTTATTAAGTTCGTTTAAGTTGTTAGTATCGAATTACAAGATGTAGGTATCTAATAATTGTCTTGAAAATGTATAATTATGTAGATTCAGAGCTTGAACGAGTTCCGGAATCATTGTCAAGTAAGATCGATCAAAGGGAAAGATAAGAGATTGGAATTGACTAGTGAGGCCAGGTAAGTGCATATTCAATAGTATATGATGGGTGATGGGAAGAAGACTTGTGATGAGTCTATTTCCTGAAGAGTTATATATGAATTCATGATTAAAGGCATGAGTTGAATATGAGTGTATGTATGCTTGATTATATGAATTGATATGTTTTGTATGTGCTATGTGGTTTATGTACACACACTATTAAGTGTTAATGAGAGAATATCAAATAAGTTATAAATTATATGAATATAGAAGATAAGTCAAGAGATGTAGGGAAATGGAAATAGAGGTTTATAAAGAATCATAGAAGAATAAATATAAGTAATAAGTTAATGAAATATAAGACTATGTGAAATACATGGTTATGAGAATTAGTAAAATAGAGTTATTTGATTTAATGAGAATTGAGGAAACTAAATAAGATTGAATTATAGAATGGAATGAGAATAATATATCTATTAGGGAACTTGAATATAAAGCGTTGATATGTATATATATATGATAAATTATATGCTAAAGATCTATGGGGTTATATGAAAAGGCTATAAGGAATGTATGAAATTGAATTAATTAAATGGATTAAAGTAGTATATAAATAAAATATGATTAAGTGTAATATATATGTTTAGAAATACGACATAAGTTATATAATCTAATGTAATATAAAGAAATAAAGCATAAAGTAGATGAAATGAGATAAGTTATTATATACCTATATGATATACGTTATCAGGTAATATGAAAGGATTCATGAAACTTATATAAGCTATGTGAAAGTGATCTAGGTGTTTATATGTGAATTATTCGGTAATAAGTTATATGAAATAAGTGTAGTGATTACCAGATCATAAGAGATAAGTCAGAGAATGTGAATAATATGACCAGAAACTATGAGCCTGTGTGATGAAATGAATATATGAAGACATGACTATGAGATATGTGATAAGAAGTTATGATTAAATGATCAAGAGATATAAGCTAAGGGATGTTTGTGAATTATATGAAAATGTGCTATGTGTAAGTGAATTACGTGATTATATGAATATGAAATCATATGAGAATTTACATGAACTATGTGATTACATGTATGTGTGAATGAAGCTACGAGCTTATATGAATATGTGCAAGGATATAAAAGATAGTGCCCATGTTATGTGTCTTGAGAGCTAGGGGTATAGTTGGCATGCCAAGAGTCGAGGGTCTACGCGGTCCTTCAGGATATATATATATATTCTTTGGAACATGTGTGAAGTCTTGTGAGACACATACTTGATCCCTAGTATATGTATATGATTCTTAAGGAATGATATGTGGTCCTTATAGACATTATTATATGGCACTAAGGTGCAATTCTATGCGGCACTCCGGTACAATTCTATGTGGCACTTCGGTGCAATTATACGAGCTGTGGTGACAGCATTAGTGCACAACCTCTATAGACTCACATATCTATGGTTCTCACATGTGTACATAGGCTAATAAAGGAAATAATATAAAAGAACCTTGTATGATAGTATGTGATTGGTTTGTAATCTTTATGGTGTGAAGTGATATATGTGATATGATGATGTGAATATAGCTTGGTTAAGAGGAATTGATGCAAGAACATATGACAAAAAGATAAAGAACGAAAATAAGACTAATAAAGAGATAATAATAAATACCTTACATATGATTTACATGTTTTGTGCTATGAAACCTGTTATAAGAATATGTGAATGATGTGTGTGTACAAGTGGATAGTGGTTGCATGACAGAATGTATGATTTTGTATGATATAATAAGTATAGATTATGAATTCATTAGTAGTGGTTATATGTTTTGATGCCTCACTAAGTCATCGACTTAGCGTGTGAGTGTTTCACACGTAGGTTCCGGAAAGCTAGAAGAAAAGTGAAGAGGAGCAAGTCCGGTCAGCTACTTCTTACCGAAGATCAGATCAGAAAAGATGTCTTGAATTAGATGTATTCTATATATTAAATATAGTTGGCATGTACTAATTGATTGAGTTAAACAAACCGCTGTGATTTTAATGAAAGTTTTAAATTTTCTCGAGTTTTTCTCACGAGTCAAAGTTTGAAAAGTCAATGTGACACCTCGGACTCATATCTGGGTCGGGTACGGGTTGGAGGTGTTACATTTAGAGTATTATACAGTGTTCCGTCTTTATTCTAATTTCCATCTGAGTCCAATGATAGTTAACTAAACCTAATGGACCAATCATTTACATTCATGCATTTACCATTTATCAATGGGTTCCGAAAAGCATATAAAAGGTAGTATAATATTACCTCGATTTTTGTACTCCACCGATCAAACATTTAATCTCCATTCGATCACTCTCGAACTTGAATTCAACGTCCGATAATTTCTTGGATACATAGCAACCAAATTTACGTAAGAAACTAAACTTAATTGAGAAACCAAATTGAGTCCGAAGATAAAACATTGAAAAACAACTTACCGGGTACGAATTTGGTAAAACATACGTCGAAAAACATAAACTATGACTTTTCGGAAAATTTGACTTTTTTAGTCTAAGTCAACAGTTAAAGTTAACGGGTTGACTCAATCGGGTCAACATACCCGGTTCGACTGGACCAAATCAGTCCGGCTGGACCGATTCCAGAAGCTTCCTAGACAGTTGGAGAGCCCCACGCATACTGCCGGCGCGTGGCGGCGCGTGCGATGACGACAGAGGCTGTTTCGGTCAGCTGATTACTCCCTGTTCAAGCACTCACCATAATTAACCAGAAACATATCAATATTCAGCCAAACAGTGGAGACGGTGATGTAAGACGGTCGTCGTATCAACCAAAATTTACAATAATCTGAGGCGTGACCTAGGTTTCTCCGGCGATCTTCGAATGTCTCCCCAAGGCTAATGGTAGCTCCTCTCGATGAATTAAAAGAGGGTTTTGGTCGCACGTGGTCGGCGCTTCGCCTGGTGCTGACGGTGTAAGTCACCGTCGGCCGGTGACTGGTGATCGGAGATGATTTACTCGAACAACTTCCTTTTTTATTTTCAACGTCCGACGATTGTTTTTGGAAAATGGTGGTTGGAGTTAGGGACATTAGGGGTCGCCGGTGATGATGGTTGGGACCATGTACATAATCGCTGGTCGGTGACGGGTGAACGACAGTGGTATCGGTTTAGAGGGATTTAGTTTTTGGGTTTGAATCACAAAAACGGGGGGTTTATGTTTCACCGGCCAAAAAATTAGAATAATTTAATGTTTAGTCCCTGAACTCCCTAAAAGTTCAAAACTAGGTTGCATGATTCCAAAACATTCAATTTAGTCCCTTGATTTTACTTAAATAAATAAAATTTAGCCCCTAAATTGGGGTGTGACAAAAAATTAACGTGTTTAGTACCTAAATGATCAATTTTGGTCCGTTTTAGTACCTAAACTTTCAATTTTTTCAAAATTTAACGTTAAATTTTGAACGGTGTACTAAAATGAAACAAAAACTAAATTTTAGACATGATTTTGAAAAATTGAAAGTTTAAATACTAAAACTAATAATTTAGTTACTAAACATATAATTTACCCTATTTATTATTATAAAAGTAATTCTTTTAATCTAATTTTTTATTTACAATATTTATATTTAAATTGCTAAAATCATTTTAAAAAATTTAATGTATCATTTCACTAAATCAATTGATAAGTAGTAATTTTAATTTTATAATAATAATAATATACAATTTTTGCATATCTAGGACAACACCTAACCTAACGTGGTAGAATTAGTTTCAGTCAACCGCAAGAATTAAACATTCAGCCGCTTCAACCCTATTGATGTAATATGTTCGATATTTAATATACAAAATATATTTAAATAATGTATCATATTTGTATTAACTTTTTCCGTTTTAATTATGGGTATGATTTATGACAACTTAATTTGAGATTAAAGAACGATAAGAAATTGGTACGACTGTAAATATTATAAAAATTATAATATTTTCAGTTGGTCACAATCTAAAATGTTAATTTTTTAACATTTTCGGTTGAACTAAAAATATTAAGCAAAAGAAAACATTTTCAGTTGACAATTGAAAAATGTTAAGAAAAAGTTAACATTTTTTGTTGCGTCCAACTAAAAATATTATAATTTTTATAACATTTTCGATCGTGTTTTTTCTCTGTCTTAAATTTGGTTTACTTTCCTGAGACCCTCCTTCCAATTGATATTACCAAATTTACCCGAAAGGGACTTATTAATTTTTTTTAACATTGGCAACTGAACTTCTTTAATAAAAATAGAGGAATCCAAATCACATCACATCTAAAGATAAAATCGGAGACAATAGTCATCAAAAACTCTTACATAAAATAAAAAATATTAAACCCAAAGATACGAAGAGATTGAAACCTTCCAAACATCAAAACAATCCCGTAATATTCATAAAACTCCTTATCTCTGTTGAACCAAACAATTTTGCAGTCTGCTTCGCTACCCAATTCTGATTATATTGACAAACGATCATCTACAAAAGAAGGCATATGACAATACGTGACATCCGACAAGTCAATCAAAAATAAATGTCGTGAGGATCTTTGTGAAAGTATCGAAACGACCGTAAAAGTATGATTTGTAAAGAAGATAGGAAAGAAATACATAAAAGGATTATGTTTAATTCTAGATATTTATATAAAAAGTAATTTTATATGATTTAGTCAAAATTAAATATGGTTAATTTTCTTTAATCATTTTATTAGTCAACAAACACTAATTACCATTTGGTCTTAAAACTTTCATTTGGCATGTTTATATAGCTCCACTCAATTATAAATAATACAATTTAACTACTTTTACCCCTTTTATTAAACGGAAAAATATAATTTCGGCATTCATGTTATCATGTAAGTATTTATTTAATTTTAATCCTTTTAAAATATTTTTTGATTTTAGTCCTTCTAAAATTATATAATTTATCCTTAACCCCTAGGCAGTTTCTAGTTTTGTCATTAAAGGATAGAATCCAGATTCCGAAACTAATGTAGATCAAATTAAACAATTAAGATCACTTTAGAAAGAATTACCGAATTTAAAAATTGAATATTATTTTATCCCACGTCTATATTTGAAAAAATAAACATATTAAAGTCCATAAGTAGCTTATTTACCTAAGTAAGCTTGTAAAATGAATGTCCCGAGTAGATTAGGGGTTTCTTTTGCGTCAAGGCAATGGAGAAAACGTTGAATGTTTTATAAGATTAGTTAAAGAATGGCTTAATATATTTTTAGGGGTCTAAATTATATCTTAAATTAGTTTTTGTTGTCTAAATTTTTTTGGTTAAAAATATATGTTTAATGTTTTCTCTGTTACACTTTTAGGTGTTTTCGTTAAAAAAATATCGTTACTTGACACGTGTCCTTTTAATATTTTTTTATTTTTTAATAAAAAATTATTTAAAAATATTTTTAGGAAAATTTAAACGTGACACTTATTACTTAACAGTTTTTTAACGATAGATAAAAAAATAACAAAAAAAATATTAAACATATTATTTTTTATTTTATTTTGGTACTTAAACTATACTTAATGTTTTATTTAAGTTTCATTTTGATATCTTAGTATTAAAAAATTAACAGAATAATTGATGTGATAATTTTTTATTTTCCAATAAATACTTGATATTATTTTATGGTGACACATCAAAATCACCGTTAATGACATATTTGTTTGATGTTATCTTACAAATGGACTCTTATGATGAGAACATCGTCGATTGTTGACGATTTATCTTTCTAATTTGAATGAAGGATCATGATTGGTAAAAAGACGATTGTTGACTTGTATTTAATAGAGAAATAAAAAGTTATGGAGGATGAAAAAGAAGATACAAATCTTATGGATGTTCTAACCCTTTTTTTAATCTTGATTTATGGTATTTAAAGTTATTTTTAATACTTGTGTAAGTCGTATGATTACTATGAATATTTATGGATAATCTTCAAAGGTATAACAAAATATCTCTCTTGATCGAAGAAAATGTCATAAAGTAATTTGATTTGAGACTTCTATTTGAAGTATAACGACTCTTTCTTGATTCTGGTAAATGTTTCTAGGTTTATAATTAGTGAGTTGTATTAGTCATCGACGATTCATGCCTTTTGAACTTAAACATAAAGTCGTGGTTGGTGCACGGGCGATCATCAAAAGATAAAATTAAAGATTCTTAAAACTCTCGGCCGAGGAAGCAAATCATCACCATTTAATGAGTTTGATTGGTCTATAAGAATGACTTACGTCTCTATAATTATGACGATAGCTCGAATAAATATAAAAAATAAACTTCTCATCAGATCAAATTTTAAATTTAAATTATATTAAAATAAAAACTTACAATTTTTAAATTTGATTTAAATTAACCAAAAATCCATCTATATATAGAGATGACAATTTAATTCGAAACTACATGTTCCGACCCGACTCGATCTAATAAGATCAATTTTTTAATAAAAAAAATCAGATTCGTGTCAGGTTCAGATGGAGAGTGAAAAAAGTTCGACCCGACTCGACTCGGAAATAATAATATTTTAATTTCTTTTAAAAAATTATAATTTTTAATTAAGTCATTATTTTATACCGAGTCTAATCGGGTTAGTTTGTACTTTGAAAATTCAAATCGAGTTAGAATCAAATGAAAGATATATATTTTTCAGATTGAATCTGATAGAGAATATATAATTCTCAAATCAAGTTAAATTTAAATGAAATATACATATTTTCAAGTCATGACCAACAACCCAACCTTGACTCGATCGGTTACCATCCTAAACTATATCCGATCCATACACATTGCTACACATGGTCAGTGGAGTGATTAATAGTGTGGAAAAGGGTAGACAAACGGGCCAATGTGTGTCTGTAAATTGGGGGAATATGGCTGCTTTCTGATCTTCTTATTAGTATTATTATTATAAAATCTATTTACTTTATTATTAGGGAGGAAACTGTGGGATTATTAAAGATATTTTTGTTATTATTCTTATGAACTTTATATAGCTGTAGTAAGCTGTGCAATGGTTGCCCACGCAATCTTAGGGATGGACATCTAACCCGAACCCGACGGATTCTGACCCGACCCCGATCGAGTTGGATTTTTTTTTAAAAAAAATTGGGTTCGGGTCGGTTCGAGTTTGGGTTTAGGGTGAAAAAATCCGACCCGATCCGACCCGGGAAAAATATATAATTTTACTTTATATATTTAGAAAAAATTACAATAATACCCCTCTATATATTATTTTTTTCAATTTAGTCACTGTTTTTATTGAATAAAAATAAATTTTTTATTATTTCGGGTCGGTTCGGGTTGGGTCGGATTTTTTAAACTATCTATCGGGTCGGGTAGGGTGAAAAACTAATTTTTTGGGTCGGGTCACGAGTGGAGGTCCCCTTCTTCTGGGGTCGGGTCGGGTGGACCAAAAACCCGACCCATGGCCATCCCTACGCAATCCTAATATACATTAAAATATTAAATTTTTAAAAAAAATATTTAAAATTATTATCTAATACAATAACAATAAAACTATTTTTATAAACGATATTAAAATTATAACAAGCAGCTTTTATCTATTCAATTTTTTATTTATTAAATTTATCAGTAGGACATTTGTTATAATCATGTTCTTATTTGTGAAAAATATTTTATATTCTAAATTCTATTAAATGTAAATGCTTTTTAATTTTTATTTATTTTTATCAATTTTCTCTTAGAAAAATTTTACTCTAATTTATCTGTCAAAGTATATTTAAAAATTTTATTATATTTTGATTTTTTTTATTAAGAGATTGATTAATTAAAATAAGAATTTATAATTTAACCTGATGTTTTAAATAAAGAATGCATTTAACCTCATTTAACATGGCATTATAAACAAATAATATATCTACGAATTTAATATCTTAAAAAACATATCTTACACACACATTAGTGTAAAGCATTAAATAAAAGGGGATATGGGGAAGTTATGCTGTGTGTCATTCTTAATATACAATTAAAAAATATTATTGGTTTTGTTATTATTTAAATAATAAAATCGATAAAAAATTATCTAAAATATTATTATTTTTACCTAAAACATCAATGTTTTTAACATTTCCGATAAAATGTTCAATAATAACAAAATCGGTAGAAAAAAATAACAAAATCAATAGCGCTTTACTGAATTTATTAATAAAACTGATAAAACACCCAATAGTAATAAAACAAGTAAAAATAATAATATTTCCAGTAATTTTTTACCCGATTTTATTATTTAAATAATAATAAAATCAATAACACTTTATTTTAATCATATATTAAGGTTGTTGCACGTGATAATTTATTAGGGACATGATTGACGTTAAATAATTACTTTACCAAACAAATGAAATGATTAAATATTGCACGTGGCATGCACGGTGTGGATGCTAAAATTTCCAGTGAGCCATAATTGTCAAATAAACATTTTATTTGGTAATATATAAACAACAAGGAAAATAGTTAATATTGGAGTAAAATGTACTTAGATTTTAACTCAATTATTTATAATTATATCATTTTAATATGTTTTAATAGTTATTATAATCGATAAATCTCATTTAAGCAAAATGTAATTAGAGTAAGGAGGTGTGAAAATTATAGTGATTACATAAATAATTAATTGCAGTGACTTTTAATATTTTCTTTATTTATTTTAATCAAAAGGTGTTATCAGATAATATTTAATTATAATTTATCAAATAAAAAGAGTAAATTATATTGGTGGTCATTTAAGTTTTAGGATACTTTAACTTTGGTTATTGAAATCTAAAAAGTTTCATTATAGTCACTATCGTTAAGAAAAATTGTACTTCAGTCATTGGACTATTAAGCTGACATCGTACACCCACATATCATGAGTCAACATGATCACATATTATTTTATTTACTAAATCAATATTATCTAATAAAACGATGACGCATATTACTATTTTATTGAAAAAAAAATAGAAAAAGGTATATTTTCGATAAAGTTGAATTATACAAACATAATGGTGTTATTCTCATTCATAAATTTGATTCGAAAATATTGACGAATGTCTCTACATATATAAAATAGTCATTTTAGTATATTTTCTCTTTAAAATCCCATGAGTATTAATTGTTCATTGACTAACAATTTTCATTTATTGTAGAGTTTTTTTCTTTTAAAATGAAATGGTTAGGGGCTAAAATACTAAAAAGATAATAAGAACTAAAATGATTATTCAGTCGAATATTATAAACATTTTTTCCCATCAATTAATTATCCTTCTTCTTAAAAGTTTTAAAATTTGAGTAAGATTAAAAAAGTAAATAAAATTGTTTTTAATGATTGATAATTACTTTCAATCGAGGTTTCTTTCAAAAATTTAGTTACTTGCTTTAGGAGCAACTTTTATTGTTATTTTTTTTGGCCGAAAGGGACATTATTTAGGGTGAAAGATCCACCCTAAACCCTAATATATATTTTTAATCGGCATTAGATATTTTATATTTAAATTTAATTTTTTATGTACGTTAAAACATTTCCCAACTAAATTTATTGACTTTTTTGTTTAAATGAAAATGAAATAAAATTAAAATTTAAAACTTTTATTTCACGAATTAACTCCACTGGATAACAATTGTAGTGTACATTCCAAATCCAAACCTTTAGAATGTTTGATTTGTACGTTCATGAAATTCACTCTATCTACGTCCATGTGCTTCACTAAGGGTCCGACTGTTTCATTGAAAACGGTTTCTGAAAAATATTTTCTGGAAAACGTTTTACGATGCTTGGAATATGTTGTTTAAACCGTTTTTTCATTAGTTGATGAATTTTTTAAAAATTCTTTATTACAAATAATATTATTTAGCATAAAACTTAATATTATTATTTTTAAAATATTAAAATAATTTATTTATTATTAAAATACATTTTTTTAATTTTTTTAATAAAAATATTAATATTGGTATATTTTATTGAAATAAAAATATTATAAATTATATTAATTATTTATCAAAGTAACAGTGTTATATTATATTTTAAAAATATTAATTAGTATATTTTAAATATATTTATTAAAATATTATTAGATTATTAAATTAATATTAAATATATAAATAATATTATTCATTATTAATTATTTAATAATATTATTTCTATGAAATTAATAAATAATATAAATTTTATTAATAATTTATTATATATTATTAAAATAAAAATATAATATAATATCTTATATTATTATAATATAATTGATTATTTTATTATAATATTAAAGATATAATATAATATTATTAGAAATATTAATAAATATATTTTAAATATTCTAATAATTAATTTTTTGATTAAAATGATATTAAAGTATTTTATTAATATTAAATTTATAAAATAAAATAATTTTGAGTTTTTATTATATGAAGTTAAAAGTTCAAAAAATGACTTGCGAAAAATCAGACCGTAAATTATTTTTCAAAAAGCATAAAAGAAATTTTGTTGACTAAATTTTGTTTACATTTATCAATCAGTTTTACTCAAACCAACTACTGAAAAATAAGAAAAATATAAAACAAACGGACTTTGAATTTATTTTCGGAGAAACGTTCACATGTTTCTCGGTTTCACAAACGCGTAAGAGGTGACCGGAATATTAGTACTCTATTATGAATCGTGTCATGATCTAAATGGTTGTAGTAGATACATTAAATAAGCTGAGACGCAGCTGATTCTTGTGGACACATTTCGACCAAACTGGGCCACGTAAGCACTGATGCTGCCGTTAATGATAACGAACAAAGCTACTAAAAAAATTAAGGGCAAACTACATTTTATGGTCATCAAAATATGAGTAAGTTTTCGTATTTAATATTAAAATCTTGAAAGTAACAGAACAGTCATTCGACCATTAACGGTCGTTACCCAATTAACATAAAACTGATGTGACATGTTTAGGGGACTGATTTGGCACTATTTGACCATCTTGAAATCCTTTGACTTTTGAATATTACTATGAGCATCCACATAGACATCTTTAAAAAATGGATTAAATGATCACATTTTTCTAACATTATTTTAACGCTCAAGGTTACGAGGAAATAGGTCCATCATCTCTTATAATTTTTTTTTTAAGGTGTCAATGAGGTTGGTCAAAACATGAGTTAAAAGTTAAAGGGTGTCAACATGGTCAAATAGTACAATTCAGTTGTCCAACATAACACGTCGATTTTCTAATAATAGAGTAATCAACAATCAAGTGATTTATTTGTTATAAAAGAATAAATTAGTGACTGTTTCATTATTTTTGAAAATTAAGTGCTGAAAATTGGAAACTGATATTATTTTAATTGTAATTTTCGTTATTATTCGTGTCAAGATAGAAAGTCGGGTAAGATAATAAGGTAAAGAAAATCAAAGAAAATAAAACTTGAGACACAAACAAAGGGAGGTAAACATCAATAAGAATGCAGAGGTTGATAAAATTAAATTAAATTTAGTACATTTTTCAGATATATAAGATTAATTTCTTTATCTGAGAGATTACTCTTATGATAAATTTAAATAAAATTAATTTAGCTAGTAAATAGATATTAGGAAAAAAAATTCAAGCGGCTTTTACTTAAAAAAACATTACTAAAATAACTTTCCTTTAAAGAAGGGATTATAAATGAGATAAGAGAGATTATGAGTTATTTGAGTTTGATTCCATTAAAGTTAGTTCAGTTAATATTCAAATCGAATAAATTCAATTTAAGATCGAATTCGACTCGAATTCTTAACGAGTTATTTGATATCTAACTTAAAAAGCTTACAAGAAACTTAAAATTTTAAAATTAAATTATTAATAATTATTTATATGTCGTTTTGTTTTAAATAAAATATAAGACTTTCATCTACTTAAGGTTCAAATTCGAACTAGAGTTTGAGCTTGATTCGAGTGAAGTCTAAGAATATTTCGAGTTTAAATTTTTTGAGCTCAAGTTGAGCTTCACTTTTTTTTATTTCAAGTCGAGTTAAAAATTTTAAGTTTACAAATTTTTGAGTCTAGTCGAACTTCAATTTTTTTATTTCAAGTTTAAATTAAATTCGATAATTTTTCAAATCAAGTCAAATGTAACTTTAAATTTTTTGAATTTAGTCAAATTCAATAATATTAAAACTAAACTTCCTTTTTCAGGAATATATAATCGTTATCTCTCTTCCCCATCGTATCTTTCTCTCAAAATTCCCCTTTTTTTTTTCTAGATATAGTAAAAATTAATTTTTTTTCGCCGTTAAAATCTTAATCACTCGCGGTAATTAAAGTTATAACTACTTTAAAGGATAAAGTAACTTTTGAGTTTTCAACTTGACAATTATTTTAATTTAATATTTTAAATTTATTTTGATTTGTACTAATTTCTTAATTTACTCCTTAAATTTTATTTTAGTTCATCTTGATTTTTAAATTTAACAACTTTTCCTTTTAATTTGACGGTATGACACTCTAACATTTGGTCGCATTATCAAAACAATTAAAAATGAACTAAAAATTAAAATTCAAAGATTAGTATAGATAAAAACGTTCAGGGACCAAATTGAGAAGTCTAGCAAACTGAATGACTAAAAGTTGTTTTTATCAAATGAGGTCCACGTGGAGTACACGTAAGTAATAAAAACCCGGGTCCAACCGTCCAAGGAGTAATTTTCCCTTTCAGTCTACTCTTTTTCATTCTCCTAATAAAATATAAAATTTTATTACGGCTATCGGTTCTGTAATCTGAAGATTTCATTTTCTTTATTTGTTTTTCATCATAATCCCCACCTTCTTTGATCGCCTACTGTCACTTGTCTCATACTTTTTCCCTTTGATTTTTTTAAATTTTTTTAATCTGCACCAAACTTTCCCTCAAAGTTTTATTATTTACTCTAATTTAGTTTATTTTTCTTTTTGGGAAAGTGACTCTATTATTTTGTACAATTCTTTGGCAACAAAGCTTTGTTTTTCATTTTGGAAACAATTTATTGAGTTTTGGAGAGGGTTTTGACGGATAATTGCGCTTGGTTTGACGTCGGAGTTGGTTCAATTATTGACGAGTAACGGAAGTTATCATTGAATTTGAGAATCTGAATCGAGGATCTGTGCTGGTTTTGTTGAAATGGTGGAGGATCAAATAGAAAGTTCAGCAGATTGGTGGTGATTGAAAGAAAAAAATAGTTTTGGATCCGATCGGGGGAGTTAAAGCGCCATCAGATGGCGCTTTTCAGACGACTGTTTTACCGGAAGCCGCCGGATCGGCTTCTCGAGATCTCAGAACGAGTCTACGGTAGCATTTTCATCCTTAGTATTCCTTTTCTTCTTAATTTGTTATTGTTCGATTAAGCTTTAAATTGTGGCAACCATCTTTATTCTACCCGAGAAGTGCCAATGGTGACGAGTTTTTTAGTTCTCTGATTCTGTTTAGGAATGTTTGTGTTCAAAATTCGTAGTTCGATATCTTTTTTGTTGAAGTTGATTTATGTGGACAATGCAATGCTAAATTCCCTGATTTTTAGGGATTTGTTGGTTTATTTTGGGTTAATTTATTACAGTTAAGAAACTCGGCGGATTTTTAGCTTGTTTGTTTTCATGGTTGTTGGGGCGATGAGCTGAAATTGGGCGGCTTAGTTGCCTTGAAGTAGAATTAGTAGTTTATTTGCTTTTGAAGTTTGTTACAAAATCACTTGGAGCTAAGAAACTGATATTCTCTCTCTCTGTCTCTTATCAATGCATTGAGTTTGAATACCATTTTTTTGGTATGGATATTTTTGTTTGGAACTCTAATTTGCTTTTATCATCTTGTGAACATTTGGAAGGAACTTTACAGTTTACACTGAATAACTTGGTAAATGATGCTTTGCTTTTTGATGGCATATGGTTAGTAATTGCTTATTTGTTTCAACTTCCGGGTTGGTTGCTTTGCAGTATTTGACTGTTGCTTCTCCACGGATGTGTTGCAAGAAGATGAGTACAAGGTGTACATGGGTGGCATTGTGGCGCAGCTACAAGACCATTTTCCTGATGCTTCTTTCATGGTATTTAATTTCAGAGAAGGGGAGAAGCGTAGCCAAGTATCAGACATTTTAACTCAATACGATATGACTGTTATGGACTACCCACGGCAATATGAGGGATGTCCGCTGCTGCCGCTTGAAATGATTCACCACTTTCTTCGATCGAGTGAAAGTTGGTTGTCATTGGAAGGACAGCAGAATGTGCTTTTGATGCACTGTGAAAGAGGGGGATGGCCCATACTTGCTTTCATGCTTGCTGGTCTTCTGTTATATCGCAAACAGTACACTGGTGAGCAGAAGACTCTTGAAATGATCTACAAGCAAGCTCCTCGGGACCTTCTGCAGCTTCTTTCTCCTTTGAACCCTCAGCCTTCCCAGTTGAGATATCTTCAGTATATTTCTAGAAGAAATTTGGGTTCTGATTGGCCTCCCTCAGATACACCGCTATTTTTGGATTGCCTAATTCTTAGAGTTCTTCCACTCTTTGAAGGGAGAAAAGGGTGCAGACCAGTTGTCCGTGTTTATGGCCAGGACCCGAAAACACCAGCCAACCGAAGTTCCAAGCTTCTGTTTACAACTTCAAAGAAGGAAAAACAAATTCGTCACTTTCTAAAGGTGTTGCCTTACTCTCACAATTGAAACTAAAAAGTTAAAATGCCCAAAATTCAGGATGTTCTTATAAGGTTTTTCTGCAGGAAGAGTGTGCATTGGTGAAAATGGATATTCATTGCCGTATTCAAGGGGATATTGTGCTTGAGTGCATTCATTTGGATGAAGATTTGGTACGGGAAGAGATGATCTTCAGAGTTATGTTCCACACAGCGTTTGTTCGAGCAAGTATTTTAATGTTATACCGTGATGAGATTGATGTATTGTGGGATGCCAAGGATCAATTTCCAAAGGACTTCAGAGCAGAGGTAGGCTGAAAATATTTACTGCGATTTTTTTCTTTTCTCAAGCTCTAGGAGTTGAATTGTACTTATATCTTTATCAGGTACTTTTTATGGATCCGGATGCTGTTGTACCTGGTCTCACTAGAGTAGTAGCAAGTGAATATGGGAGTGAGTTAGAAAGTGTTTCACCAGAGGAATTTTTCGAGGTTGAAGAGATCTTCAGCAATGCAATCGATGCGGTGGAAGGAAAGGTGAATGACAGCAGTTCGATAGTTCCTCACAACAAACCAGATCAGAAAGATGTCTGGAGGGAGGATGTGGATCCTCCTACATTTCAAGATTGTGCGTCAGATGATGGGATTCATAAACAGGATGCAACGGTGTATTCTAGTATAGATGCAGTGAAGGACATAGCAGTGGATGACGTGAACTACAAATTAGATAAGATTAATTCTGACATCAATACAGTGAAAGATATAGCAATTGATGATGGAGACATGAAGATTGATTCAGTGGTATTTACTGCTGATGTGCCAAGAGCTAGAGAAACCAGGGAAGTTATAGAAGATGTGATTGACAAATTAGAAGAGATAGAAGATAAGGGAAACAGAGACAATACTATTCCGCCGAAGAAGTCGTTTAAGATGTTTGAGCAAAGCTTGAAACCTGACGTTTCGCAACCTAAACCTGAGGAACTAATGCATGCTTCAAAGAAACAGGCTGCACCTGACCCTGAACCAGATTTAGATTCTGTTCTGGTGAAACCAAAGAGTGATCAACTAGAACCTCAGGCCCCTCCTACAAGACAAGCAAAGCCTAATATCATATCTCGGTGGATCCCTCCTAACAATGCCTCTCATGTTAAGCCAATGCTTGTGTCATACCCACCGTCAAGATATAATAGTGCACCACCTGTACTTTCCAGTATCACATCTTTGACGGAATTAGATTCAGGTTCCAATATAGAAGGCTCTACTGGAGCTTTGGTATTGAAGGATGTTTCATCTGAGCAAAACAGTGAGACGTTTGAGCCTTTGAAGGGTACTGACTCTCCAAAAGAAATATCCACAACTCCAATAATTCCAGCATCAACTACTGGTCTGCAGCAATCAGTGTCTGTTCCACCTAGCTCTCCACCTAAACACTCACCATCTCAACCGGCGCCACCACCTCCTCCTCCTCCCCCGCCTCCCCCATTTTCTAGAAAGCAGGCTGCCGAACTGGTTTTGCCTCCTCCTCCAGCTCCACCACCTTGGAAATCTGGGTATTTTTCAGATGCCCCTAGTGTAGCATGTTCACCTCCTCACATTATTCCTGTCAAGTCAAGCACATCAAAACCTGGTAATGTTCCTCCTCCCACTCCCCCTCCTCCACCATTTCCAGGTGCTATGACTCCATCCTTCATGCATGGAACGCTGTCAGCCCCTCCTCCACCCCCGCCCCCTCCATTGCCTAGAGCTCCAGCTCCCCCGCCTCCACCAGTGCCTCCTCATCATGGGGCTTCTCCACCACTGCCGCCGCCTACACCATCTGCATGGAAGTCTACTACCGCACCTCCTCCACCTCCACCACCACCCCCATTGAAACCACCTGCCCCTCCACCTCCACCTCCACTGCCCTCATTGAAGTCTACTGCCCCACCTCCACAACCCACATTGATGTCTGGTTCCCCTCCTCCAACACTTACTCCTTCGCGTGGAGTGCCACCTCCTCCCCCGCATCGAGCACCACCACCCCCTCCTCCTCCCCCATTGATGTCTGGTGCCCCACCTCCACCACCCCCGTTAATGTCTGGTGCCCCTCCACCTCCTTCCCTTTCTCGTGGAGTGCCACCTCCACCTCCTCCGCCACATCAAGCACCACCACCACCACCTCCTCCTCCACGTGGAGCACCACCCCCTCCACCTCCACCTTCCCATGGATCACTGGCACCACTCCCACCTCCTGTGCGAGGAGCGCCTGCACCACCCCCACCTCCCATGCGTGGAGTGCCAACACCGCCTCCACCTCCTATGCGTGGAGCGCCTGCACCGCCCCCACCTCCTATGCGTGGAGCGCCTGCACCGCCCCCACCTCCTATGCGTAGTGCTCCTCCACCTCCTCCAGGTGGAAGACCACCTCCACCGCCTCCACTTGGAGGTCGAGCTCTTGGCCCACCAGCTCCACCTGGAGCTCCTTGTGGTGCACCTCCGCCTCCACCAGGGGGTGCTAGAGCAGTTGATGTGAGAGGAAGAGGGCGTGGGCTGTCGCGTCCTGGGGCAGCAGCACCTCGGAGATCTTCCTTAAAACCATTACACTGGAGCAAGGTTACAAGGGCAGTTCAAGGAAGCTTATGGGAAGAATTGCAAAGATATGGAGAGCCTCAAATGTATTATATCTTATACTGATTTTTACCCCTTTTGTATGGTTCACCTATATAATTGATAAATTCTGACTAGATATTTATGCTAAGATTCCATGACATTATATATTTCCAATTTGTATTTGTTGACATTGCCTTCTTTCCCAGTGCACCTGAATTTGATGTGTCGGAGATTGAGACTCTTTTCTCTTCTGTTGTTCCTAAACCTGCTGATGCTGGGGGTAAATCTGGAGGACAACTCAAATCGGCTGGATCAAAGCCTGGAAAAGTTCACTTGGTAATCTGGAGTTTATTTCTTTATTTTTGAATAAACCATATACATGTTTCTTTGTCGGTGATTGTAGTACTGTTACTGAATCACCTTAGACTGAATGAACAAGATTCACACTATTAGAAATCAAAGAATTCATTATTTTAAACATACAGTACAGGATTCTATGTTTTCATGAGAAAAGGATTTCTAGTCTTTGTCTTTTGGTTCGAACTAATGATATACAGTTCTCTTTTTATTCCAAAGAAAAAGCTACAACTTGATGGTATTAATGAAGCTTTATTCTATATACATCCTTTATTTTTGGGGGAACATAAGTATTTTGACTATGCATTAATGATATGCACTTCTTCTTTTTTTGTTCCAAAAAAAGCTACAAGTTGATGATATTAATGAGGTTTTATTCAATATATATCCTTTATTTTTTTTGGGGGGGGGGACTTAAGTATTTTGACAATGCAAGGGGAGGTGATCCTCTTGATCCCATAAATCCCATTCTGAGATCCAAGCTCTAGCCACTAGGAGGTCCTGTTGGGACTAGGTATACCATTCTGAGATTCAAGCTCTAACCATTACGAAGTTCTATTGGGACTAGGTACATTCTCCGTGATTTCTATCGCTGATGTTCTTATGTTTTTCTGTATTCTTGGGTTGGGTCATAGAATTGATGTAAAACTACCTTTCCTTTTTTTTTCATAAGAAGTGGAGGCCTCGTTAAAAACCCTCTTCAGGATTACTAGAACACCTAGAAATGCTAAAATGTAAAAAAGTTTGTGTATTACATTCGTCGAACTTTATAGGACCATCACTGTGATTCCTATTTAACCCTTCTTTGATCTCATCATTGACCATTTTTTATTGGATTGTAGATTGACTTGAGGAGGGCCAACAACACTGAAATTATGCTCACTAAAGTTAAGATGCCACTTTCTGATATGATGGTAAGCTGGATTTAAACACAAATAGAGGAAGTGTATTATATGATCATCAATACTGATGTGAACTTGGAATATGGCAGCTTTACTTTTCCCCGTAATATATATGAGCAAGAAAAAAGTTTACTTGATTCATGTTATTTACTAGTGGTTGCACACTTGCACTTAAGTGCTCAAGGAGGTGGTCTCCTTAGGATCATTGGCTTCTTCAGTATATTACATCTTGGTGTACGCTACTTAGATTCTCATGCTATATTTGACTAAATTAGTGGATGCATGGAAGAAAATGGGATTTTCTTTGAATTGATCCTCTTTATCTTCCTCGTTTTCCATTTTCTTCTTAATTTTAATCAAATGTTTTCAATTTATTTGTTTATTAGCCATTTATAGCTGCCATCTATTTTCTCAGGCTGCAGTACTAGCAATGGATGATAAAGTATTAGATGTTGATCAAGTGGAAAATCTCATAAAATTTTGCCCAACTAAAGAGGAAATGGAACTTCTAAAGGTGAAGCTTTAGCATATACTTAGATCAGTATTGAATTTTAAGCTATTCGAAACTGTTTTTATTATCAGGGTAGGAATCCTTTTATCATTTTGAGTTTTTTCTTCTTTGATGTTGATTTACTATCTATGTGATTTTTTAGGGCTACACTGGTGACAAGGAGAGTCTAGGGAAGTGTGAACAGGTCTGCAAAATTTCCTCTGGCCATATCTTCTAACTTCGTCAAATTGTTTGACTTGGGTGTTTTATATTGGTAGAGTGATTGATGGTTGCATAGCAATTGTCCTGTTGCAAATGCAGTCTTCTGACATTTGTTTTCCCTTTGTCTTCACTTCTAAATTATGACCATTTAATATTTTTGCACCCCATGCATTTTGCTCAACGTTGGTGCATGCTTCTCTTGGAAAGGAATGAGGTCTTGGATATATGATTATATGGTTAGGAGACTGATAGATTTATCCCTCACTTGATTTTGTGGTTTTTTTGGAGGAAGAGAAATATAAGGATGTTCCAGGGAAAAATTACCCTTGACAAAGCTCCTGTGCTTCTATGCTCCTAATTTTTATTAAGTAGGTATCAGTGAATGGAAGTGCAAGAGGCTATTTGGTTGATCTGACATCAAAAAGATAAAAAGTAAATCACTAGAGAACAATGAGATTTGTAGAAAATACCTGATAATGACTGGTATTTATTTTATGAAGAAACTCTGGCTAACACAATTAGTTCCTGGATACTTTTCCTGTTACGTCTTTCATTGGATCCATCTTGCAAAATCGTATAAATACTAACTGGCTTTGAACTTTTTTTCAGTACTTTTTGGAGCTGATGAAAGTGCCACGAGTGGAATCAAAATTAAGAGTGTTTTCCTTCAAGATTCAGTTCGGTTCTCAGGTTTGGTGGTATCTCCTTAGTTAATCTGATTTGATCTTTTTGCTTTATTGAATCCAGTCTTTGACATGTGTCCTCTAACTTTTTTACCACCTGCAGATTTCTGAATTTAAAAAGAGCTTAAACACTGTAAATTCTGCATGTAATGAGGTACATCATTAGTATCTCTGAAGCGACTTGACTGCACTTTTTGTATATTCTTTGTCTTACTACTTCTATATTGGTTATTTAGGTACGGAATTCCCTTAAATTAAAGGAGATCTTGAAGAAAATTCTTTATCTGGGAAATACATTGAACCAAGGAACCGCAAGGGGTATGTGTCATGCTTAATTTTCCTTTTGGTTTCTATCTTTAATGCTAGAACTGCAGCTTATGAAAAAACATTGTGTAGAGAAGAGAGCTACAAGCTAAACACATAATGTATTACTTTGATGTTTGCCTAGACTCATTTATGTGAATAATACGTGCTTTTGTGTTTACATACTTTGTTTCAAGTGAGGTTACATTACATTATTTTACGGCATTACCGCATCTCAAACTGGAAATCTTGTTGATATGAATAGTCTTGGGGCATATACACAGTTTATGCTTATCATTTCTGATAGTTGATGCTGTTAAGGCTTAGTTTACAATCCCACACGCTAACTTCCTCTTCTTTAGAAGAAATGCCAAATGTTACTTGGATGTAAGAAGAAAAGTTAATATGCTTTTCTAAACTTCTCACATTAGTTCCTAGTTTGTCTTAATCTTTGAGGTTGCCTGGCGTCTTAGAATCTTGGTGTTTATGTTGTTTCTAAATTTCATAGATGTATACTAACTTGGCATTTAAAAAAAAGAAAAAAAAAGAAATGTGATTCCTAAGGCATGTATTTAAATCCAAATCAAAAGAAGAATGCTTAAATGGTGCAGTCATCTATGCATCCTCATCAATATCTAGAACTCTAATTGGGTTATGCATATATGTCGTTTTACGTCCAGCTTCCAAAATTATGTCTTCTATTTTGTTTACTTGATGCATCACCGCTTTATTCCTTCTTATGCTACTAGTTCCAGTTTTGTTTTTTTGTGTCTTGCCAAAGCTACTAGTTCAAAGTGTTGCCTCTTTTTATTTTTATTTATATTTATATATTTGTGCATTCAATGCTGATCAACCGTTCAGATTTGAGTTGGTGAAAATCTTTTAATTGTTGCATGTTACTTTAATATGAAGTTCCAAACTATTTACATTTATACAGGTTCTGCTGTTGGATTTAAGTTGGACAGTCTTCTAAAGCTCACAGATACACGTGCTGCTACCAGCAAGATGACACTTATGCATTATCTTTGCAAGGTTTGTTCACTAATTTTTCTTTTACTCTGGTGTTATTAAGCTCATTCTGATTCATGTAATATTTGCCTGAATTATGTTTTACGCCCAGTTTATATGTCATGTTACTACTGGAAGACTTGTTTCTGATGCAACCAGCAACTGTCAATTTGAATCGAGTCTCAACTCTGTTTATTTTTGCTCAGGTCCTAGCTGCCAAGGCCCCCACACTTCTGGATTTTCACCTTGAATTTGTTAGCCTTGAAGCTGCAACTAAGGTTTCCATCAGTCTTTTAGCATTTTAGGTTTGTAGTTTGATGATGCTATATTAGTTTGAAGTCTTCCCTCCTGCGCAGATACAATTAAAATCTTTAGCAGAAGAAATGCAAGCTATAATTAAGGGATTAGAAAAGGTTAAGCAGGAGCTGGTTGCCTCTGAAAATGATGGTCCTGTATCTGATGTTTTCCGGAAGGTACGTAATTGTTTCATTTCTTTTTATGATTCAACGTAGCTATACTAGGTTTGTTGCATTGTCTTCACTGTATCTTACCCCATTCAACTATTGTATTCAATCATATTCTATTTGTTGACTATTGATGAAGTTCCTGATTGGCTACTAGGCCTAGCTTTCCTTTATTTCATCCTTTGCATGTGTAACTATTTTATAGAATGCAATAAGGGAAATTGTATGTAAACATGTAATGCCCCTAAAAGTTTAACATGCAAAGGCATTAGTTTTGCAGCACAAGTGATTATTGTAAATATAGTGGAAAGTCAGAATTTCTATGGATAGAAATCATACTCTGTTTTGAACGTTCCTTCGGATAATGTTCTTTGATCTTACATGGCAGTCCTTTCCATTTGAACGTCATTGGGTTTTATATTGTTTTCTGGTGCATTGGTGTGATCATCTGTTATGTAGCATTGTCACCTACTTCTAACACTATCAATTGCTTTTTCATTTATCTTCGGAATGCTTTCATTTTTCTAAACATTTCTTTTTTCTTGTTTTAATCCAGACATTAAAGGAATTTATTTCTGTTGCTGAGACCGAGGTGGTGTCCTTAACAAATCTATATTCTATGGTGGTAAATTTCCAACTGTCAACATTCTCGTTGATACATCATGCATTGTTGTCCAACTCTTTATTATGTTCAATCATTTAGGTTCTTTCAACTTTTTGGTGGGCAGGGTAGAAATGCAGATGCACTTGCACTCTATTTTGGTGAGGATCCTGCCCGATGCCCATTTGAGCAAGGTAGATTCTATAGTTATACCTCTATACTTATTATGACCTTTGTTGCTCTGCCTCTTTGTTTTTCTTGAATACTTATATCGGACACCGTACGCTGCATATCCAGATATAGGTATGGGATAGACCTGTCCACGAGATGGCTCCCCCAGTCCGACTCAAACTTTATTTAAATAATTTAAAAGGATTTTTATTTAAATTTAATATGGGTTATTTAAGTGGGTCACAGGGTCAGGTCGAGTCTGGAAAATTTAAAAATAATGTCATGATCCGGTCTGGACTGGCCCATGGAACCTCTAGTTTGGGGATTTGAAACTCCATATACATGAAAAAAAATTGAACATGCCCATGTTGGGTGTGTAGTTGTCGACACTCGCACCCGAGTTTTGGTTAAGATAGATTATGCCTTCACTACTATGTTCTTAGTAAGAATATTAGAAGGCATTTTATTCAGCTTTCTTTCTTTGCTTTTTCTCCAACCTTCACACCACACTAAACCCCCTTTTTCTATTCCTCCCCCCTTCCCCCACCCACATGAAATGGAAATAAATATCAGTCCTCATATGGTCAATGGGCTAAAATTTTCTGGAAGTTAAACTATAATCAATAAAATAAGTTGAATAACCAAATATGAAAAATTGGGGAAAAGGTATAAAAGACAATTTAAAGCCGTTGTTTTTATTTAGGGGTGAGAAAAACTCGATTTGATTAAAAAATTGAACTTTCTTTTTCTCGAATTTCGAATTATTCGAATCAAGTTTGAGTCGAGTTTGAATTTGCAAATTTTGAAAAACCAAAATCACAATCCTAGTTAGGGTTCTCTTTATTTTCTAAATAAAGATGTTCCTCACAGTATACTAGTTCTATACGGTGATTTGCTATGTTGCTCCTTTCTAGTTTTCTTGAATTATCCGTGCCTTATCCACATCTGGATATGGGTATGGGATATGATACTCTGAAAGACTTTCCAAATACATAAAAATCTTGAAAGAAATTGCACATATCTGTGTCTGACGCATCCATACTGATACTCACACTCGAGTCTGAATAATCTATAAGTTATTTGAAGTTGAACCGGTCAAATTTGATGTTGTATACTAGTTTTATACAGTGATGTGAAGTTGGTCAAATCTGACCTGTATTGATCAATGCAGTTACTGCAACGCTCTTAAATTTCGTGAGGTTGTTTCGGAAAGCACATGAAGAGAATGTTAAACAGGCTGAACTGGACAGGAAGAAAGCCGAGAAGGAGGCTGAAATGGAGAAAGCCAAGGCAACCAACCTTAAAAGGAAGGGTGCAAAATAGTTGAAAATCAGTTTCTCTATTCCTACAAGATAGTAAGCTCCTTCCAATCAGCAGATACCCGTGCCGATGAGTATGACTGAATTACAGGAACCGCTGCTTCTCGAGGACTTTTGATGTGCCTCCTATTTCATGCCTTCAGAGGTGTCGTAAACGGGGCTTTCAGGCCACTTGAATTATGCATAAGGTTTCGGGAGACATTTTCAATGGGAAGATATCCAAATCACATAACTACGAATAATTCAGTGAAATTCCTTTTGGAGTAGTCGGACCGAACTTCGCATAGAGTGGGTTATGAGTAGAGTAGCCAGAGGTTTAAAATGCACGCTATCAAGGTAACTGCTATGACCCTTCTAGCATTATTTTCTGAATCCTAAACTGGGTGGACCGGCAAGTCCTGGTGATGAATGATTTCTTTTCATCTTCCATCATTCATCTTGTCGTATTTGTTTCGGCATCAAAATGGATGCCTGTGGAATCGTAGAAGCCGGTGAGACCCAGTACTGTACCATGAAGACATATAGTGTACAAAGCTCTAACCATCCACATAGTGTAGAATTCAATTCTTTATCTTGTATTCTTGTAACATAGTCTTTTGTTTCGTTCCCCCCCCCCATGAAAAAGGCCCCTCCATAGGAAGAGGTTGTACAGGATGTTAGGTTTTAGAAAAAAGAGAAATTGGAAGAGGGGCTTTCTTGATGTAACTGTAATATAGCACCCGGAATATATAGTCTGCTGATTTTTTAACCTCTATTGGTTTCTTTCGTTTCATTGGATGTGATTTCGTTTCATTCCTCAATCAAGAAGCAATTCATGGAATTGTCCGTTTCTTCTCTTGTATTTTAACTATTTCTCGAGGTGGAGCTGTAAGAGAGCTCGAGTTCAAGGTCGATTCAAAATTTAAAGCTCAATGCTTGAGCCTCTATGTGGGGGTGTGTAAATGAATAGAGCGTTTGATGAACGAGCTGTGTTTGTATAATGTTTATATTTATGTTCGTCTGTTAAGTTAAATAAACTAGTATGAATATATTTTTTATGTTTAATTAATAAACGAACAAACATGAACAAAGGTGTGTTTGGTTCGTTTATGAGCTCATTTATCGGCTTGTTCGTTTATATTCATAAATAAGCTCGTTTATAAGTTCATTTATATTTTATTTTTTTTACATTTTAAACATTGATAAATGTAAGGACTAAATTGAATATATTATGAAATTTAGATTTTAAATTATGAAGCTTAAGAAATCTAAACACTAGTGGCATAGTTTTATCATTTTGACATGCAAATTAACATGTTTGCCAACTCTAAATGAACATGTTCACCAACATATAAACAACATATAAATGAATGTTAAACGATCACAAACGTTAAACGTGTATGTTTACCAACATTTAAATGACTATGTTGTGGGCATGTTCGTGAACGTTAAACGAATAAACATAAACATCAGAGACGGACGTAAGATTTTATGTTAGAAGGTGAACTTAAACCTACAAATGGTGAATCAAAATTCCAGGGGGATAAAACAGATTTTCAATAAAAAAATGCATAGAAAAAATTTAAAATAGATGATAATTTTAAATTAAATAAACGAACACGAACATGATATTAAACACTAATATGAACACCTTTAAAATAAACAAACGAACACAAAAATAACCTTATTCGTTCAAGCTCCATCCATTTACACCGCAACTTCTACGGAGTCTAGTCATATTCTAAGAATCGTGTTTAGAGTTTCTTTGTTTAGACACGAACATGATACACTAATAAACACTGTATTCAAGTTTAATAAGGCATGCATATAATATGGAACTTTCCCATGACTTCAGTATTTAGTCTTGTTGAGCACACACGAATCGGTCCCCAAATTCCAAAACAAATTGTATCAGAATTTCGAAAGGGATTATTAAGAAAGAACCCCT
Source organism: Hibiscus syriacus (assembly GCF_006381635.1). Classification (NCBI taxonomy): domain Eukaryota; kingdom Viridiplantae; phylum Streptophyta; class Magnoliopsida; order Malvales; family Malvaceae; genus Hibiscus; species Hibiscus syriacus. The sequence continues at coordinate 1,576,790 of NW_024062606.1, forward strand.
CGTTTGAGTTTTGAATCCATATTTTCCCAGAAAACGAATCTTGTTTGTATGAATTTACATTAGCAGATTTTTGTTCATCTTTTCGCTTTGAAACCCAAGACTTGATCTTTTTACCTATGGAAATCCTCGATGTTCTTCAGCTTTACATAGGCATTTCCATATTTCTCTGCAACAACCTCAATCTTGTAACAATACCTGCCTTCCCGATCCAAACACCCCAGTTTTGCAGCTCTTGAAGAACATGGAACCCACAACAGTATCAAGAACAAAAAAATGGAGTACAAGTAAGCAATCAAAACCCTTCCATAATCATCGAAAAGGCATTGAAATCACCACCGCCACCATAAGCTCTCACAACACGGTAATGGAACAGAGCTTCAATGGCAGCCAACGCCAGATTCCCAGGCACCGCCAATGCCAAAGCAGTCAAAGTCTTCCCCTTTATCAAAAAAACAAGCCTTTACAATCGCCAAATACCCACCGGATTTCTCCATTCCAGAAGAAACCAAAGCTAAGTTACAAACTATAATGGCATTGGCAAGAATCATCGAATAAACAACAGCACCGGCAGCCGACATGAAGGTGACCCAATTGGAAGATAATGAGAACCCAAAGAACAAATTCGAGAAAGCCGTCGAATTTGCAGCCAAAAGTAGGAAGGAATTGCATACGAAAGTGGAAAACAGAGGCTTGTAAAGAGAAAAAATTGAAGAGAAACAAGGTGGTGGGGATTTCGGGTTTTTGCTTTTGAGGAGGAGAATAATGGAGGCTTTGGACAACAGCAAGAAAGAAAGGGTGAAAGGGAGAGCAAAGATCGATGAAGAAATGGTCTGGGAAATCTTGAAACCGAGGAACGTGAAGAATTCCGACAAGGGCGGCAACTCGGCCGACGCAAAAATGGCTTCGAGGTGGCTGTGGATTGCTGGTAACAGAGGATAATAAGGGACGGAGAACTGCGAAACGAGGATCAAAAGTGAGTATGGGAAAGCTAGGATCGCTGCTGTTGTGGTGAAATAATGATAGTTTTGAAGGAAAGTGTAGATTGATCTTCTCATGATGATGTTGCTTCGAGTTCTCGAGCTCTCTTCCATGGCAGATTCACAGAGATGATCGTAAACTCTATGCAAATGCAAACGCAAAGACTTGACGTCTCCTCCCCCTTTTAAAGTCATCTAGAAATGGTGGGTTTTTGGTTTTATTTTAATGGAGATGAACAAGATTGGCCAACTAAAAACTAACAAATTTGCAGAGGTGAAGTTGTATATTACCATGACAAAGTGTTGGTTTTATTAGTGTTCTTTCCATTTTTTTTCTGTTATGCTTTCCTACTAATCACCCATATTAGGTGGCCAATATTGAACTCATCTTCATTGATTTTTTTATTAAATTTAATGTATTTTTTCGTTGACTTATAATTTAATTAATTATATTTATTTAAATTAAATATTGAAAAATAAAATCAATTATTTTAGTATGGTGGTCTAGAGTATATAATGATCAGGGCAAAGTGTGTTTAGTTATGTTTCACATGGTGAAGGGGTTCATTCTTTGCTTTCAAGCAAAGAAATAATAATAGCCCTAGAAAAGAAAACTAAATCTTAGGCAGCAAGATGGCTTTAATTATTGCAAAATTAACCTAATCAACCAAGCCAGGTTAAGGTTGAATCATTTGAATATTCTTTATTCATAAATTAAAAGGATAATATTTGGAAAAAAATTAAAAAGATATGCGATTAAACACGTTTAAGTCTATATTTTTCAAACTCATTGAATGACTTCCATGGTAGAAGAGAATGTTATTATTCTTAGAGGTTTCATGTTGAAACAACTCCGTTTGTACGGATGTGTATGTGTTGTCAATGACTAAATTTTTTTTGAACATATACTTCTTATACGTTAGAGATAAAATTTGACCGACTTAATTTAAATTTTTAAAATTATATTATAGTTATAATATTAGTTAATATTATAATCAGTTAACAAAAATTAGTTAATATTAATTAATCAATCGAATGAATAAAAGAATTTTAAATACGGTTAACACACGGACGCACGCACGCGCATACATATATATTGATCAAAATTAATCATTACGAAATATGAGATGGGTTAATAAATCTACACTTCACGAGTTCAAACTTAAATATTTAAGGATCCAAGACTACAACATTTGTTAACTCTGTCAATTTCTTATTAGCTTGTTTGATTCATCAAAACACGTGTTATATATTTTTTGAATGATCTAAAGTAATTATAAGAAGTATTTACTCAAAACGTTCCTTAATTATTGACAACAATATAGATTTTGTAAGTATAACTATTCATATTTAAAGAGAACAATACTCTCTTTTATCAATGATAATGAAGTCCTTAAATGAGTTAAAAAACATGATTCATATTATTCTAAGGAAAATATTGTTTAGAACATAGTAGGAAAATTTTGACTTTTCTTAATTAAGATGTTTTTGTTAGAAATATAACAATCCGAGACGATGAAATAAAAATAAATTCTTATTTAAATAATTGATTCACATAAGTCACGACAAATAACATTTAATTTCACATAAATATATCGTCACAAAGTTCTTGTACATGAATCAAGAATAAAACAAAAATGATTAATAATATGAAAAAAATATTATATTAAATTTCGTTTGTTTCAGTATATGAATATTGTGGGTACACACTATTTAGACATTTTATTACCATTGCATATTCCATTTGGTTAACATTTTTAACCTATTTTTTTTTTAACAAATGTTGATTCGTATTCATTGGAGTTCTAGCTATGCTGAAAACATCCTTGTCAAACTTATTTTGTCCATGTAGTGTGAATTCATCAATACGAGACCCTCATAAGGATGTTAAATTTTGGATGTCCAAAGTTAATCAATCAGCCTCATATTTTTTTCATGTCAAATCTTGAATTTAACATATCTTTGACACATTTTACCATTTCATTGTTACTTATAACAATTAGTATGTCAACAACATAGGACGTATATAATTTGACATACACACATTTTTCACACTCCTTTGTCATCATGATAGTATCTCTGATTCAACATCTTGTTGAACATCTAGACTTATCTTTATTGACAGTTTTCGATCAAATATCTTCAAAGAACAAGCATTCTTTGATTCTAGTTACAAGGTTCTTTAATTCATACACAAGATATCAACATGTCTTGTTATAATTTATATAGCCAATGAAAATAGAATCCACCATGTTGGAGTTTATTTTCGTTTCCTTCAATAATGAGATCATTATCTTTACAAGACACCCCACATTTTTTTAAGTAATTGTAAAAATATTTTCTATATTATTATAACTCATATGGTGTCTTGTCATTTTTCCCCCGAAGAACCTTATTTGAAAGGTAATTAGCTGAAAACAGCTTCCCCACATGTTATGTGATAACCCAGAACTTCTTAGCTTTGCATTCATCATTTCCTTTTTAAGAATTAATTATTCTGCTTTTGCTACTCCATTTAATTCAGGAAAGTATGATGATGTCACTTCATGAATAATTTATTCACCATCATAATCACTTCTTACCATTTTAATATTTTTATTAAGTTGATTTTCAACTTTCAGTTTATAGAGAATAAATTTCTCTATAGCTTCACTTTTTCTCTTTAGCAAATGTATATCAATACTTCTTGCTATCACCAATGAAGGTAATAAAATATTTATGTCATATTGTTTGTAAAAGTAGATCAAATAAACTCGTTAAAATGACAGAAATTAAATTCTCAAAGTAAATTTATTTTCAAGATCTCACTTTATAAACACATCAAAATTTTCAAGAAATGAATTTAATGATTTTTTTCTTTATTAGAAAATAGAATCATACTTGATTCTCAAGAAATATAAATTTAATAATTTATTTTCCTTTTTTAAAGTATAATCATACTTAATTTCCAATAAAATAAATTTATCAATTTGTTTTCTTTTACAAACAAGGAAAATAAATCTAACGATTTATTTTATTTTACAAAATAGGAAAATAAATTCAACGATTTATTTCCTTTTACAAACCAGAATCATACAAGATTCTTAGTAAATAAATTCAATGATTTATTTTCTTTTACAAAATAGGAAAATAAATTCAACAATTTATTTTTTATAAAATAGGAAAATAAGTTCAATGATTATTTCCTTTTACAAAACAAGAAAATAAATTCAACGATTTATTTTATTTTAAAAAACAAAATCATATAAGATTCTTAGGAAACTAAATTCAATGATTTTTTTACTAAATAGAAAAAAATCCAACGATTTATTTCCTTTTACAAAACAAGACAATAAATTCAACGATTTATTTCCTTTTACAAACTTGAATCATTTAAGTTTCCTAAGAAAATAAATTCAACAAGTTATTTCTTTATTCAAGATTATCAAGAAAATAAATTTTACAATTTATTTACTTTTTCTCAAGAAAAGAAATCCAATTATTTATTTTTCTTATAAGTTTAGAATCATTCAAGATTCTAAGGAAATAAATTAAACAATTTATTTTCCTTACAAAATTAGAATCATCCAAGATTCTTAAGGAAATAAATTCAACTATTTATTTTCCTTACAAAGTTAGAATCATTTAAGATTTTCAAGGAAATTAATTCAACGATTTATTTTTCTTACGAAGTTATAATCAACTCAAAATTCTAACAATGAAATAAATCATTGGATTTATTTCTCTCTCATTTTTTTTAAGTTTATATATTCTGTTAAACGAATGGATTAGTAACACTAACACCATAAACAAATATATCATGACAACCAATTATGTTTAAAAAATAGAAATCAAAAGGAATTAATACTTTAATTTTAGCAACTCAATAATAAAAAATGAATCAATCCTTTGATTTTAATTTCCACAACCAAGTAATCAAAAGTAACTATTCCTTTTATTTTTAATTTTGGCAACCCAATAATCAAAAGGAACTAATCATTTGATTTTATTTTTGGCAACACAATAAAAAAGAATTATTATTTTTATTTTACTTTTGACAACTTAATGATTAAAAGCCTTGGATTAAACTTCGAATTCATTTGCATCTACAAAATTTCTCAAAAGAAATTATTAGTACAATAAAATTATAGTGTTTACAAAACACAATCAATAATTATTATAACATTTAATAATAATTATAAATACTAAATATATACTTTATTTATGTCATATTTAATATTCCATATTAAATAACCAAAAGTTATATGGTAATACTACCCATAGTAATAATATAATGTATAGTATCATGATTAATATTTATATGCACTTTTATGTGTCAAATCTTACCATAATGATATTACTAAATAATATCATAACATAAAAAGAATTATATGAATTCTTTAAATGCTCGAAGTTTATAGACACCAACCACATATGGAAGAAAATCCATAGATAAAGAATCACATTTATTCTTTTTTTTTTTTATTTTGTTACCAAACATAATCAACATTATGAAACAAAATCAGTAACCAACGTTACTTTAACGACAATTTCTATTAAATAGATTTGTCCACTTTGAAATCAAGCAAATTCGTTAAAACGACAAGATAAATCCCGAAAACGAATTTATTTGCTTTTCACAATTTCTCCAAGATTTCTAATCGTCTCTAAATTTTTAGAAAGGTAGAAGATAAAATTTGTCTTAAGATTGTTAGATGTACAACAGTCCAAGATGATAAAATAAAAAAGAAAATCTTATTTAAATAATGATTCGAATAAAACAAAAAATGATTAATAACATGAAAAATTATTCTATTAAATAATCGAAAGGAGTGTAAAATAAATACACGATTGGAATCGCAACAACTGAATGAAAACGAGTTGAGGCCTGCAGTTACACAGTTTCCTTAAGACATATTTTCGGTCACTCTTATTGTACTTGAGATCATTGTTCGTCTGTCTCCCAGGATACAACAACTAGTTGATCAATTATAGCTGCACTTCTGTATAGATCATGAACTATTCTCTTGCCTTCATCTATCACAAAAAATTAGAGAAAAAAAAATTCTTTTGAACTATGTTTAACATATAGGTTTACAAAGTATTTATAGAGATTTCACATTGTGAACAATTGCAAATTTTTAACCTAATGAAACATTAATGAGAATCAATTAATCAAGTAATTTTCAAAATTAATTTTTTGATTAAATGCACATTTTAATATTTATCCTTTTAATTCAAAACAAATTTTGAAAAGATATGCTCTATTTGATGAAAAATATTTCATACTCGGGTTAAAATATCTGCAAGCCCATAAAGAGATAGATCGGTCCGAACATTCACGTTACTCACATCATATACATCTGTACATATATGAACCAACAATTAATTCTACATTTTCCTCAATAACGCTTGAATCAATTTCTCAGCTTTAAAATTATTGATTTTTCCCGATAGTTTTACTCAAAATATTGAAGATCCTTCTACGTGTGTGTGAGAGAATAAGCTTTGCAAGTGGGAAAAATAATAGTATGCACTTGCATTTAATGATTTAGATAATGACCATCAACAATCTTCATATTGTTAAATTTCATTATAAATTAATATCTATATAATAGAGTAGCGGAAATAAAAACTAATTTTTATATTATAAATATCAATTGGATTGATGAAAAATCACATAAATCAATTCAATCTGATTTTTTTAATCCACAATAAATAAATACTATTATTTTTAATAAATCACATAAATCAATTCAATCTGATTTTTTTAATCCACAATAAATAAATACTATTATTTTTAATACATAAATGTTTGAGTCTTGAAATAATATTTCTTCCGTTCCATTAAATATGTCTATTTTGGTTTTCAAAATTTTCTCATTTAAAATATTTTATTAGAAAAATCAACAAACAATAATACTTATATTTATTTCTTACCTTTATACGTCTCACTCTTTTACACCTATCGAATCAAATCTGTCAAATCTATTAATCACCTTTTAAGGATAATTTTGTCATTTTCTTAATCAAAAATATCTCCTAAAATTACGTGTATAATCAATATAAGATATAAATTATGAGACGAAGGAAGTACGGGTTTTATACATATCAAAATTTAACTCAAATGTATTAAATAGTGATTAATTAAGATTTTTGACCAAGTAAAGAACATGGCAAAATCATGGATTTGATAATTAATATGAGTTTTTTTATTAACCGTTGCTGATTAATTAATATGAGTTTGCATCCTAATTAGAAATTCACTTATTCCAATAAAATTTAGGTAACGAACAAAAAATATTTTGTTAAGTCTCCTAATTATTAAAAGTTATAAAATAGTGTTTTAATTATAGGGTATTGTATTCTTGAGTCTTTCAAGAATTAAAAGTTACAAAATGGTCACCCGATTATTCATATGATCAAAACTCGTCTTTTTCTGTTAAAAATGACGGTTGTCTGAGATAGATGTTAATATGCTTACTAAGATATGATAGTCATTTTAGATTCTGTGATCAAATTTTATCATATCTCATTTAACAAGTTAACGTCCACCTCATATTACCATCAATCTTTTATTGAAAAATGATGAGTTTGTAATATATGAATAGTTGGGTGACAATTTTGTAACTTTTGATAATGTAGAAACTCAACAAAGCAACGTCGTATAGTCAGAGATCATTTTGTAACTTTTAGTAGTCAGAAGACTCAACAAAGTAATGTCTAATAATCGAGGACCATTTGTGTACTTCACCCTAAAATTTAATTCATAAATATTGTTTACTAATTACGTGTGTGTATATATATTAAAAAATTTACACGTTTAATATTTTCGAAAAACTAACAAGTATAAGATATAGTGGTAAGGCGCATTATATACCTAAAGTATTCAAGTTCATAATTTAAAGATAATATCATTAAAAAGAGGATATATAAGCCTCGAATATATTTTAGAATTTTTTTTTATTTTTTTATTTACAAAATATATACTGTCACACAAATATATTTAAAGAAAATAATGATTAGAATAGTGAGAACTTAGTGATCAATATTAAAATATTTTTTAATGATTTAACAAGGCTAAAGCAAAGCATGTGCAATAATGTTATTGTAAATAATGGATATTTGGAAATATACAAAACAACAACAAAAATTCAATAATTAATTTAGCAAGCAATAATGGCATTTTAGATAATGGATATTTGGAAATATAAAAAAAGCAATAATTCAATAATTAATTTAGCAAAAAAAAAATATTGAGTAGGGTTTAATGAAGCTGTTCATACTTGACATTTTCCTTAATTTTCAAATGGATTTATTTATAAAAAATAATTATTATATTTTGTACTTGTTCTCCTACTTAGTCCATATTTATGGAATTTTTAAGGAAGAATTTAAGCAAGGAATTGATGTTTTACTTGAAAATTTTGGCAATTAGTTAGAAGAGGAAATTAAACAAGGAAAACAAATAAAAAACTTTTTATTAATACAGGGCAAGTACAAGACAATATATGTTCAAAGATAACTTTCAATTATTTGACATTGAACACTCACACTCCTAACATTTCTGGTGCTTGAACCGGAGGCCTTAAGGAATAACAACTATTTTTAAAATAATTTTAAATATGATATTATGTACCAATACATTGGAATTAAAATTATGCTTAATATAAAAATAAGTGTACAAATTATACACTTTTTTTATTTATGTGTATAAACTATTTTTCGGTCAATTCAGGTGTATAACATTTTTAACGTTATATTTTTATGTGTCTAGACCGTTACAGTCGTTAAATTTTGTTGTTAAATGACACATGTCACTTTTATAAATTTTATATTTTTAAAAAATAAATTTTTAAAAAACAAAATTTTCAAAAATACTTGAATGTGACACATGTCACTTAACGACATAATTTAATGTCATTACGGTTGAGACACCTAAAAGTGTAACATTGGAAACGTGAGACACCTAGTTTGACCGAAAAATGTTTAGACACCAAAATGGAAAAATGATATAGTTTATGCACTTGCTTTTTATAGTAAAGTTTACAATTATCTAATTTTAGAGTTTTTTTTCTTTTTGTTTATCTAAAAGACAATGTCATAAATGGAGAAAATGATATACTTCAGATATTTATTTATTTTTATTAAATTTTAAAATTATCTAATTTTAGAGTTTTTTTTGTTTTAGTTTATCTGAAAATGTCTTTCATATTTTGTTATAACTCGTTCGATTATCATTCATACTTTATTACGACTTTGGTTGTGTTCTTTTCATCTTTTTTTTTTTTTTTACATCTTTTTAGTATTTTGCTCGGCATATTTTAAATTTTGTGGTATTTTTTTGGATTAGTTACTTTATTTATTATCCTAGAAGCAGTAAACATACTGCTACAATCAAATCCCAACCAAGCAGCAAAATACATCTACAAAATAAATCTATACCACCTGTTTTTCCCCTAAGCAACACTAATTCCCTAATCTAAACAAAGATCCCTATTTACAATATCACTCTTAACAACTTTCCTAAGAAGTTTAACCTTACAGTCCCTTTAATACAATCCACAATATCCTCAACATTTTTATACACCTTCCTAAATTGTCTATAATTCCCCTATTTCTAAATATAGTATAAACACGCACACCAAGCAATTGTTAGGATGAAAACCACAAGGGACTTACCCTTAAGCTGAGAAACAACCTAGTTTATTTCCTCCAGCCAGTTACCCACAACTCTACTAACTTTGCACAAGGACAAAATAACTTCCCAAATGGCCTTAGAGAATGAGCACTCAAAAAACATGTGACTCCTAGTCTCAAGCCTCATTCCACAATTCCTAAATTTGTCATCTACCACAATTTCCATCCTTTACAATCTGTCAGCAATAGGCAATCTATCAAGGATCACCATTCAAGCAATGAAGGAATGCTTAGGGACATGCATAGGAAACCAAATAAGCCTATGCTAACACATCTTCTCCCTTATTTCATTCCAGATCCATCTAGCATTCACCTTAGCTCAATCAACAACACCATAAAATAATAGATGAATCTCCCCTCTCATCCCCAAAATTTTCCTCAAAGACCAGCTGAACGAATGCTTACTTTCAACATGACAAAAGTCAACACCTTTGAAGGCATAGGTCCTAACCCAAGCCACCCAAAGTGAACCCTCCTCAACAAGAAGATTCCTCACCAATAGCATCATACAAGCTATGTTCTAGCACTTTAACCTCTTTATTCCCATCTCCTTTCAGACTTAAGAGTACATATACTTCCCCAATTCATTCTAACCCTCCAGCAGATACATCTTTCTCTTTCCAAAAAAATCTAGCACATAACTGCTCAATTCTTTTAACTACTGGAGCAGGCAGAAATAAATGCCTACACCAATAGTTAGCCATGTTGAACAACACAACCCTCATCAGCTGAATTCTTCCTGCATAACTCATCTTCTTACTAGACCAAAGGCCCAACTTAGTATTAATTTTATCCACCAGACCAACACACTCTCTCTCAATTAACCTTATAGTCACTAAAGGAACTCCAAGGTATCTAACAGTCAAATTTCCTAATCTAAACCCAGTGACCTCCTACACTAGAGCTTCCTCAGCATCACACATTCTAGCAATAAAAATTACTATTTTGGAGGCATTTAATTTTAAAGCAGAAAGCTCATAGAATTACTCAAGAATACTTATAACTCCCAAAATGGAATCAAGATATCCTTTACAAAAGATCAACACATCACTTGTGAAGCAAAAATGTGTTAACTTTATTCTGCTGCATTTATGATGATACTTAAAATCTTGCCCTCAACAACAGAATCCAACAGCCTAGTCAAAGCTTCCATTGCCAAAACAAACAGGTAAAGGGATAGAGGATTCCCTTGCCTAACCCCCCTTTACCTTTGAAAAATCCCACTAGACTACTATTTAAAGCAATTAAAAATTTTGAGCCAGTAACACAAGCCTCAATCCAGCTTCTGAACTTAACATGCAACCCCAACCCTTCCAAAACAACAAGCAAAAACTCCCAATTCAAAAATTCAAATGCTTTTTGTAAATTAGCTTTAATAACACATTTAGGATAGATAAAACTTACCATAACCCTTCACTAATTCCTGAGCAAGAAGAGTGTTATCTTCTATTTTCCCCTTCACAAAAATAAATTGGTTTGAGAATATCATACCAAGAAAATATTTGGCCAATATAACTACCAGAAGCTTGGAAATCACTTTGTAGACCATATAACCATAATATATGGGTCTGTAATCCTTATCTATACAAGAGTTAGGGAGTTTAGGGACCAAAGCAACAACAGTTGCATTGAAAGTAGGAGGCATCTCAGAAGTTGCAAAAAAAATTTTTCACAGCCTCACACAGATCCTCCCCAACAATATCCAAAATTGATTGAAAGAAACCATCATTAAAGACATCTGGCCTAGGGGCCTTATCTTTCTCTTGGCCAAAAACAATATATTTTATTTCTTCCTTAGTGACATTCCTTTGAAATTCCTTCTTACTACTAGCAGACAAATTATAGCCTAACCGACTTTTAATAACCCAATTCCAAACCTTTTGTAACCCCCTCAAACCGATGCGGGTAACCCGATCCGATCTGGAGTGTCACATTAGGGCCACCGGAGCGACCCACTGTAAAAATAGCAGAAAATTTAAAACTTTTATTAAAACATGTAACTTATAAATGATTTATCAGTATGTAGAGATAAAACAGATTTTCAGACTTGTATATAAAACAAAATACAATTACATGTCCCCTAATCACATGTACCATACTCAGCAACAAACCAAAAAAACTCCCTTACTGATATCGATAGCTGCACTGGTACAATTCTTTTAACCTGCAATGTTGAGTAATAGAGTGAGCTTCAGAAAGCTCAATAATACATAACTACCAGATGATGCTGAAGAACTTGCAGATACAGATAAACATACATTTCCTTATTGGTTCAGATATCTATATATTTTTAGGCTGAGTTAAGGTCCATTGATATCGCATGTAGTAACAGATAGTATTAATTTTAAATAAAAATATTTCGGATGTTTAGGTTCAGGAGATCAGAATAGGTTTTCTAATGTGTTCCCGTAAAACCAGTAAAAAGATACAGATCTTTTAAAACATATATATACCCCCATCCGTTCACATCATAAATATGTAGGTTCCCCAGAACCATACACCCAACCGCACATGCCATTTAGACCCTGAGCACAAAGCCGAGGAGTCTGCAAATAATCTTCCTCCAACAATAAGCCCCCAGATAAAACATTTCTCTGTCGGTAAACAGAGATATCAAAAATCAAAACATAATTCAGATCAGATATCAGAACAAAATCCAGGTTAGGAATCAGATCAGATTTCAGATCAGATGTCAAAACAGAATTCAATCAGAAATCAGATAAAATATTCATATAATGGACACACTAGAGTTTTCTAGATATTATTTAGAGATACAAGATAATCTTATCGGGCAGAGAAACACAAATCTTCAGTTTACCGATAGAATGCCGGAAATTAGAATCAGTATTAGAAGAGTTTGTTAACTGACAAAATCATCAGTTATTCATAATATGCTTATCATGATCATCTTGTTCGGACATTTATCAGAAGCTCTACGTAATAAGAAGGGTATTCAAAATTCATTACATCTGAGTTACTTATGTTTTCATACATGACCAGAGTGATTTGAGCTGATAAGGAATAACGAAGATTCAAGACCTTTAAAATCTATGTCGATTGATCAAATTATCGAACACTCCAATGATAACTCCCAGAACTAATACTTGTCAATTTGTCAAATTCATTAACCTTCCAGGGTATTTACTCTTTAATACCAAATATTCTTATCCATAGATCACCTTCTAAGTCATCACTGAACAGATCTTAAGGAGACTAACAGATATTCTAATGGTCTTTATTTCATTTCCATGTGTCAACTATATCAGGAAATGGCGATGTACTTGATTTGTGGTTCATAATCTATAGGGATGATACATCACGTAAGTTCATCCGAGTTTTATGCTTATTCCAATCTCTTAAATAATCCTCAATCCTTGAGGTTACCTAGTTCATTTAGCAGTCAAGTCTATTCCAACTACTTCAGAATTTTCCAAAGTAATTCCGGACGTTTCTGAATTTCGGATACATATTGTACTTCCTTTCAGTTCAGTTCGGTCTTCGTAGTTGATTTATCGAACAAATATAAAATTCTTAGTATTGAATACGATCTAGAGTTGCTGATTTGAATATTTCCAAAATTATCATCGAACCAAACTTGAGAAGACGAACACACGTTCGAATAATATCTATGTCGTTCAGGTACTGGCATATCATTAAGGTTGATCAGCTCACTTAAGTTGTGATCCATAACTTTTAAAGGTAGTCCCACACCTCTGCTTATTTGGATTCCTTAATTAATCCAAGACATTTACTTAGTATAGGCTATAAGGGTATTTTGGTAATTTTGGTGTTTCATTTTATTCCATTCATTTCAGAGCTCGAGGATATCCAATCATTCTTGAGCTTGATGGTATTCTTGGGTCATTTCCATTATAGGGGTATTTTGGTCATTTTATAGATTCAGTGTATTTTTAATCATTTTCTTCCGTCCAATCTTACTATTAAATTCCATTTATCATTTATTTCAGTTCTTTCAAACAATTCTGACAGCAGAATACCCCGATAAATTATTCTTCAGGTATTTACTCATTACTCGGATATTTTCGGATCAAGTGCCTTCTCAGATTTTACAAACGAAATATCATGATTTTTTTACAAAGACATTATCTTAATAATTAAATTTGTAATTAATCGAGTTAAGTACAAATCCTCAAAATATATTTTCATTAAGGGTCAACTCAGACTATTTTACCTCTCAAGGGTATTTTTGTAATTTCTTAACCAGATAATTTCGATATTAGCTCTTAACGAAAATAATATAATATAGAGATCCTATGATTAATTGCTTCCTCAGACATTCTTTGATCTTGAAATGATTCCTTAAAAGACTTCTAGTATCTAGCATAAACCCTCTTGTGGTTAAAAGTCGGTTATCCATAATTTCCAAGTAAAACTAACATTTCTTATGCACATCAATAGTTTTATCATATCAATAACTCTTTTCAGATTATTAATCCACTTCCAGGGATAATATTTGTCATTTTCCAACATAAGGGTAATTTCGTAATTTTACCTAATCGAAATATTCTCATAATTTATCATCTAAGTACCTTTAATGAGATAAATTATAATCTACATATCCATGGTTGATTCTTTTATCACTTAAATCTACATATCCATGGCTGATTCTTTTATCACTTAATTCCAGAACTTGTAATTTAATTTCAACTGTCATCCAATTTCTTATAATAGTCATCTGACCCATATTCAGTTACCTACTTGCTACTGTATTCGTATCAAGTGTAGATCTTCATTAATTACATATATGAGACCAAACATTTCCATTCATGCATTTACCAATACCAACATATTCTATAAAGCATTAAGAGGTGGTAAAGTATTACCTCGATTTTCGTGCAATACTGATCGACCATTAAATTCCATTCGAACTCCCTCGATCTTGAAATCATCTTCCAATATTTCCTCGGATCCATATCAACAAAAATTACATAAAAAACAGAGCTTAATTCTGAAAAACGGATCGAATCAGATGATAAATCAGTGAAAAATAGCTTACCGGGTTTGAATTTGGCGAAACGGACTTTGGATTCAGGACGTCGAAAGCATAAAATATGACTTTTTCGGAAATTTGGAAATTTCGGTTAAAATCAAAGTCAACGGGTTTGACTGCCAATTTCGAGGCCTTCGGGTTCGAATTTGGAAAAACGAACTACATAATCGGAGTTGGAACGTCGAAAAATGTCAGGATAGGTATACTCGGTCAAAGTTAAAGGTCGTTTAATGCCCGGTCAAAGCAGTCAAAGTTTTGGTCAACTGTGGTCAATGCCGATCAACGGGTCAACGGGTCGGGTCAGGTCGGGTCGGGTTGTAACCGGTCAAATCTGAAAAAAACTGGTTAAATCTAGAAAAAACCGGTCAAACCGGTCATTTGGACCATCCCCACGCGCAGTGACGGTGCGTGGGGCCTCTTCTGGTAGCCTAAAAATCACCAAAAAATTCTTAAAAATTATTTGAAGCGATTTCGAGGAACTTACAAAGCTCGGTTCACAAATTTGAACGGTAGAGTGCTCGATTCCAATAAATCGAAAACTTTGACCGCTTCACCTCCTCACGCGCTGCCGTCGACGGAGACCAAGGATGACACCGGCAGACTCGGAACGGAACAAGGAACACGATGGTGCGGGAGGTGTCGTAAACGGATGCTTGGATCGTCGTGAATCGACGAAAAACCAATTGAAATCGAGTTATTACCGACAATACTTCCGACTAAAATTAACGACGAACGACGACTATTCACGACGAAAGGTTTGAGGGGTTTTGTTTCTCGGTCGACAACAAACACGATGGCGGTTTCGGTTCATCGATTGGAGGTCGGAAGGCGAGTAGATCAGAGATCAAAGTAGGTTGACCGGAGGAGAGAAAATGATAAAATTCTGCAGAAACATACGAGAATTGGGGGTTTATAATTCATCCTATAAAAAATGGTTAAACCATGAGTTTAGTCACTAAACTTCCTTCGCTTCTTAAAATAGTCTGCAAACTTTACAATTTTACAATTTAATCCTCATTTTTCTTTCAAAATACCAATTAAATCCAATACTTTATAATTTCTAAAATTTAGCCCCTAAATTGGGGTGTTACAATTCTCCCCTCCTTAAAAGAATTTCGTCCTCGAAATTCATTCATGTCACATAATTGCAGGAATAAAAATTCCATCAATTCTTCCATATTTTCAAGTATCTTTTACAGAAATACGGATCCTTCACAAACCCTTAACCAGTTGAGTATACATTCTTATCAGAACTCTCCCTCATTTCAATAAAAGAATCTAAACGAAAATTTACTTGAGTAATTAATTCAGTCTTGGTCGTGAGGGCTATAGAGCATGCAGCCCATTTCATTTCCGGAGTTGAGTCAGAATTTCTCAGATAAATAACTCTCACATGGCTCGTGAGGTACTTTACATCGTTTAGACAGATGTTATTGGTCTTCCTTTTTGTACAAGTATAGCCTTAACGTATAGAAACTTCGGTTTACTCGTTACAGATAGGGACTTAGCCCTGGAGTTCCGGCTCAGAAAGGTACGATTGCAGTCTAGGGGCATGTACTGATCAGACATATTTTGACATTAGACCAGCCGGTCTAACTTGAAAATTTTGACTTAAACCTTAGCTCTGATACCACTAAATGTAACCCTCTCAGACCGATGCGGGTAACCTGATCCGATCTGGAGTGTCACATTAGGGCCACCGAAGCGACCCACTGAAAAAAATAGCAGAAAATTTAAAACTTTTATTAAAACATGTATTATAAATGATTTATCAGTAAGTAGAGATAAAACATATTTTCAGACTTGTATATAAAACAAAATACAATTACATGCCCCCTAATCACATGTACCATACTCTACAATAACGCCAGAAAAACTCCATTACTGATGTCGATAGTTGCACTGGTACAATTCTTTTAACCTGCAATGTTGACTAATAATCTACAATTATATACCCCCATCCGTTCACATCATAAATGTGTAGGTTCCCCATAACCATACACCAAACCGCACATGTCATTTAGACCCTGAGCAAAAAGCCGAGGAGTATGCAAATAATCTTCCTCCAACAATAAACCCCCAGATAAAACATTTTTCCGTCGGTAAACGGAGATATCAAAAATCAAAATATAATTCAGATCAGATATCATAACAGAATCCAGGTTAGGAATCAGAACAGATTTCAGATCAGATGTCAAAACAGAATTCAAATCAGAAATCAGATAAAATATTCATATAAGTATGGAACACACTAGAGTTTCTAGATATTATTTAGAGATACAAGATAATCTTAACGGGCAGAGAAACACAAATCTTCAGTTTACCGATAGAATACCGGAAATTAGAATCACTATTAGAAGAGTTTGTTAACCGACAAAATCATCAGTTATTCATAATATGCTTATCGTGATCATCTTGTTCGGACATTTATCGGAAGCTCTACGTAATAAGAAGGGTATTCAAAATTCTTTACATATGAGTTACTTATGTTTTCATACATGACCAGAGTGATTTGAGCTGATAAGGAATAACGAAGATTCAGGACCTTTAAAATCTATATCGATTGATCAAATTATCGAACAACTCCAGATGAATAACTCCCAGAACTAATACTTGTCAATTTGTCAAATTCATTAACCTTCCAGGGTATTTACTCTTTAATACCAAATATTCTTATCCATAAATCACCTTCTGAGTCATCACTGAACAGATCTTAAGGAGACTAACAAATATTCTAATGGTCTTTATTTCATTTTCATGTGTCAACTATATCAAGAAATGGTGATGTACTTGATTTATGGTTCATAATCCATAAGGATGATACATCACGTAAGTTCATCCGAGTTTTTATGCTTATTCCAATCTCTTACTTAATCCTCAGTCCTTGAGGTTACCTAGTTCATTTAGCAGTCAAGTCTATTCCAACCACTTCAGAATTTTCCAGAGTAATTCCGTACGTTTCTGAATTTCGGATACATATTGTACTTCATTTCAATTCATTTCGGTCTTCGTAGTTAATTTGTCGAACAAATATAAAATTCTTAGTATTGAATACAATCTAGAGTTGCTGAGTTAAATATTTCCAAAATTATCATCGAACCAAACTTGAGAAGACGAACACGCGTTTGAATAATATCTATGTCGTTCATGTACTGACATATCATTAAGGTTGATCAGCTCACTTAAGCTGTGATCCATAACTTTTAAAGGTAGTCCCACACCTCTGTTTATTTGGATTCCTTAATTAATCCAAGACATTTACTTAGTATAGGCTATAAGGGTATTTTGGTAATTTTGGTGTTCCATTTTATTCCATTCATTTCAAAGCTCGAGGATATCCAATCATTCCTGAGCTTGGTGGTATTCTTGGGTCATTTCCATTACAAGGGTATTTTGGTTATTTTACAGATTCAGTGTATTTTTAATCATTTTCTTCCGTCCGATCTTACTATTAAATTCAATCTTAACATTTATTTCAGTTCTTTCAAACAATTCTGACAGCAGAATACCCCGATAAATTATTCTTCAGGTATTTACTCATTACTCGGATATTTTCGGATCAAGTACCTTCTCAGATTTTACAAACGAAATATCATGATTTTTTTTACAAAGACATGATCTTAATAATTAAATTCGTAATTAATCGAGTTAAGTACAAATCCTCAAAGTACTTTTTCATTCAGGGTCAACTCAGACTATTTTACCTCTCAAGGGCATTTTCCCAATTTCTTAACTAGATAATTTCGATATTAGCTCTTAATGAAAATAATATAATATAGAGATCTTATGATTAATTGCTTCCTCGAACATTCTTTGATCTTGAAATGATTCCTTAAAAGACTTCTAGTAACTAGCATAAACCCTCTTGTGGTTAAATTATCCATAATTTCCAAGTAAAACTAACATTTCTTATGCACATCAATAGTTTTATCAGATCAATAATTCTTTTCAGATTATTAATCCACTTCTAGGGACAATATTTGTCATTTTCCAACATAAGGGTAATTTCGTAATTTTACCTAATCAAAATATTCTCATAATTTATCATCTAAGTACCTTTAATGAGATAAATTATAATCTATATATCCATGGTTGATTCTTTTATCACTTAAATATATATATCCATGGCTAATTCTTTTATCACTTAATTCCAGAACTTGTAATTTAATTTTAACTGTCCTCCAATTTCTTATAATAGTCATCTGACCCATATTCAGTTACCTACTTGCTACCGTATTCGTATCAAGTGTAGATCTTTATTAATTACACATATGAGACCAAACATTTCCATTCATGCATTTACCAATACCAACATGTTCTATAAAGCATAAATAGGTAGTAAAATATTACCTCGATTTCTGTACAATATTGATCAACAATTAAATTCCATTCGAACTCCCTCGATCTTGAAATCATCTTCCAATATTTTCTGGGATCCATATCAACAGAAATTACATAAAAACGGAGCTTAATTCTGAAAAACGGATCGAATCAGATGATAAATCAGTGAAAAATAGCTTACCGGGTTTGAATTTGGCGAAACGGACTTTGGATTCAGGACGTCAAAAGCTTAAAATATGAATTTTTCGGAAATTTGGAAATTTCGGTTAAAATCAAAGTCAACGGGTTTGACTGCCAATTTCGAGGCCTTCGGGTTCGAATTTGGAAAAACGAACTGCGGAATCGGATTTAGAACGTTGAAAAATGTCAGGATAGGTATACTCGGTCAAAGTCAAAGGTCGTTTAATGCCCGGTCAAAGCCAGTCAAAGTTTTGTTCAACGCCGGTCAACGATCAACGGGTAAACGAGTCGGGTCAACAGGTCGGGTCAGGTAAACGGGTCGGGTCGGGTCGGGTTGTAACCGGTCAAATCTTAAAAAAATCAGTCAAACCGGTCATTTGGACCATCCCCACGCGCAGTGACGGCGAGTGGGAATACGTGGGGCCTCTTTCGACAGCCTAAAAATCACCAAAAAATTCTGAAAAATTATTTTAAGCGAGTTCAAGGCACTTACAAAGCTCGTTTCACAAATTTGAACAGTGGAGTGCTCGATTCCAACAAATCGGAAACTTTGACCGCTTAACCTCCTCACGCGCCGCCGTCGACGGAGACCAAGAATGACACCGGCAGACTCGGAACGGAACAAGGAACATGATGGTATGGGAGGTGTCGTAAACGGAAGCTCGGATCGTCGTGAATCGACGAAAAACCAATTGAAATCGAGTTATTACCGATGATACTTCCGACTGAAATTAACGATGAACGGCGACGATTCACGACAAAAGGTTTGAGGGGTTTTATTCCTCGGTCGACAACGAACACGATGTCATTTTCGGTTCGTCGATTGGAGGTCGGACGACGAGTAGATCAGAGATCAAAGTTGGTTGACCGGAGGAGAGAAAATAATAAAATTCTGCAGAAATATACGGGAATTAGGGGTTTATAATTCATCCTATAAAAAATGGTTAAACCATGAGTTTAGTCACTGAACTTCCTTCGCTTCTTAAAATGGTCTGCAAACTTTACAATTTTACAATTTAATCCTCAATTTTCTTTCAAAATACCAATTAAATTCAATACTTTATAATTTCTAAAATTTAGCCCCTAAATTGGGGTGTTACACCTTTGCACATTCCTATCAACAACACCAATTTCCTTAGTGAAGAAATCAACCATTTTAGATGAGATGGCCTTAAAAGTATCTAATTTATTACCCCCTTCATCCATCAAAACTCTAATAGTATTCCTCTTTCTTTTTACTACAACTTGGGAGTGGAAACACTTAGTGCACAAGTCATCATCAAGAAGCCATTCCACTTTTATCTTCTGTTGATAAAACAACCTCTCAGCCTTCTTCAACTCACCCAGCTCAGCCTAAAAATCCCTTTCAGCAGCCAAACCCCCATATTAGGGCTATTCAAATTCTCCATTTGCTACTTCTTTTAACTGTTCTCTTTTATCAACCACTTTCTCTGAAATGTTAGAGTAATTCCTCATGTTCAAGTCCCTCAATAAAGGTTTCAACCTCTTTAACTTGTAGCACAAGATATATGTGGGATCGCCTTGTACAAGTTCCACACAAGATCTTTTAACAATTTTCTTAAAATCATGGTGCTCTATCCTGAAGTTAAAAATTTTAGAAGGCTTAGAAGTAATGTTCTCCCTAGAGTTCCAGATAACAACCAAACAATGGTTAGAAACCCTCGGGGCCTGGAATTCTACAAAAGACTCTGAAAAAACATCACACCAAATGTCATTCATAAGCACACTGTCAAGTTTCTTAACCAAATATCCCACTTCTTACTCTCCCTAAAGTGACAGACAACAACCAAACAATGGCCAGAAACCCCTAGGGCTTGGAATTCTACAAGAGACTCTAAAAAAATCACACCAAATGTCATTCATAAGAACCATGTCAAGTTTCTTAGCCAAATATCCCACTTCTTTCTTGTTTGACCAAGTGAAAGTAGGGCAAAATAAAAAGGATGGTTCATCAATCACAAATCCCTCATACAACTCTTTAAATACTCTATTTTAGAAGAAACATGCATATCCTTGGAATTAGAGTTTTCATTAACATCAGCAGTGATGTGAAAATCACCCTCAAGCAATCAAGCATAATTACCTACCAAATAGTCAATAGTTTTCAATTACTGCTAGAGACCTCTTCTGATCATCCCACTATTATTCCTATACACAACAATAATGAATAAACTTTGTTTAAAACATTTTGATATTTCGATATAACAAATTAAGTTAAATGAATTTTAAGATTTTACAAATGATTTTCTAAGGTATATTCGAATTAATTAATCGGATATCAAATTATTACTCCAAGTCTTTCAAGATCAAATTTAATCCTTACTAAATGTGTAAAATTGTGATTTGTACTTAAACTATTTTTGAAACAATTTTCACAAAATATTTTGAACCAAAATCAAACCTTAAATCAATTTTTCAAAGGCATGCACCGATGCATCAATCCATGCATCGATGCACCATTGAATAAATTGAACATCGAATGCATTTCATGCATCGATGCACTCTCTATGCATCGATGCACTTGGGTTTTATTAAAACATCGAATGCATTTCATGCATCGATGCACAAGCAATGCACCGATACACTCAAGCTATTTTCAAACATCGAATGCATTTTATGCATCGATGCATACTTGGTGCACCGATGCACTAAGTGTTCCAACGGTTAAAATATTTGAATTTTACACTGATGCACTATGGTCATGCATCAATGCACCGACGCTCCCAACCAGTTTTATTAATTGTTTTCACACAATAACGGCTCTATTGACTCCACTAATCATCCCCAACGTTTAGAATCATTTTAAGGTGTATTTAAACAAGCTTAGAAGCCATTGATCAACAACAAGAAACATCAAGCAACTAGAATCAAGAGAGAATTTAAGAGAAAGAATCAACCCTCAAGTTTGAGCATTTTAAAGCCTATTTTTCATTCAATATTCATTTTTCTTTCAAGAACACTTATTGTGCTCAATTGTATTTATTCTTGAGTGTTCTTTCTTTGTTCTAGAATTGTACAAACATATTTGCCTTGTGAGGTTTTTTCTTGTAAGTTTGCAAATTTGTAATCTTTTCTTTGAGAAAAGAGTGTTCTCAAGAATTGGGGTATATTCTTGAGGAAATTGTAAGGTTATCTCTTTGGCCTCAAAAGAAAGAACAAATTAGTGAATTTGTTGGAAAATCCTTAGTGTGGATAGCTAAGGTAGTGGACGTAGACTTTGGTTGATAAAGTCGAACCATTGTAAATCGCTGTGCAATTACTTTCAATTTTCTACAAAAGCTTCCACCAAAATATTTATTGCCAATTCACCCCCTCTTGGCCGATTCCATCGATCGATTAACTCAACAATTAGTATCATAGCCTCACTCATTTGAAGGTTTAATCACCTCTTGAGTCGATTCGGGAAGAGTTACATCGATTATCAAGTCATCAATGGCCTCCACTTCAAATTACGACTCCAGTCTCGATTCGATGCCCGTCAACAAGCCTCCTTTCTTCAATGGAACTAACTATGCCTATTGGAAAAATAGGATGATGTACTTCATTCAAGCAAGTGACATGGGAGCATAGAATGCCGTAGAAGAATGATACATCAAGCCTCTCTCTCATCCAAGGTTGTGGAGTGAAGGAGAGACAAGAATGTTCCAACTCAACTCCAAAGCCATCCATATCATATTTTGTGCTCTTGTACCAGATGAATACGGAAGAGTTTCATCTTGTACAACTGCCAAAGAAATATGGGACAAGCTTCAAGTCACTCATGAAGGTACCGATGAGGTAAAGAAATCTAAAATTAGCATTCTAACGCATAGCTATGAAAATTTCAAGATGAAATCAAATGAAGATATCAAAGCTATGACGGATAGATTTTCAACGATTGTCAATGGTCTCAAATCATATGGAGAGATCATTTCAAATGAAAATCTTGTGAGGAAGTTAGTCTACTCTCTTCCAAAATCGTGGCAATCAAAGAAGACGACAATCATTGAGTCTAAGGACCTAATGTCCTTAACTCTTAAAGAGCTAATCGGTTCCCTTCTCACTCATGAAATGATGCTTAAAGATGAAGTGAACCTCGATAAGATTGACGAGACACCAAAAGAGAAGGAGAAGAAGAAAAACATTGGAGTTGCACTGAATCGAATGAGAAAGACCCGATCATTTTCTATGAATGCAAAAAGCCAGGGCATGTCAAATATGATTACCCACAATTGAAGAAAAAAGGTCAATCCAAAAAGAAGCACAAGGCTCATGTAGCTACATGGAACGATGAAGAAGGTTCCGATGAAGAGGAACAAGAAGTTGCAAACTTGTGCTTGATAGCTATCGGGGAAGATTCTAAGGTAACCTCTAACTCATTCGATTCGAATGAATTATCTTATGATGAGTTATTAGAGGATTATAATGATTTGGCTTTGGATTATAAGACTCTATTTTCAAAATACAAAAATGATATTTCTAAATTGAAAAACGAAAATAGTCTTTTATCCAAGACCAACAATGAGCTTGAAAGTAAGATCAAAGAATTGCAAATCAAAATTAATGATTTTGAAAAGAAAAATACTGATTTGCATAACTTACTTTCAAAAGTTCATGGTGATCATCAAAAGAATATTGATGATCTTAAAACTTTTTTTAATAAGGTTGCTACAAAAAGTTTTGAAAAGGGTGAGAATTCAAAATCCAACTTTGTTAAGAAAAGTTTTAGAAACTACAATCATAGAAGTCCTCTAATAACTTCAAATGGTAAAATCATTAGAAGTATATGGGTTCCTAAAAAACTCATTACTACTAAAGATAAAAATTTCCTTCATAAATGAATACTTAAGGGGACAAGGATTTTAGAAACTAATGAATATGGACCCAAAAGAATTTGGGTACCAAAAATTAGAAATTAATCTATGTTTGTAGGAAAAGGAGCATTGCTACAAGGAACGGGAAATAAATCCAAATTCATGGTACCTTGATAGTGGATGCTCGAGACATATGACAGGAGACAAAAGCCGGTTGATAGAGCTTAACATCAAAAATAGAGGAGAAGTGACTTTTGGTGATAATTCAAAAGGTCACATTGAAGGTATTGGTACTATAGGTAATATCTCTTCCATACAAATTAAAAAATGTGTTATATGTGAATGGATTAAAGCATAATCTATTGAGTATTAGTCAATTATGCGATAAGGGATTCAATGTCATGTTTGAAATTAATGGTTGTAGAGTCATTGACATTGCATCTAATCGGATTATGCTTGTTGGTCATAGAATAGGAAACATTTACATGGTGCATTTAGGTTTTATTAATGTGACTAATTTATGCCTAGTTGCTAAGGATGAGCATGATAGTTGGTTATGGCATAGGAGATTAGGACATACTAGTATGAGTGTTTTGCAATGGCTAATTCAAGGTGATTTAGTTCAAGGGTTGCCTAACTAAAATTTGATAATGATAAAATTTGTCCATATAGATCTTTTTGGGCCAACTAGGACTACTAGCTTGGGTGGAAAACCATATGCATTTGTCTTGGTAGATGACTATTCTAGATACTTGGGTTCTATTCTTAAGTACTAAAGATGAAGCATTAGAAAATTTCATCACATTTTCAAAAGTAATCCAAAACGAAAAAGGTTACTCTATCACTAGTGTTAGAAGTGATCATGGCACTGAATTTGAAAATCTTAGATTTAATGAGTTTTGTAATTCTAATGGTATTAGCCATATTTTTCAGCACCTAGAACCCCTCAACAAAATGGAGTTGTTGAGAGGAAAATCGAACTTTAGAAGAAATTGCTAGAACCATGCTTTGTGAAAATAATTTGCCAAAATATTTTGGGCGGAAGCCACAATACTGCTGTTATATTATTAATCGAGTAATGATTAGGCCATTTTAAAGAAAACTCCCATATGAAATTTTCAAAAATAAAAAGCCTAACATTAGTTATTTTCATCATTTTGGATGTAAATGTTTTTTTTAAACAATGGTAAAGAAAATCTTGGCAAATTTGATGCTAAAAGTGATGAAGGAATTTTTCTGGGTTATTGTCCGCTCTTTGTGAGTACTAAAATATGATGCGGATATGTGTGCAAGTATACACAATCGAACAAGTAATAAAGTGATAAGTCGAGTATCGTCTCCACAGGGAATTGGGGAAATCAAATAGGTTTGTCAAGGCACTTTACTTTGTCACCTAAGTAAAGTTAGTGATGGTATGTACAGATGAGAATGTTGTGGCAAAATGGAATAGCTGATGTGGAAATGGAATGATGGTAGAGTGATGGTAATTGAAAATGTTGTGGCAAATTAAATTGTAATATGTGCAAGCAAATGGAAATGTTAAGGCAAAATAAAATGGAAATATACGATTTAATAAATATAGGACTTTAGCTTTCTCAAATGACAAGCAACAATGGGAATGAGTGGAAGGAGTCACAAGGAAAATCTAAGTCTATATCTCTGAATGGTATTTCTTCTAAGCTTACCCTACCCGAAAGAGTCTACTGACATACCCTATGCTATCTCTAGTAAGGGACTCGACTGATTAAAGATGCCCTGGCAAAACCGATTGGCGTAAGCCCTTGCAGTGACCCTATTGGTTCAGTTAATAGGATATGTTTCGGCAATACCTTTTAGCAGCAGCATTAACATCTAACCTATCATTTATACACAACTCCTTTTAGTCAAATGAAATCCTATCCTTATCTCTAAGGTGGATTAGGCCTAGTTACTATTTAGAACCCCTTGTTTGTGTAGTTCCTCCCTAGCTTCTCTCAAAGACTAAAGATATTTTTCCAAGGCATTCTCAAACCCTAAGCATCTTCTAAGGAAAGGCTATTCTCGTAGCTCCTACAACCTTAAAGCATTAAGTCTCACAAACAAAACAAAATAAAGCATAAAACAACAACCATTCATTAAAATAAAAACTTAAACATCCAAGTGAATTCCCACCAAATAGGATTAGTTCATGGTGGGGTTCGAAATCAACAAGCACAAAGCAAGATTCATTCGTTCCTTACAACCCAACAACAAAATATAAAAGCAATTGACTAAAGGGAGGAGAGAAAGCCTTCGACGTGCACTGCCCAATGCTTCCCTCGGCCACCAAGATCTGCTCCTAGCGAACTGGCTCCTCTCGGATGCTCAGAATGCCACTCCCTTCGGATTGTCAATGAGAAATGCCACGGCAAGTGGGATTGACGGAGAAAAATGAGACCTTCTCTCTCTAAATTTTTAAGCTCAAAACAGTGGGGAACTAAAGTCTTTAACAATGTGGTTTTATCATCTATTTATAGGGGAAAACTAATCCTAGGACTTGGTGTTAACTTTTATAGGAAACCCCAAAACCATGGTTGAGTTACTTGAGAGTCGAGTACGACATGTTATGATACAGCCTGGGAAGCTGGCTGAGTGCCCCGGCATAATCCCGTTGCAGGCACCCAAGGACAGACAAGATCTGCAGGGTCAGGCGGCGTCATCAGCAGGACCGGCGGTTGCAATGCTGATCCCTCCAGGTGGATCTTCGAGGTGGATTTCATGAGCAGAGCTCTCGGGAAGTCGGAGACAGCTGGCTTAAAAAATATCTTCTCGCACTTAAAGCGCTTTCAAAATACCAGTAGAACTTGGAAATTGCATTTTTCTCAGCAATCTCCTTATGTCACGACATTTACTTTCCGCTTTTCCCTTGCTTTCAATTCATGCACAACATTAGACAAACACCTTCCCCATAAGGTAACACTGATGACAAATTAAAATGCTACGGCAAACCAATTTCCACCACATGAAACTAAATGTTTCTAAACGCATCTACATGGTCCTAAATGAGCTCTTAAACATTCAATAACTTAAGTGAAAAGGTCTCAAAATATGACCTTTTTATAGAGTTATCACACCCCCAAACTTAAGCTATTGCTTGTCCTCAAGCAATGGATAGTAATAAGCAAAACAAAAATACCATGACAAGTTCAGAAGCAAAATAGTGTATAGGATATAATTTCAGCCCTCAGCACATATGGCTTCAACATGCTAGACTAATTCGAGAAATCTAGTATTATCCCCTAGGGCAAGATTCTTTGCGTGGGTGTGTGCGTGCTTGTATCCAGTCCATGCTTAACAAACTTAAAAAATTTCTAAGCAAGCTTTCTTAATTTGCCATGACATTAAGAAATTTTTACTCCTACCTTGCTTTCTTTCCTTTATTTCTGCTACGAGGGGAGTCAGCCCATCACTTTACCATCCCACACTCTAGGTGAAAGGGAGCATACCTTCCACCCCCGAGCTAGTCAGGTAGAGTCATACCGTGACTACTTTCATTCACTCATATGCTCTGGCATAGCGGAGTGTCCCTCTACAGATATGCCGAGGCATTTATTAACAACTTCATTTTTTTCATTTTTTTTCAAAAATTTTTAGTGGGTTTTTCATCATTCAAAATTTTATGCCACGACATATTAAGAATTCTCTAAGCAAAAAATTCTAAGTTTATCTAGCATGGAAAACATACAATCGTGTGTTCAAGGATTTCAAAGAAGCAAGTCTTAGGGTTGGTTCTATTATCCTCAACCAATCATGTATATTCTATCCTATCCATCAAATTCATCATCATCGGGCATCCTTAACTAATTCCAGAAAGCTCTTCAGGCAATTACTAATGTCATGGCATATTTATTTTACTACTACTATCATACAGCGATATAAGAACCCTACTTCCCCCAAACTTGAGAGAAGCATTGTCCTCAATGCTTACGAAAACTACAAAAAATGAAACTACATGCTATGAATGCAATGCAAATGCAAGGTACCTTGTCTTTAATTGGGTGGTGGGGTAGCAGTTGCACGGCGCGTGCACTTTCTCAACTTGGCAGGGCTGAAGTTCTCTAAGTCAGAATCAGGTGCGACTGGAGGAGTGTTTGGTCCTTCAGAAACAGCTGGGAGCAGGGGCTCCTGATACTAAGATGCCTTCCGAATGCGACGTCAGCTCCTACGCAAAGAAGCTTGCCGAGACATCTCTGATTGTGACTCCTCGGTGGACTCAGTGGGATGTGGTACTTTAGGTTGCTCTTCTTCTATCGGTGCAGCATGTTGCCGTAAATCAGGGTGTTCTGCTACCAAGGGTTCAACAAGTTATGCTGGTTTCGGGATATTAGCGAGTTGGAGGTTGGCTTCTTGATCGGCATCGGGTAACACAACATGGACGGGATCAAGGTCATCGGTCTCTTCATCGTTAGCAGACTCTTCGGGTTCAGCAGGCTGGGGACCCTCTGCACCGTGCGATTGAGGGGCATCGATATTGGTATGATGAGGTGCTTCTGCAGATGCCTCAGCATCATCATTCAGTGGAACGAGTATGTCAGGGAAGACATGAATAGTGAAGTTAATGTGCGGGAGGAATTCCATCAAGGCACTGGTGAGAAATTCATCTCGGCGTTTGGCATAGTAGAAATATGTCATCAGTTTGTTAGACAGCTGCCCGACATGCTCGTGAGTGCGCTGGACTACCTGCTCCAGGACATATGAATTTGCCTTGGCATCTTGAGATGGTGAAACGCGAGATATGGAAGCCTCTTTTTCCTTCCTCTTTACTTCCTTCAGTCCCAACAACAAAGGAACTTTTGCTCTGGTAATCCCAGCAATACCCGGTAGGATCTCATCAAACATTTCTTCAGGAACCTTCTTCTTTCGGCATAAGGCGGTGATGAGGTTTGGAAATACCAAGGCACTTGTTGGACGCTTCAGGCACAAATGAGCCTGTTCCACTATAATCTTCCCTACATCAATGGCTCGCCCAAAGATGATTGAATGCAGCAAGAGCATTCGCTGGCATGGCACGGTAGTGTTATGGGACGAGGGTAAAAGTTTGTGCTTCATGAAATGATTCCACAACTTCACCTGTGGGAGCAGCCTCTCCCGGTCCACGGTCTTGCGACTTATTTGCTATCCATTCCATTTTGTATTTGGAAGACAAAGGTCTTCCAAGATTCCTTGGTAAGTTTCATTATCAGCTTCTTGTGCAAAATATGTATGATGATCTTCAAGAACCTGCAGTTTAAAGTAGCGATTAATGGCAGTAGGAGTAAAACGAATAGAAATGCCGCAAACCGTCATGGCATGCTGGTTTGGCTCGGATATGTTGGAGTAAAACTCCTTTACTAAAGTAGCGTTGACAGCTGCGAGATGCTTGGCAAATTTTTGCCACTTATACTTGGTGACCACGTCGAGAACCTCACTCCCGAAGGCATCGTCCTCCTCCTCGGAGAAGACAAATCCCAACTCAAAAAAGAATTATCGGTTCTTGATTGTTTGGAACCGTTCATGGGCGAAATCATCTACAAACCATAGAGGTGAAGGTGGCGCAGGGGGACGGGAACGGACCATGATGAGAACACACAAGGGAACTAGAAGAAAAGCTTGGGTTCCGGCTATGGAAGTTCGCTCAACAAAAAAAAATTGGAGGAAGAAGATGAGAGAAAGTTAAAGTAAGAAGTAAAAGTGAAATGAAGATACAAACAAAATGAGGATTTTGTGGGGAAATGTAAATAAAAAGGTGGGTCCTAGGCGGGAAAGAAGCAAAATGAAAGTTAAAAGAAAACTAATCCCAAGTCAAAAGTCAAGAGGTAAAAAAAATTCCCTCATTTTCTTGTTTTCATTTGCCCCCCAAATATTTCCCAACTTCCTCTATACGCTTCACGTGCATTGTGCGTGGGAAAGTTCTTGCAAAAATAAATTTAAACAGAATTAAATAAAAATTAAAAATAATAAAGAATAAAATAATAGCAATATAAAAATTATTTATGAACATGAGTAAATTTAAAATGTCATGGCATCCTTAAGATGCCAGACCAGTGTCGACGTCGTGCAAGAACAATGTCGACTTGTTATGCGCAGGCGGGATTCCTTGGTAAGCCTTCAGGCGCTGACCATTGACTTTAAAAATGGATCCATCGTCCATGTTCTTGATATTAACATCGATATATGGGTATATATGGTGAACCTCAAATGGTCCCGACCAACATGATTTTAGTTTGCCAGGGAATAGTTTGAGCCTTGAGTTGAAAAGCAGCACTTTCTTGCCCTCATGAAAATGTTGTGGCAAAATATTTTTATCATGCCACTTCTTAGTCTTTTCCTTGTAGAGCTTGGTATTTTCATATGCTTGTGCTCGAAACTCCTCCATTTCATTCAGATCGACCAATCGTTTCTCCCCAGCAAGTTGCTCGTCGAAGTTTAATTTTTTTATTGCCCAGTATGCCTTGTGTTCTAGTTCAACCGGTGGGTGGCAGGCTTTTCCATATACCATCTTAAAGGGCGACATTCCCAAAGGTGTTTTAAATGCCGTCCGATACGCCCATGATGCTTCATCGAGCTTGGGGGACCAGTCTTTCCTCCGAGGGTTCACCACCTTCTCAAGGATTTGTTTTACTTCTTTATTGGAAACTTCAGCCTATCCATTTGTCTGCGGGTGATATATGCCGTGGCAATTTTATGTCGCACTCCATATTTTTGTAATGCCTTGGCAATCAGCTTGTTGTCAAAGTGAGTGCCCTCATCACTGATGATGGCTCTAGGGACTCCAAAGCGAGTGAATATATTCTTATGAAGGAACTTGAGCACCGTCTTAGAGTCATTACTTGGCATAGCAATTGCTTCAACCCACTTTGAAACGTAGTCCACCGCAAGCAAAATGTATAAGTCTACAAAGGAAGATGGGAATGGTCCCATGAAATCAATGCCCCAAACATCGAAAATCTCAATCTCCAGAATATTTTGCAGTGGCATTTCATATCGTCTGGAAATATTTCCAGTGCGCTGGCATCTGTCACACGCTTTGCAAAATGCGTGGGCATATTTAAATAATGATGGCCAATAGAAACCTGACTGGAGGACCTTTGCAGCAGTCCTCGAACCTACAAAATGCCCTCCACAAGTTATTGTATGGCAATGATGTAAGATATCATTTTGCTCTTCTTCGGGGACACATCATCGTATCATTTGATCAGCACATTGCTTGAATAAGTACGGTTTGTCCCAAAAATAGATCTTGGTATCATGAAGAAACCTCTTTTTACCCTGGCTGTTTAGTGCATAAGGGAAAACACCACTAACAAGAAAGTTAACCAGGTCAGCGTACCACGGAATTGTCGTGGCATATAAAATTTTCTCGTCAGGGAATTCTTCTTTAATATCAAATATGTCATGGCATTCTGAAGTGTTCTCTAGCCTAGACAAATGGTCTGCAACCTGATTCTCAGTACCTTTCCTATCAATTACCTCTAAGTCGAATTCTTGCAAGAGTAATATCCACCTAATCAGTCTAGGCTTGGCGTCTTTCTTGTTCACTAGGTATTTTATAGCTGAATGATCAGTGTGAACTATAACTTTGGTACATATCAAGTATGGCCTAAACTTGTCAAATACAAATACCACGGCAAGTAATTCTTTCTCAGTGGTTGTGTAATTTAATTGTGCATCATTTAAGGTACGGCTAGCATAATATATGACATGAAAGATTTTACCTCTACGTTTCCAAAGCACAGCTCCCACGACAAAATCACTTGCATCGCACATTAATTCGAATGGGGCCGTCCAATCTGGGGGAACTACGATCGGCGCAGAGATAAGTCTTTGCTTCAGCTCTTTGAATGTGCCATGGCATTTCTGATCTAACACGAACGGTTGGTTCTATTGCAGTAGGGTACATAAGGGCTTGGATAGTGTGGAGAAATCCTTGATGAATCGCCTATAAAATCCAGCATGTCCAAGGAAACTCCGAATGCCCTTGACAGAATTTGGTGGGGGAAGTTTTTCGATCACTTCGATCTTAGCCTTATCAACCTCAATGCCCTTCTCAGATATTTTATAGCCCAGAACAATGCCTTCTGTCACCATGAAATAGCATTTTTCCCAGTTTAGCACAAGGTCGGCCTCTTTCGCACCGCTTCAGTACCTTTTCCAAATTGCCGAGGCACTTTTGAAAGTCGTCACCAGAAACAGAAAAATCGTCCATGAAAATTTCCAGAAAGTCCTCAACCATGTCAGAAAATATAGCTTGCATGCAGCGCTGAAAAGTTACTGGGGCATTACAGAGTCCAAAAGGCATTCTTCAAAATGCATAAGTGCCATACGTGCATGTGAATGTGGTCTTCTCTTGGTCCTCTGGTGCGATGGCAATCTGGTTATACCCCGAGTAACCGTCCAAGAAATAATAATATGCCTTGTCAGCAAGCCGATCCAGCATTTGATCGATGAATGGCAAAGGGAAGTGATCCTTCTTGATGGCCTTGTTGAGCTTGCGGTAGTCCATGCAGATTCGCCACCCAGTGACCGTGCGAGTCGGTATCAACACGTTGTCTTCACTCGTTACCACGGTCATGCCTCCCTTCTTTGGCATGCATTGAATGGGACTTACCCACGAACTATCCGAAATAGGGTATATTACTCCAGCGTCAAGCCATTTGAGAATCTCTTTCATAACAACTTGTTTCATGATTGGATTTAATCTTCGTTGTGGCTCTATGGATTTGTCGTGGCATTCTTCCAACAGGATTTTGTGCATGCAGATTATTAGACTTATTCCCTTAAGGTCTGTCATAGTCCATCATAACGCTTTCTTATGTTGTGACAAAACACTTAGCAAACTAGATTCTTGGTTAGGAGTAAGGACAGAGGAAATAATCACCGGAAAAGTTTCATTACTACCCAGATAAGCATATTTAAGATGACGTGGCAAGTTCTTAAGTTCAAGGGTAGGTGCATGCTATAATGAGGGCTTGGGAGGAAAAAACTCTTCAAAATTAAAAGGTTTAAAGTGCGTACCTGGGCTAGCTTTAAGAAAGCTAACTTGTTGTTCCTCAGATGAAAAAGTCTCTTCAAGAAACTTCTCATCAATATCCAACTGAATGAAATTGTCGCGACAAAACTAATCTGCTTCTTTTTCAACTACTGTATTTACTTCAAAAATGATTTGGCATTCTTCAGAATCATCCATGTATTTGAGAGATCGGAAGACATTAACGGTGACATGTTGATCGGCCACGCGCATGGTTAGTTCACCCCGCTCACAGTCGATGAGAATTCGACCGGTGGCTAGGAAATGTCTCCCCAATATGATGGGTGCAGTGGCGTCGACCTCACAGTCCAGAATCAAAAAATCAACAGGAAAAACGAACTTGCCAACCTTCACAATGACATCTTCAATTCACCCCTCTGGACGCACGTGTGAACGATCGGCTAATTCTAAGATGACGGATGTGGGTCTCACATTTACTATCCCAAGCTTTACGAATATTGACTTAGGCATAAATTTTACACTTGAACCAAGGTCACATAATGCCTTCCCAACGAACTTGTCTCCTATCGAACACGGTATGATAAAGCTACCCGAATCATGTCTCTTTGGTGATAGTTTGCTTAAGGAAGAGAGCAAAATTCTTTTGCCGTGGCAATTGTTTCGTACTGCTCAACCTTTCTCTTCTTGGTGACAATTTCCTTAAGAAATTTAGCATATGTTGGCATTTGCTCCATTGCTTCTAGAAAATGGACATTGATTTGCAGTTGACTCAGTGTGTCAACAAACTTTTTAAACTGGCTGTCTTCGTTGTGTTTCTTCAGTCTTTGCGGAAAAAGAGGCGGGGGTCTGGCTTCCTGTACTGACGGGATGCGAACAGAAGTTACCACGGCATTTTTGTTTGCCCCTTTAGTTTCTTTACTTGATGAACTTTCAGATTTATCCTCCTCCTCTGGTGCTTCTTCTAGCACCTCTTGATCAGCGTGACGGTCTTAGGGGGTGAATTGTCCTTCGGTGTTCCCCCAAACTTGTCTTCAAGATTAATCTGTGTACCACTTCGGAGAGTTAGCACACTACATTGCTCTTTGCCATGAGGTTTCGTGACTTCAGTGTCACTCGGAAAATATCATGGTCTGTGTTCTTGTAATGCCGCGGCAATTTGACCAACCTGACTCTCCAGCGCCCTTAGTGACGAACTATGGCTTTGAAGTAGGGCTCCTTGATTTTTAATGGAGATAGAATGGTCTTGCAACATTATCTTCGTTGTTGCAATGAACTCTTGCATTGTGGCTTCCAACGAACTAGTATTAGATAAGATGGTCCTCCTTTATTAGAATTATGCCATGGCATGTTAGATTGATAGCCCTGGGAGTCATTGAAATTCTGCTGCCGAGCTGGCTGATGGGTATTACTGGTTCCTTGATTTCCCTATGAAAAATTTGGATGTTGACGCCATCCAGGATTATAGGTGTTGGAATAGGGGTTGTTGTTGCCTCGGTTGAAGTTGCCCACAAAGTTGATGGATTCTTGATTGGTTGGGTAGTCACTCTCATTGTGATTGTCGTGGCATAATAAACATGTTGAATTGGCTGCCTTCACTTCTCTCACCTCACTTGGCCTTTGTAAATTCTTTAGCATGTTGGTAATGGCCGCAAGCTAAGCGGACACATTGTCTTTAGAATCTAGCTCAAAATTCCCATGTATTTTGCGCCTGAATCCAAGCCTAGTAGAGGGAAACTGATAATCATTGGTAGCAATCCTATCCAAGATGTCAAATGCCTCTGCTAGTGATTTGTCAAGTAACGTCCCATTTGCCGAGGCATCTAGCATCATCCTCGTGGGTGCATTTACTCCATTGTAGAACATCACCACTTGTGTCCAATCTTGAAAACCATGGTTTGAGCACTTGCGAAGCAATGCCTTGTACAGATCCCAACATTCATACATCGAATCGTCATTAGCTTGACGAAAGGAAGCAATGTCGTTCCTTAATTGGGTGTTCATGTTTAGAGGATTATACCGCAACAAAATTTTTTTGCACAGATATGTCCACGACTCCATAGAACCCGCTTCAATTTCAGAACATCTTCGTGCACCCCTTGCTGGCGAAAAGAATCGCATACCTCCAAGAAGTTACGAATGTGCTGCCTGGCATCTTCATTTGGCATACCCCCAAACTGCCCTATAGAATTCAACATATTGAACATGATAGGTTTGAGCTCGAAGTGGGCTGCCTGAATTTCTAGGGCCACTATTCTAGGATTTAAATCATCTAAGATCAGGTTTAAGTGATCACAAATAGCATGAGGCCTGGCTGCATTCCCAACATTTGGATTTGCCTCAGCATTCTAATCATCCTCATGACCAATGCCTTGATTTCCGATTTTAGTACATGCTTACACGTTAAGCGCGTCTTTTTTGCCTAAAAAACCTCTCAATTTCTGGATCAATTGGTTCTAATTGCTCTTCAGGGTTGCTTCTGGTCATGTACCTAGAAAAATAATTAAATAAAATTAAGGAAAGTAAAAAGTAAAGCTAATTAAAAAGAAAATATGAACAAGTAAAATAAGAATGCTATGACAAATCAATTTAACTTCCAGTTGCTTTGTGAGTACTAAAATATGATGTGTATATGTGTGCAAGTATACACAATCGAACAAGTAATAAAGTGATAAGTCGAGTATCGTCTCCACAGGGAATTGGGGAAATCAAATAGGTTTGTCAAGGAACTTTACTTTGTCACCTAAGTAAAGTTAGTGATGGTATGTACAAATGAGAATGTTGTGGCAAAATGGAATAGCTGATGTGGAAATGGAATGATGGTAGAGTTATGGTAATTGAAAATGTTGTGGTAAATTAAATTGTAATACGTGCAAGCAAATGGAAATGTCAAGGCAAAATAAAATGTAAATATATGATTTAATAAATATATGACTTTAGCTTTCTCAAATGACAAGCAACAATGGGAATGAGTGGAAGGAGTAACAAGGAAAATCTAAGTCTATGTCTCTGAATGGTGTTTCTTCTAAGCTTACCCTACCCGAAAGAGTCTACTGACATGCCCTATACTATCTCTAGTAAGGGACTCGACAGATTAAAGATGCCCTGGCAAAACCGATTGGCGTAAGCCCTTGCAGTGACCCTATTGGTTCAGTTAATAGGATATGTCTCGGCAATACCTTTTTGCGGCAGCATTAACATCTAACCTATCGTTTATGCACAACTTCTTTTAGTCGAATGAAATCCTATCCTTATCTCTAAGGTGGATTAGGCCTAGTTACTATCTAGAACCCCTTGTTTGTATAGTTCCTCCCTAGCTTCTCTCAAATACTAAAGATATTTTGCCAAGGCATTCTCTCGAACCCTAAGCACCTTCTAAGGAAAGGCTACTCTCGTAGCTCCTACAACCTTAAAGCATTAAGTCTCACAACAAAACAGAATAAAGCTAAACAACACCATTCATTAAAATAAAAACTTAACACTCCAAGTGAATTCCCACCAAATAGGATTAGTTCATGGTGGGGTTCAAAATCAACAAGCACAAAGCAAGATTCATTCGTTCCTTACAACCCAACAACAAAATATAAAAGCAAATAACTAAAGGGAGGAGAGAAAGCCTTCGACGTGCACTGCCCAATGTTTCCCTCGGCCACCAAGATCTGCTCCTAGCAAACTTGCTCCTCTCGGATGCTCAGAACACTACTCCCTTCGGCTTGTCAAGGAGAAATGCCACGGCAAGTGGGATTGACGGAGAAAGATGAGGCATTCTCTCTCTAACTTTTTAAGCTCAAAACAGTGGGGAACTAAAGTCTTTAACAATGTGGTTTTATCATCTATTTATAGGGGAAAACTAATCCTAGGACTTGGTGTTAACTTTCCAAAGAAACCCCAAAACCATGGTTGAGTTGCTTGGGAGTCGAGCAGGACATGTTATGATACAGCCTGGGTAGCTGGATGAGTGCCCCGACATAATCCCGTTGCAGGCGCCCAAGGACAAACAAGATCTGCAGGGTCAGGCGGCGTCATCAGCAGGACCGGCGGTAGCAGTGCTGATCCCTCCAGGCGGATCTTCGAGGTGGATTTCTTGGGCAGAGCTCTCGGGAAATCGGAGACAATTGGCTTAAAAAATATCTTCTCGCACTTAAAGCGCTTTCGAAATGCCAGTCGAACTTGGTAATTGCATTTTGCTTAGCAATCTCCTTATGTCACGGCATTTCCTTTCTGCTTTTCCCTTGCTTTCAATTCCTGCACAACATTAGACAAACACCTTTCCCATAAGGTAGCACTGATGACAAATTAAAATGCTGCGGCAAACCGATTTCCACCACATGCAACTAAATGCTTCTAAATGCATCTACATGGTCCTAAATGAGCTCTTAAACATTCAATAACTTAAGTGAAAAGGTCCCAAAATGTGACCTTTTTATAGAGTTATCAGTTATTCCTTAAATTCTAAAGCTTATCGTGTATTTAATAAAAGAACTTTAGTTGTAGAAGAGTCTATACATGTTGTTTTCGATGATAATCCCCTTCCGAGGAAGGATTCTTGTGTTAATGATGATGTAGGTATTGTACAAGCAAATGACGTTAGACATGACGTTGGAGAATCATCATCATAAAAGGAGGAAACGAAAGATAAGGAAACTCATGATCCTTTAGAGAATCCAACCATTGATGAAAGGGAAGTTTCTTACCCAAGAGAGTAAAACTATGTCAAGGATGGTGAAATTATAGGTGATCCATCCAAAGGGGTAACTACTCGATCTTCTCTTAGAAATATTTATAATTATGTTGTATTTATTTCATACATGGAGCCTAAGAACATCAAAGAAGCATTAAAAGATGAACATTGGATTATGGCTATGCAAGAAGAGTTAAATCAATTTGAGAGAAGTAAAGTATGGACATTAGTTGAAAGGCCTAGTAATAAATCTACTGTAGGTACTAGACATGTATTTAGGAATAAGCTTGATGAGAGTGGTAATATAGTGAGAAATAAGGCTAGACTTGTTGCTCAAGGGTATACTCAAGAAGAGGGCATAGACTATGATGAAACATACACTCCTGTAGCTAGGATGGAAGCAATTAGAATGTTATTAGAATTTACATGTTTTCATGAATTTAAATTATATCAAATGGATGTTAAAAGTGCATTTTTAAATGGTTTTATAAAAGAAGAAGTGTATGTGGAACAACCTCCATGTTTTGAAGATTCAAAATTTCTGGATCATGTTCTTAAATTGACAAAAGCACTTTATGGTTTAAAACAAGCTCCTAGAGCTTGGTATGAAAGATTGTCAAATTTTTAATTGAAAAAGGTTTTTCAAAAGGGAAGGTTGACACTACATTGTTTTTAAAGAATAAAGGTAAATATTTATTAGTAGTTCAAATTTATGTTGATGATATAATATTTGGTTCTACTAATGATGTTCTTTGCCAAGAATTTTCTAAGCTAATGCAAAGCGAATTCGAAATGAGCATGATGGGGGAGCTCTCATTTTTCTTGGGACTCCAAATCAAGCAAAGAAAAGATGACATCTTCATCAATCAAGCTAAATACGTCAAAGATATGCTCAAGAAATTTGGACTGGAAAATGGTAAGCCTCATGACACTCCAATGAGCTCTTCAACAAAGCTTGACTTAGATGAAGGAGGTAAATGTGTAGATGTTAAATTATATAGGTCAATGATTGGATCTTTATTGTATCTAACTGCAAGTAGACCAGACATTATGTTTAGTGTTTGCTTATGTGCTAGATTTCAATCATTCCCTAAGGAATCACATTTACTAGCTGTTAAGAGAATCTTTAGATACCTTAAGGACACTCCTAGTTTAGGACTTTGGTATCCTAGAGACTCTAGCATTAGCTTGCATGCCTTTTCTGATGCGGATTATGGAGGATGCAAATTAGATAGGAAAAGCACATTCGGTACTTGCCAATTCCTTGGAAATATGTTGATTTCTTGATTTTCAAAGAAACAAAATTGTGTTGCATTATCTACTACTGAAGCGGAATACATTTCAGCCAGTAGTTGTTGTACACAAGTTTTATGGATGAAACAATAACTTTTTGATTATGGAATTGAAGTAGGTACTATTCCTATCAAGTGTGACAATACTAGTGTTATTTATCTCACTAAAAATCTCATCCAACACTCTAGAACTAAGCACATTGAAATAAGACATCACTTCATTAGAGACCATTAACAATAGTTGAATAATTCCAGCAATAGTTCCAATCACTAACATACTTAGCAATAATATTATTAGCCTTATTATTCCTAACACTAGTCTCACACAAACAAAGCACCCCAACATGTAAAGTCTCAGCTCTATGCATTACTGCAACTTGTTTATTGTGGTGATTAAAACCCCTAACATTCCAAAAAATAATAGTCATAAGCAAGGAGAAGAAACATTACCAGAGCAACTAGCTTCCCTATTCCTCATACTTTTATCCAATAGATCTTTCTTTTTAGCCTCCATATCCTGTAAAATATTGAATACCTCTTGGGAAGCAAGTCTTGACTTTCTGCCCCTTCTATTTCCTCAGGAACTGTGACAAGGACCTCAAACTTGTTAAAGAACCCAGTAAACATCACCTTACCCTTATCATTCTTTTTCCTTCGACCCCTCCTTCTTTGTGATGGAGGATCCACAAAATGATCACTAGCCTCAACTATTGAAAAAAATCTTTTATCTTCCTCATTCACTACCACAATCATTACCTCTATGGCCTTCTTTTCCCCCTTAACAACCTTCTCATGATTACCAATCTCCTTCTCACCCAAAAGATTATCTCGTCCCTCAAGATCCACCACAGTAACAAGAACCACAACATACTGACCCGCTAGGGCCACCACAGTAATAAGTTTCACAAAATCCTACCCTACATCAACATATTCCATAGAGTCTTTCCCCTTAACTGTCGCCATAGAAGCATGCTTCACATAATCCTTACCTTTAACTTGTCATTCCATAAGCCCTCCATTAACCTTTTCAGTACAGAGCTTCTCAGAGTGACAAAAAACTTTGCATTTAGCACAACAAGATGGAAACCAAAGAATAACCATGCGACCTTCCCAATCGACCCATTACGCAGCTTGATGTTAATTGACCTAGCCAGTCGAGCACCAGCCTCCACTTCCACACAAACCTTAGTAAATTCTAACATCTACTTTATGGCAATGATGGAATTTATGTATAAGGGCACCCCCCAAAGCACTAGCTATATAACTAAGCCTTTTCCTTGAGTATAATTCCAATGGTACATTGCAAAGCTGCACTTACACTGGCATTCTAGTTAGATCAAAATCAATTCGTTTTAGATTAGGCTCCCATTTCCTCAACACCAACGGTTTATGTTGGATGTGCCATGGATCATTTTCCAGAACTCAATCTTTGTTAGCTCCATTTACAAAAGAAAAAACATAGAGATTAGGTCCAGAAAGACTCACCTTAACCATCGATGATTTTTGAATAATTTTGTTTAATAAAACTTTTCCATTTTTAATGTAAACTTTTGGCATTTTTATCTTCTTTTTTAATATTGTTCTGTCTTTTTTAGGATTAGATTTGACTTTATTTTTTATTAACATTTTATTTGGTTATCTTGTTAATATACTCATGATTTGAACTCTAGGGTTGTTTATCTCATATTGATAGTTGCTCACAATTATCCAAAATTGATCACGTTTGAGTTGTAATATAACATCCTAATTGAGTATGATTTTTTGAATAAAATTCTTATTTTTAATCAACATTAAATTTTTTTCCAAAGCATTAGGTTTGTTTTTTTTAAGAAATCCAATTTTTTTGAATATGATAGTGAATATTTTATGAATTTTATTATATCAAAGTATTTTGTAATTCATTTTCTAAAATTTGGTGGTCTATTAGAATTATATATATATATATATATATATAAAGTTAAAATTATTATATTATATAAATATAAGTAATTACTTTTATAAATAAAATGTGTATGATGGATGGACCATGTGATTGAAATAAAAGTTATTATTGTTTTTATTATTATTATTTTATT
Source organism: Hibiscus syriacus (assembly GCF_006381635.1). NCBI lineage: Eukaryota > Viridiplantae > Streptophyta > Magnoliopsida > Malvales > Malvaceae > Hibiscus > Hibiscus syriacus. The sequence goes on from NW_024062606.1 coordinate 1,617,823, forward strand.
CAAAATAATTGGAGAACCACAAATTGGAGATATTTTTTTGTATGTCTCGGTTTTAAGGCAATGCTAAGGGATAGCATACCTAATTTAAGGTTAAGAAACACAAACCTTAGCAAATTCTAACCTCTCCTTCATGGCAATGATGGAATTCATGTATAAGGGGACCCCCCCAAAGCACTAGCTATATAACTAAGGTCTTTCATTGAGTATAATTTCAATGGTACATTGCAAAGTTGCACCTACACTGTCATTCTAGCTAGATCAAAATCAAGTAGTTTTAGATTAGGCTCCCATTTCCTCAACACCAACGGTTTATGTTGGATGTGCCATGGATTATTTTCTAGAACTCAATCTTTGTTAGCTCCATTTACAAAAGAAAAAACATAGAGATTAGGTCCAGCAAGACTCACCCTAACCATCGATGATTTTTAAAGAATTTTGTTCAATAAAACTTTTCCATTTTTAATGTAAACTTTTGACATTTTTATCTTCTTTTTTAATATTGTTCTGTCTTTTTTAGGATTAAATTTGACTTTATTTTTTATTAACATTTTATTTGGTTATCTTGTTAATATACTCATGATTTGAACTCTCGGGTTGTTTATCTCATATTGATAGTTGCTCACAATCATCCAAAATTGATCACGTTTGAGTTGTAATATAGCATCCTAATTGAGTATGATTTTTTGAATAAAATTCTTATTTTTAATCAACATTAAATTATTTTCCAAAGTATTAAGTTTGTTTTTTTAAGAAATCCAATTTTTTGAATATGATAATGTATATTTTATGAATTTTATTATATCAAAGTATTTTGTAATTCATTTTCTAAAATTTGGTGGTCTATTAGAATTATATATATAAAGTTAAAATTATTATATTATATAAATATAAGTAATTACTTTTATAAATAAAATGTGTATGATGGATGGGCCATGTGATTGAAATAAAAGTTATTATTGTTTTTATTATTATTATTTTATTCAAAATAATTGGAGAACCACAAATTGGAGATATTTTTGTGTATGTCTCGGTTTTAAGGCAATGCTAAGGATAACATGCCTAATTTAAGGTTAAGAAACAATACAAAATGGGCGCAATTGAAAATGTTATAAAAGATATAATATTTTTGGTTGGACACATATTAAAATGATAACTTATTCTCAATATTTTTCGGTTCCGCATTTTCTTCGTACCATTTTTAGTTGTCAATTGAAAATGTTACATTCTTCATAACATTTTCGATTCAACCAAAAATGTTAAAAAATTAACATTCTAGGTTGTGCTCAAAAAAAATGTTATGCTTTTTATGACATTTTCTGTTGTGTTCATTCCATGTCGTTCCTTAACCTTAAATTAGGTCATCGTACAATAGAACTTCTCCAGTTTTAAAACCGAGAGTTTAAGGAAATGATAACAATATCTTTAAATCAATCCAAATCTTAAAGCAACCCGAATTAATTTATCGACCCAAACCCATACCCAACTTTATCGTTGATAGCAACCCACGACGATAGACAACATCACATGCTCTCCTCATGAATGACATGGTCTTGATCTGCAACTAAGCCATCCAAATCAAACAAAAAAAGAATAAAGAGAAAATAAAAAAGAAACCAATAATAGAATAAAGGGAACTTCGACGAGGTAAGAAGACGAGTGTTTCTCGACGATGGAGATGTCAGTTGGAAGATCCCAACGATGAATAGTTTTTCTTTGACGGTGGGAGCAACATATCTCGAAATCAGCCCCATCAAACATTCATCTCCAATTAGCGTAAGTGTTTTGCTTAGAGGAAACATAGTGATTTTTGTGTAGATTTACGACAATCTGCAACGATTCTCGTTGATTTAAACATCGAAAATAATTTAACATTAACTAAAAAAAAGAAATTTATTTATAAAAAAAACATAATCATATTCGAGTTTTTGAGATTCCGAATTTTATATGATAAGGTCAGTTATCAATGTGTGTTTTCATTATATTCATTTTTATGTTACCAGTGATAATCATCTTTAATTATTAACATTGATGTTTGTTAGTATCTTTTATATTTGTGCATTGTTCGATTGAATTTTTTTAACTCTTATCTTATATGATTTTATTTTTATTATTTAGTACACAGTTTGTGGTCTTTGATAGATTTTAAAAAATGTGACTTTTTTGTTGTTGTTGAGAATGTGATTTTAGTAGATTTTTCTTTCTTTCTTTAATAAAATCAATTATATTTTCTAGTTTAAATACTAAATACATTAATAATTTGTATTATGTAGATTTGCAAAATTTCGCTTTTTTTTTCATATTTTAATTATTCAGCTGTATCTTTGCCTACTTCATAATTCAATTTTAAATTTTATAATTTTTTATACTATTTATAATTATTTAATTAAACAATAATAGCACGAACCAACTTACTTCAGTGATTAAAGGAATTGTTGCTCTTTCTAGAGGTCATGGGTTTGAGCACCAACGATTGTAACATGTTGATTCAGAATTCATTGTCAAATAGATGAGAGTATTTTGAAAAGATACTATTTATAATCATCTTAGCTTAATAAAAAAAATTCATCAACAAATTTTTTAACAAAACCTTCAAATCTGGTAATTTATAAAGTTATTTTTATATGCAAATAAACTTTTTATAATTTTATTAATTTTATAACTTATAAAGAAAATCCAAATTCCAAAAGGCTAGAACACAAAAAATGAACTCGAGATTGACCAAAACCAGAAATTAATATTAAAAAATAAATAGTATATATAAAAAATTTAATTACAGAACTTATTCTAATAAATCATATATTTTATTTGTGTTGAAATAATAATTTTTAAGTGAGACTGCCACTATCACACTTGAACACAAAAACTCTTTGGTATTGGTACCTAATACTTCAGTTCTTAACTTTTTTGGCATTCCCTTGCTGTCGCATTTTTTTTAGTTTTTGATTCCTTTAATATAAATTTACATCTATATGCATAATCTGAAAGAGAATTTTGAGAAGATGACTTTTGAATCTTACTGCCAGAAAATTCATTCTCCTGAATGGATAGTGCATGTAAAACGAGAAGGGAAACAAACAATGATTCCCTAATTTATATTACAAACACTAAGCATGTACATGAAATCTTTTATGTGGACGGTCATCTAAGACAGGAAAGTCGGAGTATGTCTAACTAGCATGTACCATGTATAGCAGAAAATTTACTATAGACAGTCATTACACAAATATTAGCTACCCTACTCCCAGCATTTTGAGATCAGCGATTTAACACATGTATGTAAATAGAGAAATTTATGTGTACTGCATGCACATTAAAACCAGTGTTACACAATTCTGAACGTTCAGGCAAATAAAACATGGATGGACATTTTCATGGATACTAAGATACTCGGATAATATGATAAGAAAAATGTGGTTGAGGAACTTACTTGTTTCATAAGAGATTGAGACCTACTCAAAAGAGCAGCAATCGACAAATTGAGGCATTGAACTACGAATGGCTATGAATTCATGACCGCAACACCGCCAGTTGAGAAAGACACCAAAAGAGAATGATGAACTAAATGTTTTTGCCCTTAATTTCTAACAGAACTTAGATATAAGAGGCTTCAGGTAAGTCACCCTAAGGTAAGCCGTGGCCTCTTCCTGTAATCAGCATCTCTAGATCTAGAGCGATGCCCATCTTCCTGTGGTAATCGGAACTTGCTGTGTGTCCTTGACGACCGCCCCTGGTCCCTATCATCATCATGCTCTGGCTCACGGTCCCTGTACCTACGATTATCTGCATATCTGTCTCGGTCTTCCCTATATCTATCCCTCTCCCGATCACGTTCCCTATCACGATCACGGTCACGATCTCGAGATCGCTCCCTATCATGTTCTCGACCAATGTCTCTATCATCCCGGTGCCTTCTTTCAGGCCAATCATGACCATGGCCCATTTCCTTCTCCCTAGGTACGTCCCTATCATATCCTGGTTCTTTATCATCACGCTGCCTTCTTTCGGATGAACCAGACCACTCTCTTTCTGATGTTCTATCTTTTTCTTTAGCTGGATTTTTCCAAACTCCTTTGTCATGACTAACCTCACTATATTGATGATCAGACGTAGCTTCCTCCCCATAGCTTGACTCTCCAGCTCTCCCAACACCATGCTCAGCACCACCCCATCCTCCCACGCTAGGATCTGACCACATTCCCATATTAGGCCCATCTACACAACCTGAGGGCATCATCCCCATACCATTCATGGGCATACCTCTTCCAAAAAATGCAGGGTTAACATGAGGAGCCACTCCAGGAAAACCAACTCCTCCAGCAGGAGGGAATGAAGGTAAAATCCCTGAAAACGGAGGCACTGGACAACCAGGATAGCCTCCATAACTGCCCATTCTTCCCATGGGGCCACCAAAAGCAGGATCAAAACCTTGACCCATCATTGACTGCGGGTGCATGAGAGGAGGTGTCCCACCCATTCCCTGCCCGAATCCATTTCCACCATTTCCCATGATACCTCTACCACCCCTGTTCCTCATAGGACCACCTGGCCCTCTACCTCCCAATCCCTGTGCATAGCTTCTTCCCCAATTCCCTCTACCATAACCTTTATTATTATCCCCACCTTGGAAATTCCCACCAGATTGAATATTATTGACACCAGTCTTACCAGCCACATCATTAGGACCCCTCTTTGCTTGCAAGAGAGCAGACTGTGCCATCTGCTGATTCCTATTTAACTGAGCCTCTCCCATTTTCTTAACAGTAAAGGGAGATGCAAAGGCAACAACACAAGGCCTTCCGTTAAACATGTGCCCATTCATTCCCTCCTTACAAGCTGTGGCTGCGGATGGATCATAAAACTCAACCTGACAATACCCTTTCGACTTCCCACTTGCTTTCTCGTCGAAAAGCTTTACTTCCTTGATGGGCCCGTACTTGCACAACTCGGACTCTAATTCAGCATCTGTTGTCCACCAATGCAAATCTCCAACAAACAATATTGTCCCACCACCTCCACCTGCACCACCATTTGCTCCAACTCCAGGGCCAGCACCAGCAACACCCAAATTTCCACCTCCATTCGCAATTATAGGACCACCACCACTGCCACCAAGGCCATTCACACCAGCACCTCCTACTACTCCTTGTCTCACCAAATCTTCATTCTCAACACCCCCCACATTCCCTACACCATATCCCTGATGTCCCATACCACCTACACTACCTAAACCACTATTCTTATTCCCACTCTGCTCCACAGCAACCTCATTCAATTTACTCGGAGCCTGAGCTAATTCAACCCTAAGCCCACCCCCACCAATGCCCGGACTAGGTCCTTTGACATCATCAACAGCACCAACACCCCTAAACCCTTGACTCTCATAAGAAACTCTGGAATCCCCACTATCACCACCACCTGCAACCCCCGGAAGTGAAACACCAGATTCTGGAGCACCTATTGGTGATCCACTAACTTTCCCACCACTGTTAATATTAGAACTATTCTTAGTTTCTTCATTTCTAAACCCTACATTGTCGTTTCTTCTCAAAGATTGAAGAAACCCTTCACCAACATTAACATCATTGTAAAGGTCTTCAAAATCTTCGTCGTCTTCACCTAAAAAACTCACATCAGCAACAGCCGAGATTGCTTCATTCGTATGGAACTGATCCCCTTCTTTCTCTTCATCCATCTTTTCCCCTCAAAAATTCAAAAATACAAAAAGTACCCCCAAACTAATTTCAAAACTTCGAGCTTTTTCTGCTTCCTGGAAATTACAAAAAAAATACATTTAATAAAATGAAAACATATATTAATTGAAATTAGAGAACGAATTCGGGGATTAAATCTTACCAGGCAGCTTAAGTGAGATATCAAAAAGAGAAACGTGAGAGAAATACGCAAAACCCTAATCCTCAAAGACCATGGGATTCTTCTTTCTTTTTCTGGGAATTTAACGAGCACCGCCGTGAAAGAGCCTAAACCACCAAAAAATAAATTCCGAAGGTTGATTCCTAACTAAGAAAGCATTGAATTTGATTACAGAGCAAAGAATGTAAACTCACCATGAGACAAAGAGAGGGAGATAGTAAGTGATAAAACCCAAAGTTAACCCAACAACAACGAGAAAAAAAGCCACAAGCGAATCAAAACCTTTCTTTTAGGCCTTTTAGCAAGCACAAAGCAGTACTATTTTACGAATGCTCGATGTTCTGGCTGTTTGCTGGAAAACGGCGTCGAAGCTCGAAGATGATATGAGATTAATCACCAAAAGCCTATTAAATTTTCTTTCGTCTATTCCCCAAAAAAAAAATCTTTCGTAAAAGAAAACAAGGCCCTTCCACCATTTTACAGGCTTATATAAACCTAAGCAGATGCGAAAAAAAGTGCTATACTTGGGTTCTAAAGTCCATTATGGAAATACCCGCTTATGTACATGTTAATTTTTTATATATTTTAAAGGTTTAAATTTTTTTATTAATCAACATTTATACATTGAACGCTCACACCCTTTGTATCTATAATATTTGAACATGGATCCTTAAAGAATAAAATTTAAAATTATTAGAGAAAATTCTATAACGCTCGACGAGTATTACTAATGATAAGCATCATTAATTTAATTTATAAAACTTTAAAATTATAAAGTACTCAACAAGTAATCACAAATTAGTTAAAAATCTAAAAGTAAATTATTTAAAATAAAATATTAATTACAATATTTTTATAATCTTATTATAAATAATAATTAGTTCAAATATTAATCTTTAAATTAAAAATTATTTGTTTCTTTCTTTGACGCGACGGCAACGACAACGACAATGGTAATAGCAGTGACAATGGTGGAAATAGCGGCGACGGTAGCAGCAGTGGTGACGACAATAGCAACAGTGACAATGATGATGATAGCAACGATGGCGACGATAGCAGCAACGACGATGACTTCAAAGAAAAAAAAAATAAGGGTTTTTTTAATTTAGGGTTAATATTTGATCTAGTTATTGTTTAAAATAAGATTATAAAAATAATTTAATTAATATTTTATTTTAAATAATTTATGTTTAGATTTTTAATTAATTTATAATTACACGTTGAGTATTTTATAAGTTTAAAATTTTATAAATTAAATTAATGGTACTTATCGGTGCTCGTCAAGCATGATAGAATCATCCAATTATTAGTAATAAATATTATTTAAAATTATTTTAAGTTATATATATAAATATATTAATTATGTATAATTGCTTTTAAATATTATTTAACATATTTTTTTGTGAAATAAAGGTAAAAAAACTAGCACGTAGATCTCTACTTCTAAATTACAAGCAGTAGACTTCTCTTGTAGTAAATTAAAAACCTCCAGCGGTGGACTGTAGAATATTGTATGGGCATCTCGTCGTCTAGCAGCAATCCTTGCCAACTTGTCGGCTACCTTATTTGCCTCCCGATTTATATGACTCAAAGTAACATTCTATTCTCGGTTTAATAATTCAAACACTCGGTTTAGAAGAGATAAGAAAGAACCTTTCTGTAGCATCCGAATGACCTCCAAGCTATCGGCTTCTACCATGACTTGTCGTTCATCAAGGTTCCATGTAGGGGCGTAAACGAGCCGAGTCGAGCTCGAGTATTGCTAAGCTCGACTCGACTCGAAAACTCTGAAATGAAGCTCGACTCGACTTGAAAACTCGCGAGCTTAAAATTTTTAAGCTCGACTCGAACTCGAAATCCTGAACTGAAGCTCGTAAGCAGCTCGAAAAGACTCAATGAAAAAAAATCTTAAACTTAACTAGATTGAAGCCTTAAACTCGAACCTGAATCTTAAAATACATAAAAGTTTTATTGTATTTTAAAAAAAATCAACACATAAATGTTAATATTATTAATAATTTATTTTTAAAAAAAAATAAAATCTTAATATATTATATTTTCGAGCTGCTAACGAGCTTTTCGAGTCGAGTATCAAGCAGCTCGTTTCGTCTCGATAAGATTTCGAGTCGAGTTCATTCGATCCGAGTATTTATCGAGTCTTGACCGAGTCGATCTCGAGTAGCTCACGATCTGTCTCGTCTCATTTACAGCCCTAGTTTCATGCATGAGAGAGACCTTCATAAATACCCCATAGCTCCTCTTTAACGATAGAGCATATTCCTATTACCTTAGAGAAGCCAAAAATCCAATATCTATTCGAGGATCGGAGAGCACCTCACATGTAGCAAATATGTTTCCTGTTTTACGGAAACTATCTATATTAATCTTACACCAATTTGGAGGAGGCAGGGACCAAAGAACGGTCCTAGTAAACTGCCAATGGAAAGATTGGCTCCTCGACATAGAAGAATCAAGTGCATGGTTAGCTTCGAAACAAAGACGCTTGCCTTATTTCAAAACAGACTTTGTTCAATATAATCCAGATAAAAAATTCTCTTATTACGATTCTTCTATATCAGCCAAAGGATCGAACCAAATAAAAAATCTCAATCTCATTCATCGCGTTCATAAAATCCCGGAGAGACGATATTAATTTGCAACCAACTCCTTGATAGAAAATCGTGTGACTTACCACCTTTAACTAGCGAAGGCCAGATTCCCATAGCTAAAAAGTAGTGGAGAAAAAAAAGATGATCTGTCGTTTCCCCCGGCTGCCCACAACCTCCACAGTGGTTGCTTGTAGTAAATATTATTTAACATATTAGTTATAAGTTAAAGGTAAAGTTTATTAAGCTTTACATATCTCCATAACTTTTTTTATAATTGATATCTAATGGTTTTTTAAAATAAAATAAAAAATTAGATATTTTTTTAATTTATTATTCATTTAATATACATAACCTATATGAATATAACATATAATTTAACGGTTAAATTACTAACATTTTAATATTAAAAAGACTTATAAAAATTTGCAATTTTCACTTAAATTTACATAGATGAAGTATATAAATGGTCCCTGATTATATGGTTTTACTTTGTTAAGTCATTCAACTATCAAAAGTTATAAAACGGTCCTTTAACCATATGATGTTACTTTATTGGGGCCCTTGACTATTAAAAATTACAAATTTGTCGCCCAACTATTTATTATATTCCAAATTCGTTATTTTTCATTAAAAAATTGATGAAATTCTGAGCTAGATGTTAATATGTTATCTAAGATATGATAAAATCTTATCCAAAAATCTCAAATGACTATCATATCTCATACACTAGATTAACAACCAGCTCAGAACATTGTTAATTTTTTAACAGATGAATAGTTGAGTGACTATTTGCTAACTTTTAATAGTTAAGAGAGTTAAAAAACAACTTTTTATAGTCGGATGACCATTTTGTAACTTTTTATAGTCGGATGACCATTTTGTAACTTTTAATAGTAATGGACTCAACTACAATGAGTGTCGTATAATCGGGGGACAATTTTTGTACCTTACCCAGTTTACATTATATTTTTTTATTAAGGTGATTACAAAGTAGTATATGTAGGGGTGTGCAAAAAATTCGATCCGACCGATCCGATCCAATCTGGAAATTCGGATATCTGATACGCTCTTTAATTTTTAAATAATTCAGATTGAATATCCAAGAAAAAATCGAACAATCGAACCAGATACGGATCAATGAAATTTCAATTTCGGATTATTCGGGAAAAATTGAGCCTTTAGATGATTTTATTCAGGCCTAATCATTCCAGTCCCAGCCCAGCAGGCCAGTAGCCCTCAGCCCCCAGCAGGCCAACACTTCCCCCCAACCCAGCGCCTCTGCAGTCTGCTCCGGACAGTTTATTATTTTTTTATTTTCTTTTCAACTTTTAAATTATTTAAACTTTAAATTATTTATTTTTAAGCCTATAAAAGAGATTTTAAGTAGTTAGTTTAAAATTATTCAAATATATTTTAATAAATATATATTAGAAATATAAAATATAAATAAATTAGCTAACTCTTATTCTCATATGTAATGGGGTAAGGGGAGGTAGGATAGTAGCCTGCCCCCAATGTCAGGTTGAGAGCAGCTTCCGTGAGAGACCTCCAAATTATGAATTGCCCACTCGATCCCACGACCTCCAATCCGAAAATGCACACCTAAGTATATGTTTTAAATACTCTCAACTATTTGACATTAAACATTTAATCACCCTACTATAGCAACATTCAATCAACCTATTATAGCAGCTAGTGTTCGAACCAGCAATATTTAGAAACAACAATGATTCGTTTAACCATTGAGGTATATTAGTTTGTGTTACCCAATTTACGTTAGAATAAGTTACTCAAATTATATATATATATATATATATATATATATATATATATATATATATATATATATATATATATCATTTTTGTTTATTATAGTTGAACTAGTTGAAACTGAGTCAAATATTAAGTAGTTTGTTGAGAGTTTAACAATTAGATAAGTCTAATCTAGTGAAAATTGAACATCTCTATTATTCGATTTTTAAAAAAAATTATACACCTTTGATATTTATATAAAAAAATTACTATAAAATATATAATTTGATTATATATTTTTTAGTATATTAAATTATCAACGCCTCTAAATGTGGGTAACATAAACTGTTATTAAAGCAAAGATTTTGACACAACACAATTTTATGCTCCAATGGCCCAACGCAAACCTCGCGATTTGTTCTTTTATAATCTAATCTCCTTTAACCTACTCGTCTTCTTCTTCCTTTCAACCATCAATACACGATAACCCTAAAAACACCACATTAACATAGATATTACAACTTAGCACATTTATGTTCTTCCATTCTTACATGTTTCAAACCAACGACAGCCCTTTTGCATGTCCGTCTCGTTAACGATTTTCTTAAATCTTTTTGTTTGTTTCGTTTCAAATTAATTCTTTTATTGGTTTTGTTTTTATTCTCACCCTATCCCCGCCGCCGCCGCCGCCACCGTCGGAACCTTATCAAACGCCGACTTGTGGCCGTTGTTTTGAACAATGGGGGTAGATCATCATAGGCAGACAAGGGCTGTTTATGTCTCCTCCCTTTTGTTCTGTCTTCTTTTGTTGAAAGAAAGCTTTGTTTCGGCCCAATGTCTCGATGCTCCTGCGGCGGCACCGACGGCTTCTCCGATTTCTTCCCCGGGTTTGTATCAACCTTCAGATAGTTATCTCATCAACTGCGGTTCGAGCGAGGTGAAGCTGGACGACGGACGGATATTCAAATCGGATACGGAAACAAGTAGTTATTTATCGACCGATGAAGATGTTCAAACGAAAACCGATTCGATGCCGGAGAGTGCCTTCACGAATTCCACCACTTCATCCTTGATGAATCTTTATAAAGCGGCGAGGATTTTCACGTCGTATTCTAAGTATTTGTTCTCCGTTTCCGTTTCCGGAAAACATTGGGTTCGTCTCTACTTTTACTCGCTCCGCCACGAGAAATACGATCTCAAGACGGTGGTTTTCACCGTTCAAACAGACAAGTAAGTCCTCTTGCAAGATTTCTCCATGGATGATTCCAAGGTGGTTCTCAAGGAGTATCTTGTTAATGCTACTTGTAGACACACATTTTCGTACATATTTATAAATATATTTATATATAGAAAATATATCATATATATTTATAGTTTTATCGTATAGTATATATTTTTATATAGGACATATGATATTAGACTATATAGTCTAATACATATTTTATACTATAAGATATTAAAACTTTTTTCTTTTGTTCCGTCTTGTGCTAGGATCCAATTGATCAGTCCAACTCAGCTCACTCACTAGAACCTGCCTCACGGGATTGGTGCAAAACTAAGGCTAGTTTTACGTCAAACTTCGAATCAATGGCAGCCTCGAAAATTCTGGCGCAATCTCAGCTCTCTTCGCTCACCTCTCCCCCACGTATCTCAACCATTTCAAACACCCTCGAGAATTCGGCTAGAATCCCTGAATATCTGGCAGCTGCAACCTTCCAACGTCTATATCTGTGCTTATATAAATCATAAGCAAGGTTCAACAAGGGGGGGAAGCATTCGGTGAAAGCAAAAGCAAATAATAGAAGGGGTGAAAAACCATCCGAACAGGAACATTCGAACCAGCAAAAAATATATCGAAAAAGGAGAGATACACAAGATTGTTCGGGGGGAAAATTAGCGAGAAAAGGGAAATTACAGAGGAAAAACGGGGTGAGGGAGAGTTCTTCGAAACTGGAAAAGAGGATAAGAAGAAGCTGCCAGAAGACAAGAAAGAAAACCAGAAAGCAGACAACGCCTCTTTAATAAAGTCCATCGAGGGGGTCTCGGATTTGAAAGCCTACCTTGCGGCAAGATTTTCCTTGAAGTCTGGCATGAAGCCTCATGAATTTGCCTTCTAGAAGTAACTTGCTTTTAGCTTAGCTGTTTTACTTTGCTGTTCTTTGTCTTCGAGTATTAGTGGCCATACAAAATCATCTTTTGTTTTTTTATTCTAGCTTATGATATGCCAAAACCCCAAATTTCCTTTTTTATGTTTTGTGCTACTCTGATTGGAGCTTGTTCTGATTATCTTTTCAAAAGAAACCCATTAAAATTATACATATATGCATAGGATTCATGGATTTAAAATAAAATATTATATATATATGCATAGGATCAGGGGTTTAAAATAAGATATTATATATATATGCATAGGATCCATGAGTTTATAATAAAATATTATATATATGCATAGGATCCAAGTGTTTAGAAAAAAAAATCATTTATTTGATTCATGTAACCCACGTGGGTATGAGGTTATAAAGTGCTAATCCTTAGTGTGATCATTCAATCTTTGAATATCATGCATTTTGGTCCGGTTTTTTTGTGTTGTTATTGCTTTTAATTTTAATATGTTTTTTTAGTTTTTTATTTATTCTTTTCTTTTAAAAAAACATTGTTTCATATGCATATATTTTTTACATTCTTTTATTTTATTATTTTCAAGACCGAACATTTTCTACTTTTTTATTTTTTATTTTAGGTTTTCTTAACATTTTGTTGTTGTTATTTTCTCAATTTATTTATTATTTATTTTTTCTCACTCTTTGATTTATTTAAGTTTATCTTTCAATCTAACATTTTTGACTTTTTAGGATCAATTTTAATCAATCAAAGGTAAGTAACTTGAATCGAACGTTTTAAATTTCAATTTCAATTTTAATTTTTGCAATTAAGACAACTGAAAAATTAATTGGTACCGAAAGGGCGGTTCAAGGGTGCTAATCCTTCCTTGACCGTAACTGACTCCCGAACCCGACACGTTTCTGGTACAATGCAGATCAGGTAAGATGGTGTCCGACCCACCTAAATTCGTTTTAAAATGGTCGGTGGCGACTCCAATTCGTTTAATCCAAGTTGAAGCCCAATTCCGGGCCCAACCGAAAGACGGTTACGACAGCTTGGCGACTCCGCTGGGGACAGGTAAGTGAGTCAGGCCGAAATTAATTTTCGGTTGTCTTTTTATGCGAAAATGGTAAATTTAAATTTAAATTTATTTATTCGATTCTAGTTATTCACCTTTGATTATTTTTCAAATAAATAGTTGTATTAATATTTTTTTTAATGATTTCAAATTTTTTAAAGTTTTCATCTCAGGCTCTATACCCGAGCTCCGAACCCTTTTAAGTGGGGGCGAAAGCGACGCCTTCGTGTGAATTTATTCACCGTATGGGCCTAGCAAGTAACCTTCGGGATTCATATACCTTATGCCTTCGTGTGAATTTATTCTCCGTATGGGCATAAGGGAATGTTTCCTCTCGAGTTTAACTTAGTCCACACAAGCCTGTGATGGGTTTAGGACTAAGGGTCTGGCAAGCCCAAGAAGGGCACCAGCAAGGAGAACTCGAGTACCTTTTTAAAACCTAAACCGGGAGATTACAGGGAATTAGAGCCCACCCCAAAACCTCATTCCAAACCCTAGGCTGTTTTTATTTCCTACTTTATTTTCTGTTCAAAGCATGCGAACTAGACAAATATGCGGTTAAGATTTGTTTGAAATTAGCATGCGGGATAGAAATCATGTCCGGGTAGGAATATTAAGCATGTTCGGGTAGATATCATGTGGGGTAGGACTTTCATTTTTCATGATTATTTTTTATTATTTTTACCTCACTAACTCTTTTTTTCTCTTTCATTTTATTTTCATCAATTGCATCATTTAAATGAGGTATTGATCCCCCAAAAATGTGTTTGTTAAAACATGAATAATCTGTATTAATGGACAAAGGGGTTGTAATACAAAGAGATAAAAAGCTCAGAAGTCCAGTCGTGGTCAAAGAATACCCAGAGGCAAAGGTTGCAGCGGCAAGACGAGGAAAAGGTTATTGACTCGGACGCTCCTTGCGAAAACTACGAGAACAAGATGGTGAAACCCTAGCTGAGCTGAATGTCATTGCTGACGAATTCAAGAAGAAAACTTCGATAGAGGGCTCCCATGGTGTTGCTGCTAGGGAACAGACTCAGCAGAGAGTGGAAGCCAGAGGTGCAGTCCTTCAAGACTCTTTTTGGGGCAAACAACTCATCATCTGCATAAGTCGGAGCGGTTCGACAGGTTATCCAACCGGTGACAGACGAACGCAGAAGACTAGTCAACATGTCAGAAGTTGTCAGAATATTCTTGTCTCTTAAAAGATAAAACACTTTTGTCCCCAATAAGGATTATTTTTAATAACAGATACATTTTTGGATTGATTCCTCGATCATTTCATGCATCATGCACTTAGACATTTTGCATTTTGTTATTTTCTTTGCATTTTGTTATTTTCTTTGCATTCACATTAACTAACATATACATGTCTCATCAAAAAGAGTAAATACTGGATACACCGGCTCAAGCGTTGGACACACCCTATCCACATAACACTCGTTTGAAGAAGAAGAGGATGGAAGCCAGAATTATACAAATCGAGGAGAATATGTTGAAACTACAGAAAGAGCTAGAAGATAAGATAAACCAGAACAGTCGAAATACTCTGGAAACAATCACAAAGAACCAAGAGTCCTTGGTGGATCAGATCGTTGCCAAGTTAGTTGGCCTGCAACAGACCAGTGCGCTCGGGGTAGGTTCATCGGAAGGGGTAACCATGCCACTTACCCCGCAAGTGGTTGTCTCACCCAGAATCTTACCAGGACTTGAAGATAATTCGGATAATTATCGCATTCCGAAATTTGAAGAAGAGGTCAAAACAAAGAGGGTAGAAATTACCATTAACCCAGGAGGTAGAACGGGTGGAAAGCCTCCCCTGAAGAAGAAGGAAAGAGAGATCATCAACATTTCAAATTCGTTTCCAGTCGTACCCTTTTGTAGGCAAAAACCGAGGAAGGAAAAAGAGCATTTTGATCCCATTCCCATGACATATAAGGAGCTCTACCAACAACTGTTTGACGCACATGTGGTGTCACCCTATCCCGAGACACCTCTAAAGCCCCCATACCCCAGGTGGTATGACAAAAATGCGCACTGTGAATATCATGGCAGTGTTCCGGGGCATGCTATCGAAAATTGCCTCCCCTTTAAGAGGGTTATCCAAAGAATGCGCAACAGGGGTTGGATTCATTTTAATAATTCAGAATCACTCCACGTTGCACAGAACCCCCAACCAAATCATGAAGAGAATAAGGAAAGTGCAGTCACCGAGGAAAAAGGTAAAAAGGCCAAAACCAGAGTTTCCGAAGTGAAGTTACCTCTTGCTTGGGTATGGAGGCAAATGATAAATGAGGGGTTTCTTGCACCACATCTTGGCACATCATATTCCAAAAGTGACAGTTATTGTTGTTATCACAATGAAGATGGACATGATGTACAAGAATGTACAGAATTTAGAGCCTTGGTCCAACTAATGATGGACAAGAAAGAGCTGGAATTTTACGATGAAAGCAATGACACTCCTAAAGCAGAAAGAGTCATGGCAAGTGGGGCATCCTGATGAGGCCTTATTCAATTTTGAGACATGTTGTTTGAATTTGTTTTTGATTTTTTTTCCTCATGTTTGGGACTTGTTTTTGAACTTTCTTTGGATATTTGAATAAATTTATGCTACTTTAAAGATTGTAAGCAATGAATCACATTTGCAAACTCGCAATTCTTTGAATATCATCTGAATTAAGAAACTCTGTAAATGGTTCAAAGTTACAGATCTTTGACGAAGTAACATGATTTAAAAACAAGGACTTTGACCTTACCCATAATATACTCTCAAACACCATACCCTACTCTTGCAATTAACCAATATACCCTTTTCCTTTCACAAGGTGCGGACAACGTGGGGCATCATTTGCATATGACATTACTATATTTTTTATTTAAGACGTTCAATGACGATGATGATCTTTACAAATGAAAGAGTCAAGTAGGTGAATCCAGTTTAGGTCAGTTGCTTGAAAATTGAACTATAAAGATGAGATTCCTTGACTTTCAAAAACACCTAGACTATGACAGGTTCTTCTTGACAATCTTAAGAAATTAAATCCGTAAAAACTGAGCTATTCCGCTAAGGCAATTGGTTATAGAGGAAACTTGAAAGCCCTGGCCTTATGAGTAGATTACGTTCAAACCATGACATTGCTCGGACACTTGGCAATTCGGTGTTTGCTCCACTGCTCTTGTCAGGCTGAAGACTCTGTGATGAGATGAACCCTTCAGTTAACTTGATAAGAGTGATTATAATATTAAGTTGTCCCTCTAAGGCAATTGGTTAAATGCCCCGGCTTTATGGATTCAGCTAGCCAGATAATGACAAGTTAAATCAAATTTATCTAAGCAAGAAATTTTCGGTAAAATGGACTAAGGGAGTTAAGGAACACCTGTTATAGTCAACTACACACGAGCACTCAAGAATTTCATTTTTAGACCGATGTTTCTGCACTACCTTTGTTAGAGGAGCCTACAAAACTTGAACAAATGAAAGATTTCGGAGAACCGAAATAGAAGGCCTAGTAATTGATTAAGTTAGTTGCATCATTTTGTCTGCGCCTAATCGAAATGCCAAAGCATGGTTCGATATTTCAAAAAAAGACATTTTTTTTTACCAAAACCTTAGAAAGGAGGCCAGACTGAAGCCAACCCATCCATTTGAACATTTGTCAAAGAGCTGTAACTCTGAAAACGTTAAGAGAGCTATTGATTCCTTTGATATTTTTTGAACTCACGTTTATAATTTGATTCAATTGCGAATAATATTTTACAGCATTTTTATCATTTTCTCTCCTGAAACAAGAAAAATGAGAAAAACATTTTCAAACAGAACAATCTCAGATATGAAATGTCTGTAAAGCCCAAGCTCGAGAAGCAAATGGGGCACGATCGATTCCATGGACCAGATTGGCAGACAAAGCACGATACTCCATCCAAGAAATAACACATAATTTATTCAGGTTGCATGCATCTTAGACATACTTAGGTGCATCACATCCATCATTTTAGCATGCATAATTTTGCAGCTTTCAGAGTCAAGCTTCGACTTCAGGATGAAGGCTACTCGACTTGTAAGCACCTTTAAAGAACGATGGTGTAACTCAGCAGCAAGAAGCTACACCTCAACCGACTTTACATATCTACAGATCTCAGAACCAATTTCAGATGGGTTCGAGAACCAATTCAGATCAAATTCAGTTCAGCTCAACTCAACAATGAGCAACACGTTTCCAGTTTATGTCTTCAAGCCAGATTTCAATTCCACAACGGAAGATATTTGGTTGTCAGAATTCATCAACGGGCTTTCCCATAAAATGGGAGTTATCCAAAGATTGTCTTACTTGGTTCTCGCTCAGAGGAATCACCTGAAGAATCATGACCGGCTTTGACTCGTTAAGGGAAGCCATTTTTTTCAAACAAACTATTTGCAGCATAACTTAAGTCGAGAAGGGTTATCTGCCAACCAAAGACCTTCGAGTTCGACTACGCTCAGCTCCAAGGCATATCATTTGCAGCACAACTTAAGTCTAGAAGGGTTGTCTGCCAACAAAAGACCTTTGAGTTCGACTACGCTCAGCTCAACAACACATCATTTACAGTATAGCTTAAGTCGAGAAGGGCTATCTGCCAAAGACCCCCGAGTTCTGAAGATACTATTTTTTATCCATTTTATTATTATTATTATTAATATTAATATTATTATTATCATTATTAATATTATTATTATTATTATTATTATTATTAGTATTATTATTATTATTAGCATTATTATTATTATTATTATTATTATTAGTATTTATTATTATTATTAATATTATTATTATTATTATTATTTAATAAATAATTACAACTGGACCGGCCCAGTTACAAGCCAACTAGAACCGGTCCAGCCAACCAGAAACCCTAAACAATTAGTAAGGTTTCAGCTAGGGTTTCTAAACCCTAGCCACACCCAGCCGCCTCTGATGCTTCCAGATCCCAGCCGCCGCCTCACTGCCAAGTGGTCCAATGGCCCACTGCCGACGCCTCCGCCGCTGCCACGTCCCGAATGAAGGCTCCAGAAGATCAACGCCGGCCGTCCACGCCAAGGCTACGGGGTGAGTCACCACTGGTAGTCCGGTGACTCACCAAAGCCCTCTCTTCGGACCGGTCCGATGACCGCACCGGTGGTGGCTATAAAAGCCACCACCCACCTGCGAGACAGACCAGAGAGACAGAACGAGACACAGAAACAAAAAAAAAAAAGGAAGAACCGAGACAGCCAACAACAAAAAAAAAAAACAGAGGGAGAAATACAACAACAACGAATAGCAACCACAGCAGCAAACCAAAGGAAAAGAGAAGAAGAAGACTTACCCTTGAAGCCTTGGTGGCCCTCGGAAGCCAAACGTTGCCAAACCGCCGTTTAATAAGGTAGAACCTTTCGGTTTTGTTTAGATCTACTCCGATCCAGAGCTTTTTAGGGCAAACCAAGGCCAGATTCGGCTTTGGGAGGTTCGGGTCTTTATTTTAGGTCTTTAGGAAAAATCCGGCCACCGCATATGGTAGCCGGCGGTGGAGATCAACACCGTAGTACGGTGTCCGTCGACGGCCGGAAATTCTCTCGGCTAGAGAGAAGGAAGAGAGAGCTTCTTCTCTCGTTTTTGAGAGAAGAAGAAGAAGAAAGAAATGAGCTGCTGGCCCTTCGGGCCAGCTATGAATGGACTTAAATAGCCCTCCCCAAACGACGCCGTTTTGGGGAGGGATCTGTTTGTAATTTCACAAAGGTTAAATCCCGTCCGCCGTCCTCCTAATTTGTAAACATTACATTTTAGTCACTAAATCGATTTTATAATATTTTTAATTCAGTCTTCGAATTTCAATTTGATTCATTTTAGTCCTTTATATTAAAATAATATATTTAGGATAAATGACAGATTCAATCCCTTAATTTTAATAAATAATTTTTTAATCCCTAGTTCATATTTTTAATTTATTCTATTATAAAATTTGAATTTTAAATAATTTCCTTTTGGTCACTAAATTATTAAATTAGAAAATAAAATATTTAAACCCTATAATTTCAATTAATTAGTAATTAGTTTTATTTTTATAATTTAGTTATTCATTTTATATGTCTTCATTTATTTTATTGTTTTAAATATATTGTTTTAGTAATATTTTTATTTTATTATATTGTTAAACATTTTTTATATATTCATAAATATATAATAAATAATAATTTTTAAATATTTATTTTTAATATCGAAGAAAAGGACAGTCTTAATACAACTGGATGTCCTATTCTGATATTTTAAAATTAAAAAGTAAACAATATTATTTAAATTAATATTTATCAATATCAAAGAAAAGAGCTGTCTTAAGGTACCTAGAAGTTCTTTTCTGATATTTTTAAATAAATAAATATTTTTTTATAATTTTGAAATAATAGAATAATAAATTAAATATATTTTTGATTTTTTTAAATTTTAATAATAGAGACAATTTATAATTAAAAAGTACCAATTTTGGGCGTTGTAGGGGTGCTAATCCTTCCCTAAACGTAACCGACCACGAACCCCTTTTTATTATTAAAAAGAACAAATTTTTGGTTATAAAACGTAGATCAGTTCATCTTTTAAATATGGTTTTCTTAAAAACTATTTTAAAAGAAAATTTTTAGGTATTCGACCTACCTGATCCAAAAGGTCGATGGCGACTCACAAATTATTTTCAAAATTATTTATTAATATTAATTTCCCCGCCAAATTTTAATATTTTGTGCCCGGACGAAAAACGGTCACGACAGCTTGGCGACTCTGCTGGGGATGGTCAAACTTTTAAAAATCAATTATGAATTGTCTCTATAAATTAAAAATTAAAAATTCATATATTTAATTTTTAATTTTATTTTTTCAAAATTTTTATATTTACTTATTATTTTCATAATATTTATCTGTTTTATTTTATTTGTAATTATTTTATTTCATTATTTATTTTACTGTCAAAGGTTTGAGCATTTCTCCTCACACACAACACTTGCATTGCATAACATAAAGCTCTATAATTGAGTTGTCCCTTTTAAGTGGAAGTGAAAGCGACGTCTTCGTGAGAATTTATTCTCCGTGTCAGACCTAGCAAGTAACTTCCGGGGTTCATATGCTCTCTGTCTTCGTGAGAATTTATTCTCTGTGTCAGGCATAGAGAAATGTATCCCCTCGAATTGAACTCGATCCACTTTAGTCTGTGATGGACTAGGATTGAGGGTTAGCAACCCAAGGGGGCACTAACAAAGACAATTCGGGTACCTTTATTCCTAGATCTGAAACCTTGCATATAAAAAACCTTAGAAACTCTTCCGATCAGAAGTCATGCCGAAATTTTGTCCAAAATAGGTGTACACACAGGAGAAATGAATTCTGTCTTTCCTGTTAATCTATTTATTGTTTAAATTACATGTTTATTTAAATTATTTAAATTTAGAGAAGCATGTTTAAATTAAATAAATGTTATTATTGAATTTTTTATGTAAACTAATTTATTTTCTTTTTTGTGTTCTTTATTTTTCTGTTTGCATAGCATCATACAGGATAAAAGACATTGATCCTTGTGTTAATAGTCTCATTGGAAAACCTTCATCTATGGATAAAAAGTGTTCAAGTCAAGTAATTCTAAACTCAGAAGTAAGACAGTGGGCTGAAGATTTACAAAGACAAGAAGGAGACAGTCTGCAGGATGATTATGTATCTGACTTGGCCAGTTATGCTCCAGTTTCATTAAAAAGAAATGATATGCAAGATTTGCGAAGCATTTGGGAAAGTTGGGATTCAAACAAAAAATTGCAGTTTTATCAGACTTACGGAGACATTCCATATCTGCTCTATGTAGAAGTTGATGATGAATTACTCAGAGCCCTAATTCAATTCTGGAATCCAGGGTACAATTGCTTCACTTTCAATAAGGAGGACTTGGTCCCTACTATTGAAGAATATACAACTTTGTTACATCTTGAAGGTGCTTTGGAGAGTCGAATATATTCAAAGTCAATTAAAACTCAGCCCTTTCGAGTTAAATTAGCAAAGATTGCTGGGGTACGAGAAGAATGGGTAGCATCCCGTACAAAACAAAAGGCGAAAGCGAAGGCATTGCTTGGACCAACATCAGAGAGCTTATTCAGAGTCATCCAGACGCTAAAGTACGATTCGATCTATTTGCTCTGGGTATATATGGTATGGTCATCTTCCCAAAAGCATTGGGATATATTGAAGCTGCAGTAGTAGACTTGTTTGAACAACTGCCAAAGAAGATTAATCCTGTTTCTGCCATCCTAGCAGAGACCTTCAGATCATTAAATGCTTGCAGAAGGTTAGGAGGTGGACGATTCTCAGGGTGTACTCAGTTGTTATATGTTTGGATCCGTAGTCATTTCTGGAAAACGGAAAAGGTTTCATACCGACGTTTCAATACGGATTATTCACCATTAAAGGAATTTCTGGAGCAGGAATGGCCGAAAGAAATTAAGAAGGATATGTGGATTAATGCCTTTAGAAATCTGCAAAGCAATAACGTTGTTTGGCGAGCCCCGTGGCAAATACAAAGGGAGTTCCTTTACAGGTGTGGTGATTACAACTGGGTAATGCTGCTCGGATTATGGGGAGGAATTGGATATGCACCACTTCTGGTCATAAGACAGTATGAAGGTCGTCAATTTATACCTGTCACTGCTGGACTACAGTCATCTGAGTTCGCATTCCACAGCAAAAATTATAAAAGAAATATCATGGAAGCCGTTACAGCTTGGAAAACAACTTTTTGTATTCGAGCTAAAGCAGCAAAAGAAATGCTAACTCCTGATTATGAAGAATGGAGATCTGTCAGAAAAAACGAAAATATTCCTCTACCAGATCAAAATGAGGATATTCCTATGGAAGATCACATTAAGGTGGTTCCATCAGAGATTGAAATCCTGAGAGCTGAGTTTGAAGCAGAAAGAGAAGGTTGGTCGAAAGAGTTAGATCAAATGAGACAAGATAAAGCTATGTTGGGGGTTGACATTGACTTTCATTCGTCACAATGTGCAATGTTGAGAAAAGATAAAGAAAAAGGTGAGGATGAGTACAGAGCCTTACAGAAAGATTATCAGGAGTTATATAAATCCCGAAAAACATCAGGACCTAGCCAATCGACGGTACAGATGACCAGAGAATTGAACATCGAGAAAAGACGAGTTGAAGATCTGAAAGAAAAGAATAGCCGTCTACTCAAAAGCCTGGAAAAAGGAAAGCAAAAAATGGAAGATTTTGAGGTCGACAGACGAGAGCGAATTATAAAGCACAAGGCTGAGCACCGCGAGATCATGAATGAAATACAAAGAGAAAGGGATCGAGCCAAAGATTTAGAAGAGATGAAGAATGACATCTTTGATAAATTTGAAGGCGAGAAAAATATCATGTTCAAGGGATTTGAATCTGAAATGAACCAGTTGATTGCTGAACTTGAAGTCAGAGGCCAAAAGATGGAAGAATCCAATGTTGAAAAAGAAAAATGGGAGTTAGAAAGAAAAAATTTCAATACCAGACTTGAGGTAGAGCAAGAGGTGGCTAGCAATTGGATGCAAAGATGCAGAAACAAAGATGTTCAAATCCAGAAGCTTAATCAAAGAACGCAAGAAGCACGAACAAAACTTGAAGAGGATTTGGATCAGTCTAGAAATAAAAACTCAGAGTTTAATGCTTACATTTTGCAACTGGAAGAATCATTGTTTCAAGAAAAGGTTCGTCTAGGACCTAATGATCTCAAAGAAAGTAATGAGGAAAATGCTTCACTGCGAAGACGCATTAGAGATCTTGAAAAAATTCTGCACAATTGTCAAGTCAGAATCACTGAGTTAGAGCAAACTCTTGAAGGAACAACTGAACGATGGCAAAAGTCAACTGAGTTCTATGTCGAAAGAAGTGAAGAAAGAAGCAATATGGTGTTTGAGGCCATGGTTCAAATGAGCGAGGTTGCCAGATATATTGGAGAACTAGCTGTTGAAGCCGAAATAATTGAGCATCAAGTTGATCCAGTTTCTAAATATGGAAAGAAGGTGTCATGGTTAATGAAAGAAATTATAGAGCTTAATAGGAAAGCTATGCCTTATCTGTAGTTCTGAAATATTATAAAGAAACTTTTGTATGCCGATGAAAGTTGTTCTATGACAGTTAACTTTTTGGGATCAATATCTTTTTTGCATACATACATTTTGCATACATTCATCATTCATTTCATAATTTTCGCTATGAATTATTTTATTTATTAAGTTAAAATTCATTAATTAAAATTTGAAAAAATAATATAAAAGATTTTTCAATCGCAGTTACTCTGGCCAAAAGAGAAATACTACATCACTACGGTACTAGACAAGCCACTAAGAGAATTATGGAGGATAAAATACAGCGTATTGAGGAACAACATCATAAAGAACAAGAGGAAATGAGAATGAAGCTGGAAAAAATTGAAGCCAGCATTGCAAATTCACAAGATAGTATGATGAAGAAGATAGAGGATATGTTTAAAAGGCAGGCTATCAGTGGAAAAATGCAGGAAAATCCTGTATCTTTTGACCAAGAACCCATATACCCTCTAGGTTTTCCACCAGAATCAATTTATCACTCTGGTACTACCCCTATACAAATCAATGCTCGTACATCTGCGTTACAAGAAGTCAAACCACATGAGGAACAACAAGTGGATCCTGCATCTTCAAGCAAAAATCTGCTTATGTCCGATGTGAAAATAGGGGACCTTAATACTGAGCATTTGATCCCAGATTTAAATGAGCTGAATGAGAAACAAAAAGTAAATGAAGAACTGACCAGACAGATCAAGAGCTTAGAAGAGCGAATGAAATCCGTGGAAATAACTGAATCATTCTATGGATTTGATGCTAGTGAGCTGAGTTTGGTTCCAGACTTAATCCTCCCTATCAAGTTCAAAGCTCCCGAATTTGATAAATATAACGGTACTACATGCCCTTCATCCCACATTACTATGTTTTGTCGAAGAATGGCAGGATATGTGAAAGACGAGAAATTGTTAATTCACTGCTTCCAGGATAGTTTGACAGGACCGGCTTTAAAATGGTATACTCAATTGACTAAAGCCAACATTAGATCCTGGAAAGATTTGGCTAAAGCATTTTTAGAGCAGTACCGCCATGTGACAGACATGGTCCCTGATAGATGGACTCTACAGAATTTGGAGAAAAAGAATAATGAAACATTCAGACAGTATGCCCAGAGATGGCGTGACACTGCGGCCCAAGTTCAACCACCTTTGTCAGAAAAAGAGGCCACAGTGATGTTTGTTCATACATTGAAGGCTCCTTATTTAAACCATTTAATGGGGAATGCAACAAGAAATTTTGCAGATTTGGTCATTTCTGGAGAATTAATTGAAAATGTCTTAAAAAGTGGCAAGATTGAATCAAATGATGGGTCTAGTTCCAAAAGACCTACATACCGGAAAAAGGAGAATGAGGTCAACAATGCCAATTCTTACAGCAAAGATTCATCGAAAAGTGTTACAATAACCCAGCCAAGGGTTAAGAAAGAGGAAACAAACACTAATCGAGCAGAGTCCAGAGGATCTCGAAAGGAAAATGAAAGGTTGTCTTTTACACCTTTACCAGTACCATATGCAGAGATCTATGATTCGCTGTTAAAAGCAGATGTTATAAGGCCCTATCCTTTGGTTCCCATGCAACCACCATTCCCTCCTTGGTATGATACAAAGGCACACTGTGTTTACCATGAAGGAATTACAGGACATTCTATTGAAAACTGTCTAGCATTCAAAAGAGTGGTTCAAAATTTGATCAACACTGGGAAGTTGGAATTCAATACACCATCCGCATCAAGTCATCCATTGCCAAATCATGGAGATAAAAACGTGAATGCAATTCAGGAAGAGAACAGAAAGAAAGCAAAGACTGACATTTCTGAAATTAAATCTCCGTTTGTTTGGATTTTCCAACAACTTTCTTTAGCCGGTATAATTCCACAACAATTCAGGCCAGAGCAGAATGAAGGCAAGAATTATTGTAAATATCATCAGGAGAAAGGGCATAAAATTCAACTATGTCCTGAGTTTAGAAACTTGGTGCAAAAATTGATGAACACCAGAGAAATAGAATTCTTTGAAAAAGAACCCGGGAAAAAAGAAGATGATGTTTGCTCATCAGAGGATTCTAAACCAAATCAAAGAACAAATGATCCTGTGATCATTAATGTGAAATCATCCACGGTGATTCCGGCACCAATAAGGCCAAAAGTAGTTATTACCACTCCTCTACCATTTCCATACAAAGATACCCGTAGGGTACCTTGGAATTATACTACCAATGTTTCAATGGTAGGAGGACCTATTTCTTTAGAAAAAACAGAAGAGAAAATACAAAGTCTGAGTACTACATCGACATCTGAAGCAGTAAGCGAAGTCGGTTTCTTTACGAGAAGTGGGAGATGTTACTCTCCCGAAACATCTAATGCTTCAGAACAAGTGAAAGCAAAAGGAAAAGCTGTGGCAATACCTCAGAAGGTATTTGAAGATGAATCCCTTCCAGCATTCAATGAACCTGTGACAGAAAAGCAAGCTCAAGAATTTTTGAAATTCTTGAAACATAGTGAGTATAGTGTGGTTGAACAACTACACAAACAACAGGCGAGAATTTCTATTCTTGATCTTTTGATGAATTCAGAAGCGCATAGGAATGCTTTGATGAAAATTCTCAATCAGACATTTATCCCCGAAGATATATCCCTCAATAAACTTGACAGAATTGTGGGACATATAGCCGCCGACAATTACATAACCTTCACAGATGATGAAATACCAGAAGGCGGAATGGGGTCAGTAAAAGCTTTAAACATCACGACACATTGTCATGGTCATGTGTTGCCAGGAGTATTGATTGACAATGGGTCTGCCCTCAATTTGATGCCTCTAGTTACACTTCAAAGAATGCCTCTGGATCAATCACACATGAAGAGTTATCAGAATGTGGTACGAGCCTTTGATGGTACCCAAAAAGAAGTGCTTGGGAAAATGGAAATACCTTTGTTAATTGGCCCAGTCGTGTACAATATTGATTTTGTGGTGATGGACATCCACCCCACATATAATTGTCTATTAGGGAGGCCATGGATTCATTCAGCAGGAGCCGTTCCTTCTTCATTACATCAGAAATTGAAATTTGTTGTTGATGGACAACTCATATGCGTCAGTGCTGAAGAAGAAATCATTGCGTCTGTAACAAGCGATGTTCCATATATCGACACCAATGATGAGGCTCTTGAATGCTCTTTTCGAGCTCTTGAATTTGTAAATACAACCTTTGTTGCAGAAGGAAGGAAAATTCCATATCCCAGATTGTCTGATTGCACCAAGATGACGGTACAACAAACTTTAGGCATCGGAGCTAAAGCTGGGAAAGGTCTAGGAAAGAGTCTTCAAGGGATTTCAGTTCCTATCGGTATAAAGATGAAAAAAGACCGTTTTGGGCTGGGGTTTAAGCCCAATCTTCAGCAAAGGAACAAAGAGATGAAAAGAAGATGTGAAGATAGAAAGGCAAAATTGAAAGGAGGAGAAATCCTTTGGAAACACATGTCTTTCCCACAGTTGAGGACAACATTCAGATCAGGGGGAACAATTAATGTGGAACAGCAACTTGTTGAAGCCTTTAAAAAAGAAAAGTTGATGAAAGACCAAGACATAGTTGAAGAAGCTATGAATGGATTATTTATCAACATGATCGCGAATAACAACAAGACTGGCAAGTACTTGGATATGATTCGACCATGCCTTCCTGAAGAAACACTCACCAATTGGACCACTGAAGATCTTCCTATAGTTTTTAATATTAATGCAGAGTAATATTCAGAACTAATCTTTATGTTTAGCTCAAAAATATGAAAACTTTTTGTTATCTTGTAAAAGAAATTATGTTAAATATAAGGAACTTTCTTTAAAATTTTCAAGATGGCAATCATTCTTTACATTTTCTTACATCTTTACATTTATTTATTTTCATAAATTTACTATATTCTTTCGGAAATTGCTCCGACTTAAATTTGCAGGTGTCACCGTGTTAATAGCATGTTTATTCCTAGATTTAATCCAGTGATAAATTTAGAGCAGCCTATATGTCTGGAAGAAATCAATGGTTGTGAAGATGAACTAGAATGTGATGTTCCTACTGAACTATTAAGATTGGTAGAAAAAGAAGACAAACAAATTCTACCCCACAAGGAAAGAGTTGAGACTGTGAATTTGGGAACAGATGAAGAAAGAAAAGAGGTGAAAATTGGTACTACTCTGACAGTCCAGATAAAACAAGAATTGATAAATCTCCTTCAAGAGTTCAAAGATATCTTTGCATGGTCTTATCAAGATATGCCTGGTTTGAGCACAGATATAGTGATACATAAGCTTCCAATCAATCCAGAATATAAACCAATCCAACAAAAACTCAGAAGAATGAGGCCAGAAATGTTGTTGCAAATCAAAGAAGAAGTGATGAAACAGATCAATGCAGGGTTCCTACAGGCATCTAAATACCCAGAATGGGTAGCCAACATTGTTCCCGTACCAAAGAAAAATGGAAAAGTTCGAATGTGCGTGGATTACAGAGATCTCAACAAAGCTAGTCCGAAAGATAGCTTTCCATTACCCCACATAGACACACTGGTGGACAATACTGCAGGGCATGCATGGTTTTCATTTATGGATGGTTTTTCAGGATATAATCAGATAAAAATGAATCCTGAAGACATGGAAAAAACAACATTTATAACCATGTGGGGCACATTCTGTTATAAAGTGATGCCATTTGGATTGAAAAATGCAGGGGCAACATATCAAAGAGCCATGGTAACTTTGTTTCATGACATGATGCACAAAGAGATTGAAGTATATGTAGATGACATGATTGCCAAATCCAGAACGGAAGAAGAACATATTCAAAATCTGAGGAAGCTTTTCCAGAGATTGAGGAAGTATCAATTAAAGCTCAACCCCGCAAAATGCACTTTTGGGGTAAATTCCGGGAAGCTTTTGGGATTTGTAGTCAGCAAAAAAGGAATTGAGATTGATCCAGATAAAGTAAAAGCAATTCAAGATCTTCCACCACCCAACACAAAAAAAGAAGTTCGAGGCTTTTTGGGGAGATTAAATTATATATCTCGGTTCATTTCCCAATTGACTGACAAATGTGATCCAGTGTTCAAATTACTTCGAAAGAACAATCCTGAAGTCTGGAATGAAGAATGTCAGGAAACTTTGGATATTATTAAGAAATATTTATCCAATGCCCCAATTTTAGTATCACCAATGCCTGATAGACCATTAATTCTCTATTTGACGGTCTTCGAAAATTCGATGGGATGTGTACTAGGACAGCATGATGAATCAGGAAGGAAAGAAAAAGCTATTTATTATCTGAGCAAGAAATTTACCGATTGTGAAGTTCGATATCCACCAATACAAAAATTATGTTGTGCTTTGGTGTGGACTACTCGAAGACTCAGACAATATATGTTATACCATACTACTTGGTTGATATCAAAACTTGATCCTTTGAAATTCTTAATGGAATCACCAGCTTTGACAGGCAGAATGGCTAGATGGCAGATGTTATTATCTGAGTTTGATATTATCTATGTCAACCAAAAAGCGATAAAAGGAAGTGTCATAGCTGATTTTCTGGCCAGTCGTGTATCAAATGTTTATCAGCCTTTGAACTTCAATTTTCCCGATGAAGATCTGTTGTGCATATCCATGAATGAAGAAGTCAGAACAAATGATGAATTTGCAACTTGGAAGCTTTATTTTGATGGAGCATCTAATGCTTTGGGACGAGGAATCGGGGCAGTGTTAATTTCTCCTGAAAATGTTTATTATCCCTTTACAAGCAGACTAGAGTTCTTTTGCACCAATAATATGGCGGAATATGAAGCTTGTGTCATGGGGTTGAAAGCAGCTATAGAAAGAAAAATCAAATTTCTCAAGATATATGGAGATTCATCGTTAGTGGTGTATCAATTGCGAGGAGAATGGGAAACAAAAGATCCCAAATTATTGGAATACCGAAATTTTACACTCGAATTAGTGAAAGAATTTGAGAGAGTTGCCTTCAATTATCTCCCTCGAGAAGAAAATCAAATAGCAGATGCTTTGGCTACAATAGCTGCTATGTTTCAGGCAAATAAGAAAGTTGATATGATGCCAATCAAAATGCAAGTATATGAAATTCCTGCACATTGTTATAGTGTGGAAGAAGAGGTAGATGGTAAACCATGGTATCATGATATCCTGCAATATATCAAAAATCAAAGTTATCCACCAAATGCATCAGAAATTGATAAAAGAACTTTGAGAAGAATGGCTACTGGATATTTTCTTGATGGAGAGATTATGTATAGAAGAAGCAATGATCAAATGCTGTTGAGATGTTTAAATACCAGTGAAGCTCGAAACGTCATTGAAGAAGTACACAGTGGAATATGTGGAACACATGCAAATGGTCTTTCCATGGCCAGAAAAATAATGAGATATGGATATTATTGGGCTACCATGTACACAGATTGCATTGATTACGCAAGGAAATGTCATAAATGCCAAATATATGCAGACAAGATTCATGTACCTCCATCTCCTCTACATGTAATGACAGCACCCTGGCCATTTTCTATGTGGGGAATAGATGTCATTGGAGCAATCACACCAAAAGCATCGAATGGACATTGCTTCATCCTTGTGGCAATTGATTATTTTACCAAATGGGTTGAAGCTGCTTCATACACCAATATTAATAGATCCACAGTCTGCAAGTTCATAAAGAAAGAGATAGTTTGCCGGTATGGTCTACCAGAAAGGATCATTACAGATAATGCTCTGAACCTGAACAACAAAATGATGACCGAACTTTGTACACAGTTCAAGATCAAACATGCAAATTCAGTAGCATACCGTCCAAAGATGAATGGGGCAGTTGAAGCAGCAAATAAGAACATCAAGAGAATCATTACAAAGACTACTGAAACTTACAAAGATTGGCACGAGAAGTTACCTTTTGCTCTATATGCATACCGAACTACTGTTCGAACATCTACTGGGGCAACGCCTTTTTCTTTAGTCTACGGGATGGAAGCAGTCTTACCAATTGAAGTTGAGATTCCATCGCTTCGAATATTGAGAGAAACAAAATTGGATGAATCTGAATGGATCCAAGCTAGAGTTGATCAATTGAACCTTATTGAGGAGAAAAGATTGAAAGCTATTTGCCATGGACAGATGTATCAAAAACGGATGATGAAGTCTCATGACAAGAAAGTACATCCAAGAGAATTCCAAGAGGGTGATCTAGTACTAAAAAAGATCTTGCCTATACATAAAGATTTCCGTGGGAAATGGATGCCTAATTGGGAAGGGCCATACGTTGTGAAAAAGGCCTTTTCCGGAGGAGCGTTGATCTTGGCAGAAATGGATGGAAAAATTCTGAGAAATCCAATAAATTCAGATTCTGTCAAGAAATATTATGCTTGAAGAAAAAAGAAAAGAAAAAGAAAAGAAAGAAAAGAAAAAAGAAAAGAAAAAATAGAAAATGAAAAAAAAGAAGAAAAAGAAAGGGGGTCAAGGTGAAAACCCGCAAAGGGCATCTTGTAACCAAATGAAGGATTTGAGTTGAAAACCTGAAAAGGCGGCTCAAAGGCAGGTTGATATTAGGCATCCGGCAATTGAACCCTCTTAAGATTTTGGTAGTTTGGAATAAACTTCATATCTACAAGCATTTCAACAACGTTTGTGATCTTCCAGACAAAAGCTTATATCATCTCTAAATTGTGTCAACTTGATTAATTTAGAAATACTTATGCTTGTAATATGTTGAGACATTTGAATTTTTATTCTTATGCTTGCCATAACTTTGAATACAATTATATCTATTTCAAGTTCAATTTATTTGAGATTCAATTTATTTTTGGAAATTCAATTTATTCTTTTCTATTGAATTAACATAATTTTGAAATAAATTAAAGATTTCTGAATATCACTTTATGTTAATACTTTTTAAATACATGGAATACAAAATAAGCAAATCATCACCATTTTGAACAATAAGGGTGTTATGTTAGGTATTACCGACAACAAGGTCGAATCCGCCAAATCTACTCATCAATTGCTCCAATCGATCACCGTTCAGTTCTTGCACATCTGTTTTCAAAACAGTAGAAGATGATCTTTGCAGTACTGATTCCAGCAAAAAGAAACAAGACATTGATATTACTAGGAAACAGATTCCATTTTCAGCACTCATCAAGAACATACTTCTGGACACTCGAAGGTGGCTCATTGTCATAAGCTTCAAAAGCCTTACAGATCCTTTCTGTCAATTTGGCATTTCCTGTACATGTTTATAAACAGTTCAACTTTGTTCTTGGATCCCATGAAAGCCCTCATTCTTTGTCAATGAAAAAGCATCAGCACATGAATGAAGCATGATAAGAGAAACTCTGTTGGCAGATTATGAATATTATTTTTTTTAGCGTAACAGCATGGAAATGCTTCGAATCTACAAATTCTGGCTCTACATCAAATAAATGTTGTGATATCTTAGTCCAATCATTGAATTTAGAAGATGAATTTTCTCAATAACCTCTTCTGGAAGTGTTCTTTGAGTTATCTAATCTGGTTGGACAGAACATAGCATCTTCTGGAAGTGTTCTTTGAGTTATCTGATCCGGTTTAACAGAACCAATCAGTGAATTTAGAAGATGAATTTATCATAGCATCTTCTGGAAGTGTTCTTTGAGTTATCTGATCTGGTTTAACAGAACCAATCAGTGAATTTAGAAGATGAATTTATCAATAGCATCTTCTGGAAGTGTTCTTTGAGTTATCTGATCTGGTTGATCAAAACATAGCATCTTCTGGAAGTGTTCTTTGAGTTATCTAATCTGGTTGGACAGAACATAGCATCTTCTGGAAGTGTTCTTTGAGTTATCTGATCTGGTTTAACAGAACCAATCAGTGAATTTAGAAGATGAATTTATCAATAGCATCTTCTGGAAGTGTTCTTTGAGTTATCTAATCTGGTTGGACAGAACATAGCATCTTCTGGAAGTGTTCTTTGAGTTATCTGATCTGATTAGACAGAATAGCATCTTCTGGAAGTGTTCTTTGAGTTATCTGATCTGGTTTGGTAGGAACTACAGAACCAATCATTGGAATTAAAAGATGAACTGCATGATCGTCTTCATTAAGAAGTTTCTTTTCAAGCTTCTTTTGCTTATTCCTTTCCCAAAAATCATAGCACAAGTTTAGCCTTTGCTTGTAATTGGGATCATCACGTAATGGCTTCCCATCTTTTACCGGAAGAAAGCTATTTGAAGTTTCAGCCTTTGAGAATCCCATTTTGTCAAGTATAACAGTTTATTCTCCTCATCAGAATCAGAAGTCAAGATTTTTGGTATTAGAAGAACTATCGATATCTGTGAAATCATCTTGAAAAGCCATTTCATAATCAGATGAGCTGTTATCATAATCAACATGTTGCTTGAATGCAAGCTTTTCAAGAGCCTACACAATTGAGTTTTATTCTCAAGAAATTTTTTGTGACATTATATCTACCTCTACATTTGTCAAAGAGGATAGATTCTCTGATTTGAAGAAGAAAGATTTATTGGGTTTCTACAACTGAAGAAATATTCAGTTCACCAATCTGAAATCAAATAACTTAACATTCATGCATCATATTTTAGGTGTTTACAAAAATAGGTGCATTTTCATTCATTTTATTCTTGTTGAATTTTTAACAGGAATTTCAAAGATTTTAGCAAAGATTCAAATTCATCACTTGATGGATCATCATTACCAGAGAAGGTTCATAATGAGAAGAACTCATCTGAAGAAGGAAGAAGAAGTTCATAATGAGAAGAACTTGTTCAACCTTTTGCTTGAATTCATCACTTGATGGATCAACATTTCCAGAGGAAGAGTTCATAATGAGAAGAACTCGTCATCTGAAGAAGGAAGAAGAAGTTCATAATGAGAAGAATTTGTTCAACCTTTTACCTGAATCCATCATTTGGTGGATCATCTTTTCCAGAGAAAGTTCATAATGAGAAGAACTCATCTGAAGAAGGAAGAAGAAGTTCATAATGAGAAGAATTTGTTCAACCTTTTACCTGAATCCATCATTTGGTGGATCATCTTTTCCAGAGAAAGTTCATAATGAGAAGAACTCATCTGAAGAAGGAAGAAGAAGTTCATAATGAGAAGAACTTGTTCAACTTTTTGTTTAAATTCATCATTTGATGGATCAACATGGCCAAAGAAAGTTCATGAATGAGAAGAACTCATCTGAAGAAGGAAGAAGAAGTTCATAATGAGAAGAGCTTGTTCAACCTTTGTTTGATATCATCTGAAGAAAGAAGAGAAAGTTCATAATGAGAAGAACTCATCAAGAGTTTATTCAACCTTTTGAATGACTCTATCACAGAAAGGAGGTCATCATCATCCCCAGCAGAGAGTTCATAATAAGAAGAACTTATTTGGAGAGAGAGAAGAATTTACTCAATATCTCCATTATAATCAAAGTAAAGTCAAATGGATAAAAAATTTTATTATCTTTTCATCTTTGCCCTATTCTTGTTAACACAAGAATGAGCAAAGAGGGGCAGCTGAAGATACTATTTTTTATCCATTTTATTATTATTATTATTAATATTAATATTATTATTATCATTATTAATATTATTATTATTATTATTATTATTATTAGTATTATTATTATTATTAGCATTATTATTATTATTATTATTATTATTAGTATTTATTATTATTAATATTATTATTATTATTATTATTTAATAAATAATTACAACTGGACCGGCCCAGTTACAAGCCAACTAGAACCGGTCCAGCCAACCAGAAACCCTAAACAATTAGTAAGGTTTCAGCTAGGGTTTCTAAACCCTAGCCACACCCAGCCGCCTCTGATGCTTCCAGATCCCAGCCGCCGCCTCACTGCCAAGTGGTCCAATGGCCCACTGCCGACGCCTCCGCCGCTGCCACGTCCCGAATGAAGGCTCCAGAAGATCAACGCCGGCCGTCCACGCCAAGGCTACGGGGTGAGTCACCACTGGTAGTCCGGTGACTCACCAAAGCCCTCTCTTCGGACCGGTCCGATGACCGCACCGGTGGTGGCTATAAAAGCCACCACCCACCTGCGAGACAGACCAGAGAGACAGAACGAGACACAGAAACAAAAAAAAAAGGAAGAACCGAGACAGCCAACAACAAAAAAAAAACAGAGGGAGAAATACAACAACAACGAATAGCAACCACAGCAGCAAACCAAAGGAAAAGAGAAGAAGAAGACTTACCCTTGAAGCCTTGGTGGCCCTCGGAAGCCAAACGTTGCCAAACCGCCGTTTAATAAGGTAGAACCTTTCGGTTTTGTTTAGATCTACTCCGATCCAGAGCTTTTTAGGGCAAACCAAGGCCAGATTCGGCTTTGGGAGGTTCGGGTCTTTATTTTAGGTCTTTAGGAAAAATCCGGCCACCGCATATGGTAGCCGGCGGTGGAGATCAACACCGTAGTACGGTGTCCGGCGACGACCGGAAATTCTCTCGGCTAGAGAGAAGGAAGAGAGAGCTTCTTCTCTCGTTTTTGAGAGAAGAAGAAGAAGAAAGAAATGAGCTGCTGGCCCTTCGGGCCAGCTATGAATGGACTTAAATAGCCCTCCCCAAACGACGCCGTTTTGGGGAGGGATCTGTTTGTAATTTCACAAAGGTTAAATCCCGTCCGCCGTCCTCCTAATTTGTAAACATTACATTTTAGTCACTAAATCGATTTTATAATATTTTTAATTCAGTCTTCGAATTTCAATTTGATTCATTTTAGTCCTTTATATTAAAATAATATATTTAGGATAAATGACAGATTCAATCCCTTAATTTTAATAAATAATTTTTTAATCCCTAGTTCATATTTTTAATTTATTCTATTATAAAATTTGAATTTTAAATAATTTCCTTTTGGTCACTAAATTATTAAATTAGAAAATACAATATTTAAACCCTATAATTTCAATTAATTAGTAATTAGTTTTATTTTTATAATTTAGTTATTCATTTTATATGTCTTCATTTATTTTATTGTTTTAAATATATTGTTTTAGTAATATTTTTATTTTATTATATTGTTAAACATTTTTTATATATTCATAAATATATATAATAAATAATAATTTTTAAATATTTATTTTTAATATCGAAGAAAAGGACAGTCTTAATACAACTGGATGTCCTATTCTGATATTTTAAAATTAAAAAGTAAACAATATTATTTAAATTAATATTTATCAATATCAAAGAAAAGAGCTGTCTTAAGGTACCTAGAAGTTCTTTTCTGATATTTTTAAATAAATAAATATTTTTTTATAATTTTGAAATAATAGAATAATAAATTAAATATATTTTTGATTTTTTTAAATTTTAATAATAGAGACAATTTATAATTAAAAAGTACCAATTTTGGGCGTTGTAGGGGTGCTAATCCTTCCCTAAACGTAACCGACCACGAACCCCTTTTTATTATTAAAAAGAACAAATTTTTGGTTATAAAACGCAGATCAGTTCATCTTTTAAATATGGTTTTCTTAAAAACTATTTTAAAAGAAAATTTTTAGGTATTCGACCTACCTGATCCAAAAGGTCGATGGCGACTCACAAATTATTTTCAAAATTATTTATTAATATTAATTTCCCCGCCAAATTTTAATATTTTGTGCCCGGACGAAAAACGGTCACGACAAGTTCGATTACACTCAGCTTCGAGGGCACATCATTTACAGCATAACTCAAGGCTAGAAGGGTTATCTGTGACCAAAAGATCTTCGAGTTCGACTACGCTCAGCTCCAAGGCATATCATTTGCAGCACAACTTGAATCTAGGAGGGTTGTCTGCCAACCAAAGACCTTTGAGTTCGACTACGCTCAGCTCAACGGCACATCATTTACAGTATAACTTAAGTCGAGAAGGGCTATCTGCCAAAGACCCCCGAGTTCGATTACACTCAGCTTCGAGGGCACATCATTTACAGCATAACTCAAGGCTAGAAGGGTTATCTGTGACCAAAAGATCTTCGAGTTCAAATACGCTCAGCTCCAAGGCATATCATTTGCAGCACAACTTGAATCTAGGAGGGTTGTCTGCCAACCAAAGACCTTTGAGTTCGACTACGCTCAGCTCAACGACACATCATTTGCAGTATAGCTTAAGTCGAGAAGGGCTATCTGCCAAAGACCCCCGAGTTCGATTACACTCAGCTTCGAGGGCACATCATTTACAGCATAACTCAAGGCTAGAAGGGTTATCTGTGACCAAAAGACCTTCGAGTTCGACTACGCTCAGCTCTAAGGCACATCATTTGCAGCATAGCTTAAGTCGAGAAGGGCTATCTGCCAAAGACCCTCGAGTTCGACTACGTTCAGCTTCGAGGGCATATCATTTACAGCATAACTCAAGGCTAGAAGGGTTATCTGTCACCAAAGACCTTCGAGTTCGACTACGCTCAGCTCCAAGGCATATCATTTGCATCACAACTTAAGTCTAGAAGGGTTGTCTGCCAACACAAGACCTTTGAGTTCGACTACGCTCAACTCAACGGCACATCATTTGCAGTATAACTTAAGTCGAGAAGGGTTATCTGCCAACCAAAGACCTTCGAGTTCGACTACGCTCAGCTCCAAGGCACATCATTTACAGCATAACTCAAGGCTAGAAGGGTTATCTGTCACCAAAGACCTTGGAGTTCGACTACGCTCAGCTCCAAGGCATATCATTTGCAACACAACTTAAGTCGAGAAAAGCTATCTGTCAACAAAGACCTTTCGAGTTCGAGTTCGTTCAGCTCGAGGGTCTATCAACCACATGATGGAGTCAATGAACTACTTTCCAATCGAATTTCCAACCAGAGTCTTTAAATCGAGGAAAAGACCGAGGCGGACTACAACGAAAAGCCACATTCCGATTCAAATTCCGAACTATGACTTCAATTCCATGTCATTTCAAGATGGACTCAACTTCGCAGCGAATAAGCCATCCGCAACTCAAATCGACAGGGAGTTATTCTTAATTGAAATATCAGAATCAATTTTTCAACTCCACCAAACGAAAATTTGTGTTTTTTTTATCTTTGTCCTATTTTTCGCTTCGCGAAAAAGGACAAAGAGGGGCAGCTGTAGACACACATTTTCGTACATATTTATAAATATATTTATATATAGAAAATATATCATATATATTTATAGTTTTATCGTATAGTATATATTTTTTTATAGGACATATGATATTAGACTATATAGTCTAATACATATTTTATACTATAAGATATTAAAACTTTTTTCTTTTGTTCCGTCTTGTGCTAGGATCCAATTGATCAGTCCAACTCAGCTCACTCATTAGAACCTGCCTCACGGGATTGGTGCAAAACTAAGGCTAGTTTTACGTCAAACTTCGAATCAATGGCAGCCTCGAAAATTCTGGCGCAATCTCAGCTCTCTTCGCTCACATCTCCCCCACGTATCTCAACCATTTCAAACACCCTCGAGAATTCGGCTAGAATCCCTGAATATCTGGCAGCTGCAACCTTCCAACGTCTATATTTGTGCTTATATAAATCATAAGCAAGGTTCAACAAGGGGGGAAGCATTCGGTGAAAGCAAAAGCAAATAATAGAAGGGGTGAAAAACCATCCGAACAGGAACATTCGAACCAGCAAAAAATATATCGAAAAAGGAGAGATACACAAGATTGTTCGGGGGGAAAATTAGCGAGAAAAGGGAAATTACAGAGGAAAAACGGGGTGAGGGAGAGTTCTTCGAAACTGGAAAAGAGGATAAGAAGAAGCTGCCAGAAGACAAGAAAGAAAACCAGAAAGCAGACAACGCCTCTTTAATAAAGTCCATCGAGGGGGTCTCGGATTTGAAAGCCTACCTTGCGGCAAGATTTTCCTTGAAGTCTGGCATGAAGCCTCATGAATTTGCCTTCTAGAAGTAACTTGCTTTTAGCTTAGCTGTTTTACTTTGCTGTTCTTTGTCTTCGAGTATTAGTGGCCATACGAAATCATCTTTTGTTTTTTTATTCTAGCTTATGATATGCCAAAACCCCAAATTTCCTTTTTTATGTTTTGTGCTACTCTGATTGGAGCTTGTTCTGATTATCTTTTCAAAAGAAACCCATTAAAATTATACATATATGCATAGGATTCATGGATTTAAAATAAAATATTATATATATATGCATAGGATCAGGGGTTTAAAATAAGATATTATATATATGCATAGGATCCATGAGTTTATAATAAAATATTATATATATGCATAGGATCCAAGTGTTTAGAAAAAAAAATCATTTATTTGATTCATGTAACCCACGTGGGTATGAGGTTATAAAGTGCTAATCATTGGTGTGATCATTCAATCTTTGAATATCATGCATTTTGGTCCGGTTTTTTTGTGTTGTTATTGCTTTTAATTTTAATATGTTTTTTTAGTTTTTTATTTATTCTTTTCTTTTAAAAAACATTGTTTCATATGCATATATTTTTTACATTCTTTTATTTTATTATTTTCAAGACCGAACATTTTCTACTTTTTTATTTTTTATTTTAGGTTTTCTTAACATTTTGTTGTTGTTATTTTCTCAATTTATTTATTATTTATTTTTTCTCACTCTTTGATTTATTTAAGTTTATCTTTCAATCTAACATTTTTGACTTTTTAGGATCAATTTTAATCAATCAAAGGTAAGTAACTTGAATCGAACGTTTTAAATTTCAATTTCAATTTTAATTTTTGCAATTAAGACAACTGAAAAATTAATTGGTACCGAAAGGGCGGTTCAAGGGTGCTAATCCTTCCTTGACCGTAACTGACTCCCGAACCCGACACGTTTCTGGTACAACGCAGATCAGGTAAGATGGTGTCCGACCCACCTAAATTCGTTTTAAAATGGTCGGTGGCGACTCCAATTCGTTTAATCCAAGTCGAAGCCCAATTCCGGGCCCAACCGAAAGACGGTTACGACACTACTCAACATTTATCTATCGTTTTCAAGCCCAAAAGGAATTCTTTCGCATTCATTAATGCACTAGAGATCGAAGGGATTCCCGACGAACTTCTCTCTGATTCAGCCTCGTCGGTGCCACAAGGTAACACGATCAATGGTTTATCAAATATTGGTTTGCAAGTCACCTATCGGTTGAATATGGGCGGGCCGATGATCACTCCGAAAAACGATACATTGGGGAGAACATGGGCTCCGGATGTACCATACAACACGTTTCCCCAATGAACCGAGGTCGTCACGGGTAAAAACATCAAGTACCGACCGGAGAATAAGATGACTCGGTTGGTCGAGCCGAAGATGGTTTATGAGACGGCGGATCGGATGATGTCCGAACGAACTTCTCTCTGATTCAGCCTCGTCGGTGCCACAAGGTAACACGATCAATGGTTTATCAAATATTGGTTTGCAAGTCACCTATCAGTTGAATATGGGCGGGCCGATGATCACTCCGAAAAACGATACATTGGGGAGAACATGGGCTCCGGATGTACCATACAACACGTTTCCCCAATGAACCGAGGTCGTCACGGGTAAAAACATCAAGTACCGACCGGAGAATAAGATGACTCGGTTGGTCGAGCCGAAGATGGTTTATGAGACGGCGGATCGGATGATGTCCGAAGCGTATGCTCAA
The DNA here is from genome assembly GCF_006381635.1 of Hibiscus syriacus. NCBI lineage: Eukaryota > Viridiplantae > Streptophyta > Magnoliopsida > Malvales > Malvaceae > Hibiscus > Hibiscus syriacus. The sequence goes on from NW_024062606.1 coordinate 1,658,013, forward strand.
ACCACGGTTCCTAATTTTAATCTCTCTTGGGCGATGAATGTGGACGGACCTACTCGTATCTCATCAGGATGCACTTTTGTGACATTGTAAGCAATGCCAAGAATGAACTATACTTCAGTGTGTACATAAACGGGTTAATGGGGATTTCACGTCTTGATTTAACCGAGAAAGCCGGAGATTTGGCCACCGCATACTACACCGATTTCGTGCTGAATGCATCGTTTATAATGAATGATTTGATCATGGTTCAAGTAGGTCCGATCGCCGACTCTGACAGCGGCAAACCTAACGCGATCCTCAACGGGTTGGAAGTGATGAAGATGAGCAACATAACTGATAGCTTCGATGGTTATATACGGTGGATGGTTTGTTTAAAGGGCCAGAATCGAGCAACCTTAAAATCCTAGCGATTTCGGGGCTGGCATTGGCGTTTGTGGCAATGTTCTTCCTCGGGGTCATTTGTGTTGGGTGGAAAAAACGACCCAAGATTGGCAAAAGAAGAAAAATTTCTCGTCTTGGCTATTACCAATCCACGGAAGTAAAGCTAATTACTGCTCGAGGAAATCACACATCTTTGGATCTAGAAAGAGCAAGAGTGGATTATCAAGTGTTTATTCTCATGGCCTTGGAAAGTTGTTCACTTTAAACGAGCTACAAAATGCGACACAAAATTTTAACGAGAAGACAGTCATCGGTGTCGGTGGGTTCGGGAAAGTGTTCGTCGGGACATTAGAGGACTGCACCAAAGTAGCGATAAAACGTGGCAACCATGGATCCGAACAGGGCATAAACGAATTTGAAACCGAAATCGCAATGCTCTCGAAGCTCCGACATCGGCATCTCGTGTCGTTGATTGGGTTCTGCGATGAGGATTTGGAGATGATCTTGGTTTATTAATACATGGCTAATGGTCCGTTTCGGGACCATCTTTATGGTCCCGCGCATAAACCGACATTGACATGGAAACAGCGGCTCGAAATCTGCATCGGCGCCGCTCGAGGGTTGCATTATCTTCACACCGGTGCGACGCAAGGAATCATCCACCGCGACGTCAAGACAACAAACATTCTTCTAGATGAAAACTTCGTTGCCAAAGTGTCTGATTTCGGGCTCTCAAAAGCGGCTGCCATGGACCAAGGCCATGTTAGTACCGCTGTGAAAGGTAGCTTCGGGTATCTTGACCCCGAATACTTCCGTAGACAACAACTGACAGAGAAATCTGATGTTTACTCGTTCGGTGTGGTTCTTTTCGAGGTTTTATGCGCGAGACCGGTGATTTGCTCGGGGCTGCCAAGGGATCAAGCTTGCTTGGCCGATTGGGCAATGCAATGGTATAAAAAGGGTATGGTCGACCAAATCGTTGATCCCAAAATCGCCAGGACGATCTGCCAAGGATCGTTGAAGAAGTTCACGGAAGCCGCCGAGAAATGCTTGGCCGAATACGGAGTCGATCGGCCAAGCATGGGGGATGTGTTGTGGAACTCGGAATATTCATTACAACTTCAAGAGGCTTCGTCACAAATCGATCAATCAGAAGACAAGACTAACTTTATTGGCTTGGAAACCGGAAACGAAACTGGTGAGTACAACAGCCCCGCCGGTCGGGCGGAGACGACGGCGGGGGCGGCGGACGAAAGTGATGATTCTAATGTAACACTCGGTTCTCAGGTTCCTTTCTCTGATGCAGCAAATATGCAAGGAAGGTAATAGGAAAAAATTTAAAATCAAAATCAAATGAGAGTTGAATCTAAAAGTCTGGAGAATTGGAAACCCATTTTCAGATTAGATTTTAGCTTCGATTTCATCTCCAAAATTCATCATCACTTGTTCCTTAAATTCATACTAAAATATTATTAAATTGAGTTAATTTTTTAAAAAAAATCGAATTAAGTTTAAGTAATATAAAATATAAATGGTAGAATTTATTAAGTGACTTTAGTAGTTAAAGAGTGTTATTCTTCCTAAAAGTTTTGAATTTAAACAATACTAAAAGTCGGTATAAAATCTTTGGACCAAATCTGAAAGAATGATTTAGACTCTTCCTCATAACTTTCCTCTCTTCTGCCTTCTTAGGGAGACTGAAGATTTCTTATATCAACTAATAATCATTTAATCATAGACTGCAACTCTTCGCTCAAATTAGAAGAAATAAAATAAATCATCTAAAACTGTCATGATTCATTTATTGTCATCAATAATCTCGTAATTTTCCTTCTCAAAAATATAAATTTTTATATATCAACTAATAATTATTTTATCATCAACCACAGTTCTTCGTTTAAATTAGAAAATATAAATCATGTATAGCTATCGTGATTCATTTATTCTCATCAATAATATTTAAAACTTATATTAAACGATTTCAAATAATAAATTAGAAAATATAATTTATTTATTCTAATATGAATTATGTATTTATAAAGTAATACTTTATAGGTTTATCAATTAATTTTTAAATAAAAAATATTTATTTTGTAATATGTTTTATTAAAACATTAAAAAAATATAATTATATCACCTATCTTCAAAGTAAGACTCTCATTTTTATCAAGTAATTTTCAAATACAAAATATTTGTTTTGTAATATGTTTTATGAAAGCATAAACAATGGAGTTAATTACATCACATACTCTCAAAGTATGACCATCATTTTAAATTGATCTTTAAACTTTTAATTATTTCAATTTCATTCCTAAATTATGACTATAATTCTAAATTAGTCCTCAAACTCTTAAACATTCTAATTTCATCCCTAAACTATGATCTTCATTCTAAATTAGTCCCCAAATTTTTTTGAATATTTCAATTTCATCCCAAACTATACATATATACACATCACATCCCTTGTTAATAAAAATGTTAGACGATTTATATTATTATATGTTTGAAAAAAATAGGTTAAATTATGGTCGAAAATAGAATATTCAAAAGTTTAGGGACTAATTTAGAAAGATAGTCATAGTTTAGGGATGAATTTATAATGCTTAAAAGTTTAAGGACTAATTTAAAATGAGAGTCATAATTTGAGGATAAATTATAATATTTAAAAGTTCAAAAACCAATTTAAAATAAAAATTATAATTTGAATACATATGATGCAATTAACTTTAAAAAATATCAACATCCTTTAAGTAACTTGTGATCGTAAAACTTAAAAAGAAAAAAATATAATTTTTATTCTATTGTACAAATATTTAATTTTAGTAATAATTATAATATTTTTTGAAAAACCTGATTGAGTACAGCATAGTATATGATGAAAATTCTTTGTTAGTTATTAACATGGATGAATATGGCGATGGTTTTAATTCAACTTGATTAGGTCGGATTTTTTTAAAAAAATTTGGGTTGGATCAAGTTCAGATTTAGGAGGAAAATACGAAATATCTAGCTCGACCCGAAAAAATTATAATTTTACCTCATTATTTAGAGATAGTTGCAATAACAATAAAAATATAATTTTTAAATAAATATTATATTTTGAGTTGGGTCAGATCGGTTTCGAACTTTATCTCAAAAAGACGGGTTAAGTTTGAGTCGGTTGGAATGTGTATATTTTTCGTGTCGAGTTCAGGTCAGGTAGACTGAAAATCAACCCATACCCGTTCTTAGTCATTAACAATAAATATACACCCTACAGACACATCTATTCAAATTCTAGATAGTTATATAAAATAATACTCCTTTTGATTAATGAAACATAATTAATATCTTTTAGAATAAACTACATATATAATTACACAACTATCATTTTAATTTGGTTATGATCACTCAGTTATTTTTTTAATCAAAATCATACATAACAACTAATGTTGTATTTGGACACCCACAATTAAAAATAAATAGAATTATTGAAATATTTTTATTTTTTAATGATGACGTGATATTATTTTATGGTGACACATTAATATCATCGCAAGTTTTTTTAAAGGTGAGTGACCAAAACGTAACTCTTTATGTGATCTTTGAAAATAATAATAATAATATGGTCAAAACAGAACTAAGTATTAATTGGGTGACTAAACATGTAGTTTAACTTATTTTTAATAAAAAATAATTAATTTATTCAAATGATAAAAGGAAAAAACACATGGCAACGCATAACCATGACGAGTCTACCAATTCATCAATCTGGATCATTTCTTCCCCCAATTTTCCATCATCTTCCGTCAACAATTCCATCTTTTTAGGGTTTTTAATTCTCATCAGTTTTTAATCTTCAATAAAATATTTACTGTAAAAATAACAAAGAACTGAAGCCTTAATGTCAATGGCAATTGCTATCAGCGTATCATTTAGTGAGATTTAATTATTTTTTATATAATAAGAGATTAAAGAAGAAACTTGAATCTCTTCAACCTTGGCGAATTACCCTTATGGTTCAAGATAATTTCACTCGCCAAAAGAGATATTCAACTGGCGGCGGCGGAGGTTTACCGGTAAATAACTACGGTGGCGGAAGGAACCGTGGATTTCCCGGAATACCTCGTGGGAGGCAGATGCACAAGAGGTTCAACAACATTAAGATCACAATCCTTTGCGGCTTGGTTACGATCCTCGTCTTGCGCGGCACAATCGGCGTCGGGAATTAGGGGAGAAGCGAAAGCCATCAACCAAAACCTGATCGATGAAACCAACCGAATCCTTGCTGAAATCCGCTCCCACTCCGACCCTACCGACCCGGATGAACCTGAGTTCAATCCTAACGTTTCATACACTCTCGGATCTAAAATTTCGGACTGGGATCAGCAGCGAAAGGTTTGGTTGATAGGTACGAAGAGATGATGGAGAAATATCATCCAGGATTGGGAGACGAGAGGTGGCCTTTTGTGACTCATTTCGTCGGCTGCAAGCCCTGTGGTAGTTATGGAGATACTCTGTAGACAGGTGCCTCCGCAGCATGCAAAGGGCTTTCAATTTTTCAGATAACCAGGTACTTAAGCTTTACGGGTTTAGACATAAGGGATTGTTAGGCCCCAACATTAAGAGGATCAGGGACGACACAACTTCTCCGTTGGAGATTGTTGATCAGCTCGACATCCGTCGTTCATTTATTGCAAAAAGCGAATCAAATAGCTAGTCGAAACAGGTATTAAACATGCATATAGGTAATGTAGTTCCTCAGGTGACAAGCCAACTTCAGTTGCCATACATTTCATCTTGGCTGGTATAATCATATTGAATTCAATGAAAAGTTGTTGTTTTCATGTTTTATTCGTCGAGCAGCGAAAAGAGGCGAAATAACGAAGAAGGAAGGATAAATTGCAGATAAATAGTCGTTTAGAATGTTTAGTTTGCCATTATCATTTACCCTGATCGAATCGTGTACAGTTCAGGTTCTCGAGTTCTTCCTCGGAGTGAGATTTAGTGTCTTTTATTACTACCTCACTATGTTGGGACGAACAGCGCATTCCTGGCTCTGGTGTGCATTTGTTATATTCTTTCAGTGTTCTTTTATCAGTTCATTGCTTACATATACTGAATTTGTGCCATTGTTAACTGTAATGCTAGAGCCATACAAGGTTTCATATTTCGTTTTATTTCTCGGGTTCGGTTTTCGGAAAATCGAAAGACTGCTCATTTAACTGCAAAAGTTCCTCAAATACCGAATCGAAATTGTCACATTAGAGGCCAAGAGCCACAACCTGAGGTTTCATCCATTTGTTCCTTCTGATGTATTGCAAGAGCTAAATAAAAATGAATTTGATCATATTTTAATTTTTCTCGAGTTCAAATTTTACATGCAAACCCTTGAATTCAAGGTTCTTGACATATATTTAATGATGACTTATTTTCACTTATAATAAATAGTTAAAGATACTTAAATTAATCAAAACTCGAAATACATGATTTATGTAAATAAAATATAAAAATAATATCTGCTATATGTACCTTTGGTAAATTACAATTGCATAAATTTACAGAAGTGAAAATTAATCAATCTTTGTTTATTTCTTCTTTTGGTACAAAGCTATGAGTGTGAGAGATCAATTCATACCTAAGAGTTAGACTATAACCTAAACAATGCTATTACATGTCTGTAAACAATCTGGAAATGGATTAATCTTTGCCTTTTAACTCCACTAATCCGAATGTATAACCAGCTTTTTCGCCGCCAGTCGGATGCCTGCCGTTCCCTGATAGTCGTAAGTATCCAAGCTGAAGAATGCATCCACAAAGATCCCGGCTCTGAATAAGTTACCAAGCTCTGCAGCATCAATTTTGCTGAACACAAGCTTTTGCACGGTACCGGAGCAGTCCTTCTGATGAATCTCTGCAGTGTATCGGGCGATATCATCATTGGTTACTGTGGGTATGCTGCCAGAAAGGAATCAAAGAATCGACAAAATTATTACAAGATTCAAGTGAATGTCTTAAACTGTTTAATTCTATTTTCGGAACACTACGAGAACTTACTTCAGTCTCACGGTTGGATTGTTGATGTACTGGTAATTCCTGCCCACGATAGGCTTCCAATCGGAACTGCTTCCGCAATCTTCGAAGACCGTTTTTGCAGCATTGTCACAAGCATCCAGAATCTCACATAAACTCGGAGAAGCATCGACTACGAAGCTCAAACGTGGACAGCCTCCTTGATCAAGGAACTTTCCATTGACTCCAAACCGCACTCTCAAACAAGGACAAAACAGTTGCAGAGCAGTGTTTTCATGCAACAGTCTTATTCGATGGGTGCCATGGTAATATGGGGTGAGAGATGCACTGATAGAGCTTGGAGAAACTTCATTAGGTTCTAAGAACTCTGCATTACTGCTACTACCTTCAGCAATATCTATCTCCTGAGACTCTAGCAGAGTTTTTTCTTCCATGATGACATCTGATTGGAGGGCCTCGGTTTTTATTTCGTTTCTGAGTACACCCATGTTGAAAGGATCCGGTTGAACCAGATTAGACACATCTGTATTTGCCTCTCCAGTGTGATGAGTCAGAAGAGAGATTATAGGCTGGTGTTCTCTGTTTCTTGGAGATGGATTAGGAACATTTTCAGGAGTTGAAGAAATGCTGTTCATCTTCGGGCTAGGCTGCTCGGGAGACGACTTGGTATTACTGCTACTTCTCGTCGTTATTGGCGAACAGGTTCCATTCACCATCAGTATTTCTGGGAAACTTGATTCCTGTAGATAAATATAAGATTTTGGTGCAAATTTGGATAATTAATCTTACAAAACATGCTCAATTTACCCATTTGAAGTTGAGTCGAATATGGTGATTAAATGCATCACTAGAAATAACATAAATGCTGCTGCATTTGGCGATCGGAAACTGCCATACCAGGAACAAAACTGTAGCGCAGTACTTGACAACTTCGAGGTTCATTCAAACATCGTCCAAGCTCCTGAATAATTGTATAGCAGAAAGATTGTTACCAAGATACATAAATTCCACGATCCATCCAAAGGTGAAGAAAAGAGTTTATATTCATTTGCCTGTGTGCCTGCACCCCAATCTCGAAATAGTTTGCAAGAGTTGCCATCTGCATTCAAGATTGAAGAACATAAACATGTTACCAACAAGAGATCAAACCGACTAGACCTCTGATCACCAGTTTAACTGGCCGGTCTGGTTATTATCCCTTGCTTACAATGTCTTTCTTAGAGAGTAGCACAAAGCTAGGATATCAAATAATTAAGCAATGGTCTCCATATCTTTTTTCTTCATAATATTGGTATAAGAAAGCAGAGATTTGTAATGTGAAATTAAAAAAATACCTTCATATTACCAGCTCTCCTTCCGAACCTTTGTGTCAACAACGGCAATGAATCGATAAGTCCCTTAGGCTCCGGCGCCGCCCTACCGATCTTCTCGAACGCCTCCCTTATTCTCACGCAATCAAACCTCACTATATTATGCCCCGCCCAAACCCTTCCTACAGAATTCATTTAAAACCTTACTTAAAAGAGAAGGAACAAAAAAAAAGACGGAAAAAAAGGAAATTGGAATGCGAGATGTGCACCATGAAGAAGATCGTGAACTTTGTCGGCGATTTCGGAGAAGGGAGGCGCTGAAGCGACATCGTTCCGAGTGATGCCGTTGCAGCGCACGGAGGAAGGGGAAACGGAAGAGAGGTCATCGGGTCGGACCAGGGAGGAGTAGCTCTCGAGCTCAAGGAGCCTTCTGGGGCAGACTAAAATGGCACCGAATTCGAGAATGTCGTAGCCTTGGCCACGCCGGTAAGGGATGGTGGTTTCCAAATCGAAAAAGCAGATTTCGGGTCGGACAGCGGACGTCGGGGTCGGATCCATTTCGGAAGAGAAAAACAAATTGTTCTTAAAAACTTAAAAATGAAGAAGGGGAAATTAGAGCGGTGGAGGCGGCAATTGCATGGATAAACCGACACTTTATAGGAGAAGGATTTATGGTTTTCTCAGTTACTTGGTTAGGTGGGTTTGCTGTTCGTTTAGGAAGAACATGGAAATAACCCGCCTAGGAAGTTAAACGGCAGATGTAGACAAGGTATCATTCTTTGCACATTCAATCGCCATCGCTGTTTTCATTTACTGGTTATCCAACAAAACTCTACTCGATTAAAAAAAGTAAATTATGTATTTAGTACTTAAACTATCAATTTTAATCTATTTTAGTATCTAAACTTTGAATTTCTCAGAATCATACTTAATAATTAATTTTTGTTTCGTTTTAGTACCCGCTGTTGAAACTTAACGGATAATTTACATGTTGCATATTTTTATCGGTAAATTATATCATTCATCACTCTACTATCTTTTCACTCTTATTTTGGTCACTAAAATTTAATTTTTTAATTTAATTACTTAACTTTCAAATTATTCCTAATTTTCAAAAAAAAATATTTTTAATTATATATTAAAAAAACAAGTCACAAAAAATTAAAATTAAAAATAAATTAGAGTGATTAAAATAGGAGCAATTTAAAAGATGAGTAGTTAAATTGAAAAATTTTAAGCTTTAGTATTAAAATAGGAGTGAGAATATAGTTGAGTGATGAATGATGTAATTTACCCATAAAAATGAACTGCTGTTAAGTTTTTTTATGACGAGGTACTAAAATGAAATACAAACTAAATGTTAGTTATAATTTAAAAAAATTAAAAAATCTAGGTACTAAAACATACAAAAACTTATTGTTTAGGTACTAAATAAGTAATTTACCCTAAAAATTTAAAACTTTTTATTTGACTGATACTTTTATTAGTTAAACTCAATTTGAAAAAAAATTAAGTAATAAAACAAAACTCTAACAAGTAATTAGTAAATTAATTTTTAGGTTTTAGTTGAGTCTCACAGCTTTGCATGATATATAAATTGTAACACTCTAAATCAGTATGACACATAATTAACCGATCATAATGACACACGAAACTACCATATTGGCTAACCATTTTTTTTAAATTTTCCTTTATTTAAAAATGATCATTTGTAACCACTCATGCTAAAATAAATCAACTACAATTTAAATAAAATAGTTTACATTAAGAGCTCCCAAAATAATATTTAAAACATACAGACAATAGTTTAAAATGAGTTACGATTCATACAAAAAATATACAAATCGGGGTTTACAATTATACATGTCCTCTAAACATAACTCGAGACATACTCTGCACTATCTGAGTTTAGATCACTGCTGTCAAAAAGTCCTTGGATTGCTCCTCGACTAACCTGCGTAAGGAAACAAATTCTAAACGCTGAGCTAAATAGCACAGTGTCACACTAACAACTAAGCCATATTAAAAGTGTTCATGTCATGCTCAAGCTAACTCATAACTGCAATAGTGAATATACTCGTATACTACACTCTCTACTCTATGGTATACATCATGGTGCGACTGAGGGTTCTACATCTCGGAGCTCACACACCCCTCTAATTTATCGAGGTTGGTTGCTCAGAATCTCTGCACCGATCAACCCCTCGATTAGCCTACTCCTTGAGTGTCGGACCTTGCGCCCAAGCTAGTTAGCTTTAAGTGTCTTGCGCACTACCTGTAATATCTCAAACATTGGGTTAGTGACTAAATTGTAAAATTTTAGGATTTAGTGATCAAATTAGATAAATTAAAAAATTCATGGACTTAATTGAAATATTTTTGTGAAGGACTGAATAGAAAAGAAGGATGAATGGAAGTGTATAATGGTCATTTGACAATAAAATGAATTAAAAATTGGTTATGGTTATTTATATAACCACGTGGAGCAAAAGAGAGAAAGAGAAAAAGATTTTCAGATAACTCTTCATCTTTCTTCCTCCTTAAGCTGTGAACCCCATTTGAAAAGGTGAGTTTCATATCAATTGATTAATTATTGAAATTAAGCTTGATTTATCTTCTTTAGGTAATACTTAAGCTTAAAGAAAGCTTAAGATTTCTTAAAACCAAAAGATGAGGAAGTTATGAAGGATTTAATATAAGAGGTTTTTAAGTGAAATTGTGGAAAGGAATTAATAAATGAGTTTTGAAATGAAATTTGACTTGTCATATGCTGGATTGAGAAATATAAAGTGTTAGAAATGGATTTAGAATATGTTGAATAATTGATATGATTTTTGGTTATAAGTGTTCTATGAGAGTTTTTGGATGTCAAAATGTATTAAAGTATTATAAGTAGTTATGGATAAGTATAGTTAAGTTAGATGTTGAGAAGGAGTTCAAAATGAAAGGTTTAGGTAGGTATTGGTAAATTTTCGGGTTAAAGGAGTGAAGTTTGGACAAGGGGTATCGGTATTGTTCATCTAGTACCGATACTTCAAAGAGAAAATGGACGATATTTAGGTATGGGTATCGATATTAGATGAACAGTATCGATACCATAAGCCAAAAAGTTTATAAATTATTCAAAGAGTATCGATGCTGAAGGGATAGTATCCATACTAAGAGTATCGATACCGTTATGCAAGTATCAATACCATTTTAGAAATGTAATTCCAGAACCGGAAAAGGGTATCGATACTACAACCTTGTATCGATATCACAGTAAGGGAGTATCGGAACCATACCTTGGGTACTGATACCTTTCAAAGTGAAAGTATGAATTAAGTACTTTTAGCTTAGGTTATTGATGATCGATTCATAATGTTTAGAATTCTGATATTCGTATCAAATCTACATTTGTGTAGATATCGAACATAAGCAAATTCAGGAACATTCAAAGAGTTAAGATCGATCGAGAGAGTTAAGGTCGAGCACTCTCCCATTGAGCCATGTGAGTTAGGTTCTACACCTTTTTCGAGTCATTGTTGACTGAACCACTTGGTGCGGCCACTGGCCTATGAGTCGAAGGATCGATCCCTTGCATGGCTAACTTTTTTCTTCTTGATTTCGTTATCTGTTCTTCTCCGTAGATAAGAAGCAATTGCAGACCATCTGAAAAAAAGTTGCCAACAAGAAAGTCAAGATCGATTCTCGATCCGGTTAGCATCGACGAAAAAACCCGAACCCGGAAATATATACATGTAACATAAATACATACATATATACCTATTGCCCAGGAGAGCATGAGTTGAATGATTGTCTTTTGTCCTTGTAAACTGAACCTTCCTCTCTTGATTCCAGGTCTGAGATATTTAATCATCCCAGTCTGCAACTTTTCCCGTATCTTTGAAGACCTAATTCGAATCAAAATCGAACGAAAACTTAATTAGAACTAAGAACGGCGTAAGGAATTTACAAATTCTGAAAGCTTTTTGGATGAGAAAATTGACCAGCTTTCTCCGGTAAAGTTGCCAGCTTCCATGGCCATGTTTTTTGATGTAAGCCATTAGCTTTTCGTCTTCTTCGGGTGTCCAGGGGCCTCGTTTCAAGCCATTGGCATCGATGCGGCTACGAGACCTTCCCATTTTTGAATGCAAAACCAAGGGCAACATACGATGTTATAAACTGTTTGAGCAATGTAGAGAAGCTGGGAAATTCGATCACTATTTATGGAGACGAGAAAATTTCACAGCTCTGAATTTTTCATTTCTCATTTCTCATTTCAACTTCGAATTTTTGAACTGAAATTTAATAGACATCGAAGTTATGTTACGTGTCATGTACACTTATTAACACGAACACGTGGATAAGAGACAACATCGCACGTATAAATCTTAATTTTAATCACTTAATATGAAAGTTTGAAGATTATATTTAAACGCAACGTAGAGTTTATCATTTTCCCATTGTTTTGAGTATTGATTTTACGAGAACATTCATATTTTTTAATCATATAATTAGGACGAAAATTAATACATGTTTAATTTTAACACTTATCCAGAACTTATTATATATCTCTTTTTTAACCATGTTCTTATATTTTTTTTATAAATTATATTTATCCTTCCCATGTTTTATTTTTATTATTAATTTTCTAAATAAACCCATAGTTGTATTTATCTGTTTGTTTTTCTGCACTCTTTTTACCAAATATATATATATATATATATATATATATATATATATGTGTGTGTGTATTTGTAACTGTGAGCAGATATTATAGCATCGTTTCATGCAAGAAAGAAAAGAAGGAATTACAATAGCTATTATTTAATATGAGTCCTGTTTCGTTTTTTTTAATTATTTTCCCATTTCTTACATTTCTTTTATTGTTTTATCATGGAACGTTGGTCGGGCGTAACGACATTTAGCTCGTTCAAAGAATTTGAAGTGTATATAATAATCAGATTAATATACGTGTAATATCTAAATTATCAGTTTTTGTTTGTTTTAGTATCTAAATTTACATTTTTTTTTCAAAATTGTACATAACTTTTAGTTTTTGTTTCGTTTTAGTACATCGTCGTTAAAAATATAACATTGATTTACGGGTTGCACCCTTTTTATGGATAAATTGTATCATTCATCACTCAACTATCTTCTCACTCCTATTTTTGTCATTAAAGTTTAATTTTTTTTATTTAATTACTTAACTTTCAAATTAGGAGTAATTTATTCACTCTAACTTTCAAATTTATTTTTATTTTTGATTATATATTAATAAAATAATAATAAAAAAGTCATATCATAAAAATATTAATAAAATAAATTAGTGATTAAAATAGAAGAAATTTGAAAGTTGAGTAGTTAAATTGAAAATTTTAAACTTTAATATCAAAATAGGAGTGAGAAGATAATTGAGCAATGAACGATGCAATTTACCCATAAAAAATGCAACGTCTATGTACTAAAATGAGTATGTTAACATTTATGTGTGTGATATTAATCATCATTATGTAAGTGCCGGTTCCAAAGCCCACATTGGGCTAACTATAAGGGGCGATGATGGCAAGACAAATAAAAAATTAAATTCAGGGACAGTCGTATAATTTCATATCAAGAGATTAAATTTTAAGATTTTAAAAGAAGATGAATTTATAAAAAAAAATTAAGAAATAAAAATATATTATGATTAAAAATACAATAAATTTTAAAATATATAATAATTTAAAATTTTAATAGACAACCACTCTAAATACCCTTTCTACCCATATGTGGTCAGGTTGGCATTTGTTACGTAGCTTTCCTCGAAGTGGCATTTGTTATGTGGTCAGCTAGGCCTAACTTAGCTCTAGGTTTTTTATCTACACGCCCGTATTTGAGCATCGGTAAGAGGGATACTTGCACAGGCTCTTCTTGTCCGGAGTCTAAAATTATGAAATTCATATATAATTAAAAAATAATAAAATATTTGTTTAGCCACTCATCTAATTAAACTTATACTTTTTTAATCTCACTTTTTACCTTTATAATTGAGACCCCTAATTTTTTTAATCTCATTTTTTACTCATAATTTAGGCCCATATTTATTTTAATCTCACTTTTTACCTATAAAATTAATGACCCTATTTTTTTAATATCACTTTTTATCTTTATAATTGGGGTCCCTAATTTTTTCAATCATACTTTTTACTTTTATAGTTTAAGCCCCTAATTTAATCATTTTTAAACAATTTATTAACATAATATTAAATTAATTATTCAAAGTATTAGAATATACTTTCATTTTATGAGGGTCTATCTTTTAGTTTCGCTCAGGGTCCCGAAAATGTATGAGATAACTATGTATTTATTAGATAGTTTATTAAACGTACTAAAAATAATTTACAAACAAATTTATTTATTTTTTCTTGCTCTTACAATTTAATTTTTTTCAATACTTATTATTATAGGCCTAATTTTTATATTTGCCCCGAACCACTAAAATCTCAGAAACGGACCGGATTATATATGATATTCTTCTTTTTGTTTAATCATTATATATGTTATTCATGCACGCTTCTAAATAATTATTGCTCTTTTGGGATGTAGATTCATCATATATTCATATATAGCCAAATCCATCAAATTAGCTTTTTCCTCTTTGAGATCTATGGAATATCTTCACATCTCTACACCTTTTCTTTTCTTTTTCATTGATATAGACATAATTAACAGAGTATTAAGAGTGGTTAAATTCTTTGATTTTAAAAATATTAAATATTTATATTTATATTTTAAAAAGTTTTAATATTTAATTTTATATAAACTTAAATGATAAACTACATATTTTTTTTGTAACCGGTTTTTGTTTTGGTTACCAAATTATTTTTTAAATTATATCTAAAGTTATATTTTAATCTTATTTTAGTCACTCGTTATTAAAATATGACTTAAGGGTCACCTTTGTCCTTGTAGTAGACTTAATTTATCGTTTTCACCCTATCGCATTTTCGTATCGATTTAGCCCTCAAATTTATTTAAATGTATCATTCTATGCCTTACCCCCCTGACTTAAAACCTTAAACTAAGGTTTAGGGTTTAGATGTTATGGGAACATGGTTTAAGAATTATAGTTTTAAGTTAGGGATAGGATATGATATAGAATAATACAATTGAGCAATTTTAATGGCTAAATTAATATGAAAATACGATAGGACGAAAATGATAAATCGAATCTACTACGGAAGCAAAAACTATCATTTTACCTTAAAAAATAACGACGCGGTATATTTTATTATTTTTTAATAGATGTAATGTGAGACATCACCTCACACGTGTACAAGTACTTTTTGGGCAAAAAAAAGTTGTAATAGATAGAGACCTCAAGCTTTACCATTTTCCCAATACCTCCATCTTATCCCAGCCCCAAGGTCAAATAGAGATTAAAGTGCAAAGAGGTCGTTGGAAGAATTGAAAACAAATATCAATCGTCGTCTTCATGCATTGAAAATTCTGAGTTATTTTGGTTGCTTGAAATAGACATCTTCCAGTTATCTCAGAACATTACAATTTGGACAAAATCTATTCAAGATTTAGTAAAAGTCATACTTGCTTTTCTTTGATCTCCAATTTAATAAATTAATATTATAACATAATTAACCATTATGAATTAAATATGTTTATAAATTAAATCTATGAGTATTTATGAATGGGTCATTTTGAAAAGTACATAGAGACATGCGATATATGTCAATTCATTAATTTTTAATATTTTTGTCATAGTTTGGGATGATTATAAGAGTGGTATGTATTCAGATCATTTTTTGAATCAATTGACAATGTACACCCTACAAATATAACTATTCGAATGTATATTAAATTGCCGAACATGAGAATTCTCCGATTATTTAGCTGAAAAAACACACTTGTTTTATTGTTTGACTTTGTGTAGTGGAGTGGAAAGGTTGGGAATGTGATGGAGAGGGAAATGACGAGTTAAATTCAGACAAAGCATGTTAGGTAATCACTATACTCTTATCACTTTGGCATTAAAGAGTAGGGATGGCAATAGCTTGACGTGAGTTTGATTTATTCTCGATTTGTCAAGTGAAATCGTTTAGTCCATTCGTTCCATCATCGGTAGTTGTAATATTTTATTCGTATTAAAATTTAGGGTAAAGAAATCAAATGGTCTCTCGATTATAGAATTATGTTTTATTAAGTCTCTCGAGTATTAAACGTTATAAAATGGTCATTTGACTATGGAGTGTTGCTTTGTTGAGTCACTCCACTATTCATTTTGTATTAAAAGATACAAAATGATCACCCGTCTATTCATTATATTATAGACTCATCATTTTCCGTTAAAAAATTTATGGTTGTTTAAGTTGGATGTTAACATGATAATTGAGATATGATAGTCGTTTAAAATTTTTGGATCAAATTTTCTCATATAAATATAGAATAAATCTTAGTCTTTAAAATTATGAAAGAATTCTTCTGTAGAGATATAATCCTTTTGTGGTGTCTGTAACTCTTGAACTTTACATTGCAGGGATTGGTTTTGTAGTCTATTTCATGTTAATATTACTATAATTATTTTTGGCTTACAAATTCTTAGTAAGTAGTGTCAAAGTTATGGTTCGAGCTGCGGAGTTTTAAAGAAATTTGTTGTTGTGAATTTTGTTAGTGATATTGGAGGCATACAATATAAATTTTGTTGCAATGAGTTTTCTGTTGCAGAAGAATAATTCTCAATCGATCTAACAATATTCAATATATATTATATAAGAATTGAAATTATTGAAGAGTGAAGACTTGATGACGGAGTTTTAACGGATATTGGAATTAAGTAAAAATTAAACTTGTTGTAAATTCAAAGATCAAATTTTTAATAAAATTTATGTCAAGCGGAGATTATTTGATATTAACTTAAATTTTAATTAAAAAATGAGTTAAATTTTATTATAATTTCACAAGTTTAATTAAAAAAAATTATGTAATACATATTTGTGATGATAAATTTACTTAATTAAACTGACACATTCAATTAAATTTTGGTAAAATGCACAAATAATCCTCCGACTATATGACACAAGTTTATTGGGTCCCTCAACTATTAAAAGTTACAAAATGATCCCTCAACTATAAGTTACTATTTTGTTAAGTCCCTTGACTATTAAAATATAAAGAATGGTCACATGACTATTTATATATTCCAAACTCATTATTTTCCGTTAAAAAAATTAACGACACTCTTATGTTGGATGTTAACCTGGTGATTGAGATATGCTAAAATATAATCTCAAAATATCAAACAACTAGACAACTCAAACTATTGTGGTATCAGAATTCATCATATCTTAGTTAGTAGGTTAATGTCCAACTCATATGATTATCAATTTTTTAACAGAAAATAACGATTTAAAACATATAAATAGTCGGATGACTATTTTACAACTTTTAATAATCGAGAGACTCACTAAAATAATACACTACAGTTGAAGAATAATTTTATAACTATAAATAATTAGAGGACTCAAAAACATACCTTATAATTGAGAGACCATCTATATACTTTACCCTTAATTTAACATGCAATCTTAATACTTATTCCTAAAATAAAATAATATGACAATGGAAATCAAAAATCAATAGCTAGAAGCCTAAAACGCGTCGTCTCATAAAGCGCGGGAATAGGTGAAAGAGGAGGATGGGGCCCACTTGATTACGTTCCGACCGTTAAAAAGGTCTAACTCTTCCTCTGAATATATTTACCTCATTTCTCCTTCTGTGGGTCATCCCAACCGAAACTCCGTCGGTGGGACCCTTTCTACCATCAAATTAAAATATTAGCCCTATAAAATTAAATTTTTTAAATATTATTACAAATCAAGAGAATACATGGTTAAAAGGACTATTATTACAAAAAAAATGATTATTATTTTTAGAAATATTATACATTTAAATATATTATAACTCATATACTTAGATTATCATTTTTAATAGATTGTCAACTAAAGACAGGTTGGCTCGATTTGATGAGTGTCGATGGAGTGTAGTTTGTGGTTTTGATAGGGGAATCAAGAAATCACATTTTCTCCGATTATTCTATTTTTTTAAGAGAGTGTGGATGGAGCTTATGCAGTTGTGTGATCTAAATACGAGTCATCGCATAAATTTCACCATATTTTGAATTTAATTTATATAACAATATCACCACAAAAATCAATATTTTTTATGATTATAAAATTTAAATTTGGGACACTTTAAATTAATCACAGAAAGTTTAGTCACTCATCTATAGTGTGATTTTTTTATTATATTGAACATAATATTTACTTATATAATTATTAAATTAAAAGTTTTTCCACTTATTTAATAATAAAAAATAATTAATAATTCATATATTTTTATAAAAATTATATGAAGTAATTATAAAAAAAAGATTATTTATAATATTATAAAAATATTTATTTATTTTTAAAAATCTAATTAATTATTTATTTGAAATAATATTATTTTTAAATTATATTTTTAATTTTAAATAATTAAATTCAGGGTAAATTATACGTTTACTATCCAACAATTATTTTAGTTTCGTATAATATTATTTAAAAATAATTTAAAAATAATATTATTTCAAATAAATAAATAATATGATTTTAAAAAACAATTAAATATTTTTAAATATTTTCTTAATATTATAAATAATATTTTTAGAATAATTTAATATAAAATTTTATAAATACATAAAATTAATTATTTAATTATTTTTTATTTCCAAATAAAGTGAAAAATTATTCTTTAATCTAATAATGATAAAAGTAAGTATTAAGTTTGATATAATAACAATAGATTTACATTATAGTTGAATTACTAAACTTCGATTATTAATTTAGAGTGTCACATATTCAAATTTTAAAATAATCAGAAAATATTGATTTTGCGGTGATATTATTATACAAGTTAAATGCAAAATATGATAAAATTAAGGGAAAACTATACCATTGACCACTCAACTATGTAGTCTTTTTACTTTTGTCGTCGATCTTTTAATTTCGTCAATCATACCACTTAACTATTTAAATGTGTTCAATCAAGCCACAAGTTGTTAATGGTTAATGGAAATACTGAAGTGGTAGTTAAAGAAATTGGCGTAATTATGCATTTAGTCTTTAATATTTATATTCTATCAAGTCGGTCCTAATTTAAATTTAATTTAATAAATTTAATCCTCTAATCATATTGTGACATGTGTTATAATACGAATGGAAGGTATTTTTTTAATTTAATTAAATTATTTCCACCCAACTATATGGTGACGTGTGTCACCATCGGATTGAATGAAAAATTAAAAAAGGAAGAAAATTGTAACACCCCCAAACCCGAATCAAATATTGAGAGCATTATCGAGATCAATAAGAAAGTACAAGATTAATAAACATTGAATTAGATATGCGCAACGGACATTACAATTGAAGGGCCATTTTTTTCGAATACAAGATTAAACAAATCTCAATCAATTTACTTATAAGTTAATTCGATAGACCATGAATTCTAATTTAGCTAAGGTAGTTTCATTTAATTTCAATCTATAATTCATTAGGCCGATTACTAATATAAAGCCACATGCATATCTAGGAATTTAATGAACTTAACATGATATAACATCATTTCAGGGTGTTACAAAAATCCCCAAAGTCACGGTAAGGGGAATCGAAGCTGGGCAGGCACAGAGATTAAGCTAACATCCAAACCACGAGCACTGTTTGGTTTCAAGATGCAACATATACATATCATATTGTAATGAATAAGAAAAAAAAGAAGATTTGATATTTAAGTTAAAAAATAATTTAATGATTATATATATATATATATATAAATTAGTGTTAACTTTATCAAATAGTTTAAAAATGATTATATATATAAGTTAAAAAATAAAGTTTAGGTGCTAAAACGAAATAAAAAGGATAGTGGAAAAAAAAGGAAAAATAACATTAACCATAAGAATGGATTGGTGTCTATTATCACACCAAGAAATAGCAAATAAAGCAGATATTCCATATTACCTTTCAAATTTTAATTTGTATTATTATTAACCATAAACATGGATTGGTTTTCTGGAAATTGAATTTTGGAAAATGAATTACATTTCTGGAAAACGTTTTCTGGAAAATGTTTTTCGTAAAATGAATTACATTTTTTTGAAAAACATATGGAAAACGTTTTACGATGTTTAGAAGATGTTTAAATCTTTTTTCCACTAGTTGATGAGTTTTTTTAAAATTATTTATTACAAATATTAAATACAATAAATAATATTATTTATCATAAAACTTATTATTATTATTTTTAAAATATTAAAATAATTTCTTTATTATTAAATATTATTTTTTATAATTTTATTAATAAAAATATTAATATTGGTATATTTTATTGAAATAAAAATATTATAAATTATATTAATTATTTATTAAAGTAATAGTGTTATATTATATTTTAAAAATATTAATTAGTATATTTTAAATATCTTTATTAAAATATTATTAGATTATTATATTAATATTAAATATATATAAATAATATTATTCATTATTATTAATTCAACAATATTATTTCTATGAAATTAATAAATAATATAAATTTTTTTAATAATTTATTATATATTATTAAAATAAAAATATAATATCTTATATTATATTATTATAATATTAAAAATATAATATTATATTATTAGAAATATTAATAAATATATTTTAAATATTTTCATAATTAATATTTTGATTAAAATGATATTAAAATATTTTATTAATATTAAATTTATAAAATAAAATTATTTTGAGTATTTATTCTTTGAAGTGAAAAATTCGGAAAATGACTTACGAAAAATCAGATCGTAAATCATTTTCCAGAAAACACAAAAGAAATTTTGTTGATCAGGAAAATGTTTTACGTTGACCAACCAGTTTTCTTCCAACCAAACACTTGAAAACATTTTCCGGAAAATGATTTACGTGAAACAAACACGGGAAAACATTTTCCGAAAAACGAATTACGTGAAACAAACACGAGATTTCGGACAAACAGACCCTAAGATTTATTCAAGTGAGTTTATTTTATTCAAAATCACAACACATTAGTCATACAATCCAACTATAAAAAATACAAAATTAAAAACATCAATTAGATTTGTAATATTACAGTAAAGAATTCAAGTCACAGTTAAAGACACACAAAACATTAAGAAAGCTTGTCTACTTTTATATTTAGAAGAAATTTTGTGTAAAAATTCATAAATAATAATAAATCGAGGATCATAATTTGATTAATATATTTTAGTATAGTACAAAAATTCTTTGAAAACTTCATGCTGATATAAGGTTTAATTATATTATTGCAGCCCATGATGTAAGCATTAACATCTTAGAGGCTGAAATGAGAATTTTTTAATCATAATTAAGAAAAATAAATTACCAATTAGCTACCAACTGAATATCACATGAGACAAATTCAAGATCTATGCAAATTGACATTCATGATCACAACAGTATAACACCAGTTCAATAATCTGAAATGAAAACCCAGAAACAAGAACAATTTTTAAAGTTGTTCTTGAATAATACATGATTGTTTATGCTTCGATTTGTTTCCAAGTTTTTTTTTAAGACTTGAAATGAAAATATTATACACAGACAACTCAAACCAATAATGGTAAAACTCTAGATTTTGCAGGTTTTCCTTTTCAGTATTGCCAGAAGCAATCGAAATCCCCCGGTGCAGCGGAAGGGTGCTGCTGTTGACGGTGGTGGTCCAGATTCCATACGACGGAAGAGATTTCGTTGTTGATGTCGGTGGTTAAACCGGTTTCCTGTGAGACACTAACCATCGTCTCCCTCTCCGTTTTCATGTTCGACCCGTGGTTTTCGAGTAAATCCCTGAGGATCGACTGTTCACGCACTAAAACGGAGCCCGGGAACTGAAGATTCGATGCGAAACCGACGGGTTGAGCCGGGAAGAAAGTGTTCGGAGCCGGAATTCTCGGGAGAACGTTTGTGGCGATCGTGTTCGATGGAACAGGGAGGAGTAGAGGGTTGTTGTCGGGGAAATTATCGATCGGATTGGAGAAGCAGGGCACGTAAACCGAATCGGAAACAGGGTTTTTCCTGGCATTGAAAGCCGATGAAGAATCCATTAATGGCGGAAGTCCAGAAGGACTCAAAATTTCATTTCCAAATGAACCAATGTTCAGCAGACCAGAAATATGGGGGTTTTTCCCACCAGAATTCTTTTGAAACACCCTGCAAATAACCCATTCATTCTGCCAAAAACAAGATACGTAAAACAACTCCATGGATTTATCTTTAGAACAACAGAGGAAAAAAACCCAGATTTACCTTGGCGGTTTTAGGGAGATTATGGACTGAATATTTTGCCTTCAAGCCTATACTCATGCATCACCCAATTCGATTTTTCACCTTTGGGAGCTCTACCTTTGTAGAACACAAGTGTTTTCTTCATTCCAACCAATGATTTCCCTTTATAGATCTCTTTGTCTTTGCCTGTTGCCTTCCAGTACCCCGATTCAGTTGCCCTGTTCGTCCTCAAACCAGTTGGGTATTTCCTGTCCCTCGCACAGAAAAAATACCATTCTTTCTCCCCCATTTTCGCTTTCCCTTCAACCAAACAAACCATAAGAAAATTTTGGTAACATCGCATAGTTTGACCCCAAAAAAATGAAAAAAGAAAACTCTTACAAGGCAATTCCCATGGCTCGGACTTGTTCAAATCCACATCTCCAATGGCTTTTGCCCTGAAGTTGACGTCGAGAACTTTCTTGTACAAGTAGTGAGAAATAAGCTCTTCATCCGTTGGATGAAACCTGAAACCCGGAGGCAATTCCATTTGATCGTCTTCTTCAACAATCACGCCATTGTTTGCCATTTTCAGCTGAAAATCCTTACACAAAAACACCCTTTTACAGCTGAGCAACTGAAAAATAACAAATGGAGAATGATGAAGAAAGAGAGAGAGATGGAGAGAAGTTATATAAAAGCTAAGGGAAGTTAGGGGAAAAGAACATAAAGTTAAGGAATGAGAGAAGAAAAGGGAGAAGCCATGGAAGCAAAAAAGTAAGTAAAACTGAAAGAGAAGAGGGGATGTTTAAGAGAGAAAAAGGCAGCATGAGACACAAAAGCCCCCTAAATACTGGTGCATATGGAGAGATAGAAACGTGGTTTGTAACCCAACTTGTTTGCTTGTTTTATACCATCTCGGTGATATTAGACACCGTATGAATAAAAATTGATTTAATAAGAATTCACGGAATAACGACTCGATGATAAATGAGATTATTATTCCTTCTAAAAGTCTCGGATTCATATAGTTTTATCCGTAAAGTATGTATATTGACTCATCTTAATAGATGCATTCACTCCAAATACACGGTTGAGTTGTAATAAAGTTAATCGTGAACATGTTATCATATTTTATTGTAACGTTAATTATGATAGTGCTTATTATCTACTATTGATAACGATACTTGTTGTAGGAATCAAACGACTTCGGTGATCAAGAAATTTATTATTTTCTCTTGATATTTGTTTGTATATTTTATTTACATAAATTATTTTATTATTTTGTTTAACTTTCTAAATTTATGATCCTATTTTGTAGTATTTTGTAGAATGAATGTATTACATTTAAAAAAATAACATATTAAAATACAATACAATATATTAATAAGACAAAATTAACATGAAGTGGTCTCACAATTCCATCATATTTCTCTAGATGAACTTTTGTATGTATAATAATTCATAATAATTTAACACTAATTTATCATTTATCATTTAAACTCAATAAATTTAAATACGATAACAAATAATACTTTTGATAAATGATAATGAAATATAAACTGTTTTTTTTCTTGGAAATTTGATATTTATATATTTTTATATTAACAGATAATTTTAATCATTTTAGGTATGTCATATTTGATTTTATGATAAAAGAAATTACTACTATATTGTAATATTTTATTATTATGTTAATATTGATGATATTTATAGGTTACTTATTTGTATATATTTTTATTTTTCAAACTATTTAATTGATTTTTTAAACTATGTCCTATTTTCATTATTCACCCGCATAATAAATCTGTCTAATTCTAATTAATAGTTAATAATTTATATAATTAATATGAGAAAAATACGAAATAATACATGTATAAAGTATTATAAATGTTTGTGTTTATTTAATTTAATTATTTTAAATAAATATTGTAGATACTTATTTTGTCCAGAGGTTCATTCGAGTTTCGTTTGAGTTTATATATATATATATATATATATATATATATTATATATATATATATATATATATATATATATATTAGTTATTTATATATGTTATAATATTATTAATTATATGGGTTAACTATTATTTATTATATTTAGTTATGTGCATGTTTATATATATATATATATATATATATGGTTATATTTTTACTTAGGTATATATAGGTAGTGAGCGTTTACATATTAATAATTATATATTATGTATGATACGTACTTATATATTATATTATAGGTACCTTAGCTAGTTCACAATGACTCTGTATTAAATGTGATGCCATTGGTAACCCTAAAGAAGTTGCTTGCTGACAGTATACACATATGGAGATGTCAAAGCGTCGTTAAAACATTCGATGGAACCAAAAGAAAAGTGCTATGGAAGATTGGTATCCCCCGACCATCAACCCGTCTACATGTGAGGTTGAGTTCCTTGTTATGGACATCATGCCTACCTACAATTGTCTGTTGGGAAGACCTTAGATCCATCAAGCAAGGGCAGTTCCATCCACGCTGCACCAAAAGCTAAAGTTTGTGATTGAGGGGAGGTTGATATGCATCCACGTCTGCCTTGATCATCTAACCCCATATCCAATGCATTGGTGATTTTACCTCACTTTTGTTATGATTTTTTTCCTTTTTCTCTGCAACTGCATTGATTCATGTACTTGCATGGTTTGACAGTGAGTTATGGGCTACATTTGGTTGCTCACCATCACCAAAGTTGATGACGTTCTTTTTCCTTAACCTTTAGATAATCTTCTTAAAGGCAGTACAGTTCTCTATTGAATGTCCAAGAGCCCCTGTGTGGTACTCACATTGGACATTAACATCGTGCCATTTAGGATAGGGAGGTTGTAGAGGTGACACATGGTAAGGTGACACCACATGTTTGTCATATAAGATCTGGAGCAACTCCTTGTAAGACATGGGGATCTAATGGAACTGAAGCTTCTCTCTCTTGTCTTGGTTCCCTTGCCCCCTTCCTAACAGAATTCAGTGTAGATGATCATGTGGCTTGAGGTTGAGACACAATGATGTTATTGGAGGTGCCCAACCATACCCTAATCAAATATTGGTGGCGACTCCTCGAACCATTTTTTAAACTTTAAAAAGGGAAATATCAAATTAATCGAAACAAATTTTTTTTAAATCACACTTATTAATAAATTAAATTTGTTTTTTAAAAAGAAATCGTTTCCACAAATATTATGTTGTATTTACTTAATAAAAAAATCAGTTGTTTTGAGGATTTTTCATGCAATGAGCTTTAGAAAAATCTGACACTTTACAACATAAAACCAAAAACAGGTAAGCAAGTTGTCTATTTTCAGTTGATTAAATCGTCAGAAATACACAAATTTTTGTGTGTGTTGGGGGGATCATTTGCGACCTCTCCAACGTCCAAAAGCTTCTTCATTTTCTATTTATTTATATTGTTTTTTAGAGAGAAAGTTAAGCAGTGTTTCATAACAGTTTTATTGCAAACAGTAATTAGATGAGGGAGAAAATATTTAAAGTAAATTTAATAAGGGGTAAAGAAACTTCTAGTCCATGAATTCAACATTTTTTCTTAATTTGGCCCTTCAACTTTTTTTCATATTAGACCTTAAATTTGTTTTTTTTCATTCTTAATCCTTTTTATGACGTGTGACACAAATCCACAATCTCATAGTGTTACAACATCAAAATAACAAAAAGTCATGGACCATATAGATAATATTATTAAATTGGAGGACTAAAAAGTTATTTTACACCATTTTAAACTAAGGGAGTTTAAAGTTCCATACGAGTAATAATTTAGAGTTTTTTCCGCAATCAAAATAGCTTCCTAAATGTAAAATTTAAAAAAAAAAGATAAAGTAAACAAATGGGTCCTCCGACTATAGGGTATTGTTTTATTAAGTCCATCGACTATAAAAAATTACAAAATGGTCATTCAACTAAAGAGTATTGCTTTCGGCTATTAATTATATTCCAAAATCATTATTTTTCGTGAAAAAAATGACGGTATTCTGAGCTGAACGTTAACCTGCTGACTGTAATATGATAAAATATGATCTTAGAATCTCAAACGATTATTATATCTCAACCATCATGTTAACGTCCAACTTAGACAACCATCAATTTTTGAACGGAGAATGACAAGTTAGAAACATAATAAATAGTCAGATGACCATTTTTATAATTTTTAATAGTCAATTGACTCAACAAAGCAACACTCTATAGTTGAATGACCATTTTAAAACTTTTATTAGTATTGTAAAATATACATTCTATGTACCAATATTTTAATGTATTACAAGATCGCACAATGACTCGACTACATGTTAATTTAAACAAATACGAAAATATTTTATTAATTACATTTTTAATTATATTGTGAGTGATTAGGCTATCTAATCAAAATGGGAATTGCTTATCTTTTAAAATTTATTTTGTAATTATTATAAGAATATACACATTCTATTTACGTACCATTGTTGGGTCAGCAACATTCCTTTCAATGAAGAAACCCAATAACTATAAGCCACGTGTAAAGTTTGGCCTCTTAAGGAATTTCAATTTTCAATTCTGTTCGGCACATCAAGTCAAAGGTCAATACTATCCCACGTATGCATGGTTTTCAGAACCGGATCGGTTAGCGAACCGATCATACTATCGATTCATTAGTTTAATCGATCGAACCGGTCCGACCGATCGGAAGAACCGGACGATGTCATAATTATTTAAAAAATTAAATAAAAATACCAAAAATATTTAATAAAAAATAATTTTTTATATTACAATTCATATTCGAAGCAAGTCATAACATATATAAGTTAAAAACCATAAAATCAAGTGAAACAAAATGATTCAAATTAACTACAACATAATATTTAAGGTAAAACACATTAAATAATAAATATAATTATATAACTATAATTAAAAAATAAAATTGGGGCTAAAAATCATAACAAATGATATTGTTTGATTTAATTTTTTTTTAAAACAATCTCACATGACTAAGAAACATAGAAGATCATCCCAACTAATTTATATAAATAAATAGAGATAATTTGGCATTCAAAATCATAGAGCCTTTTGGTAAGCATTGAGTAAACTATTTTTTCACTTCAATCAAGCTCGAATTTGAGGCTTCAATCGAGCTTATAATTTTTTTTAAGTTCAAGCCTTTTCAAGTTCAAGTTTCAATATTATATTTCGAGTTCGAGTTAAACTTCATAATTTTTAGCTCGTGAGTTTGAATCGAGTTGAGCTTACTTTTAAATTTTTCAAGTTCGAGTCGAGCTTAGCAATACTCGAGTTCGACTTGGTTCGTTTAACAAACTACGTCGTTTGGTTTAATTTTAAAAAAAATAAATAAATTTGACTGTTTTTTGGAATTTGACTGTCCCTGTACCAGACACTGCCACATGGCGGCTTGTTATTGATTTTTGCTAAAACAAACTTGTGCTCGTTCACTAAAGCAAAAATAGGTATATAGCGGCGTTTGTCGCGGTGTTTTCAAAGAAAACGTCATTAAATTTGTATATATCGTTGTGTTTATATCTAAAATGTCATTAAATTTTAACATTAACGGAGTTTCTACATAAACACTATTAAAACTCGTACTTTAGAGATGTTTTTAAACAAACGCCATAATAGGATACATATATCGTGGCGTTTATTAAACGTTTAATAAACGCTCAAGTAGAATTAAGATATAAATTATCATGAAAATTGATTTAATTTTTTTGTAAAGAATGTTATACATAAGTTTGAATTAACGGTGTGGGAATGATATTTGAAGGTTTAATTTTTTAGCATGCATCTAAAGTTTAAAAATTAGAGAAAAATATAGATTTTAGGTGAACTACGTATTTAATCATCCAACTATTTCTGTAGGTCTATTTTGCTCACTCAACTATTTTTTTTAAATCATCACTAAACTTACATTTATGTTTTATTTTAGTAATCAGCCGTTAAAAAATAAATAGAATCATTGATGTATTTAATCATCCAACTATTTCTGGAGGTCTAAAGTTTAATGATGATTTTTTAAAAATTGAGTAACCAAAATAGATTTGTAAAAATATTTGAGTGACTAAATATGTAGTTTATCCTTTTTAAATTTTGGATGTTAAATATGTAGTTTTGCCTTGAAATTGGAGCATATTCCATTATACATGAACCATAAATACAAGATTAAGAAAGCAATGGACCCATTATCCAGCTAATTTCGATAATTACAATTTAGTACTTTAAATAATTAAATTTTACAGTTGAACGTTTGATTCAAGGATACGTTTAAATATGTCCTTTTCAAAGAAGATTTGAATCTCTCATTTAATCAATAAAAAACCCTCAAACATTGTATTGTGATTATAATATGTTAAAAGGGACAATTTTACGAGATTTGCAAATCTACGTTCCGCAAATTCAGCAAGTATATTGATTTAAGAAAAATAATCTCAAAAGCATAAACTATAATTATAATAAATATTAGGATAAACTTTGTATTTAGTTACTCAACTATCACTTTGATTTCGTTTTGGTCATTAAACTATTATTTTTTTAAAATCGTACTTAAAGTTGCGTTTCGGTCATGTTCCGTTAAAAAATTAGCGGTGATGCTAATGTGTTATCATAAGGTAATGCTACATCATCATTGAAAAATAAAAAAAAATGCAGCGTCAGTAGTCCTGTCTATTTCTTAACGACGAGTGACCCAAATAGAACGAAAATGTAACGTTAGTTATGATTTTGGAAAAAATTATTTGAATGGCCAAAACAGAGAGTGATATTTTGGTGACTAAATATATAATTTATTCTAAAAATTATTACAAATAATATATTAATATTTATTAATACATCTTATAGCTAAAAATGGGACTATGTCATTATTGGTCCCTATACTCTATCAAATCTTTCAATAAGGTACTTATACCTTCAAAATATCTATTTTAGTTCATGAAATTTCGTATAGTCTATCCATGTGGCACCTCCCTCTAATTATGTTAATTTCTTATTCTATATATGAAGAGTTTCAGATTTCTTCAAACGTGAATCACACACTGCATAAAATTAACAACAAATAATCCTCAAGTAGTTACCCAGTTATACAAGCCAATAGCTTCCATCATCACCCAGATTAAACCCTAAAAGAAACCCTTAAAACTCATCCTCGTTCCAGCTGATCAGCAAAAGATACAATAATGGCCATTAAACCAGTCGAGTTTGGTGCGCATTTAAAGGCGTCAAGCTTCCACACCAATGTCGTCACAATATCCTCCGAGTTCTTTTTATTTGCAGCCTGTAAACAATGGAGGAACACCGTACATTCGTCACCAAAGAAAAGGCAAATGCTTCTGCAAGCCTAGAAATCGGATTAACTATATGCAGTGACAATGGCGTACATCATGGTTAGGTACGTGGGGATGAAAGTTGACTGGTGATTAGGGTTACCAGCTCATTCATATGACGCATCACCCAGCATTTATTTCCATCTCTTTCATGTATTTTATTTTTATTTTTATCTAATAATATATACATCATTTTATGAACTAGGGTTCAGCATGGACAACTTAATCTGGCTTCAGAAACAAACCTTAACTTGTTTGGTCTTTCTTCAATGATTTTCATTCAACATAGTGCTATACAGCCTTGTATTTTTTATTGATTCATTCAATTAATTGGGTCAAAAGTCCGTTACATTTTTTTATAGACCAAAGCTTAGCAGACTAACTAACTAACTCGTAATGGCCCAAGCAAATTGACTAACTAGTAACCCAACAGTCTAACTGACTTAATAGTCGGTTTTTACGGCCCAATAGGGCCAAAAATTTAATTATTTAGCCCAATGAGACACGTTGATATTTAATTTGGGATCTACGACATTTGATATAGTGAACTTGGAACTTGTCAGATGTTGGAAATAATTTTTTAATGGTTCTAGGTATGTGGGACCCATGTGGGTCAATATTTTATTATTTCTAATAGAACTCGTCACTTCGAAGTGTCGAGTTTAGTTAAAATTTATATTTTTAACCCTTATTGAATAATTTGAAAAAAAATAAAAATCTCAAACTCGTCATATCGAGGTGACGAGTTTTCTAAGATTTTTTTAATTAACTAGTTGTTTCTAAAATTTGCACAACAAGCAGCTGTGTAACAAACAAATTGCAACGGTCACAAATGAACTCGTCATGTCTAAGTAACGAGTTCGGTGGGTCTTTTTTTTAAATCACTAGTTGTTTCTGACCGTTGTGTTTGGGTTTATAAATAAGAGTTTTGAGTTTAAGTTTTTTTTTATTGTGTTTTGTTAAGGAAAAATTCGAAAACAATCAAATAAATGTTAACTCACGACGAAATGTTATGCCTCGATGATGTCTATATTCCTTCGCTTGATCTTGTACCGAATGAAGAGCGAAGCGTTTTCCAAAGAGGAATGGGACTTTGAGATCCGCATCAGTGGATTACTATATATTTGCAACAATCCAAGTTGTATCCAACAACATTTTTGCGTGGTTTTAGGAGAATCCAACATTGATTATGACTCTCATTAAACGTTGGAGGTCGAAGATGCATACTTTCCATTTTTCGAGTGGTGAAGCATCAATTAACATTGGAAGATGTCGCTTACCTGATGTTCCGGTTAACAGTGCGACGATAGTTAGACCAGTGGATTACTATATATTTGCAACAATCCAAGTTGTATCCAACAACATTTTTGCGTGGTTTTAAGGAGAATCCAACATTGATTATGACTCTCATTAAACGTTGGAGGTCGAAGATGCATACTTTCCATTTTTCGAGTGGTGAAGCATCAATTACATTGGAAGATGTCGCTTACCAACCTGATGTTCCGGTTAACAGTGCGACGATAGTTAGACACAACGATTTCAACCTATTCGGAATTGTTTACTAAGTTTTGGGAAAGTTTCCACCATCAGATGTCTTACATGGGTACAAGATATTTTACACAATTTCCAATCCACATACAAACTTTCTAATCTTTCGATTTGAGTCTCCAAAATATACCCAACTTACATATTGATCCAATACAATATACAAACATTAAAGTAAACATTTAATTGCTAAATTTCAGCATAGTCTTTCATCAATTGATCAATTACACTTGTTCTCTCATAATTCCTAAAGTGTGCAAAATGATCCTTATAAATCCACCAAGTTCCAAATTGGTCCAAAACAACCTTTCGAATCATGTAGAATCAATCTAATATTAATTCTAATCCATAGTAGAATTTTGTAAAATTTTCCCTAATTTTATTCAAGGAGGCTGAATATCCTAGGAATAAAATTCAATGCTTTCCAACTTGTTTCAAGCATGATTTCAAGCTTTCAACTTCAATTACATACAATTCCAATCAAATTTCATATCAATCAATCCAAAATGAATATTTCCATAAACCCTAGGTCATGATCAAATCCTTATTTATTCATTTTCAATCATTGTGCACACTTGAAAACAACTCTACAACACCATTAACATAAAAATCTATCCATGAATCATCAACCTCCAACTTGTTCTTCAACCACCATAAACACCAACTCAATGATCAACTCAATAAAACTATGAAATAATTATACGAAAGTATAGATAATTTAATATAGATTAATTTTCTATTTCACACTTTAGTCCAAAACTCAAAGAATTGGCTTGAAAATAAAATTGAAAAATCCTCACCTTTGCTAACGGAGTTCACGGAAGTTTGTGGAGAAGATGGCTGATTTTTTTCCATGTAGTTATCACTTAAAACACTTGGAACCGTTATAATATAATTGAATTTAAAATTCAATTAATGAGATATTCCAAAAGTGTCATTAATGATTCATGATAATTACCATTTGCCCATTGAAATATCTTCATTAAAATATCCCATAGTCAAAGATGAACCAAATTGAAGTTGAATTTATACTTTAGCCATATAATTTTCAAAAATTGTAATTTAGTCACCAAAAGTACATAATCTTTATTTAACATGGAAAACTAATTCTAATTCCAACTATCCATGTTAAATTTCAACCTTATAAATTATGAAAATAATATTTATAACCCTTCTCTATCATCCTTCAGAATTTCTCAAAATTTGTATTCTATCTGATTATCCGAACTTTTACCATACTTTACTGCTTCATAACTTTTTATACAAACTCTGAATTCAAATTCTAATTCTCACCAAAATGTTAATTCCGAAGTAAAATATTTATTTATAGGCCAAAATACATAACTTTTAAAAATTATATTTTTGGTCCCTAAAATTTTCCAAATTTATACTTTGGCCACTAAACTTTCAAAATTTACATTTTGCCACTAACCAAAATTTGGGGTATTACAATTTGTTTTCGGTTTGGGTTTTTTCGATTTGATTTGCTTTCAATCCAGCTAAAATTCATATCAATTTTGATTCGAATTGCTTCAGTTCAGGTTTTAGATCAAATTTAAGCCATTATATTTGGGTCTATATCAGGTTTCGAGTCTGGTAAATCGATTTGAATAGTTAGATTTGAGTCAAATTTACTAGGTCTAATTAAACATTGATTATAATATTTTTAACAATATTATATAAAAAGAAAAAAGAAAAAATTAGAAGAAAAAAGGAACAAAATAAAAAAGAATGGAGATGATAGAGCGTAAAGAAATGAGAGAAATTAAAGGTTGAGATTAACAATAGGAAACGAGAAGAACGCATCAAAATAAAAAGAATGGAGATGATAGATCATAAAGAAATGAGAAAAATTAAAGGCTGAGATTAATAATAGAAAATGAGAAGAACATACTAAATCATGTTTTTTGTCAATAATAAAAATATAATTAAAGAAATAAATAAAAGTAATATATGCAAATAATCAGTTCATCTAGTAGAATGAGATATTAGCTTCTTTAAGTAAGGTTAAGAATTCGTGTTTTTGTCAATAATAACAATATAAGAAATAAATAAAAGTAATTTACGCAAATAATCAGTTCGTCTTGTAAAATGATGTATTATATTCTTTAAGTAAGGTTAGGGATTCGAATCTTCGCATTTTTTGTATGGATCAAATTGAGTTTGAATGTTAGCCATAATAAGTCTATAAAATATGATTTAGATTAGTCGACAATATATCATATACTAATAATTAATTCAAAAGAAAGAATTAACGACTTGTTATTATCTTTTAATTTAAAATTTTTAATACACATCAAATAACTATTTGTGGGACATGAAAAGGGGCACGTCAAGGGTAGGAAAATAACGTTCAAGGGAGGCTGGGTGAGGGCATATAAATGAGGGAGGGGTGGACACTCGTTACCTAATTTTTTATATTTTAGATATTATATATATATAAATACTCTTAAAAACGAAATTTAAATTTATACATAAAAAATTAATATTATTAAAAAAGATAATCAAATTCGTTCATATAGATAATATTTTATTTATACTTCATCTGAATAAATTTATATAGTTAAAAATAATTCAACTATTTCTCCTTAATTAACGATTTTATTATTAAATTAAAAAATGACTAATTTTTATTTACTCCTATATTTTATGTAGAAGTCTTTTATTATTAATGTAAACTCTCTTTATTTTTTTATTTTATGTAAATTAAATTATTGACTAATAGTTGTCTCTTTTTTTCAATTTATTTTGTGACCTAAATATTTTTAAATATAAAGTAAGAATGGACTTTTTTTTCTAGCACCTCCTTACATGGTGGGAAATGATCACGTAATATATGGCTAAAAATGACTCTATCGATTTTGTTATTATTTTTTTAACAAAATCGATAAAAAATTACCGAAAACATTATTATTTCTATCGGTTTTGTTATTATTGGACACTTTACCGAAATTGTTAAAAAATATTAACGTTTTAAGTATAAATAATAATGTTTTAGGTAATTTTTTTATCGGTTTTGTTAAAAAAAAAATAATAACAAAATCAGTAACCCTTTCCTTTAACCGTATATTAAAGGTGCCGCACTGTCCCTTATATGGTAATTTATATATATTGTTAGACTTTGACCTAATATGGTAAAAGTCATGGTAGTTGAAAGCTGGACTGGTTTATTATACAATCCTTGGTAGTTGGTGGGTCTGGACGTTAGTGTGCCAATGTTTTCTACATGGCAAGCAGATGTTGGGATAAATTTGTTAATACTAATATGATATTAATGTATAAACAATTAAACTTTAAATAATATTATTGATGAAAAAGTTAGATTGAGGGATTATTTTTATTTTATTTGGTCGGAGAGTCACAAATGATAATTTTATGTATTTAAGAAGATGATACTATTTGTACTGAGAGAGATCGAGAGAGAATTGAGAATTCTTTCTCTAACCTTACACGGTAGTTTATATACATACATTTAGTGTTTATGTCGAACTTAGGGTCATTATAATTGTTCCTAGGCTGACAAAGTAAATACATGATTGTTAGATAATGGATTTGACCATGGATAAAGACAGGATCGAACTAAGAGGGGACAAGTTATTTAATTTTAAAATAAATAGGATCTAAAAAGTAATTAAACCATACAAATTAAGAAATAAGGTTCAATTTCAGTAATTTAAAAATTCAAAGGTCTTAAAGAGTAATTAAACCAGACAAATTTAGGGTCAAGTTTTAATTTGATTGAATCTAAAACAGACATTGTCCTAAAAAATAATTATACTATAAAATTTTAAGAGGTGCAAGCGCTTAATTGTAATGGTTTCAAAACTATCAATGGCTTAAAAAGTAATTATACTATCAAAGTTGGGGGATCCGTCATACAATAGGAATTGTCGAGTGTAATCTAACTTGGGTGGGTTCATTTTCAACCACTGGTGGGCTCGAATACCTTCCTACGAAATTAACTTTGAAGTATGTGGAGTCAACTCGGCTGAGCCATATGGGTTTGTTGGTTATTCTTACCCTTTCTTATTAATTCGGGTCGACTCGTGTCATACTTGGTGGACGAGTCTCTCAGCAGAATTTTTCTACATATACAAATACTCGAACCTGCTTAAGCGATATCTATTATTTATCGATAGATATGATTAGTTTAGTACGATATTATACGAAGACATAAACCTATCAAACCCAAGAAAGTAGGTTGAATTTATTACTAATTTAGGGTTTCAAATATGTGAAGTCGAAGAAGCTTTAATTTGCCCAAACTAACACGGTTTCTTCTTCATTTAATTCCATAAAACATTGACAGCAGCCCCAATTTAGGTAAACAGTTAGGATTGACATTAATGTCGTCCGGATTCTTTCTTTTCATTGAAATGTTTGTTAAACTCAGTCGTATACGTATTTAAATACGAGAGATGGAGATTTAAATGAGACAAATCGAATTTAAATATTGTTAAACTCGATTCGAACTCGAAAAATTCTAAACGATTCCTTTTTTCCATTCCCCTTGACCCTACTCATGCATGGACCACATCCATCTGCTTAAACAAAACATGGGTTCATCATCGAGTTTCGACTCGACCCGACTTTCGAAAACGCGGTTTTTATCTACTCAACGCATGATTTTGCTTCTCACTGCAGCAAAGTGAATCATACTTACAAAAGCTAATGCAATATAATATCAATGAGCTTGTGGGGGGGGGGGGGGGGGAAGAGTACATTTATCAGGGAGCTAAGCAATTTGCCTTTTCTTTATGGAAGTTGTTTGGATTCCATTGGTGAAAAGGGAAGGTTATTGGTCTTTTCTTTGAATGAAATATTCAAGCTTATCTTCAACAAAAAAGGTGGTCCTTCAAGATGAAAATTCCATTTCTTTGCTTAGCCATGATACAACTGTTTCTTCCATGGTTGTTAGCGCTTCCTCAGCTTTTCGCGGTATCTGATACGGGCGTGTTCGATTTTTTTTTAGTTTTGTTCGGTCGAATTTAGATAATCATATGTGTCATATAGATATCAAACACGAATACTTCGAAGAAAAACCGAGTTTACTTGGAGAAGATGGAAGGATGTGGAAAAAGACTTCCACTGCTTCGGTATGAAAATTTAGTTCAATAGGTGTAAAAGATAATTCTCCAGTACTGTCATGGTATTTTACATATATAGAGATATATATACATGAATACAAACTGAGCAAACCGAGTACAAATCAAACGGCATATGTTTACTGTTTATTGTAGTGTTACATGAAGAGAATTAGTTTTCCCTGAGCTTCTCATCCTACTGAGGAGAAAAAGAAAAGGCCGGTCTTCGGTCTTTCTCTCAGGCAACCATCTAACTCCTGAACTGATCTGACACGACAACGCCGGTAAGTGGTTCGAAAGTATTTAAGGCCTATATCGAGCACCTAGCTTTCAAGAGCTCTCATGGAAGTTGAGGGATCTTGACAAGGCTGCAGGGTTTGCTCTCAATACTGGTGATGCTTCAGCTACATGATTCTTTCCATCACTCTTTGAATTGAAGGCCTTGAAAAGCCCTACCCCGCTAAGTGATTCGTTCTTGATCCCGAGTGTTGCCCATATCGAACTTTTTGCCGCTTCACTCGGATCATCGATCCTTAATGTTTTCGGAACCAAAACGCTTCCGTTCTTCTGCTTAGTTGGCTTGTGTTTTTCTGAATCATCTAATTTAGCTGTTGTGTCCCCTTCCCTTGAATGTTTCCCTAACGTCGGATGATTCGAACCCGAAGTTGTTGGAGCCTTCTGGTTTGAAGCACTGGAGGATGACTGAGGAGACATCCAAGGAACGTTCCAAGTGCCGGGAATCCCGCAGTTCCAATAAGCTGCGGCAGGGTAGAACGACATGGGAAATCCGGACGGGCAAAATGCCGGAGGAGGCACCACGGAATTCCATGGATAAGGCCAAGGAACACCAGGTAAACAAGGTACGGGTGAAGGAAAGCCGTTAATGTTCACCGTCATATTTTCTTGAATGCAATTTCTACGTCCTTCCTCCATCGAGTTCGAAACCGTGATGGAAGATCCACTCGAGCAATCATCACCGTTTTCCCGTCTGTTTGCGACCGAAACCCTTTGTTCTTCAAAGCCATGAAATCCGTCTCGGGTACCATTCACAACCTTTTTCTCCCCAACGATTAAGACAGAATCCATGGAATCACAAATTGGTGCATCTAGGCCGAAGCTAAGCACCCTGCCATTGCTTTTCAGTGCAGGGTGATGTGCTGCACTAATTCGAGCAGCTTGAAGAACCTCCGACATCGAGATGTGTCGGTAGTGTGAAGCAGAGTTCTTGTTCTTACGACGACCAGCGCCCACCGGAACGTTCCTCATCGTACCGCCGGCGGTCCAGTATCTTTGACAGGCTTTGCAGAAATGACGAGGCTGATTAATGTTGTAATTATTGTAGTAGCAAAACTTTGTATCCATGCTCTTGCAGCGGGGGCATGGAAGTATCTGATCAGGCTTTTTAAGTGTTTTCTCCTGCGACTTGGTTCCATCACTTCGTTCTTTATCGGTCTTTCCGGTCTTCGATATTCCGTTTTCTTCGTTGATCGACGGAGTTTTTGGGTTTACATTAGTCTCCGGCGATGCTTCCAGATTATTTTCCGATTCACCTCTATGTGAAGCGTGGACGTCATCTTCTTCTCCAGTATCAGCAACCTTCCCTGCTAAAGAATCCTGAAATTCAAAAGGTTTCCCAATAAGAAACTTGAAACAAAGATTTCTAAACCAAAAAGATTCTCAGAGAGAATCAATAAAATCAGACAAATTTCTCGAGAAACAAACAAGTAAATATGCGAAATTTCTTGGAATTTTTAACAATTCAATTAATAAGCTAAAAACTTATCAAGATATTTAAAATTTGATTGGCTAAAAACCAATAAGGACTTCAAAAATTTCCAGTATAATAATTTCTGGTTCCCCAGAACTAATTATCTTCCAGTTCAATAATCAAACCTATGATCAGTAAAAACAGTCTGGAAGTTAAATAAAACTTTACGATTTGATTTTTTTAAAATATTATACAGTAATTCAAGCATAAAATTACAGTTTCCAAAAGAATTTCAAAGCTCCAAATAATCTTTGGGAGGGGGATAAAAATCCAAAAGGAAAAGGCTAGTCCTAGCAAAACAACTAGGAAACCAAAAATGGGGAAAATCAAGAAAAAGTAAAATTGACCCAATAATTTCAAGAAATGGGCAATCCTTAAAATCTCCAAAGGAATCAAAAGAAGCTTGATTGTTTGATCGAATTTCACCAACCTGCTCTGTTTTCTCTCCCACTTCACCATCTTCTACTACTTCATCTTGTTCATCGTCATCAAATTCATCGCCCTCTTCATCCTCCACTATCGCCTTGTCGAACTCATCAATGGAGATAGTCGAAACCTCTGCTCCACCAGCAGGAAACTGAATCTTCTTACCAAACAACGTGATCCCGGGGTCTTTATTTTCTTGCATTTTCTCAACAACCAAACAAGAAACACTAGAGAGAAATAAAAAAAGCTATAAAAATTCGTAGGAGGCGAAATTTTGTACTTGGGGGTTTGGTAAATTGGATTAAGTGTGTAGGATGGGTATAAATGAGAGGTGGATGCCACGACATCACCATGGTTTGATTCTCAGCCACAAGTTCTTGTGGCCCTGAGATTTTCTTTTTCCTTGGCTTTTTCTTTTGATTCGGTTGTAGGGTTGCATCCAGTGTTTGTGCTACCGGCCACTGTTTTTGGCCGCTGTTCTCGCGTGGAATTGTCTCATTGGTCGATCCAGGATAAAAGTGTCTCTCTTTTCATATTTGATGTTACTGCCCTCATACTATTTGTTTTTATGATTTTTCAAAAGAAAATATTAATTTTTTTTAATAAATATTATTAATTGTATTAATAATTTATCGTATATTATTAAAATAAAGTTATTATTTTTTGACCAAAATTAAAATAAAATTATCATATCATATATTATTAAATTAATCAATACAGTTATAGAAATTGTATTAGTTCAGCTTTTGATAGACGAGTTATTGACTGAGGTTATGTGGCTCTTTCCGATGATTATCAGTAAAATGAACTTTTTTTTATTTGATCAAATAAATTAATTTTTCATCTAATAATTTTTAAAAAAAATATTTATAATTTTCGAAAATTTTAAATAAAAAATATATTTTTATATATTTTTAAAATCAGACTTCTAATTGAATTGTGACCCCTTTTGTTGAGCAACCCTCGCTGCAATATTGACCCAGTCCTCTTAGATTTTTATTTTATGGTGCAGTTCTTGTGTATTATATTGACTGAAAGTCTGGAGTAAAATATAATAAAAAACTTTTTTTTTAAAAGAAAAGAAAAGAAAAGAAAAACAGTGCAATAGGCTGATTGGGTTTTAGCATTTTCTTACGTGGCATGCTCCTATTGGGGCACTATCTTTTAACACGTTGCAGTCATTCCACGTCAGCGTCACAAAATCTCAATTTTAAATTTAAAAACGCGTCGTCTAGCCACGTCAGCTGAAACAAAATTCAAAGCGGGCCCCTACCGCCCACTTAAAAAGGGTTTCCCTTTCCCCCTTTGTTTTTGACAAAGTTGAAAACAATGCAATGGGTTCTGGACACGTGTAAATCATTCATCGAGTTAACACTTGCCTGTCTATTTTTTGGCCCTTTCTCATCTCTTTTCGGATCAAGCCACGTGTCCCTTGTAGTGGGGGAATTCCCTTTTTTTAATTTTTATTTTTTATATCTGTTTTG
Source organism: Hibiscus syriacus (assembly GCF_006381635.1). NCBI lineage: Eukaryota > Viridiplantae > Streptophyta > Magnoliopsida > Malvales > Malvaceae > Hibiscus > Hibiscus syriacus. The sequence continues at coordinate 1,697,684 of NW_024062606.1, forward strand.
TACTTTTTTATATTTTTTAATTAAAATTTTAAAATCGGTACACGTATACAAGAGATAAAAGGTCGCTTCTGCACCTTTTGTGTCTTTCGGTGTGAAAAGAGTAAACTGATTATTGCAGTAGTATTAATTTAACATGATATTTTAATTTATAGGGTAAACTATGTATTTAGTACCTAAATTATCACTCTGATTCTTTTTTAGTATCTAATATTTTAAGTTTTTTAAAATCATACTTAATATTTAGTTTTTATTTCATTTTAGTACCCACCGTTAAAAACTTAATATGTTTAGTACTTAAACTATCAATTTTGGTTTGTCTTAGTACCTAAACTTTCAAAATTTTTTAAAAATTTTACGTTAAATTTTGAGTGGGGGTACTGAAATGAAACAAAAATAAAAAAAAATTAACGACGAAATACTAAAATGAAATAAAAACTAAACTTTAAGTATGCTTTTGAAAAAAATTAAAGGTTTAGACTATGCTTTTGAAAAGAATTAAAGGTTTGGATACTAAAACGAGCCAAAATGATAGTTTAGGCACTAAACACATAATTTACCCTTATTTATGTTATGAGACTTCAATTTAATAATAAATATATATATATATATATTTTAAAATTTCAAGTCTAGACAATGATTTTAAGAATTTCTTTTTGCAATTTTAACTAGGAAGTTTTATAATAGATTTTAGTGATGATATAAGGTGCGAGATCATAATAATTATTTATAGATTAATAAATTAAATAAATATAACTAATCGATCATAAATTTAATCTTGACAGATTACATAAACATGCTATATATCATATCAAATAATTGTACCTTCTCAAGAGGAGTAAGGCTATTTATTTAGAATGTATTTTATTTATGATTATAATTATGATATTATCTCCAATATTTGTTTATCATATTCAATAAATAATTTAGATAAATAATGAAATGTATGATAATTTCTTTATTTTATTCGTTGGAAAATTGCATGGGCCAAGAGTAATATGTTGATTAAAGTTATATTAGAATAAATAAGTGGTCGGTGTTACGGTCTAACAAGCATGCCTTTTCAAAATAATATATATCTTTGAAATTAATTAAGATTAAATTAAGCTAAGCTTTTGATTGGGATATTTGTAGAAATAGTTTGGCTAAAGACAATACTTAAATAAATATACATTTTTTGGCTGAGCTTTAGATGTTAAAAACAACGTCGTATCGGTATTTTTACAGGGATTCGATAAATAAATTAGTGAAAATTATTTTTTGTTAAATACTTTACATTTAATTTTTATCAACATAAACAAGTTATTTATTAATTTTGTGATGTATATTTTAAATTTTTTTATTGAGTAATTGAAGATATAATTAATATTGTGATACATTTTTTGTGACACATGGCAGTGTGTTTTTATAGATAGAGAAAATAACCTCAGTGACCAAAAATCACATATAATATATGATTTTAATCAACTTTTTCCGGATTTGCCAAAATGACCAACAAAATCGCAATGCGATCGCTAATTCGCAACGCGATTTCCATTATCGCAAATTCGCGTTGCATTTCGCGTTGCGATAGTTGAAAATCGCGTTGTGATCTACAGTGTCGTTGCGATTTTCCCAATTCGCAATGCGAATAAGTAAATCGCAACGCAAATTGGGAAAATCGCAATGCGATACTGACTATCGCAATGCGATTTTGTACTATCGCAATGCGATTTTGTACTATCGCAATGCGATACTTACTATCGCAATGCGATAATACAAAATCGCAACGAGATACTGACTTTCGCAACGCGATACTGACTTTCGCAACGCGATTCTGACTTTCGCAACGTGATAATACATAATCGCAATGCGATTTTCTAAGCGCCATTAGTATCCTGGCCAAGTATTTTATTTTTAAATTCCAAACACGAATATTAATATATTGGAACACTGAACCGTCCACAGTATATCCCGTAATCGTAACTCATAACCTAAAACCTAAAATCACAACTCAGTCACATCTCCATCTCTCACTCTCTCACCCATCTCCGACGAAATCCGTCCCCATCTCCGGCGAAATCCGGTCTATCTCCATCTCTCAGAGCCACCCTCACAATCAGAAATGGAAAATCAACCAAATCAACCAACGAGGGTTAGTTTTTTAATTATTTTCTTTTTGAAATTTTTGCATTATTATTAGGTTTTTCATATTGAAATTGATGATAAGTTTACTGGTAATTTCAATAATAGATTAACCATTTCACTTAGATTGCTTATTAAATCAACCGAGAATCGCAACGCGAAATGAAAATCGCAACGCGATTTTAGTTTCGCGTTGCGATTCTCTCGTTGCGATAGTCAAATTCGCGTTGCGATAGTCATTTTCGTGTTGCGATTTTCATTTTCAGAAACTATTCTTCTTCTGCAAATTGAAACTTGAATGAATTGTATTACTTCAACCAAAAAACAAAGACAAATACGAAATTCACAGTGTTGCAAATTTAAGTTTGAAGAATAAACTACTACTCTTTATGTTTATTATTGTTTTTGGTATATCTTCACAGTGTAGTTTTTGGTATATCTAACTTAGTATGTTTATTGTTTTTGTAGAACTTTTATTCGGCTCAATTGACCTTAAGAAATAAAGTCAGCCTGGCCAAAACAATTGCGTCGAAGCTTTCACCTGCACAAAGAAAAATGTTTGAGGATACATGCTTCGGGCCATGGCTGAAAGTACAACATCCCGGTGGAGATGCGATGTTGACACACCTGTTTCTTCAAACCATGACTAGCGATCTACCAGAGACTATACAACGTCGTGATGAAGAGATATTGTTTGATTTTCCACCGGGCGTATATGTGTTTTAGGCGGGAGGAGTTTTGCTTAATCACCGGTCTACGCTTCGAACACGATGATGTAGGTCAGTACACTAGACACATTACCCGCCCATCATGGCTATCCCGGGTTTTTCCTGAGCTGGAGAGGCCGAATCTACACGTAGAAGACCTGACAAGATTGTTGAATAAGAAAGATGGTTTTACTCGGATGGATGACGTCGACGTTGTCCGAGTATGCCTTCTAATTCTTTTGCATGCCGGCTTTTTAGGCAGAGAGGCCAGACAACCTATTCCAAATGATCTAATCAAATTGGTAGAAGACCTAAATGCGTGGAACCTGTTTCCGTGGGGCTCGTATTTATGGAAAGCTACATGGAATAAGTTATCGTCTGCCTTGGATGATCGAAAAAGTTTGCATGGCGATGGTTCCAAATACACTTTGACAGGCTTTATTTGGGCCTTTAAGGTAAGAATTTTTATATAATGTTTCCAAAATTATAAGTAATTATTTAACAATTACTAATGTTTTGTTATTATATTGTTTGTAGATTTGGATATTTGAGGTCTTTCCCGCCATGAAGACATATGCAATAAAAACTTCAAATGATATTCCCAGGGCTATTTCCTGGAAGAGGAAACAGACCTTGCAATGGGAAGATTTACTACGGTATACGACAATAAATAATGTAAGTTAACATAAATACTACCATATGTTTATAAACAAGTTATTACTAGTACACATTTAACTTTGTTTGAGTTTTATATTGTTAGGAGGCCAACACTCCTCTACAGAGGCTGACACCCACGGAAGCTGAGCTTGCCACTGATTAGTGGCAAGCTAGTAAGCGTTTTTTTGATGGAATGGTTGATGAGCAGCCTCCACTTCGGGAGCCATCACCTCGCCCAGAGCTATCACCTCACCCAGAGCCATCATCTGATCGACCCGACTATACACTTCCACAATGACAGCCATCACCTATTCTGTCACATCATCGAGCCTCTTCTCCACCATCACCGCAAGATAGGCGACCGGCAAAGATGCCACGACGTTTATCTCCCTGTTCTCCACCTCCACCTCAACGGGATGAGTTAGGGGAATTACGTGATGAGGTCAATGCCTTGCGTGAGGAGGTCGGTACTTTACACAAAGGCGATGATGCATGGCGTGTTGATGTGTCTGCATTACGCGGTGAGGTAGCCGCTCTACGTGAGATGGTAGCATCGTTGCAGAATGAGGTTCATACTCTATGCAACGAGGTAAGTTTAAGATTTTTCATACTCGTAATTCATTCGGTTGCTGCCAATACTGCTAAACTGTTTTTGTTAGTATTTGTTTTTGGTTTTGTTTTTGTCTTTTGGTTGAAGTAATGCAATCCATTCAAGTTTCAATTTGCAGAAGAAGAATAGTTTACTTTCGCAACACGAAAATGACTATCGCAACGCGGAAATGGCTATCGCAATGAAAAATGAAAATCGCAACGACAAAATCGCAATGCGAAATGAAAATCGCAATGACAAAATCGCAACGCGAAATGAAAATCGCAATGCGATTTGTGTTTCGCGTTGCGATTTTGTCGTTGCGATTTCATTTCGCATTGCGATTTTGTCATTGCGATTTTCATTTCGCATTGCGATAGCCATTTCGCGTTGTGATAGTCATTTTCGCATTGCGATTTTAAGTTTCGTGTTGCGAAAGTAAACTACTCTTCTTCTGGAATATTTATATATGTTGTCCTTTTAAATGTTTATATAAGTGCTTACTTCTGGAATGTTATCTGAGCATTTTGTGAACTATGATAGAATAATGACTTGGGTGAATACAATGCTAGTTTGAAACATATTTGTCTTTGTTTAATATCATGTCTGTTTATTTACTGATTTATGTATTAATTTTTTTTAGCGGCCCGATAAGGTGGATGCTTTACGTCGGGTTTTCCTTGCACGACGGAGTTCACGCATCAGACGGCGTGGACGTGCTATTACGTCTCCGTTCACCCCAATGGTGTGAAGACTCCGCAAGAAGAACCCCGACTCACCTGTCATCCCTCAAGAGTCCCCTCCAATCGTTCAAGAGGCCCCTATCCTCCCTCAAGAGTACCCCCCACCGTTCAAGAGGCCACTGTCATCGTTGAAGAGGTCCCTCCCACCATTCCAGAGCCCGATTCACACGGGGTAATATATCGAAGTATTGAGAAACCCCCACCGGTTCCGGACATGATGGATGAGAGTTGGCTCTCGTATGAGTTACCGGCTAGTATCCTTCCGGTATCTGAAGTGGAGATGAGACAACTACCGGAAACAATTGTGGATAATACCCTTTAGGCTAAGACCGCAGTTGATTTTTATCTACATGAGCGGAGCCAAGGGTGTTACACTGACATAAGCAAACTCAACGATGAAATGTTTTTGATGCTTGATCGGTCTTGGTGGGGTGTGCTATTAGGGGTTGAAGACAGTGGCTATTTCGATGGGGAGGTAAGTCTTATATTTGTCTTATATATGATTTTGATTAATTTTTTTAAAAATTAATGTAATTCACTAATATATGTATTTTTTTGTAAAACGGCATATCGATGCGTGGGTGTCACGTCTACTAATAATAAGGAAGCTTAGGAAAAATAAAAAAAAATCGTGATATACAATAATGCCGGCGGCTTTTCACGCAATTCACTTGAAGAATCAACGAGATGAATCATTTTCGTTGGGCAATGGACAAGTTAAACTTTATCCTGCATGGTGGGAGGTCGATAAGGTTAGTGTTTATTTTTTAAATTTTTTAAAGGTGTTCATAAATAAGTGCGCAAATAAATGAATTATTACTTATGATTGCAGGTGTTTATCCCTGTTTTGGAACGTCGTCATTGGCTTCTCGTCCAACTTCAGCTCCCATCCCTGAAGATAATAGTGTATGACAGCATGATAAATTACATATAACTGTCTGATTTGAGAGATATGATCAAGGGATGGAGCTCTCATTTGGCTAAATTCTTGGATGGGATTAATTATTAGACTCATTCTGAACACAAGAAGCCAAAAAAGTTCAGTGTCACAGTTGTCAGAGACGAGACCGCGCCACAACAATCGCCTGGAGCCAGAAGGGATTGTGGTCCTCTCGTATGCTTGTGCTTGGCGCGTTTGACGACGGGAAGCACAGAGTTTCTACCTCCCACCGATAGAGATAGAGCTGTAGTAGGCTTGTGGTTTCGGCATTATATGGCTAGAGCAATATATTCGAGATGCTGCCTACCTGCATCCGCCTTATGAAAGTGTCCATTGTTAATTGGTAAGTCAAATGCAAGTTTTGTTAACATATATACTCCTTTTGGTTTGAAAATGTTTGGTTAAGTACCTAGAATTCAATAATTTGCTGTTTGTAGGTTTTAGATGTGTAGGAAGTCTTGTTTGAGCAAATGTTTGGTTTCTGCAGGTTAATCCTTAAGTGAGCTGCGTGAAATGGATGTACGGGGTCACAAAGTTGTTGATTCATTGATTCAAATATTTATGAAGAAATAAGAATTATTATTATTTTTTGATTGTTTAATTGATTTGTAAAAGATGATTTGTAAATGTTGATTTGTTTAGTTGATGTGTACATAATTCTTATTTGTGCTTGTTTAATTGATTGAAATGTAATAGTTGATTTGTTGATTTTCAATCTGCATTATGTTGAAGGCAAAACAGACTATCGCAACACGAAACTGACTATCGCAACGAGAGAATCGCAATGCGAAATGAAAATCGCAACGAGAAAATCGCAATGCGATTTTTATTTCGCATTGCAATTTTCTCGTTGCGATAGCCATTTTCGCGTTGCGATAGCCATTTTCTCGTTGCGATAGCCATTTTCGCGTTGCGATAGTCAAATGAATGTCTAACACCATGAACATTCTCTCATGACCCTCCAAAACACAAATCTATCCAAACATGATCAACATTAGATGATTTCATGGTTGTAAATTAATTTACTAAACAAACGAGCTGCGAAACTAAGACCTGTTGCCGGATGGGGAAGGATGTAGGAACGGATATAGGAACGGATGTCGCCAGAGAGAGTGAAAGATGGAGATGGAATGAGTTGCGATTTAGGGATTTAGGTTATGAGTTGTTGCTGCTGCGTAGATATATACCCAAAAAATTTGTGTTGCGAAACTAAAACCTGTTGCGAACTTTGAAAATCGCATTGCGATTCTGTATTATCTCGTTGCAAAAGTCAGAATCGCGTTGCGAAAGTCAGTATCGCGTTGCGAAAGTCAGTATCGCGTTGCGATTTTGTATTATCGCGTTGCGATAGTCAGTATCGCATTGCGATTTTCCCAATTCGCGTTGCGATTTACTTATTCGCATTGCGAATTGGGAAAATCGCGACGACACTGTAGACCATCGCAACGCGATTTCAAACTATCGCAACGCAAAATGCAACGCGAATTTGCGATAATGGAGATCGCGTTGCGAATTAGCGATCGCATTGCGATTTTGTTGGTCATTTTGGCAAATCCGGAAAAAGTTGGTTAAAATCGTATATTATAAGACATTTTTAGTCACTGAGGCGATTTTCTCTTATAGATATCATCCCTTCATTTTTATTAGACTATTTTTTTTATCATATTTTAAAGGATAAACTACACATTTAGTATCTAAATGATCAGTTTTGGTTCATTTTAGTACTTAAATTTTTAATGATTTCAAAAATCATGCCTAACATTTAGTTTTTGATTCATTTTAGTACCCATCATTAAAAACTTAACTCATTTAGTACTTGAACTATCAGTTTTGGTTTGTTTTAGTACATGAACTTTCAACTTTTTTCAAAACTTAACATTGAATTTTGAATAGAGATACCAAAATGAAAAAAAAACTAAACTTTAGGTATGGCTTTGAAAAAAACATGTTTTACTTTTTGGCCGCAGTTATTTAGGTGGTATCCCGAGATTGAAGAGATCGAATTCCTCCCGAGAACACACAAAATAAAGATATGAACTAAGTAAATAGAAATGGAAAAGAGATGTTTCTAATTCATCAAAATCATAAGCTTTTTCTGCATCCATATGATATACTGAAGTGGATCGCATTTGCCCGTATAATGAAATCAGATCTCGATCCATGAGTCCCATGAAGGTAAGAACTCAAATCGAAAGTTTAGATATTAAAACAGACTAGAATCGATAGTTTATGTACTAAATTTATAAATTATCTTATTTTAAAAATACAATAGTTTGAAGTTTGTGGGCTGGGATTATGTTTAGATTTGGGTCGTGAATTTGAGGCAAAATTTGGGGTTTGCTTCCAAGCATGACAAACGGACCTAAACATAATTATTTTTCACATGTAATACTTGTTTTCATTGATTTTGTCATGTGTTTACATATTTTAATTAATCGATAATAGAAATTATGTAAACGTAATTATTTGAACCCAATGCTTCTAAAAAGTACAACATCTTCTCTTACTATTAAAGTCATTTGATGGGTTCAATAATATCTTAAGAGACCACTTATTTTATTTATTAAAAATAAATTTAATTCGGATCAAAACTCGTTAAATCGGAATAAAATTGTCATCCATAAGTATACATGACGAAACTCTAGAAGGTTCATAAGCGTGTTATATGGATGAAGAGGAAGAAAAGTTGAGACTCCGAAATAAGAGCGGACAACATATTTCTTCATTTTTACACTAAAATGTAAAAACAGATAAAAGTTTAGTTTCCGATTCAAAAGATATTAAAATGTGTTGTACATGAGAGTATGCTCAATCAAGAGTGAATTTTTCCTTCCCTTTTGCTCTGGAGTTCCCTCCAACTTCCCTCACTACAAGAGAATCAAATGCATTGATTACTAAATGATTTTAGGAGTTAAGGAGGGTTTAAAAACACTTCTTAAGACTAGAAATATATTAAAAATGGGTTGGAACCATCTAGTTTCTTAAATCCTACTAAAACTCGTTCTTGAAAACTATGGTGAAATGGATGGTTTGAGAGCTTGAACCAAAGCTTGAGATGCAAGGGTTATGATTCTTACCTTTACCTTGTAAGGGAGGAGAAAAGCGGGAAGAAAAAGATATAAAGAAGACAAGGAATGAAGAAAATGATGAAGCTTTCTCAGACGGTGATATCACCCATTTAATGATATTCAACTTTATTTTGAGCAAGGGTAAAATTGCTTCCTTCGTCCCTCCAGTTCTGACTACAAATTAAAAACACCATTTTTATTTACTATAGGACAAAATCCAAGCCCAATTTCACTTGTGTTTGGCTCAAAGCTTCCTACAAGCTAGAGATTTAATCCAAGGCATATCCCGGGTTAACCTAAAACTTCTAACCCGAGATTCGGAGCATTACAATTTTTACTACTAAAATCACCTGATATGAGTTCTTGGTACTTACGATAGTAAACCAAGTATCATAATAATACATAGAATAATAATTCAGATATAACAATTATTAACAATATTAATCCAAACACCATAAATTCATAAGAATACATAAAATGTTAAGTCAAGTACTATTTTAGATATTTATATATATCATATCGAATATTTTATTAAAACAAATATATTATATTAAATAGCTTAAAAGGATAGATACTACGTGTAACATCCTCAATATCGGGTTAGTGACTAAATTGTATAGTCTCAGAATTTGGTGGTTAAAATAAAATGAATGAATAGTATAAAGATTTATATGTAAATTATTGTGTAGGATAGAATTGAAAGGAAGAAGGAATGGAAGAACAATAGAGTATTTGCAAGGAAAAATAATTAAAGAAAGGATAAGTATAGATATAAGGATACACGTGGGTGGAAGGGGAGAAAACACCCAAGGCTTCCAGAGTTCTCTTCTTTTTCTTTCTTCCTTGTGCGTGTGAACCAAAGCAAAGGTAAGATTTCTGATTATTGAGTTTCTTGTTAAATTTAATATTGAGTTTTGATTATTAGATGATAACTAAGCTTAAAGAAAGCTTAAGTTATCTTAACATCAAAGGATGATGGAGTTAGGAGATATTTAAGATTTGAAGTTCTTAAATGAAATCTTGGAATAGAGTTATAACTAGAATTGAAAGTTAAATTTGACTTGTCATCAATCTAGTTAAGATATACGAAGTGTTAAAAGCGGAATTCAAACATGTTGAATTATTGATGTAATTCTTGAATTACATATGAAGGATATAATTTGAAGATTTAAGATGAAATAAATGAGTATAAATTGGTTTAAGGATGTGTACTATAGTTAAGAATGAAAAAGAGGATTAAACATGAAGGATTTAATCCAAAATGAATGAATTTTTGGGTTCAAAAAGAGGATTCTGGGCAGAGTGCATCGATGCATATTTATAGTGCATTGATGCATCAAGGTTAAAACCCAGAAAGTGTTTGAAGGTGTATCGATGCACAGGTAGTGCATCGATGCACTCTTTTAAAATAAAAAGATCGAATGCAATTAGTGCATCGATGCATAAGGCATGCATCGATGTATCCCATTAATAATAAAACATCGAATGCATTTTATGCACCGATGCACAAGTAGTGCATCGATGCATACCTTCATTAAAAGAGGAAATTGACATTTATCTTAATTTAAAGAGTGAACCATTAGAGTATATTAGCTATAATACTGATATAGATACATGTGTGATTATGTAGATACTAAAAGTAAGCTTATTCCGGAACGATCAAAGGATTAGAATCGAATCAAAGCAAAGCTAAGGTGAGTGCATACTATATGTATAGTATAATGGAATAAGACTTGTGATAAGTCTAATTTCTATATTGATTTTTATAGTACAATAGTTTTGAGCATGCATACATGATAATTATTGTAATACATGCATAAGGCATATATATATTCATGTGATTGGATAAATGATGTATATATATGAATAGATTCAAATACACATGTGATATGATATGTGATATGAGAACATGACATGAGCTACATGATCACAAGAGAAATGAAATGAGTACATGAACACATAAAATATAAGAATAATGCCCATAGTATACGATATGAGAGCTATAGGTGTAACTGGCATGCCAAGAGTCGAGGGTATAATAGTCCTTCGGGACGTAGTCCTTCGAGATGTAGTGGTCCTACGGGACATAGGGGTCCTACGGGACATATATGACAGTCCTTCGAGACGAATACTGAACTAAGGTTCGGTACCCCATGAGGGAATTGATACGAGCTGTGGTGACAGCATTAGTGCACAACCTCAATGCACTCACATACCTCTATTCTCAATAATATACATGGGCAATTGAAATACAAAGTAAAGTGAAAGTGGTACAAGAAGGTAAGTTTTGTACATACATGATATGATTATATATGTTATTGTGTAATAAATACATGTATATTGAAATGTCATGAAGGAAATGGTAAGAATGCATATTCATGAAGATATTGTTGCATATTCATTTATTGCCTCACTAAGTCTATGACTTAGCGTGTAAGTGATTTACACGTAGGTACCAAGAAATAAGAAGATTCAGAATAGCAGTTACAACAACGTTACTAAGAAGTTAGATCAGAAGTAATTGACAAAGTAGGTATTTTGTTGTGTATAAAGTGTTGGTATATAATAAGTGGTTAATTACGAATGCTCTGATCGATTTTGTATTAAGTGGTATCTTTTATATAAATTAAAGTATTTTGTTTTAATGAAAGTTTTAATTTCCCGGGATTTTTCTTTAAGAATCAAAGTTTGAAAAGTCAATGTGACATCTCGGACTTGTATTCGGGTCGAATATGAGTTAGGGGTGTTACACTACGTTTATTATTTTTTAAAACTATAGGTACCAAAAGGGCATTTACTTCTAAACGAAAACTCTACTCCTCAAGTGAGAAGAAGAAAAACCCAAAATGGGCAATTTCTGTTGATAATGCATGAATCACAGGAATGCAGCATTCAGACACCAATAGACCGTATTTACAAGAGCAAGTCAAGAAACCATGAGACTCCATTGAAGCATATTTCGAACACAGCATTTTAGGAACATAAAAATAGTTGTAGATTTGTGCTAAGTTTCACACTTCAAAGGTTAAAGGACTGAACTACAACATTGTTCCACCAGACAAAACAACGAAGAGAGAACGTCCTGTAGAAAAGTAAAAAAGAAAACTTCATGGCATGCTTCACCATATAAGAAGCAACCCTTGTTCATCAGCTGCAGTCAAGGTATGCTTCCTTTAGAAAAATGATAAATAGAAATAGAATCTGAAAGTGGAAAAGAATAAATTAAGAAGCAAAAGGGACAAGAAAATTGAATCAGCATACAACAAAAGGGCATCTTATCCAGAACGGGGTCCTCCTGGTCCATGACGCTCATACGGTCCAGAACGTTCACGATTATATCTGTCACTACCAGATCCCCCTCGACTACCAGCATCTCTGCTACGCCCACTAAACCGATCTCCATTTCGATCAGGACCGTAACGACCACTGTCACTGCCACCATAACAATCCCCCTTACCACCATACTTGCCTCCCCTAGCCCCCATCACTAGGACACTCCCTAGCAAAATGTCCACGTTTCCCACACTTAAAACACTCCCCACCATTGGATCCACGACCGCCATCATAGCCTCTGTCACGATCACGGCTACGGTCATCATCATAATCTCTCCCTGACACTTGTTGAGGCTTAGCTCTATCAACAGTTATATTCCGCCCATCCAAATCCATTCCAGTCATTGCTTCAATAGCTTCTTCCATTGCTGCTTTCTCATCAAAAGTGAAAAATCCAAATCCTCGAGAACGGCCAGAAAACCTGTCAACAGCTACCTGAATCAAACAAAAGTTCTCCGTCACATAAAGTTGATGATTGACTAAAACATCTAGAAAATAACGAGAAGTGTGAGCCAAACCAAGAAGGCAAAGTATCAACAAGTGTCGAAAAAATAATAAAGTACATGGCAGTTAATGAATTATCATTTTTAAACAAATAATGCTATTATGATTACTAGTTTGTTCCATAAAACATATTACTGTCACCAAGAGTATGTAAGTCTTTCAGCTTTTGAATTGCCTTCAATCTAAATTGGAGAATAAACTGACATCCGGAGGTAGAATGAATAGTTACAAAAATGTCACATGACTATTCATTTGTTCAAAATTCGTTTTTTTTCGTTAAAAATTGATGGTTGTCTGAGTTGGACGTGAATATGTTGATTAGGATATGATAGTCGTTTGAGATTATGAGATCATACTTATCATTTTTCAGTCAGCAATTAACATCCGATGTAGACTCTCGTTAGTTTTTTAACGAAAAATGATTAGTTTGGAACATATGAATAATCAGGTGATCATTTTATAATTTTTAATAGCTGAGGATTCAACAAAGTAAGATCCTATAGTTGAGAGATCTTTTTTTTAACTTTTAATAATTAAATAAATTAACAAAATAATATTCTACAATCGATGAATAATTTGTAAAAGGGCCTAAATAATAATAATAATAATAACAATAATAATCTAATTCTAATGTTCACCTTGACCGCTTGGCCCTTGCTAGAAGAAGTTAAGAAGATTCCGTTCTCTGTCTAAACAAAAGTATGGAGAATCTTTCATTGTATTTCCTATACTACCCCCAAAATTCATCAGCCAACTGACTATAATACCATTGATTTCCAGCTGTCAGATTTTTATTGATCCATAATATATCCCAAAATATTCTCCAATGGAGAATATATAAACTACCAAAACCCTAGGATTTTGTCCTCTCGCTCCCTCACTCTTCTCCCCCGTCGATATCAGAGGAGAGGGGGAAAATAGGGTTTTAGAGAAAACAGAGGGAAATAGGCATTTGTTTTATTTTAGGATTTTGATTTTTCATTGTTTGGCTGTAAGAAAAGGAAAAATGGTGACAGACAAAGGAAAGAAGATGAAGGTAGCAGAGAAGGGAGAAGAAGAGAACTCTGAACAAATCGACGGAGACCTCGTTCTTGCCATTGAGAAGCTTCAAGAGATCCAAGACGAGCTTGAGAAGGTCCATTTTTCTAATTCGCATTTCGCTTTCAGTTATATACCCAGCCATGTTCTTCACTCTGTTTACTGTGCTTGTTTACGGTTATGAGAAGATTTGTGGAATTCTAAGGGAAAATTTTGGAGTTCCTCGTCTTGATCTGGGCTGATTTTAAGTGTCCAAGTATTGGATTTTCTGTAATTACGGGTGTCCAGTCAATGAAATTAATGTTTTTCTTTGATTGTTATTTACTGTACCTGATCAACTTTGTATGTGGTTTATATGTTTGATCAATCTGAATTATGTTGGACGAGCTTAATTGTTTCCTTCGTGTTTAAGTGTCAACTTCCTTTATTAAACATGTCTTTTGAAAGGTCCCTTTTTTCGTATAACGTCATTTTTTCGAGAAGGTGGTAATGTGGTGTGGATTGTTAATTTCTGTATCTGATCGGCTTCCCATGTCGTTTGTGTTCTGCATTTTTGTAGTAAGCTTGATTATTCTCTTCCATGTGTTAAGTGTACCTGGCTTCGTTAAACCTTTTTTTTTCTTTGGGGGGCGGGGTTTTAAGTTTTTATGTCTTATTGCAGGAAGCTGTTAAACTGGATTGTTGATTTCTATATCTTATCAGCTTCCTATGTCATTTTTATGTTCTGCATGACCGAGACCCTTAATTGTTCTCTTACCACGTGGCTTAAAGAGTCATTAAACACTTTGTTTAGCGGGGTTACTTTAAGATATCATGTCTTATTGCTGAGGTGATTTAATTTGGATATGTTTGCTTTGAGCTTATTTGTAAGTGGTAAATGATTATATCTGGTGTTTCTATATTAATTTTTTGGTGTTCATTTTTTGGTATTTTGTAGATTAATGAGGAGGCGAGTGAGAAAGTTTTGGAAGTGGAGCAGAAGTACAATGAAATACGCAAGCCAATCTATGATAAGCGGAATGAGAAGATTAAGTCGATTTCTGATTTCTGGTTAACAGCTGTAAGCTCTTCTATTATTTCCTATCAATTTAGGGATTTTTTTCCCTTAAATCTGTCTCCATGTTGAGAAGAAGGATTTGAGTTGATTTGTTCTTTTATGTACAGTTCTTGAGTCATCCTGCTCTTGGTGAACTTTTGAATGAAGAGGATCAGAAGGTTTAATAACACTTCTTTCTCAAACTGAAACTGGTTCTGCACTTATATTACTTTGCAAAATTTATTTTTAGTTCCATTTATTTATTCATTCATTTATAAGAAGTGTTATGGATTTTCCTGATCTGTAATTCTAGGTAATTTCTTTCTTATTTATTCATTCTTCTTATTTTCAACCTTTTGTTGCTTGATAGATATTTAAGTATATTAGCTCACTTGAAGTGGAAGATTTTAAAGATTTGAAATCTGGCTACTCCATTACATTTGTAAGTTTATTTATTTTCCTTTTCTTACCTTATTCTGTAGGAAATTGAAGTTGCATTTTACATTTAATCATGGTCTAATCAGTCATCACAATTTGTTGACTGACTTTTGTTATATTTTTCAGAACTTTGATCCCAATCCATACTTTGAAGATGTGAAGCTTACGAAGACCTTTACCTTCGTTGATGAAGGAACCAAGATTACTGCTACCAAAATCAAATGGAAAGAAGGCATGGTAAGGGTTTCTTCTCGTCATGTCTACTCATGTTATTTGTTTCCTTTTGGTTATCATGTTAAATTAGTTTTCTAAATGTCAAGGGCTTGCCAAATGGAGTTGACCATGAGAAGAAAGGAAACAAGCGACAGTTTGCTGAAGAAAGGTTTGCTATCATATTTGTCAATCAAATTTCTCCCCAGCCTGAGGACTTTAGTCACATAAAACCTGAGATTAATTTCTCTGTTGTGTAATGTAGTCACTTCATTTTTGTTTTCTCAATGATTTTATTGAACTTCAGCTTAGCATCTTATAAGAATCTTAGTTATTTCATGAGTCATCTTCCTTTTGTTATGTAGAGCTAAACCTTGGCAGATAGAGTTTTCCTTTTTTAGTGCAGACAAATTAAGATTACACATGCATTATGTATTATTGTGTATTGTGATTATAAATAGTATGCAATTATATGTTTCTTTTAGTTTATTAAGTTGCATTAAAACTTCTAACATGGTAGGAATTTGCTGTACTGCAAAGTTTGGGTCATTTATGCCATTGTCTTGTATTTGATTTTGCCTCTTTCACTTAACCACCATCTCTATATTATACTAAATTTATTAAACATGAATGCAGCTTCTTTACCTGGTTTTCTGATGCTCAGCAGAAAGATGACATGGATGAAATTCATGATGAGGTAAACTCTCTATGCATGTGCTGTGTGAATGTAGGTTTTCCTTTTTTTTTTCTCATTTTGTTAAGGAGCTGGCGCCTGGCCTAAGCTTTCACTTGATAAACACTACAGGTAGCAGAGATTATCAAGGAGGATTTATGGCCCAATCCCCTCACATATTTCAACAATGTAACTTCATTTCCTTTGGATTCTTCCCCTGGTTTTGTTTTATACCATTTAAGATCATCTTATGCTTCCTTTAATTTTTTTCATAACCTGATGCAGGATGCTGATGAAGAAGAATTTGAGGATGATGAAGAGGTACATCATCTTTTGCCTTCTTTTTTCTTTCAATTATGCATAATATTCCTGTACCATTTGTTCTAGCATGTTTTCTTTCAGGATAATGGCATGCTGTAGGTTTTGTGGTCTTTATTTTAACATTTTTGGTTTATTTTTCAATAAAGAGAGAGTAGATTGGTCTATTTTCATTGTAGATATGTTTGTAGGACATGCATACTAGAGTTTAGCTTGTAGTTAAAATTTGAATTCATCAATTGAGTCATAAATTGCTAATAACAAAAATGTGAATATAGAGCTTCCTTACTAGGGTTTCTCAAATGGTTGGAAAGGATGCATCCTTTTAGTTCTAAGTATATGCTCATTTTCTTTCGCTGGAGCGGTTGTGAAGGTGACATTTGTGTGAGATATACTCCTAGAGCTTGCAGCATGAATTTGGTTTGTTGTACTTGTACCTGGACCTGGACTTTAAATTTGCATGTGTGATTAAACCATTAAGGTAGTCATCGGTATAATTGGTTCTAATAATCCTATAAGCATGGAAGAAGTTGGAGTAGCAGTATCGGAATTTGTGGTGATTTCGAAGTATCTGATGTATTTTATCGTTATTTGAGTGAACACATGTATTTCGGTCACAAGCTTTCCTAAGGTTGGAATGACAAGCACGTTTAAGGGGAATAGTAGAATTGCCATTGAACCTGACTTGTGGACCCAATTTTTTTTATCATTTATCTTGTTTCCATTGACAGGGAAAAGATGACTCTGATGATGACGATGATCAAGATGATGATGAAGAAGATGATAACTGAAGTCACATCTGACCTTTAGTTATATAGTTGTTGCTTGCTTTGCGATTAAGAACTTATGTAAAGTTACTAATTAAGGTTATGGGAGGATAACCATCTTTAAGGTAGGTTTCTCTGCTGGATAAGCAACCGGCATTATTGCCGGCACAGGTCTAGCTCTTTTCTTTTTTGGTTCCGTCTCTCTTTTACCCCTTCTTTAATCAACTTGTATGTTCCCCATGGTGACATGAACCGATCTCGCATTCTAGCCGGGCTGCCCTATAACCATAGTTTGCTTTATATGTCGTGACCTTGCGTTCATCAATTCTATGGTAGTCCGTTAACTGTCACACATTGTAATCATTTGTCACGGCCTATTATCCTCTTTTCAACCTACATATCTTGATGTGATCATGTTTGGACCATCATAATCCAGAGTGTTTGAGGAATCTTGTGATCAAGAGTGATTGCTTTTTAATCAGCAAAAAGGGGCAAAGAATGGATCAAAGTTATGATGTTTTGTAAAGCCCTAAAAGCAAAGGTGGAGAACACAAGGCAAAATGAAATGATTACTTGAATGAGATTAGGGTTTAGGGGTATTTAATAAGTTGAGCATTTTGAACTCGATTTGGTTGAAACTTGCTAAAAGTTTGATTCAGGTTGACTTGACTCGAGCTCGAGTTCAACTCGAGACTTTAACGAGCAGAGTCGAGTAAAGTCCAACTCGACTCGATAAGTTCGCGAGCAATTCGTAAATTTTGTTTTATAACTTTTTACTAGTTATCTTAAATTATTTTAATAAAAATTTAGTAGATTCGACTAATAGATGATAAATGAATAATCTATTAATTTTCTAATAAATAATAAAGTACTAATTATTATTTAATAATTATTATTTTAATGTATTTGTGGATTGTTATTTCAGAGTTAGATTTTCAATTTGTTTCATACACTCTTTTGATAATTTTTTGGTTGAATTTATCAATTTATGTTTATATTAAGTTTTATATAGTTTTAATAGATTTCACCTACAGTTAAAAAAATAAGATAAAAATTTTAGTGAGCTTAACGAGCAACAAGACGAGTAACAAACTTAACGAGCATAAATCGAGAAACAAGTTTTTAATGAGCACGAGCTGATCAAAATTTTAACGAGCGACGAGTCAAATCGAACAAAATAATTTTTTAATGAGCACGAGTCGAATATTATCCAACTCGCAATGAACAAACTTTGAATTAGAAGAAAATCAAGAACTTAAACTATTCCAAAAGTTTTCACAACCACAAAATCTCAACAACCCCAACCAAATAGATTTAGTTCATGGATAGGTATAGAAAGAACATGATGAAGAAAATTCTCAACATAAATTGGAAACAAAGAAAACAAGAAAGTTTGCTAACTAGCTAAAGAATCTCTCTCCCTCTCTTGCATGCGCTCTTCTTGTGCGTCTTCTCTTTTATAGGAGATGCGTCCGTTCCTTTGATTCTTGTTAGAGGAGAGTTTTAATTCAAATAAAAGAACTATTAATTTTCTCTTATCTTTAAATTTCTTTGTGAACAAGACTTTTTATCCTCTTTAAACTCTGTGTGGAAGTCCAATCTTTTATGTTTTATCCTTTGTGCTTTACTTAGATGAGGTATATTTATCCAATCATTATTATCCTACACAAAATAACACACACCATAACATCTTTTCCACAGAAATTAGTAAAATATAATATCAACTCGGCAATGAAGGACAAATTTGTAATTGTGCATGAAATACCAATAATGCAAATAAATTGAACTTGAATTTAACAATAACTATGGGAAAAGGATAGGAAAATTAGTACTTTATACACTTAACATACCCCAAACTCGAATTATTGCTTGTCCTTAAGCAAGGCAAACTAATAACTACCTGGCAAGACTTTTTGACTATAAAAAACATGCTTCATCTTGGGAATTTTCGGATATTGTTACGGTCTTACGCACTCAATTAGCATATCCAAAAAAATTACTTTTTTCAATTTCGAACAACCATAAAATCTCCTTCCTTTGTTTCGAGACACATTTGAACTGCAAATTGGATCCCTCATTCCGCAATAACAATACTCGACCCTTAAACTATGACAAAATTTTGAAGATTCAGTCGACATCTTTCACAATTTTGAAGATAAACTATTCGTACAAATCCAAAATCCTAGTTTCAGGATAAACATACGAGTATGAGAGTGAAAGGATAGAAGAGGCAATTCAGGAAACACAGATGAGGATGAGAGTGAGAGTGGAGGAGAAGCGTTTCAGTAAAAACAGTGAAGGAGGAGATTTTAACAGAGAATGTGAGAGGAGGAGAGTTTCAACAGAATGAGTGAGAAATACAATTGGGGAGGGGAGGATCATGGTAAGTTTTATTTAGATTAATGTATTATTTATTTTCATTTTAATATATTAGAAATTTATAAAAAATAAAAAAATAAAAACAGGGACGCATGTCAAACAATGAATGGATAACGATTTTTATTTAACGGTTGTTACGTTATGAACACCTAAAATGCTAACGTTTGTTATTAGGCACCCGGATGACCCAAAAAATATAAGCACACAAAAGTGTAATTTGAATACTTATTTGGGCATTAAACCTTATTTTAAACAATAATATTATTTAATCTTAAATTATCATTCATTAGGGTGCAAAAAATACGTTTTCGAACCGTAGCTAAGGTGGAATTACATAATTCTATGTCCTGCTCAAATTCTTTCAAGTATGGGAGCTTTTCCCTTTTTCTCTCCATAGCCTATACATTTATTATATATATATATATATATATACTCCTTGAGGCTGCCAAAAATCCCAACTCTCTCTATCTTTCTTTTATCTTCAAACAGCCATGGCTGCTGCATTAGCAAGGCACTGCCTAACTCGTTTCTTCGATTCAGACACCACCAAATGCAGCAATCACACTTATTCCCTCCATAACGTAATTCTTTCTTTCTTTTCTACTACTCGTTATATCCAGTTTTCATTATATTTATGATTTCTTACTTAAAAAAACTGGTATGGAAATGGAGCAGAAATATCAGGTATGCACGCTCTCCATGAACGGATGCGAAGGAGACCCCAAGGTCCCGTTAGGCAGCATCGAGACACGCACGTTGGCGGCGGTTCCATCTCCGTCGATGGCCATGGACAGCCTTAACTCCGCCGTTAGAGAGCTGAAATGCAACCCCCCTGCTTTTACCTCCGGCATTATTCGACTCCAGGTAAACTCATTTACCTTTCTTCTCTTCTTTTCTTTGAATATATATATATATATATATCTAAGGTGTGCTGTAAGAAAAACAAAAGAAAAGCTTGGTGCTTTTGTTTCTTATCTGAAATATCATCTTGACGAGGATGGCGAAATGGGATGCTGCCACGTGGTGGGGTTTGTCTCCCAAGTTGTGGTGCTTGTTAATCATTCTCTGCCCTATACCTTATCCCTCCATTTCGTTTGTGTTTTTAGCTATAGCATGACATCTTTTTGCCTCAATTTGCAAAAGAATTTGAAAATTTCACTTTTAAGTCCTTTTAATTTTAAAATGAGGTAAACTGGTCTCTTTTGAAGAAATAACAATTCAGTCCTTTTCAATTTTGAAAGTGGGCTAATAAGAATAACTAATCACGTCTTTAATGTTTTCTATCTATTTTATATAATTTTTTATTTACATAATAAATTTAGTCGATGTATATATTATATCAATTTAATTCTAATTCTAAAAAATCAATAAATTTAACTATTTAGGATCAAAGTTGATGCATCTACGAGTTAATCAAACATCAATTCAACCAACAATATAAAAGTTAATAACTTATTATATATTATTTTTAAAATTAGTTTAATAGATTTTTATGATTAATACGTATAATATTCTTGATTTTAATATATATATATATATAATTGTAACACACCAACACATGTGGGGTAATTACAGGTGAGGAGATTAAAAAAGTGGACAAATATTCTTAAATCAATTAATTTAATAATTATTTAATGTAACCTTTTGGAATAACTTAACTAAAACTCGTATTAAAATTTAAGTAAAGTATACAATAATTCTCTAATTGGGATATTATTTTAATGAGTCCTTCTATTATAAAAGTTATAAAATTATCCTTTGGTTATAGGATGTTGTTTCATTGAGTCACTCGATTATTCGAAGTTACAAAATGGTCACCTAATTATTCAATTGTTCCAAGCTCGTCTTTTTCCATTAAAAACTTGACGATTGTCTGAGTTGAACATTAACGTACTAACTGAGATATAATAAAATTATATTTTAATGATGTATACTAGCACCATTGTTGCTATTAAGCATTAGTCCGATGACATAATATTTCAAGCACCGACTCTAGGACATAATGTGAATGAAGAGTCGATCTAAAAAATACAACTCAAATGGTTCTAAGATCATATTTTATCATATCTCAATCAAGAGGTTACGTCAAGCTCAGATGGCCACCAATTTTTAACGAAAAATTATCAGTTTAGAACATATGAATAGTCAGAGGACTCAACATAATAATGCATTATAGTCAAGGGATCATTTTGTAAGTTTTAATTGTTTTTGGACTCAAAAAAGCATCCCCTATAGTCAAGAGATCATTTGTGCACTTTACCCTAAAATTTTAAATTCTAAATCCTACCGTTAGAAAACGATTATGAAAATCCGTCGGAGGAATCATTCTTCCCGCGCAAATAACAGCTCACGACCGGGTTGAAATTGGTAAATTTGTTAATTTAAGGTACCCATACAGCAACAAATTGAAGCAATAGAGTGGCTCCATGCTCAAGACCAGATTCTTCCACGTTGCTTCTTCTCTGGTAGAAGAAGCAGAGCCCATGGAAATGGATCCAATCTCTTGATGGACATCACCAATGGAAATGGGCACTCCTCTTCTAACCGTAATCTTGTCGGTGTTGCCGGTGTCGGATCCGCCGTCTTCTTCCAACAACTTCATCCTTTCTCATATCACGATTGGAGGTCTATCAAGAGGTAAATTATTATATGTCAAATTCTGCCATTATTCTTTTATGCTAAATATAAATCATAGACAAATAGTATAATTTGATTTAATAGATTTAAGGGTTATTATTTGAGTCAAGGCTGAAATTTCGGTTTTCAGAAGTATGACTAAATTACAGTACAGACTTAATTCACAAGATACGCAGAAGAATTTGAACATTGGTAAATATATATGTAGAAACTTCATTATTACTTGTGTTTAATTTTCTGGTCAAAGCAAAATTTGGAATTTAGTTGTATTGTTCTGGTGGAATTCTGACATCTTCGTTTTCGCTGGGTTGAAGATTTTTGTCTTCAAAATGCCCTTTGATTCGTGCGTATGGAGCAATTCGTTTTGATGCAAGGGCCGAGATATCACCTGAGTGGAAGGCATTTGGTTCATTTTACTTCATGGTTCCTCAGGTAGAGAGCTTTGTTTTTGTTGACCAAGTACTTTTTTGAGGAATGATTCAGTTACCTTTATTTTCTCTCTTTAGTATTTAAACAACCTGCTGCTAGATACCAAATGACAGGTGGAGTTTGATGAGCTTGAAGGAAGTTCGATGCTCGCCGTAACGATTGCATGGGACGATGCCCTTTTGTGGACGTGGGACGAGGCCATTGATTCACTTGAAGCCACAATGCAGCAGGTGCACCAAGTTCTGAATATATTCTACTCATCATGTACAACTATAATAGCCTCTTGATTTGTTTAGTACTATACAATTAACTAAAATTTCCATTTATGAAGATTGCTTTAGTTGTTGTAAAGTTGAAGAAAGAAGCTTCCGGAGAATTCATCCTCAGAAACAATCATATTCCGAATAAGACACATTGGGATATTGCTGTAAAGAGAGCTTTGCAGAAAATAAACTCAAACAGCTCACCGCTCACTAAGGTATTTTTAATCCCTAAACCGTAGTCCACTAGTCCTACTCTTCTTCTCTATTCATCAGGCTGTCGGATAATCATTCTAACATGAAAAACTAGGTTGTGCTTGCCCGCAGCAGCAGGGTTTTAACTGCTACAAATATCGATCCTATAGCGTGGTTGGCATGTCTGCAGGTACTCTTTTCTTCCATTCTCTTCTGTAAATTGTAATAAGTTAAGATAATCATCATTGAGCTATATTCTTACTGCAGGTTGAAGGTGAAAATGCTTATCAGTTTTGTCTCCAGCCACCAAATGGACCAGCATTTGTAGGAAATACGGTAAGTGTGACAGCAGATTTTGTTGTGCAACATACAGCTCTTTTGCTACTCTACCACGGTTTTCTTTATTTCTATCACCACTTTTTCTTTTCCCCTATGAAAAAAATGTGTCCAATACCTTTCCTTCTTATATGAATTGTGCTTGGTTTTTGATTGGTATAGTCTTGAGACCATGGATGAAGTTTAAACATGGGTGAACGAAAGCTTGTAAGATGTCAAATACTTAAAATCTCTTTTCCACCTCTCCAGTGCAGTCGTTAATAGATATCATGCATAATTTTTATTAAAAATGCACATACTGTTTTCGATTTCACTTTGAAATGATACTTGTTATTCATGGTATCAGATAGACTGTTTATAGTTTATACCCTCTGCAAAGTGATAAGTGATCATAATTTACAATGTCCTCGTATTCCATGCTATTGTTTGGCACCAGTTTTGAAGTTCTTGGGCCTGGTGTTACTGCTGTTCAGAATTTTTATTCTTTGCCTTCTGTATTTGATCAGAAGTGTATTGGTGTGGAACTTTCTTGTAGACGAAGTAATGATGCAGAGAACTGGAAAATTAGGTTGTTTTGAATTGCTTCGAGCATCAAAAAATGTCTCAAGATGAAACTTTCATTAAGGTTTTTGTTCTTGCTTTGACTTATACAAACTTTTGTGAATAGCCAGAGCAACTATTTCACAGAAAATGGCTAAGCATTAGTAGCGAGGCACTGGCAGGAACCCGCGCTAGAGGTGAATCCAGAACTCTTGATCTTCAAATAGAGCATGATCTACTTTCCAGGTTCTTTTTCTTACTCTCAACTATTTACCTTAAAAATTCCGTTTGTTCAATGTTATATTACTTGAGTTCTTTTGTAATCTGTTTTTCTTATGAATCATGTAGCCGCAAGGACCACCTGGAGTTTATTATAGTACGAGACAGCATACAAAACAAACTAGAGGCAAGTTTTGTTCGGATATCTTAAATTGTCTATTTGATATTCTTGGCGAAGAAAATACTGTCATACAGTTAGGATTTGTATGTAGTCAATTTTTTCCCTAGAATCATTTAGGTTGATGCACTCTCCGAATCTTTCGTGCATCCTTTCTGCTGCATTTAAACATGTCATCAAATGTCAAAGATGAAAACATTACCACCATTTGAGTGGGGTTATGAAAGGGTATGGACTAATGATGCCATCATGGGAAGCCACCAGTTTTCTTCAACCATTATACTTACTATATGGCGATTTGAATATGTGATATTGTTGTGTCATATGCATGCAGTTCACACACTATTTTTTGATCACCAGGGATACATTCGACAATGAATGCTTCATGATATCAGATGCCTTGTCTGTCCTATAACGTTGGCTATGTTCCAATCTTTTGTGTTAAAATCTTACTTCATCTTTTCTGTATATATGTTACTGTTAAGTTTCCCAAAAAGCTCAAGTTAAATGGTTTTTCATATGTAATTTTTAAATATGTTTATAAAATATAAAGAATATCAAGTTTTAACCTCGTAGAGTTTGAATGAAAGCATCTGCTTTTTCCTGGAAAAAAAAAAGTGATCATATTACTCTTTTCTGCTTTGTAGTCTGTATGTGATAGAGTTGTCATTGAGCCAAAGAAAACTGTACGAAAGCTTCGAAGAATTCAACATTTATTCGCCCAGTTGGCTGGTAACCTGAGAAGGGAAGATGATGAGGTGATACTATTATAAATATTTCATATGTCAAATAATGAGAACTGATCTTGCTTTTCAATGGGCTGTTAACTGTAGTAGTCTCAGGATATAACTATAAATTTGTCAGATTTGGGTGGTATTTTCTCTATAGCTTTGCTTTTGAGATAAATTTTCTGTTCCTATGTTCCTTGGCAGTTTGAAATTTTGTCATTTCTCCACCCAACTCCAGCAGTGTGTGGATTTCCGACAGAAACTGCACGCCTTTTCATTTCAGAAACTGGTATCCTTATATAGTATATTATATAGTATATAGCATGTTTTTTACTTTTATTCTTCAGTTTTGTTACTTGGATGAGTGTCGGATGTGGTATGCATCCGACACAGATATACTGAATTTTTATAAGTTTTTCATATATTTGGAGGATTGTCACCTCAAATCCATGTGTCATATGTAAGTGTTGAATGCAAATACTTTAGAGAGAATGAAAAGTCCTATAGCATATGTCTCGGCATACGAGGAGGCATTGCACATAGGCTACCAGTTAACAGTATTTTAGAAAACTACAGTACCTTTATGTGGCTTCTGTACTGATTTCTTAAACTTTGCTTCCTTCAGAAATGTTTGACCGAGGGATGTATGCCGGACCGGTTGGTTGGTTCGGAGGAGGAGAAAGTGAGTTTGCAGTT
Organism: Hibiscus syriacus; assembly: GCF_006381635.1. Lineage (NCBI taxonomy): Eukaryota > Viridiplantae > Streptophyta > Magnoliopsida > Malvales > Malvaceae > Hibiscus > Hibiscus syriacus. The sequence continues at coordinate 1,723,423 of NW_024062606.1, forward strand.
GGTATAAGGTCAGCATTAGTGGAAAAGGTGAGCTAATAGTTTTAACAATAACCTCTATCAGTACATACTTCACTTTTGAGTGAACATACTATTCTTATAAGGATGGACCGAGGGGTGTTGGGATGGGATCGCACCCCTAAATTTTCAATATAACTTCCTCAAAGTTCGTATGTCCCGACATGAAATCTTACCTGATTCCACATCAAAGCTCTCCTATCCCAATGATCTCGAACAAAATTATTAGCTTATTATACTTGTAGTGACTCAGGTTAATCATTTTAAACTGTAGCAAGAAAGCACTTATACTGTTACCAAAATATTTGACTGTTTAAGTTGGTAGGATTTCGGAGCATTGATATACGCTGGAACAGGGATAGTAGAAGGCAGCAATCCCTCTTTAGAATGGGATGAAGTAGAACTCAAGACATCTCAGGTAAGTGTGTTCCCACGAATTTTATACATGCATGCATCATCGAATGCTCTCCAACATACGATTTGCATATCGAACCTGTGTTTATCATACTTTCATATTTAAATAGCGGTCTGCAACCTTGATAGTATCCGCTATATAACGGTAGCGGTACCCTCTGCGACCGTTATTGTATGACCGCAATCACCGCAATAGAGTCTTCTATATCCGCAATTGTGAGACCGAAAATGCGATCGCAACCGCGATTTGAATCCATGCTCGTATCTGAATATAGAAATGAAGAGCCGGAGTAACACAGGATTCGACCTTGTTCCATAGTCTGTGTCTTGTAGGTGTGGGAACAGGTCCTTAATGGTTTCTCTATTATGCAGTTCACCAAGTTGCTTCAACTTGAGGTTCCCTGGCAATCAAAAGTTGAGAATTTGGAAACTATCAATTAACAAGGTTAGTCTTTCTTTCTTGTTTATCAATGAACAAATTTACATGTAAACATAACCTTTGCTATTATTCAATTCGCAATCTTCATGTATTATTTTATATAGTGCTCATGAACATCATATCTAAGTCGAACGTAAGATATTATGTTAGAAAATTAACTTATAAATATTCAGTTTAGGAGGAAGAAAATAAATTATAAATACAAAATAAAAAAAAATTCTCTAAATCATATAAAAAATTTGAAATTTTTACCATCCCTGGTCATATCTAAATGCAGCTTTAACAGGGGTTGAGTTGAGAGCATGTGAGCAGCGAGGCTGATTGCAGACGTCACAGTTCCAACGCTTTTTTTATTAGATATATAATATTTATAATTTATTTGTGCATTTAATTTAACTCTGAAGTATTATATATATTTATATGTCATATTATTGATACGCAATAATGGTGTTATATCTCGTTTATTTAATTAAAATTTTCCATTAAATAATTAGAATTGTTGATTAATTCAACCACATGTGTGTTTTATAAGATTGATTTAGTTAAATTTATATCTAATATGATTTTTCATGTTATTTATAGATTTTCAATTCATTTACATATGTACATATTATGAAATCTAACAATCAATTTCTTAGAATATCAATTAGTCTCAAAGTTACAAACTTACTACTTGAATCATTATCATGTATATAATACATAATATATGTATATAATTAGTTTAAATAAATATATTTAGAATATCGATTGATTCTTAATTCAATTCATATCGTTATTGTAGTAACATATAAGAATACGCTAATTCGAATGTGTTCGAGTATGAAAAAGAAATTAGATAATTTTGGGATTTTGTATTAAAAATCATATTTCAAAATTATATGTTTTGGAACAGTTTATAGAACACATGTCTTGTTGGATGGTGCAAGAATATAATGTGTAGGAAGCTAAGGTATCAAATTCAATGAAGAAGAGCAAAGTCCAGATTTATAGGTGAAGCTAGGAATAAACACGTACAGGCTCGCAAGAAACAAGAGCTGTACGTAAGATACCAGCATACATACCTATATATGATCAATTATGAACCAAATGATCATCTTCATCCTCCTACCTATAGGGGGGGAAAAAGACCATTTATAGATCAGATCAGAATTGCAGACCTTGATTGTTTTACTAGCGTCATCAGTAAAAGAAAGCAGCAATTTGCTTAATTCTTGACATATCAAATGGCTGATGACGGTGATCAAAGACACTCCGGCAACCGTGTAGCTCAGAAGTTTGAGCCTTCCTCTGATTGGACTCATGACGACAAGGCCAGTTATCTCTTGGTTGATCTTCCTGGTACAAATCAATACTGCCAACATCTTTCCTTCATATATGTATATTGATGTTTAATTCATGTGTTGTGGTATGTTGAATAAGGTTTTAAGGAGGAGCAGCTGAGGCTTGAGCTTGCTTCATCCGGTCATATAATCATCAGTGGAGAAAGAATAGTTGATGACAACAAATCCTTGTATTTCGAGCAAAGCTTTCCTTTGCCTGATAATTCGGATACCGATAAGATCAACGGTAAATTCGATAGCGATTTTCTCCACATTATGGTGCCGAAGCTATCGGTTGCGGAAGAAGAAGACAAGGAGCAGAAGATAAGCGATGAACACCACGCTGGTGACATGAACCAAGGTGATCGAAATCAAAGCAAACACGAAGATCATGAGCAGCGGTACAGTGGCGAAGAGGTCGATGAAGCCACCAAAGGAGAGACGACCGGAAAGGAGGCTAGCCGAGTTGCAAGCTTTCCCAAAGAGATGGTGAAGAGATGGGAAGGAGGTGAAGGTCCATTAGAGATGGCAATCAACTTCCTTATGAAAAATAAAGGGGCCGTTGTTTCTGTTGTTATTGCATTTTCTGTTGGGGTTTTCATTTGTCGAACTTTTGATTGAACCGAGTGGACAGAAATGATTTGACAGAAAGTTGTATTAATATCATAAATATGTATATGAAGCATAAAATAAACCTGAATTTCCCCATGAATAAGATTGGTTCCTGGAAATTTCTTCATATGCATGGATCTCTTGTTTCTTTGTCACTACTTTGGAAGCTTCCCTGTTGGTACATTCTTCTTATTCTCAATATGTTTTCCTGGAACATTTATAGGTGTATATATATAGATATATATATATATATATAAAACCATGTTGAGCACCATGAATCCTGGTTTATACTATGCCATAGGCAGAAAAGCTAGAGGTTAAGGCCATAACATTGTTGAATGCAGATTCAGAATTGTTTGATGTTGTTCATTCATACTTAGCATTCTGAATCTTTTTGTTAGATGTTCTGTACAAGGATTATGGTCAAGCTCAACAACCCCAACCACTACAGGGTCGCTACCAGATTTATGATTGGAGTTTCAATTTCTCTTGTCAAAGTAATTTTCCTCACTCTTTCGTGTATTATGTTTGTTTTCCAGAATTTTGATCTTCATTGAGTCTCGGATTTTTATTGGTTTTTCAGTTGAAGATATTTTGCCTGGACTGAACACAGTTTTTAGCGTTATTGTTCCAGATTCTGGCAAGGTATGTACTCGATATCTTTCGAGATTACATGCCGTCTGAAACTTAAACGATGTGATGCATGATAAACGTCAATAAAACTGTCGAAATGGTGATTGTACTAACAGGCAGAACTGCAATACTTGCGTGATTATGTGGGGTTCAGTGCTGGTTTAGGGCTGAAGGCAAACACTCAGAACCGATTCGATCGGATTGCAAACATCTCGGGTGTAATAGGAAGCACTTTCGTGTCTCTGGGAGCTGATGTGGGCATCGACATAACAACAAGGGCACTCGACCAATTCAGTGCCGGTTTCAGCTTGGATTGCGCCTTCCTTGTTGCTTCCTTGACCGTGTGAGCATTTAGTATGAAATCTAGAGGAGAGAATAGAACTTATACTGTTCAACAATATATGTATTTGAAAACCATAGCATTTGTGGACAATGCAGGAGTGATGGTTTCGACAGCGTAAAAGCATCGCTGTACCATCCGCTGAATCCCCGAACGAGGACGGCAATCGCAGCCGAGTTGAAGCATAGGATGTCAGAGGCGGCAAGCACACTTACGCTCGGAGCGCAGCATGCGGTGTTGCCGTTCACATTGGTGAAGGCCAGAATGAATACCGATGGCAAAGTCGGTGGCGTTCTTCAGCAGGAAATTTGGCGAAAGCTCTATGTCTCCATTTCAGGGGAGGTGGATTTAAGGGACCATAATAGTATTCCTAGAATTGGAGTATCAATGGCAGTCAAGCACTAGAATTTATGAAATAAAGCCGCCTTATTTTTGTTTGATGTTCCACGTTTCTGCTTACACTCTTTGTGTCTACGTTGCCAGTTAAACTGGGTGCCTTCATTTCTCGGCTCTTTGGTAGTTCTTTTTCTCTTCTTTATTCACCTTGCAAATTGCAACTCGTGATGTGTTTGTTTCTGTGTATGTCAGAATTGGGTAGGCACATGCAAGTGTTTAATGTTTCAATCAATGACCAACTGTTTAGTTTCCCAGAATGCAAGGAAAAACGATTTGAAATTAACCAGTGAAGTACATGAAATTGCAGAACCACAAACCATATTTATTACTCTTATTTGACTGCAACACTTCATTCATTCCAAGACTTTCTGAAATATACTCAATACAGCTTCTTCACATCAATTAAACAGGGTATAACAGGCGATTTTCCTTCTGATTTTAACGGGGAATTACAATAGATAGTTCAGTGTGGAATTACATATGGTCAAAATCATTTGGCTTAGAATTTGAAGAGTGTGAGAGAAAGTTCAAGAAGTCCCTTTTTCAGTTTTCGTTGATTAGTCGAGGGATTTTATAGTAACCCTTAGCTTTAGATTATTATTACTATTTGTAGGTTGACAGAATTAAATAGATATAGTCATTTTATAGTAAATTTTGTCGCAAATCACATAGATCTGCTAGAGGTCTTGTTCAGAGGTCTCCTCTTATTCCGGAAGCTTCGATTATCAGAGGAATTGTTTATGAAAGAGGTCCGAGAGGGTAAAACAATTTCTATGTTTTAATTATATGAAAATTAGCAATTTGCTCGATGATAGTCAAATGTAAATATGTGTTTGACATGAATATACTTAAATCTATTCCTTTCAACATAGCTTACTTTTCGTTTGGAGGAAAGTATTTTATGATTAAGATGCTTTCTTGGATGATGTTGCTCTTGTACTTTGAGTAAGCAAGATATGTGTAGACATTAATTTTGTAAACACTAATTTTTCATTTTACTTAAATTATTATTTTAAAATTACTATTATTATTATTACTAAATATTAGTATTATTATAATTATTATATTATTAATTATAAATAATTACAAAGCCCAAACAGTAAACCGAGGCCCATTTACAAACCCGATCCAATTACACCAGACCCGAATGGCCCAAATAGAAGCCAACTGGCCCAGCTAAACCCTAAACCCAATTTAGGATTTGTATCATCTCAGTCAGCCGCCAGCTCTTTTCAGCCGTTGGATCTGGCCTTGATCCAACGGTCCACAGGAGGTTCCAGATGGAACCCTAGGGTATCATCACCCTAGGGCCACGACGCCGCTCCAAGCTTCAGCCGCCACATCTCTGCCAGGTGGTCCAACGCCCCACTGCCGACGCCTCCGCTGCCACACCGACGTTCCAGCTTCTGCCACGCCCTATCAAAGACTCCAGAAGACCCTTATCACTGCCCTATGGTGAGTCACCACCATAGTCCGGTGACTCACCTAGGGTCACCATTTGGGATCGGTCAGAAGAAGACACCGGTGAAGGCTATTAAGCCATTACCAAACCTGCGAGAAAAAGAAGGGGAGGAGACAGAGAGCAGAAAAATCGAGAGGAGACGGAGAGCAACCCAAAAATAGAAAACGACAACCAAGAAACCAACAACAAACATCAACAATCGAAAATAAAAACAGAGAAGAGAAGAACTTACCCCCGAGATACCAAACGTCACTGGAAACTTTTGTAAACCAAGGTAAACCGAGGTAAACCTTTGGTTTTTGTTTAGATCCACGTCTATTGAAAGAGTTTTAGGAGAAAAAGAAACTAGATTTGGGTTTAGGGGAAATAGAAGATCGATTTAGGCTATTTTTCCAAACTCCAGCCACAGTTCACGGTGGCCGACGGCGGGGATCGGAGCCGGAGCATGGTGGTCGGCCAGTGGCCTGATCCCTCCGGCGAGGGAATTTGTAGAGAGAAGGCAGAGCTTCAGAACAAGGAAATGAGGGAGACCGGCCATTTTAGGCCGATTTTTGGGCTTAAATACCCCTCCCCGAATGACGTCGTTTTGGGGGAGGGGTCTGTGTGTAATTTTATAAAGTGTAAAACCCTTTCCGTAGCCCTTCTAAGTTTATAATGTTCTTAATTTAGTCACTGAAATAAGTTTTAATACAGTCTTCTAACTTTATTAATTTATAATTTAGTCCCTGCCAGTATTTATATATTTTAGGATAAATAATAGATTTAGTCCTTGTAATTTTTAATAAATTTAATTTTAATCCCAAAATAATTAATTAAGGCTAAATTCGAATTAGGTCTTTAAATTTTATTATTTTACATTTAAATTTTATTATTTAAATTATGTTTATTTTAGTCACTAAATTAATAATAAGGTAAAATAGCATGTTTAGCCCCTATAATTTTAAATTATTAATTACTAATTAGGGTATTTAAGTTTTATATGTTATAATTTAATCACTACTTTCATTTTAAACCAGTTTTATTACTGTTTATATTTCAATATTATAGTTTTAATTTCATTTATTATTTAAATATATTTTAATATGTTTTCAATATATTTAATTATTATTATTATTATTATTTAGTCATATTTATTTATTTATTTATTTATTTTTCTATTAAAATTCTATTTATAAATCTAATTTTATAAATTACTTTTAAATAAAAATAATATTATTTTAATATGTTTATTTATTTTCAATATTAAGAAAGGACAATATTAAAGCAACTGGATGTCCATTTTCTGATATTTTTAAATAAATAAATATTTTACTTTTTTAAATTATATATATTAATCTATTTTTAATTATTTTTAGATAAATGTTTTAATATTTATTTATTTTTTAATATCAAAGAAAAGATCTGTCTTAAAGCACCTAGAAGCCCTTTTCTGATATTTCTAAATAAATATCTTATTTATATGTATATATAAATTAATAAAATTTCTTAAAATTATAGTAATAAATTTGAAATAACAGGATTATGAATTAAATATATTTCCAATAATAGAGACAATTTATAATTAATAAAGTACTAATTTTGGGCGTTGTGGGGGTGAAATCCTTCACCAGACGTAATCGACCACGAATCCTTTTTAATTATTAAAAAGAACGAATTTTTGGTTAAAACGCAGACCAATTTATCTTTTAACTGGTGTTTTTTTTAAAAAACTCTTTTAAAGGATAATTTTTAGGTATTCGACCTACCTGACCCAAAAGGCCGATGGCGACTCCCAAAACATTTTAAAAAAACCATTTATTCACATTATTTTTCCCGCCAAGTAAAATTTCGTGCCCGGACGAAAACCGGTTACAACAGCTTGGCGACTCTGCTGGGGACCCTGGTCAAGCTTTTAAAATCAATTATAAATTGTCTCTATTAATTAAGAATTAAAAATTCATATATTTAATTTATAATTATTTCTTTTAAAATTTTTTATATATACTTATTATTTTCATAATATTTATATGTATATTATTTTTTTTATATTTTTTATTGTTATTTTCAAGTATTAAATTTCATTATTTATTTGTTTATCAAAGGTTTGAACATTTCTCCTCACACACATCACTTGCATTGCATAAACACAATCTCTATAACTGAGATTTGTCCCTTTTAAGTGGGAGTGAAAGCGACGTCTTTGTGAGAATTTATTCTCCGTGTCAGACCTAACAAGTAGCTTTCAGGGTTCATATGCTCTATGTCTTCGTGAGAATTTATTCTCCGTGTCAGGCATAGGGAAATGTGTCCCCTCGAATTGAACTCGATCTGCTGAAGTCTGTAGTGGACTAGGATCGAGGGTTGGCAGCCCAAGGGGGCACTAACAAGGATAATTCGAGTACCTTTACTCCTAGAACTGAAACCTTGCATATAATAAACCCTAGAAATTCTCCTGATCTAAGATAATACTGAACCTCTGTCCATAGGTATACACAAATGAGAAATAAGCTATAGCTTTTAATTTATTTCCTTTTCTTTTCTTTTTCCTGAATAAATGCATGCGAACTAGAAATCATGCAGTTAGGTTAATTTTTCCAAACAAAGCATGGAACTAGAAAGCATGAGGTTAGGATTTATACCTTGATAGATAGAATTTTTTTTCTTTCCATTAGTTGGTACTAACCATTTTATTTTTTCTCATGCATGTTATTTTGCTCTAACTTGTTTATATTGATTTCTTTTATTTGCATTGCATGATCATGACATAACCAAAAGGTGTTGACTTGAAAGACTGTTCATCAAATTGGAAAGAAATCATAAATGGACAAAAAGTTTTATGATCAAACAAAATATGATGCGGCCAAGGAAAGACATCTTGAGGGAACTCCGAGGATAGAGGAGAGCTATGCGCCCAAAGATCGTATGCCCATGGAAGAGCAAAAGGAGATACGAGAAAAAAGAGAGCAGATGTCTAAGATGATGGGAAGAATATATGTTTTGGCTAAAGGAAAAGAGATTCCTGCACAAAAAGAGAGAGAGATCAATGAACATAATCTTGCAATTTCATATATGCAAGGGACTTTTGATCCTAATCAATTGGAGAAGTTACAGACAGTCATCATTCGTATTCACAAATCGTCCGGAAATACCAAAGAAATGGTGACAACTGTAGAAGCTCCTAGAGATAAGAAGAAATCATGTAATCTGAAATCATCAAAGTTTAGTTTGATCCCGAAGTCGAAAACTCAGGTTCAATCCAAGACAAAAAGCGGTTCTCATGTTGATGCTATACCTATATCCCTATATCATATAAAGAGTTGTATGAAAAGCTACTTGAAGCACGAGAAGTGGCTCCATATTACATAAAACCATTTCAACCTCCGTATCCAAATTGGTATGACATCAACGTTCATTGTGAATATCATGTCGGAGCTCAAGGGCATACCATCGAGAATTGTCTTGCCTTCAAACGTCGAGTCCAAAGTCTTTTGGATCAGGGAATCTTACAATTTATGATAAATGATCGACTTAATTTGGTAACTGAAGTTCCTGCTAGATTGATACCAAAAGTTAGGGGCGTCCAGAAAGAAGAAGTTTTGCTGAGGTTCGAAGCTCAAATACGTCATTTGAAGGATCAAAATGATAAATTGAGCACCAAAATGGAAACCATGCATGAAGATTTCCAAAAGGTCAGTCAAGCCTTTCAAAATGCTGGCATAGGAAACACCCCAGAAGAGTGGATAACAGGGGGTCACCAAACTGAAAAAGAACTGTAATATACATGAAGGTCGAAACAAGAAGTTTTCTCATGATTTACGAGTTGCAGAGGAAAGACGCAATACAACTGTCATTGAATTGGGAAAATGTCAAGCCAAAAATCAAATGTTGAATAATGCTATGGCCAACATGGAAGCATTATATCAGATTCATCAGCTTGTGATTGATACTGAATTAAAAGCCACTAGAGCTAAGAACAATACATTGAAGAAATGTTTAGATGATTATGGGAATCTTGTACGAGAGCTTCTTGAACATAAAGATTCCCTCACAAGAAAAAATGAGCAACATTGTTCACAACTCCGAGAATTGACACGAAAGATGAAGGAAAATGACAATATCATGAATGAAGCTGCTGTTCAAGCAAACAATGTGGCTCATAAGCTGGTGGACATAGCTGGCTTCGTGAGAGAATTAAAGCAGATTGATAACTCCACACCTGAGCATGAGTGGAAGTTAATTTGGCTTTTAAGGGAAATAAAGAAATTAGGAGTGAAATCTATTCCCTACATGTAAAGTTTTGTTTGATGTACCGAAACTTTTGTGTTCAATGAAATTTGTTCTAAGATGATCACTCTTGAGTAACACCTTTTCATACATGCATTTGCATTTTGGACATTTGCATTTTTATGTTTGTATTTATATTTACATTTTTGCATTAAAACATATTTAATTAAATAATAATGTTTATTTATTTTCAATATCAAAGAAAATGACAGTCTTAATATAATTGGATGTCATATTCTGATATTTTAAATAATTTACATTTACATTTTTTTTCTTTGCATTTGTATTTTTATGTTTACTTTTGTATTGCACAATTTGCATTTTTATTTTCGCATCGTTGTATTTGCATTTGCATCTTTGCATAGTTACATCTATAGTTTCAAACTTACATCATGCATTAAACTATTCATCCATTAAAATAAGTATTTCAACCAAAGTGATCTTGGTTCTTCCTTGTAGCAAGAAAGCTTATCACAACACAAGAAAAATGTCTAAAGAAATGGAGGATAGGTTAGCCAAATTTGAGATAGAACAAAAAGAAAGGCAATAAGAATTGAGGAGCAAGTGGGTACAAGTTGAAACTAATATCACAAATTCTCAGATCAATCTATTGAACAAGATAAAAGAAATGATTGAGAAACATTTGACTACTGAAAAGAGTCCTGCTGAAAATCCCACAATTCCTCTGAGTGTTATACCTGTTCACATTCCTGAGAACACTTCTGTACATCAAGAAATCCAATCACCAGTTCACTTTGCTGTTAAGAACTCACAATATCAGGCTGGAGCATCATTCCCCACTGATTTTCCTATTGCTTCTGGATTGAAGCCAAATGAATTTTGTACAGATAATGAGATCTCTGACCTAAATGAATTAGTTGAGAAGAAAAAACTCATCCAACGACTGAAAAACGTAGAAGAGGTGATAAAATCTAGAGAGACAGTTGAGTCATTTTATGGGTTTGACGCCAAAGAGCTAAGTTTGGTTCCCGACCTAGTTCTCCCACCAAAGTTCAAGGTTCCAGATTTCGAGAAGTATAATGGGACCACATGTCCTTCATCTCATATCACCATGTATTGTCGTCGCATGATTGGATATGTGAAAAATGAAAAGTTGTTGATCTACTGTTTTCAAGACAATTTATTTGGATCTGCTTCCAAATGGAATAATCAGCTAAAACGTACTTAAATACGTTCTTGGAAAGACTTAGCTCAAGCTTTTTTGGGTCAATACAAGCACATGACTGATATGGCCCCAATGTTACAAAACATGAATATGAAGTGCAACGAGAACTTTCGACAATATTCACAACGATGGAGGGACGTTGCTTCTCAAGTGCATCCACCATTGACTGAAAGTGAATTCACTACTTTGTTCATCAATACATTAAAATCTCTCTATATTAATCACATGATAGGGGCTGCCACTAATAATTTCATTGACATCATCATGATTGGAGAAATAATCGAAATAGCTATCAAGAATGGCAAGATAAGAGGCTTTGATAGTACTAACGTCGAGAGAAAAGTTGAGATCAATACATTAAGGTCTTATTCAACTAATCATGAAACCAAATCTTATAGAATGCCCCGAGAGAAGGCTCATATTGATGAAATTCCAATGACATATGAAGAACTGCTCCCATTACTAGTTCAGCAGGATCTCGTGACTCCAGTTCAGTCTAAACCAAAAGAACCCCCATTTCCTAAAAGGTATGAAGTTAATGCAATATGTATCTACCACAAGGGAAGAACAGGGCATACTACTGAGAATTGTGGGGCATTAAAGCGCAAGGTTCAGAATTTAATTGAATCAGGAGCATGGATATTCGAGGAATGATATAGCAAATTAAATAAACAAGTGGAAGTGTTATCTACCACTGTAGTACCTTTCTACTTTCAACATCTTGTTTGGACATGTTTTTTTTTTCCTTTCTCCGCTGTTTGTGCAATAAATAAACATATGTTGCTATGAGCATTGAGTCAATTTTGCAATCTTGCAGTTCTTTGAATATCAACTGGATTAAAAAAACTCTTTAAATGATTAGAGTTATAATCTTTGACAAAATATCGGGATTGAAAACCAGAAAAACAAGGACCTTTGACCCTTACCTCAGATGAAATATACCCAAACACTATCCTATTACAAATATGAGATAGCCTTCTCCTATTGAAAGGAATTACAAAAAGGCTTGGTATTTATATATATGAGCGTACAACATGGGGCATCATTGGTATATTACATTACAAAACTGACTAGAGTATTTTTCTATTGATGACATTAGATGATGAACATAATTTTTACAATTAGGTAAATCTAGTTTAAGTCAGTTGCTTGGGAATTGAACTCTAACGAAGAGATTTTCTGAATTCCACTTAAACACCTAGACTATAACATGTTCTTCTTAACAAGCTTAAGAAATTGGATTTGGATACCCATGTTATATTATTATATATACAATAAAGCTTGAGTTATCCTCCTAAATCAATTGGTTAATTGCCCCGGCTTTATGGATAATATTCAGCTAGTTTGTTATGCTTAGAGCAAATGGTTAACAGCCCCGGCTTTATGGATGATATTCAGCTAATCTGTTATACTATTATATGCAATAAAACTGTCCCTCTTGAGCAATTGGTTAATCGCCCCGGCTTTATGGATAAGTTTCAATTAACCTGATAAAGGTGATTATATTATTGTAAACACCATTTTTCAACACCAACACCTACCACCCCATTTTTTCAACACCAACACCCACCACCCCATTTTTTTCAACACCAACACCCACCATCACATTTTTTTCAACACCAACCTCATCATCCCTTGTTCCCTGCGAGAATCAAGGCATAACCAACTGAAAATCATTGTAAATTTGGCTATAAAAGCCAAACACATGTAATCAAAGGGAGAAGAAAAAAGGAAACGAAATGTACGAGGGTTTTTTTTTTCAGATTCAAAGAAAAGAATACAAACATACTAAAAGTGTTTCTTCTTCCTCCATTTGATTTTTCCAGCAATTTTTTTATTTTATTTATTAAAGCAGTAAACGAATATATGAAAAAGGGGAGAAGATGATTGTTCTTTCCTTCTGTTTAGTTTAGGTTTTAGATTAATAATTAGATTATATATTATAGTTTAGGGATTAATTCATAAGTAGTCCTTTTATTATTTCCTTGTTTTTACATTATAATCACTAGGGGTTTATTTTGGTCCTTCGTTTATGATTTTAATACCATGTTTGCATTCATTTTAATACCATGTTTATTTGTAATTGGCTACTGTTTTTATTTTGTTTCAATCTAGCCCCATTTTAATTTTAGATTTATTCCATTTAATCTTTTATAATTTTTATTTATTCGATTCTTTTCTTCCTAATATTATATACGTTACCTTTTCAATGATTATTGACTTTTACATTAATATTTTGTATTAAATGCATACACGCCATATATATAAGAATATTATGTTCACATATATTATTCCCTTTAATTTAGCATATCATTTATTATATAGTTTGAATATATTACAGTTCATGTTTATGCGATTGTATATTTAATGTACATTCAAATTATTAGAATTTATTTCATCTTCTAAGTATTAGATTTTGTATGATATTGTTTGGTTATAGGCGTAAATTTAAATACATTTCACATATATTATGGAAATTTCATGGTTTTATAATTTTTATAACCCATTTTTCTATGTTTTTTTATGACTAGCCTTTATTGTCTTTTGCTTTATGATTTAGTTTTAGAACAAGTTTTTTAGATTAAACTTTTAGATTTAGCTTTCCTTTAATTTAGTCCACATTTAATAAATTAGATTTTTTAATGTTAGCCCATAGATTCAGGTCTTTTCACACTTTAGTCCTCAAAATTTTTATATTTATTTGACATAATCAATTAAGTTAAATAGAGCCTCCATTTTAGGTTAGATTTCAAACTAGTCTTTAATTTAGGGGATAATTCGAGTTGGCCCTCGCGTAAACGCTCGAGGGACCATCTCGGTTATTCGATTCAATAATTATTTAAAATCAAGTAGGATTAATACTAGAGCCTAAATTTTTAGATTTGAGCCGCTAGGTTCTTTAATTTTCATAATTTGACACTTTAAGTTAGAAAAAGCCTTAATTTACATTTAGTTTAATTAGGACTTGTTTGATTGCATTATTTTTATAAATTTTGTTTACTTATTAAAGAATTAATAGTATATCTCCTGCGATCGTGCTCAGGGGGTGACTACTGGTAATTCCCTAAATAAGTCAACATCCTTTTCAAAACTACATCATGTTTTTCTAAAAACGAGGCAATGTTCGGTTATTATGCACAATAGTTGATCTCCCGCCTTTACGCTCGTGAGCGAATGCTATTGGTCTCAATAAACGAATATCATTTTCAAACTTTGCATCCTTAATGATTTTTAAATTAAATAAAGATTGAACTCAAAGTGTCTGATTTTAAATATAGGGTAATCAACTAGGTACCAATTTTTGGGCGCTTGTGGGGGTGCTAATCCTTCCCCACGCGTAACTGACTCCCGAACCTGATTTCTGGATTTTTGCAGACCCCATAAGTAGGTATTTTATTAAAATAAAATGTTTTATTAAAATCATCCGATTTTTATGGTGTTCCAATCTCACCTTAAATGATTGGTGGCGACTCCTCACATTTTGAAAATATTTTCAAAGAGAAAACCCCCGAGTGGGTATCGGTCTTTCCCCGCCCGGGCGAAAAACGGTGTCGACAATTATTATATACAATAAAGCTGAATTCAGCTAGCGAAAATGGAAAATGTGTTAGCAAATGGACTAAGGGAGTTACGAAACACCTGTAATAGTCAACTTCACACAAGCACTTAGAAATTTCATTTTTAGACCGATATTTTCGCACTACTTTGATTAGATAAGTCTAAATGAAAAATTCCAGAGAATTGAAATGGAAGGACTCCAGAAGGTCTAGTGATTGGCAATCCTAGTTGCGTCATTTTGTACGCATCCGGTTAAAATACCAAGTCCTTAAAGTGAGACATGTGACAAAGTTCACAAAGAGAGAGAGGAGTGACATCTTAAATAGATGTAACCATAGAAAATAGGAAGGTCATCCTGAAACAAACCCAAATTTTGATACTTGTCAAAGAGCTATAATTTTTAAATTTTAAAGAGTTGTTAATTCTTTTGATATTCTTTGAATTCATGCTTATGATTTGATTCTATTGTGAACCTGTGATAGGTAACATTTTACAAAATTCTTTCATTCTTCGATAAAGAAAGAAGGAAAAACATTTTTCAAACAAGACAGTCTCAAATGAGGAAGGTCCTTGAAGCAAGTTGATGCTTATTCTACCTCTATTAAAGAAAAAGAATGAGCCAGTCCAGAATGATGAAACATTCTTGAAAGCAAGTGATCCAAGAAGACAGAAAGCCTGGAGAATTGAACTTGTAGCGCTTTATTGTGACATTATCAGCAATTCATCAAGAATGATTACCTTGTTCAACTAATTTGGGAAGAGTGGGATATATTGGAGCAGCAGAAGAGACAGTCGTTGTAGCAGTCATTGCAAGAAAATGCACCAACAAAAATCTTCTAGTTTATCCCGATGATGTTTATTTCTTTCAGTAATGTTACATTGGATGCTACCGACAACAAGGTCAAATTCGCCAAATCTACTCATCAATTGCTCCAACTGATCACTATTCAGTTCTTGCGCATCTGTTTTCAAAGGTATAACAAGACAGTAGAAGGCAACCTCTGCATCACTGATCTCAGAGAAAAGAGACATGCCATAGAAACCTAGAAGCATTCAAGTGGAACAACTTTATTCCTTCCAACCCATACCATATTCCATTTCGGCACTCATCAAGAACATACTTTTGGACACTCAAAGGAAAGTCATCATTTTGTTATCAATGAAAAAGCATCATGTATGGTGCGTGGAGGAAGTGAAATAAGAGGAAATATGTTCTCAATTTGCAGATTATGAACATAGCCCCTTTTCAGTACAGCAGCATGAAAATACTTCGAATCTACAAATTCTGACTCTACATCATATAAGTACCATGACATTTCGGTCCAAACACCAACTGAAGCAGTACTACGTTCTCATAGTAGAAATAAGGAGGCCCAATAGCATCTTCTGGAATTGTTCTTTGAGTTATCTAATCTGTTTGGGGTCATTGCATAATGGCTTCTTATCTTCTACCGGAAGAAGTGCGTCAGCAGCCTTAGCCATTTGAGTAGTACATATAAAATTTGTCAACTCAGCAAGACATTAAAACCTCAGCCTTTGAGTACCTCATTTTCTTCAAGTATAACAGTTTATTCTCCTTAGAAGAACTATCAATATCTGTGAAATCATCATGAAAGATTGCTTCATAATCAAATAAGTAGTTATCAGAATCAACATGTTACATGGATGCAAATTTTTGAAGAGCCTGTACCACTGTATATGTAGTCTTGCTATTGCATCAGATTACTGTTCACACAAATTGGTTTCTCTCACAGAAAAGTATATTTCAGAAATAACCTTCACTGAAAGATGATAAGCCACTGTGTCGGCCTGGAATGGATTATCAAGCGATTTATACAGCTCTGTCCGACTAGACTCTTCCATATCCAGAAGATGATCACATCATTCAGAAAAGACACATATCAGACATTTATGTCAAAAAGATTGGACACTTCATAAGTTTGTGACAACATGAAGATAATTCCTCCAGTTACTTGGCAACTACTATTTAGTGATACCAGAATGAGAGTATTCAAGTTAAACAGACGTTGAGAATGAACCATAAATAGAATATTGGGGCATTTTGAAGGTTCCTTCAGACAGATCCATGTGGGGCATTTTGAAGGCTCAGATTAACAAGAAGTAGATGTTGGAGCATGCTGAAAGCCTTTTTTATCAGAATCAGGAATGTTGACGCATTTTGAACGCTTGTATTAGAAAATATTGGGGCATGCTGAAGGCCCATATCAATCATGTGTCAAGATCATTGATTTTAGCAAATATTTCCAATGAGACAAAAAGATATGAAGAATGAAAATGGTGAAACAGTGGCAGTCGAGCTGACTATACATAATTGCTTCGTTCATCAGGCAGTTACATTATGATCATGTTGTTGAACAAATATCTACTCAGCAAGTATGTTTTCAAGTACCCAATCTTCTTAAACATGTGTCACATTACAGAGTGTTCTTTGTTAAGCTATATCATGGTTGCATGGATAAAGATGGTCCCCAGGTAGACAATTCGATCCAAGGTTCAGTTCTACAAAATCTCGGCTTTGAATTTTGCATTCTTTGTGTCGATGACAATTGAAAATATTTCTTTGAGATTCATGGCAGTTAGTTTCAACCATACTGTTGAGGTTACGAAGCTGTTTTTCACATCAGATTTTGTTTACTTGATGACATTGAATAAAAAGAATCGGCTTACGTATATTATTCTTTCCTGATGTTACTGGGGTTATCATTGCCAGCCGGGGTGAACTGAGTTTTCATCTATTTTGGTTTTATCATGTGCATTTTATCCCCAACAGCAATAATTCCATGAACTCCCTTCCGTACATGGCTCCTACAGTTGATGTGTTTTTACTTTCTACAACGCTCAGTTATAGAAGAAAACATGATCGGTATCACACTTGCCCTTACTCGAGATGATATCAAGATCAGTTGGTATCTCCTATTCAATTCGACACTAGCATATTTTGTGAATTTGACCAATTTTTTTGGTCATGAAACACACCAACATCTCACTTGTATTCCCACTGAGTTTTGTTCTCAAGTGATCTTGTGACATCATACAAAAGCTTGAAACAAATATGCAAAGAGTTTCATGGATGAGAAATCTGTACAGAAGTCATATGAAAGGATGAATGTTTGTCAAATACTTTACAAACATCTGAGCAGAAACCACATGAGATGATGAATGTGTTGTCAAATGTTTTACGAACCAGTTATTCTGGTACTGAACCAATGTTGCAATCATATGGTATTTCCATTTATGGATCCAAGATGAAGTTTGTCTTCTTCAACCCCAAGGTTAGAAGTGAGATATGATGAAGATTTCTTTCCACAGAAGGAGAGCTGAAATTTTAACAACAAGAAACTAGTGGAGCCAACTAAGGTTAAACGACAGGTTGCTGTTAAGCATCTCGACATGAGATATGGTCCAAGTTGCCTTATTCGAGATCTGATTATATGTGGAGACATGAAAGGAATTAGAATAAATCTTCCTTGTGATATATTTCAAGAGTCAAATCAAAATAGACACTGATCTCCTAATTAATTTCTATTGAGTTTAGCATATCTACATCTATACTCTTCAAAGATGATAGATTCTCTTCAAAGATGATAGATTCTCTCTTCAAAGATGAAAGCTTTATTGGATTTCTACACAAGTCCGGATGAAGAAAGTCGATGTTATCAAGACAAAATGGGGCATCAAAGTCATAGTTCTGATTACAACAAGATTTCCATAAAAGAAACATTTCTTCTGAGACTTTCATGAAGCTAAGAAGACACGAAGATACAAGTTGATCAAATGGTTCTTCAGAAATGAAAGCTTGATAGAATAATTTGCTACACTCTAGAGGTAACCCTGGAAATAAATGATGAAGTGAAGGAAGACCAAGTTCACCATTTTGAAGTCAAATGAAGATTGCATCAACCTTCATGCATTCATAAGAACATCATTTGCATAATAGACAATGAATTACATTGATACATTTGATTGCATTCAAACATAAGGTTTTTTCAGATTTTCGTATGAAAAAGAAGATTCATGATGAAAAGCACCTTACAAGAAGAAGGTATAATTCAAAACCTCAAATACAGAAATCATGCAAACATCTGGAGAATGGATGGGCGCAATCCACAAGAATGAGCATTATCTTGAGATTGGGGCATGTTACCCAATCAACAAGTTATTTTGAAAAATAATGAGAAAACGATTTCCATAGTTTCTCATTCAATCTTTACTAAAAATGAAATTGTTGAATAGTAAGAAAACGATTTTCATAGTTTCTTACTTAGTAAGCTATTTCCCACATCCATAAGACCTGCAGTGCCGGATGTTCTCGAAACAGAACTTTATCTCACTTGAGATTGTTTTTCTTAAAACAAAATTTGTCTCGCTTGAGACAGTTTCACTCGAAACAGAACTTTATCTCACTTGAGATTGTTTTTCTTAAAACAAGATTCATCTCGCTTGAGACAGTTTCACTAGAAACAAAAATTTCCATCACTCGATGGATCAACATTTCCATCCTACTCAAAAGAAGTCAAATGAAAAATTATTGTTTTTTTCGTCTTTGCTCTATTCTTGTTAACACAAAAATGAGGAAAGAGTGGCAGCTGTAAACACTAATTTTTCATTTTACTTAAATTATTATTTTAAAATTATTATTATTATTATTATTACTAAATATTAGTATTATTATAATAATTATTATTATATTATTAATTATAAATAATTACAAAGCCCAAACAGTAAACCGAGGCCCATTTACAAACCCGATCCAATTACATCAGACCTGGATGGCCCAAACAGAAGCCAACTGGCCTAGCTAAACCCTAAACCCAATTTAGGGTTTGTATCATCTCAGTCAGCCACCAGCTCTTTTCAGCCGTTGGATCTAGCCTTGATCCAACGGTCTACATGAGGTTCCAGATGGAACCCTAGGGTATCATCACCCTAGGGCCACGACGCCGCTCCAAGCTTCAACCGCCACATCTCTGCCAGGTGGTCCGACGCCCCACTGTCGACGCCTCCGCTGCCACACCGACGTTCCAGCTTCTGCCACGCCCTATCAAAGACTCCAGAAGAGCCTCATCACTGCCCTATGGTGAGTCACCACCATAGTCCGGTGACTCACCTAGGGTCACCATTTGGGACCGGTCCGAAGAAGACACCGGTGAAGGCTATAAAGCCATCACCAAACCTACGAGAAAATGAAGGGGAGGAGACAGAGATCAAAAAAACTGAGAGGAGACGGAGAGCAACCCAAAAATAGAAAACGGCAACCAAGAAACCAACAGCAAACATCAACAATCGAAAATAAAAATAGAGAAGAGAAGAACTTACCCCCGAGATACCAAACATCACTGGAAACTTTTGTAAACCGAGGTAAACCTTCGGTTTTTGTTTAGATCTACGTCTATTGAAAGAGTTTTAGGAGAAAAAGAAACTAGATTTGGGTTTAAGGGAAATAGAGGATCGATTTAGGATATTTTTCCAAACTCCGACCACCGTGAACAGTGGCTGGCGGCGGGGATCAAAGCAGGAGCATGGTGGCCGGCCGGTGGCCTAATCCCTCCGGCGAGGGAATTTGTAGAGAGAAGGCAGAGCTTCCATCTCTTTAGAGAGAGAAGCGGAACAAGGAAATGAGGGAGATCGGCCATTTTAGGTCAGTTTTTGGGCTTAAATACCCCTCCCCGAATGACTTCGTTTTGGGGTAGGGGTCTGTGTGTAATTTGATAAAGTGTAAAACCCTATCCGCAGCCCTTCTAAGTTTATAATGTTCTCAATTTAGTCACTGAAATCAATTTTAATAAGTTTTAATACGGCCTTATAACTTTATTAATATATAATTTAGTCTCTGCCAGTATTTATATATTTTAGGATAAATAATAGATTTAGTCCTTGTAATTTTTAATAAATTTTATTTTAATCCCAAAATAATTAATTAAGGCTAAATTTGAATTAGGTCTTTAAATTTTATTATTTTACATTTAAATTATATTATTTCAATTATGTTTATTTTAGTCACTAAATTAATAATAAGGTAAAATAGCATGTTTAGCCCCTATAATTTTAAATGATTAATTACTAATTAGGGTATTTAAGTTTTATATGTTATAATTTAATCACTACATTCATTTTAAACCAGTTTTATTACTGTTTATATTTCAATATTATAGTTTTAATTTCATTTATTATTTAAATATATTTAAATATGTTTTCAATATATTTAATTATTGTTATTATTATTTAGTCATATTTATTTATTTATTTTATTTATTTTTCTATTAAAATTTTATTTATAAATCTAATTTTATAAATTACTTTTAAATAAAAATAATATTATTTTAATATGTTTATTTATTTTCAATATTAAGAAAGGACAGTCTTAAAGCAACTGGATGTCCATTTTCTGATATTTTTAAATAAATAAATATATTACTTTTTTAAATTATACATATTAATCTATTTTTAATTATTTTTAGATAAATGTTTTAATATTTATTTATTTTTTAATATCAAAGAAAAGAGTTGTCTTAAAGCACCTAGAAGCCATTTTCTGATATTTCTAAATAAATATCTTATTTATATGTATATATAAATTAATAAAATTTCTTAAAATTATAGTAATAAATTTGAAATAACAGGATTTTGAGTTAAATATATTTCCAATAATAGTGACAATTTATAATTAATAAAGTACCAATTTTGGGAGTTGTGGGGGTGCTAATCCTTCCCCAGACGTAATCGATCACGAATCCCTTTTTATTATTAAAAAGAACGAATTTTTGGTTAAAACGCAGACCAGTTTATCTTTTAACTGGTGTTTTTTTTTAACTCTTTTAAAGGATATTTTTTAGGTATTCGACCTACCTGACCCAAAAGGCCGATGGCGACTCCCAAAATATTTTAAAAAAACCATTTATTCACATTATTTTTCCTGCCAAGTAAAATTTCGTGCTCGGGCAAAAACCGGTTACGAAAAAAAATTTCATCTTTTTATTAATAATATTATTGTTGTTATTATTATTATTATAAATATTATTATTATTATTGTTAAATAAAATATATTACAAATTAATCAAACCCAGAAGGCCCAGATACAAATCCCGGAGCCCAAAACCGTTGCAGACCCGATCCAATAGGTCCAGACCTAAGTGGAGACCCAACCCGGATACAGAGGAAACCCTAGGGTTTCACACTTCTCAGCTCCAGCCCCCTCAGCTTACAGCCGTTGGATCTGGCCTTGATCCAACGGCCCAGATGGTTTCAACTTGAAACCCTAGGGTATCATAACCCTAGTGACCACGCGGTGCCGCCTTTGCCAGATGCCTCATCCAGTCGTTGCCGACACTCCGACTCTGCCACGCCCAACTCTTGCCGAAGACTCCAGAAGCAGCCCCACGTCGAAGCCTTATGGTAAGTCGCCACCATAGCTTGGTGACTCACCGAAAGTCCCCATTGGAACTGGTCCAAAGGGTGTACCTCCATGGCTATAAAAGCCATCGCACCTACAAAATGCAAAGAGAAAAAAGAGAGGAACAAGAGCAAATAACGAAAAAAAAGAGGTAACCAACAGCAAACACGAACCCACAACCAGCAGTAAACCAAAACAGAAAGAAAAGAAAGGAGAGAGAGCTTACCGAGGAGACCACGCGGTGACCAGAAACGCTACGAGCCGCCAAAACCTTCGAAATACCGAAGGTATTATTGTAAATATACTCCGATTAGGAGCTTTTTAGGAAAAACTAAGGTCAGATTTGGCCTTAGAAGGTTCAGGGTTTCATTTTGGGTATATTTGTAATTTTTCGGCCACGCAACGACGATCGACGCCGAAAACAGTGGCCAACGGTGGCCGACCTTCTTCCGAAGGCTTAATATCCAGAGCTTAAGCAAAATAGAGAAAAAGAAAAAATGGCCCAAAAGGGCCGGTTTTAGGCATTATATACCTCTCCCCGAACGACGTCGTTTTGAGGGAGGGGTGCGTTCGTAATTTTGTATATTGGTAAATCCTCTTTGTGGCCATTCATATTTTATAAACTTCCATTTTAGTCAATAAGTTGATTTTTTATACGTTTTAATTTTGTATTCTTATTTTGTTTTATTTATAATCTAGTCATTAATCTTAGTTATATAATATTTAGGATAAATACTCATTTTAGTATTCTATAATTTCAATAATTTATATTTTAGTTACTAAATTAATATATAATTGGTAAAATAATATGATTAGTCCTTTATAATTTTTATAATTTATATTTTAACCCAAATTAATTAAATAAGGCTAAATTACATTATTAGCAGTTAGATTTTTTTTATTCGAGTTAGAGCCTTTAATTTTAACAATTATTATTTTAATCACTGATTAATAATTAAGGAATAATTAAAATATTAGTAATTATATTTTTATAATAATTCGAATTATGTTCATTAATTTTGATAATTTACATTTTAATCTTGTTGTTTAATTTTATTTAATTACTATTTATTTGCATTTTATTTTTGTTATTGTCTTTTATTTTTTCAATATATTTAAATTATTACTTTAATTATTATTTTCTTATTATTTTCTTATTAGTCATATAAATATATATATTTGTTTAAACAATAAATTATTTATTTTTAATACCAAGAAAAGATCAATCTTAAAGCAACTAGATGTCATATTCTGGTATTTTAAAAATAAATAAATATCCTACTTATAAAAACAAAAAAAATACATATTGTTTTATTTAAATTATTTTCTTAGGAAAAATTATTATTTTTTAATATTTATTTATTTTTCAAATATTAAGAAAATGCAGTTTTAAAACAACTAGATGCCCTTTTCTGATGTTTTAAATAAATAAATATTTTATTTATAATTTATAAAAATTATTTAATATCTTTTTCTTCCTTAGAAATATCATATTGAATTGAAATAACACGATTGTAAATTAAATTCATATTTGAATTCTTAAATTCTATTATTAAAGACAATTTATAGTCAACATGTACCAATTTTGGGCGTTGTAGGGGTGCTAATCATTCCCCAAATGTAACCGACCACGAATCCCTTTTTATTTCTAAAAAGAATGAATTTTTGGTTAAACGCATACCAGATTATCTTTTAACTAATATTTTCTTAAAAACTCTTTTAAAATATGATTTTTAGGTATTCGACCTACATAACCCAAAAAGGTTGATGGTGACTCTCAAAACATTTTTAAAATCAAAATCATTTTTTATCCACATCATTTTTCCCGCCAAGTAAAATTTCGTGTCCGGGTGAAAACCGGTAACGACAGCTTGGCGGCTCACCTAAGTCAATTATATATTGTCTCTATAATTAGAAATTGAGAATCCAATTTTATTTAATTTATGATTCTTTTTACTTCTTTCAAAAAAAATTTATATACTCTTGTATATTAAATTACTTCTTAGATATTAATCTTTGTGTGAACATTTCTCCTCACACACAACACTTGCATTTGCATAAACATAAGCTCTATACTCGAGCTCTGTCCCTTTTAAGTGGGAGTGAAAGCGACGTCTTCGTGAGAATTTATTCTCCGTGTCAGACCTATCAAGTAACTTTCGGGGTTCATATACTCTATATCTTTGTGAGAATTTATTCTCCGTTTGAGAATTTATTCTCCGTGTCAGGCATAGAGAAATGTATCCCCTCAAATTGAACTCGGTCCGCTTAAGTCTGTAATAGACTAGGGTTGAGGGTTTGGCAACCCAAGGGGGCACCAACAAGGACAGTTCGAGTACCTTTACTCGTAGAACCGTAACCTTGCATATAATAAACCTTAGAAATTCTCCTGATCTAAGATAATGTCAAAACCCTGTTTATAGGCATACACAAAGGAGAAATAATCTCTAGCTTTTAATTTAATTAATTTATTATTTTTCTCTCTGAATAAATGCCTGCAAACTAGTAATCATGCGGTTATATTTATTTTTCCAAGCAAAGCATGGAACTAGAAAGCATGAGGTTAGGATTTATACCTTGGTAGATAGAATTATTTCTTTCCATTAGTAGTACTAACCATTTTTATTTTTCATACATTTTGTTTTGCTCTAACTTGTTTATATTGATTTCTTTTGTTTGCATTGCATGATCATGGCATAACCAAAAGGTGTTGACTTGAAAGATTGTTCATCAAATTGGAAAGTTTTCATAAATAGACAAAAAGTTTTATGATCGAACAAAATATGACGCAGCCAAGAAAAGACATCCTGAGGAAACTCCAAGGATAGAAGTGAGATATGCACACAAAGATCCTGTTATATTAATACCAAAAGTATTCCACAAAGATCTTGTTAGATTGATACCAAAAGCATTCTACGGCAAGAGTATCAGTCAGGGCATTCAGAATAAAGGAGGGTTTTATGAAGCTCAAGTATGTTATTTGAAGGATCAAAACAAGAAATTGAACACAGAAATGGAAACCATGCATGAAGATTTCCAGAAGATCAGTCAAGCCTTTCAAAATGTTGGCATAGGAAATACCCCAAAAGAGTGGATAACAGGGGTCACCAAGCTGAAAAAGAACTGCAACATATACGAAGATCTTGTCCAAGAACTTCTTGAACACAAAGGTTCTCTTAAAAGGGAAAATGAGCAACTCCGAGAATTGACACAGAAGATGAAGGAAAAAGAGAATGACATGGAAGAAGTCGCAGTCCCAACAAGCAATATGGCCTATAAGTTGATAGACTTAACTAATTTTACAAAGAATTGAAGCAGACTGATAACTCAACTTTTGAGCATGAATGGAAACTAACTTGACTTTAGAGAAGTTAGGAGGGAAAATTATCCCCTATATGTAAAGTTTTGTTGAAGTTAGCACTGAAAGTTGCCCCCTACATGTAAAAGTTTTGTTTGATGCACGGAAACTTTTGTGTTCAATGAAATCTGTTCTAAGATGATCACTCTTGATTAACACCTTTTCATACATGTATTTGCATTCTGTATCTTTGCATTTTCATTTTGCATTTATACTTTTATGTTTGCTTTTGTATTGCACAATTTGCATTTTTATTGTTACATTCACATATTTACATTTGCATTTGCATTTTTTATTTTTGCATTTTTACGTTTGTATTTACATTTTCATTTTTGCATTTGCATCTTTGCATAATTACATTTTATTTCAAACTATTTTACATGCATTTAATCATGACAACTTGGAATAATTCGTGGAGAATTCCTTGACAGAATTTCCGAAATCAAATTGGGGCTAACTCGGTCTTTCTAAAGAATGATAAGAGCCATGAAAGAGATTTTAGCAAGAGTTGGTATAATCGAGAAACTGCAAGAGCAACTTATCAATACTCAACAAGAAATGACTGATCATGCAAAAAAAAAATTCTAGGTTGATTCAAAAGAACAAATGACCATGTTAATGGACATGATGAATGATGTGATCCATGGAGGGAAACCCTTAGAGGATCCCGCTGTGAAGGCTATGAATGAGGTTCTGAATGATAATGAGTTCGACGTGATAATGTCTGATGATCAAGAACCTATTAGTGAGTATTGTAATTCAAGACAGCTTCAAGATTTGGTCCCAATAGGCACTGGAGAATTAATGGTGAATGAAGAATCAATGAAAGAAAAAAGTTCTGTTATAAAAAATAAGCTTTACCCAAAGAAAAGGGGCATAGAAAAGGGTAAAAGGCTGATCAAGAAGAAAAAGAATGTGCAGGGTTTCAATTTCTTCCCTTCCACTTTTCAGGTGAAAAATTGCATTCAAAAATGCTCTCAGCCAGATTAACTACTCCACAACTTGTTCAGCCACAGTGGCCTCCAAATGAGAATTGGACCTATAAAGAGGTTCCTTGGATAAACCAGACTGGAATTCCAAATTGTTCAGCTAAGGTTCATGGTAACCTTAAGGGAAATTTCCAAGATCCTTTAGAGCAAGCAATTCAAAAATGCAAGGTAAAAGAGGGGGTTAAGGTTCAATGCTCAGAAATCGCTGCCTCAACAGAGACTAATGTGACCAAATCCTGCGAAGAATATCAGGTGCAAGAAAATGAGAAAGGAAATCAAAGCAAAAGGGCTTCCATGAATATAATCTGAGATTGGCCCACAGGTCTAAAAATAAAATGGGAAGATGCAACCATGAAAACATCTCAAACACCCATATCATACTTCCTGAGGACAGATGAAACTTTGGGCAGTTTAGAGAACATGACGAATACTACGCCAATCACAACTGCAATATGTGTTCAGAACTGGGACAAAGCTATTGTCACCAATAAGAATTGTTTTGAGCCCAATTTCCAATTGATAAATAAGAAGATGAGATCTGACCACAAAACTGCTAAGAAAAAAGTATAGGTTGGTACGTCTGAGGAATCATCCAAACGAGCCCTAATAAGAGAAATGATCAAGAAATGAGGGGCAACTGAGGACAAGGACCCTGATCCTATTACACACCCAACATTAGAGGAGTAATGATGCATAAACAAGTGAAAGTGTTATCTACCACTGTAGTACTTTCTATTTTCAGCATCTTGTTTGAATTTGTTTTTGTTCCTTTCTACGCTTTTTGTGCAATAAATAAATTTTTGTTGCTTTTATGGTTATGAGCAATGAATTAAATTTTAATCTTGAAATTTTTGAGTATCAAGTAGATTAAATATTCTTTTTCAAGAATTATAGATCTTTGGAAAGTGGTAAAATTATACATTCCATATCCCATCCAACGCCAATTACTTGATCCTTACAAAAACTAAATCCGGACATACATTTATCTGAGACTATGAAGTCATGTCTCTACTTGTTTTTGAGATACCAAATCCAGATGTTTACCTTCTTGGGTAGAGTTGATTGGTTTATAACATTACACCATACACCTGACTTCAAAAGTCATACCTTTTTCCTTCCAAATACAAAACCATCATAAACTAAAAGACCTCAAAAAATGCCAAACTTTCAAATTATCCGTGAATCTTCCTGCAAGAAGAGATGAAATGAGGCATCATGGATCAACTTATCGAAGCTAATTTCGAGTGATTGGGGCATACTCAAAGCAAGAAGGACAAAAAAAAGAGATTGAATAATTATATCATGCATTAATTACATTGTTTTCATGTAAATAAAGATTAATCTTGAATATTCATTCCCCTGGGAATACCTCTTTTTACAAAGGCTTTTGTGTATGAGATGACGAATGGCATTGTTTCATTTATCCTTTCAAATATATGTATATATATATATATATATATCCCTTGTTGTCCCCTTTTGAGCCTATAATATTTTTCTTCATATTCAACCCTAACCAAGGATCACCCTCCATATTAGGGGGTAAGGTGAAGGATATCTGCTCAAAAGAATAAAGATTGTCAATTATGAAGGCAAATATTCATAAAATAAAGAGAGTTTTAGACTACGAGGTAGGTCAAATACAAAGTGCTTGAAGATCAATCCATTCAAGAATAACAGAAAATTTTTCGAAATACAAGAGGAAAAGGAGGTTCTCAAAGCAATTGAAGTCTTATACTCATTCATAAAAATAAAAAAATAAAAAAAAAGGGAAAAGAAAAAAAGAAAAAATTGAATCAAGATGGGTGACTCATTGAGCCTTAAGTTACATGGTTGATCAAGTGCAATAAGTTCAAAGATTCATATTCAACAAGAAGCACAAGAAATGCTGGAGATGAATGAATCTTATGGAAAAACCCCCAACAAAGCAGATCCAAGTCAAGCAAGGCAAGATTGAAGGCATCAGAATGAATTGATCCTTGGTTCAATTACCCTTAAACACTTGTTTGGGCCTTTTTATCCCTTTCTTTCATAACCTTGAGCCTTGGCCTACGTTACGTACCTGAAAAGTCCATTCTAATCATACATTGATTTTTTATGTGAAAGAGACTATCTTCAGATTTCATTCCGCCTCTCAAGATTGATTTTTATTTACAAAAAATGTTTTTTTTTAAATCTTTAATGCATGATATGAAAAATGATAAAAGGGGGGTTCAAGATGTAAATTTTTAAATAACATCTTGGAACAAATGGAGGATTCAAGTCGAAAACCTAAAAAGGCGGCTCGAATATTGAATGGTACAACAACGACATAAGAGACGATCTTAAGCTCTTGATGAAGCACCGCATATCCCAAAGATGTTCCTGAGATTCTGGAACTAAGAAATATCTCTAAGAGATGAGCATAACAACCTTTCCTTCAAGATAGTGGAAGCTCAAAGAAGACATATATGCTGGATCAACCTGACAGACCTACATATATGCTGGATCAACCTGACAGACCTTACTTTACCAGAATCAACCTAAGCCCCAAATCAGTCAATAATTTTGACACTTGCCATAGCCCTAAATCATGCTTATGATTTGATTCTATTGTGAATATGTGATAAGCAATACTTTACAAAATTCTTTCATTCTTCGATAAAGAAAAGAGAAAAAACATTTTCAAATAGGACAGTCTCAAATAAGGAAGGTCTTTGAAGCAAGTTGTTGCCTATTCTACCTCTATTGTAGAAAAAGAATGAGCAAGACCAGAATGATGAAACATTTTACTCTCTTGAAAATAAGTGGTCCAAGAAGCCATAAAGTTTGGAGAATTGAACTTATGACGCTCTCTTGTGACATCATTAGAAATCCATCAAGAAAGATTATCACTTATCTCATACTGAGGGCGTTAAGCATCACCAGACAAATTAGTTTCCCCAACCACTAATCCATGTTCCCTAGAAGATTACATCACAGAGCTATAAGTCCCATTAAGGTGTATTATGGTAATGAACAAGTCATCACTTGTACTCTGATTATACCATGATACTGGCTCAAGTCTTGATACATCATTGCTACTTCTTCCATGTCGATCATTTTCCTTATCAGGATTATATCCATTATATCCTTCAGAAGATTGATGAACTTGAAATTGAGAACTTATAGGCACAAAATAAGACATTGGAACAGATTCTACATTTGTAGGCCTTTCATATTGGGTAACATTGGAACAGATTCTACATTGGAACAGCATTCCATAAATAAAGATAACCAATTTTACTATCAACTAAACCTTTCCATGGTTCGGGAAGAGTGGGATATGTAGGCGTGTATCTTGATGCAACAGAAGAGGTTTTCATTGTACCAGTCATTGGAAGAAAATGCACCAAAAAAAATCTTCTAGTTAATCCTGATGATGTTTATTTCTTCCGGTAAGGTTGTTATACTGGATGCCACCAACACCAAGGTCGAATTCACCAAATCTACTCATTTATTGCTCCAACCGATCATCATTCAGTTCTTGCACATCTGTTTTCAAATGTATGCCAAGACAGTAGAAGGCAACTTCTGCATCACTGATCCCAGAGAAAAGAAACAGGATATTGATACCACCATGGAACATGCCTTTAGCATATCCTCCTCCTCGTGTATGGTTTTTAGGGAAACCTAGAAGCATTTCCACCTCATCAGGTTCAAGTGGAACAACTTTATTCCTTCCAACCCATACCGGATTTTATTTTCGGCACTCATCAAGAACAAACTTCTGGACACTCGAAGATGGCTCATCGTCATAAGCTTCAAGAGCCTCACGGATCTTTTCTATCAATTTGGCACTTCCTGTATGTTTATAAACAGTTCAACTTTGTTCTTGGATCCCAGGAAGGCTACCATTTTTTTAATGGAAAATCATCATGTATAGTGTGTGGAGGAAGCATAATAAGAGGAAATTTGTTCTTAATTGGAAGATTATGAATATAGCCCCTTTTTCGTGCAGCAGCACAAAAATACTTCGAATCTACAAATTGTGGCTCTATATCATATAAGTACCGTGACATTTTGGTCCAAGCACCAACTGGAGCAAGTGCCACGTTCTCGTAGTAGAAATAAGGAGGCTCAATAACATCTTCTGGAAGTGTTCTTTAGTTATCTTATCTGGTTCGGTAAGAACCCCAAAACCAATCATTGGATTTGAAAGATGAGCTGCATGATCATCTTCATTAAGAAACTTCTTTTCAAGCTTCATCTGCTTCTTCCTTTTCCAAAAATCATAGCCCGAGTTTTGCCTTTTCTTGTAATTGGGGTTATTGCATAATGGCTTCTTATCTTCTACTGAAAAAAGTGTGTCAGCAACCTTAGCCATTTGAGTAGCACATATAAAATCTGTCAACTCTGCAATTGATGAATCCGGACCACATCTCTCCATGGCTATTGAAGCCTCAGCCTCTGAGTACCCCATTTTCGTCAAGTATAACAGTTTATTCTCCTCATCAGAATCAGAATTCAGGATTTCCTCGGTATATCAAAAGAACTATCAATATCTGTGAAATCATCCTGAATGATCGCTTCATAATCAGATGAGTAGTTATCAGAATCAACATGTTGCATGGGTGCTGACTTTTCAAGAGACTGTACCACTGTATATGTAGTCTTGCTATTGCATCAAAATAAGATTACTGTTCACATAAATTGGTTTCTCTCCCACATAAAAGTATATTCCAAAAATAACCTTCACAAAAAACAAGGTTCACTGTGTCAGCCTGGAATGAATTACCAAGCGATTTATACCACTCTGTCCGACTAGATCCCTCCAGATCCAAAAAATGGGCACCTCATTCAGAAAATGCACATATCTCATACATTTCTGTCAGAATGATTGAGAACTTCTTAAATTTGTGACAATATAAATAAAATTCCTCAAGTTACTTGACAACTGCTGTTTAGTGACACCATAATGAGAGTATTCAAGATAAACAGATTTGGGGCACGGATAAAGCCACAAGTACCCACAACAGTACATTGTCAAAATTGAACCTCGTGGGGATCATGATATTGAAATCAAACAAACATTAAAAGTAAGCCTTATAATTTAGAAGGTTTGGGGCATTTTGAAGGCCCAATTCAGACATATCCATGCGGGACATCTTGAAAGCCTATTTCAACCAGAAATAGAATGGTGGGGCATTTTGAAGGCTCACAGTAATATGAATATTTGGGCATTCTTGGAGTCTCATCTCAGCAAGAAGTAATGTTGAGCACACTTTTAACATCTGTATCAACAAATGTTGGGGCATTTTAAAGGTTACTTCATACAGGTACATGTGGAGCATTTTGAAGGCTCAGATTAATAAGAAGCAAATGATGGAGCATGCTAAAAGCCCATTTTAATCATAATCAGGAATATTGACACATTTTGAACGTTTGTATTATCCAATGTTGGGGCATGCTGAAGATCCATATCATCTTATGGAAAGATCGTTAACTTGAGTAAATATTTCCAATGAGACATAAATGTATGAAGAATGAAAATAGAGAAGCAGTGGCAGTCGAACTGACTATACATAATTGTTTCGTTCATCAAACAGTTACATTAGGGTCCTGATGTTGAACAAATATTTACTCAACAAGTATGGTTTCAAATACCCAATCTTCTTAACCATGTGTCACATAACAACATGTTCTTTATTAAGCTACATCACGGTTGCATGAATAAAGATGGTCCCCAGGCAGACCATTCGATCTAGGGTTCAGTTCCTCAAAATATCAGTTTTGAATTTTGTATTCCGTGTGTCGGTGATGATTGGAAATATTTCTTTGAGATTCCTGGCAGTTAGTTTCAACCATACTGTTGAGGTTACTAAGCTATTTTCACATTAGTTTTTGTTTACTTGATGACATTGAATAAAGAGGCTCAGCTTACATATATTGCCCTTTCCCGTTGTTACTGGGGTTATCATTACCAGTCAGGATGAACTAAGTTTTTATCTATATGGTTTATCATGTGCGTTTCATCTACAGCAGCAAGAATTCCATGGACCTCCTTCTGTACATGGATCCTATAGATGATGTGTTTCTACTTCCTACAACACTCATTACAGAAGAAAACGTGATCGGCATCACACTTGCTCAAGATGATATCAAGATCAGTTGGTATCTCCTTTTTAATTCAGTACAAGCATATTTTGTGAATTTGACCAACATTTTGGTCATGAAACACACCAACATCTCACATCTATTCCCACTGAGTTTTGTTCTCAAGTGGTCTTGTGCAAAGAGCTTCATTGATCAGAAATCACAGAAAAGAATGAATGTGTTGTCAAATGCTTTACGAACATCTGGCCAGAAGCCACAAGAAAGGATGAATGTGTTATCAAACGCTTTACGAAAATCTGTGTAGAAGCCACGAGATAGAATGAATGTATTGTCACATGTTTTACGAACCAGTGATTATGGTGCTGAACCAATGTTGCTATCATATGGTGTTTTCATTTATTGATCTGAAATAAAGTTCGACTTCTTCAACCCCAAGGTCAGAAGTGAGATATGATGAAGATTTCTTTCCACATAAGGGAAGCAGAAATTTTAACAACAAGAAACAAGTGGAGCCAACTAATGTTGAACGACAGGTTGTTGTTAAGCATCTTGACATGATATGGTCCAAGTTGCCTTGTTCGAGATCCAATTAGATGTGGAGACATGAAAGGAATTAGGATAAATCCTCCTTATGATGTGTTTCAAAAGTCAAATCAGAACAGACGTTGATCTCCTAATTAATCTCTGATGAGTCAGGCATATCTACATCTACATTCTTTAAAGATGATAGATTTTCTCTTCAAAGATGATAGATTCTCTTTTCAAAGATAAGCTTTATTGGATTTCTACACAAGTCCAGATGAAGAAAGCCGATGTTATCAAGACAAAAATGGGGCATCAAGGTCATAATTCTGATTACGGCAAGAGTTCCATAAATGAAACATTTCTTCTGATACTTTCATGAGACAAAGAAGACACAAAGATACAAGTTGATCAAATGGTTCTTCAGCTTTATGGCATAGGTTGCTACACTGATATCCAGAGGTAACCCTGGAAATAAATGATCAAGTGAAGAAAGACCGAGTTCACCACTTTGAAGTCAAATAAAGATAGCATCAACATTCATTCATTCATTCATTCATTCATTCATAAGAACGTCATTTGCACTATAGAAAATGCATTACATTTATACATTTGATTGCAGTCAAACATAAGGTTTTTCTAGATTTTCATATAAAAAAGAAGATTCATGATGAAAAATACCTTACAAGAAGAAGGTAGAATTCAAAACCTCAAATGCAGGAATCACGCAAACATCTAAAAAAGAGATGGACGCAATCCACAAGAATGAGCATTATCTTGAGATTGGGGCATGTTACCCAATCAACATGTTATTTTAAAAAATAACGAGAAAACGCTTTCCAAAGTTTCTCATTTAATCTTTTCTGAAAATGAAATTGTTGAATAGTAAGAAAACAATTTCCAAAGTCTCTTACTTAGTAAACTATTTCCCACATCTGTAAGACCTTCAGTGCATGATGTTTTCAAAACCTTCGGGTCATCTGTAAGTCCTACAGTGCAGGATGTTTTCAAAAAGCCTTCGGGATCTTTTTGATATTTTCAAAACCTTCGGGTCATCTGTAAGCCCTTCAGTGCATGATGTTTACAAAGCCTTCAGGTCATCTGTAAACCCTTCAGTGCATGATGTTTTCAAAGCCTTCAGGTCATCTGTAAGCCTTTCAGTGCATGATGTTTTCAAAACCTTCGGGTCATCTGTAATCCATTCAGTACATGATGTTTTCAAAACCTTCGGGTCATCTGTAAGCCCTTCATTGCATGATGTTTTCAAAGCCTTCGGGTCATCTGTAAGCCCTTCAGTGCATGATGTTTTCAAAACCTTCGGGACATCTGTAAGTCCTACAGTGTATGATGTTTTCAAAAAGCCTTCGGGAGCTTTTTGATATTTTCAAAGCCTTCGGGGCATCTGTAAGCCCTTCAGTGCATGATGTTTTCAAAACCTTCGGGTCATATGTAAGCTCTTCAGTGCATGATGTTATCAAAACCTTCTGGTCATCCATAAGACCTACAGTGCAGGATATTTTCAAAAAGCCTTCGGGAGATTTTTTATGTTATCAAAACCTTCGGGTCATATGTAAGCACTTCAGTGCATGATGTTATCAAAACCTTCAGGTCATCTGTAAGCCCTTCAGTGCATGATGTTATCAAAACCTTCGGGTCATCTGTAAGCCCTTCAGTGCAGATGTTTTCAAAACCTTCGGGTCATCTGTAAGCCCTTCAGTGCATGATGTTTTCAAAACCTTCAGGTCATCCGTAAGCCTTTCAGTGCATGATGATTTTTAAAGCCTTCGGGTCATCTGTAAGACCTACAGTGCAGGATGTTTTTAAATGAGATT
This sequence comes from Hibiscus syriacus, assembly GCF_006381635.1. Classification (NCBI taxonomy): domain Eukaryota; kingdom Viridiplantae; phylum Streptophyta; class Magnoliopsida; order Malvales; family Malvaceae; genus Hibiscus; species Hibiscus syriacus. Next base: position 1,758,244 of record NW_024062606.1, read on the forward strand.
TTAAGAAACTGGTTTTCAAAGGTTTCTTGATCTTAAGACCTCAGGGCGATTCATAAGACCTCTGGGCAGAATGTTTTCAACATTTTCATCCTACTCAAAAGAAGCCAAATGAAAATTTTATTGTCTTTTTTGTCTTTGCTTTATTCTTGTTAACACAAGAATGAGCAAAGAGGGGCAGTTGTCGACATTAATTTTTTCATCTTTTTATTAATATTATTATTGTTATTATTATTATTATTATAAATATTATTATTATTATTATTATTAAATAAAATATATTACAAATTAATCAGACCCAGATACAAATCCCGGAGCCCAAAACCGTTGCAGACCCGATCCAAGAGGTCCAGGCCCAAGTGCAGACCCAACCCGGATACAGAGGAAACCCTAGGGTTTCACACTTCTCAGCTCCAGCCGCCTCAGCTTACAACCGTTGGATCTGGCCTTGATCCAACGGCCCAGATGGTTCCAGCTTGAAACCCTAGGGTATCATAACCCTAGGGACCACGCGACGCCGCCTCTGCCAGATGCCTCATCCAGCCGTTGCCAACACTCCTACTCTGCCACGCTCAACCCTTGCCAAAGACTCCAAAAGAAACCCCACGTCGAAGCCTTATGGTGAGTCACCACCATAGCTTGGTGACTCACAGAAAGTCCCCACTGAAACTGGTCCGAATAGCATACCGCCATGGCTATAAAATCCATCGCACCTGCAAAATGCAAAGAGAAAAAAGAGAGGAATAAGAGCAACCAATGAAAAAAAATGAGGTAACCAATAGCAAACACGAACCAACAACCAGCAGTAAACCAAAACATAAAGAAAAGAAAGGAGAGAGATCTTACCGAGGAGACCACGCGGTGACCGGAGATGCTACGAGCCGCCAAAACCTTTGAAATACTGAAGGTATTATTGTAGATCTACTCCGATTATGAGCTTTTTAGGAAAAACTAAGGTCGGATTCGGTCTTAGAAGGTTCAGAGCTTCATTTTGGGTATATTTGTAATTTTTCAGCCACGCGACAGCGATCGGCGTCGGAAACAGTGGCCGACCTTCTTCTGAAGGCTTAATATCCAGAGCTTCTCTCTCTAATGAGAGAGAAGCAAAATAGAGAAAAAGAAAAAATGGCCCAAAAGAGCCGGTTTTAGGCATTATATACCCCTCCCCGAACGACGTTGTTTTGGAGGAGAGGTGTGTTCGTAATTTCGTATATTGGTAAATCTTCTCTATGGCCATTCATATTTTATAAACTTCCATTTTAGTCACTAAGTTGATTTTTTATACGTTTTAATTTTGTATTCTAATTTTGTTTTATTTATAATCTAGTCATTAATCTCAATTATGTAATATTTAGGATAAATACTCATTTTAGTATTCTATAATTTCAATGATTTATATTTTAGTTACTAAATTAATATATACTTGGTAAAATAATATGATTAGTCCCTTATAATTTTTATAATTTATATTTTAACCCAAATTAATTAAATAAGGCTAAATTACATTATTAGCACTTAGATTTTTTTATTCGAGTTAGAGCCTTTAATTTTAACAATTATTATTTTAATCACCGGTTAATAATTAAGGAATAATTACAGTATTAGTAATTATATTTTTATAATAATTCGAATTATGTTCATTAATTTTGATAATTTACATTTTAATCTTGTTGTTTAATTTTATTTAATAACTATTTATTTGCATTTTATTTTTATTATTGTCTTTTATTTTTTAATATATTTAAATTATTACTTTAATTATTATTTTATTATTATTTTTGTATTAGTCATATAAATATATATATTTGTTTAAACAATAAATTATTTATTTTTAATACCAAGAAAAGAGCAGTCTTAAAGCAACTAAATGTCCTATTCTGGTATTTTAAAAATAAATAAATATCCTACTTATAAAAACAAAAAAATACATATTGTTTTATTTAAATTATTTTCTTAGGAAAATTATTATTATTTTAATATTTATTTATTTTTCAAATATTAAGAAAGGACAATCTTAAAGCAATTAGATGTCATTTTCTGATGTTTTAAATAAATAAATATTTTATTTATAATTTATAAAAATTATTTAATATATTTTTTCCTTAGAAATATCATATTGAATTGAAATAACACTATTGTAAATTAAATTCATATTCAAATTCTTATATTCTATTATTAGAGACAATTTATAATCAACATGTATCAATTTTGGGCATTGTGAGATGCTAATCTTTCCCCAAACGTAACCGACCACGAATCTCTTTTTATTTCTAAAAAGAATGAATTTTTGGTTAAACGCATACCAGTTTACCTTTTAACTGATGTTTTCTTAAAAACTCTTTTAAAAGATGATTTTTAGGTATTCGACCTACATAACCCAAAAAAATTGATGGCAACTCTCAAAACATTTTTAAAATCAAAATCATTTTTTATCCACATTTTTTCCCACCAAGTAAAATTTCGTACCCGTGCGAAAACCGATTACCACAATATGGGCGAAAACCGGTTACCACAATATGTATGATGACAAATTATTTACTCGTTTATTAGCTCGTTAATATGTACGTAACTTCCATGTCCGTCTAATGGCCATATGAAATGGATTCTGCAGCTGATGAATTTGGTTGACTAAAACTAGTAATCCCCTAGACATTTTCAAAGTTGGAATCTTTGATCAATCGGCTTAGCTTCATGTTCTGTACTTGTAACGGTTTGCCCAGAAGAGATAATGGAAGAAATTTAGGGCACTGAGTACGCACATCAACCAGTAGAACCTCTCTTGGAGGTAGTGATTCAAGTTGCCACCGGAAAGCCACGGTGTGTGTCGAAAGATGCCTTTAATATTGTTGACGATCGATGTAAGACTGAACTGAAATAGTATCCCATGGAAAGTGAAGCCCAAGAGAGTGAAGTGGCCAATGATCTCATGCTTGTTGGTGCCTCCGTGAAGAAGAATTCCATCATTCCGGCTAAGGTGAAAAGATCAGCCGATCTGAGAAACAAGTAATGGAGAGCTATCCAAAGGAATGTGATCGGTAGAGGCTCAGCGGAATCGAGTAGCCCCGACTCGACTGCAACATTTTTTCTCTTTATTTCCACTAGAGCTGCCATTGCCATTGCAATGATGGATAGAATCAGCCCTGTTCCAATTTTCTGGGGATGAGTGATCCCCATTTCAGTCTTGGTTACTTTCCTGGCGAATGGAACGGTGACATGATTATATGTCAGTGCGATGATCATCACGAAGACGACGGGGAAGATGGCTAGAGAAGCCGGTGGAACTTTTAAGGAACCGATCTTGGTGTTCATGGTAGCTGCTTGTTGGACGCAAAAGTTAGAGAGCTGAGAAAGGCAGCAGCTCAGCATTATAGTGCACATAAAAACTGGGATTATCCTTAGCACTACTTTCACCTCTTCTACTTGCTTTACTGTGCATTGTACATTAGGATAGCTGGTTTTGCTGTGATTGCTTTGTTTAGGAACTTGTGGTCTTCTGTATGTGTCTGACTTGGGACCTTCACCTTGGTGTCATTCTCTTCTTCACTGGTTTCATACCGTACGATGACGGGCTCGTCTCCATTCCCATGATAGCATTACTTGGATTCTTAGACTTGCAGTTGTTGTAAATGGCTGCAACTAAAACCTCTTGGACATGAATAATAAAGAACGGCTTGATCAAACTATAGCTTTTTGCAACTTGCAGCGCTTTTGTAGTCTTAATTATTCGTCCGATTTCTACCTTGAACATTGTGGTAATGGGGCTTCCTGCTGGTATCTTTGTTCTGTAGATAGGAGAGCCAAGTAGAAAAACCGGGATGGAAGTCAGTATCGCTGCGGTAGCGACACCGAAACCCCATTGCCACCCTTTGTTGTCTTCAATCAATACCACAATTGTCACTGCAATTAAACCTCCACACGATAGGCAGAAAACGAAGTAATTGAAGAACGACGATCTCTGCTTCCTCCCTTGTGGGGTGGTATCATCAAATTGCTCAGCTCCGTGAGGGGAAGTGAACCTTTTATTCCACCAACACCTAGTGCCACCAGATAAAGGCCAGTAAACAACATGGATTCTTTATGACCATCGACATTCTCGAATGGAAATTCAGTGCCTGCTGAAGCATAAGTCGACGGTTTCAATGAAGGTATGTGAGACTGCACTGTGGGTGTAGACACTAAATTTTATCCAGTTCTTAAAAAAATATTATTTATTATTATTATTATTATTATTAATAAATGTTTACATTTTTTACAGGCCAAATGAAGCCCAACAAATAGTCTCAAAACTCATCCAACTGTCAGCCCACTCGGGTGACCCAGTACAAACCCAACCCGAAGTCACTCAGTAACCAACCCGACCCGAACCGACCCGCTCAACAACCCAATTACAACATAACCCAACATCAAACTGGAGCAGCCCAGTTCTCAGACTCGGATCCGACCCAAGTCGGCCCAGTATCCGACCCAATTTAGATAACCCGACCCGATTCACCTAGGGTTTATCATAACCCTACGTAGCTGATGTTGCCGTCGCCGCCGCTATCACCCACTGTCATTGTTGTTTTCAGCCTACAGTGACCGAAGGTCCATCAAGCAATCCATCAGTCCATCAACAGTAAACAAATGACAGAAAATCAAATCATATCCAATAAAATATGAGGGCATATCTAACCCAAAATCTCAAGGGGGATTTAGGGGATGATATTAACACATGCAATCAGATAACAAAGGGGTATTCAGGGGAAAAGAAAAAACAGAGAGAGGGAGTGAAGAGAAAAAAAAACACTTAGCTAAATAACGAGTGAAGAGCCAAAGAGAAAAAGAAAGAAAAAGATCGAAAGAAAAAAGAAAAGAGGGAAAAGAAGAGAAATCAGAGAAAGATTGGGGAGGGATTCAAAAAACAGAGAGAGGGAGAGAAGGTTCATACCACTTCAAAACAAGATAGGAGAAGAAAGGAGGTTCTCCCCGTGCTCCTCGTTTTTCAGAAAGTTCAAACGTCGTCGGAGTTGGAGTGGCTGAGAGGTATATTCTTTAGATCTAAGGCTTTAGAGGTTTTTTTTAGGTTGAACGGAGTTGAGTTTCGGGTTAAGGGTGAGAGGGAGAAGCTTTTGGGGTGATTGTTTCGCTCCGGCCACCATGCGTCGCCTCGAGCGCAGGTGGCGGCGAACTCTCTCTTTCCCGATGAGAGAGTTGAGAGAGTTTGAAATCTCTCTCTCTCTCTCTCTCTCTCTCTCTCCTCTCTCGGTTTGAAACGAAACAAATGAATAAGGGTTATGGGTTTTGGCTTATGCGATGTTATATATATTAAGTGTAAAACAGTGTCGTTTAAGGGGGACCTTCAGAGTGTTTTCATGCTTGGGATAATAGTCGTTTAGGTCCCCATGTTTTGTAATATCATATTGAGGTCATTTAATGAGGTTCTGTTTTGTTTTATTTTGAGCACTAATGTTTCATTATTTGTATTTTAGTCATGTTCTTACTTATTCTGTTATTATTGTCAATGTTTGACTTTGGTCATGAGATTTGTAATTATTTCAATTTAGTTATTGTGGTTGTATATTGTTATATTATGGTTTAATTATTATTTAGTCCTTCATGATTCTAGTGTAATTTATTTTAGTCCTTAAACATTATTTATGGATTATTTTTGTTTCTGATGCTTATACTGTCTAATATTTTCGTTTGTGGCCCTGAGTTGTTTATAATCACTTTTCAGTCCTTCAAGTTTCTGTTAATCATATTTTGGTCCCTTAAATTTTTAAATATGTTTATTTGGTTATTTACATTTTGATCTATAAATTTTTTATTGTTTTGTTTTAGTCCCTTATGAATGTACATATTTCACATGTTGTATATTTTTAGGTATAACATTAAATAAATGTTATTCTTTTATTTTGTAAATATTTTATTTTACATTTCCAATCGCATTTGTTTCTATTATATTTCCTTAAATATTAATATTATTCGAATTTTTCAAGAACACGTATGTTTAGAATGAGCGTGGAAATCATCACTTGGTTGAAGTGGTACGATCCGATACGACATTTTACGACATTGGAACTTGAAATAAGTCTCGTTTATTTTACTAATTAATGTTATCATTTAAATGATTCAATGCATTTTTATATAGTGATTTATTTTACGCAAATGTCAATTTTCAATTCGATTGGTGTTTTTATATATTCGAAGATAGAATATCCTTTTACGAATAAGAAATAGTTGAGATAGTTTTCCCGACGGAGGATAGTAAATTTCAAGATTTCTTATCGAGTAAAAGGATTTTCTTTATATAATTAATTCGAAGCAAATTAATTAATTTTAATAAATAGATCACATTCTAACTATATATTCGATTCACAATTTTCACTACTACGACAAAGTGTAAGCGATTCATTACCAATTTTTGGGCGCTGTGGGGTGATTTATTCTTCCTCACGCGTAATCGACTCTTAGATCCGTTACATCAAATCTTTGGTAAGTGTATACCAGTTTTTTTGTCTAAAATATGATTTTTCTTTAAAAAAAATTAAAAGACGTGTTTTTAGGTATTCGGCCTACCTTACCCAAAGGTCGATGACGACTCTTTTCAATTTAATACAAATAAATTCAATACCACCAATTTTTTAAAATAAAGTCATAATTATTTTTTAAATGATATTTAATTATTTTTCCAAAAAAAATAGTTATTACAGTGGGTATTAACAGGCCCCGTTGGAGTCAAGTAAATAATATCAGTGAAAAAGGAAAACTCAAAAGTCCCCACCATCTGACTACTTGAAACAATGGTAAGGAGTTTTCATGGGCATCATGGGGCCTAAATTGTTATTATTTTTATCAGTTGCATTAGCATATGGTTGGACATGGTTGCATTCAATCGAAGTGGAATCATAGATGGGGAATTTTTCTCTTCCACCAATCAAATTTCTCTAAATGTGTTAATTGCAGGTAGGGACATCATCTGATGTTTTTGTGATGATTTCCCCTACCGAAAAAAGGGACCCCGAGAACTATGTTACTTGGACTCGAGTGCAAGTTTTGGGTACGAGTATGTGTCTAACATAGATATGGTCAGTTTTTTCCTATGCTCTCGTGTCTTTTGTTTCTCTCGTTTCAATATTTGGTTTGTTTATTGATGGAAAAAACTAACATAAAGCTAATTGAGTTCAGTGTTAGATTCTTACCACGAATTCTATTGCAGCACTAGTCAAATAGAGGCAATAGGTGGTGAAGAAAGCATCTGACAAAAAGCCACCAAGGAGAGCAAGGAGGAAGGCTGTTCCCATGAAATTGGTAACAATGTTCGCAGAGGTCGACGGAGAATAGTGCATGAACTTCTAAAGGTACAGCACGAGGTTGCTCGCATTGGCCTGGAAAGCTAGTGTCTCCAGCATCTCCACCACAAAGGTATAACAAGATCAGACAAGTTGTTTACTTCTGTATGTCCTTGGAAGCTTATAAAAAGCATAACAGATAATGTGCTATTTCAAGAAAGCGACGCTATACACTGAGTACTGACCTAAGACAAAGGACGCCGCGAGCATGCCGCCGTGCCGGTCTCTCAAGGCAGGTCTATTCCTCCAATTCACATACCCTTCCCATGTGTTCAACTGTCGTCCTTCTTCCTGCAACGACGAACCAAGAACTGAATTAGAAACAAGTGGCAACGCCCGGAGATAAAGTGAGAAACAGAATCGAGGAACGTAAGATCACACCATGGCAACTTTTATTGCTATATCTCGGGTTGAGAATGTTTTAACAAGGAATGTCTTGAACAAAGGGTAGTAGAGGTTTGAGTCATCTATATAGACAAAGAAAATATGTATGATTAAGACTCCTCATTCCTTCCTACATTTTCAGTGTTGATAAGGAAGATACTAGTGGAGGTGTGTTATTATCTAAGATCACTTGGTTACATTTTCTCGGTGATTTTGATTGATCTTAGGGTTACCATATGTTGAAATTAAAATATAAAGTTTAGTTACTACATAAAATGTACATACGAATGCTATTAAAAGATGTACATGTTAATACTATTCATAAAAATGTACATATGAGCAATTTATTTACATAAATTATTTTATGGGTAAATTATATGAATGGTCCCTTACTATAGGATATTATTTTATTAAGTCCCTTGATTATTAAAGGTTGCAAAATAATCCTTCAACTATAGAGTATTGTTTTGATAAGTCCCTCCAACTATTAAAAATAACAAAATTGTCACCCGACTATTTATTATGTTCCAAACTCATCTTTTTTTATATTAAAAATTAACGATCATCTTAACTAGATGTTAACATGATGTCTGAAATATGATAGTTGTTTGAGGTTTTAGGATTATATCAAAATCAGCAGGTTAATGTTCAGCTCAAAATGTCGTCAAACTTTTAACGAAAACATACTAATTTAGAACATAATGAATGGTCGAGGGACCCAACAAAATAACACATTATGATCAAAGACCTATTTTATAACGTTTAATAGTTAAATGACTTAATAAAACAATATCATATAGTTATGACCATTTATGTAGTTACCCTCACTTTATATACCTGATTAATTAAATATTTGTAATGAACCGGCAATGAATATTACTTAATTCTGGGTACAAAATAACTGTTCTCCAGAGTTTGTTCTTAGGTTTGATTAGCACCAACAGTATGAAACTCTTGTTATTTCCCCCCACAAAAACATAACTGTTTTCCAGAGTTTGTTCTTGATTCGACAAAACAAGAGGCTTATGTCGAAATATAAACATAAAATGCCAGCACCAGTAACAAAATACATATTCATGAAACCTAAACTGCAGCACTCTAATCCCGCAATGTTTCCGTCTCTCATAATCAAAGCAGAACGTGCTGTTTTAGTTTCTTACAGCTTGCTCATTTACGTATATGAAGACTGTGCCTTTCCATAATTCCTCTTAGACTGTGTAAGCTTGCTGGATCGTGTCGATGTCGAGGTTCTTCAATCTAACCACCGATTCGACATGACCCTTCAGCGTGTGCAGCTCTCTCAACCTGGAAATTGGAGATATTAGTGCATCTAAACTCGTCTAGAAATGGAATACTTCATGCACGTAGGGTAGCAGCTGAAGTATAACCGTATAGTTTGTTTACCTAGCGATTTCAGCCCTCCTCTTGGCTTCTTCGGCCATTTGATTGAGCTCCGTGAAATGGGTCCGCTCAGTGAACATCTTGGAATCCGGTGCCTGCAAACCATGCAACGTCCTCTGTGCATGAGCCCATTGAAGCTCGCGCTGTTCTTTTCCGAAATCCTTTTGCCTTGTGAATGCGATCTACATAAAAAGAACGAAACCCATCAGCACACACAAGATAACAACGACGAGGAAAAGGTAAACATCTAACACATCAGTGGGAAGCATACCCTCTGCTCGATAACAAGATCCCAGGCTTGGCCACTCAAAGCATAACGAATGAAGAACTTGATCACATCAAGCGGGAAGTAGAAAACTAGGTTGTAGAGCCATATCACACCGGCCCAACCCCATCCGATCCCTTCAATTGCAGCAAAGCTCCAATTTGCATAGACAGCAATAAGGGTAGCAATCTGTATATAATCAAACGGAATGATCATTTTTCCCGCTACTTAGCAGAAGGATCAGTAATTCAAATAGACAGAAAACCGACTCACCAGCTGAGCCACCACAAAAGCTACCACTAGTAGTAAACCCGGACGCTCAACAAAAGACCAGCTTCTAGATCGCGTTACAAATATTAGGGCCTGACTTATAATGCTCACTTGCAAATACACAGCTGAAGCAAGTTTTCTATAGTCGTCATGAGCTGTTTTCTCGAGAGTCGACACACCAAATATGCGCTGGCAAGTTAAAACAATTCAATCAACTCTTTAATTCATTGAAAGATAATGACCAATGCTAATACACAAATGGTTTTACAAACAACCAAACACATAGTTCAAACTAGCAGTAAATCTTCCAAAACGAAGGCAGGTCATCATACCGGGAAAAAGTCCGTTTTGTATGCAGCCCAAAAGAATATAACTGTCATCACTGCCAAGTAACCCCCAAGAACAATTCCAGTGGTAAAAATTTCCGCCAGTTTCCAGCTGTCGGGTAGAGGTGATGGTTTGACCCTGTCCTTAGATATCGTCATAATGGTACCTGAAATTTGATGAAACAAGATGGTTTATAAGAAGATTTGCGCAAAGCTGACAATATATATATATATATATATACACACACATATAGAGAGAGAGAGAGGAGAGAGAGACATCATTGACAACAATCGACACTAAGGTTTACGAATGCTTGTGGAAACATTCCATTTTATAGAACATGTGCAGCTAAAGATGGGTATAAATGAACTAGAGGCAACATAAGATACATTAAGGTTTAGAAGTGCTTATAGTAAATATTGCACTTTGTAAAACCGCGAGCAACTTAGAATGGGCATAAACAAACTGGATCAAACATAAAAATCAGTTTCGGGCATGAAGATGAAAATTTATTCATCTTTTTATCAAGTTTTAGACATGTTTGGTAATTCTAACATGTAAAACTAAAGTCTTCCAAGTGGTCTATAAAAAAGATTCTTCAAACGAATTGAAAAAATAAAACCAAAGAAAATTTTCGAAGGTTTAGCAAGAACACTTAGTAAATGCAAAAGAGACGGAGACAAGTCTGAGTGAGAATGAGAGAACAGACCATCATTAAGGATTGCAATGATCAGCACCATGAATGGCGGAAAGTCAAATTTCCAGATGAGAGCCAGAAGCATGAATCCCAACTGTGACATTAAGCAGGCAAAGCACACATAAAATTTGGACATTTACTGGTACTTGTCTAGACACCGTTAGCAGAGGAAACAAAAGATGAGATGAAAAATTTAGGGGGGAAATTCCTACTTACCACAATACGGATTGTGATAGAAACTGCATAAATCTGCCAGGAAAAAGACAAATAAGCACACTCGCAAGCAAACACATTATGCCGATAAGGTCTCGCCGGCTACATGACAAATTTATGATATCACTGCCAAGATCACCAATAGGTGACAATGCCATTTGTGACATCAGAGGAAATTCTACATAAAACAGGGTCGGCGATAACTTACGGTGTAATTTTTCATCCTTTGGAAAATGGCACGACTGGTCAAAACAGCACTGATGATGACACTAAGTCCAGGTTCAGTGAGGACAATGTCTGAAGCACTACGTGCCGCATCAGTTGCATCCGCAACAGCTATCCCAATGTCAGCCTTCTTAAGGGCGGGAGCATCATTAACTCCATCGCCAGTCATGCCACAGATATGCTTCCTGGCTTGCAAGCGCTTCACTATTTCATATTTGTGTTCTGCAACAACGCAAATTAGGGGAAACCAAAGAACAAACTTAGGGAACACGGGAAAGAATTTACGACATCATCGAGAAAACATCAAATCTGGCGTAATAAAATACCAGGGAAAACACCAGCAAAGCCATCAGCTTTTTCTATTAGTTCATCAACAGGCAAGGCGGCTATAGATTCATCCTTGTCCTGTCCCAACAAAGCAGATGATGGATACATGTTGGTTCCCATGCCCAAACGGCGACCAGTCTCCTTTCCTATTGCCAGTTGATCTCCTGAGAGAAGTCGCAAGGCTCAGCAACATTGAGTAGGAAAAAATTCAAGATAAATATCACTTCCAAAATATATATAATCCCAACGGAGGAGGAGGATAAGCTGCAAACATATGTGACAAAGGTAAAATTAAAGATAAATATCACTTCCAAGGGATTACCACTTCATTGCACTAAGTCAAAGCACATCCCGGCATTAGGATACATGGGAATGCTATATCAGTTTTAGAAACTGGAAAACACTTTCTCAACTAAATAGGCAATAACCACATCTGTGTCTGTAATAAGAAACCCACCTGTAATCATTTTGACGTTTACTCCTAGGTTTAAAGCCCTCCTAATTGTCTCTGCACTGTCGTGCCGAGGGGGATCAAAGAGAGGCATCAGACCAATGAACTGCCATGGGCCACCAGAACTTTCCTTCCTTCCATCAGGAACCTCCTACAGAATGACAAAAATGTCACGATTTGATTAGTTCTAATTTGATCATAAAAACTGAGAGACGAAAGGTTAGCACAAGAAACAATTCTACTATCAAATTTACCTGATATGCTACAGCAAGAGATCGTAAACCTCGCTCTGCAAACTTATCAATGACCGCATGAACTCTTCGCTCGATATCTGACTTATTATGTGCAAGATTTAGGATCTACAAAGCATTTAGAAGGCAAGGATTAGGATGCTAAAGAAATACATACGTATCTATAGGCACTGGAATAAAGGTGTTAAGACAAGCTACCTGCTCAGGTGCACCTTTACTGACTCTGTGCATTTTACCATCACCATCAATATACGTTAAAGCTGTTCTTTTATCAGTAGGATTGAAAGGAAGGAAGTGTACTTCTCGAATTCCTGCACGTGCCTTTCAAAACCCAAAATAGATCAGAAAAGTAAAGTGCAGGAAAGATATTCAAGGAAAAATTAGTAACAACCCAAAGGTCAGCTCATAAGAACCAACAATGGGTTGGATCAAATACCTCTTTCGGATCAGCCAGCATCCCAACTATTGCAGAATCTATTGCATCTTGGTTCTCTGTTCTAGACGCTTGAGCTGCCATTAGAACCACAGTGTCTGGATCTACTCCTTTGGCAAAGACCTGATACGGTAATTCAGACACAATTGTAAAGAAAAAGACATATTCTGCCCAAGGAGGTTCGAGCTGTAATCAATAGGTAAAATTATCCAGCAGACCTCAATAAGATTCTTGTCAACTGTAAGTTTGTTCAGAGTCAGTGTCCCGGTCTTATCACTGCAAAGAACATCCATGCCTGCCATCTCCTCGATTGCAGTCATTCTCTTTGTGATAGCTCCCTGTAGCAATTATAAACAAACCTTTAATGCACACAAATATCTTGAACTGAGGCCAATTGAAATTTTTTGAATGAATCCCACAAACCTGCTGAGATAGCCGATGAGAACCAATAGCCATAGTAACTGATAAAACTGTAGGCATGGCAATTGGGATTCCACCAATGAGAAGAACAAGAAGATTGTCGATTCCAGGACGGTACTTCCGGTGTTGAATTGGATACATGACAACAATCTCTATTATCATCCCCACTGCAATAGAGCATATGCAGAAATTTCCTATCGCCGTCAAGACCTAAAAGATGTGAAAGAAAGAATTAATACATATAATAGCCAAAAGCACAAAGTTCAAAGATAGTAAAACAAAAAACGATGATGAATTAACATACTTACCTTCTGAAAATGACCAACTTGGTTAGTGGTATCAACAAGGTGAGCAGCCTTCCCGAAGAAAGTATGAACACCGGTGGCAATAACCACTGCTTCGATCTCTCCTTGTTTGCAAGTAGAACCGGAGTAAACTCCATCACCTGGTCCTTTCGTTACAGGGAGGGACTCTCCAGTTAGTGCGGACTGCAAACACAAAAACAATTAAGGTTTGGAGAAATCAACTTGAACAAGTAAACCAAGCACAGGTCATACTAGACCTACCTGATCGATTTTAAGAGGATCGCCCTCGAGTAATCGGGCATCAGCAGGAACAATATCACCTAGTTTGATACTTATTATGTCTCCAGGCACCAGAACAGCAGCGTCCTGCTCGTTCCACCTTCCATCTCGAAGAACCTTTAATTAAAGACTTCATTAGCGATTAACAATGGACACGAAATACTAAAAGAAATCATATCGAAACTACAAATTCATAAACAGAAACACGAACGATACCTTTGCTTTAGGAGCAAGACGAGCCATGAGAGCAGCTGCAGCATTACCAGCATTGTTTTCCTCAATAAAACTGATGGTGGAGTTGATGATAAGCAGGGTAATGATACCAACAAAGTCTTGCCAATCTGGCGGCTTCCCCTGCAAAAAGATAGAGGATAAAATTGCTGGGGGAAAAAAGTCTAAAAAGACAAAGATCTCCCAATGAATTTGGATAAAATAACCCATAAATCCATTAAAAAGGAAGAACTCACTCCTCCATTTGCAAGAGCAATGGCCATGATAGCAGCAGCTTCCATAACCCATGAGAGAGGATTCCACATAAACCCCAAAAACTTCAAGAATTTGCTATCCTGAATAATAACAACAAAAATTGATAAATTTAGAAAGTAATGATGAAACCTGGATCAAATTTGAGAAAAAACAAGGGGAAATTTTGAATCATCAAGACAAAAAAGACTACTTTCTTCTCCTCGAGCTTGTTGTGTCCAAAAATTGTCAGCCTTTCCTCAGCAGCCTCAGTAGTAAGACCTTCTTTGCTACATCTCAGATTCTCAAAAACTTCTTCAATGGGTATATTTTCCTGCTCAAAACACAAATCAAACACGAAAGATAACGTAGTTCACAGACAAAATGCTTCAACGTTTGCTCAGATCTGTTTACCAAATCCACGGTTTCTTTCACAACAGCCTCCAAGACTTCATTTTTGTCCCCCATCTTTTCTCCCTCCAAAGCTCAAAACACCCACCAAGAGAAACGTCACGTTGCTGAAAAAAGAAAAAGGAAATATCCATTACAGAACAACCAAAAAAAAACATAACCACCAAAACTAGAAGGAAAAAAAAAGCGCTCCTTGAACAAGCAAACGAAACAAGTCATACCCAGTTTCAAAGACTTGAACTTTAGTTCAGGAACCAAAATGAGAACGACCCAACAACTTCAAATCTACCACCAAAAAAAAAAAAAAAACCAGAGAAAGAAAAACCGCTAAAATAGTAGTAGTGTTGGTATTAATATATATGCCTAGTAACAGTCATTTCTAAACTTGTTTGTGTTATTTTTACCTAATTTTGTAAATAATTTTGTTTCCTGAAACTCATGCTCTATTGCTCTCCCGCTTGTCAAAGATTGTACCTGAGGTCTTGAAGATATGATGGACCTTTGGGCCTTTTCTGAATTTTTTAAGCTTTTTCAAGGGATTAGTTGGGAATTTCAAGGTATCTGTATTCATTACTTCTTTACACTTCTTTCTTTTTCTTCCGTTTGGCTTTTTTCGAGGACGAAAGTTAATACCAACCAGCAATGCCCATACATTATGTTACATAATTAAACAAATGCACATGCACAATGTATACAGTGGTCCACTACATAGAATAGGCCGTTTATTTCATGTAATTTAATTTTTAGGTAAACTATACCATTACTCACTAAATTCTAATTTATGTATTTATTTTAATTAAATGTGCGTGTTTTAATTTTAACATAAACTTTAGTTCTAATTTAATTAGGATATTAGGTTAATTAATAGTAGATGTGGTGACAGTTTAATATGATTGTATAAATTAATAAAATATTTTTTATTAAAATTTAAGATTTTTTTATTTATTTTCAATTGTCATCGAACACCTTCATTTATTGACATTTTTTAACGATCACTATAGATATGAATGAACTCATCTTACCGTCATTTATTTCTTTATTAATTTTGATTTTCTCAAATATAATTAAATATATCAAAATTAAACTTAATCCTTCATAATATATGTTTAAATCAATCAATCACTCAATATTGCACATGTTTAATATATGTGTTTTTCAAACTTTACTTAAAGTCATTCAAAATTATGACAAGACGACCGCTAAATATTAAAACTTTCAATCTTAAATTATAAAATTTAAATTAAATCTGAACATAAAATTATAAAATAAAAAATCTTAAATCATAAATTATAAAGAATTAATTACACGGATGATCACTTATATTTGTGTTTTGTCCACTTTTGGTAAGTGGTTTCAAAAAACATAAGATATTGTCACTTTCGTTTTTATTTAATTAATATGTAGTCCCACCGAGTTAACTGACGTTAACAGCGGTTAAATATTTTGATATAGTCTCGCATTTGGTCCAACTTATTTACATATTCTCTCAATTTAGTCATGTTTTTAATAAATTGAAATAAATTTAATCCTCTAATCGAATGATGCCATGTGTCATCATTCGGTTGGAGGACTAATTTTATTTTAATTTTATATATTTATTTCCATCAATCAAAGAGTAGCATGTGTCACATTCTAGTAGAAAGAAAACAAAAGAAAGTAAATTGAGACAAAAAAGATTTAAACCTTGATCGCTTAAGAAACTAAACATGTCAAGACCATAGCTTGGTCTAAAGTAAACAACATAGTGTATATATTTTGTATCTTTGTGTATAAATACTTAAATTCATAAATTTTTTTATATATTAACTTAAAAATTATATTAACTTATTTTATTATTAACTTAATTTAAAAATATTTTATTTTTATTTTCATTTTAAAAAATGTATTTTATGTTAAAATTTATTTAAAAGTATGACTGAATTGAGAGAATAAATAAATACCATAGACCAAATGTATGATTATTCCAATTATCATATCACATATTCTGTTAATTGTTAACGGCAATTAACCCGTGATGATCACATCTTAATTAAATAAAAACTAAAGTGAGCATATCTTATGTTTTTTGAAATCAATGACTAAAAGTGGACGGAACATAAACATAGGTGATCATCCGTGTAGTTAAACCAATTATAAATCAAATCTAAACACAAAATTAAAAACCTTAATTCATAAAATCTTAAATCATCAAGCTCGAAAATCCTTAATCAATTATAAAAGATCTTAAAACAAACCATTTTTGTAAAAGAAACTGCTTTTCAATTTGTTCTTGTAGTTCCATTAATGAAATGAATCAAGAAAAAATGGGAAATTTTAAGGGTGAGTGGTGGAGGATGACGATCAAATTGAATAAAAATGGATCAAAAGTGATTAAGTTGGTAGAACATTAAAATATTAAAAAATAATTTTAAAAATTAAGATCAGATTCAGAAAATAATACAAATTCAATATTATATTTATTATTATATTGTCAAATTTTTAACATGAAAAGATATTTTTTTTTAATTTTCAAAAATATATTCATTATTTTTTTGTTGAATTTTCATTTTTATCTTGTAGATTTGGAAAAGAGAAAAAAAGAGGAACATGCTTTGATGAAGTGGAAAGCCATACTTTATGGCGTATGAGATAATTATTTTGAACTTGTGTGTTTGTTGTATCTTCTAAAGCCGAATAAATTTAAACTTAGTTTTTTTTATTGCCCTCTCGATTACAATGTTTTGTCATGATTAATCCAGATCTACCCGTATCGTACACTTAGCTTTGGTGTTAGAGTCTCCCAGTAGAGATTTTCTACGTACATAATGACTCGAATCTGAGACTTTACTTAAATCGAATCAAATTACTTACCACTTAAACCAACCTCTATTGGTAAACTTTGCTTTTTAAAAAACGGTGAGGTAGACAAGTGGCACGGATTGAATTCTACACGCCCATTTTTGTTATTCATCCTTATACTATACTTAAAATCATAAATTTAGTCCATACACTTTAATTTCATTCATTTTAGTTTTAATATTCTTAAAAATTTAAAATCAATACAATATCATATGATTAACTTACATGATCCTGAAATCAAATTGAACAACATAAACTAAATTTATAATTTGCATAAAATATATGGACTAACAATATAATTAAAAAATGCAGAAATTGAAAACAATCAAATTAGAATACATAGATGAAGTTCATAACTTACGGGACTGGTAAAAGATTTGACCAATCTTAAACATGCTTTAAAGATTTTGTTTTTCTTTTCAATTCAATAGGCTGAATTTCTTCAATAATGTAGTGGAAAAAAATGTTTGAATAATGCACTTGAGAGATTATTTGTTCAAATAGGATGAATATTACAGTATATAACGGAGTCGCATTGGGCTCCTCACGTCTCCCCAAGGTCGCATGAAACACCTCACGACTCCCCCTCCCCGGTCACCATGAGTCTTTCCCCCAATTTTGCTTTGCCTTTTTTTGAATGCTTTTTGATTTTCAAAAGCTTTGCCTTCTTTTTAATGCTTTTTGATTTTCAACTAAATTGCAAAATTAAAGGCTTTATAATAAGCATTCAAAAGGTTAAAATATTAGGGGAAAGACGAATGGTGATCTGGGGAAGGGGGAGTCGCATGTTGTTCCATGTGACCTTGTGGAGACGCGGGGAGCATAATGTAACTCTGTTCTATATTGTAACATTCACCATATTCGAACAAATAATCTTTCAGGTACATTATTTAAATAAATTTTTTTTCGAATGCATTATTGCAAAAAAAAAAAAAATCAGCCAATTCAATAGCTTGTTGTCAACTTTTTTTAACAATTACTTAATTTTATTGTTATATTAAAGGAAATTAAAAAGTAGGTATATATTCATTGTTTTACACGTAACCATCAACTTATAAATTAAGGAAAGAAGATTTTGTTTGATTTTAGAACCACGTAATAAATGAAACACTCGTGTAACGTTTGATAAAAAAAATTATATAATGTTTATTTTTTCCATTTGTAAAATTTTAAAAAAAAAAATATACATCTAAATATGTTCTTAACTTCTTACTTATATTTCTTAATATTACAATAAAAATGAAAATGTTTAAGTACATTTAAATCCATTTTTTCAAATAAATTAATAAAATATTTATTCAATCATTAAGTGTTGTGTGCAATTGTGAATCTTAGAATTTTACTTTTATTTGTTTAATAAATATTTATTTTTATTTAAAAATGACAGAAAATTTCACCATCTCGTACAAATTAAGATATGTTTAATATAAATCATGTATATTTGTACAGTTTTATTTTGATAATCAACTATTTTTATAAAATTATATCTAACATTATATTTTGATTTTATTTTTGTCACCCACCATTAAAATTTAACAAAACTGACGGAATGACATTTATTTTTTTTATTAATGATGACGTGATATTATCTTATGGTAAAACGTCAATTTCACCGCCAATTTTTTAACGATGGATGATCAAAATGAAACAAAAATCTAATGTTAAGCATGATTATGAGAAAAAAATAACTTAGTAACCAAAATAAAATCGTACAATAACATAATTTACCTAAAATTTAATATTTTAATTCAAAACAGGTTGCAATAACATGTTCTGTAACCATACAATCTCTAAAGATTTATTTGACGGCACGAACGCAAAACCCATCAACTAAGATTCTCTTAGACATGAGAATCTCCCTAATTGAGGTTGATTAGCACTTTAATAACGACGGTCTAAAAAAGAAGAATAAAACCACAATCTTCTTCGATCTTTATCGTAAAAAACATTATACTAATAAACGTTCAAATACTCTACGATCACTAATATTTGAATCCATAACCTTTAGACCTACGAAGGCATGCAGAGTTTTAATCATCTGATCAATTGAAATAGTTTGATAATATCACTATTAAACCCACGTTACATGTCAAAATCAAGCCTATTGTATGACGGTTATCTCTATTTAACTTGACAGTCTACGAATAGATAAAAACAAATATTAGATTTACCTGTGAATTTTTATTAATTAAAAGATAAACATCAAATATTTTTTATAAAAAAATTAATTGATATGTAATAAATTATTAGTTATAAATATATTATTTTGTGGTGGATGCAAGTTCTCCGCAGGCCGCACTAAGGTTGCACCTTTGTGGCCACTTGCCCACTTCTATGCCTATAAAGGTATGCAAAGTTTCGATTAATTGGTCATTTGTAATAATCTGATAAGATTACTGGTAAATTTGTGTTATATGTCAGAGTTAAATTATTATTCTATAATCATATATTTAACTTGATAATTTATAAATAACTATCATATCTTAAGTGTTACACTAACACTAAATATTAGTATATAACTACATAAGTCACCATTAAGGGAGACAATTTATCATTTTTGTCTCTCAATTTAATTATCGAAGTTTTTCACTTGTATTATTCTATATTATACCTCTAACTTAAAACCTTAATTTATAAACCTTAAGTAAAATTTAGTGTTTAGGGTGAATTATTTAGATGTTACGGGTTATGATTTAGGGTTTATAATTTAAGGTTTTAAGTTAGAGTATGGTATAGAATGATGCAATTAAACAATTTTGATGGTTAAATTGATGCAAAAATACGATATAAACAAAAATGATAAACTGGGTCTAGCACAAGGACAAAGGTGACTCTTAATCCTAAAATAATCAATTACATCTTTATGTTAAAATCATAAGAGAATAATCATTTACGATCATTATAATTTCATTTTTCTCGTTAAATATTATGTCATTCCAATAAACGTGTCTATTATTAAATTTTCAACAGTGAAAATTTTAAATTTTAACTATTATTATTCTAAATATTTTAAACAATTGAATTTTTTAAAATATATTATTCATATTTTTATTAATAGTAAGTTTTGAATAATAATTAATTAAAATTAAAAAATTAACCGCAAAAGTTAACCATATATAAATTTAACTGGACATGAAGAGTATAATTTTACGAGCCACTGGATAAAACTGAAGATAACTTTTTTAACGAAAAATAGATGCATAAGATGAGAATAAAGTGTAAGACAATTTAGACATAATTTACATAAAATAAAGAAGGAAAAAAAAGAAATATAAATACTTAAAAGTTCACATAACCCCAAATCCATATTGTATAAAGTTTAGAACAAATTCATATTTTGGTATCATATATTTTTAGGGTAAAGTACATAAATAATCTCGATTATAAAATATTATTTTATTAAATTTCTCGACTGATAAAATTTAGGTATAATAATAAAATTATCTCCTAATATTTGCACTAATGTCACTTTACCCCTATCCTTTTATGGAGCATTTTAGTTTCAGTGTTTTATTTTGGAGCAAATGTCTTCAAGTTAGATGAAAATTATTAATTAACTAACTGATAATGTTTCATACATACGTGACAAGTCCATGTGTGATATCACTTGAATAAAAAATATTTTTAGAGTAATTTATAATTATAATTAATTATATATACAACTTATAAAAATATATTAAAAATGTTTTTTTTATGATACGACCTACCACATCAATAGGAAACGTTGACTCATTGTCAACTACGATTTTCATCCACACATAGGGCATTTGCTCTAAAATAAAATGTTGGGGGCTAAAATGCTCCCAAAAATAGTAGGAGACAAAGTGATCATTCGTGCAAAGTTGGGGGTAATCTTGTTATTATGCTTAAAATTAACAAAATGGTCATATAACTATAGAATATTGTTTTGTTAAGTTTATCGAGTATTAAAAATTACAAAATAGTCACCTGACTATTCATTATGTTCCAAATTCATATTTTCCCGTAAAAAAATTACGGTTATCTAAGCTAAATGTTAACATGATGTCTGAAATATGATAATCGTTCGAGATTCTGGAATTAGATTTCACCGTAACACAGTCAGCATGTTAACATTCGACTCAGAATACCGTCAATGTTTAACGGAATAGGATGCGTTTGAAACATAATAAATAGTTGGGTGACTATTTTGTAACTTTTAATAGTCAAAAGACTTAACAAAGTAACACTCTATAATTAAAAAATTGTTTTATAACTTTTAATAATCGAGAAATTTAATAAAATAGTAACGTATAGTTGGGAGCACATTAACTTATTTTTTACTCAATTATTTTCAACTTTGGCGTGAAAATAAAATGAGAATTGTGTAAGGGTCTCCTTTTCATTGCATGTGGCAGTGAGCAAAGAGTGAGGCCCACGACCCATGTGGCACATGTCCTATTGCTTGGACATTGGTGCTAACTCCACTCGTTTTCTTTAGCCACACCGACCCACTTTCGTTTTTTTTTATCAACAAAAAAAAAAAAAACAAAAAGTGAGACCCTTTTGAAAACGTACAAAGCCGTACCCCTCGTTATATTCCCTTTTCACCTTTTTATAGTGAAACGCCCACGACAATAACACAAGTAAAATTTGGATAAAATACATAAGAGACCATTAAACTATAATTAAATCATTATCTTCGCCATTGAGATTTCAGAAACTGTAAAATGATTATGATGTTTATATATTATTATAAATAATCACTATGAGATTATAATGATGATAAACTTTTTTTTTTATAGATTTAATGATTATTTTATAATAATTCGACAAAATTTAATGATCATCTTATAATTTTTAAAAATTTAGTAATTGAAACGATCATTTGAGTAAAATTTACCGACCATGTTATGCCTTTCACTTGACACCTCGTTTTTTTTCTAGATTATAGGTTTAATAGCCATTAAGAACACATTTCTCTTTCTCTTCTCCGTAGTTGTTAAAAAAATCACTCTTAATGTTTATTTAAACAATTAGATCCTCAATTTCTTTGAAGTACTTTAATTTTCAACGTTTAATTTTGATTTGAAATAATATTTAGTTAATTAAATCCGTTAATTGATTAACAATCAATTCATTTTATTAACTATAATGATTCACGCATAATGTAATATTGATATGATATCGCTACGTATAAATTGAATGTCATGTCAGAAAAATTATTTCATGTAAATTATTTTTATTTTAATTGTTAATTTATAAAAAAATACTGACACGATAGATTACACATAAAAATGCCATATCAACATTCCACGTAGATCATCCTAATTAACAAGATGCATTATAGATTGATTTTTCAATAATACGTGGTGATTACAATATAATATATATTCATAATCTTTCTTAACTTCTAACAAGACACTTTATACATGCGTAACTACTCAAACTCGTGACGTGACTCCTAGAGAACACGATACTCCCTTTTATCACTAATACCGATTCATATCAAATATCAGCGCATTAATGCTTTTTATTCATTAAAACATCATTTTGATTCAAGATGAAAAATTGAAAGTAAATAATTAAAATAAAATAACCCAAGAAAATGAAATCATATAGTTTACATATCCTCCATCATTATCCATTGCATTGCCGATTGTTCGAGGAAAGGGAACATGGAACAGAAGACAGCTCAATGAGATCAGATTCAGATTGCCTTCGTAGATGGATTCAATTGCATGGACCCTTGTCTCTCTTTTCTCTTCTAGTTCTAGTTTTAGATTGCCAACCAGACCATGTGTTCAACACCAACATTAAGTTGGGTGTATATATAAAAAACATATATGTTTTCGTTATCTGGACAAGTCCACGTCCTACCTAAACTTAGCCATAAGGATATATATATATATATAATGGTAGCCACGTACACGAAATGCTGGGGTTCCACCATGTATATAGGCGCAACATGAAGCATTTACGTTCTTGCCTGTGTCAAGAATGGAAATCTGATATGTAAATAAGATTTGAATTCATTGAAATGAGGTGTCAATTCATTTATGCCTTTTTATTGAATTTTTGTAATAATTTCAAAGTTTTACTCGTAATTTTTTTAATAATATGGGATAGTCTTAAGAATGTATCTATTCAGAATTTTCTTAATAAATAATTGACAATACACACATATCCTGCAGAATCAACTGCTTAAACCTAAAACCTCTAGAGAGGAAACATATATGTTCCTATCCACATATTAAAACACTTAACTGAGTCAAAATAAATGTATTATTTTTCTTGAAAATAAAACGAGCCTCGTTAAAAATTCATTCTGAATCAACACAAGAATGTTGGACCTATAAGGAAAAAAGTACTTAATTATAATTAAATTAACGAAATCTTACATCGTTCAAAACAATAAAATAAATTATCTCGAGATAAATCGAAAAATAAGTATTTGTAATTCTAAGAGTCCAACTAACCAAATCGTGGACAAGCATATTAAATTGAATCTGATATATATATATATATATATATATATATATGAGTTGTGATTGTTATTGTCCGAACTTTTTAAAAAAGTACTTGGATGTATGGGTGGACGGCTGCTTTCGGTAGAACGATAAAGCAAAATAAGCACACAAATCTCTTCGTACAAAAAGCAAAAACCCCAATAATTGGATGCAATGCTACTTGGCATTATTATTGTGAATAAAGTAAAATTAATTGCAATACATTTTTCAAATAAAACAATATATATATATATATATATATTATTCATTTACACGATATAAAAATAAAAAAGTTATATTTATTTAAGTGTTTATATTATATACAGTGTAGGACTGAAATAGAGGGTAAATTACATCAATCATCACTGGGCTTTATTCTCTCTCCTATTTCATTCAATGTACTTTAAATATGTTCAATTTTCTCACTGAATTTAATACAATTAGCATTTTTGTTAAATATTTAATGACGTTAAAATGCCTCCGTTTTAGAAAAACAAAATTTTCACCAAAACAACGTCGTTCTGTCTCTATATAACAGCTCATTTATAACGATGTTTAGTGAGGAAACGATCGAGTGACCAAAGATGCTAATTGTGTTAAATTCAGTGAGAAAATTGAACGAATTTAAAATATAATGAATGAAACAAAAGATAATGAAATTTAGTGATGATCGGTGTAATTTATCCTAAAATAAAATTGTAACGTCTATCCATTTATTTCAACTTTTCGAAGAGGGTGAGGTAGATTATGCAGCTTTTATATATTTGTAGAATAATGATTTCATACATGAATTATGATGTTAATTTCATTGGAAGTATATAATTAATTTTTAATTTTTTATATAAAAATGCAGTTAATTCTAGTAAAACATCATATTATTTTAATTGAAGTAAATAATATTTATAATTATCTTTAAAATTTTATGGTATTATAAAAATAAAAGAATTAAATTATATCAAATTGAAGTATAAATCCCATATTTGAGTAAGGTAGAGGGACCACATTAATAATTCGACCGAAAATTTTTATAAGCGCGGCCGCTTTTCATTCTATTTTTTATGGAAGCCTCGGCGGTCCAAATTTAGGCCTATAGAAACATGGAAGAGAACATATTTTGGGTCATATATCCAATAGGAGCCCATTCAAGGATCCATTTTAATTCTGACCCGAACCGGCTCAAGTGTTAAACCCCAAGACGTTGAGGTTTCCGGGATCTAACAAAACATCATCAATGGGAAAGACAAAAGATCCGAGAAGAGACCCGAATCCGAAAACTCACCTTCAAAGCTTCAACTTTCTTCATTTCGAATTTATTTTTTTAGGGTAATCTATGTAATACCTAAACTATAAATTTTAGTAAATTTTAGTCTCTAAACTATTAAATTTTTCAAAACCATACATAACATTTAATTTTTGTTTTATTTTAGTATCCACCGTTAAAAACTTAGAACATTTAGTACCTAAACTATCAATTTTATTCCGTTTTAGAATCTTTGCATACAGTTTAATGGCAAAACATCACTGAACAAACACTTGGATAACAAGAATCAGTTTCTTGGTTTTATTTAACGAAAACCGACCTTAGATATGAAAGTACTAACAAGGAAGACCGACCTTAGATATGATCCTCGTGGTCGAGGTGAGGTTTCGACCGTCAATAAAGCCGAGCGATGCAGAGAGAATCGTCTATCTATGGTAGCAGAATCACAGAACTCGTGTGTTATATGAACCGCTGTTTGAGCATTTGTGATACTTCCAATGGAAGGGAGCTGTTCCTTTTTCTCAGTCATTGCACAGTATTACCTGGAATGTTAAATACAAGTTCTCTATTCAGTCAAAACACAGATTCTATAACATTAGAGGAAGAGTGCATATGATAAACCAGGAGAAATTAAGTTCGGCCATGATAGTCGTCTGGAATTTTCTCTTCAGCCAAAAATGCATCCAGCATCTTAAAGTAGACCTGCAAAACGTCCTTAAAGGTTCAAGGATCGTTCAACTCCTCCTCAAAGGATCAAGTCATCGTCATTTTGTATAGATAGTTCCAATGCACTCGATATAATCAATTTAAACAGGCAGCTAATCCAAGTTTCATGTAAAAAGGAAACGACTAAAAGTTGAAGTCAAGTATATTGGGGGATAGAACGTTCATCTCTGATAATAGGACTCACGTATATACTCACATGTAAAAGATTAAATCAAATTCAAACATGGATCAAACCGATACACATGAGAGGCGTTCTTAATTTAGTTATTCAATTACTTAATTGTTTAGTTTGTAGAGTTCAAATCTCTTCATGACACTGTATAGATGATTTTGATTCCCAGCAGGTTCACTTCATATATTAATCAATTAGTGTAGATCTCAAACAAGTACATTTTAGGAAAGAATCACCATATAATATATTGCAATCAGCAGTGAAGCACTACTACGAGAAACCATAAGAATTCTCTCCGAAAATTGTATCAAATGCAATAGGCAATTTCAGATGAGGACTGATTTGTGCTGACATAATTAGAAGATGAAGTCAAGTTAGCACTATCATGGTAACATTCATTGAGAGAGGAGAAACAAACCTGCATGTCCCCAAGTGACTTGCTACAGATTGGGCAGGTGTAGTGCATACAAGTATAGTCCTAGAAACAACATGATAAGCAGATAAATTTGGCTGCATTTAGGTGAAAGTTGCGGGGAGATAGAGAGAACATCAGACTCGAGTACCTGAAAACAAGCTGAGTGCATCATATGTCCACATGGAAGTGCTTTTACTGGAGCTGTAGAGTTGAAGAAATCTTCATGGCAAATAGGACAGTTGTCCTCAAGATTTTTCTCTGCATGTGTGCACTGACAGAGATCGTGACATGCAGGCATTGCAGTTCATGCAGTGAAAGTAGTCCATACTCAATCCCTTCCCCACTTGGCAGAGGTTACAGTAGGGGCAGTGATAAATTTGCCTGTTGAAAATTTTCCATGTTAAACCATTCATAAATATAGATTCAAGGAGTTAACAACCCTCTATATCACATGATAGGTAGTTCACAATAGCTTTAAACTTGGCCTAGATTAAAGTTATGTTTGGAAACATATTTGAAATTTTGGATTTGGATTTCATTTGGTATATAAATTGAGAATGAAATCAGAAATCCATACATTAAGATCAAAGAGAACCATAGCTTAGTTGCACCAAGTAAGGTGTCCAGATATGTCCAAAATCAATCTTCAACACAGTAATGAAATTATATCAGAACAATAAAAAAATACATTACCTTTCATCATCGAATAACTTGCAGATTTTGCAATAATACTTTCCCATTGATAGATTATGGCAGGAAACCGTTGAGCATGATAATGCAATTGGCTGAATTACCAAGCATTTCATGCACATCATTTTTGTGACAGATTTTCTGCATATTTGTTGGGAACAGAAGGAAAATGTGAGGAAGAGACAAAATTTAGAACTTTTAAAGGGTAAAACAAACTTTTATGTAAAGTGTTATGATTTATGACCTATGCAATTTATGATCAGCCACCTCATTATGGCAATGAATGCATGTATGAAGCTGGTTGCAACACGGGGCAAAAAGTTTACAGTTCCTCTTGTAGTGTTTACAACCAAAAGCTAGTTCCATAGGATCTCGATAAGATGGATGCTGACCTGTAATTCCTTCTCCATTACTTGATTTGTTTACTTCCAGATTGGACATCTGTTGCTTAAGAATCCAACGACTGTACCAGGTTAAACTATCATCAGAATTCTATGAAGATATAGAAAACATGTAAGCACTATAAAATAAATAAATACATAAACTAATAAAAACTCAGGTATTAATTATATTTTGTAGCTTCAAATTGTCTCATTTGAGACTAATGTATTAGCAGCTAGCTCATTGGTTCTTGCAGATAGGATTTTCTACCTACCAAGCCAATTATAATCATGTGAAATAAGTGTTTGGTGTCTAGATGATCCTAAAAGCAGCCTACAAGGACCTCAATATTCTCCTAAAGTTTAAAAGATACCATTTTATGGAAAAGGAATTCTTATTACCTACCTCATTGGCAAGTTCTGCATCACATATGATTTCCTTTTAGGATCTAAGGATGTGTCAGAGGACACTCTTCTTATGGCAGCCTCCAGATCTTCTTGACTCATAGTCTATAGCTGCTTCCATTTCCCAGTATTCTGAGTCACCTGAAACTTTTGATCTGGTTCATAAGTCCTGCCCATCGGATCAACTGCTTCATTGCATTGCTTGTCACTGTTCCTACCAAGCAGTCCTGAACATTCAGAACAGTTTTCATCACCTTTACACGCCCTTACTTTATCATCTATGTTGGACAATCCTAACAGCTCAATCTCAGCACCATTCAAATTAGTTCTTAAGTGACTATCACAAATGGCTTCTTTTTGTCAAGGACTTCTGGAAAATATGTTGAGATAATCTCCAACGGATCTGCGCTCCATGAAGGAACAGTTGACCTCTCTGTTTCCTTGGCTATTTTATGTCCTTCCTACCATTCTCCTAACCATTCATCAAACATTGTATTTCTGGTGGCATTGTGCCATAAGGACATAACAGTTTGCTGCTCATCTGGAGTCAAAGATGCTATAAGCCAGGGTATCATATCTTGTAATATTTATGCTCCTGTTCTTCCAAGCATGCTTCCTATGATCCTTTCTTGCTCCTTGAGGTGAAGCATTCTCCAAATAAGGGCCAAAGTTCAACTTCTTCATGGTACACATGATCAGACAGTAACTTATGCATAGATTTGCATGCATCTTGGAGATTAATACACAGCTTCTGGCGCTTTACCACCCGGTCCAGTGTCATTGGTTCATCACTAGAATATCCAAGTTGCAGTTCATATATCTCATCCAAAATTAGGGATATTTTGCTGAAATTTTCAGCTTCTATTTTATGGTCCACCGAGTAAGAGTGGCTGATGTCTCTGTGTTTTCTCTTTGCTTCCAAAGCTGGAAAAGCTACCTCATCCTCTGCATCACTTTGGATCTGATATAAGAAGTGTATCAAATGGAAGCGTTGGTGGAACTCAGGGAGAAACCCAGCATTTTCAGCCAGCAGAGCTGAACCAAGGACAAGGTAATCTAAATCTTTCTTTAAAGCCTTATGAAAGAAGAAAATCAAATCCAGCGGTACGGGTTCACCAACATCACAATCAACACAACTTTTCTTAACAGAAAAGTCTTAAGAAGAATATAAATCCTTTTTCATTTTTGGGAAAAATATATGCAGGTTGATTGCACTGCAGTATGATGTCTCAATGTGCTTAATGCCATGGGAGCTGGCTGGAGAAAAGGGAAATCCTTCTTTCCTTTGTTAACAAAGACTGGTTTAATTAGCTTAGATTTAGATCCTTTACCAAGAGACATATCGGAAAGAAAGGAACAAGATTCAGCATCCTCCTCAATTGACACAGGGAAAAAAAGAGCATCTGCAGCTGAACAATTTCTCCAAGCCCCTCCTAAAATTTTCAACTGATACTTTTCCTGAATAACCTCTATGGAACCACTCCAATAAAAGGGACGCAAAAGATTTATAGGTCAAAGAATTTCCCTGCTTCATAATCTGCAGGATGGTCCTAGATTCATCCTCAGATAAATGAGCAGCAAACCAGGTGATCACACAGTTTAGCAATCCAAGTGGCACCACCTGGAGACTTAAGTACAGAAGCTTCTGTTGCATTTCTTTACTGCAGTTCCTGCTAATGACAGGGAATACCTGAAAGAAACTGGCGAAGTGTCAAAGGAAAATGTAGCAAACGTTTTTAATAATTGGTTAATGGCAGTCATCTGGATAAAACTTCAGTGAGTTATTATTGGACATGTAATGGGTTTGTAATTACAAAGAGATAAAGTACTGAAAATCGAAGCTTCAGTAGAGCCCATCTTATCCTACTTTCCTGTATAAGAATGGAAAAAAATAAATAATTTTATACCTCATTTTCTTGTAAACTAAACTTTTTGTCAATGTTCATCACCAAGGGCTCTAGTTTTTGGCACAGCTCCCCCACGAACTCATTTTCCGGTATCCTCTTTTGATTATTGCCATGCAGCAAATACAGTAAGTGTTCAATATGACTCAAGATATAGAGATCTCGGGTGGGCAGAGACAGCTGAATGTTGGAAACATCAACCAAGACAGGGTAAAGAGCTTATGCAAGGCATTGCTGCAAATAAGATAACAACTTCTGAAAGTCTGGACATGATGATAAATAAATAATAGCGTAAGGAATGACGATAGAGGTATTTCCCGGCAGACAAAAATATTTAAAGTAGAAATTATTCAAATAAATTTTAATTAGTCTTCAAAATTGTTTCAGAAAAATTTACCTGTACAAGATTAAGACATCAGCAAGGAATTTCAGTCGGCGTATAGTGAAATCAAGATTTTGAATGCAGCTAGATTCTTTTATTTGATACAGCTCTGTAGAATTTCTTTCAAATCTCTTTGAATGGTTCCTTGCCAGAGTAGAAGAAAATCAATTGGATTATTCCCAATATTTCTTTGGAAACAATGCTGAAAGTCATAGCAGCCCTGGTAAAAAAAATGGCTTAAATTTTATTATTTTTGTATGGTAAAATTATTAAAATTTAGTCACTAAATTTTAAGGTATTTATAAATTAGTTTTTATGCTTCAACCATAAATACCCTAGCTCATTTAGTTTCAAAATCATCCCAAAGCATTCTAGCTTTCTTTTTATCAAGAGAGAATTATCATTGTTTTCTCATTGGTCGATCGAGAGAAGTTGTAATTCCTATTTTCTCATAGTGAAATTCTTCTACCGTTGCCCGTGGTTTTTACCCTAATTTATTTAAGGGTTTTCCACGTAAATTTTGTCTCTTTTATCTTCATTTTTATTTTCTCAAATTATCAGTTGCGATTTTGCTCTATCCGATAGTCATCTTCCGCAACAATTGGTATCCGAGCCAGATTAGAGTGTGTAATATCTGCTTATTGCCTTTGTGGTTGCCACCAAAAGGTGGATCCTCCAACATAAGAAAGTAAGAAGGTATTACCCATTCTTTGAAGGTTCTAGAGAACTATTCACGATAGTGAAATAGTGGGAGCTATCCTTAATTGAAGATATGACAACGAAATTTGATATTGAAAAATTCAATGGGAGAAATTTCTCATTATGGAAATTAAAGATGAAGGCCATCCTGAGGAAAGACGGGTGTCTAGCGGCTATCAGTGAAAGGCCGGTGAATTTTGCAGATGACAGCAAATGGATCGAAATGGACGGAAATGCTATGACAAACTTTCATCTAGCATTAGCAGATGAAGTATTGTAAAGCACCGAGGAGAAAAAGACAGCTAAGGAGATATGTGATCATCTCACCAAATTATACGAGGTCACATCGCTGCACAATAAAATTTTCCTGAAGAGAAAATTGTACACTCTCCGGATGTCAGAATCTACTTCAGTGACGGAGCACTTAAACACACCGAACACTTTATTTTCTCAGCTTACACCCTTAAGCTGTAAAATAGTAGAACAAGAACGTGCTGAACTTCTACTTCAAAGTCTACCGGATTCGTATGATCAACTCATCATCAACTTGACAAACAATAATGTCACCAGTCTAGTCTTCGATGACGTTGATGTTGCTGTTCTACAAGAAGAAAATCGGCGCAAGAACAAGGAAGATAGACAAGTAAATCTGCAACAAGAATAAACATTGACAACGATGAGAGGGAGATCAACAGAACATGACCAAAGCAGCAGTCACAAATATGGTAGATCGAAGTCGAGGAGCAAGAAGAATTTAAAGTGCTACAACTGTGGAAAGAAGGGTCACTTGAAGAAGGATTATTGGAGTCTAAATAAAAACTCCAATCCACAAGGCAATACCGCAAACACTTCAGATGATGGAGATGCTCTATGCTGTGAAGCGTCAACCACCGTGGAAGGCAGAAAAAGATTTGCAGATATATGGCTCATTGATTCGGGAGCGACATACCACATGACCTCAAGAAGAGAATGATTCCATCATTATGAACCTGTCTCAGGAGGATCTGTGTATAGTTACAATGATCATGCCTTAAAGATCATTGGCGTGGGAACCATCAAATTGAAGATGTATGATGGAACAATTAAAGTTGCTCAAGATGTGTGACACGTGAAAGGCCTGAAGAAAAATTTATTATCCTACGGATTGTTGGATAATAATGCAAGCAAGATTGAAACACGGAAAAGAATCATGAAGGTGTTCCGTGGAGCGTTTGTGGTACTGAAAGGCGAAAAGATAGCAGCAAACTTATACATGCTGAAGGGGGAGACTTTGTTAGAAGCAGAAGCCTCTGTTGCCTCATGTAGTTCAGATTCTGCAATGCTATGGCATCAGAAACTTGGACACATGTCAGAACAAGAAATGAAAGTCCTTGTGGAGAAAAAGCTACTTCCAGGCTTAACGAATGTATCACTTACTTTGTGTGAGCATTGCATAACAAGTAAGCAGCACCAGTTGAAATTCAACACATCAAATTCTAGAGGCAAAAGTGTTCTAGAATTGGTTCACTCTGACGTATGGCAAGCACCAGTTACATCCCTAGGCGGAGCAAAATACTTTGTCTCATTTATTGATGACTACTCCAGGAGATGTTGGGTGTACCCTATTAAGAAGAAGTCATATGTGTTTTCAACTTTCAAAAACTTCAAGGCGTGGGTGGAACTTGATTCTGGAAATAATATCAAGTGTTTCAGAACAGATAATGGAGGAGAATACACAAGCGAAGAATTTGATGACTTTTGCAGGAAAGAATGAATCAAAAGACAGTTCATAGTGGCGAACACTCCTCAACAAAATGGAGTGGCAGAGCGGATGAACAGAATCTTGTTAGAAAGAACAAGAGCAATGTTGAGGGATGCAGGCCTAGAAAAATCATCCTGGGCAGAAGCAGTCAATACCGCCTATTATTTAGTGAATCGAGCTCCATCAACTGCAATAGAGCTGAAGACACCAATGGAGATGTGGACTGGTAAACCAGCTGATTATTCAAATCTCCATGTATTTGGAAGTATTGTGTACGTGATGTACAACTCCCAAGAAATCTCAAAGTTGGATCCAAAATCCAGGAAATGCAAATTCTTGGGGTATGCTGATGGAGTCAAGGGGTATCGCTTGTGGGATCCCACTGCCCTCAAAGTGATCATCAGCAGGGATGTTATCTTTGTAGAAGATAAACTACAAAGAAAAGAAGATGATGATAGCGCTGAAAAGTCAGAGGCTACACAAATACATGTGGAAAAAGATGTTGAACAAGGAGATTCTTCTGAAGTAGAACCAGCACATGATGAAAAAGAACCAGAGAGTTCTGAAGCTCCAACAACTCGTCAATCAGATCGTGTGAGAAGACGTCCCAATTGGCACTCAGATTATATTATAGAAGGAAATGTTGCATACTGCTTTTTAACAAAGGACGGTGAGCCATCAACATAACAGGAGGCAATAAACAGCTCAGATGCTTCATTGTGGATGATGGCGATGCAAGAAGAAATCGAATCCCTTCATAAAAATAATACATGGGACCTTGTGCCACTACCACAAGGAAAGAAGCCAATTGGTAACAAATGGGTCTTCAAAATCAAGCGAAATGGTGACGATCAAGTTGAGAGGTATCGTGCAAGACTGGTAGTCAAATGATATGCTCAAAAAGAAGGTATTGATTTCAATGAAATATTTTCTCCTGTGGTTCAACTAATAACAGTTTGAGTAGTTTTGGCAATGTGTGCTATATTGAATTTACATCTAGAGCAGCTAGATGTTAAAACAGCTTTTCTTCATGGAAATCTTGAAGAATAAATTTATATGCTCCAGCCTGAAGGTTTTGAAGAAGAAGAAAAGAAGAACTTGGTTTGCAGGTTAAACAAATCTCTGTACGGTCTAAAGCAGGCGCCGAGGT
Organism: Hibiscus syriacus; assembly: GCF_006381635.1. NCBI lineage: Eukaryota > Viridiplantae > Streptophyta > Magnoliopsida > Malvales > Malvaceae > Hibiscus > Hibiscus syriacus. The sequence goes on from NW_024062606.1 coordinate 1,791,923, forward strand.
GTTTGTATAAGAGATTTGATTCCTTCATTATGTGCCTTAGATACAACAGACTTAATGCAGACCCTTGCGCTTATTTCAAGAGGTCTGGTGATAATAATTTTGTTATATTGTTATTGTATGTGGATGATATGTTGGTTGCAGGACCCAACAAAGATCATATTGAAGAATTGAAGGCACAACTAGCTAGAGAATTTGAAATGAAGGACTTGGGATCAGCAAACAAGATTCTAGGGATGCAAATTCACCGAGACAGAAGTAATAGGAAGATTTGGCTTTCACAAAAGAATTACTTGAAGAAGATCTTGTCACGATTCAGCTTGCAAGATTGTAAGCCAATTTCTACCCCTCTTCCTATTAACTTCAAATTATCCTCCAGTATGAGTCCTAGCAGTGAAGAAGAGAGGATGAAAATGTCTCAAGTACCGTATGCATCAGCAGTGGGAAGTTTAATGTTCGCTATGATATGCACAAGACCAGACATTGCACAAGCAATGAGAGTAGTTAGTCGGTACATGGTGAATCCAGGCAAAGAGCATTGGAATACAGTAAAGAGGATCCTGAGATACATCAAAGGGACCTTAAATGTTGCATTATGTTATGGAGGATCAAACTTACTAATCAATGGGTATGTAGATTTTGACTATGCAGGGGATTTAGATAAAAGCAAATCTACTACAGGATATGTGTTCAAAGTTGCTGATGGAGCTGTAAGCTGGGTTTCAAAATTACAGTCAATTATGGCTACATCCACAACAGAAGCAGAATATGTAGCAGCTACACAAGCCAGTAAAGAAGCAATTTGGTTGAAGATGCTATTGGAGGAGCTTGGGCACAATCAAGAGTATGTCTCTCTGTTTTGTGACAGTCAAAGCGCCTTGCATCTAGCAAGGAATCCAACATTTTATTCAAGAACAAAGCACATACGAGTTCAGTACCATTTCATTCTTGAAAAGGTGGAAGAAGGAACGATAGATATGCAGAAGATCCATACCAAAGGCAACATAGCAGATTTCATGACGAAGGCAATCAACACTGATAAATTTACCTAGTGTCGATCCTCTCGTGGCCTGTCAGAGACGTAAGCAACATGATGGTACAAGGTAGATAGAATGGTGTGAAGATATGATTGTTCAATCAAATCTTCAAGTGGGAGATTGCTGAAAGTCATAGCAGCCCAAGTGGGGCGGCTAAATGGTCAAAAAATAGCTTAAATTTTATTATTTTTGTATGGTAAAATTACTAAAATTTAGTCACTAAACTTTAGGGTATTTACAAATTAGTCCTTATACTTCAACTATAAATACCCTAGCTCATTTAGCTTCAAAACCATCCCAAAGCATTCTAGCTTTCTTTTTATCAAGAGAGAATTATCATTGTTTTCTCCTTGGTCGATCGAGAGAAGTTGTAATTCCTATTTTCTCATAGTGAAATTCTTCTACCGTTGCCCGTGGTTTTTACCCTAATTTATTTAGGGGTTTTCTACGTAAATTTTGTATCTCTTTTATCTTCATTTTTATTTTCTCAAATTATCAGTTGCGATTTTGCTCTATCCGATAGTCTTCTTCCGTAACAAACAATGCGCTCTCATCCATCCTAGAGGTTTTGTAACATCCCAAATCAGGGTCACTGACTAAATTGCAAACTTTGAAAGTTTTGTGTTCAATTTAGAAATGAAATTAAAAGTCTCAGGATTTAAGTAAAGAATTTTAATATTGGATTAAATAGCAAAGATAGATGAACTAAAGGGGCAAAATGGTCTTTTCATGGGAAAGATTTTTATCTTCCCTTTTTGAGTATTATATAAACGTGGGAAATATGAGAGAGTTCCAGACTTTTCTTCTTTATTCTCTTCTTTTCCACCGTGAAGCCATAAGCAAAGGTAAGATCTCTTGTTAGTTGATATTTTGCTGAATTTAGGATTTGGTTATGATTATTGGATGATAATTAAGCTTAAGGAAAGCTTAAATCATCTTAAAAACAAAGGATGGTGGAATTAGGAGAGATTAAAGATTTTGAGTTTTTTAATGAAATCTTGAAATAAAGTTGATAAGTTGAATTTTAAGTTGAATTTGACTTGTCAATAGTTGAATTAAGAGATTTGGAGTGATAGAAAAGAATTTAGAACATGTTGAAATTTGAGTATAATTATTGAATTTCATTAAGAGGAGAGGATTTTGAGAATTATGTTGAGTTAATTGATCGACGGAATCGGCCAAGAGGGGGGTGAATTGGCAATTAAAAATTTCGTGGAAGCTTTTGCAGAAAATTGAAAGTAATTGCACAACGATTTACAGTGGTTCGACTTTCTCAAACAAAGTCTACGTCCACTACCTTAGCTATCCACACTAAGGATTTTCCAACAAATTCACTAATTTGTTCTTTCTTTTGAGGCCAAAGAGATAACCTTACAAAATCCCTCAAGAGTATACCCCAACTCTTGAGAACACTCTTTTTCCCAAAGAGAAGATTACAAATTTGCAAACTTACAAGAAAACCTCACAAGGTAAGATGTTTGCACAATTCTAGAACAAAGAAAAGAATACTCAAAGATAAATACAATTGAGTACAAAAGTGTTCTTGAAAGCAAATGAATATTGGATGAAAAATAGGCTTGAAATGCTCAAACTTGAGGTTTGATGCTTTCTCTTTGATTCTCTCTTGATTCTAGTTGCTTGATGTTTCTTGTTGTTGATCAATGGCTTCAGAACTTGTTTAAATACCCCTTGAATCAATTTTGAACGTTGGTGATAATTAGTGGAGTCAATAGAGCCGTTTAAGTATGAAAACAATTAATTTTTCTAGGTGGAGCGTCTCATGCATCGATGCATGATCAAGGATGCGTCGGTGCATTCGTGTAAAATTCAAATATTTTGACCGTTGGAACACTTGATGCATCGGTGCACCAAGTGTGCATCGATGCATGGAGAGTGCATTGGTGCATGGAATGCATTTGATGTTCAATTAATTCATCGATGCATCGATGCATGGACTGATGCATCGGTGCATGCCTTTGAATAATTGATTTAAGGCTTGTTTTTGGTTCAAAATACTTTGTGAAAATTGTTTCAAAAATAGTTTAAGTACAAATCACAATTTTACACATTTAGTAAGGATTAAAATTGATCTTGAAAAACTTGGAGTAATAATTTGATATTCGGTTAATTGAATCGAATATAAATTTGTAAAATCATTTGTGAAATCTTAAAATTCATTTAACTTAATTTGTTATATCGAAATATCAAAAATGTTTTCAACAATCTCCCCCTTTTTGATATAACAAAACATTTGAATAATTTTAAGATTTGTTTAAGAAATTATTTTTGAAATCGATTTTGAAAAACTTACTCCCCCTTACTATAGCACATCTTAAATTTTCTCCCCCTTTTTGTTAAATCAAAAAGACTCTATAAAAACGTTTTAAACAAGAATTTTGAAAAACATTAGCCAATTGATTTATTAATAATAAGCTGCTAAGATCACAATCAAAAGAGAGATTAGCCATTAGTTTTCATAAACAATATTCATAATAAAATGTGAAATGGCATAATTTGGTCATAAATTTCTAATGATGCAAAATTAATAAACAGAAAGCGTTAAAATGTCAAACCAAATATATATAATAAGTTCAAGCATCCTCAAACAAACATCCAACAACTAATCAAGTTTAAAGTATCAATCAAACCACAAAAATTAAATCCAAGTTTTAAGAACAAGAAAGCATGGCAAGTAAGTCTACTCCATCGGAGGATCGGGAGGAGGATGTTGAGGAACGGGAGGACGGTTTTGGTGAGACCGACTAGAGGATGTCCTAGGGCGTTTAGGATTAGTCATGGTAAGGAAAATCGGAAAAGGAATATCACCTGCAATTTTAAAACACATGTATGCACAACAATTAATCCCAAAACTCAAACGAGTCCTCAATAATTCAAGGTTCTCTAACAAAGTCCTAATGGGCAAAGTTTTGAAAACTATTTAAAATTAATATCATAATACGCATAGTTTTCATGAAAACAACACAATTGAATCAGTAATTTTCGATTTTTTTAATTCGAAATTTCAAAAACAATTTTGAAAAATTATGCGTTTTTGATGAAATTCATTGTAGAAACTAGTTTAGAATCACCATATAACCAATGCCCGATAATTATTTTAAACTAGAACTAATCTAAACTAGTCCTAAGTTCAAAAATTAATAAAATAGAGTTTTTGTAAAAAATACCTTGAAAAATTCGGATTGAGGAGAATGTGGAGATGTTTTGTGCGATTTAATGATTGTAGCAGGTTTGTAGGATATAAAACTTGAAGAATCCGATGTTTTCCCGAAGATTTTGAGCAAAATGGAGATTTAGGATGAGAGGGTGACGAACGGCCGTGTGTTTAGTGTTTTAGGTTTTGAGAAAAATGAAGAAGATAAAGCATTTTAACCTAAAACCCGACGGATGCATCGGTGCATGGCCTCATGCATCGATACACATTCAAAGGGATGCATCGATGCATTGTTAAATGCATCGGTGCATAAAGCACAAAAATGTCAAAAATCCATTTTAAACACTTAAAATGCTAAATAATTTGGCTCTAATGGTAATGGTAACTCATATATCAAAAATTAATTATGTTCAATCTTCAAACTTTATTTGAACATAAAATTAATTTTCATTAAGAATCATAAACTCCCCCTAACTAATAGCAAGAATGCAATCAAAAATTATTATTATAAGCATTTTTCAGTATTTATTAAAAGTGCTAAATTATTTTAAACACTAAGTGAAGATAGGTCAGTTAAACCTAATTCTCTTCTAAGTGTCCAAAACCTTTCCTTGTCTAAGGGTTTTGTAAAGATATCCGCTAATTGATGCAAAGTATCAACATATTCTAGAACTACATCTTCTTTAGTGACATGGTCTCTAATGAAGTGAAGTCTTATTTCAATGTGCTTAGTTCTAGAGTGTTGGATTGAATTTTTAGTGAGACAAATAGCACTAATATTGTCACACTTGATAGGAATGGTACCTACTTCAATTCCATAATCAAAAAGTTGTTGTTTCATCCATAAAACTTGTGCACAACAACTACCGACTGAAATGTATTATGCTTCAGTAGTAGATAATGCAACACAATTTTGTTTCTTTGAAAACCAAGAAATCAGCATATTTCCAAGGAATTGGCAAGTACAGGAGGTGTTTTTCCTATCTAATTTGCATCCTTCATAATCTACATCAGAGAAGGCATGCAAGCTAAAACTAGAGTCTATAGGGTACCAAAGACCTATACTAGGAGAGTCCTTAAGGTATCTAAAGATCCTCTTAACGGCTAGTAAATATGATTCTTTAGGACATGATTGAAACCTAACACACAAGCAAACACTAAATATAATATCCGGTCTACTTGCGGTTAGATAAAGCAATGAGCCAATCATGGATCTATATAATTTAACATCCACACATTTACCTCCTTCATCTAAGTCAAGCTTTGTAGAAGAGCTCATTGGAGTGGCATAAGGCTTCCCATTTTCCAATCCAAATTTCTTGAGCATATCTTTGACGTACTTAGCTTGATTAATGAAGATGCCATCTTTTCTTTGCTTGATTTGGAGTCCCAAGAAAAATGAGAGCTCCCCCATCATGCTCATCTCAAACTCACTTTGCATTAGCTTAGAAAATTCTTGGCAAAGAACATCATTAGTAGAACCAAATATTATATCATCAACATAAATTTGAACTACTAATAAATCTTTACCTTTATGCTTTAAAAACAATGTAGTGTCAACCTTTCCTTTTGAAAAACCTTTTTCAATTAAAAAATTTGACAATCTTTCATACCAAGCTCTAGGAGCTTGTTTTAAACCATAAAGAGCTTTTGTCAATTTAAGAACATGATCTGGAAATTTTGAATCTTCAAAACCTGGAGGTTGTTCCACATACACTTCTTCTTTTATAAAACCATTTAAAAATGCACTTTTAACATCCATTTGATATAATTTAAATTCATGAAAACATGCAAATGCTAATAACATTCTAATTGCTTCCATCCTAGCTACGGGAGCGTATGCTTCATCATAGTCTATGCCCTCTTCTTGAGTATACCCTTGAGCAACAAGTCTAGCCTTGTTTCTCACTATATTACCACTTTCATCAAGCTTATTTCTAAAAACCCATCTAGTACCTACAGTAGATTTATTACTAGGCCTTTCAACTAATGTCCATACTTTACTTCTCTCAAATTGATTTAATTCTTCTTGCATAGCCATAATCCAATGTTCATCTTTTAATGCTTCTTTGATGTTCTTAGGCTCTATGCATGAAATAAATGCAACATAGTTACAAACATTTCTAAGAGAAGATCGAGTAGTTACCCCTTTGGATGGATCACCTATAATTTCACCATCCTTGACATAGTTGTACTCTCTTGGAAAAGATACTTCCCTTTCTTCACTGGTTGGATTCTCGAGGGGATCATGAGTTTCCTCATCTTTTGTTTCTTCCTTTGATGATGATTCTCCAACGTCATGTCTAACTTCATTTGCTTGTACAATACCTACATCATCATTAACAGAAGAATCCTTCCTCAGAAGGGGATTATCATCGAAAACAACATGTATAGACTCTTCTAAAACTAAAGTTCTTTTATTAAATACACGATAAGCTTTAGAATTTAAGGAATAACCCAGAAAAATACCCAGAAAAATTCCTTCATCACTTTTAGCATCAAATTTGCCAAGGTTTTCTTTACCGTTGTTTAAAACAAAACATTTACATCCAAAAGGATGAAAATAGCTAATGTTAAGCTTTTTATTTTTGAGAATTTCATATGGAGTTTTCTTTAAAATTGGCCTAATCATTACTCGATTTACAACATAACAAGCGGTATTTGTGGCTTCCGCCCAAAAATATTTTGGCAAATTATTTTCACAAAGCATGGTTCTAGCCATTTCTTCTAAAGTTCGATTTTTCCTCTCAACAACTCCATTTTGTTGAGGGGTTCTAGGTGCTGAAAAATTATGGCTAATACCATTAGAATTACAAAACTCAATAAATCCAAGATTTTCAAATTCAGTTCTATGATCACTCCTAACACTAGTTATAGAGTAACCTTTTTCATTTTAGATTATTTTTGAAAATGTGATGAAATGTTCTAATGCTTCATCTTTAGTACTTAAGAATAGAACCCAAGTATATCTAGAATAGTCATCTACCAAGACAAATGCATATTGTTTTCCACCCAAGCTAGTAGTTCTAGTTGGCCCAAAAAGATCTAAATGGATCAATTGTAATACTCTACTAGTTGATACATCATTAATAGATTTAAAAGAAACTCGTTTTTGTTTTCCTTTAGCACAAGCATCACATATTTTATTATTATCAAATTTAAGCTTAGGCAACCCTCTTACTAAGTCTCCTTGAATTAACCATTGCAAAACACTCATACTAGCATGTCATAGTCTCCTATGCCATAACCAACTATCATGCTCATCCTTAGCAACTAGGCATAAATTAATCATATCAAAAGAATCTAAATGCACCATGTAAATGTTCCCTATTCTATGACCAACAAGCATAATCCGATTAGATGCAATGTCAATGACTTTACAACCATTAATTTCAAATAAGACATTGAATCCTTTATCGCATAATTGACTAATACTCAATAGATTATGCTTTAATCCATTTACATATAAAACATTCTTAATTTGTATGGAAGAGGTATTACCTATTATACCAGTACCTTCAATGTGACCTTTTGAATTGTCTCCAAAAGTCACTTCTACTCCATTTTTGGCGTTAAGCTCAATGAACCGGCTTTTGTCTCCGGTCATATGTCTTGAGCATCCACTATCAAGGTACCATGAATTTGAATTTGTTTCCCGTGCCTTGTAGCAATGCTCATTTCCCTACAAACATAGATTAACTTTTGATTTTTGGTACCCAAATTCTTTTGGGTCCATATTCATTAGTTTCCAAAATCCTAGTCCCCTTAGGTATCTATTTGTGTAGGATATTTTTATCTTTAGTAGTAATGAGTTCTTTAGGAACCCACATACTTCTAACGATTTTTCCATTAGAGGTTCTTTGGGGACCTCTATGATTGTAGTTTCTAAAACTTTTTCTAACAAAGTTGGATTTTGAATTTCCACCTTTTTCAAAATGTTTTGTTCCAACTTTATCAAAAGAAGTTTTAAGATCATCAATTTTCTTTTGATGATCATCATTGATCTTTGAAAGTAAATTTTGCAAATCTAAGTTTTTCTTTTCAAACTCTTCTAGTTTGATTTGCAAGTCTTTGATTTTACTTTCAAGATCGTTGTTGGTTTTGGATATGAGTTTGTTTTCATTTTTCAATTTTGAAACATCATTTTTATATTTTAAAAATAATTTCTCATAATCCGAAGCCAACCCATTGTATTCCTCAAATAACTCATCATAAGATAAATCATCAAAATCGGATGAGTTAGAGGTTACCTTAGAATCTTCCCCGAATGTCATCAAGCACAAGTTTGCTACTTCTTGTTCCTCTTCATCGGAACTTTCTTCATCGCTCCATGTAGCCACATGAGCCTTGTGCTTATTCTTTAATTGACCATTTTTCTTCAATTGTGGGCAATCATATTTGACATGCCCCGGCTTTTTGCATTCATAGCAAATGATTGGGTCCTTCTCTTTTGGTTCATTTTTGAGGCCTTTGTTTCTTTTGAATTTTCTTCCTCGGTAAGGTCTCATCATTTTTCTGAACCATTTGGCAAATAATGCCATTTCCTCGTCATCATTATCATTATTAGAATCACTCTCATCTTTTGTGGATTTGAGAGCAACTCCAATGTTTTTCTTCTTCTCATTCTCCTTTGGTGTCTCTTCAACTTTATCAAGGTCCACCTCATCTTCAAGCATCATCTCATGAGTGAGGAGTGAACCGATAAGTTCTTCAAGAGTTAAGGTCGATAGGTCCTTAGACTCGATGATTGCCGTCTTCTTTGATTGCCATGATTTTGGGAGGGAGTAGACTAACTTCCTCACAAGCTTTTCATTTGAGATGATCTCTCCATACGATTTAAGACCATTGACAATCGTTGAAAATCTATCCATCATAGCTTTGATGTCTTCATTTGGTTTCATCCTGAAATTTTCATAGATATGCGTTAGAATACTAATTTTTGATTTCTTTACCTCATCTGTACCTTCATGTGTGACTTGAAGCTTGTCCCATATTTCTTTGGCGGTTGTACACTATGAAACTCTTCCGTATTCATCTGGTCCAAGAGCACAAAAAATAATATGGATGGCTTTGGAGTTGAGCTGGAACATTCTTGTGTCTCCTTCACTCCACAACCTTGGATGAGTGAGAGGCTTGATGTATCCTTCTTCTACGACATTCCATGCTCCCATGTCACTTGCTTGAATGAAGTACATCATTCTATTCTTCCAATAGGCATAATTAGCCCCATTGAAGAAAGGAGGCTTGTTGACGGGCATCGAAACGAGACCGGAGTCGTAATTTGAAGTGGAGGCCATTGATGACTTTGTAATCGATGTAACTCTTCCCGAATTGACTCAAGAGGCGATTAAACCTTCAAATGAGTGAGGCTCTGATACCAATTGTTGAGTTAATCGATCGACGGAATCGGCCAAAAGGGGGGTGAATTGGCAATTAAAAATTTCGTGGAAGCTTTTGTAGAAAATTGAAAGTAATTGCACAGCAATTTACAGTGGTTCGACTTTCTCAAACAAAGTCTACGTCCACTACCTTAGCTATCCACACTAAGGATTTTCCAACAAATTCACTAATTTGTTCTTTCTTTTGAGGCCAAAGAGATAACCTTACAAAATCCCTCAAGAGTATACCCCAACTCTTGAGAACACTCTTTTTCCCAAAGAGAAGATTACAAATTTGCAAACTTACAAGAAAACCTCACAAAGTAAGATGTTTGCACAATTCTAGAATAAAGAAAAGAACACTCAAAGATAAATACAATTGAGTACAAAAGTGTTCTTGAAAGCAAATGAATATTGGATGAAAAATAGGCTTGAAATGCTCAAACTTGAGGTTTGATGCTTTCTCTTTTATTCTCTCTTGATTCTAGTTGCTTGATGTTTCTTGTTGTTGATCAATGGCTTCAGAACTTGTTTAAATACCCCTTGAATCAATTTTGAACGTTGGTGATAATTAGTGGAGTCAATAGAGCCGTTTAAGTGTGAAAACAATTAATTTTTCTAGGTGGAGCGTCTCATGCATCGATGCATGATCAAGGATGCATCGGTGCATTCGTGTAAAATTCAAATATTTTGACCGTTGGAACACTTGATGCATCGGTGCACCAAGTGTGCATCGATGCATGAAATGCATTCGATGTTTGAAAAATAGCCTGGTGCATCGATGCATGGCTTGTGCATCGATGCATCAAATGTATTCGATGTTTTGAAAATATTCAGAGTGCATCGATGCATGGAGAGTGCATCGGTGCATGGAGTGCATTCGATGTTCAATTAATTCATCGATGCATCGATGCATGGACTGATGCATCGGTGCATGCCTTTGAATAATTGATTTAAGGCTTGTTTTTGGTTCAAAATACTTTGTGAAAATTGTTTCAAAAATAGTTTAAGTACAAATCACAATTTTACACATTTAGTAAGGATTAAAATTGATCTTGAAAAACTTAGAGTAATAATTTGATATTCGGTTAATTGAATCGAATATAAATTTGTAAAATCATTTGTGAAATCTTAAAATTCATTTAACTTAATTTGTTATATCGAAATATCAAAAATGTTTTCAACAAATTAAGATGGGTTAAATGAGTACAAATGGGCTTAAGTATGTGTGTTTGAGTTTAGTATATGAAAGAGGTTGAAATATGAAGTGTTTAAGATGAAATGAAGTAAATTTCGTGTTGAAAATATGATTTCTGGGCTAGGGGAATCGGTACCCATTCAAGGGGAATCGATACCCCCTCAAACGAACCAGAAATTCCAGAATCTCATAGGGGAACCGATTCTCCCACAGGAGGGAACCGATTCCCCCTAAAGGAAAATTGTGAATATGGGTTTAATAAGTTCGTTTAAGTTGCTAGTATCCAATTACAAGGTGTAGGTATCTAATGATTGCCTCAAAATGTACATTTATATAGATTCTATGCGTAAAGCAATTCCGGAACATTTGGCAAGTAAGATCGATCAAGGGAAAGATAAGAGATTGGAATTGACTAGTGAGGCCAAGGTGAGTGCATACTAGTGACATGTAGTGTTTAATGGAAATAAGACTTGCGATGAGTCTATTTCCTAGAGTAATATGCATGAAGTCATAGACATGATTATGTGTTGGTTATAACTATATGTGATTATATGTATTACATTGATTGTATGTATGCATGACTAAAGATAATGATATGCTTTGTATATGCTATATGATTTATGTAAGACTTTATTATGTAATAATGGAAGAACATGGAATAAGTTATATGATAGAGGCATAAGAAATGAAATGAACATGAGAGAATAAGATAATCAAGTATAAGTCATATGATATGTTATAAGTGATTATACGAGAAATGTTAGGAGACTCTAAGAGAATAGTATGAATTCGAGGGCATAAATAAGGATACATAAGTTATATAGAGAATATTGATAAATTAAAGGAAACTATGGTTTATGTATTAAAGTGAAGAGCTACAAAGTTTTATTAAAGAGTATTGTGGAAGTCATGAGAAATTAAACTAAATAAATAGATGGTTTATGTGAGTGAAAAGGGAAAATGATATAAAATAAGTGAAATTATTTATAGGATAGAATGATACTAATTGAACATGTAATATAAACTTTATAAAGGAGTACTTTGGTAAAATCATTATATGATACAATTATAGAATATTACTATACAAATTATATTAAAATAGTATATATGAGAATATGAGTAAGTTTATAGGTTATTGATAGGACATATAAGAGTATATAAATGTATGATAATATGAAAAAAGTGAACTAAGTTTAATGATGTTGAACTCTATGAGTAGAAGTTATGTGATTATAAGTAACATGATTATATGATCACAAGATATTATACATGATATGAGATATATGAAAGAGAAAATATATGTTATATGAAATATTATATGACTATGCGATTATATGAAAATGTTCTACGCGTAAGTGAACCATGTGTTTATATGTATATGGGATATGTGATTTATATGACGATGAGATATGTGAAAGAACTATATGACTATGTGTATATGTGAATGTATGTTAACATAAATAGTAATGCCCATGTTATGTGTCATGAGAGCTAGGGGTATAGTTGGCATGCCAAGAGTCGAGGGTCTATGTGGTTCTTCGGGACATATATGTATTCTTTGGAATATGTGTGAAGTCTGGTGAGACACATACTTGATCCTTGGCATATGTATATGATTCTTAAGGAATGATATGTGGTCCTTCGGGACATATATGTATTCTTTGGAACATGTGTGAAGTCTGGTGAGACACATACTTGATCCCTAGTATATGTATATGATTCTTAAGGAATGATATGTGGTCCTTATGGACATTATTTTATGGCACTCCGGTGCAATTCTACGCGGCACTCTGATGCAATTCTACGTGGCACTTCGGTGTAATTATACGAGCTGTGGTGACAGCATAGTGCACAACCTCTATAGACTCACATATCTATAGTTCTCACATGTGTACATGGGCTTTGAAAAGAGAACATAATTTGATATAATGATATATGTATTTCTCGTGACATGGTAGAAGTGCATATATGTCATGGTGATATGAGATGCTATGCGTTTATGTATTATATGATTATAGAAATTAGTAATGTATTGTGGCATATTAAAATATATATAATATGTTTATATTCATTATATGCTCATATGACGGAATTGAAGTAATGACAAGGGAATTAGTAAGGATAAACATGTTGGTGATATGAGAATAATGTATGTGATATATGTATATGATGTCTGATATGAATTGCATGATATGATATATGTGTGATAGGGGTTTCGGTATCTGTTACATAATATACATGAATATATGTTGATGTATATGTAAATAAGTTGTATAATTTGATAGCATAAAACAGTCATGCATGATTAGTGGGTATGAATTCCATTAGATGTGTTTTCTTTATGCCTCACTAAGTCATCGACTTAGCGTGTGAGTGTTTCACCCGCAGGTTACCGAAAGTGAATATAGAAGCTGTGAGGAGCAATACAGGTCATCATCTCCCTTACAAGATTTCAGATCAGAAAATAAATGAGTTAAATGATTTTTGTTATTTTGAATATAGTTGGCATGTACTAATTGATTGAGTTAAATATGCTCTGATTGATTTTGGTTATTGTGGTCAAATTATGTAACTAAACTGCTTTTACTTTAATGAAAATTTTAAATTTTCTTTGAATTTTGTCAAGAGTCAAAGTTTGAAAAGTCAATGTGACACCTCGGACTCGTATCTGGGTCGAGTACGGGTTGGGGGTGTTACATGTTTCTTAATCAAATAGAATTTGGATTTGCTTTTGATACAGATGGGTCCATCAAGATGTCCAACTCCTTTTGCGATAAGCCTATTGAGGAAGTTATGGTCGGCATTCCTCCAAGGCTTCACTCTACCTGGATGCAATCCCTTGCAGGATGGAAGCAACATGATGAGAGAGACCTGTAGATTAGGTAATCAATTTTTTAGCATGTCTACATTGAAACAAACCTAAGGCAATCTTGGTCTATGGGGATTCAGGAGTTTTTAGTTTATCCACTTGTGTAGAAATTGAATTCTCAAGAAAAAAGGCTTTTATTTTTCACTACACAATCTGATTTTACAAGAAGAGATATATACAAGTGTTTTCAAGAGCTTGAGATAAGGTAGAGTTCTAAAGTTAGTGTCAAAGTAGAATACTAGTGTTTACATTCAATTATAACTCACACTCCCCTCAAGTTGGGGAATATATGTTGTAAAGACCCAGCTTGGATGTAATCTCGTCGAAATTGATTCTTGGAAGTGCCTTGGTCAAAATATCGGCTAGTTGACTTTTGAAGAGACATAATTGAGTCTTACGGTTCCATCATTCACTTTTTATGAAATGAAGTGTCTGTCGATCTCCACATGCTTTGTTTTGTCGCGTTGTACCGGATTTTTAGCAATGCTTATAGTCAACTTACTATCATTATGAAGTTCAAAGTGGGGCTTTTTTTCGTTAACTCCTAGCTCAGTTAAAAGTCGGTGTAACTAAATGGCTTCACAAATTTCAAGTGTCATTGCCCGATATTCTACTTCTAGACTACTTTAAAAAATTACGACCTGATTCTTGCTTCTCCAAGTCACCAAATTTCCCCAAACAAACGAACAATATCTTGTTGTTGATCACCTATCTGTTAACTCTCCAGCCCAACTTGAGTATGAGAAGATCTTGATTGTTCCATCTTCATGTTTTCTGAAAATTAACCCATAACCCAGTGTCATCTTCAAATACCTTAAAATACGAGATATTGCTTCCAAATGTTTTTCTCTAGGATTATTCATGTACTGACTCACGATACTCACAGAGAAGGCTATGTATGGTCTAGTAAGTGACAAGTAGATGAGCTTGCCCACTAACCTTTGATATTGTTCTTTGTTTACTAGAGTTCTATTTTCCTTTAACTTTAAATTTGCTTCTATGGGGGTTTCTGAAGGCTTGCAACATGTAAATCTGGTTTAAAATAGTAAGTCCATAATATACTTTCTCTGATTTATGACAATCTATTCTTTTGATCTTGTCACTTCCATGCCCTAAAAATACCTCAGGGTCCCTAAGTCATTGGTTTCAAATTCTCAAATTCTTTGAAGTCATCACCTGTGATGTTGATGTCATCAACGTAGAAAAATAAGATTATTTTTTTATTGTTTAGATCAGTCTTCACAAACAGAGTACGATTAGATTGACATTGCTTATAGTTGTCTTGTAAGAGTACCTTCATGAATCTATCAAACCAAGCACGGGGGATTATTTTAGTCCATACAACGACTTCAACAATTTGCATACCTGTTGATTTTTAGATTTCATTTGTACACCCGATGGAATTTGCATATAAACCTCCTATTCAAGATTGCCATTGAGAAATGCATTTTTGACATCAAGTTGATGGAGTGTCCAATCCTTATTAACTGCTAATGTAACATCCTCAATACCGGGTTAGTGATTTAAGTGTAAGATTTTAAAAATTCAGTGACCAAATTAAATAAATCAAAAAGTGAAGGAATTAATTAAAAGATATTGGTGTAGGATGAATTAATAAGTAAATGAGAAGTAAAAGGGTCATTGAACAAATAAAAGAATAAAATAATAAATTGTGGGTATTATAATACCCATGTGGATGAATTGAAGAGATAAGAAACTTATCTTCTTCATCTTCTTCTCTCAACGTGAAGTACCCAAGCTTAAGGTAAGAATCTAAACCTTGGTCGTTTCTTTGATTTTTAGCTTGGAAATTAAAGTTTGGATGTTATATAAGCTAAAGGAAAGCTTATATGACATTAAAACAACAAGATAAATGTTTTAGAGATAGATTTGAAAAATGGGTTTTTAGATGAAATTTTGATATGGATGAGTTTTTGAGGTTTGAATAAGATTTTTGACTTGTCAAGAGGTTAATTAAGGAATATAGAGTGTTAGAATTGATTAATAACATGTTTGAAATTTGTGTATGATTCTTAGCATTAAGAATTTGAATGAAGGATGAGAGATTTTAAAGTGGTGAAATGATAGAAGTTAGTTAAAATGGTTGTAGTTAAGTTTAGTGGTATGAAAGGAATTTTGTATGAGAAAATTTAGTGAAGAATTGATGATTTTCGGATTTGAACAGTAAATTTCTAGATAAAATTTACAGAATATGCGGAGGGAACCGATACCCCTGGGGGAAATCGATTCCCCCTAAAGGAAAAGTTGAAATTGGTTCATTAAATTTGTTTAAGTTGTTAGAGGTTAATTGCAAGGTTTAGGATTTTGATAATTGTCTCAAAAATTATGTTCATGTAGATATCGAGCCTAAACGAGTTCCGGAACAAGGGACAAGTAAGATCGATCGAGGGAAAGACAAAGAGATTTAGGTGAGTGTATATGCATAGCATGATTATAGAAATACATTCAGGTCTAGACTTGTGATAAGTCTAGATTTTATATCTTGATACATGAATAATAATATGACTTCTAAGTGTACATTACTATGATAATATGTTATGTGTGTTATATGCATTGTTTTACCTGATTTATGTATTACATGAAAATGTGAGACTATGTGATAAAGGTAAGAAGTTACATGTCTACGCGATATAAACTACGTGAAATATAAAAGCCCATGTTATGTAGATGAGAACTATAGGTATAGTTGGCATGCCAAGAGTAGAGGGTCTACGTGGTCTTTCGGGATAAAATTCTACGTGGTCCTTCGGGACGTATATGTATTCTTTGGAGCATGTATGATGTCTTTTGAGACATTTACTTGATCCTTGGTGTATGTATATGATTCTTAAAGAATTTCTATATGGTCCTTAGGGACATATTATATGGCACTACGGTGCAATTATACGTGGCACTTCGGTGCATCTCTACGCGGTCCTTTGGGACAAATTCTATGCGGCACTTCAGTGCAAATTTATATGAGCTGTGGTGACAGCATAGTGCACAACCTCACAGTACTCACATACCTCGGGTTCTCAGTATTGTATCATGGGCTATTGAATCTATTGAACTTACGGAATTTATTATATGAATTTATGATGATTAAATTGAGAAGATTATTGGTAAGGTACATTGTTATGTAGCTTACATTGATTGCATAGATGTCTTTGTTACGTTTCATTTTATTATAGCAACATTGTTATATTTCATTGTTATTATTATTATGCCTCACTAAGTCTATGACTTAGCGTGTAAGCGATTTACACGTAAGTACGAAGAACCAAGATTAGCAGAAATAGAAGTGGCAAAAACAACAACACTGCTAGAAGATTAGATCAGAAGTAATTAATAAAGTATGTATTTTGATTGTGTATAATATGTTGGCATGTAAGAAATGTAATAAGTTGTTAGTACTAACGCTCTGATCAACTTTTCTAATGTTTTGAACGTATTTATGTAAAAGTAAATGTATAGTAATGAACGGTTAAATTTTTACGAGTTTTATGTACGTTTTACGGAAGTACTGTAGCAGGGGAATTGATTCCCTGTAGCGGGTACCGATTCCCTATTTGCATTTTGGAAAATTTATGTAATCGGTACTGTAGCAGGTTACTGTAGCGGGGAATTGATCATACGTATTTTAATGTACACAAATACGTTTTTGCCTAAAATTTTATAATAAACATAATTCAATAATTTATTATAGTACTTTCTTAAAATAAGTTCAAATGTTTTGTTATTTTGTAAGGAAAAATGTTTTAAAAAGGCAATGTGACATCTCTGACTCGTATTCGGATCGGGTACGGGTTGGGGTGTTACATTTAATGGCATCAGAGCTAAGGTTTAGTCGATTCTCGGCATAAACCGGAGTCTAGAGTGTCATATAATATATACATGCCAACAAATAGTGAAAACTTCTGATCTGATGGAATAGTAAGTATGTTGTTTTGCTAATAGAATTATAAGGTTGTATTTTTATAGATGTTCGGACAAGGTAGTTCTAAGAATGAAGCAGGAGATGATAGACCCGCTGAAAGTAATAATTCACCTGCTCTGGCCAGGCATAGTGAAGAACATACACCTTCTGGAGTGCCTGTAGCTGATCAAGATGTGTTCTTTAGAACATTAGATGCAGTATTGACGCGTTTCCAACCTCCTGCTCCATAAACTCCCAGAGTAAATGTAGCAAAGGAGTTGAGAGGATTAGCAAGGTTTAGGATTTTGATAATTGTCTCAAAAATTATGTTCATGTAGATATCGAGCCTAAACGAGTTCCGGAACAAGGGACAAGTAAGATCGATCGAGGGAAAGACAAAGAGATTTAGGTGAGTGTATATGCATAGCATGATTATAGAAATACATTCAGGTCTAGACTTGTGATAAGTCTAGATTTTATATCTTGATACATGAATAATAATATGACTTCTAAGTGTACATTACTATGATAATATGTTATGTGTGTTATATGCATTGTTTTACCTGATTTATGTATTACATGAAAATGTGAGACTAGTTATGCAACATGGAGTTATATGATTACATGAAAAGATGATATGAGCTATGTGATAAAGGTAAGAAGTTACATGTCTACGCGATATAAACTACGTGAAATATAAAAGCCCATGTTATGTAGATGAGAACTATAGGTATAGTTGGCATGCCAAGAGTAGAGGGTCTACGTGGTCTTTCGGGATAAAATTCTACGTGGTCCTTCGGGACGTATATGTATTCTTTGGAGCATGTATGATGTCTTTTGAGACATTTACTTGATCCTTGGTGTATGTATATGATTCTTAAAGAATTTCTATATGGTCCTTAGGGACATATTATATGGCACTACGGTGCAATTATACGTGGCACTTCGGTGCATCTCTACGCGGTCCTTTGGGACAAATTCTATGCGGCACTTCAGTGCAAATTTATATGAGCTGTGGTGACAGCATAGTGCACAACCTCACAGTACTCACATACCTCGGGTTCTCAGTATTGTATCATGGGCTATTGAATCTATTGAACTTACGGAATTTATTATATGAATTTATGATGATTAAATTGAGAAGATTATTGGTAAGGTACATTGTTATGTAGCTTACATTGATTGCATAGATGTCTTTGTTACGTTTCATTTTATTATAGCAACATTGTTATATTTCATTGTTATTATTATTATGCCTCACTAAGTCTATGACTTAGCGTGTAAGCGATTTACACGTAAGTACGAAGAACCAAGATTAGCAGAAATAGAAGTGGCAAAAACAACAACACTGCTAGAAGATTAGATCAAAAGTAATTAATAAAGTATGTATTTTGATTGTGTATAATATGTTGGCATGTAAGAAATGTAATAAGTTGTTAGTACTAACGCTCTGATCAACTTTTCTAATGTTTTGAACGTATTTATGTAAAAGTAAATGTATAGTAATGAACGGTTAAATTTTTACGAGTTTTATGTACGTTTTACGGAAGTACTGTAGCAGGGGAATTGATTCCCTGTAGCGGGTACCGATTCCCTATTTGCATTTTGGAAAATTTATGTAATCGGTATTGTAGCTGGTTACTGTAGCAGGGAATTGATCATACGTATTTTAATGTACACAAATACGTTTTTGCCTAAAATTTTATAATAAACATAATTCAATAATTTATTATAGTACTTTCTTAAAATAAGTTCAAATGTTTTGTTATTTTGTAAGGAAAAATGTTTTAAAAAGGCAATGTGACATCTCTGACTCGTATTCGGATCGGGTACGGGTTGGGGTGTTACATTTAATGGCATCAGAGCTAAGGTTTAGTCGATTCTCGGCATAAACCGGAGTCTAGAGTGTCATATAATATATACATGCCAACAAATAGTGAAAACTTCTGATCTGATGGAATAGTAAGTATGTTGTTTTGCTAATAGAATTATAAGGTTGTATTTTTATAGATGTTCGGACAAGGTAGTTCTAAGAATGAAGCAGGAGATGATAGACCCGCTGAAAGTAATAATTCACCTGCTCTGGCCAGGCATAGTGAAGAACATACACCTTCTGGAGTGCCTGTAGCTGATCAAGATGTGTTCTTTAGAACATTAGATGCAGTATTGACGCGTTTCCAACCTCCTGCTCCATAAACTCCCAGAGTAAATGTAGCAAAGGAGTTGAGAGGATTAGAAGCTCCCGAATTTAAGGGAGAAGCCGAGGAAGGTTCGGTTGCAGCGGATCTTTGGCTGAATGATTTGAAAATCATGTTAGATGGTCTTCACTGTTCTGAAGTAGAGAAACTGGATGGAGTTGTGTCATTACTAAGGGGTCAAGCGAGGATATGGTGGATGAACGTCACCATGAGGATGTCAAGTGACCAGTTGACGTGGTATCTGTTCTTGGAAGAATTTAAACACAAATATATTGGAGATCAATTCATCAGACAAATGAAGCAGGAGTTTATGAATTTAAAGTAGATGAATCGCTCTGTATACGAATATGAATATGAATTTAATAAGCTGAGTCGGTTTTCTTCAGAGCTTGTGCCTACAGAAAAATATGCTTGTGAATGGTTTGTGGAGGGCTTGCGCCCTAGATTGAAAGAGATGCTGATAGTACTGATCTTGTCCTCATTCCAAGAGGTGATTAATCGTGCTAAAGCTCAGGACTCAAAAGTTCAAACATCTAAGAGGATAGGTGTTTTTTCAAGCACAACACTACCAAAAAGAGGAAGATATTCAAGATTCCGACCTCAAGCTAGATCAGAATCAATTGCATCTTCTGCTAGAGAAGCAAGTCAGATGAGAGCTCGACAGACACAATCAGTGGGATATGGTATTGGGAGATCCACTCCGGGTCAAGCAAGACAGTGTCAGCATTGTGGGAAAAATCATTTTGGAACATGTTGAATGGCTTTTGGAGTCTGTTTTCGATGCGGTGAAGCCGAACATTTTATTCGAGATTGCCCATTAATGGTTGGTGAGTCTACACCATCTGAAAGAAATGTTTCTGCCTCACAAAGAGGACGAGGAAGAGGTAGAGGAAGGAATCAATCTGAATCCTCTACATAACCTAAAATTCGCTCCACTGCACGAGTATATAATTTAAAGACAAGTGAAGACCGTGATGATCCTGATATTATAGCAGGTACTTTCCAGCTGTATGATAAATTAGAATTGGTGTTGATTGATATGGGTTCCAATTATTCTTATATTACCAGTAAATTAGTAAAAAAAATTGAGAATTCTATTAGAGGCTACGAGTAATGAGGTGATAGTAACTAACCCTTTAGGGCATAGTGCTCGGGTAAACAAGGTTTGTAAGGGGTGTCCTCTAAAGATTCGGGGAATTGAGTTTCCTGCTAATATGATGGAACTACCTTTTGAGGAATTCGAAGTGATTCTGGGAATGGATTGGTTGTTTTGTTATTATGGAAATGTTGATTGTAGATTCAAAAAGGTAAACCTGAAGAGTCCAAAAGGGATAGAAGTAAATGTGATTAGTGAAAGAATTAATCCTTTAACAAATGTAATATCGGTAATGGCAGCAAAGAAGTTGATGCTACAAGGATGTCAAGGTTTTCTTGCAAATGTAGTAGATACAAGAGTTAAAGAGAAAGGGTTAGATGAGGTTCTGATAGTCGAAGAATTTCCTGATGTGTTCCTTGTTGAGTTACAAGGATTACCTCCAGATAGAGAGATAGAGTTTCAAATTGAAGTTATGCCGGGAACAGCTCCTATTGCAATGACATCTTATCGTATGGCTCCGAAAGAATTGTAAGAATTAAAGAAGCAATTGCAAGAGTTGCTAGAAAAGAGATTTATTAGACCAAGTGTCTCACCATGGGGAGCTCCGATTTTGTTTGTAAAAAAGAAATATGGTTCAATGCGTCTTTGCATTGATTATAGGCAACTCAATAAAGTAACCATCAAGAATAAGTATCCCCTTTCCCGAATTGACGATTTATTTGATCAGTTAAAGGGAGCTTCAGTGTTCTCGAAAATTGATTTACGTTCTGGTTATCATCAATTAAAGATTCAAGATAAGGATATTCCAAAGACGACATTTAGAACGAGATATGATCACTATGAGTTTATCGTGATGCCATTTGGAGTTGCGAATGCACCAGTTGCTTTCATGGACCTCATGAACAGGATTTTTTAGCCCTATTTGGATCAGTTTGTTGTTGTCTTTATTGATGACATATTGGTGTACTCGAAATCCCAAGAAGAGCATAACACACATCTGAGGATCATTTTGCAAATTCTAAGAGAAAAGAAGCTTTATGCTAAACTCTCCAAATGTGAATTCTGGTTGAAGGAAGTGACTTTCCTTGAATTCTGGTGTACCCGACTAGCTTATTGTCTTTAGGAAGATTGCAAATAGTCCAGGTTTTGTTGTTTTCAAGAGCTGAGAGTTCTTCTTCTATTGTTTTCTTCAATTCGAGAATTTTTAGAGCTTTTCCTATGGTATCTGAAATGCAGATGTTTTCAACCTTGGCTGTAAATGACTTAAATCCAGACATTAGTTTACCATAAGCAATAATTTTTTTGATAGGATCAGTTGTACACCTTCTCACTCTATTTCTTTGAGCAATGGGTAGTTCACTAGTATCAACCAAAACATCTAACTTACTTTGATCACCTTCTTCACCTTCCAAGGAATCTGAGCCTGGTTGTGGTTCCTGACAATGTGTCGACAGTGTGAGAATAGGTGGGGTAAATTTTGGTCGCCTTTTGTTAGATGTATATCATTATGGGAAATATATGGATACATAAATGGATTAGGTGTTTTGGGTGAATCAGCTTGGTGTGGTGTTTGGGCACTAGGTGGTATTTGAATGATTCAGGCGATAGTTGAAGTTATATAGGTTCAATGGGAGATAGGTTGATGGGTAACTATGTATGAATAGGAAAGTGTTGAAATTCACACTCACTTTCCCACTGGATTTCAGTTTTAGAGAAGAAAGGTTTATGTTCAAGAAAGATAACATTCATGGAAGTGAACATTTTCTAAAGATAATGACCTAACAAAGACACAACGAACTGCCTGTGGATCAAGTTTGGACTTAGTGGGGAAATGATCATGGCAGAAAAATGTACAATCAAAGACACGAAGAGGAATAACAATAGTGAACAATTTAAAATGAGGAAAATTTGAGAAAAAACATCTCATGGACATTGAAATTTAATGACTTTACTGGGTATGCGATTAATGAGATATGTTGCGGTTAAGAAAGCCTCACCCTAAAAGTAGTTAGGAACATGAGTAGGAAAAAGAAAAGTTTGGGTTACCTCAAGAAGATGACGATTTTTATGTTTGGCTACCCTCATTTTGTTATGGTGTATCCACACAAGAAGTAAGATGGACAATGCTTTTTTCCTGAAAGAAAGACCTTAACATGTTAGAAAAATATTCACTACCATTATCAGATTTGAGAATACCAATATAACTTTGAAATTGGGTCTCGATCATTTTTATGGAAATGTTTAAAAATTTCCCCAGCCTCGAATTTATCTTTCATGAGAAAGTCTATGTGGTACGAGAGTGATCGTTGATGAAAAAGATGAGCCAATGTACCTCATGTAAGCCTTTGACACAAGAATGACCCCAAATATCACTATGTATCATAAAAAACAGTTTGGAAGAATGATAAGGCGAAGGAGAATACGTACTGTGAATGTGTTTAGCAAGATGACATATATAACAAGAAAAAGTTGAAGGATTTTTGTTAATGAACAACTTGGGAAACAATTTAGCAATATAACTAAAACTCGAATGACCTAACCTGAAATGCCATAAAACAATTTCAGTAGACGTATCACTAGAGAATGAGATATGGAAACATATGAGGATACAATAGTAGAGGTTGTTGTTTTGTGAACCAAAGAATGTGCTTCAAGGATGCATAAGCCATTACGATGCTTATCATTGCCAATCACCATCCCGAGCTCAAATCCTGAAATTCACAAATATCATAGTTAAATCAGGAAGCACAACCCAAATTCGAAGATAATTTACTGGCCAAAAGAAGATTGCAAGCTAAATTTGGGACATATATACATTAGATAAAGTGATATGGTTGTTAATCTGAATTGAGTCACTTCCCATAATAGAAGAAAGTGAACCATCGATCGTTCGAACACTACAGGAAGAATCTGTCTTTGTAAAATTCTAAAAGAGGGTGAGATCACTCGTCATGTGGTCATTTGCGCTTGAATCAACAATCCAAGAAACATAACCTTTTGAGAATAGAGCAAAGTTAGATATACTTTCACTCACAGTACATGCATGTTTTCAGTGACCCGTGATATATAGACGAACTGATTGAGATCAATGAAGATAATTATCGCCATTCAAACGATGACATGTGATGGAAGAGGAGCCTGCATCTGTTGTGAGTGGGTGGACGATGGAGGTGCCTACCTCTGGAGGAACTTCAGATTATTACGGATGAACCATTATCGAAAAAAGAACCTATTTATTTCTTGTTTTTTCCTATTTTTCATTTTTTTAATAATGAATATTCATGTATCGGGGGGAAAACTTACAATGGTGTTGCGAAAAAAAAACAAAAAAAGGATTCAGTAAACGCTGTGATTAGGGCAGCAATATGGCAACGAATGGAGCATCGAATGGAGAAACGCTGTGATTTCTCTGGCGCAACGAGGTGAATGGCGTGACGATGAGAGTGACGATGCGAGTGAATCTGTGTGGTGAGGAGATTTTGCATGATGGAGAGGGCGACGGTTGTGACTGGGGAAGTGTTGTAATGGGTCCGACATTGTGAGTTGGTTGAAGTGGTGGGTTGGGCGACGGTGTGGGAAGTGGCGTGGTGAGGAGGGGATGTTCTGATATGGTTTTATGGGATTTTGTTGGACTTGGAGGGCGGCATATCAATGGAAGCACACGACCGGTCGAATTTTTAACTAACGGAAGCGGGAGCAACGGTCGGATCAACGCCGACAACTTATACCATGTAGAAAATTAATTCTCAAGAAAAAGGCTTTTATTTTTCACTACATAATATGATTTTACAAAAGGAGATATATACAAGTGTTTTCAAGAGTTTGAGATAAGGTAGAGTTCTAAAGTTAGTGTCAAAGTAAAATATTGGTGTTTACATTAAATTATAACTCACAACTTGAATGTACAATAACCCTTTTTTTAACAAATATTTATAGCTGAGAAGAAAAAAACAGGTTTTAGTTAGTGTGGCTCTATATACCCTTGTACTATTGGGGTGGTTGCCTCTTACTCTTACTATGATTCATGCTCTTAATATGTATCCTTATCCAAATTCATTTTTTCCTTTTCCTTTCCTTACTATGAACCCCTAATTAAACTTAAAAGGTGATAAATGAATCGAACTTGAACAAATAGTTTTATGTTCATTTCTTTTTGTTAAAAATTAAATTATTTGTCAAAGCCACGCGATTAATTGTGTTAGCCTTGCCAATCCTCCTTGATGACATCCCTTGGATACGATCAGTCGGTGGTCTACCTTGGTCATTCGAAGAGCTTTTTCCATCATCTTCCTTCTGCACCTTTCTTTGGGCTCCTTCACCCTTGCTGCTTTCCCTGGGTGTGGGTTCAGACAACTCCATGTTAATTGGCTTGGCCCTTTCAAGCTCTGTAAATTTCTTGTCTATAACTATGGTTTCTAAAAGTCTTTGTGCATCATTGTACTCTTCGGCGAGCTTCATCCCTGGTCTAAATCCTTCAAAGAAGGTCTTGAGAGCGAAAAATGCATGTTGGAGGCAAAGTAACGAAGGCTGCTGGGTCAAACTTGATGGATTTCACAATATCAAAACATTTTTCACAGAGAAACAAAAATAGACAAAGTCAATGGTCAACACAATCACCCACCCTTTCTCTGCCGCAATGTTAGAACGCATTAACATTGGCAATACATTAAACGTCCTAATTCCTTATACGGTGATTGGACCTTCTAAAGGTCCGAATCCAATTTCCTTGTAAAATTTATAGGTCCAATTCTTCAATTAGTTCTTGTCTTATCTATAATTTATAGATTTAGAAATATGTATTCTAATCCGATTGGTTTTTGAGTTTTTAAAATTTTAATCTCAACTCAAATAGATAATTGTTAAATCTATTAAGTCGAAGTTAGTATTGATTTTTATTTTATGTATAAATTATAAATTTAATTTTTATTCTCTGGTTTAATAATTTTAAGTATTTTTAATTTAGTCATATTATTGAAGTGCCACTTGGATATAGATTATAATATTAAAACTAATTAAATTAAAGTATAAAGACTAAATTTATAATTTATAAATAGTATAGGGACTATTTATAAATAAGATCAAATTTATATGGTTATTTTGGGTAAAAAAGAAAATCAATCAATCAGAATTTTTTTCAACAGTACCCACCGCAATGCACAAGCCCCACCCGCCCCTTAAAAAACGCCTTACTCAACGGCATCTCTCCTCCCTTTCCTCAAATTCAAACACCACCGGCAATTCGATAAACATGGCGCACCGCCCCAACCAACGCCGCAGTTCGGCCGCACCGGAACCGAACTCATCTCCCCATCCCTTAGATATCACCTTGAAAAAGTCTCCCAAACAAACCATAACTACTCATCCTACAACCCAAACCTCAGATCCATTAATAGCTTCCGAGAAGCCATTTTTCATGTCCAATCACTTCTCTAGATTGAACCTCAATCACAAAACCCGCGCACCCTCAAAACCCACCGACATCCACCATAATAGAGACATTCGTTTACAAGCCAAAGCTTTGACGGTCTCAGCTGATGCCGATTCCTCCAAGTTTTCGCTTATCAAAGCGACCCACCGCCTAGCCCATGAGAAGGCCAAAGAATCTTTGAAAGATACGTTCAGGAAAGCATCGAAGGATTTGGGTGGAAAGAACCAACAACAACAAAGATCAGTGCTTGATAGCAAGAAATTATCTTTGACAACAGTGAAGGAGAAACAGTTGAAGATTCTACATGAAGGGCACGATGGTGATGTCGATATGAATAAGGCTTCAGCTTCATTGAGCAGGAGAAGATCCTTAAGCGACTCAAAAGTAGAGTTGAGTAGTGTTCTTGCAAATTGTGGTGTCATAATTGTTTCAGTTGATATGCCACCGTTTATGCAGATCCATGCGGTTGATTGTGCCCGGAAGACTCATGATAGCCTTGAAAAGTTCACTTCTAAGGCCCTTGCACTCACTCTCAAGAAGGTAATTCTTATTAATTTGATTAAAAAGAAAGAATTTTCCCCCTTTGATACTATTTGTTTATGAATTTTTGTTGTTCTTGTTGTTGATTCTATGAGCAATGATCTGGGGATTTTAGTTTACGAGTGACATAATTGAGCAACTTAGTTATGTGTATGCAAGAGTTTGATGGTGTGTATGGACCGGCATGGCATTGTATTGTGGGGACGAGTTTTGGGTCTTTTGTAACACATTCAGTTGGTGGGTTTCTCTATTTCTCAATGGATCAAAAGTTGTATGTTCTCTTGTTTAAGACAAGTGTACAATTTCAAAGCTAAAAAAGCATATCTAGTATAGCAAAACTTTTGGAATCATAAAGCAGTGTTCCCCCCCTCATTTGTAGCTTGTACATTGCTTTTCCATAAGAAGAACAAAGGAGTAGGATATTTAAGTCCCTTTTCAAGTGGTCTCACCCTGTATGAACACATTCTTCTTCTAAATGCAGTACCTTTGTATCTGGTTTAGAAAATACAGAATCATCGTTATGTTTGAGCAGTTGTTCATATTGTTTAATTTGATCTTACATTTTAGTTCATCACACTGATAGACAATGGAAGATGCTTTGATTTCAGCACCCTATAGAGTAGCTTAAACGTGGCAGACTGTGATTGGTCCCCGCACTAATAGGAGTCTTTCAAGCTAGAGAGGACCCCCCATGTTCCCTTCTGCAAAGCTCATCTTTTAGTGGTGATTCTGAGCATATGGTGTCATGTCCTGTGACTCGGCATTTAATTTTTTGACAAGTGGTGTCCCAGTATAGGGTCCATAACCAGAGGCAGATGGGGGTGTTCTTTGTTAAACTTGCAAGTTAGAAGTCTGCAAAAACATGTAAAAAGTTTGATGTTACCTACTAGTAAAACTTGTGTAGAGGATCGAGGATTACTTGTTTGAGTGTCGAAAGAACTGTGGTGATGAAGCACTTTTGACTGGCTCTGCCGAATAATTTAGTGAGGTGTTGGAGGACTGAGGCCAAGTGCTGCCTGCTCATTTCGATCGAGAAAATAGAGGGGAGGGGCTTCTCGGCAGCTTGTTGAGAATCGTCCCAAAGGCTGAATTCTCTCCGGCTCCACAAGCAAAAAAAAATAGACTAAACTATCTATTTAAACACCCAACTATTTTATTTTAAAATCTTAGTTAAAGTTATGTTTTAGTCACCCGCCGTTAAAGGTTATAATTGTTGACATGACATTATCTTATGGTGACACATTTATATCAGTGTTCATTATTCAACGACGGATGACTAAAATGGAATCAAAATATAATTTTATATATGATTTTGGAAGAAAAAATAATTAGATGATCAAAATAGAATTGCAAGAATAGTTGGACTACTAAATACGTAGTTTACCCAAAGAAATAACAAGAAATAGTTGTGCTTTTGTATGAAATCTGAGTACGAATCACATTACCAGAGGTGTTCGTCGACTGTATCGAAGGCCGGCTGAAATCTTGAGGGTCGAAGGCATAATTTTTTTATTAAAGACTTAAATTGAATTATTGCAAGCAGTATAATAGTAATTTAGTTTTAATTTTGTAAAGTAAATTATGACAAATATAATTTTTAATAAAATATTGCATTCCATCTACTATATAAGTGTGATGAAATCTAGTTTAAATATGATTGTTTTTATAATTTATCCACTCGTTTTTACTCTCAAATAAATTATTTTATCTTTTTTTCATTTTCAATTGTATTTTATAATATAATTATTCGTGGCATTATAATTATATTTTAGTTTCAGAAAATTTGAAAAATTATAGGATGAATAATTGAATGTAAAATCCAGAGAAAGTTCATTTTCTATGAAAAATGTAATTGGAGTTGTGGAAATGCAAGAATCTCAGATTTGTTTAACAGAAACCTAATTTAACAGTTTCAATAAAGTACGAAATTGAGAAAGGTGAAACTCTAATCTTTGAAAAAAGGGATTATTCAAAGGAAGGGACGCAATGCATAAATAGAAGGAAAACCGGTGGCTCGCAGGCGTAAATTCCAAAAGTTATCTGAGCTTACCTTCTAGTAGGAAGGGGAAAAGGCTGAGGTTTGAGGACCAAGTCCAATCTCCCCAAACCCTAACGATGACCTGATCGCCAAAATCCTCAGACCTCCAGCTTTGTTCTCGCCCGCTCGATCGAAACCCCCAGCATAAAATTATGTAGCTGCAAAAGAACACCGAAAAGCTCAATTGCTAAACGATGCCGTCTCACGGCGATCTAGACCGTCAGATCGAGCACTTAATGCAGTGCAAGCCGCTTCTGGAGGCGGAGATGAGGACTCTGTGCGAGCAGGCGCGTGCGATCCTCGTGGAGGAGTGGAATGTTAGCCGGTGAAGTGTCCCGTCACTGTCTGCGGCGATATCCACGGACAATTCCACGATCTCGTCGAGCTGTTTCGCATAGGCGGCAAAGCTCCCGATACTAATTATCTCTTTATGGGAGATTACGTGAGTTGGTCCACTTTTTATCGCATTTAATTGCCATCGAATACTTTTCATATGAAATAAATTGTTAGTATGAGCTTGGTTTTTAGATCATAATTATCATTTATTGAAAAAAAAGGAAATTTTAGGAAAGGAAATGTTATGCGCGTAAGCTTTAAATTTATTGCTAATTGAAACTTGATTTAGCTTGTCTGTACAAAGCAAAGTTGAACTATTGATAGGGGAGTTTTAGATAATAAACTTGTATTAAAAATCTAGCCATTTGAACTAGAACTGTTGATAAAATCAAGATAGGGCTGTTAGAGTAGAGATTTATTTTAAGAGTATTTCATATTGAACTGAACCTGAACATCTTTTATTTGCTTTCAACCAATCCAACCATTTAACGATAGATCAAAGAATTTGGATGTTTGGAATGTTGTTTGTTTCATAGTTTCGTCTGCTCAATTTGGTAACGTGAGCCACAAGTACAGAAAAAGATAAAATTGCATAAACTTCATGTTTTAAAAGAAATAACTACTCTGCCTTTAGGACAGAAATTTGTAGAAAGATAATGGAGAGTCTTGATACCGAGTATTATTCAGTCTAGTGTCTTTTCTGCACTGTTTGGTTTTCTCTGGCATCGTTTGTGCTGGCTCTGTTCTTGTCTAATGTTGCCATAAATCATTCATAACCATGTGTCTTTAGTATAGGTGCTTATACAGCTGATTATTTTTCCCTTGGTGTATGCTGATCGAGGATATTACTCTGTGGAGACTGTCACACTTTTAGTTGCTCTGAAAGTTCGTTATAGAGATAGATTAACTATTTTAAGGGGAAACCATGAGAGCCGCCAGATAACTCAAGTGTGAGATATTCATATTTATTGTTTTTTCTCCTTTTCATTCTGTAATGCACTTGCAGTCTATTTTTTTCATTGAACAAATAAATTTCTGCACCCTGGAGCGAAGTACTCTTGATTGTTCTTTGGATACTAACACTTTTCTTAAGTTTTCTTCTTTTATGTTGCTATGACAGACTAATGTTTCTCGTAAGAAAGTTGGAAAAATGGAGTATGGATACTTGATAAACCAGTAATAGGTATTTGGTTCATGATATCCTAATATCAAGGAGTGGAAGTTATTTAGTGATATCGCTGGATCAGTATGTAATCAGCTGCTTCTCTTTTCAGATATGGCTTCTATGACGAATGCTTGAGAAAATATGGAAATGCTAATGTATGGAAGTATTTCGCGGACCTATTTGATTATTTACCTCTGACTGCACTGATTGAAAGTCAGGTTTGAATTCTTATACCCAGTCTTGAGTATTTCCAAGATCTTAGCTGATAACATTTGTGTTCCTTGCAGATTTTCTGCTTACATGGTGGACTCTCTCCATCTTTGGATGCATTAGATAACATCAGTTCTCTTGACCGTATTCAAGAGGTAAAACTGCAGTCTGCAGTTCCACTATCCATTGCACTTGAAAGTTAAATAGTCTGAGGAGATGGCCTTGTTACAAATAATAGTATCTGCCAAATAGAAAACCTTTTCAAAACTTAGTAGAGCATATAAACTATAAAGTATAAAGTACTTCGTGGAGTATCCACATGTGGAGTTTGTAATGGGTATTACTTTCTGAAAATAAGAGGTAGGTTGGAGTAAAACTTATTGATTTTCCCGACTCACTAACTGAAGATACCATGACTCATAAAACGAGATCGGCCCTACGAATGCAGCAATACTGGTAATGGTGTCCACTTCTATCCAGGGAGATCATTATATCATCTATCAGTTAGCATTATTGTCAGTTTGTCACTGTTTTTTTAGAAGCCTAACTGGGGTCATCACATCAAATATGCCTTCCTCTGTATTACTGTATTTTAAATTTTACTAGCATCTTTGTATTTGTTGGTTGTGTAGGTTCTGCACGAGGGTCCAATGTGTGATCTCTTATGATCTGAGCCCGACGACTGATGTGGGTGGGGAATATCTCCTCGAGGAGCAGGGTATAACTTTGGGCAGGATATTTCTGGGCAGTTCAACCACACATGAGCTCACCCTGATATCTAGAGCTCACCAGCTTGTTATGGAAGGATATAATTGGTCCCAGGTTTGTGGAACCCCAATAAAAAAAGAAACAATTTTTGTGTAATCTATTCTCTCTGATTGCTATTTATTATACTAATCTATGTATTATTGTAGGTCAAGAATGTGGTAACAGTGTTCAGTGCCCCAAATTACTGCTATCGCTGTGGAAATATGGCTGCTATACTGGAGATTGGAGGGAATATGGAGCAAAGTTTTCTTCAGTTTGACCCAGCTCCACGTCAGATTGAGCCTGAGACTGCACGGAGAACACCCGACTATTTTTTGTAATTTCCTTAACTTCTCCAACTGAAAAATGTTAATATTTCCTGCTGTGTTTATGTAGATGTGTCTTACAAAGTAGTTATCGTATCTTGTTTGAAAGGGACAAAAGAAACCATTGTTTTTTGTCATTCTTTTGGTTGCTCGAATGTGCATTCATTCGAGTCTAATAGGGTTAATTGGTAGAAGGATTTTTGTCTTTGTGTTCTGAAAGGTGAAGTGAATAACAAGGGATTTTTAGTACCATTTTCTCGAGAACTTCTCTGAAAAAGATCCCGGGTGGTTTTTTTGATACTACGGCTAAACTACTCATAATTCCTCCTAACACTGGAAATTGTGCACGTAAAAAGGGTTGAACTCATATCACCCAGGTTGTTACTATTATTCAAGGTGGCTGTAAGAATTTTGCAAGTAATGTTTTGGATATTGGAAAATTCATTGTTAAGCCAAAGTTGTGACCATGTAATGAATTAATCATCCTAGAGAAACCACCAAATCTATGTACCTCCATAACTTAAATGCCTTTCTCATGAACAATCATGTTATTTAGTATTTTACATTAGAGCATTTAAAACAATTAAAAGTTTAATTCCTTGAACAACAAAACCAAAACAATTACAATCCTTGAAGTATTACAACCTCAATTATCCTTTGATTATTCCTTTAAATAACAAATCTCCTCCAAAATGTAAAATTTTACTCAAATCATGCTGAGCACTAAATTTCAAACTCCTTTGAATCCAATTCTTCAATCTACTTCCTAAAATGCAAAACATAAATCAAGATCCAATGCTTAAGCATTTTAACCATTCAGCAGAAGGATGAACACTACAATTCGTATAGTAATTATGCAATATATCAATGGTTGAATAATGGGAGAGTGATGTGAGCCAACCCTAGTAGACTTTAGAGGCAAAATTGTCTACAAACCATAAACCCAGGATAGTAGGCCGACGGACCCTAGATAAGGATCTCTAAACCTCAAAACTGAGCATTAAAACCTTGAAGCTCTTGAGCCTAAGAGTGCAAGATCAAAAGGCCTTCGGACCTGAAACTTTGAACCCTTGGATATTGGACAACTGAACCAAAACACAAAACCCACAAATCTCAGATTATCAAAATAAAGGACACCTAAATCAGACCCTATAAAAGAAAAACTCAGGAAGTCTTAGACAGCCTGAACTTTAAACTAAAGAGCTCAAATCCAAGAATCCATAAATCAAATTCGCCAATATGGTATATTGGCCATAGTACCTGGGATCTCGAAACCTAAGATTCAAACCGTAAACCAAACTTATTCATTGATCAATTGTAGCGAACCTTAAACCCAACCCCAAAATCCCAAATTCGGTCCAACCTTAGCCTAATTCCCAAGCTTGAAGCACTAGACCTAAATAAAAAAATTTGTAGAGTTTATCCAATGCAGTCTCGTTTTGGTAAATAAAAAAAAAAGATCTGAAGAGCGAAGTTTAGGTAGGCGAGGATAAAAGAGGAAAGGGTAGAGAGAAAAAAGTTAGGATGTGTTACAAACCAATGTAACCATTAGTTCTTGTATATATGTAAATATGTTATTATGATGTAAAAATCACAACTTTATTGATTCTTACTACATTATCTCTGTGCCCACAGGATCAACAGAAAAATGAATGGCTAATGTTTTCTTGGTTATTGATTGAAGTTTAGATTCCCACACCTGTTTTCAAAAAATACAAGATGTTATCAGTATAAATGAAAATAGGAATAGACTACCAAGAGAGGAAGGTTGCGTTTGGTTTCAGAAAACAAAGACCATTTTTGCTTTCGTTTTCTTAGAAAATGGAAAACAAGGAAGAAAACATGTTTGGTTGGAATTTTAAAAAAGATTTTTGGAAATTGAAACATGTTTGAGGGCAAAAAAATGTCATTAGACTATTATACTAGTTAAAACTTGAAACCACACCAAGATAGTCACAAGTGATGCATCATATTAGAATTTTGAAATCCACAGCATAAGGTTTCTTACGTCTTTGTATCTTGAGCTGCTAAAAAATATCTCCAAGGCATCAACTGCAAGCATATTGGTAAATAGCAATCAAATGCAGAAAAGTGTTAAATAATTGAATACTGAATCAACATGAAAAGGGACAAACATGATCGAAATCTTATCACCACTCCATGTGTATATTCCCCTCTCGAATTGCTATTGAAGTTTGAGCCTGCAACATTATAAATGAAAATAGTTCGATCAATATCAAATCATCTTGTGTTAAAGAAATTTTAAAATAATCAGACATAATGTAAAAAGTAAAGACCTTATATGTAAATATCTCTATTAATGTTAAACCCCTGAATGAGTTGGTGTCATGTCTTAACCAGCTACCAACTCAGTTGGAAATAGAATGAAAAACCATTTTAAGGTAATAAATTTATTATTCGATCAGATAAAGACTTAAAAACCATTTTTTAAATTATAATAAGTATTATCATAAGAGTGTTTCATACTTGAATTAAACAAGTAAAAACCACTACTAAAAATTTAAGCACTCAAGGATAAACATGTAATTAATAAAAATTATAGAAATCTTATACCACTCCACATGTATTTTTTTTGTTGAATAAATTAATTATGCACAGATAACTAATCAGATTTTACCATGTATTATTATTTTTTTCTTTAACTAAATTAAACTAAAGATTTTTTATAGATATTAGGGTAAACTAACTATTTACTCACCAAACTATTAAAACTTTTATTTTAGTCACTGTCTTTATCATTTTATTCTGTTTTTTTGGTCACTGGTCGTTAAAATGATAACATAAATGAATGTGTGTTATGTTATAAGGTAAACTAACTATTTACTCACCAAAAAAATAATAATGCATCATAAAATCTGATTAGAAAGCTTAACTCAATCATGGCAAGGTTTATTTGGGGGGGGGGGGACGGGCGGGAGAAAAATCGCATCCATTGGATCAAGTGGTCAATTGTTTGTCAACCAAAGGGGAGTGGAGATTTGGGTGTTATAGACCTCAATCTAATGAATCAAGCCTTACTTGGGAAATGGGCCAGGAAGTTTGGTAATGAAAAGGATTCGTGGTGGAACAGGTTGCTGTGCAGCAGGTATAATTTAGACATAAGGTCAATG
Source organism: Hibiscus syriacus (assembly GCF_006381635.1). Classification (NCBI taxonomy): domain Eukaryota; kingdom Viridiplantae; phylum Streptophyta; class Magnoliopsida; order Malvales; family Malvaceae; genus Hibiscus; species Hibiscus syriacus. The sequence goes on from NW_024062606.1 coordinate 1,826,705, forward strand.
GCAGTCAATAATCTTCAATTTCCACAAGCCTCATGGGTTTGTAGGGGAGTGCACAACAATTGTGTGAAAGATGAAAAATTTGGGGAGTGTTATCGCAACCATTTTCAAGTGCGAAATGGGGAGATTGTTTTATTTTGGCAAGATATTTGGCTGTGCAGTGTTTCCTTGAAGACAAATTTCCAAGGTTATTCACTCTATCAATCAACAAAGAAGGAAGAGTGGTTGAATTCGAAAACTATGGCTCTTCAGGTTGGATTTGGTACATCCAATTGAGAAGAAATCTATGTGACTGGGAACTGGATCAATGGGTAGAATTGAAGTCTATGCTTAGCAATTTAAATCCTAATGCAGCTGAGGAAGATTGTTTGCTATGGACCGGGAACAGGGAAGGTATATACAAGGTAAAGTTATGCGTGAAGCTAATGACACGCAAGGTAAGAGAAGATCACAGCTGGAATAATTATGTTCTGTTGGGGCTTGCTACACCTGAGGGTTTCTTCAAGTTAGATGTTGACGGAGCAGTGAACAGGAATTGGAAGGCAATTGGGGGCTTACTTAGGGACACTTCCAAAAGTATTTTGGTTTCTTTTTCAGAACCTACGGGACCTGGTCCTCCGGCTTTAACAGAATTGAAGGCAATCAGATCTGGGTTATTGTTTTTCTTATAATCAGAATGGGGGTCAAAGGGCCTTTTAATCCTAGAAAGTGACCGCAGAAACACTTTAGAATGGTTAAAAAATCCTGCTTCATGTCCCTCTTGTTATGAGTCCATTTTTAGGGAGATCAGGTCTTATGCAATGTCTGAGGTGTTACTTCACCTTATTCAAAGAAGTGCCAATTGGAAGGCGGATGAGTTGGCAAAAAGAGGGATTGGCCGAAGTTAGGAATTTCTGGGTCTAGTTTAGGTTGTTTGCTCATTGTAATGGGGTGTCTATTTTGATCAGGTTGTACTGTTGTGGGTTCTTTTAAACCATTTTCTCAATAATACTTGAAGTACTCTTTCCTTCCTTTCGCAGTTTGTCGGTCTCCCTCATGGTAGATTGACAATTAAGAAGGAAGTTTTTAATGAGACCTCCTATTTTTATCAAAAAAATATTTAGTCATTAAAATTCTGTCAATTTCACCCAATTTATAAATAATTCAACAAATTTAACCTTCTATATGTACAAATTCTATCAATTTGGTCCTAATTCAACAAAGATAGGGTGACTAAATAGATAGTTGACCCTAGATATTATAATTGTAGCAAGTTTTTCAAAAAAACATATCAATCACAAACATCTCCAAAATCTTATAGAGCAAATTCTTAGTTTCAAAATAAATCTAATTCAAGACCAATTTTCAAAAGGACTTTTGAAGTAGATTTTATCTATTCAAGGTTAAGTCAGGAAGAACTTTGGATCCAAACTTTCTCTTCAATCTTGCTTCATCAACATAAAAGAGGTCAATTATGTTTATCTTTTCTTGATCAAGTCTAAAAGACTATTAAAGTAACTAACAATCATGTTGGATCAGAACTTTACTGATGAAAATAATTAAAGAATTTATTTTATTCTAAAAAACTTTCAAAGATTGTAACTTTGATAAATCAAAATAGTATGTGTCTGAGTTTTTTAAATCATATTTACAACATGAAATTTGTGTGAATAAATCTGTATTGCTAAGAAATTAAACATAACAAGTAACTACCAATTATCATATGATCACATGATGTGAAAAATGGCTTGATAGGTGCAGGCATGCAGCAAGGATAAGATATAGATCTAATGTATAACTGTATGACATCCTGAGGAAGCTTTCCAATTTAAAAGGTCAAATACCAGGGACGATCATTAGGCAGCATGGTGAATTAAAATTTTTCTTTTCATTGCATGTACCTTGAGTGCATTGGAGAACTAAGGATGGATGTTCAATAGTTAGCTCTTGAAGAGACAGTAATGCATCTTTCGCAGGTCCACCAATGGCAGCCTCAACAAATGCAATCAGAAGCACAAATTCTACACCATAGCTGTACTCCTGTCACCAAAAGCATACTAATCTATTGAAACCAAGCTCTGATGTCAATGGAAATGAAAGGGTATGTTGCATCTAACCTCTCCTTTACGAAATATATGAAGCATATCGTCTTCCACTTCAGATTCATAATCCACATTTATTAGCCCCTACAAATATATATAAAGAAAGATTTGAACTCTATTAATAAAACCTTTTTTGCCAAGTATTAACAGATCTGTTTCAGTTATATATGCATTTTTGCTCAGATTATTGCGTAATGAACAGAGGAAAAAGTAATTTAAAGCAATTGAGTTTGGTGTTTACATGTCAGGGCATACATGACAGTAAGGCAGTACATGCTCCTTCATAAGTTGCAGGTAGAGAGGGTTCTCATAGAACTTTTCTAGGACTTCCTTGCTTTGGAATCGCATGAAGACAGCATGAGTATAATCTTCTTTAGCTTGAGCAGATATTTGACCTAATGAATTAGAACATATATAAGCCGGTTTATCTTATGAAGAAGAACATAATGAGATGAATTTATCATTTTTATGTGCATATATCATCAGTAAACCCACATTCAGTTTGGTGCTTTTATAGATTATAGTCTCATGTTTCATCCTTGAGGAAATCTTAAGCCTATATCAAATATCAGATAGGGATATATGTACAGTCACATAATTAGCAAAAACAAAAATTATATGAATCACATGTGAGGGAACTTTGATTCCAGTTGTACTTGATCAAGCAAAAAACTCTGCCCAAGAAGCATGGTGTATTAGTCTACCTCTTATACATCCTAACCACAATTTAATATAACAAATTCTACCCGGATTTTCGCTGTAAATTTGTATTAGTCCATCCTTGTAACTTATATTAAATTACTATCACGGAAAAGGGCATTCAGAGGAAACTGTTTACAGCCAAATAGAAAGTGTTCAAACCCAAAGATATTGCAACAATTCCACGCATCTGATATTGAGATGTGTAAAGATAATCCAACATATCCTTCTCCTCCTCATCAGATAAACCCTTGTTTGCTTTGAGTAGACATATGTGGTCCACCACCTTCCTGAAACAAATAGTTAAGCATGCAAGCTGCAATAACCAAATTGTGGATGCTTAAACAAAGCGGGAAATTAACTGGGCTACCAATGTAAAAAGAAGGATTAAGTGAAACAAAATACGAAGGCTGTCAAATGCTTAAGAGTAGGGCCCATTCCAGAGAGAGAGAAAACCCCAAAAATTATCAACATCATAACAGTTCGAATTGAGTTTGCATTTGAGCCTAAACAATGCATGAATACAAATCATCATATCGATAAGAATTCAAAAACAGCCTAATCGAAGAAACATGACATTCGGCATTCATAAACTGAAGAGGAAAATATCAAAAGAGAAAAGAACCTTCTGTGAAGGAGGTTTCTCTCCCTCTGCCCATTACCATTAGCACAAGAAAATACATTGAACTGTTTCCTCCCCGTTGTTCCAATTCCATGTCGACCATAAACTTGGGAAATTTATTGGGGAAAAAAAGCAATTACTTGTTAGCTTAAAAGACAAAATGGACATGTTCATATCGATAAGTTCAAAAAGACTCACAATTAGAAGAAAGTGCAGCGTAAACAGGGAAAGAGCGGAAGGCAAGGGCTTGAGGCATTGGCTGAGAAAGAGGTAGAACCACCATTTTTACTTCCCTCTCTCAGTTTTGAAAGTCAAGTTCTATGTGCGTTTTAAGCGTTCCGTGTTATTCATCTGATATGTGGAGACTTGTGGCATGGATATCAAGAAATGTGTGGATCACTGCCCTTTGATATGTTGAGGTTCTCCTTCTCCCTATTTTATGTCCTTCATTTGTTTATTGTGTTTACTATAAAAATAAGTGTTTAAATTGTATTTAAAATTGATTTCTAGGTACGAATCGAGTAATTTCAATATTAAATGAATTGTTGATATTCTTTGAGTTCTTAAGTTCGAATATTAAGAATGTCAGTGATGTGGACATTTAATGACAAATGATTTTGAATATATACGACCTTATACTTGCTTCAAATTAATAAAAAAAAAACTGATTTTTGTTTTTTTTTTGGTTAAAAATATGGTTCTAATATTTTTCCATTACACTTTTAGTTGTCTATCGTTGAAAAACCGTTAAGTAACACGTGATATGTACAGATTTTTCAAAAAATATATTTTTAATAATATTTTATTTTAAAATCATAAAAAAATATAAATGTGACAACATGTCACCTAACGTTTTTCTAATGATAAGCACCTAAAAATATAACGGAAAAAACATTATACACTTATTTTTAACAAAAAAAAAATTATTTAAGCATAAAAAATCAATTAATAATTTAAGCATTTTTTCCGAGACTTTATTATTTAATCTGGTACTAATATTTTCTCATTTTTAAAATAAAAATTAGTTAAAAATATCGTTTAAATTATTGTTTTAGTTTTAAGTCTTAAAAAGAAGAGACAAGCGCTTAAAATTTTATTTTTTAAGGTTAAACCATTAATGTCTACTAAAAACATGTCATTTAATAAATTTTCGACTTTTTAAAATTTTAAAATTTTATAATTTTTTAAATTTTCTAAAATCATTTTATTATCATCTTCCAATCAACCACCATTTTCTATTTTTTTCCCATCAAATTTTATTTACAATTATTCTATTCTTTTAAAAAATATTAATGCTTTAAACTTGGAATTGTAACAAGATGAAATATTAAACATTTAACGCCACTAAAAAGAACTCAAAACACCTATAATAAAAGAAGCATATAATTTCAACATTTACTTTTAAGTTAAGATTGATTTAAGGGTAAAGTATAGTAATGGTCATTGAACTTTTCTAAAGCTTTCATTTAGGTCCCCCAACTTTTAAAACTTGCAATAAAATCCCCCAACATTTAGTTTGTTTGCAAACAGACTAAATGTTAGGGGATTGTATTGCAAGTTTTAAAAGTTAGAGGACCTAAATGAAAGCTTCAAAAAAGTTAAGTGACCATTACTATACTTTACCCTTGATTTAATTAAACATTGTATTAGTTCTTTTGATTTTTAAAGTGTGCCTAGCTGAGTGGAGGACATCTCATACCTCTCAGCACGAGGCATTATCATTGAAGGCATTAGTAGAAGCTGATATTATTTTTTTTCACCATCAACTGCCTTAGCATCTACTTCTTCTACCATCCAATTGATCCCATCGTTTCATATTTCACAGAAATTTGCTAATAAGATTTTATTATTATATTAATTGTTAAATAACTTCCTCAAAATTGTTAATTTTGTAGGGTTAAGTATAGTAATGGTCATTGGACTTTTTTAAAACTTGCATTTAGGTCCTCCAACTTTTAAAACTTACAATACGGTCCTCCAATATTTAGTCCGTTTGTAATATGGTCCCCGAGATAACCGTCCGTTTGACGTCGTTAGGCTGCCGTTAGAAGAAGATAACGTGGTAGTCCTTCAACATTTAGTCCGTTTGCAATATGGTCACTGAACTTTTCAAGAGCTTGCATTTAGGTCTCATAACTTTTAAAACTTGCAACACAATCCTCAATTTCATTCTAAACCCCAAATTCATTTTCAATCTCGATTTTCCTTTTTCGCTTCTCTCTTTTCATTTCCAGTGCAACTTCTCAATCGGGGATGCATGGGAAATTCTAATCTAACTTTGAATTATGAGGAGGTGTTGACTTGAGTAAGGGTCCATTGAGAGAAGACCCGACCAAGGGACTATCGGGACCATCAACGATTCAAGGTGCAATGTTAGATACAGGTAACGGCAGTGTAACGACGTCAAAAGACCGATTACGTTGGGACCATATTGCAAACATACTAAATGTTAGAGGATTGTATTGCAAGTTTTAAAAGTTAGGAGACCTAAATGCAAGCGTTAGAAAAGTTTGGTGACCATTACTATACTTTACCCTTTTTTATTAAACCTCTATTTTTTTACATTTTTCAAATAAACACATGTATAATTTTTTTAAAATCTTATTAAAATTCTTAAAATTTTAAAAGTTTTGACCAGACTTCTAAAAAATTTGACTAGGCCTCCTCAAACTATAGCTCCAAAAATCCGCGACTGTCTTTAATGCTTCACCATGGTTAGATACATTTGGTTTTACCATTTTAGACTTGAGTTTAAACAATCATATTTGACTGTTCATATGGGGTTAATGCTCATTTTGACCCTTGAACTATACTCATTTATCATTTCAGTATATAAATTTGTTTTGTTTAACTTTAGTACATAAGCTATCAATTTTCTCATTCTAAAAAAAAAATGACAATGAATACTCATACACTCATTCGAACCTATAATCTTAAGGGATAATAATCATCCCTTTAACTATTGAAGTCACTTGATCCGTACATCTCACTTAAAAATTATATCCAGTGAAATTGTAAGAAGGGAAAATAAAGGGCATGGTATACCAAAGTTCCATGAATAGTCATGTTGATCACTAATTTTTCAAAAGTTACAAAATAATTGTTAAACTTATCAAATTATTGTAAAATAATCATTAAATTTTATTAAAATACTACAAAATGGTTATTCATTTTTTATCAAACGTTACAATAATGATTAAATTTATTGATTTTTTACACTTATTATAATATTGTGGTGACCATTTAGTAATATTTTGATAAATGCGATGACCATTTTGTAGTGACTTCTAGTGTACTTGCCTCAAATTAAAATAGCAGCGCGACGAAACGAGAACAGAACCGGGAGCGGGGAAATGAATGAGATAAAAAGACAGTTCTTATTTGCGGATCTGAGACTGATATTGACTCCTGTTTTTTGTTGTGCGTCCGTGCTTCTCTCCCCTGCTCTCTACGCCCCAATTCGCATAGCTGCGGGTTCAGCCTTTCCTACCAGATCTATTGTTTTGTTGTAGCTAATCGATCCGTTGGCTTTAGGTATTCTTCCCCCCTCTCTCATTTGCCAGAGCACCGTGTTTTTGCTTCAGATCTGCAGAATTGACACTGCATTTTGGCTGATTCATGCTTTTGATGATTAATTTCTCTTTGTAAAAATGCAGAATCTGGTGTAATGGATGGCAATGTTGCTAGCAATGGCAACGGGAGCGGTGGATATCGCTTTCGGAGAATACCTCGACATTCGCTAGCTCATCTCAAGCTGGATCCCTTGGTCACTCATTCTCTCTTCGTCTCTTACATATTGCATTTATTTATATATACATTTAGTTTTGTACTTACCTGAACAAATTACTCAGAACTAGGAAGATAAAAACAATGTTTCTTATTTATTAAATAGTAACATTAAGTGTAAACCCTCATACAGGCATACTGTCTGTTAGATTAGATAGTGTAAATTATATTTATGTTATGCGTATTAAAAGAGGTGATTTTCTTGTGCTGTTTTCTTGCACTCAGCTTGATGACAATTTGGAGCAGTGGCCGCATCTAACTGAACTCATTCAGTGCTATAGAAGCGATTGGATTAAAGATGATAACAAATATGGCCACTACGAAAGCATCAATCCTGATTCATTCCAGAATCAGATTTTTGAAGGGCCAGATACTGATATTGAGACTGGTGAGATTCTAGTTAGCAGGTGCTTTTTCTTGAAGAAATATTCATATACTAATTTGCATCTTATTTGCTCTGGATTTGCTATATTTTTGCAGAAATGCAGCTTGCCAGTGCTAGACAAATTAAGGCTGAAGATGCTACTGATGATGACTTGCCAAGTTCCCCAGGAAGGCAATCTCCCAACGCTAATGCTACAAGGGTTGATCTGCTTGAACATTTTCTTACTATTTTCTTCTCTCCTACTTTGTTAGCTCATGCAGGCTCTTTTATTTCCTTCAGTGGTAATTTTCTTTCAAAATTGTGATATGTTTGTAGCATCTTGGTCAGTCTCCCCTCCCAGCTTACGAACCCGCTTTTGACTGGGGAAATGAAAGGTCAATGATATTTGGCCAAAGGATCCCAGAAACCCCTACCACACACTATGGAAGGTTCGAATCTTATTGCCACCATAAGAATTTTTACTCGGGAATTATTGGTTTCCTTAGATTAATTTCTCATTGAATAACCCATTCTCTCTTGGGATGGTTGACCCTAGTGGATTGAAGATCTCTGTCAAAGTTCTATCCCTTTCCTTTCAAGCTGGAATTGTTGGTTAGATTTCCATCCCAATATTTGAAGGATTCGTTATCATGTTGTTACTTTACTTTCATTTTTTTATGGTTTCCTGGTTTCTGGCTTAGATAACTCTCTTTTTCTCACAGAGCCATTCTATGGAACCATTTGCATATATAATAGGGAGAGAAGAGAAAAATTATCAGAAGATTTTTATTTTTCTGTGCTACCAAGTGAAATGCAGGATGTAAGCAATGATGACATTTATGCCCTTTTTTTATCTAGTAATGAGACCATTCTCAATAAAAGATGACTGAAAATTTTTCCTTTTTGTTGCACTTTTGACAGGCTAAAGTGACTTTGGAACCTCGTGGAATATTCTACTTAGATGCTCCTTCAGCATCAGTCTGTTTGCTAATCCAGTTAGAGAAACCTGCAACAGAAGAAGGCGGTGTAACCCCTTCAGTTTATTCACGTAAAGAACCGGTATTTGCATGGACACCTGTCCCTCTGCCTTCCTTTTATTTTAGCTTCCGGAATTCAAGATTTTATTTCTTTACTTTTTTCTATGCGTTATCAGGAATGCTTTTAACCCTCCTTATCACTTCCTCATTTTGGACTAGATTCTTTTGACCTGAAGAAATCAATGTCTTTACATGTGTTATATGAGTTTCTCTGTGCTTTCTTGGTGCTTGATCTAAGTTTGTAGTCTGTTTGGCTCAGTTGATGGTTTAACAGAAGTGGTATATGAGTACAGCTGTTCTAGAAGTGCTATGGAGGAAAGTGGAAATAGTATTTGGAAAACTTGAGTTAGAACCATTATAGGCTTTAGAAAGCTGTTATGCAATAATTCTGGAAGTCATACTGTAAACGGGGAAAACAAAGTCTTCATTAAAGTTTAAATTTTAGCATCCATCTTATGTTTAAAGTTTACTAAAAATGATGGCTCAATTTGTAATGGTGAAAGTTGACATGACATGAGCTTCCTGTGTTAGTTTTCTCATAGTACCAGTCTCCTTCATTGTTCTTCTATCGGAGAGGGTCTTTCAAAATGCCGCGCCAAATACCTGCTTATTCTAAAGAGAATGAATTGATTCAGTTATAGAACACACTTCTAAAATGGGCTTCATCTGAGGAAATAAATCTGGCTTTTTAGTTTTTATACTGAATGGTGCACGTAGATTAGTCGTTTGGCCGCATGCTATGTTATAGTAAAAAGGAAGCTTATTGATTGTTCTCGTTGCACAAAGAGCAAAAAAGAACCCACATCATTTGCAGTTGAAAGGTTATCAGCTCGATTGCCTTGAAAGAAATACTAATAATCTTTGTCTTTGTGGAGAGTAGAGGTGTAGTTGTTAGGCATATTTTGAGAGCTGCTAATTGGGAAGCGGATAAATTAGCTAAAGAAGGAATAGGTTGAATTTTAGGGTATTGACTCGGTTGTATGACTATTGAGTTGGTTATTTATGTTCTTTGTTTGGCTTTTAAGTCTTATGTTGTAACAGAACCTCTGAGGAGTTGGCTTTGTATTATTCTGGTATTAATGAATTATTAGGCACGCTTTTCCTCCTTCCTATGTCCTTCATGTTATTGTTGTAACATGGAGGTTAAGAAGGGGGTTTTTAACGAGGAGGCCTATCCTATTTCTATCAAAAAAAAAAATAATCTTTGTCTAGGGTTTAAATTATGGGAGAAAAAGGTGCATTATCTGCACTAAGAGAACTTGGGATTGCTTAAATTGAACACTTATATTTCATGTTTTCTCTTCCTCTGTTCAAACAGGTGCACTTAACTGAGAGAGAGAGGCAGAAGCTGCAGGTGTGGTCCCGTATAATGCCTTACAGAGAGTCTTTCTCCTGGGCCATTGTTCCTTTATTTGATAACAGCATCACTGCAGCTTCTGGTGGATCTGCTTCTCCTAGTAGCCCTCTTGCTCCCAGCATGTCTGGTTCTAGTTATCATGAGGGTGCCTTTGAGTCCATTGCTAAGGTCACATCAGATGGGAAGCTGGGTTGCTCAAGCAGTAGTTCTGTTATTGTTGAAATATCTAATCTGAAAAAAGTAAAAGAAAGCTATACCGAAGAGTCACTTCAGGTATTGTTTAGTTGCTTTTATGCGTTTTGTTCTGAATAAATTGGGTAGTTTTTTAATGGAAAGGGTTTAGGGTAGTTTGTTAAGAATATAATTTTCTTTTGGGAAGCATATTTTCTTCATAAGATATTGTCCTTCAACAAGGAATTTTTTTTAAAACAAATTGTGCCTAACGGAAGGTTTTGAAGATACTCATTTATACCACTATGCCTCTTGGCCTGTCCATGCAAGCTACCTAACAGGCCCTATTATTCCTTTTGCTCCACATTAACCATCCCAAGAATGGTGGGGCTGCTCTCTAGACAGTTAGATGACTCAAAAAAATTGAAGTCCTTTATGCTTGTTTTGCCATGGGTAATCTCAAGGTTTTTTAAGCATATCACAACTGTATATTGCTGGTCAATCAAGTGGGCTGTTTCTCTAATTTGCCAATGACAATTGTGCTCACTTCAATTTTAGGGCCTTTGTGATGCATGAGCTATTATTTATATATTGGTATTTCTACAATCATATCCATAGCATCTATAACCTGTTCATTAGTCGATTAATCCTTGTATTCTGTCAAAATTTGTCTAGATATTATGTTATTCTATATCTTCTATGTACATAATTATCTTCTAATTCTGTTTCTTTTCCATCTCTTCTTATATGATAGGATCCTAAACGGAAGGCACATAAACCTGTAAAAGGTGTTTTGAAATTGGAAATTGAGAAGCACCAGACTGCTCTTGCTGAGATGGATAACATATCAGAAGGTGGCAGTGTAACAAATGATTCCTTGGATGCCGGGGACCCTATTGCTGATATAATGTTTTCGAAGAGTCCTGGAAACAGTTTGGATGGACCTCAGACTAGCAACTCCAAGTGGATTGCACTTGATGGGAAAGATGTTTCTGGAAACGGTTCTAATACCCATGGAAATCTTGATATCTGTGCAGACGATGTAAGCAGTTAACCTTTATCTTTGCTTTTATTCTTTGGGTTTCATTTGCATACCAGCTAACCGTTACATCTTTAACAGCTTATAGGAAGATATTGATGAACCTTACTTCTTATCATTGAGAATATGATTGCTCTATTTGTCATCTTTAACAGCTCATAGGAAGATATTAGTCTATGTTTTGTTCATTATTTTTTCATATTCTGTAATACTACTAAGTGCAGGGTCTGCTTTTAGGTTATTTTGGATAAATTTTAGTGTGATATCGGTAATCCTTACTGTCCCTTGTGGATCTTATTGCTATCTTGCAAACTAAATGCTCCTTGTAATGTTATTTTTTGCTATTTAGGTCCTTATTTGTGCATTTGAGAATCTCATCTTTAGGACTGGTATATCATGACTCATTTTATTTTATATCTGTTATTGCTATTTGTGTAGAACTCATTTAATCTAAATTACTATTGTAATTCTTCTGACAGTTCCAAGCTTTTGACTTCCGGACAACAATGAGAAATGAGCCATTCTTGCAGCTTTTTCATTGTCTATATGTGTATCCCTTAACTGTGAATTTAAGCCGGAAAAAGAATCTGTTCATACAAGTGGAGCTAAGAAAGGATGATACTGATGCTCGTAGGCAGCCCTTAGAGGTAAATGTGTTGATTGATATTTAGCATACAGTTCTCTATATTTATCTTACTTGTTTATTTGGTTTAACTAATACAACCAGGCAATGCATCCAAGGGAGCGTGGTTCATTGCTGCAGAAATATGCTCACACACAAGTCGCTGTTGGTGCTAGAGTTGCCTGCTATCATGATGAGATAAAAGTTTCACTTCCTGCCGTCTGGACACCATCTCATCACCTGTTATTTACTTTCTTCCATGTTGATCTTCAAACTAAACTTGAAGCTCCAAAACCAGTAAGTTCTACATGAATTTATGTTTGGGAAGTAATGATAGCTTGGACTTCATTTTTATTTTAGTGTTGAATTGTACTTTTCCCTCTTAAAATTCTATATTAAAAGGAGCTATTATTGAGCTTTCAGTTCCTTCCCTTTCTTTTTTTTTTTGTATGAAGTTTGTGGGAAGAGTCATTCAATTTGTTCATTTGGCAGGTAGTTATCGGATATGCATCACTTCCATTATCCACCTATGCCCAGTATGTATATGCTCGATTTCAGCTTCTTTTTTTAAAAAGTTCTCTTGAAATCGGAAATGAGAAATCTATTAAAATCATGGTAATCAGCCGTGAAATGGGATCACTACTTAGTTTTCTGGTTTTTAGTTTAGTATTAAATGTTTGGTATTGTTATTTTTTGGGTCATTAATCAACCATTATCATTTATTTTGGATAAAGAACGACTGCTTCACCTTTTGTGAAAAATCAAATGGTTTATGTGACTGATTTTTATTTTATCTAGGGGCAAAGGTTTGTTTATTTGTTTATTTTGGGATGAATGTTTTATTCATATCAATTTCATCATTGTTCAACGGCTTCACTAATTCCACAATTTGATATATATTTTTTTAAATTCAGATTGAGATCTGAAATTTCTTTACCAATAATGAGAGAACTGGTTCCGCATTATCTCCTGGATTCTAGCAAGGTATGTTTTGCAAGATCAAGTAATCAATACCATACCCACTCTTATCCTTTTCTATAGTGCAGTTTGATGAGAATTGAGATATTCTCATTGTGTTTATAATCAATCTATTTGTTGTACTTTTGTTTTGGATTTTCCCTGTCCTTCTGTTGTGAATCAAATAGCTATAGTGTCTTGATTGCATGTGTGATACTGGATTATTCAGTTGCTTAAGTAAGTTTGCTTTTTCTTGTATATTTGGTTAATGTAAATGGGAATTTCCTGCTTGTGTTAGAGGACAAGCTTGTTGCTTTATTTTATTCTGGTATTATTGGTATTGGATGCTATAGTTGGTGGGAAGTTTTGTTCTTTTTAACTGTGATTTTTTCTTCAGTTACTATTGTCATTGTGGTGTGTTTTCTCATTGGGTTCTTGGCATTGGAACCTGATGTTACAAATTCATTACTTTTCCTTTTCTTCATAGGAGAGATTGGATTATTTGGAAGATGGAAAAAATGTTTTCAAATTGCGCTTAAGACTTTGTTCATCTCTGTACCCCATTAATGAGCGCATCAGAGATTTCTTTCTCGAGTATGATAGACACACTCTTCGTACAAGCCCACCTTGGGGTTCTGAACTTTTGGAGGTACTTTTGTTTTATGCTTATTGTCTCACCACCATGTTTGCCTATCTCTTTTTTCTAACCCATTTTTTTCTAGCCTAATTGTTGCATAACTTGGTTTTTATTTATTTGAATACTATTTTGTTGTAAGGTGGACATTGTTGACTGAGATGCATAACTATTATTTGATTTGATATGCTAAAAATTTAGTTTATTGATTTTGGATCCATTCATGAATTTTTATGTCAATTTAATTTGTTATGTTTATTGATAAATAAATTGTATTTTATTAACATTTTTCATAATCAATGTCTATCTAGTTTATTTGGAATATTGCTTTTGGAAATACTAATTTCTATGGTCAATTAAAATATAAAGTCAATGAATGGTTTATTAATATTATTTCTGAAATTTCAATTATATGCTATTGTCTATGGTGGCAAGCAATTTAAAACTATATATATTTAATTTCTAAAGCAAGTTCTTCTGTGTGTTTGATTGGATGATAGGTTCACGTATTGTGTTCCTAGAGAGCTCAGTGTGAATCCTTCCTTCCTAGGTCAAAATAAAAGCAAATACTCTTAAACTAACTAGAAAGAAAAATGTCTAGGTGAAAACTGTTACTATGTGCCTTGTATCTGCTGCCATAGTGAGTAGTCTATGTTAGTTTCCATGTTAGTACAACGATAAATAGAGGTTGTAATGATAACGGTTATAATCATAAACTAGAATAGCCACATTGCAGTTGTACTGTGCAGGAAAATAAAGGTGAACAAATCTATATGTATACATGTTCTTACATCTGTTCTATAACCACTGTCCCCACCCTCCCCCAAAAAGGAGTTATGAAGGTTTTTTAAGCTTCGAAATCAGGCAGATACTGTTTCTCATTTTGCATCTCATGCAAAAATGGCAAATATCCTGCATAGCGAATATTCTCAATATTGCATTACATAGTTATGTATCGATGACTTGAAATGATTAATGTGTTGCAGGCAATTAACAGCTTAAAGAATGTTGATTCCACCGCTTTGCTTCAGTTTCTTCATCCGATTCTGAATATGCTTCTCCATCTTATAGGGAATGGTGGAGAGACCCTTCAGGTTTCAACTTCCATCTTTTATCTGTCCACAAATAAAACATTTGTGCCCCATCTCCCTCAAAGCTTTCCTCTACCCTATGATCATTTAGCTTCTCCTTGTTATACCAGTTTACTTACCGAATATGCTGCAATTTCTTCTTAATTCGTTGCTTCAGGTTGCTGCATTCAGAGCCATGGTTAATATCCTGACCAGGTATGCTCTTTTATCTGATTTACTGATGGTTAGGTGATATATTATTACAATTAACAATTTTAAAACAAAAATTACCACTGTCATATTATTTACGTTCCAAGTCTTTAATATATTCTTGAAGGTTTATCTTAACTAACTCAATAAACTTCTAATCATTGCCATGCAAAGAAATAACAGTCTTTGTTCCAGTCTTTTTATTGATTTTTTTTCTTTTACCATGTGTAATTGTAGTTTTGGAGAAATAGAATTCTGATATCTATTTCTTAACTTGGGTTACAGAAAAGAAGAGAGTCCTCATCCTTTTTTAAGGACCTCTTTTGTACAAGTAGTCTAACCTAATTCAAATTCTATTTAAAATTTAAATTAGAGATAAACTAGGAGATATGTCCTAAACTAACTAGCAAACTATTTACAAAATAATAAAAAAAATCTTATCTACAATATACAGTAATATTTTGTTTGTGTTTGCAGGGTGCAGCAAGAGTCAATTGATGATGCTGAAAGAAATCGTTCTCTAGTTAACTATGTAGATTATGCTTTTGATGACTTTGGTGGTCGTCAACCCCCAGTTTATCCGGGTTTGTCTACTGTGTGGGGTAGCTTAGCTCGTAGTAAGGTAATGCCTACTAACGTGCAAACTTTCTTTGATATCCTCTTGTATTGGTAAAACTCAATAATGTGTATGTTTCCTCTTTTTACTTATATTCTTAATCAGAATTTCTGATTGCATAATTTCTGAATTCCTATATCACCCAAGCTATTCACCATACTCCGATACCCAGGTTTCTCTATGTGGGCATGTAGTAGTTGTTAGGTAGGACTCTCAAGAGAAGATATTAGACGGGACTTTTTGAATAAAGTTGTTTTAGGACTCTTAAAATAGAAATTGTGTTCGGTAGGACTTTGTTTACTTTATTTAATTACTGTAATCTTATTTAAAGAGACCTATGGAATTATAAAAGTTAAGTAGAATATTTATCAAAATCCTATATAGAGATATGGGTCTCTCTTTAACGAGTCCTAAGGTTTTAGCCTCCCTTTGATGAGTTGAACTATCAATCCCAAGACATGATTGTAACAATTTGGTATTCAGAGCCAACAATCCTCCGTAATGACAAAACAATGGTCAGCAGAGTGGTGAGAAGATGAAATATGCAAGAAGCTCGAGCATATGCAAACCGAGATAGAACATATATTAAATTTTATGTTGCAGCATGTTCATGAAACTAAAACCCAAATGTTAGATGAATTGCGTGAAGGAATGGATAAAATAAGTGCTGGTAAATAGGTTGGTAACCCTATGGTAGATTACGAATGTAGACCCTTTAATTGAACAAAACCAAACCATTGCCGCACCTACCAATCTTTCTTCCTTATCTTATGCATCAAACCCTCCTAAATCAATCTCAACAAAAATCGTGGCAGTTGCAACCAACTTCACTTATTTACTTATTCACCAACCTCCAATAAACTTGTCGAAAATAATTGCAATGTCGAAAATAAAGTACCTGATAAGATTTTGTTTGAATACTTTTGTAAAAAAAGAGATGCTATATTGTAGTCATATGACATTCAGACTGATTTTTTTTGGATAGAATAATAGGCCTCATTAAAAACCCCCTTCATATCCTACATGTTACACTCGTAACATGAAGGACATAGGTATTTATGTGGCAGGTGGTGTATCAAAGATTGCCAGTTAAACAAGAACTTCAAAGGAGAGGAGTTTCAACTATTGTAGATGTGGCATGTCCCCTATGTAAAATGGAGGCTGAATCTTCTACACATGTATTTTTTACTTGCTTTGTGGCATGGACCCTATGGAATAAATTTTTGAAATTTTGGGGAGTTTGTTCGGTTTTGCAGGCCAATGCTCAGAGTTTTATGTTAGCTTGGGAAGAGATGGTGCCTAATTCTAAAATTTGGTCCTTTATTCCGGGAGTGGTTCTATGGACTATCTGTAAATATAGGAATGATATTATGTTTGATGGGGGAAGTTTAGATCAGATTGATCTGTTTTTTTTTTGGCAAGATGTAGGCTGGCTACTTGGTTCTTAGCTAACTTCAAGGAGGTTTCTATTCTAAAGGACTCTCTCATTACTGATCCATCTCTTGGGGATTGTTGCTCTAAGTCAAGGAGTTCTATCATTGAAATTGTGTCTTGGTCTCCTCCTCCAAAGGGCTTTATTAAACTTAACGTGGATGCAACAGTGAATGGAGATTGGAGGAAGAGTGGTGTTGGGGGCATTCTTAGAGTTGAGGATGGCTCGGTGGTGGGTTCTTTCCAAGAGGTTGCTGGTCCAGGTCCTCCCGTGTTGATTGAGCTTTTGGCAGTGAAGAGGGGCTTAATTTTCTTTGAATCGTTTCACCAGCGGTTTAAGGAACGTTTAATTGTGGAATCAGACAGTAAACTAGCTGTGGAGTGGATCAAGTATTATGATCGTTGTCCCTGTGTCTACTTAAACTTAGTGAAAGACATTGTTACAATGTTAAGAGATTTGAATGGTATTATTAAATGGGTTGCTAGGACAACCAATGTTGAGGCTGATAGCTTAGCTAAGGCTGATATTGGCTAGTTCACTGTTGTCATTAAGCTAAATTAGTCTTTGGGTTGGTTATTGTAAAGGGAGTGATTATGTTGGTTTTTAAACATTATGTATTTTTCGGTTATTAATGAATCCTAAGGCACTCTTTTCCTCCTTCCGCTGATTAAGGAGCACTTTATGCTCCATTAATCATGAAGAGGGTTTTTAACGAGGCCTGCTTTCCTATAAAAAAAACAATAATACACCTCCAAACCTAAACATCTAACTGCTTACAACATAACACTTAATACATAACACTGATTACATAACACATGACCCAAAACTCTCTTAAGAATCTTAAGAATAACAACCCAGGCACATCACCTTTAATCACTACACATAACCTATAACTCAACCTATACCAACTTTAGCTAACTCATCCGCTTCCCAATTTGCAGCTCTCGTAATATGCCTTGTGATAATACCCTTTCCTTCCACACGAGTAGCTATATCCCTCACCAAGGACTGAAAAATAGGAGTACATAGCTTCGGATTTTTAATCCACTTCAAAGCACTAGTAGAATCCGATTCCAAGATAATCCTCTGACTTGGAATATATTCTACTTCCTCAATAAGAATCAACCTGTTCAACGTTTTTCATTGGGAAATTCATTAAAGAAATCTATAAATTCTTGAAAGTTCAATCTTTTGCTGATTTAATAACTTTTTATAGTAATCTTGAGTCATTGCTACTTGTAATTCTCCGATGGCCTTGGCTTAGAAACTGTAACTTTTTAGTGCTTTTTTCCTTCAATAGTTTGTAATTAGATGTTGTTCTGCAGGCTAAGGGTTATCGTGTTGGACCAGTATATGATGATGTGCTGGCAATGGCTTGGTTTTTTCTTGAGCTAATTGTTAAGTCAATGGCATTGGAGCAAACACGTCTTTTCTATCATAGCCTTCCATTAGGTAGGCTTATTTTACATTAAGTATTTAAACCTGCTCACACAGCGACCTACGCATATGTGTAGGCATATAGGCGCACGTGTTTATAATCTCTCTATATGTTATAGTAATTGCCTACTGCTTCATATTTCTGTCATTTTCTATATAATTGATGGTTTAACAAGTCAATGTTGGATTTAACATTATATTCATACCTTCCATGCATTAAATTTTAGATCAATAAGATGTCTATTGTGTACTCTTATGATTTAAAATTTTATTCATACTGTTTCATTACATTCTATCAACTCGTCATCTTGTAAATTTTAAGTCAATATTGGCTTTAACATTATATTCATACTGTTACATTCTTAGAACACGTGTATTAATGCTTGAAACTCTTATGATGTCAAAAGTCAACCATGTAATTTTAATTACTTGAAATTTTAGTCCGCATGATTACATGAATAAAGCATGAAATTTAACTTTGGATTAAGGTATATAAGATTACATTGGCGTATGATAATCCCTCACATTCGAAAAACCCTCACACATGCAGGCTCTTGGAGACTCAGACATGATTCCTTTAAATGCTAATTCTTCAATGAGTTCAGTTGGAGAAAATTGAAAATAACTTATGAATTCTATCATCAATTTAAATCAGCTTTTGCTTTCTTTTAATATAGATGAAGATGTTCCCCCAATGCAGTTGAAAGAGGGTGTGTTCAGATGTATCATCCAGCTGTATGATTGCCTTCTAACTGAAGTTCATGAGCGTTGTAAGAAAGGGCTAAGCTTGGCAAAACGATTGAACAGCAGTCTAGCATTCTTTTGTTATGATCTTTTGGCTATTATTGAGCCTCGGCAAGTTTTTGAATTGGTAAGTTTTTATTCGATTCAATAGTGTATGTTTGTGCTTGGGTTCAATGGTACTAACTTGGACATAGTGCTTTATATACTTATTAGTTTCAGAGTCTAGTATGTCCCTTAACCATTGCATGTTAAAACCTCTTTGATTTGAAATTTAACTGTTTCAATTCTCCGATTAGATCCTAAGTTGTCACTTCTTTCAGAAACACCCAAAGTATTCACATAATTTAAAATTTTAATTTGAAAATTCTGAAGCTGCATAATACTCCTGTTCTAGGAATCAGGGATTTCTGCTATTTCTTTTTATACTTGAGATTGCTAAAATTTTGATCTCTGATTAGTAAATCTAAGAGTTCAAACTCTACCAACAGATCTCATGCCTGCTGGTGATTACTATTATTTATATCTAAATAAAGCCTATCCTTCTTATTTTGATGAACTGTAAGTTAACTTAAAAATTGAATCTATCTGAAAGATCAAACGTTGTCAAAGATGGGATTAGGAGAATATCTTTTCCTAGTTCACAAGGATTATTTATATATTTGTGATAAAATGTTGACAGAAGCTGTTCCTAAGGTACATAACATCCTCAAGGAAAAGGTGAATCTTCTGTTTATCAAACAATCTACAAACAAATTGGAAAACATAATAGCAATGTTGATTATTATCACTACTGGAAGTCATCAACATCTCATCTCTAGTATTAGAATTTTTAGTTATAGATTACCTTTGTTTGCATTTGTATCAATCAAATCAGCACTGACAACCAAAATTTGGAGTATAATAAACAAGAAAGTTTTAAGAAGCTAAGTAATGGCTTGATTCTGTAGTAGTTAAATGTTTGTCCAATTGCCATAACCCTCGATGAATGCCCAAAGATAAAAAATCCGTCTGCCTAACATTGAACAATGTGCACCAATCCTCCGACGTTGCAAACCCAAGCTTCAACAGAGAAAGAACTGAAAACAGTCTAAGTCTTGCTTTGCCGAATACCTCATAAGCACAAAAGAGAACTTAATTTAGATATGGGATGTGTTAGACTAAAACAACTAAAACTTTCGTTTCCAAACAAACAGAAATGGTTAATGTTAATGAATTACTTCAATAGTGTGACAAAAAGGAATTATATAGATGGATGTTTCCGAAAATTATTGATCTAGAAATATGTCTACATAAAAAATAAAAACTGTGAAATATAAAAAGAATAACATATTTCAAATTAAAGAAATTGATACCTTCTAATTGTCAATATAATTTTGTTATCAATGAACCCCTCTTTCTCTACGATAAAAATCATGTCAAAACCTACAAACTCTAATTTTGATCTTCTAATTGTATGATGCAAATCTTGATTGAGTGAAACATGTAAAAGCTGAAGGCTACTCATGGACAACACCAGTGTAGTGACATGGGAAGAACTGAGAAAGAAAGTTATCATTAATTGGAAGGCTGAGAAGACAAGGGAGCAGGATGAAAATAAGTATTACTATTAAAATAGAACCAACACTAGCAAATCCTAGTAAAAGTTTTATAATAAAGTTCAATTAAACATCAAACTAAAGCACAGTTAAGTGTAGACAGGACCGGTGATTCGGCACAAAAGATGGAATGCAATAACCTAAACCTCTATGAGCACCCCACTCAAAACATCAATGAGTCACTATTAATGCTGTGGGGAGCTAATGTAAGGGTCCATCTTGGAAATCTGATTGGAATTAAATTTCAGGTAATGGTATGTTGAGGAACGTGTTAGTGAGAGAAGCTCTAGCTTTTCTCAAACCTAGGTGTTTTTCAAATTTCAAATATCCCAGGCGTTTTTGAAATTTATTCTCCCCTCCGACATTCATTCGTTGTCCGCCGCCGCCGTCCGCCACCCACCGCCGCCATTTGTCACCGCATCGGCCGCCACATCCGGTGGCTGTTGACCACCAAATCTTCCAGGTTTTTTCGTCTCGACGCCATCATCTCGGTTCTAGGCATCATTACGTCAGGGTGAGCCTTCAACTCAGTGGATCTTGGACGAGGACCTTCGGCTTTCAGTTGTTGGCGACGCATCTTCTTCTCCGTCAAAGATCTTTACGCCGTGGTTTCCGTTTTGCCAGCGTCTCATTGCCTGTACATCTTCCCTCTGGGCTGGCCTTTTTCTTGCGAACATTACAATTTTTTTCCTATCTTCCAGACCCATGGCGTTTTTCGTGTTTTAGTTTTTTGTTGGGATAACTACGAAGTTCATCTGTCTTCAGGTCCTATATCTACCTGTTGGACTCTATTCATCACCTACTCCCTTCTTTTTTCGCCGGCAGTCACAGCCTTCATCGCCGGCAGTCACAGCCTCCATCGTCGGCAGTCACAGCTTCCATCGCCGGGCGCTAACAGAACAGTTCCGTCAAGTCCCTGGGTTGTTTTTACTTAAACGGTTTTCTTCATGCGGGGTGCTGGAATCCTCCCTTCTGTCCAGCAGAAATCGAAGGGCCAAACTCCTTCATCCTTTGCAGACGCACTTTCTCCGTCATCTCTCCCTTCTCATCTTGAGGAGGTTCGTACCATCTTCATTATGGGTCTGCTTGTAGATGTCAAAGAGAGAGAGCTGCAGAATCTTCTGAGATGGCTTCCAGGCTTTGAAGATTCTCATTTGAGTTATAAAGGAGAAAAGCCTAAGGGTTTCGCTCTCTTCTCAAATGCAGAATTTGCAGTTGCTGCCAAGGATGCTCTCCAGAAAATGGTTTTTGATTCTAAGTTGAAGTCCCTTTTGCACATTGAGATGGCAAGGAAGAATCTTGTTGTTAAAAGAGGTATTATTTCTAATTCTGATGCTTCTGTTCCTCCAGTACAGCCATTGCCAAATCCAGCCTCTTTAGCATCTCCAAGTATTCATGTTCCTTTTAAATCTGGGAGTTGCGACGAAAAGTCAGCAGTTGATGGTGTCCACGATGGAACCAGGGAATCTATCACAAATGAGTGCAATGTTGATAAGTATGGATGCTACACATTATTTGTTGAAAATTTACTAGAGAATATCCATTGGAAGAGGTTTGGATCATTTTTTTGCTCCCATGGTTGGGTTATTGATGCTTTTATTCCAAATAAAAGAAATGCAAAAGGAGTTCGTTTTGGTTTCATTCGCTTCGCTTCAATCGAAGAAGCAAGGAGAGCGACCTCAAAAATGAATGGCTCTTATATCGACGGCAGCAAAATTGGCGTTTCTTTCGCTAAATTCAAACCTCGTCAATCCTATTGGAGAAAGTCTTCCACAGGTGTTCTCCACAAGTCCGGGATGGAAGATGATTCGAGGAAGAAGCATTATAAAGTCGAAGGTGTTATTGATGAAGAAAAACTTCAGGTGTTGAATTATTGTCTAGTGGGGTGGTGTAAAAATTTCATCAAAATCAGTCATCTCGCTAGACAAATGCATGCGAAGGGCCTCATTGGCTTCTCCTTAACGAGAGCTGCTGGAAATGCGGTATTAATGATTTTCGAAGATTCTGCTTCATTGAGAAGTGTGAAGAACGATAAATCAGAGACTCTCGCAGAGTGGTTCTCTATAGTCGAAGCTTGGTCAGAGAGTTTGGTATTGGAGTGTCGCCGAGAATGGTTAGTTTGCGAGGGTGTTCCGTTTCACGCATGGAATTGGGATACCTTCAAGAACATTGCTGATAGTTGGGGTCAGTTACTAGCAATCGACGAAAGCTTTCAATCACCATCATCCTTTGATCGGGCAAAAATTCAAGTCCTAGCAAAGGCTGGTGCGAGAATTGATGCGACGTTGGAATTGAAGGTGGGTGACAACTCCTTCAAGATCATGGTGCATGAGATAGAGCCTTCATTCAAGCCAAACTCGTGGGCTCCTGAAGAAGACGAATCTAATTAGATTTTGCCTTTCTATTTGTGGTTTAATTTAGTTTATATGGTTGCAGGTGTTGCTTTTATTTTGTTTTATGTTCTGTTGCGTTGTTTAAATTCTATTACTGGAGGTGTAATTAGAAATAAGGTGTTTAGATTACGACTTTGGTTGAGGTTATATGAGGTTAAGGTGTTTGTTGTAATGGTGTTTATCACCATAGGAGGATATTTCGTGTAATCTTTTGTATTGGGTATTGTTATTAATATAATTTGAGGTACTCTTTTCTTCCTTCCAATGTTCGTTAACGTACTTCTTAGTATGTGAACGAATAAGAAGGGAGTTTTTAATGAGACCTCCAACTTCTATCAAAAAAAAAAAAAAATGCTGTGGGGAGCTGAAAATAGACGTGTTGCGTAATTTAGGAAATCTCAGGTGTCTAGAAGCTATTATGACTCTTATCACTAGTATTATAAATATTTTTTGTTAATGTAGATCCAACTGCTCTGTTTTAGAACCTACAAAAGTAATTTAGGCTGGTGCATGTTTGCAGTGAGTCTGTATCTCTAAAAGTCCATTTTTTAGCAATTTAGATTTGAAAGTTATTTAGGTTGTTAAGCTTGGATTTGGCTTGGCTCCTTCATGTGTGCAATGAGTCAGCATCTCAAAAAGTCCATTAGTCAGCAGTCTTTGTTGTGATGATGATATACTCTCCGATTGAAGAAAATAAATAAATTACACGTGGTTTACTGCTTCTCTGAGTTGAGTATATCTTGTTTTCATTAACTTTTACAATTTAATGAGGTGATTCTCAAGCAGTCATTCAAGTTCATCTACATCTGTAGACTGCCTTTTAATGAGTTACGCCACTGGTTGGAATGTCTTATGCTCTTTTAAATTTTACTCCAACTTATATGTACTCCATCTAATATTTGCATTTTTTGGCTTGACTCATGAGGAGTTGTTTTGTTTAATGTATGAGAGGAGAGGAAAGGGAAAAGAATTTTTCGAATGTTTTGCTGGTGTATAGGACACTGAAAATATGAAATCATGTTCCTGTTTTGATGACCACTTTCTTTATGTGTTGCAGGTGTCGTTATACCTGGACAAGTTTTCTGGGGTATGCCAATCAGTTCTGCATGATTGCAAGCTAATATTTCTGCAGATAATATGTGATCATGATCTTTTTGTGGAAATGCCTGGGAGAGACCCCTCAGATAGGTACTTTTTCTTCCTCTGTTTTTATTTTCACTACTTTCATGATGTAAATAGATAATTTCTGCTTTATGTTATGTCTTAATGGAGAACATCCATCTTTATGGGTGGATAACTTATATAACTGGGATGTATTTAGTGGTAACTTTGTTTTCTTGTTGCTCTGGTACTATCATCAATTGTAATAAAAGCCCCTTCCTGTTGTAAAGCTGGCATAAAGGCTTCAACTTCTTAGTGGAAGATACATATGTGCATGAAGCAATTTTATGGTGTGTTCCAAGTTAAGTAGAATACAGTGTTTAAAGATTTTTTAAACCATAAAAACCTCCTACATAGGGGATTGTTGATGGAGGGGTGGGGGTTGGTGGTGGGGTGTACTAAATCATGAGAAGTGACTCTACATGACTAATTCTTCATTTAATGCAAGATGTTGCATGACTGCTTGTACAGTTCTAGCATTCCTATCTTTCATCTACTTGAGATCCAATCCAAAATAAGAAAGCTCCAAGATTGACTTAAACAACACCTAAAATATAAAAAATAGATCAAAGTAAAATAAACTCAGAGACTAATATGTTTTATCTGCTAGAAATCTGGAAACTACCATTAGATCCGACTAAACTCATGAAAATAAAGCCAACAAATTTTTATACTTTAAATACATAAAAATGACTTAATGACATTGTTTCAGCTTAAATAAGGTCCTAAAATAGCAAATAAAGACCACAATCTTAAATTATATTGGCAGTTAACATTGGCTTGTTTTCACATGGGTGTCATCTTTGCCACCTGTTTGTAAATGCTCAAAATCTAGATGTTTAACTGACATTATTTAGGGTTCAATTTGTGATGTTAGTTTGTTTCTAGTAATCTTAATTTTACCTTAATATAGAACAAAGATTCACTCACAATAGTTTTTCCTCTCTCTCTCTCTGTCTCTCCCGATTTATTGAAAACCAAGTTCTATTTTTTGGTTTTATGTTTGTCCAACATAACCCCAATTAATTAGTAGCTGACATGATAGGATCTTTCATTTGACTAAGTGAATATCGTGATTTAGGAACTATCTTTCATCTGTCTTGATTCAAGAGCTTTTTCTTACTTGGGACCATGATGATTTATCTCAGCGTGCTAAGGTGAGTTAGGATAAAATATGGTCAAATGTTTCAGAAAATCATGCATATAACTTTTTCTTTTTGTGTGATTAGGCAGCTAGAATTTTGGTGGTTGTTTTATGCAAGCATGAGTTTGATGCTCGGTATCAAAAACCTGAAGACAAGTTGTATATTGCTCAACTATATTTTCCACTCATTGGCCAGGTAAATTGTACTGTAATTTTATGGCCTGACGATGATTAAGGATTAGGCAAAGATTGTGACATTGCTGATTTTGCATCTTAATGGTATTATAATTGTCTATACCTACATGAGCTTGAAGTTGAGACAAACTAATGGTAAGTGTCAAATTACATGGCTGTTTGGAATCATATTTGTATCATGCAAAAAAAAAAAAAACTACATATATGGTACTATTTTCTGCTTCTTGAGCTTATAGCATTTTTCTTAAATTGTGCTTTAGTATGAATGGAGAACTATGAAATTTCAGAGCTGACAAAAAATAAGTTGTTTAGAAAGAAAATTGGGTGAATGTATGTTTTTAAAACTTTAGTCTAAGCACTAAACAGAACAGTACTTTGACATAAATCTTTGCTCAAATCTTCTTTATTAGAAATAGGACACCAGATATGATTTTGTAGTCTAAAATTTGGAATGGTATTTTGTTAAAGATGACCCGCATTATAAGGCTGCATTTATTCCAAGTTTCCAACCTGTATGCTTATAATTTATCGATGCATAAAAATTTCTTGCAAGTGAATTTATCCTCTCTGCAGATTCTAGATGAAATGCCTGTATTTTACAACTTAAATGCCGCAGAAAAGCGTGAAGTTCTAATTGTTATCTTGCAAATCGTGCGAAATCTGGATGATGCATCAGTTGTCAAGGCTTGGCAGCAGAGCATTGCTCGGACTAGATTATTTTTCAAACTCATGGAGGAATGCCTAGTTCATTTTGAGGTGCTATTACAGCTAAACATTCAATTTCCTTTATGTTAATTCAGTGATTTTATTAGTTTAGGTAGCTTCATGTTGGTATCAAGGTTTTATTTGTTTGTGTTTAGTGTGTCACCTTTTTCTCATTGTGCAAAATTTTAGCCTTTGTTCATGTCTTGATATTGAAATCTGTAATTGTCGGGCTTAAATTTTGGCTGGGAAAATTTGAACAGTATGAGCTTTTCAGACGTGATATGAAAGTTGGTCTGCAGCCTGGTCCTTTTAACTTCTTAACGTCTACTTATGCTAACTTTGCATATGTTTACAGCACAGAAAGCCTGCTGATGGTATGCTTATAGGCAGTAGCTCTCGCAATCCCGTGGGTGATGGACCTACATCCCCTAAATATTCTGACAAGCTTTCTCCTGCAATCAACACTTATTTATCTGAGGCATCAAGACAAGAAGTTAGAGTGAGTTATATTTGTCCTTTCATCTATTGCTAGTAAATCGAAAAGTTCATTTGTTTGCTAGTAGGTTAATTTTGTAGATACTGAGGGCCGCATGTGCTAATTATATTGTACACCGTTTTATTGCTCTATTGCTGCCTCAGGGAACTCCTGAAGATGGTTACTTGTGGCAGAGGGTGAATTCTCAACTGAGCTCCCCAAGCCAGCCATATTCCTTGAGAGAAGCTTTGGCCCAGGCCCAATCTTCTAGGATTGGTGCTTCAGCCCAAGCACTTAGAGAATCTTTGCATCCAATTTTGCGACAAAAACTGGTACGGTGTATCAGAATATCTTGTTTCTCTCCAAGAAATAAAAAAGAAGATATTCCCATTACCTATTTGGTCTCGGTCTGGACTTTTTTAGGTGCTCATGGTTTTCTTGCTTGTTTCAGGAGCTGTGGGAAGAAAACTTGAGTGCTGCTGTTAGTCTTCAGGTTTTGGAAATAACTGAGAAATTTTCTGCAATGGCAGCATCCCATAGCATTGCTACTGACTACGGAAAACTTGATTGTTTATCATCTATAATTATGAGCTTCTTTTCCCGAAATCAACCACTGGTTTTCTGGAAAGCTGTCTTACCTGTCTTCAATCATGTTTTTGATCTTCACGGGGCAACACTAATGGCTAGGGAGAATGACCGTTTCTTAAAACAAGTTGCCTTTCATCTTCTTCGTCTTGCTGTCTTTCAAAATGACAATATTAGAAAAAGAGCTGTTATTGGGCTTCAGATACTAGTGAGGGTAGGCCCTTTGGCATTCTGAGGAATTATGTCCTCTGGCCTGCTTTTATTGTTCAATCTGACATTGATTATTTCTTCATTCTTGCAGAGTTCATTCTACTTCATGCAGACTGCTAGGTTAAGGGTAGTGCTGACTATCACCTTGTCCGAGCTAATGTCTGACATGCAGGTGACTCAGATGAAGTCTGATGGGACACTTGAAGGAAGTGGTGAAGCAAGGCGGCTTCGAAAATCTTTAGAGGAAATGGCAGATGAAGTCAAGAGTTCTGGCCTTTTGAAGGAATGCGGACTTCCTGAGAATGCTCTATTGGTGACTCCAGAAAGTTTTAAAGAGAATCGGTTGTCTTGGTCAGAAGTAAAATCTCTCTCTGAAAGCCTTCTTTTGGCCCTTGATGCTAGTCTGGAACATGCACTGTTGGTAAGTCTAAATGATGTCTGCTTCTTCTGGGAATCTTTGTCGATAAATATTATTGTGAGGCACAGAGGAGAGTTTATTGTGGTTCACATCTTATATGTGCCTTTACTTTCCGGTTTCCAGTATGATCTTCATGCGATCTATGTTAGATCAGAAAATTGTCACTAAAACATACAGTACAACTAAGACGAGTTACATCCTAACACAAAAAAAGGTGGAATTTTCAAATTATACAGTTAAGCATCATACAGGACCATGCCCCATCTGAAGTGATAACGGATACCTACTTTCATCTTTTGGTGACAATGACCAGGATTCTTTCTACTGCTTTTGTCAGGGATGGTAACTACATCAGTTGCTGATGGTGTTTTAGAGTGAAATCATGCATAGATAGGTTCAGCTGACCAAAAGCAAACAGCCCCTTTAAATGATTAAGCTAGTTTAACTTAAAATCAATGAAAATTATGTTGTTTCACGGCTTAAAACTGAGTTTGATTGTAGGAACTGTTAACTGTTTCAACTTCTGTTTCTATTTTTCATCTGGAAGGAAAAAATTGTTGCATTAAAATCTAAACATTATTCTGTTTGCAGTCCTCGGTAATGTCTATGGATAGATATGCTGCGGCTGAAAGCTTTTATAAGCTTGCAATGGCATTTGCCCCTGTCCCTGATCTTCACATAATGTGGTTGTTGCATTTGTGTGATGCACATCAAGAAATGCAGTCTTGGGCTGAAGCTGCGCAGTGTGCTGTGGCTGTTGCTGGTGTTGTAATGCAGGTTAGAAAATCTTATTGTTTGCGTGCAGCCATTATAGACTTCTATGCAACATGACTATCTGATAGTAACTTTGGACATTTTCTCACTTGGGATCATTAAACGATGGTAAATCTTGAATTTACGTGTTATAGAAATGAAATTTCATGAGTGAAGCAGGACTGTCTTTATTTTCTATTAATTCCAAAAAATGGGAGGATTACCATCTGAAGTACATAAAGGCCTTGCTCCAGAATTAAACACATAGAAGGGAAAAAGGCTGTCAATAAATTAGAAATTAAAATGAAGTTAAAATTAAGATTTCTATTTATTGCAAATTCGTTCATATTTTGGCATTATCTACGAATCTCTATGTTGTAGGCCCTTGTTGCTAGAAATGATGGTGTTTGGAGCAAGGATCATGTCACAGCCTTGCGTAAAATTTGTCCTATGGTCAGCAGTGAAATCACGTCTGAGGCATCAGCAGCCGAGGTTGAGGGATACGGAGCTTCGAAGCTCACTGTTGACTCTGCTGTTAAGTACTTACAACTTGCAAATAAGCTTTTCTCTCAAGCTGAACTCTACCATTTCTGTGCAAGCATTTTGGAACTTGTTATTCCAGTTTATAAGAGCAGAAGGGCATATGGACAACTGGCTAAATGTCATACATTGCTCACAAATATCTATGAATCAATCCTTGAGCAGGAGTCAAGCCCTATTACTTTCACTGATGCTACTTACTATAGGGTTGGATTTTATGGTGAGAAATTTGGTAAGCTGGACCGGAAGGAATATGTTTATCGAGAACCTCGTGATGTGCGCTTGGGTGATATAATGGAAAAACTTAGTCATATATATGAATCGAGGATGGATGGTAGTCATACTTTGCACATTATTCCTGATTCCAGACAGGTGAAGGCAGAGGAGTTGCAGCCGGGAGTCTGTTACCTGCAAATAACGGCTGTTGATCCAGTCATGGAAGATGAAGATTTGGGAAGCAGAAGGGAGAGGATCTTTTCACTTTCTACCGGAACTGTCCGTGCACGTGTCTTCGACCGCTTCTTATTTGACACTCCGTTCACAAAAAATGGCAAGACCCAAGGTGGATTGGAAGACCAATGGAAAAGGAGGACCGTTCTTCAGACTGAGGGCTCGTTCCCGGCACTTGTCAATAGGCTCTTGGTGATAAAATCTGAATCACTTGAATTTTCCCCGGTGGAGAATGCAATTGGAATGATTGAAACTCGAACAGCAGCCTTGCGAAATGAGCTTGAAGAGCCTCGTAGTTCTGAAGGAGATCAACTGCCACGTCTCCAGAGTCTGCAGAGAATACTTCAAGGCAGTGTTGCAGTTCAAGTGAGCTCAATAATTTTCTTTTCCCTTTTTTGTTCGGTTGTTCATTTCTGTCTTCCCTTTGAAGTAATTATCTAGGTCGGAGTGATTTCGATGCTTAGAAGACACTTCACACATGCAGGTGAATAGTGGCGTTCTGAGCGTGTGCACAGCCTTCTTGTCCGGTGAACCTGCCACCAGGTTGCGTTCTCAGGAGCTACAGCAACTTATTGCTGCCCTCCTTGAATTTATGGCTGTTTGCAAGCGTGCAATACGAGTACACTTCAGACTAATTGGAGAAGAAGACCAGGATTTCCACACACAACTGGTGAATGGATTTCAGTCCCTCACAGCAGAGCTATCTCACTACATCCCTGCGATTCTATCAGAGCTCTGATGATGATGTAAGCATAACTTGCTCCGTAGTTTGTTTCTGGTGCAAGTTGTTCATAAAGATTGTGACACATTCTTTTTTTGTAGATCTGTGCTCCAATGATGATTGTTGATGTATGTAATAACCGATTTGTTTGTGTAATGGTAGATTGATTTACTTGTTGATGCTGCCAAAGCAAATTGAGCTAGGCATTTTCGGCCCCAAGTGACATGATAATTCTAGCCTTTTTACTGGTCAGATGAGAATCAGGTCAGCTCATCTGCCAAAACAATTATAGCTCGCCGTGTAGTGTAGTATAATATTAACAGAATGGGTTACACTATTACTCACTTCTAGTGATCTAGGGATGGATGCAGGGAACAATCTATCTTGAAAATTTTAAATTCTTACATATTTTAGAATAAATTATACATTTACTATCTAAGCTATCAGTTTTGAGCCTAAACTTTTAATTTTTTTAAAATCATACCTAATGTTTAATTTTTGTTTCATTTTAACACACCGTCATTAAAAAAAAACTTAATATGTTTAATACTTAACTATTAATTTGGGTCCGTTTTAGTATTTGAATTTTTAGTTTTTTTTTAAAAAAACTTAATGCTAAATTTTGACCAGTGGTATTAAAATGACATTAAAACTAAATTTTATGTATGATTTTAAAAAAAAATTAAAAGTTTAGGTATTAAAACATACCAAGACTTATAGCTTAGGTATTAAGTGCATAATTTACCCCTTTTTCTAATAACATGTTTTCATCTATTACGATTTTATAAATTTTCCTCCTAATATAAAATAAAGAGCTGTCTCTGTTCACATTTCATATTTAATCAAAATTTATATATAATTTTGATATTTATCTTTAAAATGAAATATACAATTAATGTTATTTATAATTATTATGAAAAGTATCCTCTTAAATATATAATTTAAGTTTAATAAAGAAATAAAAGAATTAGAAAAGAAAATTAGTTAATATTTAATTTAATTAAGCATTTAACTATGCTAGGAGTTTCTACATTATTTCAAAATTTAAAATTTAGTCTCTTTATTTTGATTTTATAATATTGAGTACTTATTTTTATTTGAAAAATCCTGATCGTTATTAATTTCTGCCTATTTTTTTGTGAGTTGGTGATGTGACATTCATAAAAAAAAAAGGTAAAATAGCCTTTTAATCATACATATTCATAGTTTTTTTTTTATCAATTTAACCCTTAATCTTGAAAAAATATGAAAATATTGAGGTCAAATTAATAAAACTGTAAATGTGAAGGATTTAAAAAAATGTTTTGACATTTTTTAGTGAATGTCACGTCAATAACTAATAACAAATTGGACCGAAGTCAAGTTTTCTATTTTAAAAGCATTAGAAGAACTCAAATATTTTTAAAAAATAACGAAAATTAAATTTGAGATTTGAAATAGTGTGTAGATCGTTAATGTTATATACAAACCAAAATTTAAGCCATTGTTTGAAGATGCAATTAATGAAGATAAATATGACTTTTGATACCTGGTATTTATGTACAATTGGGTATTAAACTTTTTTTTTGTATAATCAGGGATCTAATTTTGACATTTATGTGTAATATGGTACCCAACTTTTTTTAATCGTAGAATTAAGTACCTAATTTTTGTGGGTGAAATTTGGTGCCAACTTTTATTTTTGGAGCTATTAACTAGCTAATATTTTTTCACTACACATGTTCAAATATAATTTGTTCATACTTAAAATTTTAAATCTATTTAATTAAAATAATAATAATAATTATACGTTATAAATTTGATACATAAGTACATATAATTTTAGAAAAGTATCTAATTAAAGAAAAAAAATAGATACCACAATACGCATAAATATCAAAGTTTGGTACCGAAAATTATACTTTCCCTTGACATAAAAGGGTAAATTACGTGTTTAGTCTGTAAACTATGTGTTTTGATTTTCTTAGGACCTCAATTTTCAATTTTTTTCAAAATCATAAATAAAATTTAGATTTTATTTCATTTAGTATCCCGTTCAAAATTTAACGTTAAGTTTTAAAAAAATGAAAGTTTAGGTACTAAAACGAACCAAAACTAATAATTTAAGTATTAAACGCGTTAAGTTTTAATGGCGAGTACCAAAATGAAATACAAACTAAACAGTAGGTATGCTTTTGAAAAAAATCAAAACTTTATATACTAAAACGGAATAAAACTGATAATTTAAGTACTAAAAACTTAATTTATCCAAAACAACAAATATAGTGACGAAAACGGGATATATGGAGAGGGTGAAGGGATTTTGGGTAAAAAATGTGGGGTATTTCCCCTCCACACAGTTGAAGAACTCCAACCAAACCCAACAATTATGAATTATCCTCCTCTGTTTCTGTTCTTCGCCACACGATATTCTTTTGGCCAACCCCATAATTCTCTTCACTTTCGTGTTTAATCCCCACTCTTGTGTCAGCCCAAGTGATCGGAGCCATGCTCATTAACTTCTCTCCTCTTTCTTCTACTTGTCCACCTTCCTCCTCCTCCTCCACTTATTTCCCCAGCAGGTTATCCACTTCAAGACCGCCGTACTCGGAGTTCCCATTAAAACCAAGAACCCACCTCGTTAAATCTCCTTCTCTTTCCGTTTCTCACTCAAGCAAGACCAAGTTGTTGTGTCCTACCAATAGGGTTGATTTCAGGCCATGTGCTCTTCCTGGACTCGACTTCGGGAACGTTGAATCCGTGTTGGAAGCCGCTGGCGTCTTGACTGCCATCATTGTCGTTCACGAGACCGGTCACTTCCTCGCTGCTTATCTCCAGGGGATCCGTGTAAGTAAATTCGCTGTTGGTTTCGGTCCAATTTTGGCGAAGTTCAATGCCAACGATGTAGAGTTTTCTCTTAGAGCTTTCCCGTTGGGTGGATTTGTGGGGTTCCCTGATAATGATCCGGACAGTGATATTCCTGAGGACGACGTGAATTTGCTTAAGAATAGACCCATATTAGATAGGGTCATCGTCATTTCGGCTGGTGTTGTCGCCAATATAATTTTTGCCTACGCAATCATCTTTACTCAAGTCTTGTCTGTTGGATTACCAGTGCAAGAGCCATTCTCCGGCGTGCTCGTCCCGGATGTTAGACCCTTTTCAGCTGCTTCCCGCGACGGCCTTCTTCCCGGTGATGTTATCCTTGCTGTGAATGGTATTGAATTGCAGAAAACTGGGTCTAGCGTAGTTTCTCAAGTTGTTGACATTATAAAGAAAAATCCCAAACGAAATGTGTTCTTGAAGGTGGAGAGGGCAAAGCAGGATTTTGAAATTGGGGTTGTTCCAGATGAGAATTTTGATGGAACAGGGAAGATTGGAGTCCAGTTATCACCAAACATAAAGATAACTAAATTGAGACCCAATAATATCTTTGAGGCCTTCAATTATACTGGAAAGGAATTCTGGGGTCTCACTTACAACGTTTTGGATAGCTTGAAGCAGACTTTTATGAATTTCTCACAATCAGCAAGCAAAGTCTCAGGCCCCGTAGCTATTATCGCCGTGGGTGCTGAAGTTGCAAGGTCCACCGTGGATGGCCTATATGAGTTTGCAGCTCTTCTGAATCTTAATCTTGCAGTCATTAATCTTCTCCCTTTACCTGCATTGGATGGAGGTTCACTGGCCCTTGTACTTCTAGAAGCCGCTAGAGGCGGACAGAAGCTTCCTCTAGAGCTGGAGCAACGGATTATGTCATCTGGCATCATGTTCGTTTTACTCCTTGGGTTGTTTCTTATTGTCAGAGACACACTAAACCTTGAGTTCATTAAAGATTTGTTATGATCATCGAATTGCCTTTTGAAGTTTGGATGTCACTTGTGTTGAGAACACTTGTTTATGGAGATAGAGTCAGATGAATCCGATCCATGCATTCGATGTCGTGTAGAGAAGATGAATTCGTGATTATTGCTTCTGCAAAGGATGCTATATTGCAGGTACTTTTAGCTTATTGGTCTCCTTTGATGCCATCAAGATCTCTTTATTGCCCCCACACTGTTGTACACTGGATTTCTTTCAAGTTCGAGTTGAGTTCGTTAATTATGTATAATATATGTATATCATATATTAAAAAATATATATATATATCGTATATGGTTATAGAAAGTTGTTTAAATTGGAATCAATTAGGATTATAACATTATAAATATTTACAAGTAAAATTAAACAAAAACTCGAACAACTTGACCCGTAAAAATTTCAAATGAAATTTGAGTTATAAAATATAACTCGTCAATTCAACTAACTTTTTTATTTAACTCGATCAAATACTCGTGGTGAAAGCATGTGATGGAAGAATAGAAGAGATGAATTCATATTGGGAAAACAATGAATTCCTTTCCACAGCAACTGTCAATCCTATATCTATATAACTTCCCTAAGAACAAATTGAAACAACCTTAAATGAAATCCTCTCTCGTCTAAAACATGGATCCTGCCTGAGAAGAAAAGGAGTGGGGTGGGGGAGGGAACGAGATCTTCCTTCGTATGACATTAGCAATACCATCGAGCAGCTCCTGGTATCCCATGCACGGACCAAATGCGCTGCCATTTTCTTGATCATATGATTTGAAGTCTGTCACATGGCATATACATAAACAAAGGACCTAATCTTTTGAACCTGCAACAAATTAAGAATTGATATTTATTAAAATGGTATTTGAAGTTCATTTACTAATTAATTGCATCTACCTCACCATATCCGATATCATTTCAGTGCATTGAACCCAACCATACAGACGTAACATCATCTTGTCCATAGGTCATTTATACTCAAGATGCAGTTTTGTAGCAAATCTGAATTTCAAACAAGAATTCAGACCTAGGGTTGAACCAGCTTACTTAAGCAAAGGCAGATAAGCTTCAACAAGAAACAGAATTCACCAGGAAAGTCTAGATTAATATCTGCTGTGCCGTGTCAGTCACAGAATACATAAAGGGAAAAGTAGGCTGCTGACAAACTGTGATGACTTTGATATATACCTATAGGCAAAAGATGTAGAAACTCTGGAACTCAGAAATATTAAAATCACATGCAAAACTAACTTAATGACACCCAAAACATACAGCAAGAATGCAGCCTATATAATATAATAATGTTTCATTCTCCTTTTTGCTTCAATAGTAGATTTTTACCATCAAAAAATTCTGAAGAGAAACAAACTAGCTCGTCGCATAGACAATATGAAAATGCAACACTTCATCCAACTCATGTAATAATAGGAAAAAGGGATCAGCAATAGACTACTTCAAATACACTCGAAGTTTAATGCTCCATTCAAATAAAGTTCCCTCCCAGCCCCAAATCATTATGTGATGCTTAAATCGAGTATGAAAAACCATGACACTCACATCAATGTACAAAAATGATGGGTCAAAGTCCTTATAATATAAGGTAAGATCAAATTGTTACTGGCTTTAGTATGTTTTGGTCTTTACTTATCATTTTGATGATTGACTTGATGCCATGCTTCAACATGCTTGATTTGGACATAAACTGAGGAGAAGAATCAGCAAGTTCATAAATGCTAAGCATTTCTACTTCTAATGGTCAATTATCAAAATAACTACTTAGTCTTCTAGCCATAGTAGGATTTGATTCACAAATTTATCTTGGTCTTTTAGGAATAAATGCCTTGGTTGAGTGGAGAAGTATAAGGATGAAAACAAGGAGTAGAAATGTAGAAAGAAAACAAATTTGAGTACATAGTAAGAAAGAAAAGTAAGAAAACAAAGTAAATGTCTCTTGTAGGTGTGTTGGAACAATGATGATAAAGGTGAAGATTTTGGATGCTCTAATCACACAAAGGAAGGATGGGTAACCTCTAAACTTAAAGTTTATTGATTTTGTATGTTGGTTGCCTTTTGATTTTTATGCATGCATAAGTATTGAGCATGAATGATTACATGTTGTTTGTTATCTCATGTATGTTGAAAACGTGTTATGATGGACATGTTTCAAAATTAAAAGCTTTTATCATTATTTAGTTCATCATAATATTTTTTTTGGTTTAGTAATACTTTCATAATTTCTTTAAATTATCTAGACTCAAATGTGCTTTTGTTGAAAATTATTTTTCTTTCAACAAGTGATATCCATGATTTATTGAATATTTTTTTACAAATGGAATCACTTTAAACCTATGATGCCAAGTTTGATAATGCTTTAAAATCTTTTTCAATTGATATCATTTTTAAAAGGTGCATATGTAAGAAATCTTAAACTTTTTTATTCTTACTTGCATATGTCTTATTTTGTCTATTTGCATATGTGTGCCTAATTTTTACATTCTTGATATGCAAATGCAAATGAGATTAAATGTTTATGTATATGTTCTTTATTGCCTATGATATCTCTCTAACAATTGATATCTATGTTGAATGCATAACATTTTGAAATGCTTTACGCATATGAGTTTTAATGTCTCATATTAATATTGCAGAAAGTAGTTTAGACTTGGATTTATTGAACTTCATGTGCTACTAATGTGCTTCTCTCTTATCTTATTGAAATTCAATATTAGTTGAAGTGTCAAAGTTTTTAGCTAAAATTTTATATGGAATGCTTTTATTAAGGGGGAACTTTGTTTTTAAATGATTTATATGCTTGAACCTTTTATTTTTTTTTACTTATTCTCCATTGTTGAATTATTTTGATATAACAAAAAGGGGAGAAGTATATGTTTGAAAAATTCAATTTCAATAATGAAAAAGGGGAGCTTTAATATTTTATAAAATATTTCTCTTTTTCATTAAATGTTTTGATAAGGGGGAGCTTTTGTCAAAAACCATTTTCAAAGGTTTTGTTATATCAAAAAAGGGGAGACTGTAGAACTTATATTTTGATATAAAAAATAAGGGAAAAATTTTGTTGGACTAAATTGAATTTATTCAATGTTTTCAAAAATAATTCAAAGTCCAAATTAACTTGAAAAATATGTTTTAAATGTTTTCCGACTTAGTCGAACATTTTAAAAAACAAACTCGATCGTTTTCACACTCTAAAGTTAAGTTTCCAAGGATTTTTGGCTCAAAGGATCAATCCCTTTGACCAAAGGATCAATCCCCTTGAAAAATGATCGATCCATAGAGGAAAAAGGGTTGATCCCTCTATGAAAAGGATCGATCCCTTTGTTACAACAGTCAGAATTTTTGAAAAAGAATCGATCCCTTTCACAAAGGGTGATCCCTTGTGCATTAAATGTTGTTTTTTTATTATAGGTAACGACTATAATGATCCTCAGCGGTTCCAAACAGCTAGAATTAATGGAGAAAGTATAAATTGAAGGAAAAAACTTCCCAAGGTCATCAAGAATCATATTGAACTAATCTACCAACATCAAAGCTTAGTTTTGTGCTTAATTTGTAAAATTCTTTGTTGTAAACACACTTGTGAGATACATTGTTTATTTTGCTGAAGTGTAATTTGGGTGGGAGCTTAATTAGTGCAAACTTATTTGCCTTTGTGAGGTTTTTTTTTTAGTTTGCTAAATTTGTAATTACTCTTTGGGAGAGAGTGTATTCAAGGTTTTGGGGTATAAACCTTGAAATGTTTGTAAGGTTACACTTTGTCCTTAAAGGTAAGCAAATCTAGTGAATTTGAGAAATCCTTAGTGTGGATGCTAAGGTAGTGGATGTAGACTTGGTTTAGAAGTTGAATCACTCTAAATCATTGTGCAAAAGTTTTATTTTTTGATTGCTTCCACCAAACTGTTTAAAAGGCCAATTCACCCCCCTCTTGGCATATTCGTTTGTTCGTACGAGCCCAACAAATGCATTTGAATAATTTAGTGACATGATTGATAAAATTTCAAAAATGGTGGTCAAAATAAAAAAAAGGATAATTGTAATATCCCAAAATTGGGGTTAGTGACTAAAATAGAATTTTTGGAAACTTTGTGCTCAATTTTGAAACAAGTTAAAAGTTCAAGGACTTAAATAAAAAAATTCAGTGTTATATTAAATGGTAATTGTGGAAATTTTGAAGGGTATAATAGTAATTTCATAAGAAAGATTTTTATTTCTCCTTTATATAGGAGATGGCACGTGGAAATGGAAGAAAGAAAATAGAAAAGTTTGGAGACTTTGGTTCAACCTTCTTCTTCTTCTCTCTTCTCGTAAGCTCCATGGCAAAGGTAAGTTGGTTCCAAGTTGATTAATTCTTTTGTTTTAAAGTTGGTTTTGATTCTTAGAGTGATGGAAAAGATTAAGGAAAGCTTAAGATGGATTAAAACTCAAGGATTATCAAGTTATGAGAGATTGAAAATAAGAGGTTTCAAATTGAAATCTTGGAAAAGAGTAATTGAAGTTGGAGGTTAAATTTGACTTGTCAAAGGGTTAGTTAAGAAGTTAGAGGTGATAGAATTGAATTAAGAACACATGAAAAATTTGATGAAATTCTTTTATTCAAGAATTATGGTGAATTATGAGGGATGATGAAGTGTTATAATGCTATAAGAAGGTTTACATATGTATAGATAAGTTTTATGGTATAAGAAGGGGTTAATAAGTAGAATTTGAGGACAAAGTAAGAATTTTAGGGCTCAAAATGGAATTTCTAGGTTGTGTGCATCAATGTATCTTCAATGTGCATCGATGCATTCTCAAATAAATGAACATAGAATGCAATTAGTGCATCGATGCATAAGGAGTGCATCGATGCACCCCCTTAAAATGAAAACATCAAAGGTGATTTGTGTATCGATGCATGGGTAGTGCATCGATGCACATGTTAAAGAATGCATCGATACACTGTAGAATGTATCGATGCACTTCAAGGGGAAAATAGAATTATACTTTTCTTTTGGTCTAAGAAATGATATATTAGAATACATCAATTGGATACTGATATGTATCAATGTATGATTATATAGATATGGAACACGAACAAGTTTGGAATGATTATCAAGTTAAGATTCGATCGAAAGAGAGGAAAATCATAAAAGTGGATTGGAACGTAGTGAGGCCAATGTGAGTGTATACTAGTTAGTTTATTGTGTTAAATGGAAACAAGACTTGCGACAAGTCTATTTCATATGTTAGAACACATGAATATATGATTATACGTATATGGATTACATAAATTGTATGTATGCATGATTATATGTGTTAACATGCTTTTGTATGTAATGATATAAAAAATATGTGCTATGTGATGTATATATATGAACATATGTGAAACCGAACTATGTAATTGCATGAGAAAGATATGAGTCATATGACATGATATAAGCGAACATGAGAAAACAAATTATAAGATATGAGCTATGTGATCCTATGAGAATATGAAAAGAAGCTATGTGACTACATGTATATGTGAAAGAAGCTATGAGCTTATATGACATGTGATATGAAAGTGTATATGTGGAATGATATAAGTGAAAATGCCCATGTTATATGATACGAGAGCTATAGGTATAGTTGACATGCCAAGAGTCGAGGGTCTACGTGGTCCTTCGGGACTTACAGTGATCCTTCGGGATATTTCATAGTGGTCATTTGGGACAAATTTCATAGCCCCTAGTGGGATCCCATACGAGCTGTAGTGACAATAAAGTGCACAACCTCAATAGACTCACATATCTACAGTTCTCACAGATGTACATGGGCTAACAAATAGATAACAATAAATAAATAT
Source organism: Hibiscus syriacus (assembly GCF_006381635.1). Classification (NCBI taxonomy): domain Eukaryota; kingdom Viridiplantae; phylum Streptophyta; class Magnoliopsida; order Malvales; family Malvaceae; genus Hibiscus; species Hibiscus syriacus. The sequence continues at coordinate 1,866,598 of NW_024062606.1, forward strand.
ATTACATGTAAAGTATATGCTTTTGTGATATGAATTGTATTATATGATATATGAGATGATGTGTATATTGCTTGATTAATTGAATCATATGTGGCTTAAAAGAATGAATATATGAGTATATGATTATGAGACATAAATGATAAGAATATGGATAGTGGAATAAGGTTAGTAATGGAAATAGTGTGAGATATGTATATGTGTATATTACATTGTATGTAATGTTAAATTGTTTTGGTATGACATCATGAGATGATGTGTTCCTACATGTTTAAATAATTAGAGTTCTTTTATAAATGTAATGCCTCACTAAGTCATAGACTTAGGGTGTGATTGTTTCGCACGTAGGTTACTGTTAACTTCCTAAAAAGACTACTTTTAAAGCCTTTTTCACTTAAGTTATTGTTTTTTTAAAAGCTCATTTTAGTCATTTCAGGATCATGTAGTTGTATATAATTGCATTTGTGGTGGTTGTGCTATTTTATTTCTTAATGGTGCTGTTTGAGAGAAAGGTGCAGTTTGTCTATGGTGTGCAGGGAATAGCAAGAAAAAGGATTCTTTGGGAAGTAATGCCGCGGCATCACACGTTACTAAAGCAGATTGAAATGCCTTGGCATTTCTGGCGCAGAAAAAGACAAAAAGATATTTCTGCATAAGGACAGCTAGCACTAGACAGCTGTTTCTGCACGTGAAGGACTGATGTAACCGCCTACCAGAGCTGCCAATAGACCACCGCCACTTGGAGGATAAGGATCATGCACAATATGTGATTCTAGGGGTATTTTGCACCCAACAAACTCATCATTACCCCATAGATATTTTATTTATTATATATGACACCTCATGGGAGAGAGGGACATACGGACAGAGAGCACACGCATAGAGCAGAAAAATCAGATTTTTTATTTTCTCTTTTCCTTTCTTCTTCCTTGGGATATTCCTCCATTGATAAAGCTCCAAGGAGTGGTAAGCTAGGTGCCGAAAGGAGCTAGCAAGCTAGGTGGTTCATGGTGGCCGAGAGGAGACCTCCGGTGGCGCGTCGAAGGCTTCTTCTCACTTCCCTTTTACTGTTATTTTTCTATTAATTTGTGGGTTATTGGAACGAATATTTTCATGACTTTGTGTTTGGATATTTCGAACCCCACCATGAACTAACTTATTTGGTGGTGGTTGGTTGAATGGTTGTTCAAACTTTATTTTTAATGGTATATTTAAGTTTATTTTGGTTCTTTATTTGCTTTGCTTATGAATGCTTCACCATCTAGGCTTGTATGAGGTATGGAAATGTCCATCTCTTAGATGAAGGTTAGGTATTCGGAAGAATCCTAAACTAAAAATACTTGTAAGTATTCGGAAGAAATGCAAGATAAGATCCTCATAAGCAATGGGTTATGGTATTTTCAAGGGGCTTTGAACCGGCCTAGGAATATTATAACTTAATCTCTTAGATCTCGGAAGAGACTAGGTTAGGATTTCAATGACTAAAAAGGGTGTCTTTATCAATAGAGTAGGCTGTCCAACATCGTTGAGTGAGAGCAGATGCCTTGGCATCCTATTCTGTTAGGTTCTTTTGAACACCGTAGGAAAGCCCTGTCGAGTAAGTAAAGACAAGATAGCTTAAATATACTTGAGAAATAAGTTTAGCAACCTTAGACCAACCCTTACCATTCATTTCATTGGAAGCTTGTCACGTGAGGATTATTTTCTTCTTATTTTATTTATCTTTTTATTTACTATTTTTACCATTTTTCATTGCCTCGACATTTCACTATACTCAACATTAAACATCCATCATTGCCACTGCATTTCCATTTGCTACACCATCACACCATCAATCTGCATCCACCAGCATACACATATCCGTTGCCGTGACATTTGTATATATCAAGACTAACTATACTTAGATAATTTAGTGCATTGCTTTGGTTAGACTTTCGTAATTTCACCCAATCCCTGTGGAGACGATACTCACTCATCATTATATTACTTGAGCGATTGTGTATACTTGCACATCATTTGCGTATATTTTATAGTACTCACAACACGCGAACAAGTTTTTGGCGCCGTTGTCGGGGATTGGCAGCCTGAAGTTATTTAGTTTTGCCAGAGCATTTTATTTTGTTTTGCATTTTTATTTTTTGTATAGTTTACTTGATATTTTTGTTTTATTTTTCAGGTTTATTTAGTGTATGCCTAGAAGAAATTCTGAAGAGCCTTTGGAACCAATAGAACCTGAGATTGAAAGACTCTTTAGAAGAAGAAGACGTGCTCAAGGAAATATGTATCAGATTGGAAACCAAGGCATTGGTCAAGATGACGGAAATCAGAATGCCGCGACATTAAACAATGTTGAACCTGCTATAAGGCCTCGTGTTATTCGAGATCATTTAAATCCGATGTTGGATGATCTAAATCCTGGGATTGTGGCACCCGAAATTCAAGCTGCATATTTCGAGCTGAAACCAGTCATGTTCAACATGTTGAATTCCATTGGGCAATTTGGGGGAATGCCAACTGAAGATGCCAGGCATCACATTCGCAATTTTCTAGAAGTTTGTGATTCTTTCCGCCAAGAAGGAGTGCATGAGGATTTTCTGAAATTAAAGCTTTTTTCGTATTCATTGCGTGACCGAGCAAGAGCTTGGTTGAGTGGTGTACCAGCCGGTTCGATGGAATCATGGGCCGATCTTTGCAAGAGTTTCTTATTGAGGTACAACCCACCAAACATGAATACGCAGCTAAGGAATGAAATATCATCTTTTCGCCAGGGCGACGACGAATCCATGTATGAGTGTTGGGATCGTTACAAGAGTTTGCTTCGAAAGTGTTCAAATCATGGTTTTCATGATTGGACTCAAGTAGTCATGTTCTATAATGGAGTCAATGCACCCACGAGGATGTTACTGGATGCCTCGGCAAATGGGACATTGCTGGACAAATCACCTACGGAGGCGTTTGCTATCTTGGACAGAATTACTAACAATGATTATCAATTTCCTTCCTCAAGACTTGGGAGTGGGAGGAGATCACTTGGAGCATTCGAGTTAGAAGCCAAAGATTCGGTGTCCGCTCAACTCTCCGCTATTACTAATATGTTGAAGAACTTACAATGTTCCACTGATGTGAAGGAAGTGAAAACAACTAATCTGGCATGCCTGTTATGCCAAGGCAATCATCACGAGAGTGAATGCCCAACCAACCATGAGTCCATCAACTTTGTTGGTAATTACAATCGAGGCAGCAACAATCCTTACTCAAACACTTATAATGCTGGATGGCGTCAGCATCCTAATTTTTCATGGGGAAATCAAGGAGCCCACAATGCTAATCAACCTACTAGGCAGCAGAATCACAATGAGCCTCAAGGTTACCAAAATGCTATGCCATGGCATAATGCTAACAAAGAAGATTTATTTTTACCGAGGAAACCGATGGTGGTTTTGGACCCGAAGTTATGGACATTGTGACGCCACTCAAGTGGCAGAAGTTTGCCCGTCATCCTGGTTCGGTGAACGCCTCATTAGTTAAGGAGTTCTATGCGAATATTTCCAAGCCCAATCAACACTCCATCTTCGTTCGAGGTAAGCAAATTCGTTTTACATCCACTGCTATTAATCGTTATTTTCATTTGCAGGATGTTATGGATAACCATGCCACGTTCAAAGAGGAAGCTGATAGCAACACATACGATGGGGTCTTGGAGGACCTTTGTTTCGAAAACACTGAGTGGAATGGTCGCCAGATGAGCCGATACTCGATCAACCGGGAACGTCTTCAGCCGCGTGCCAAATTATGGAATCACTTCCTCAAGCATAAACTCATGCCCACCTCCCACAACACTACGGTATCACTTTCACGCTTATTGCTTTTACATTCTATAATGGTATCCCGTCCGATCGATGTGGGTCGTATCATTGTTCAGCAAGTTCACGACTGTTTGGGTAAAAAGGCAAGTGCTTTGGTGTTTCCTAATTTAATTACCGCTTTATGTCGTAAGAAAAAGGTTGAGGAAAATGCTTTTGATGAAATTTTACCTGGATTATCGGGCATCACTAGGGCTAGACTTCCACTGTTGTTGGGAATTGAAAATCCTGAAATGATGAGTGAAGTATATTACATTGTTCAGCAAGTTCTCACAGATGTACATGGGCTAACAAAGAGATAACAATAAATAAATATATTACATGTAAAGTATATGCTTTTGTGATATGAATTGTATTATATGATATATGAGATGATGTGTATATTGCTTGATTAATTGAATCATATGTGGCTTAAAAGAATGAATATATGAGTATATGATTATGAGACATAAATGATAAGAATATGGATAGTGGAATAAGGTTAGTAATGGAAATAGTGTGAGATATGTATATGTGTATATTACATTGTATGTAATGTTAAATTGTTTTGGTATGACATCATGAGATGATGTGTTCCTACATGTTTAAATAATTAGAGTTCTTTTATAAATGTAATGCCTCACTAAGTCATAGACTTAGCGTGTGATTGTTTCGCACGTAGGTTACATAAGTGAGAAGAGTAAAAAAGCAATGTGGAGCAAGACAGGTCAGTTCTCCTTACCGAAGGTCAGATAAGAAGAAAGGTGAATAATATGGATTTTAATATATAAAGTTCTAGTTGACATGTATTCAAAATAATATATTACATAAGCTCTGAATAGTTCTGTAATTATTTTGAATAAGTTATATGTTATAAAAATTTTAAATTACTCACTATTTTATACAAGTAAATGTTTTGAAAAGTCAATGTGACACCTCGGACTCGGATCCGGGTCGGATACGGGTTGGGGTGTTACAATAATAGTTAGGTGGTCACTCTTATAGTTTACCCAAAAAGGACTATGAAAAATAATATAATTAATATTTTATTTTAACTAATTTACCTTTAAATTTTTAACTAATTTATAATTATACATCGAGTCCTTTAAAATTTTAAATTTTTATAAATTAAACTAATGGTGCTCATCGTTATCGATGTTCATCGATGCTCGTCGAAAATAAAAGAATCGTCCTAAAAAATAATATCAAGATATATACAAGACATGGTAAAAACTTTCATTAATATTGTATGAAAAATGGAAAGCTTATTAAATGTTAGAACCAAATTCAGTTTTAAAAAACTTGCATTTCCCCGTAAGATTTAAACCGTCTCTTTCCTCCATTTCCCCCCTCTCTCTAGCCTCTGTGCTAAGTCTCGTCGTTAACTTTCAACACTTGTTCCTTGAACGGTAATCCTTCTCCACTATTATTTCTAATTTTATTACTGTTTCTAGTGCCATCACTTGTTTATATATATTTCAAGTATCGTGCTAGTAGAATTGTACAGAGTTTAATAGTTGTTTATTTTGGAACCATTGGTACAATTGATTGACTACGTATGTTTGCAAAATTTCCCAAGAGAAGCAATTCACTGGAAGGGAAGCAAATGTGAGAGTGTCAGAACTTGAAGACAGTGCTGAAAGAAATTCTACTTTGCTGTGGCAGTCTGAATCTACAATGAAGATTGAGGAAGAAGATAGGAATCTAGTTCAGAGCCGATCAGGATCGAAAATGAAGATCTGGGAAGAAGATACAACCATGGCTCAGACTTCATTTCAGCAGACAAGAAAGCAACAGCAGCAAAGAGGTGAATGGATCACTCGACAAACGGAAATGAGAAGAAAGTCGGAATGCTCAAGTGAAATTAATGAAGCCAAGAACAAGAAGGCCTCAATATTACAGTCCAGAACACAAAAGATGAAATATGATGATACTTTCAAGTTTAAATTTCACATCTGATCAGAAACAATATCAGAGAGTTGAGCCCGGTAAAGGAATGCCAGCTATTACAAATATATCTGTTGTTCATGCTGACAACACTAATATAGTTACCAATACTCAAACAAGTTCTGGAGAAAGATTGATTGGACATGAAAGTAACAATTCGGGTTTGGTTCGGATTAATGAGAGCAGTGAAATACATAATGAAGCCAATGGTAGAGTTCAGCAAAAGAAATCAAGAAAGAGAACTTGAAACCTACTAGTGTATCAAGTTCTTTCAGACAAGCTGAGGAGGGCTCCAGTTTTCAAGCATCTTTGAGTTTGGTTTCAGAAACACGAGAACAACAGTCTCATGTTAATTTAGAGGAATCAGAAAAGAGGAGCACGGAGTATGTTTTGATGCCTCCACATCCTCAAGCGATAACTGGAGGTCTCCCGCATGATGATTCAATGTCTAGGATTTTTACTGAGGAGGCTTCCGGTAAAACTTCAGAAAGTGGCTCTGCCACCTCACACATGCATTCAAGAGGAAGGACTACATTTGCACACCATGAACCATATGCAAGAAAAAAGAGTGAGACTTATGTGGAATCTTTAAACTGGACTACCCATGAAGATTCTATGTATTCTGCTCAACGATTAGAGGAATCATCATCGCATTTTTGTTGGGAGTTTGTTGAGAAGGCAAGGCGTGATTTCTTTATTTCTGGGGTCCAACAGTGTAATATAAGTTCTGACCTCAGTTCAGCATGTGAAGGTGATAAGTATGGGCCAAACGCTTCTGGTCAATATGACAAGGAAGAATCAAAGTTGAAAAGGCATGACTCGAGGCAGTCATTGAAAGGCTCTGGAGGAAGGGGACCTTCTGATGAAATGTGGGATGTAACCAGGTCCGTATTTGAGCATGGCAAGAGGGGCACTAGCCCAGGTCCCTCTTGCCCGAAACCCAAAATTATGAAATTCATATATAATTAAAAAAATAATAAGTTATTTATTTAGTCATTCATATATTATTTTATTTTTGTTTTAATTATTTAATTATTTTTTAAAATTATATTTAACGTTACATTTTAATTTTGATGGTTATCTATCATTAAAAAAATCAAAAACGATATTGATATGATATTTTTAAATTATTTTTTTTCTTTTTATTAAAATTATTTTATTTTTACTTTTTTTGTTATTAGAGGTGCACATTGAGCAACTTTTCATGCCCCCTCATTTTGTGTGAAACAATCACACGCTAAGTCGATGACTTAGTGAGGCATATAAAACATAATTATATGTTAACTGTAACTTCTACAATGCATGAACATTTGATACTACCTTATCATACCAAAACATATATTATTCTCTGTAACATATACATACATGCACATATCATATAACATTACTTTACACATATCAATGCATAAATAATTAATACTATCATATCATATAGAAATATATATCATCATTTACCTTCTTAGCATTATCCTTTATCCCTTAGTCATATGCTCTTGTATCTAACATTCTTAACTAAACAATATACACATCATCATATAATTCTTGTAACATTTCATATCATCAAAAGCATATACATCATATGTATTATATTTGTTATTGTCTCTTTATTAGCCCATGTACATTTTTGAGAACCTAAGGTATGTGAGTACTGTGAGGTTGTGCACTATGATGCCACCACAGCTCGTATAAATTTGCACCAAAGTGCCACGTAGAATTTTGTCTCGAAGGACCGCGTAAAAATTTGCACCGTAGTGCCATATAAGATTTTCCATAAGGACCACATATAAATTCCTTAAGAACCATATACATATACTAAGGATCAAGTAAGTGTCTCAAAAGACCTCATACATGCTCCAACGAATACATATAGGTCCCGAAGGACCACGTAGAATTATCCCGAAGTACCGCGTAGAATTATCCCGAAGGACCGCGTAGACCCTCTACTATTGGCATGCCAACTATACCTATAGCTCTCGTATCATATAACATGGGCATTATCATTTATAACAGTTCATATCATTGTTCTTATGATCACATATTTCTTTTCTTCTGTCACATACCACATGTACATATAATCACGTAGTTTACTTCCATGTAATTCATGTCACTTTTCATATGATTTCATGTTCATATTTCACATAGCTCGTAGAATAACATGTCAGACATAGCTTATGTATAATGATGCATATAACATATAATCATGTAGGCCATGTCACATAAGAATAACATATAAACTTATTCATATAAGCTCATGTATCTTATGGTTCTTTCACATAGTTCACTATCACATTTTTATATCATATAATAGATTCTCATATTATCACTTATTTCCTTTATACCTATTTAACATCACATTAACATGTACTCACACATATTATTTAGCATATACACTCATAAGAATCACATCAATCATATAACATTTTAGGAGTTACTTCTTACCATAATAACTCCGTCACTGGCTCATCGTAAGCCAATGTTTGATTAATAACATAAGTACAATTAAAGTGCACTCACCTTAGCCTTGCTTCGATTCGATCCTAATTCTTTGATTATTTCGACACTTGTTTAGGCTCAATATCTACATAAATATAACATTTCAAAACAACTATCAGAAGCCTAAACCTTAAACTTGATGTTAATAACTTAAGTCGCTTTAATGAACCAAAATTTCATTTTTCATTTAGGGGGAATCGATAACCCCCAGGGGGAATCTGTTCCCCCTGCACATACTGGAATTTTTGTTCAAGAGGGGTTATCGATACCCCTTCATAGGGTACCGATTCCCTATGCCCAGAAATTGTATTTTAAGCCCAAAAATCATCAATTCTTCACTCAATTCTTCTATTTTAAACCCCTATCATGTCATTAAACCCAACCACCATTTGTAACATCCCTCATACCGGGTTAGTGATCAAATTGTGAGATTTTAATTTCAGTGACCAAATTAGATAAATTGAAAGTTCATGAACTGGATTAAAATATTTGGAGAAGGATAATTTAGCATATAAGGAAACGTTAAGAGGGCAAACTAGTCTTTTATCAAGTAAATGAATTTAATATTATTTGGGGTTATCTTATAACCCACGTGGATGGCATTTGGGAGAAAAATGAGAGTTCTAGACATTTCTCTCATCTTCTTCTTCTTCTCCCCGTGAAGCCAAGCTAAAGGTGAGTTTTCTTGTGAATCAAATTCTTGATGAATTTAAGGTTGCTTATTGATCCTTAGATAATAACTAAGCTTAAGGAAAGCTTAGATTATCTTAAAACCATAAGATGAGGAGTATAGGAAGAATTAAAGAAAGGAAGTAGAAAAGTGAAATCTTGAAGTAGAGTTCATAATAATAATTGAAAGTGGGATTTGACTTGTCATAAAGCTAACTAAGAAGTATGAGGTGTTAGAATTCAAATTAGAACATGTTGCAATTTGGGTTAGATTCTTAAATTCTACATGGAGAATTAGATTTCTAAGTTTTAGAAGTATTTAATGGATAATAATTAGTTTAAGTAAGAGTATGTAAGTTAGGGATATTAAAAGAGGGGAAATATAAAGTGTCAAGTAGAGTAAGAAGAGATTTTCGTTCTTAAATGACATTTCTGGGCAATGTGCATCGATGCACATTCATTATGCACCGATGCATCAATGATAAATCCCAGAAATTTGTTAAAGGTGCATCGATGCATATGAAGTGCATCGATGCATTAATTTAAATACAAACATCGAATGTCGTCAGTGCATCGATGCATAAGGAGTGCATCGATGCATTTCTAATAAAATGAACATAGAATGCCCTCAGTGCATCGATGCATCAGGAGTGCATCGATGCATGCCTCCATTAAAAGATGAAAATGGCTTTTCTTTTAGCCTAAGAAATGATAGTTTAGAATATACTAATTAGTATACTGATAAGTATCAATGAATTATTATGTAGATTCAGAGCCTAAACGAGTTCCGGAATCATTGACAAGTAAGATCGATAAAAAGGGAAGATAAGAGATTGGAATGGACTAGTGAGTCCAGGTGAGTGCATACAAGTTAGTTTATGATGTTTAATGGAAATAAGACTTGCGACGAGTCTATTTCCTATATTATAATGCATTAATTTATGATCATAGGCATATGTTTGATTTGGGTATATGTGATATATTACAATATGTGTTAAATGATTGTGTGAATACATGTATTGTGATAAGTATAGGAATTAATATGAATGGTCTATATGATTGCATGGGAATATGAAATAGGTTATATGATAAGTGGCCATACATGTTAATAGTATAAGTGATCAATTATAAGAATTTATATAATAGATTTATATGACTACATGAGAAAGGTGATGAGTTAAATAAGATTAGACTAGAGAGTAATATGAGAATAATATATTAGTGAAGGGAATTGAGTATAAATGATGATACCAAACCATAAGATAAGTATTTACTTATAGGATAATATGATATTATATGAATATAATATATAACTTTATGAGGAAGAATTGGGTGTTATATGATTTAGGTATGAAAATGATCTATGCGTAAGTATATTACGTGATTATGTGACTATGTGTGAAATAGAGTAAACTAGGTAAGTATAAGATATGTAAATATATGGCTATGGAATAAAGTATGTAATAATACAATGTCATTTGATTTATGATTTTGGTATGTGCATGGAGACATGAAATGAATATAGGTTATTATATATGTTACATGATTATATGCATGTGTGATATATGCTATGAGACATGCCCAATGTGAAATGAAATAAGCCAAGTGACTATATGAAATATGTGAGATATGAATATAAAATCATATGAGAAGTGAAAAGAATTACATGAAAATAGACTAAGTGATTACATGTATATGTGAAAGAAGCTATGAGCTTATATGAACATGTGATATGATATGGAATACATGATTACACATACATATGGTATGTGACAGAAGAGAAATTACAAGTAATGTGAACTGTTAAATGACAATGCCCATGTTATGTGTCATGAGAGCTAGGGGTATAGTTGGCATGCCAAGAGTCGATGGTCTATGTGGTCTTTCGGGACATATATGTATTCTTTGGAACATGTGTGAAGTCTGGTGAGACACATACTTGATCCCTAGCATATGTATATGATTCTTAAGGAATGATATGTGGTCCTTCGGGACATATATGTATTCTTTGGAACATGTGTGAAGTCTGGTGAGACACATACTTGATCCCTAGCATATGTATATGATTCTTAAGGAATGATATGTGGTCCTTCGGGACATTGTGGTCCTTCGGGACATATATGTATTCTTTGGAACATGTGTGAAGTCTGGTGAGACACATACTTGATCCCTAGCATATGTATATGATTCTTAAGGAATGATATGTGGTCTTTCGGGACATTGTGGTCCTTTGTGACATATATGTATTCTTTGGAACATGTGTGAAGCCTGGTGAGACACATACTTGATCCCTAGTATATGTATATGATTCTTAAGGAATGATATGTGGTCCTTATGGACATTATTATATGGCACTACGGTGCAATTCTACGCGGCACTACGGTGCAATTCTATGTGGCACTTCGGTGCATTTATATGAGCTGTGGTGACATCATTAGTGCACAACCTCCATAAACTCACATATATATAGTTCTCACATATGTACATGGGCTAATCCAGAGATATGAACAAATATATGTTAGTGGTATGATAAATGTTATAGAAATAATATGATTTTGTGTGTGTATAGTGTTTGATTGAAAAGGTTAAGCATAAAAGTATGTGATTACATGATAAACTGTTAATGATGAGTTATGTGTATGTATGTATTTACTGTAATTAATCTGATATGATTTTATATGATACGAAGAAAGCATGTAATTTGGTATAACATGATAGAACAGAACATGCATGTATTGATATATGTTATAAAGTGCATTATAAGTTTTTATGCCTCACTAAGTCTTCGACTTAGCGTGTGATTGTTTCACACGTAGGTTTCGAGAAGAGTAAAGAGTAATGCGGAGCAAGACAGGTCACTTCTCCTTACCAAATGTCAGATCAGAAAATATATGTACTGGTTATAGAGTGTAGTTGGCATGTAGTCTAAAGATATAAATTGTATGAACTCTGATATATTTTGTAAACGTTTTGAATGAGTTAACTGTTATCAAAGTTTTTAAATTACTCACTATTTTATACGAATAAATGTTTGAAAAGTCAATGTGACACTTCGGACTCGTATCCGAGTCGGATACGGGTTGGGGGTGTTACATTTAATGGTATCAGAGCTAAGGTTTAGCCGATTCTCGACATAAACCGAAGTCCAAAGTGTCATAAAAGGTGTACATGCCAACATAGATTGAAAAATTTCTGATCTGATAGTGTAAGGAATATGTTGTCTTGCTAATAGAATAAGAATAGTTTAATACAGTAGAAATCCGATCGTGATAATTTCGAAATAAGTGAAAGGTGATATTCCTGATTGTGATAGCTATTCACCTGCCCTGGCCAGGCAGGATGAAGAGCGAACACCTCAGGAAATGCCTAGTAAGATCAAAAGTTGATTTCAGAAAGCTGAAATCATATCTGAATAATGATAGAAAGTTTTCATTGTTTTGAATCGGAAACACGATATAGAGTAGTTTTGTTATTATGTGGATAAGCTAGAATATGGTGAACAGGTGTCACCATAAGAATGTTAAAAAGATTTAATGACGTGGTGAGTACGTATAGAAGAACTCAAGGATAAGTGCATCAGTGACAAGTGTATAAGATGTATAAAGTCAAAGCTTATGAGTTTGAAACGAAGTGATAGTATTACGCATAAACAAGAGTATGTTTATGATAAGGGTTTGCAGTTAAGATGGAAAGAGTTAGCATTGGCTAACTAGAGTATGTGATAAAAATGTACTGGAATTATAAGATTATAAGATATTGTCAGGATATGATAACCAAATCTGCAATGGATCTGGATACAGTTGCATATTTGGATCATAGTAATGTGGTATAGTAAAGGAAAAAGAAGTAAGAATTTGTATATTTAAGTAAATCTGAGGATTGATAAGAAGAGTTTGAGAATGTGTATATCGATGATCAGATTATAGGACACAGGAAGTCAGAATGTTGAGTTTGAGCAAAAGAAATTTCAGGATGTATGAGAATAGAAGTGAAATTGATAAGTTGAGTAAGCGAATTTTGAGATAATTTAGATTGGAAAGGATGTATATGATTGGTATAATAGGGCTTGTGCCCTAGATTGAACAAAAGTTATTATCTAGCTGTCAGAGTAAAGGTGCTAGAGTTATAAGATTGTAGGAAAGATAAAGTGGAGTTAATCAAATATGATATGAATCTGGATGTGGTTATGTATCTTGATCATACCAATATGATGTAGGCAAAGAGATAAGCATTGGTATGTTTTAAAAGTGGCTTTAAAGAAGAAAATACAAATACAAGATGATAAAGAATAAAGATCGGTAGAAGAAATAGGGATATCAAAGTTATGAGGATGCAATGAAGATGGTTACACAGAGATAAAAATAAGTGATAAGACAAGAGTATGTGAACATGGAAGGAAAGATATGATTTGTATATAAGAAGATTTTGATAATAAAGGATAAATGGATAAAGAAATGAAAAGATGGTGTTTAAATGAGTAAATATGATAAAGGGTTATAAGGAAGTGCAAATTATAAGTTTGATTAGAAGTAAGAAAATATGTAAGTTATATGAAGAGATTATGTGTATTGTAATACCGACAAGGATGAAAGAATGAGTAAAAGTTTGGATTGTGGTGAATTAATTAGAAAATGAGGAAAGAAATGAATTGATTGATTTTTTTTATTTTTAGTGATAAGAATTGATGTTACTGTCTACAGGATAAGTAACATTATGAATGGAATCAGAGTATGAATTTGAAACAAAGGGATAGTATTGTGTATAAGAAGAGTGTGGAGATGATAAGGATTTATACTTTAGAATGAAAGAGTTAGCGTTGACTAACAAGATTTTGTGATGAAATTGTATTAGATATAGTTGTATATTTTGATTACATAAACGTGATATAGTGAATGAAGTGAGGATTTGTATGGAAGTGTAAATGATAAGTGCGATATAGAAACACGAAAAGTGTGCAAGGTGATGTGAAAATATGTTTGACTCCTTAAAGTATATGTTTAATCACAATTGAAGAAGATTTAAAGTTGTGTTTTGGTCAAATGATGACGAAATACAAGTTGGTATGGTTATAAGGTAATTAGAGAGTTATGAAGAAATAGATGGATTTATGATATAGAGTGATGAGATGGATGTTACTGTCAACGTGATGAGTGACATTATATGGAATTTTAGAAAGGTCAAAGGAAAAATGCATAATCGAATGAGAGAAAAGACAATAATGGATTGGTATTACTGGTTATTGTTTATATGATAAGCAACAGAAGATGAATGTATAAACGAAAAAGATAGTTGGAAAACTAAAGGATTGAAAAGTAAGTTTCTGATGATGACAGAAAGAATAAGTCAGGGAAGCAACATAAGAACATTAGAAGATATGTTCTTATTAAGATGTGCAGTGAAAATTCGAGGACGAATTTTCTTAAGAGGGGGAGATTTGTAACATCCCTCATACCGGGTTAGTGATCAAATTGTGAGATTTTAATTTCAGTGATCAAATTAGATAAATTGAAAGTTCATGAACTGGATTAAATATTTGGAAAAGGATAATTAGCATATAAGGAAAAGTTAAGAGGGCAACTAGTCTTTTATCAAGTAAATGATTTAATATTATTTGGGGTTATCTTATAACCCGTGGATGGCATTTGGGAGAAAATGAGAGTTCTAGACATTTCTCTCATCTTCTTCTTCTCCCCGTGAAGCCAAGCTAAAGGTGAGTTTTCTTGTGAATCAAATTCTTGATGAATTTAAGGTTGCTTATTGATCCTTAGATAATAACTAAGCTTAAGGAAAGCTTAGATTATCTTAAAACCATAAGATGGGAGTATAGGAAGAATTAAAGAAAGGAAGTAGAAAAGTGAAATCTTGAAGTAGAGTTTCATAATAATAATTGAAATTGGGATTTGACTTGTCATAAAGCTAACTAAGAAGTATGAGGTGTTAGAATTCAAATTAGAACATGTTGGAATTTGGGTTAGATTCTTAAATTCTACATGGAGAATTAGATTTCTAAGTTTTAGAAGTATTAATGGATAATAATTAGTTTAAGTAAGAGTATGTAAGTTAGGGATATTAAAAGAGGGGAAATATAAAGTGTCAAGTAGAGTAAGAAGAGATTTTCGTGCTTAAATGGCATTTCTGGGCAATGTGCATCGATGCACATTCATTATGCACCGATGTATCAATGATAAATCCCAGAAATTTGTTGAAGGTGCATCGATGCATATGAAGTGCATCGATGCATGCAATGCATAAGGAGTGCATCGATGCATTTCTAATAAAATGAACATCGAATGCCCTCAGTGCATCGATACATCAGAGTGCATCGATGCCCTCCATTAAAGATGAAAATGGCTTTCTTTTAGCCTAAGAAATGATAGTTTAGAATATACTAATTAGTATACTGATAAGTATCAATGAATTATTATGTAGATTCAGAGCCTAAACGAGTTCCGGAATCATTGACAAGTATGATCGATAAAAGGGAAGATAAGATTGGAATGGACTAGTGAGGCCAGGTGAGTGCATACAAGTTAGTTTATGATGTTTAATGCAAATAAGACTTGCGACGAGTCTATTTCCTATATTATAATGCATTAATTTATGATCATAGGCATATGTTTGATTTGGGTATATGATATATTACAATATGTGTTAAATGATTGTGTGAATACATGTATTGTGATAAGTATAGGAATTAATATGAATGCTATATGATTGCATGGGAATAATAAGTTATATAATGGCCATACATGTTAATAGTATAAGTGATCAATTATAAGAATTTATATAATAGATTTATATGACTACATGAGAGGTGGAGTTAAATAAGATTAGACTAGAGAGTAATATGAGAATAATATATTAGTGAAGGGAATTGAGTATAAATGATGATACCAAACCATAAGATAAGTATTTACTTATAGGATATGATATTATATGAATAAATATATAACTTTATGAGGAAGAATTGGGTGTTATATGATTTAGGTATGAAAATGATCTATGCGTAAGTATATTACGTGATTATGTGACTATGTGTGAAATAGAGTAAACTAGGTAAGTATAAGATATGTAAATATGACTATGGAACAAAGTATGTAATAATACAATGTCATTTGATTTATGATTTTGGTATGTGCATGGAGACATGAAATGGATTAGGTTATTATATATGTTACATGATTATATGCATGTGTGATATATGCTATGAGACATGCCCAATGTGAAATGAAATAAGCCAAGTGACTATATGAATATGTGAGATATGAATATAAAATCATATGAGAAGTGAAAAGAATTACATGAAAATAGACTAAGTGATTACATGTATATGTGAAAGAAGCTATGAGCTTATATGAACATGTGATATGATATGGAATACATGATTACACATACATATGGTATGTGACAGAAGAGAAATGACAAGTAATGTGAACTATTAAATGACAATGCCCATGTTATGTGTCATGAGAGCTAGGGGTATAGTTGGCATGCCAAGAGTCGAGGGTCTATGTGGTCCTTCGGGACATATATGTATTCTTTGGAACATGTGTGAAGTCTGGTGAGACACATACTTGATCCCTAGCTATGTATATTCTTAAGGAATGATATGTGGTCTTTCAGGACATTGTGGTCCTTCGGGACATATATGTATTCTTTGGAACATGTGTGAAGTCTGGTGAGACACATACTTGATCCCTAGCATATGTATATGATTCTTAAGGAATGATATGTGGTCCTTCGGGACATTGTGGTCCTTTGGGACATATATGTATTCTTTGGAACATGTGTGAAGTCTGGTGAGACGCATACTTGATCCCTAGTATATGTATATGATTCTTAAGGAATGATATGTGGTCCTTATGGACATTATTATATGGCACTACGGTGCAATTCTATGCGGCACTACGGTGCAATTCTATGTGGCACTTCGGTGCATTTATATGAGCTGTGGTGACAGCATTAGTGCACAACCTCCATAAACTCACATATCTATAGTTCTCACATATGTACATGGGCTAATCCAGAGATATGAACAATATATGTTAGTGGTATGATAAATGTTATAGAAATGATATGATGTTGTGTGTGTATAGTGTTGATTGAAAAGGTTAAGCATAAAAGTATGTGATTACATGATAAACTGTTAATGATGTTATGTGTATGCATGTATTTACTGTAATTAATCTGATATGATTTTATATGATACGAAGAAAGCATGTAATTTGGTATAACATGATAGAACAGAACATGCATGTATTAATATATGTTATAAAGTGCATTATAAGTTTTTATGCCTCACTAAGTCTTGACTTAGCGTGTGATTGTTTCACACGTAGGTTTCGAGAAGAGTAAAGAGTAATGCGGAGCAAGACAGGTCAATTCTCCTTACCAAATGTCAGATCAGAAAATATATGTACTGGTTATAGAGTGTAGTTGGCATGTAGTCTAAAGATATAAATTGTATGAACTCTGATATATTTTGTAAACGTTTTGAATGAGTTAATTGTTATCAAAGTTTTTAAATTACTCACTATTTTATACGAATAAATGTTTGAAAAGTCAATGTGACACTTCGGACTCGTATCCGGGTTGGATACAGGTTGGGGGTGTTACACCATTACTTAAACCAAGTTATATCCATGAAAACCATCTTTAACCTCAAAATCCTATCCCTCATATGTAATTCAAGAATCATACTCAAATTTCAATATGTTCTAAATACAATTCTAACACTTCATATTCCTTAATTAGCATGATGACAAGTCAAATTTATCTTCAAATTCAACTTATCAACTATTTTCCATAAATTCAATTAAAAACTCATTTTCTTTAATCTCTTATATCTTCGTCATCTTTTGATTATAAGACAACTTAAGCTCTCCTTAAGCTTAGTTATCATCTATTGATCAAAACCCAACTTAAAATTCAGCTAATAATAAAAAATTAAGAAATCTTACCTTTCTCTCTTGCTCACGATGGAGAAGAAGAAATGAAGAAGAAGAAGATAACTTCCCCTTTTCCCCATGTGATTCATTCATATATTGCAAAAAAGTATATTTTCTATCAAATGACCATTTTGCCCTGTCATTCTTTTAATAATTACTAATAACCCTTCAGGAATTATTTTTAAATAAGTCATTGAACTATTCAACTTTTCCACTTTAATCATCAATTCTAAAATTTTACAATACAATTTAGTCACTAACCCATAGTTTGGGATGTTACAAATCTCCCCTCCTTTTAAGAAAATTCGTCCTCGAATTTTCCTTGCCCACATTAATAAGAACATATATTCTAATATTCTCATGTTGCTTCATTTCCTTAATCTTTCCTGTTTATCGCTAACAGACTTATCTTTTTCCCTTACTCAATTCTTCATATACATTCGTCTTTTATAAATCCATATAATGTCATTCATTATATAGACAATACTCTAATCCTTACTACTCAATATTATGAATCAATTGATTTCCTTCATCATTCTTTAATCGCTTTACACCATAAACCAAATCTTTACTCATTCCTTAATTCTTGTATGTACTACAATACGCCAAAAAAATCTTTTCATATAATCTCACGTACTTGTCTAAGGAATAATCACCCTTTTATAACAAAAAGGTGCTAACTTACTTCAATCCTTCAATTACCATTTTCTTTTATACATCTATATCATATCCCTTATCATATAAATAGTAACATCAATTCGTATTACTCAAAATCCAAAATCATTCACTTTCCTCATAAGTCTCTAATTACCAACTTTTATTCTATCATTATTCATCTACATCTTAACTTCCTTAATACGTATGAATCATTCTTTATCTCTCTGTACACGTCCACTTGACCAAGAAACATAATCTTAAATCCTCATTACAGATGATCAATATATAGACTTTGCCAAAATCCAACTATTTTTCATATAGTCTTACGAACATTTTTTTCTATACTAACTCATACTTTATACCTCATCATAATTCTTGTCATACTTGAGCTTTTAAACTTCATCATTTAATTTCCTTAGTTCTTCATTCCTTCACAAATCCAAATCTCCTTACAACCTATGTCATATATTTTTCTCAAACTCTTATACTCTTTTCATATCGCTTATACTTATCCCTGATTATTGATCTTCATCGCATCTTCGTAACTTTGATAATTCCCTTTATTTATACAGAACGTTTTCTTTTACCATCTCATGTACTAATAATTTCTTCCAATCTTATAACTCTATCACCTTTACTCTTACAATTGTTCAATTTAGGGCACAGGCCCTAATCAATTAATCATATACCCCTTTTTCAATCAGAATTATCTCAACAATAGTTTACTTAACTTATCAAATCCACATTCATTCTCATGCATCATGAAATTTTATTTGTTCACACTCAACATTTCAACATCTTCTATCTTATAAAATAATCACTGATGTACCTATTTCTTTAAACTCATTCCAAAATAATATTCACATTAATGATTCTTCCATTATTCCCATTATAACATTTATTTACCATATTTGAGCCCAACCGCATAGCAACTAAATTACTTCATCTAATTTTTCCACTTTAAGATAGTGGAGATTCTCTAACATTGTTCTATTTCACATTCTATTTTCTGAACACAATCCTTAACTTTTGAATCTAGGATACAACCCTTAGCAATCCAAATCATATACATTCTTTTCCATCAAATTTTTCCTCAACCATATCTTACTCAATTTTTTTTTAAAACTCGAACTCTTACTCACACATTGTACTATTCCTCTATTTCAAAATCAAACGTTGTAATTTGCTTTGTCTTATAAAACGATTACCAATATACTCATTCTTAAACTTTTCTTATCAATCCTCATCTTTACTCAACCATATGAATCCTCACTTCATTTTTATCACATTATTATGGTCAAAATATACAACTGTATCCAATACATTTTTCACCACAAAATCTTGTTAGCCAATGCTAACTCTTTCCTTCTAAAGTATAAACTCTTATCATATATATACTCTTGCTGATATACAATACTATCTACACGTCTACTATTCCTTTTCTCATACCACTTGTTCAATAAATCTTTCGTGCTATCATATACTTCACTTCATTACTTTAATTCTTTCATTACCCCTTTTTACCTTATACTTTTTCATTCCTTTCATATCATGTCCTTTATACTCACTCGTCCATAATACAATTCCTTTGGTTCGAATTCAACCATTCCATTTACCTTTGTCTTATAACTGATCACTGATATACATATTCTTAAACCCTTCCTTGGTCTTTTAATATTCTCCAATTAACATCAATCTCTTCCACTTTATCTTGCCCATGCTGTTAAGAAACTATTCTATTTCAGAATAATAAAGTTTCTTTAATACTACAATTTCCCATCCGTCTGAACTGATTGACTTTATTCTCTAGCGGAGAATACAACTAATTTATATCTGGTTTAAAGTTAAAAACCATAATCTCTATCTTTCTTTTATAGTGCTTAACTTTATGAAGCACTAATTCTCTTAATCATCTGAGATTTTTATTCTCTAATCCTTTTGTTCCGAGCTCTCTCAAAAACTTTAACGCAATTAATCGTTTCTTGAAATGAGAACAAATTCAAAATCAGTAACACTATTTTAATTTAAGGCGCAAGCCTTAAACAACCAATCACATGTATTCTTCCTATCCTTCTTAATCAAAATCAACTCAGCAATACATTTTCTTAACTTATTAAACTTATACTCATACACATGCATGTGTAATTCCCTTTCTTCATGTTCGTATATTCTAGCTTCATTTGTCTTATGAACAGGTCATCCATGTACTTATTCTTGAATTCTTCTACAAATAATACCCACATCATTGAGTCTTTTAACATTCTTATGGTAACATTTGTCCACCATACTCTAGCTTTCCCACGTAGTAACGAAACTACTCAATTTAACTTCTCCGATTTGGAGAAATAAAAACCTTCTAACAATATCTTTCTATCATAAATCAAATGTCTATAACAGTAGAACATTTCTCAAAATTCACCTTTGAACTCGAGTGTTCTCAACTCTTCTCGATACATTCATTCTATGAATTATAAAAGTATAAAATTAAAAACACATCATAATATCATTCAACATCACGGAACATTCTCTAATCTTGTACATGCACTCCCTGAGGTTTTCGCTCTTCTCCCTGCCTGGCCAGGGCAGGTGAATGCTATTACATTCAGTCTATTATCTTATGTTTCACTTTGGAAAACTCTTATAATCATATATCTAATATAACATAGCATTTTAACTCTATTATCAAGACAGTACACTCCTTACACTATCAGATCAGAAAATTTTTCACTTTAAGTTGGCATGTATACTTTTAAAAACACTTTTGACTTCGTTTTTAGCCTAGAATCAGCTAAACCATAGCTCTGATACCATTAAATGTAACACTCTAACCCATATTCGACCCGAATACGAGTCCGAGATGTCACATTGACTTTTAAAAACGATATTCTTACAAAATATCAAAACATTTGGACTCATTTTAGGAAAATACCACAATATTCTATTAAATTATGTTTCGTATAAAATTTTGAGTCAAAAATGTATTTATGAATAGCAAAATACAATATGAACAGTACCGTATAAACAGTACCCGAATGTTAAAATTTTCCAGAATGTTGGAGGGGAACCGATTCCCCTGCTACAGGGAACTGATACCCTGCTACAGTATTGTTATAGTACTGCTACAGTATTTCCGTAAAACATGTATAAAACCCATGAAATTTTAAAACGTTCATCATTATACAATTATCATTTACATATGTACGTTTAAAACATTTCAAAACTCGATCAGAGTGTATCCAATACAAATCGTTTATTTATTACATGCCAACTAAACTCTTTCTAACAAAATACATGTAATTCAATTTACATTTCTGATCTGATTTTCGGTAAGGAGAACTAACCTGTCTTGCTCCTCTTTACTTCTCTTTTCGCTTTCTAAACCTACGTGTGAAACAATCACACGCTAAGTCGATGACTTAGTGAGGCATATAAAACATAATTATATGTTAACTGTAACTTCTACAATGCATGAACATTTGATACTACCTTATCATACCAAAACATATATTATTCTCTGCAACATATACATACATGCACATATCATATATAACATTACTTTACTCATATCAATGCATAAATAATTAATACTATCATATCATATAGAAATATATATCATCATTTACCTTCTTAGCATTATCCTTTATCTCTTAGTCATATGCTCTTGTATCTAACATTCTTAACTAAACAATATACACATCATCATATAATTCTTGTAACATTTCATATCATCAAAAACATATACATCATATGTATTATATTTGTTATTGTCTCTTTATTAGCCCATGTACATTTTTGAGAACCTAAGGTATGTGAGTATTGTGAGGTTGTACACTATGCTGTCACCACAGCTCGTATAAATTTTCACCGAAGTGCCACGTAGAATTTTGTCCCGAATGACCGTGTAGAAATTTGCACCGTAATGCCATATAATATTTTCCATAAGGACCACATATAAATTCCTTAAGAACCATATACATATACTAAGGATCAAATAAGTGTCTCAAAAGACCTCATACATGCTCCAACGAATACATATACATCCCGAAGGACCACGTAGAATTATCCCGAAGGACCGCGTAGACCCTCTACTCTTGGCATGCCAACTATACCTATAGCTCTCGTATCATATAACATGGGCATTATCATTTATAACAGTTCATATCATTGTTCTTATGATCACATATTTCTTTTCTTCTGT
This sequence comes from Hibiscus syriacus, assembly GCF_006381635.1. Lineage (NCBI taxonomy): Eukaryota > Viridiplantae > Streptophyta > Magnoliopsida > Malvales > Malvaceae > Hibiscus > Hibiscus syriacus. The sequence continues at coordinate 1,889,349 of NW_024062606.1, forward strand.
CACATACCACATGTACATATAATCACGTAGTTTACTTCCATGTAATTCAGTCACTTTTCATATGATTTCATGTTCATATGTCACATAGCTTGTAGAATAACATGTCAGACATAGCTTAAGTATAATGATGCATATAACATATAATCATGTAGTCATGTCACATAAGAATAACATATAAACTTATTCATATAAGCTCATGTATCTTATGGTTCTTTCACATAGTTCACTATCACATTTTTATATCATATAATAGATTCTCATATTATCACTTATTTCTTTTATACCTATTTAGCATCACATTAACATGTACTCACACATATTATTTAACATATATACTCATAAGAATCACATCAATCATGTAACATTTTAGGAGTTACTTCTTACCATAATAACTCCTTCACTGGCTCATTGCAAGCCAATGTTTGATTAATAACATAAGTACAATTAAAGTGCACTCACCTTAGCCTTACTTCGATTCGATCCTAATTCTTTGATTATTCCGACACTTGTTTAGGCTCAATATCTACATAAATATAACATTTCAAAACAACTATCAGAAGCCTAAACCTTAAACTTGATGTTAATAACTTAAGTCACTTTAATGAACCAGAATTCAATTTTTCATTTAGGGGGAATCGATACCCCCCCAGGGGGGAATCTGTTCCCCCTGCACATACTGGAATTTTCGTTCAAAAGGGGGTATCGATACCCCTTCATAGGGTACCGATTCCCTATGCCCAGAAATTGTATTTTAATCCTGAAAATCATCAATTCTTCACTCAATTCTTCTATTTTAAACCCCTATCATGTCATTAAACTCAATCACCATTACTTAAACCAACTTATATCCATGAAAACCATCTTTAACCTCAAAATCCTATCCCTCATATGTAATTCAAGAATCATACTCAAATTTCAATATGTTCTAAATACAATTCTAACACTTCATATTCCTTAATTAGCATGATGCAAGTCAAATTTAACTTCAAATTCACTTATCAACTCTTTTTCCATAAATTCAATTAAAAACCCATTTCTTTAATCTCTTATAACTTCTTCATCTTTTGATTATAAGACAACTTAAGCTCTCCTTAAGTTTAGTTATCATCTAATGATCAAAACTCAACTTAAAATTCAGCTAATAATCAAAAATTAAGAAATCTTACCTTTGCTCTCTTGCTCATGATGGAAAAGAAGAAATGAGGAAGAAGAAGAAGATAACTTCCCCTTTTCCCCACATGATTCATTCATATATAGGAAAAAATATCTTTCCTATCAAATGACTATTTTGACCAGTTTGGGATGTTACACCCCTAATTTTTTCAATCTCATTTTTTACTTATATAATTTAGGCCCCTAATTTTTTTTTTCAATCTCACATTTTACCTTTAAAATTGATGTCCCTATTTTTTTTAATATGACTTTTTACCTTTATAATTATATTCCTAATTTTTTCAATCATACTTTTTACTTTTATAGTTTAAGCCCCTAATTTAATCATTTTTATACTATTTATTAACATAATATTAAATTAATTATTCAAAGTATTATAATATACTTTCGTTTTATAAGAGTCTATCTTTTATTTTCGCTTAGGGTCTTGAAAATGTCTGAGACAACTATGTTTTTATTAAATAGTTTATTAAATGTACTAAAAATAATTTACAAACAAATTTTTTTATTTTTTCTTGCTCTTACAAATTAGTTTTTGTTCGATACTTATTATTAGAGGCCTAATTTTTATATTCACCCGAGCCACTAAAATCTCATAAACGGGTATGGATGTAATCTGTTCAGGAACCGCTTGAAGCAGAAACTCCTCAGGGAATTTCTACATCAGGGAATGCTTCCATAAAGAGAAGTGGCAGGTTCTTGTGGGCCCTTATGGGAGATATAGTTCGATTGCGGGAGTTCACGTGCTCAGACCCCTAGCTTAAGTTTAACTGCAAAATCCGGAGGAAGGACTTCACCTAATGGGTCTGTTCACAGTGAGACATCGTTTTCTGGTCATGAAACAAATGAAAACAATGAAGAAAATCTGAGAAGGGAAAGGAGAAACCTGGCTTCAGAGGTCATATCTCATAAGTTGGGACAAGGGACTCAAGGTGAAGGAGTTTTTTCTGACTCAACAAGGACAACTGAAAAAGTTGGACACCTTGAAGGCAACATTTCACCATCTTTATATTAAGGGACTCAAGGTGAAGGAGATTTTTCTGACTCAACAAGGACAACTGAAAAAGTTGGACACCTTGAAGGCAACATTTCACCATCTTCAGATATATTAGAAACTGTGCCTGCATCAGAAGTTTTTTCATTGCCCACACAGAAGGAAAAACATGGCATTAGTAGCTCTGAGGTAGCCCCTTCAGGCAAGGAGGTAGTACAATCATCTTTACCATTACCAGCTGGAAGCACAAAAGCATCTCTTTGTTCTAGAAGAGATTTCAGAAACGGATAAAATTAATATCCAGGGAAGTGGTTCAATAAGGACAATGGACCAACCTTTCGGTTCAAGAATACCTGAAGCATAAGGTCCTCAGGAAGGAGGGGGAATTAAAACAAAGAAAGCTTCAACGACCAAACAAGTTCCAAGAGATAGATTTGACGAATGGGAAGAAGCATATAGACTTGAGTGTGAGCAGCGAAAAATTGATGAAATGTTTATGAGAGAAGCATTGCTGGAAGCTAAGAAAGCTGCTGATTCTTGGGAGGTGCCTGTTGGGGCAGTACTAGTGCAGCATGTGAAGATAATTGCTCGTGGACGCAACTTGTGAGTTCAATAAATTGACATGCTTTTTGTTTGACTGTTTATCATTTCTTAACATTTTTTATTGATGATTTAATTTCAGGGTAGAGGAATTACGGGATTCAACTGCACATGCAGAAATGATCTGTATACGGGAAGCTTCGAGCATACTATGTTCATGGAGGCTTGCGGTACTATTTCTTCTTTTCTGTTCTGAAGTGTACTAACTTTTTGGTGGAGAGGGATGTCAAAACATCCAAAGATGCAGTTCCTCAATAATTCTAGTTTCACTGCTAACCAGGCAGTTTGCTGAGAAAACATGTAAAGGATATGTGCACATAAATTTCTCTGATAATAAGGATTATATGTTCAAATATGGTTCATTAACAAATGAGTAATGCCCCCAGCAAAATGCTTGGGCCTGCTTATTGCTCTTGAATAGCAGTTACTATCAATGCCGTTTTCTAACTTGCAATGGACTTATTTGTCAAAAGGTTTTTAGCTTTGTAGTTATTATTGGCAGTTTGATGAACTTGGTAATCTACCTGCCACCATATCATAAATAAGCATTCAATTTTATATCCAAATGATGACGATGCATCATGCCTGATAAGGGAATATAATTTCCCTAAAAATTCTAGTAATCTTTCTGTTTGATGACAAAATTCATGCTTTTACTCCAATTGTTGTAATATCAGAACAAATATCTTTTCTTTTCCCCATTTTAAATGGTTCTATAGTAAAATCCATTCAGCGACTGAATCTTTTGCCCCTGTAGGATACAACACTTTATGTTACACTTGAACCATGTCCTATGTGTGCTGGAGCAATTCTTCAGGAAAGAATTGACACTGTTGTGTGGGGAGCTCCCAATAAGCTTCTAGGAGCAGATGGTAGTACTGTGAGATTTCACTGTTATAAGCTTGAATTTATACTTTTCATGGTTTGAAAATTGCAACAACATACTTGCCAAAACAAAATTGTTGCTGATTATAACATGTGGTTTTGGTCTTTATATTCGGGCTACTAAAGAAATAGAATAGGAACTTTTTCTGAGGGAATTACCCTATATTTTGTAGACTTTTCCCTGACGGAAGAGGAGGAAATGGTTCAGAAGTGACAGACAAGCCGGCAGCCCCAGTCCATCCATTCCACCCAAATATGGGAATCAGACGGGGGCTATTGGCTTCAGAGTGTGCAGACATGATGCAACAATTTTTCCAGCTTAGGAGAAAGAATAAGGGAAAGAATGCAGAGCAGCCCCAATCACCATCTTCTCTTCCTGTAACAAGTCATCGTTCGAAATTCTTTACCAAGATGCATGATATCTTGCATTTGATGTTCTGTTTGTGACACTAGGAAAACCAGCATACTGTTTTTTTTTTATTAAGTTCTATAATGTATTTTATGAACAAAGTGCTAATTTTCCTCAAATCAAATTGAGTGAAAGTTTTTTCTTGTCAGGTCTACCAACGCATTTGAAAATAGGTAGGTTGTTGCAGCTTTGTTAACATTGCCTATTTCTTAGCAAACCCTTTCTTAATCTTCTCCAGATAGAGATTGTATCCCCTTATCATCAAACACGCCTTTATCGCAAAATTTTCTCCGTTCAAACTTCAAACCTGATCAACATGTTTGTCATTCGCGTAAAGTGCACCATAATATGATAGAAATAGATATGAATAACACCAAAGCTGATTAACAGAAATATTTTTTTTATAGAAGTTGGAGGTCTCATTAAAAACTCCCTTCTTATTCGTTCACATACTTAAATTATGTTAACGAACATTGGAAGGAAGAAAAGAGTACCTCAAATTTTATTGATAATAATACCCGATACAAAAGACACCACGGAATATCCTCTCATGGTGATGAACACCATTACAACAAACACCTTAACCTCATATAACCTCATACAAAGCCACAGTCTAATCACCTTACTTCTAATTACACCACCAGCAGTAGGAATAAAATAGCGCAACAGAACATAATGCAAATTAAAAGCAACACCTACAACCATATGAACTAAAACAAAACCACAATTGAAGAAACAAGATCTAATGAGATTCGTCTTCTTCGGGAGCCCAAGAGTAAGATTTATCTTTGGGGGGAAATTGTCCTCACTTCAAGAAAAGTTAAAGCCGATTAAGATTTATCTGAGCAAGAGTAATATATTTCCAAAGATATATAAAGAGAGTAAGAAAAGAGTAGCAGGATTAAGGAAGCTCAAAAAATATAAGAGAAAAAGTGAATCATATCATACAGCGTTGGAACTAGCCTCATTTTCATTTGGGTCGGCTATAGAATCAGAAGCCAAAACCCGAAATGCTCGCTCGGGAAGCACCAGTGAGGGATGTGAAAAATTTCAGGCTAGAAAAAAAATGAGAAAAATTTAGTGAATTTGAAAAGAAAAAACAAACCCATAAATTAAGGATTACCTGGGAATTGATTTGAAGGAGTTGTTAAATAGAAGGGAAGTGATGGGTTTGTAATTGTGATAGTGGGAGTGAAGTTTTGGGAAGGAAAAAGCTGAGGGGAAGCAGATACTGCTCGTTGCCAAAGCCATTGTTTAGCTGCTGGAGTTGGAGTGATAAAGGTTGAATATTCGAGTGAGGCACCTAGTAAATTAGTACTAATAGTTACTTATTATTATATTATTTATTGATTTTTAATATTTATATTCGAGATTATCATAAGAGACACTTGCATCAATTTTCTATTGCTTGTTGAAGAATTTTTCTAAAAAGTATAAACTGTTCTCAGATTTCTTTGGAACAATAACGAGCATCTTTATGCCTTGGTAATGAATAACAAGACGATAACGATGATGACGGCAACAATGACATGGTTCCATCTCGTAAATTCTGTTGATAAAAGAATTATGTGAGTTGACCCGAATCGAATTCCAAGACCAACCTTTTTCCAATGGACATCACTCTTCCTCGTCTACTTCATGAAAGGGAAGTGGCACGGTCTTGATTGCCCTGAACTTGCCTGCATTATTTAGATGCTCATTCTCCAACCTGGACCATTAGAAGGTTTTGTTCATTGTTGCTTCTCAATCAAGCAACAAGTGTGCATGTTGATGGGAATAAATGGGGCGGCTAGTGGTCAAATTTGGCCACCAAATTGATAAAAAAAATAGATGGTAAAACTACACATTTACTCATTGTACTTTAGGGTATTTACAAGATTAAGTCCTTAAGATTTAGCTATAAATACCCTAGCCCATTTAGCTTCAAAACCATCCCAAAGCATTCTAGCTTTCTTCCAAATACTAGAGAATTTAGAGAGTTTCTTGAGAGTTGTTTTCTCTTTTTTATCAAGAGAGAATTATCATTGTTTTCTCCTTGGTAGATCGAGAGAGGTTGTAATTCCTATTTTCTCATAGTGAAATTCTTCTACCGTTGCCCGTGGTTTTTACCCTAAATTTTTAAGGGTTTTCCACGTAAATTTTGTGTCTCTTTTATCTTTATCTTTATTTTCTCAAATTATCAGTTGCGATTTTGCTCTATCCGATAGCCGTCTTCCGCAACAATTGGTATCCGAGCTAGATTAGAGTGTGTAATATCTGCTTATTGTCTTTGTGGTTGCCACCAAAAGGTGGATCCTCCAACATAAGAAAATAAGAAGTTATTACCCATTCTTTGAAGGTTCCAGAGAACTATTCACGATAGTGAAATAGTGGGAGCTATCCGTAAAAGAAGCTATGGCAACGAAATTTGATATTGAAAAATTCAATGGGAGAAATTTCTCATTGTGGAAATTGAAGATGAAGGCCATCCTAAGGAAAGACGGGTGTCTAGCGGCTATCAATGAAAGGCCGGTGGATTTCGCAGATGACATCAAATGGAATGAAATGGACGGGAATACTATGGCAAACTTTCATCTAGCATTAGCAGATGAAGTATTGTCAAGCATCGAGGAGAAGAAGACAACTAAGGAGATATGAGATCATCTCACCAAATTGTACAAGGCCACATCGCTGCACAATAAAATTTTCCTTAAGAAGAAATTGTACACTCTCTGTATGCCAGAATCTACTTCAGTGACGGAGCACTTAAATACACTGAATACCTTATTTTCTCAGCTTACATCCTTAAGCTGTAAAATAGGAGAACAAGAACGTGTTAAACTTCTACTTCAAAGTCTACCGGATTCGTACGATCAACTCATCATCAACTTGACAAATAGTAATGTCACCAGTCTAGTCTTCGATGACGTTGCAGCTGCTGTTCTACAAGAAGAAAATCGGCGCAAGAACAAGGAAGACAGACAAGTAAATCTGCAACAAGCAGAAACGTTGACAACGATGAGATGGAGATCAACAGAATGTGGCCAAAGCAGCAGTCACAAACATGGTAGATCAAAGTCGAGGAGCAAGAAGAATTTAAAGTGCTATAACTGTGGAAAGAAGGATCACTTGAAGAAGGATTGTTGGAGTCTAAATAAAAACTCCAATCCATAAGGTAATACCGCAAACACTTCAGATGATGGAGATGCTCTATGCTGTGAAGCGTCAACCACCGTGGAAGGCAGAAAAAGATTTACAGATATATAGCTCATTGATTCGGGAGCGACATATCACATGACCTCAAGAAGAGAATGGTTCCATCATTATGAACCTGTCTCAGGAGGATCTGTGTATAGTTACAATGATCATGCCTTAGAGATCGTTGGTGTGGGAACCATCAAATTAAAGATGTATGATGGAACAATTAAAGTTGTTCGAGATGTGCGGCACATGAAAGGCCTGAAGAAAAATTTATTATCCTACGGATTGTTGGATAATAATGCTAGCAAGATTGAAACACAGAAATGAATCATGAAGGTGTTCCATGGAGCGCTTGTGGTGCTAAAAGGTGAAAAGATAGTTGCAAACTTGTACATGCTGAAGGGAGAGACATTACTAGAAGTAGAAGCCTCTGTTGCCTCATGTAGTTCAGATTCTGCAATGTTATGGCATAAGAAACTTGGACACATGTTAGAACAAGGAATGAAAGTCCTTATGGAGCAAAAGCTACTTCCAGACTTAACAAATGTATCACTTACTTTATGTGAGCATTGCATGCATAACAAGTAAGCAGCACCGGTTGAAATTCAACACATCAAATTCTAGAGGCAAAAGTGTTCTAGAATTGGTTCACTCTGACGTATGGCAAGCACCAGTAACATCCCTAGGTGGAGCAAAATACTTTGTCTCATTTATTGATGACTACTCCAGGAGATGTTGGGTGCACCCTATTAAGAAGAAGTCAGACGTGTTTTCAACTTTCAAAAACTTCAAAGCGCGGGTGGAACTTGATTCTGGAAATAAGATCAAGTGTTTCAGAACAGATAATGGAGGAGAATACACAAGCGAAGAATTTGATGACTTTTGCAGGAAAGAATGCATCAAAAGACAGTTCATAGTGGCGAACACTCCTCAAAAAAATGGAGTGGCAGAGCGGATGAACATAACCTTGTTAGAAAGAACAAGAGCAATATTGAGGGATGCAGGCCTAGAAAAATCATTCTGGGCAGAAGCAGTCAATACCGCCTGTTATTTGGTGAATCGAGCTCCATCAACTGCAATAGAGCTGAAGACACCAATGGAGATGTGGACTGGAAAACCAGCTGATTATTCAAACCTCCATATATTTGGAAGTATAGTGTACGTGATGTACAACTCCCAATAAATTTCAAAGTTGGATCCAAAATCCAGGAAATGCAAATTCTTGGGGTATGCTGATGGAGTAAAGGGGTATCGCTTGTGAGATCCCACTGCCCGCAAAGTGATCATTAGTAGAGATGTTATCTTTGTAGAAGATAAACTACAAAGAAAAGAATAGTGCTGAAAAGTCAGAGACTACTCAGATACATTGTGGAAAAAGAGTTTGAAGAATGAGATTCTTTTGAAGCAGAACCAGCACATGATGAACAAGAACCAGAGAGTTCTGAAGCTCCAATAACTCGTCAATCAAATCGTGTGAGAAGACGTCCCAATTGACACTCAAATTATGTTATAGAAGGTAATATTGCATACTGCCTTTTAACAGAGGACGGTGAGCCATCAACATACCAGGAGGCAATAAACAGCTCAGATGCTTCACTGTAGATGATGGCGATGCAAGAAGAAATTGAAGCCCTTAATAAAAATAATTCATGGGACCTTGTGCCACTACCACAAGGAAGGAAGCCAATTGGTAAAAAATGGGTCTTCAAAATCAAGCGAAATGGTGACGATCAAGTTGAGATGTATCGTACAAGACTGGTGGTCAAAGGATATGCTCAAAAAGAATGTATTGATTTCAATGAAATATTTTCTCCTGTGGTTTGACTAACAACAGTTCGAGTAGTCTTGGCAATGTGTGCTACATTGAACTTACATCTAGAGCAGCTAGATGTTAAAACAGCTTTTCTTCATGGAAATCTTGAAGAAGATATTTACATGCTCCAGCCTGAAGGTTTTGAAGAAAAAGAAAAGAAGAACTTGGTTTGCAGGTTGAACAAATCTCTGTACGGTCTAAAGCAGGTACCGAGGTGTTGGTATAAGAGATTTGATTCCTTTATTATGTGCCTTGGATACAACAGACTTAATGCAGACCCTTGTGCTTATTTCAAGAGGTCTGGTGATAACAATTTTGTTATATTACTGTTGTATGTGGATGACATGTTGGTTGCAGGACCCAACAAAGATCATATTGAAGAATTGAAGGCACAACTGGCTAGGGAATTTGAAATGAAGGACTTGGGATCAGCAAACAAGATTCTAGGGATGCAAATTCACTGAGACAGAAGTAATAGGAAGATTTGGCTTTCACAAAAGAATTACTTGAAGAAGATCTTGTCACGATTCAACATGCAAGATTGTAAGCCAATTTCTACCCCTCTTCCTATTAACTTCAAATTATCCTCCAGTATGAGTCCTAGCTGTAAAGAAGAGAGGATGAAGATGTCTCGAGTACCGTATGCATCAGCAGTGGGAAGTTTAATGTTCGCTATGATATGCACAAGACCAGACATTGCACAAGCAGTGGGAGTGGTTAGTCGGTACATGGCGAATCCAGGAAAAGAGCATTGGAATACAGTAAAGAGGATCCTGAGATACATCAAAGGGACCTCAAATGTTACATTATGTTACGGAGAATCAAACTTACTAATGAATGGGTATGTAGTTCTGAATATGCAGGGGATTTGGATAAAAGTAAATCTACTACAATATATGTGTTCAAAGTTGCTGGTGGAGTTGTAAGCTGGGTTTCAAAATTGCAGTCAGTTGTGGCTACATCCACAACAGAGGCAGAATATGTATCAGCTACACAAGCCAGTAAAGAAGCAATTTGGTTGAAGATGCTATTGGAGGAGCTTGGGCACAATCAAGAGTATGTCTCTCTATTTTGTGACGGTCAAAGTGCCTTGCATCTAGCAAGGAATCCAATATTTCATTCAAGGACAAAGCACATACGGGTTCAATACCATTTTATTCGTGAAAAGGTGGAAGAAGGAACGATAGATATGCAGAAGATCCATACCAAAGACAACATAGCAGATTTCATGACAAAGGCGATCAATGTTAATAAATTTACCCTGGTGTCGATCCTCCTGTGGTCTGTCAGAGACGTAAGCAACATGATGGTACAAGGTAGAAAGAATAGTGTGAAGATATGATTGTTCCAATTAAATCTTCAAGTGGGAGATTGTTGAAAGTAAACAAAAACGGCTGAATTATTTGGTTCAACAAGTGGGGCGGCTAGTGGTCAAATTTGGCCACCAAATTGATAAAAAAAAATAGATGGTAAAACTACACATTTAGTCATTGTACTTTAGGGTATTTACAAGATTAAGTCCTTAAGATTTAGCTATAAATATATTAGCCCATTTAGCTTTAAAACCATCCCAAAGCATTCTAGCTTTCTTCCAAATACTAGAGAATTTAGAGAGTTTCTTGAGAGTTGTTTTCTCCTTTTTATCAAGAGAGAATTATCATTATTTTCTCCTTGGTAGATCGAGAGAGGTTGTAATTCCTATTTTCTCATAGTGAAATTCTTCTACCGTTGCCCGTGGTTTTTACCCTAAATTTTTAGGGGTTTTCCATGTAAATTTTGTGTCTCTTTTATCTTTATTTTTATTTTCTCAAATAATCAGTTGCGATTTTGCTCTATCCGATAGCCGTCTTCCGCAACATTTTTCTACAAAGTATAAACTGTTCTCAGATTTCTTTGGAACAATAACGAGCATCTTTATGCCTTGGTAATGAATAACAAGACGATAACGATGATGACGGCAACAATGACATGGTTCCATCTCGTAAATTCTGTTGATAAAAGAATTATGTGAGTTGACCCGAATCGAATTCCAAGACCAACCTTTTTCCAATGGACATCACTCTTCCTCGTCTACTTCATGAAAGGGAAGTGGCACGGTCTTGATTGCCCTGAACTTGCCTGCATTATTTAGATGCTCATTCTCCAACCTGGACCATTAGAAGGTTTTGTTCATTGTTGCTTCTCAATCAAGCAACAAGTGTGCATGTTGATGGGAACAAATGCCTAGCCCCAGGCTGCACTTGTAAAGATTCAGAAAATATTACACAAACAACCTTTTTTTTTTACCTGTAGAAATTCCACAGTCCTCTTCTGATCACCTCGAGTGCTGCCAAAAACAGTCCGGTTACCCTGTAGTCGACGTTTTGAAAACTAGAATGGACAACTGTTTGCAGCCATGCCAGCCTGAGGATAAGGTTCAATCCCTGCAGGTCATGAAAAAATTTGTTCAGAACAGGCTCCAGTTTTCTTGTGCACCTATTCGTATGTTAAGACACTATATGGTACATCGATCGAACAACTGCAGTACTTATTGCTTTATTTTTGTGTTTCTACCGAATAAGACCAAGAATCTTACGTTTGTTCGTGGAATGGCATTAACAGTATTTGTTTTAAGAGTATGTTTATTCTCCTGTTATTGACTCATCTTGATTTCTATCTATACCAAGATGGACAAGCTGGTTGTTAACTTGTATTAGCTCGTATGCGTTGCCAATGGCCGATATATTCTAAGGGCTATTACATTTTTTTCCTAGCAGGCAGGGGAAGTGATTTGAGGGTGTAACATATACCAAATGAACTTTCGACGAAGCATTAGTTCGTTTTGTAGCCAAGGATTCTTTGAATTCAACTGAAGTAAACCCCAGTCCTTTACAAAGTCCCAATACAATTGGTAAACTGTTGCAGCACTCAACATGACGACTACAAGACATAGCCATCCGATAGTCCTTTCTTTCTCGTAGGCCACTTTGGCCCCTGCTGCTAACATTGCTGATACATATTTACCTAGATTGACAAGGTGATTTGTCTGTCCTTCGTCAAACCACCGCCGAGCACACTGCAAGCCAATCAAAATACAATTTCTTTCAGATGAGAGTAATTAATCTCAACCAACTAAGTTCTCTGGAACAAAATATACCTGCAATAGCTCTCCAGTAATAGGGTAGAAAGGACACTGCATAAGCAAGATCTCTGTAATGTTTGGCTCTCATGCAATATCCGTAGTCTTGCGTTTTGTAGCTTACAGTTATGTAATAACAAGCCACATACTTGAGGAGCTGTGATTCTCCACCCTTTCAAGTACTTAATTAGCAGTTAAACCAATCTGACTACAAAGTTGATCAGCCATGAAAAAATCCAACATGACAACCTGCATACGAATAGTCGTAATTAATTAGGAAACTGATTGTCCATACAATAAGTGTTGGATTTTCATCTTTTTCCAACTTGTAAGGAGTTAAGTACATTATAGAGAGGTGATAAAATTATATTCCGTATCATGCCTAGGAAACGATAACGACTTCACGATTCCAACAACAGCAGTCATTGAAGTAGTACAGGTTAAGAACACATCTCTGTACTTAAGCTCCTTGGTGGGAGCTAACTCGAAGATGAAGCTGTAATTGATACGAGCTTTTCTCCACATGAAAATGTTGCAACCATACAAAAAGTAGTGTAGGAACAATAGACTGAATATGCTGCAGAAAGAGAGTGTTGATAAGATGAGATGACACCGAGGATGTTATTAGAGCTTAAGAACTCTATAATCTTAAAACATGCTGAAGCTCACTACTTGCCTAAGTACAGGGTAGGCTGTTTCCATATAGATCGAATCCGGTTGTCTTCTGTACATCCCGGTGAGATGAGCCATAATGATGTATCCCACGAGAAGGGCCACGAAACACCCAGTAAAGATTCCTGAGCATGTTTAAAACTTTAAACCAATTAGTTAAATTCATATTCTATCTAGGTAATCTAGGAAAACAAGTTGCAGAATACTGGATAACATATTATGTTCAGTTGGGATGTCTGATATGATATGGTGGACATAAGACACTTGTTAATGTTGGACGTTCAGGGACTTGCCATCGCGAATAACACGATGATAGAAATGAGTCCCAGAACAAGATGTGATATACAGCAATTCGGAAAACCGAACGGTGGTAGCTGCTGTGTTAATGGGCTGCTCTTTTTAAAGGTCGAATCTATGTACGTTCAAATTTGTCTGAGGCATAAACTATGCTTTTTTGGTCCACCCAAAAAGTGAAACCTCACACTGCCCTTCATTTTAAGTCTAGTGCCCTAATGGGTTCATGCTTTGACACCTTTTAAAAACCTATTATTTAGCAAAGTGATCATGCTAGAAAGCTTTCCACCAAAGAGCAAATATATCATTCTTAAAGTTTTACTTTCCTTTAGAAAGACTTTATTGGATGATGCTAAATGCTTAAGGAACTAACCAATGAAAAAGGTTACGGAATGTGATTCTTTACGCTGTTGCGGCCTGAGATATTTCATACTCTTCCTGCGATCTTCGTCAGCAAAATGCATGATAAATAGATCTTCAACTTCATCTGATAAGTTCATTACCTGTCATTTATAAGACTAATGAGCAGGTGTACAAAGTTGTACTGATACATAATCAGACAAGCATATCTATGTTCGATTTTTACATAGATCTTAAGATATGATTTTGCTGATCAATAACCACTTAATATTGTCGGCAACTAATCAGATGAATAAATTAATTACTGGCAAACATGGAACAAACTCAAGGAATTTTTTATCTTCTCTTGCCTTATCCGAGCTGTTGAAGTAGGATCTCTCAACAACTTTAAGATAAATGGGAAGAACTTGTTTTCCAGTAACCTGAGCAAGTTCATTCAAGAGAAAATCATGTTTAGTTATTTGTGTAAATGGAAATGGAATGATCACTTTAAAGACACCAAACAAATTTACGTACTTTTTCAAACTTCTTAAGAATTTTTATAAAAGCAAGCATGTTCAAGTGCCTGTAAGTTTTGAGATAACCCAATCCTTTATATAGCTCTACAAAAGCTCCTTTGATCATCTTCTCCGCATGGTGCAGCTTGGACTTGTTGATGTGCAGCTTACCCCCTTGGGGTCCATATTTCTTCGAGGACTGGTTAACTAAATCGTCCCAAACTAGGTAACTGATAGCCGAGAAGGTCCGAGAAGGCGTCGTGAGAGGGATGTTTATTCTCAAGTTCTTTCCCTGGAAGATGAAAACACAACCGGAGAGTGATCTTAATCTCCCTTTCTCTCTTTTCACATTAATACTTGTCGATTTTAACGTCTCGTCTGATCTCGGAGAGTCTGAAAAGGACACTTCATTTTTATCCAATTCGTCGGTGCAACTGTCTTGCTGCAGCTGTTCTTGTTCCATTCTGTCCTTGACAGAGTCCTCCTCTGCATGAAGACAGAGTCGGTATATATATGTTAGGTGTATAAATATAATGCATGATTGTGATAGCGAAACCAATAAAGACGCATGAATTAGTATCACCAGACATGGATGGAAAATAAATAAGTACCACATGAGATGGTGCAGGAAATGGAAGCGTCCTCTTCCTCCTCCGGGGTGGAACCGCCTCAGCAGCGTTGCTTGATAATAGATTTGAGCTCAGTTAGAATCTGCATTGTTTCTTCAAACGCTCCCTCTTTCCAAAAACTCTTTCTCCTTGGTTTGATAAAATTGGTTCACTTTGTTAAGTTGCATGTCCAAGCATGCAAAAAACTCTTTGGCAACATCAGTATCAGCAAACTGCTCTAGCAATTCTGTTTCATATAGTAAATCTCCTCTGCTAGCCGGAGCAGCCAGTCCCTTGTGAACCTATTAGCACTAAATTAAATTAAAACAAGAAGATGAAGTTCGAGAATCGAGATAGGGAGCTAAAGAGTACTTGAATGAGACCGCGGTTTTGAGGTCGATGGGGACCGAACAAAGAGAAATTTCAAATCGACGACCAGACCTTATCGACGAAAGAAGTGGTGGTATGTTGAGCACTTGTAGCAGGGTGTATTTTCTTGAGGTCCTTTTTGAGTTGGCGGTAATCGACGAAGGCGTCTTTCCACTCGGGAACGAGCTGGCCTTCGAACTGCTTCGAGAACTTAATCATGGCTGTATGTTCAGAGAGGAGAGAATGACGATGGCGGAGTGAGTGTTCGGTTGAAGACATCATTGTTGTATATATGGAGGAGGAAGTTAGGAGGGAGCAAATATGGTTGATGTGGCCGTACGAAAGAGAACACAGCACATTCCAAAATATCCGTTGCACTTATTGTTATCCTACATATGTTCCCTCCACTTGAGAGTTGAAAGGGGCCGGGGTGGCAACTCGCCAAGGTTCGCCGGAAAATGGCCCAACCGCTGCCGGATGTTTGTTTTTACTTGATGAAATGGACTACAAGTTCTCATGAAGATTTTGACATATGGGAGATGGAATTTAAAGTGGATGGCGGTGGGACCATGCACAATTCAAAAGTATTCGATTAACAGTGTTAGTGTATTAATAACAATATAATAATAAAACACAAATCAAGGTATATATTGTCTAAAGGATAACTATTATTTTTATATATCTCGGATTCAAACACTAACAACTAGAGTATATTCGAGCCTTCATGCGTAACTAATAAATTATAAACGATTATAGAATGAAATGTTAGACACGTGCTTAACAAAAAAAAATGTTAAACATTTAAAATAGAAAATAATATAATTTAAATAAATAATTTTCAACTAAGCTAATATTAATAACATGGTTTTGATTTAGATGTAGGAGACACAAGCACTCATATATGCTTAATGGCTCTCTGGCAAGTCAAGGGCTGCTGGGTTGTGTGAGATATATTTGAAGCTTAATTGGCTAATTGAGTTACAATAACACAAAGGAGACTTCTCATTAGACCACCCTGATTTCCACTAGTCCAGGATAACTAAAAGTCTCAGTTATTTGCATTCATATGAGACTGACTTAATATGCTTTCAGCTTGTGAGTTACTGATCAAATTTCAGTCGATTTGTTGGTATATCGCATTCTACACACAGGGAATAAAGTGTTTAGGTAGAAGATTATATATAAATAACATTCCTTCTAGCAGACACGAGTTTGCGAAATCAACACGACAGTTGTGGAAAATTGACAGCCTGCTGGCTGACTCAAATAGACGCTCCTCTCTTTCCACAAACATCTGTCTTTTCAACACTTTTTCTCTCTCTACAATTTAGCGGTCGTATACGTTAAATTGAGGTGCATTTTCCTTTCCTAAACTTTTTACCATATGGTTAATAAGATGTGAAGGGTTTTGTCAAGAGGTTTGGGTGGAGAGACAAAAATAGTGAGGAAATCTAAGGGTTGGAAAGGTTAAGTGAGCCAATGACAAGACATGAAAATGATGGTCTGAGTCGGATTAGCATAAATGGGTGCGCCCAACTCACCCTCCCTATCTTTCCTCTACCTATTAATTACATTATCATCTCAGATATACTCTCTGTTGCAAACAAAATCCCTTTTGACCCCACAATCTATGCTATGACCCATCATACATGCGCCCCCCAATTTCTTTCCCTCTCCCTTTTATAAACCATATGTTAACCAAGTGATAGCAATTGTTGAATTTAGGTTTATATATAAAATAAGGGTCCAAATTATAAAATTTTTCACGAATAAGTTTTTAAATTGTTTTTTGAATGATTCTAGTATTTAACATTACAAACATAATCACTTTAGGTGTTCGGTCTGTAAATGACATTAATTTCATCCATTAAGTGACACGTTTCACAATATGGTAATTTTGAAATTTATTTTTAAAGAAAATATTAAAAATATTATTATATTTATAAAAAAACCCTAATTTCTCTTAAATTATAAATGACATTAATTTCATCCATTAAGTGACACGTTTCACAATATGGTAATTTTGAAATTTATTTTAAAGAAAATATTAAAAATATTATTATATTTATAAAAAAACCCTAATTTCTCTTAAATTATAAATAAACTCAAAATCCCTAAATCTTCAAATATTAACCCTAACCCTAACTTGCCACCACCCTTTTCAGACAAGACCACGCCGTCGACGTAGTCCATTACATCCTCCTAGTCATACACCGTTGTAATTGTCATTGATTGGTCATCGAAATTGCGTGGGATCACGACATCCTAAGGTTCGTGAGGTATAAAACATTGATTTGTCGTTGATCGATCACGATTTCATAAGAGTTTTAGTCACTAGAGGAGGTGAGATCGGGTGAAACGTCGTCGATTGTAAATGACGACGGTCGGTGTGAAATTAGGGGTTGAACGAAGGTTTTCAAAGTTTTAAGTTATTTCAAAATTTATGTGTCTTTTTAAAATATATTTTATTTTATATAAATTTTTTAAAATTACTAGATTAGAACATGTGTCATTTAACGGATGAAATTAACGCTATTGATGGTTTGTACGTCTAAAATGATAACACTTATAATATTAAAACCGAAATAATTTAAAAAATAATTTAGATACTCATTTATGAAAAACACTATAATTTAAGCATTTATTTTATAATCAAACCTTGAATTTATTGTATGGTTGAACTCAAATGGCTTAGTTACTAAGGTGGAATTTAATCCGTTACAGTAATTATAACTCTCTTCCCCTATCAACTAGGTACTGTCGTGTAATCTTTAAATTATCTATTTTGATACAAAAGAACTCCTTTAACCAATCAGCTTACAAACCATCATTCGGTAAGAGAACACACACCTACTAGGCATGCAGGGCAATCTCATGCGCATGTCTATTTATCCACTAGTTTTTCGTTTTTTAATATTTATATTAATAGAGAATTAGAAGTAATCATTTAAACGACCCGAGTTAAATAAATCGAGTTAATTAAACTATGAGTATTATTTTATAATTTAAATTTTATTTAGAAAATATTATCAAATTCATAATATGAGACAGTACATTAGTCTTTTTGGCATATTAAAGAGGAAATTGAGAGTGACATGTATGGTTGATCATCATTTATTTGGATTAATGATTTATACATTAAATATACATATTTTGAAGGAATCTCTATCGCCCCCACAAACTATGAATGCTCGAGCATTTTTAATGGAGAATTTATTCTTGCACAAAACTAAGAACGTATCTTAAGGACTTCACTTAGTCATAGATTAGTGTTGAATGGGAGATTATGTCAAACTAATACGACACTAATTTATAATTAACTTAAAACTTTATTAAATACTTTTGATCGAGTGAGTGAGGGTATTTGCTCAATATATGTGTATGCACCCATGCATATGATTTATTTACATTTGGGAATGAGATGCTTGAGTTATACACTGGGTACCGTATAAAAAATGTGACCTAATATGCCCCATAATCATATGGGTACCGTACTTGAGCAATGCCGGAGGAACTCTCATGATTGATGTCAATGACTGAACAAGATTGATTCTTTTTAACCTGAAATGGTAAGTAACAGAGTAAACTTTGGGAAAACTACCATATGATGTTAAAGGATAAACATATATATAGTGAAACATGAATTTTTCCTTAATTGCCCATGCATATTTAGTGTCCTAGTGATGAGTTGAGGTTCCATAATTAATTCTTCAGGCAATCTTCCAGAAACATACAATTCAAAAGAACATTTAGAGTGACAGATTCAAGATATTGAGTTGGAGATTTTAGTGTGTTCCAACAAATCTAGAAATAAGTGTACATATAGCTTAAAAAAATAGTAGTCTATTTCAGTAGATCATATTTTGAAAATCACAATAATACCCTCCACGCGAACATCAATATGCAATTCCCCAAAACTACACCTATAATGTCTTACCCTATGCCTATTAGGCTTAGGAGCCAACCTAAGGGAATACCTTAGGCCCTAGAGCCTACCCAAAAGAGTACCTTGGACCTCAAAGCCTATCCAATGGAGCATCTCGAGGCCTAAGAGCTTATCCATGAGTCGTCTTAGGTCCGTAAGGAATTACTAGCTTGATTAGAGTTGAATCACATAACTCCATAATACATCCCAATATAAATAAGATTAACAGTAAACACTAATATCAAAAACCAGGAGTCGGATATATTTGTATCAGAAAACAAAACTTAGAGATCGAGGTTTAATTTTAGATATCCAAGTCATACATTTAAAATCAAAGAAAATATTAATGTGCATAAGAAACACACTAAATGATTCAAATATTTTTCAAATGCACTTGGTAGCTATTAGGAATTGAGAGCATGAAACATATGTAGATCGATCGGATTTCAAGAACGAGGTCCCTATTAAAGGGTTCGATTACTATCGGTTCTAATCAAACTTTTAGAACTTGATGCTTTATGACTATTTAGGATTCGGGGAAATCAGAAAGGTATTTTGGAACCTTACATCAGAATTACTGAAAATTCAAATATAATTAGGAGCAATTCCATTATAAGAGCCATCAGGGCCATCATAGACCTTTTAATTCTAGAAAAATTCTTAGTAATTTACCCCAATAAGATAAGATGATAATTTACCCATACCCGAGGATATTGGTATCCCAGAGGAGGTGGGGATAGACGAGGCGACGTTTTTTTAGACCTAACACACGCGCTGAGGCACATTGTTAGAGCTGTCGCTAGGGCACTCGCTCCACATGTTCCATCCTCAGTAGCCCCTCATAAGTCCCTCGTCGAGAGGCTCTGTCATTATTAAACCACTGATTTTTTGGGTTCAGGAGATGACAACCCTGTAGCCGCTGACCACTGGCTTCGAGAGACCCTTCGCACCTTGAGACAACTTCATTTTACCCCCGAGGGTAACCTAGAGTGCATCACCACCCTGTTGAAATATGATGTGTGTCGTAACCGTTTTTTTTAAAAGGAAATTTGGAATTTGAAAACCACGTCATTTTTAATTTATTTCTTTTGATTGATTTTTAATTAAAAAATAACATGAAACAAACCTCTCATTTCGAAAATTTAGAAATTATTTTACAAATAAAAAAACATGTTCGAAGAGTCGCCACCAATCCTTGATTAGGGTGTAATTGGGCACCAAAAAAACATTGTCATTTTAAATAAAAATTAATTTTAATTAAAACAACAAATTGAAGTCCGCGTTACCAGAAAATGAGTTCGGGAGTCGATTACGCGTAGGGAATGATTAGCACCCCATAACGCCCTAAATTGGTACCTAATCGATTACTTAATGTCTTTGCAATGAAATTTATAAATTCAACTTTTAATTTGATTTAAAATCCCATAAAACATCAGAGGTATTATTTTATACCAATAATAATTTAAAATATCTTCCTAGTTAGTTAAAGAGATATTTAATGTTTCATTGTATAAAATAATTTAACCTTAACACATATAATAAATTTAATGATTAAAAAAAATTATAAAGGAAACATTTATTTGGGTCAAATAAATAAAAATGAAACAAATAAAATTATCGAATATAAATATTTATGCGAAAAATCCTCGAAGATATTTCCTAATTATTTAAGGCGTAATTTCGTAAATTATTAGCACAAAATAATATTTTATAATTGAAAAGTATACGTTAAACATAATATATATATATATATTAAGTAAAGAAACATGCAAAATTTATGACGTATAAACATTGCACCAACTTTTTAAGGATTATATATGCACGTAAATTATAAGTAAATAAATATTGAAACATGATGAAGTAATCTTACATATAAATTACATTAGATACTAAGTAGTAATCATTACAAAACAATAAAATGAAACGACCATGATATCAAATAATTTATATATATATATATATATATATATAAAAGAACTTGAATAATCACACAATCAATATTATACCAAATATAAGATATAAAATCTAATATTAAATATAATATACAAACATATAACACAACACACTAAATCCATATTTTAATGTAATTAAAACCTATGCGCATTAACAAGAATATGCTAAAAAATATAATGGACTAGAACATAATAATAAAAAATAAAAGAACTACCAACTACTATAAAGTCTAAAATCAAAGACCAAATTTGTATTGAAAGTAAAAACCAGCGGGCCCTTATTGAATAAGCCAAGTAATTAAAACCCTTGTCTTATATTAGCATAAAAATGGCAGTATCATTCAAAAGATGGAACTAGCATGGAAATTATACTTCTAGCCCTTATCACTAAGCCCACAACATCCAGCAATCACAAAGAACAATCTCCGCCTATCCCGCAACTACAACACCCTTAAATTAAGAATTAGACAGCTCACAGCCCCACCACATAACAGAGTTTTCAACATACAAATACCAGTATACAATAATAGAACGTATCACCTTCCTCCACATTCTAAAAATCTTAAAGCAAAAACTAAACCCAGATTTTTACACACCTAGGACTTGTTAAACTCTCGACATAGCCGACACTCCAAAAAGCCTAAAGTCTTCACAGGTCACCGTACGTCGGTGACCAAATCCACCTCTGATCGTCCTTTCAACCGACTGATGATGCCAAGCGTTTTTTTTTTTTAAATTCCAACGACAGGTATTCACTACTCCCTCATGTTCCTAATGACAAATTCTCTAATGGTGTGTGATGAAACCGACGAGGCTTCAATTAATGAATCTCCACCCTCAGGTAAATTGAACTTAAACTTTTTTTATTATTTGTATTCTTTACAGAATAAAAATTTTGAAAATAAAAATTTCTTTAAAAATAATATCACTGTTAATACTTATTTATTTGCTTCGAATGGTTTATGGTTGAAATTTAGCCTCTAAAATCGTGATCATCGAATGTTGATATGGTTGATATTCTGATTCGATGTTGGCTCTATGGTTCACTGTTACTGCTTTTGACCAGTGCTTATGCTTACTGCTGTCTTTTAAAGATATAAAAATGGAATGAAGCAATATCATATTCATCTTGGAATCATTTCAAATTAATAAAAACAGAAAATAAAATAAAGTAGAAAAATAAATTGAAAACCTTAAGATGTATCTTGCTTGGTATTGATTCTGTCGAAGAGAATGAATTTTTTTACAAATTTCTCTTATCTAGAAAATTCCCCTCATCAGTGTTCTTTTTTTCTGTTCTTGATTGCTTCCCCTTTTCCCCGTTGAAAGTTCCCCTATTTATAATTGTTTCGAATCCACCTTTTCCTTTGATTAGTGCTGAAGCAGGTATCCCTAATCCCGTAATTTTCGGGATTTTTTCTTTATTTCAAAGGTTTAGGTAAACTTTTAATCTTTTGTTGACCTTGATTTTGATCCACTCACATTTGTTGAGATGGCCAGATGATGACAGCTTCTAGAGATATTTGGTGGTAGCTCTATGTTGGCTTGGCAGTTCGGCGAAAATGATTCTGAATGGTTATGTAATTGGACTGGCCTACAAAATATGTAAATTATTAAATTATTAGCTTTAATAATAATAATATAATAAATATATATATATTTTTAATCCCGATCAAAAACGGGTGTCTACAATGTGATAGACTGGTGGGAGATTGTGGAGTTAGCGCTAGAGCCTGAGCGATTGACTTGGGAGTTTTTTATTCAGAGTTCAGACAGAAGTAAAGCGACGATACCCCTACCGGCGACTTGAGAGATTGATTTATACATTTGAATCAGGGTGATTGCTCTGTTTACGAGCATGAGAGCGAGTTCTTACGCTTGAGCTGATATGTGCAGAGTTAGTGGCCACTGAGGAGCACCGCTGCATGAGGTTCAAAAAGGGCCTTCATATAGACATTCTTACTCACCTGACTGTCGATCCACCCAAAATCTTTTAGGAGCTAACCCGCCAAACAAAAGCAATCGAGCGAGTTCTGAGCATGAGAATTGGCATGTATAGTGACGTTTTGGGGTAGAGCGTAGAGCCCCTGACTCTACTGGATAATCTTAAACCTCGACCAAGAGGGCTGGAGACTCTCGAGGGTCGTGGAAACCTTCATCTTCTTAGTCCTGGAGGTCAAGACAGGGTTCGAGCTGCAAACGAGGATCAGAGGGCCGTCGGAGGCCACTAGCTTCAATATTTGTGGCGAGCACCAACAGTTCAGTTAGGACCATACAACCTTTGACTTGCAGAAATTATGGTAGGAGAAACTCGAGTGAGTTCCATAGAGCTTCCAGAGCGTGCTATGGATATGGGTCATTCAAGCACCTTATCAGAGACTGTCCTGAGATAGGGAGTGTAGCACCACCAGTTGTGCAAACATCGACTTAGACTATTTAGATGGGTCGAGAATCCTTTCAGAGAAGGGGTAGTACAGTTTTCAGACATCATAGCAGAGGTACCGCCAGATCCGTAGCCAGTCCTAAGGCTAAGGTTGCTTCCCGCCAGTACGCAGTCAGAGCTCAAGAGGACTGTGAGGCTATTGACGTCATATCATGTATCTTTATAGTTTTTAGTATGCCTGTTACTGCTTTGGTAAATCCAAGGTCAACCCATTCCTATATTTGTTGTGACCTTATCCGAGAGAGTGACATTCCAAATGAGGACTTAGAAGTCAAGGTTCGAGTTTCGAGACTTCTAGGACTAGATGTGTTAGTGGACAAGGTCCACCATAGGTGCCCGGTAGAGATTCAAGGACAAAGACTTGATGGAACTACCCTTTCAAGAGTTCAATGTAATCCTTGGATGGATTGGTTATTAAAGAAATAAATGAATATTGAAAATAAAGGAAAGAAAAGACTTTAATTATTGCACGGTAGAAGGAACCGTTTTCTAAACTTCAATAATGCATAACTACATGGGCAAATGAAGGGCCAAAGCACCTGGCTATACACTTCATGCAATAAGTTAAAAATACCTCCAATCCAAGACCTTGTTTAGCATTACTTTTCAAACGGGTTTTTAAAGCTAAACTAGTTTTTTTTCCACGGGCAATGCTAAACAACTAACTTCTGGGTTCAAACCGACTTTTCAAGTCAATGATAGGAAATCTAGCTTTTACTTGCTAAACAACTTGTGACATTTATAGGATCAATTTATAGAATATTGCCAAGGAAAATGTCACAACAATTACACGTGACATTTAAACATATTATTTAGTTATATAAATAAGGCCAACTTGCAAAGATTTATATCTGGATGAACGTCCCAATGCTAACGTTTCAGCTTCCTAGGAAAACTACATAGCCATGAATAGTAGCAACTTGGATTTCCTTGACATAGTGTTACCAAGAAAAATGAGAATAAAAAACCATGGCTTTCCATGACTCACTTCATAGGGAACGTCAAAGTTGTTTAATTTCCTTGTGTCATTGATCGAATGTTACCTCGAGAATATGACTTTTCTAACAAATAAGAATCGAATATTATTTCGAGGCATTATTGTAATATAATCTGATTTCAACGCTCAAGGACTTCTGATTTTAGGCATATAAAGGAACTAAGGAAGTAACACTGGGTTAAGGTGCTATGGTGTTTCAAGTTGAGTACTTTTTTGTTTTGACTGTTTCAACAATCAGGTTGCTCAATTTTAGGCCACCTCAAGTTCAAATAAATCTACGTATCCAATCATTTTTATCAGGCAGGTTTCGGGTTGCCTCAACTATTGAGTAACACAGCGAGGTGTGGGTCATGTGACTTTCGTCCAATTTAGAATCTTTCAACCAAAGACCAACTTATATGAAACATAGTTCATTCTATAAGATTTGTCATGAAATGTGAGTCATGAGTGCAATTCATGCACAAATCAACCCCATTTTGAGAATTCCCAGCAACCCTCCGTTCACAGCAGTATTCTTTTGGAACATCTTTACCTCTATAGTAGGAGGAACAAGTGCTCGCTTCCCATTTACCTCTATAGTAGGAGGAACAAAATTTCACAAGTTTTACATGCAAAATTAGCACTGTAGAATAAGCATGACACTTGATGATAATATATTCCTTACTCAAAATAATCTTGAAATATCAGATAAGTTTTCCCTTAATTGTGTCACTCGGGGCAGTTGTCCCAACATCTACGAATGAACTAGATTTAAAGTAAATTTTTTAAAATAACTTTCCTTTTTGGTCAATATCTTTCTCAAATGAAGCCTAGGACGCTTGAATTCTTTTATGATCTTAAGCTATTAAGAAACAGATCTAGCATATAAGGTTTTCATATATCAATTCCACAAATGGAAAAAAAATTGCTGCCTGTCACATACCAGGCAAAAGGAATGTCTACATGCTTATTGCTTGCAATTATTATAAAAAGCGAGACCATGAGCTGGATAAAAATAAAATTCTAAATATCCCTTATACGAACTAAATTGACATTTCTAAACCAGAAAAAGTACATATTCTCTTCCAGCAAGCCATAAATAAACCTGGTCTATGATCTCCAAGAACAAGCATTTTACACAAGCTATTACATAATTTAACTAAAGAGAAAAAATACCTTTTCCTTCACATCTCCAAGAATAATTAGATAAGGAGCAATTCCAGGACGTAGAGTTGAGCTTGGCTCATGAAGCTTAGGAAGCTGGACCTTCCTATCGTAGATTCTGCAAATAGTTTCCTCTGACCTAGAAGCTGACTAGAGGATGAAGAACCCCGTGGCGGGACAACTGTTGTCGATCCATTGGAGTCAGTAGAACTCCCACCTGAGCTATATTTGCCCCGACCATCCTAAAGTAGACATGGACTACATGTTAGCTGTGATGTTGACAGTAAAAAGGAAGAACCCAAGTCAAAACTACAAGAGACAGAACAAATCTCACGAGCCAACGGCATGTTATCACTCCCTGCGAGTTCTAGTTTTGGATAGTGAGATTCACCACCATCATTGTACACTACATGAATACACAAATCAAACGAAATTATCTAATGGAACAGTATCAGTTAGAAATTAAAGACAAGATTGATTCTATCACCAAAGAAAAGTAACAATATATAAATGGCAGCTGTGATGGATTTGTCCGGGATAGATGTAGCAGAAATGTTACAGACAAAATCAAAGTTACTATTCTGCTTATTATCATTTCAATCATCTACTAGCTCTTCAAAAGTATATACACAGATAAGAAAACATGCAAAACCTTTTTGTTATGAGTGTGAGTGTCTGCGCGCATATACCAGTGCAGACAGGTAAATCTGCCCTATCGGGGAGTTGGGTAGGAAGGGATGGAGCTTGTTGGCCATGATGCTTTAATAGACTTTGGCTTAAAGGTTGGTTTCGACTATCATGCAGGTTATCCGATAAGGTTTCTGAAGATAAATTAAACCTACTACTAAGATTTCAGAGCAGTGAAATAGTTGAGAATTGAGATGAAAGAATTAAAACAGATTATAACACAAAATTTAATATAGCGGACTTGGCTGAAAATCGTCAGATATAACTCTCTGATCCATCTTGAGCAAGCTTTTATGTAACGTAAAGCACACAATCATAAAACCTAAGATCACTTGTTTCTTCAAGTTCTGGTTTCTTTGAACGAATTGGAAAAATATTCTTCAAAATAATATGCTCAATTACATTTTTGGCTATCAAGGTCACCCAAATTTATGCTCTTCACTCTGTACCTAACTTTTGTATAAGAACAGATATACTAACCAAAAGGTTCCAGGATAGGTGTTTTAAGGCTCCAGAGAGCATAAAAATGTCAAACAGCCCCAACCTTTTTCTAGAATTTCCTGAGCCAACCTGGATAACCTGTCATTGCAACGGTTCATGGATAGTTCAAATAGTAACTGAAACCAGGGTTTTAAAAAACGGTCCGCGACCGTGATTTCGGCCGTAATATAGCGGTTTCGCCGCCGTCCGAGTTACCGGGACGGCCGCAATAACGTCCGCGACGGCCGCAATAGCGTCCGCGACGGCCGCAATAGCGTCCGTGATGGCCGCAATCACGGTAAATCCGAAATAACCGAAAACGCGACCGCGATCGTGATTTGAAACCCTGACTGAAACAACATATTCTGTTAAACAAATGCATTTACGTGGCGATCTCTACGGTGATGCCGGCTCTCAGGTCTTCCTCTTGTTGCCCGCAAACTGACTGCAGTGCATGTCCCCCATGGCCTGTACCACAACCAGGTCAGTGACTCACTCACACGCTGATGTGGGTCCCGTAACCTTTTCCGTTTAACAAGCAAGGTTAATCTTTTGTTCTTAATAGAAAAGCTTGGAGTGATCTTGGTGGGAAGGATTTAATAAATCTATAGACGGGAAAGGATGAACTGTAAAGATTGAATTGTGCATAGCTTGGGGATTAATGAGATATACTGTATGCATAAGCTAAAATGAAATTTTAAAAAATTATGAGTCAGGTCTCTCCCAGCCCTTGTAACTTGGCCCTAAATTATTTGATTTGGTTAATATTAAATTTGTATTTTATTTTATAATCTTTAAGTATTATTTGATATTTTTTTTATTTTTATGTGTTTAAAATAATATATGTTATTTTTTAATTGATTTAATGTTCTATTTGATTTATCAAATATTAATCGACTATACTGAAATAATCAAGAGAGTAATCGAAAAAAGAATTAAAGAATGGTTTCAATAATAATAAAAAATTATTCTCTTTAGGTGATCAAGTTCAATTAGTTTTAGTTAGACAAGTTTGTCGGATCAAACAAGTGATTGAATAAATTTAATTATTTATATTTAAAAATTATATAATTTAGTTTTTTATGATATTGTCAAAACAAACGAGTTTATCATATCAAAGTAGTAATTAAATAACAATATTTTGCCACAAAACAATAAGAAGTTATTATTAAATTGTTATTATATATAAAAAGTAAAACATTTATGAGAAAACAATAAAGATAAAGTTATAAAAATTTTAAATATGAAAAATTAAATTATTAAATTGATTTAAATTGGAATCAAATTAATAAAATATATAAATTTAAAGAATAAAATTATTTTATATCATGTTTTATTATCATTTTATGTTATATTTAATAGGCAATAATTTACTTATAATTCGTAGAGAGAGAAAAGTATTTATTACATAGGGTAAACTATAATATTCGTCACTTTCGTCTTAATTTTGTACATTTTTTCTCATTGAATTTTAAAAGATATATAGTACTTGATCACTTTCATTTTTATTTTATTAAGATTTGTTCATGTTCGTTTTTCATTTAATTAAGTTATGATCACTTATCTTATCAACTTTTAAATATTTAGTCACTAAAATTTTTACTACAGCTAGTGATAAAAAAGTGAAGATATCAAATAAAAGTGATCAAATATTATAAATTTTTAAATTTAACGAGGAAAAACGTACAAGACTAAGATAAAAGTGATCAATTCTATAGTTTACCATAATATTAAGGCTTAAAGTAAAAATAAATACTTAAACTATGTTCCTTTTTGTTTTAGGTACTTATTTTAAGTCTTAATATTTTTCAATTAGAAAATTATTTTTCGGTCAACAAGATATTGACACATCATACAAAATTAGATATTTGTTTTGATAAAAAATATTTTAAAGGCTTAAAAAATATAATTTAAGAACTTATTTTGACCAAAATATAATTGAGATATTTAAAGTGATTATATATAATAGATTAAGTACTTAATTCGAATAAAATCGCCTATATTATACGCGGTCTGCAGGTTTTTCGGATCTTTTTGGTCAGTGAAAGATACTTAATATAAGTTGTTGGAATGGCACAGGAAAAGAAAACATATATACTTTGTTGTAGATTTAGGTCAACTTCAACTGAACATATCGCCCTGGGATCCTGGTTAGTTGAACCGTGAATTTGGTCGGTCCCATGAATTTGAAGAAAAAATGGGTTAAACAAACCATTTCTCTAACAATTTATCATGCGGATGTGACTTGATCATAGTGAACCAAAATTCAACCGTGTTTTATTAGGATAGAAACAAGATTTTATGTCAGAAAATAAATTTTAAAAAATAAATTATCAATAAAAAATATAAAAATATCTAAAACATATAATAATTTGAGGTTCACGGTTGTATTAATCATCCTTTGATGTTTTCTTGACTGTACCCTAATCTAAAACTGTATGCGGTAATCATGGTGCGTGAGAGAGACAAAAGCTTCGACCAGTCTTTCTTTTAAGCTCAAATTTTCAACAAAAGATGGTTGCATTTGTCGTAGCCTGTCTTATTCTTAGCTCACTTCATTTTGCATGAAATTTATTGGCTCAATGGTTACGATAGTCAGTCTGAGTAGGTATTAACTTTCTGACATTGATACTCCAATATATACACACCACAACTCATAACAGAGTATAGGAGGTCCCTTTGTTTTGCTTTCACGAGACTTGGTGTACTAAATTTTAGTTTTTATTCGATATTTAAACTGTTGAGATGTTTAAACTCTTACATCAAAGGATATTACACACTTAAAAACATATTTTTTTATATTGTAATGATAACCATATCAATTGAACTGAGACTTAATAATTCAATTTGAAATTTTAACCTAGACATTAACCTTGGCGTTATTAGTTAAATAACCCCAAAAAGTTCATATGTTGGAACAATACTCCTAAAAAGAGATTTTTTTTTGGAAAAAAATATCTCTAAACTTCACACGTAAGACTAACTCACGTCTTACGCAACGCGTTTAAAAGCCTTGCGTTTTATGAGACGCGAGTCTCCCTCCTCCAACGTGGATTCATTTTCCAGGAAATGCAATTTAATATTTCAATTAAGGTTCCCGAGATATTGAAACGTTTTGGCAAATTATCGCATGTGGTATTTAACATACCTCGCATTATACAAAACGCGAGGTATGTAAGTTTCTAGCCCAAATCGTAAGGGTTTATAGGCATGTTCGAGAGGTATTTTCGAGTAGTTCTTATAAAAAAATTCGTAATTTATAACATTAGAGACGTAGTATTGAAATTTATCTTTCAATTGAGGTCAATATCGACACATATGAGATATTGTAAGCGGGTTAACAATTATCTTGAAAATGATTCTAAAGCTTGTTTTGTAATATTCAAAAATATTAAAATGGTTTGATAGGCATATTCGAAAAAATTTCATAATTTATAAGATTAGAGACGCAGTATTATAACTTATCTTTCAATTCATGATAATATCGGCACATACGAGATACTGTAAGCGAGAAAAGAAATCGCGTTCAAAATATTTCAAAGCTTGATTTTCTACATGAAGAAGAAGCTAACATAGCTTGATAGGCAAGTTTGGTGAGTATTTTCTGGAAGTTAGTATAAAACTTTTCGTCATTTATAAGATTAGAGGTGTAGTTTTGGTACTTATGTTTCAGTTGAGGTTAGTATCCGCACATATGAGATATTCTAAGCAGTGTAAAACACGCGTTCAAAATGGTTCGAAACCCAAAAAATTTAAAAACTAATGAATATATTTTGTTAAATAAAAAAGTAGTACATAATTTCGGTTTTCCAGTTATTTCTCTATGTTTGACTAAATCATCATCACAGTAAATCTTAGTCACATGATTAAAATAACATAAAATAGCATAACAATAAATATAATATAAAAAATATTAGAAAATAAATTTACATGATTATGTAATACAATTACATAAATTTAGGCAATCCTCACCTAGCAGTGACTTTGTGTTTTTTGAAAGTGAGGTATGCAGATATTCCTGATATGACAACACCCCTTAGTAGGCAAGTTTGGTGAGTATTTTCTGGAAGTTAGTATGAAACTTTTCGTCATTTATAAGAATAGAGGTGTAGTTTTGGTACTTATGTTTCAGTTGAGGCTAGTATCCGCACATATGAGATATTCTAAGCGGTGTAAAACACGCGTTCAAAATGGTTCGAAACCCAAAAAATTTAAAAACTAATGAATATATTTTGTTAAATAAAAAAGTAGTACATAATTTCGGTTTTCCAGTTATTTCTCTATGTTTGACTAAATCATCATCACAGTAAATCTTAGTCACATGATTAAAATAACATAAAATAACATAACAATAAATATAATATAAAAATATTAGAAAATAAATTTACATGATTATGTAATACAATTACATAAATTTAGGCAATCCTGACCTAGCAGTGACTTTGTGTTTTTTGAAATAGAGGTCCGCAGATATTCCTGATATGGCAACACCCCTTAGTAAATGGCCTCGCATTCTGTATGGTGCGAGATTTGGAAAAAGAATTCTATAAAATTAACGATAACCATGTTGAATGGAAAGCTTTGTAAAATAATAATCAATGGCAAGATTTTCTTCAGCCGTGTTTCATTTTGGAACTTATTTCTACACTTCCTTCAATCTCAAGATCAAGAAAGATGAGTTATATGATTTGATTTCAACGGAGCTTAAAAATCTACAGCACGACAAATGGCTTTTTGCAAGCGAAAGTTCTCGTTCATGAGCCTGACCCTGAAGCATATTACATGCTAACCTTATCAAATGCAAGTGACATTCAGAAAATGTCTAGGGCTTACACACGTGTCGGTGGTATGAACATCGAGTTGTATGTAACATTTGAGGAAGAAACATATTTATCAACTAATGCAAAAGCAACTCGGTTGTCACAAAATGAAGAGGATGAAGAGGCAATTCTACTATGTTATGCTCATAAACTTCGAGAGAAAGAACAAATAGTTGAGGAACTTAACTTAATATTAGCCATTTCTACAGACTATGAAGAAACAAAATCAGACTCCTCTCCTATTCAGTTCAACTAACTGGAACATCGTGTAGTTCTTTTTTTTTTTATGTTTATAAATTAGTATTTAAATGAATTTCATAAAAATATGATGATTTTCAAAGTATTTATGCATTGAACCAAATAACTATCATATTATTGAAGGATAACTTAAACATCGAGTATTAATAATTTAAACTTAATTAATATAATACCAAAAATTAAAATAACATAAATTTCAATATTAGAAAATACAATTCCATAATTATCATGTTTATAAATCAATATTTAAATAAATTATCATGTTGTTGAATGATAATTTGATTGATATTTTGAATATTTGATCTATCAAAACTTAATTAATAATTATAAAAAATTTGAACATTATATTTGATTCGACTCGATCATATATTTAAAACATAAATATCTATATTTTTCATATATTATTTTACTTTTTTACTACAACCTTAAACTAAACAGTTGTTTTTATTCCTCTCACGATTTCATTAGCTATGTCGAATTGGTAAGTCTTTATACTTCTTTTTCTAATTATTCTTCTTCTCCATTTTCAGCTTATTATTCTTTTTTTCAAGTTTATTTTTATGATCATCAACTATAGACTTTATTACCTCCTTTACCCACTCCTCACTTGAAGACAAGCTTGAATTTCAATCGTCAGAGTCAGAGTCGAAATACCTAAAAATAAAGTTTAAAACCACAAAATTTTTCCCACAAATACATTATTTTTAATAATTGAAAGACAATGTGAGGAGAAAGGCTTGGGGGCTTAGGGGCCCTATTTATAGAAGTCTCTACACCCCAACAGGCGTAATATTTGATATATCTCATGTTATACGAAACCCGAGGTCCACGGAGATTCCTAACGTGGTAAAATCTTATTTTATACCAAACGTGAGGTCCTTTATTTTGTATAAAAAACAATTTCAAAACCATAAGTTAGGTGTAGCACTGCATCTGTTGTATTTTATTTGTCCAATTAACTAAATATATTTTTGCAAGTTCGATTAACTAAAATTGATACTATAGTTCGATTAACTAAAAATACTACAATAAATTTTTTTATACATATTTGAGGATCAAGAAAAAAACAACTTATGATGCTTATGTCAACCCGTATCGCACCGTGGTGGACGAAAAACTCGACGATGATTCCTACGAATCAATCTATCTTCATCAGTATCAGTATCAGCATCAACATCATATCATCAATATCATCACCATCACCACTACCATCACTATCATCTTTATCATCGTCATCACGATCTACACTGACACTAGGACCAAGGCCGATGTGGAACATGTTCTGGGACGGCATCTGCTCAATACTATTGGATCTGAAGTTCGTTTCCAATGGTGGAACAGATACAAACAAAAGTGACAGATAATATGGTTGAACTGGTATATGAAGGGAATAGGAAGTGACAACCACCTTCGGATAGGAACACCACGTGTCGATGAAAAAACCTTCCATCAGAGTCTGCATATGCTGAAATATTGACTAAGTCGAGTGGGTGAATGCAAGTCGTGGCACATGTATCTGATGTTCTGTTACTGACTGTGCAAGTTCATGTGTCATTTTCGACGACGAGGCTGGAGTGTGTTTTCTTTTTCTCTGGTTTGATTCCCCTCCACCTCTAGCATCACGTTGCATTGGTGGGCTATTTAGGGGAGACACATAAATTTCTCATGCTCGTTCCTCTTCAGTCAGTATATGTGACTTCCTATATTGTTCGTATCATAGCATGTAATCATTTGAAACACTATATATGAAGAGATGGGTTAACAAATGGGTCGCCTAATTAATCTCGTCATATAGAGCATCACTCATTTCGCATGATGCATCTCCCAATTAATATTCGTCTTCCCCTATTGCATTATGTGATGCAAGGCGTCCAAGTCTGGTAGCGGAACCGTTTGGACACAGTTAAATTATCGCAACACGAGATCGGTAGGATGTCACTCGATTATCTTATAGACTATCAACGGGACCATCGACATCCAAACGCTCGAACTGAGACCTTTTTTTTAGCTGGAATACATTATCTAATAACATCATCATTGTACGATGTCCAGATGAACAACATAAATTTTTTTAAAAATAAGTTAGATATACTCGAATTAGATAATGATTTTTGAATTACAAAAAATGATATCGATTACAATTATTAACTCGTCAATCATCTAATCGATCAATAATCTAAAATCACGTAGAGTTCTTGGTAGGTGGGCGTGAGTTAGTGTATCAGTCCACCTATCATTCATATAACAAAATATAATTATTTGTAAAACCCTAAAAACATATAATATTATAAATATATAAACGTGGTTTATTTTTAATTACCTCTAAAGTAATGGAAATTCAAATGGGGTCGGATGTGTAGGAATCAGCTGTAAAAATGAAAATCACAACCAAGCAAACGATTGTAACAACACCAAACACCCTCCAATAACTTGTTTATTCAGATCAACAACTTTACATAGCTCCCGAAACAAAATGACCAACACTGTTGATCCCCAACTCTTATATTTAGAGTCCCGCAAAACGCTTAGATAATGCAACCACATCAGATGCACTTTGTTAAGGGATTTATTTGGCATCAAGATCTCCTTAATAACTCGTAAAATATGTGCACGAGCAAATCAAAAATAAAAATTGGGGGAATAAATTAAAAAAGTGTCATAAAAATTTACAATAACATAAAATAAAATAAATTTTCAATATTATGAATAAAAAAATCAAAATAAATAAAATTATATTTAAAAAATTACCTCTTTAATTATGAAGCAACATTGGCGGGTAACTGCCTAAAATTGTCGTCAAAAAAATTTAATTTTGATTTTCCCTCCATCCATATTGTTATTGTTCGGACGAAGTTCGAGAAATTCCTCTCACAAGTTGACCCAGTACCCATAGGCAATACCAGTCATAGTCGTTCCCTCAACAACTATCTCAACATGGAATGTAATATCTTTAAGGGTAATAGTCATCTCCCCATAAGGAAAATGAAATGTGTGCATCTTCTGTCTCCACCGCTCTAGCAATGCGTTTATCAATGGAGGATGCAACTTCTTATCACCAATTATAAAACTAACGTAACCAAAATCGGCTTCGTGTAAATACAAAAGAATATCGTTATTAGGCTTCGTGAAACGATTGATATAGCACGTCAACGAACGTTCATACTCATTCAAATAAATAAATAAAGTATTCAAAATAAATAAATAAGTTATTCAAAATCAATCAATCAATCAAATAATTAAACAAACAAATAAATAAAAATTACCTCCATATTTGTCCACCAATAATCGAATACATGCTTTCGATCAAGCATCAGTAATCCCATCATAATAATCGAATAATGAAATAGATAAGAGAAAAATAAGAGAGAGATATTTTGGGAGAAAGGTGTGATGAATTTGGTTTGGGGCACTATTTATAGGAGTCATCGCATCCTATCTTAAGCGAGGTAAAAGCAAACTCGAATTATATAAGATGCGAGGATTGTTGAAAAGATGTATTCAGACGTACCTTGCGCTTTTTAGGGCGTGAGGTCATAGAATCTTTTTCAAATTTTAAAACTTTTAAGAACACAATAAATTGTCAATATCTTAGGAACTTTGCGTTACGCAGAACGCGAGATCATTAATTAAAATATTAAATTGTCTTCTCTAAAAAATATATTCATGTTGGAGGAGACTCACATCCTATACAAAGTGAGGTGTTTACACGCTTTTCATAGGACGCGAGGTTGTCATGTGTTTGCAGCTTATGGGTATTTTTCCATAAAATCTTATATGTTGATATTATTCTAAAAAAATGAATTTTTGGGTTATTAAACTAATAACGCCGTTAACCTTGCTAATAATTCAGACTAAATAATAATATTATTAAAGCAAAGGATCAATTGTGCGAAATTAAAACTAAAATATGAAGATTGGATAGTAAAGTGATCAAAACACATCACTTAAGATTTTATTTTAAACGATATTAAATAAGTTTAAATATATATTTGGTATTTAAATAAGATACTTTCTTGAAATTAATACTTGAACAGATTTTACTCTCAAATTTGTATTTTTTCTTTAATTCCATCGACTGTTTCAGTACTTTTAATACTTTTTAAAAATTCTTTTTTAAGTTAAAGCGCATACAATGGTATCATCATTCTTTTAATTTGTCACATCATTAAAAATTAATATTATGAATAAAAAGTATTAAAACAATTGATGAAATTAAAGTTTGAATAAAAATTTTGGAATAAAATTTTTTTAAGCACTAACTTAAAAGAGGATGTTTATTCTAAATATCAACTTAAAAACAATTTATTTAGATAGCAACTTAAAAAAGGATTTACTTTAATTATCAAATGCATATTTAATCATATAATTATGGAACAAAGGAAAAGGAGGAAGATGATGTAGAGTAAGCTTTAATCCAGACAGGCTGCTGAATCCATAAAGCCAGCTGCTTTATTTGCAACAGTCTAGATTAATTAATAATCTTTATCTCAAATTCAGAAAAAAAAAAAGACATTAAGGATGCAAAACACAACGGAGGCGGCTCTAATGTGTTGCTGTCTCGGATAAACTCACAGGCAGTAAGTAGATGGAGCTTGGGGCTACGGTGTGTAGGCTACTATTGTATTGCAAAGCACAGAACTTGAAAGAACACAAGGGCATGGCATGGGTGCTTATGGTGGGTAAAGTTGGTGTAGTTTTAGCTGTCCTTGACAGTTTCCAATGCGCGCAGTTTCGACAGTCGACAGTCGACAGTCAATTCTCCCTTTCACTCTCTGGTTTTTACCCCACAACTCCCCTTATTTTCAGCGTACTCTGCCCCACATGACAAAGAAATTACACACAGCTATTGTCTCCTCTGATTCCCACTATTCTCCTATACTTCCCTTCTAGTCCCTTTCTCTCTCAGTTATCTTGTCCATTTGTTTACTCCTGTTATCTGTTAGGTGGGGCTGCTCAACTTTCCTTTTGTCAGGAGATAAGTTAAATAGATTGGCGCTCTCTGTCTATTTATATACACTACACTACGTTCTCTCTTCACTCATCCGAACTTATTACTTGTTCTCTAGTTTTTTAATTTTTTCTTCTCGGTTCTTGCCTTTCCCATATGAAGATAATAGCTAAGAGCTCCCACGATTCTTCTTTCTCCTTCTCCAGGAGATATTTCAACTGGAAAAAGAAGGTTGAAGATGATGATGACGATAACGAGGAAGAAATCTTAACCTTTAGCTCCTCGTCTCATTTTTGTGATGAAGTCAAGGAAGCAGAGGAAGTTCGGATAATTCCACCACCGAGAAAGAAGCTGCCTGTTGTGTCGGTTTCCAAGCTTCGGTCAGCTCTAAGTGTGTTCTGTAAGAACCGGTCTGTGTATCGATCGGGTTTAGACACCAAAGTGGTGGGAACCCTGTTCGGATACCGGCGTGGTCACGTCCATTTCGCGTTTCAAGAAGAAGCGAAACTGAGGCCGGCGTTTCTAATCCAACTCGCGACGCCGACGAGTGTTTTGGTCAAGGAAATGGCGTCCGGGTTGGTTAGAATCGTGCTGGAGTGTGAGAAGAAGACGGGGAAGAAAGAGGTGAAGTTGCTGGAGGAGCCTGTATGGAGGACATACTGCAATGGAAAGAAATGTGGGTTCGCGATGACGCGTGAGTGCGGACCCGAGGAATGGAAAGTGTTGAAATCGGTGGAGCCTATTTCGATGGGCGCAGGTGTGCTGCCGGGTAACTTCGATGGGAATGGAGATGGGTCCGAAGGTGAGCTGATGTGCATGAGAGCCAGGTTCGAGAGGGTCGTAGGATCTAAAGATTCGGAAGCCTTTTACATGATGAATCCGGATGGTGCTGGTGGCCCTGAGCTCAGTGTTTATCTGATTAGAGTTTAGGATCTTTCGTTTTTGGTCAGCTAAGCTTTAGGTTTTTGTTGTTAAGCACAATGAAAGATGTACTTTCAAACTAGGTACTTTAAGCAATATCATGGATCCGATCATGAGATTTACAAATAAAGTAATCTGGGTTGAGAGATCGTCGATTAATTCAAAAGAAAAGTTCGTACAGTGGAGGTTTGGCTTTTAATTTCCATGTAGTTTGCCTTAATTCCTCGTAATAATGTAAATGACGAACATGGGCCATCTTGTTTTTTAATCATGAGAGGATCGTGTTTTTCGCCATGTTCTTCAATATATGCATATATTTTTATGGAACCTGGAGATTAATTTGTTTTATTTTCCATTTCATAAGGCAACTCAAGACAAACATCCAAAAACAATTGTTTGCTTTAGAAACATTTTCATGGAGTGTGGCTTTGAGTTGAGAGAAGAGCACTATCACCTGAGCCTATTTCATCATTCAGATGTATAAATTTGGAGAATCATCCTAACCTCATAAAATTATTCGTTCAAATTATTCGTCCATTATAACGATTACACACATGTAGGGATGGGCATGGATCGGGTTTTTGGTCTTCTCTACCTGACCCGAGAATAATGAATCCTGCACCAAAGATTAGATCCGACCCGACCGAAACAAGATTTCACCCGACCCGACCTCGACTCGATATATAACTCAAAAATCCAACCCGACCCGACCCGAAATAATAAAAAAAATATTATTTTTATTTAATAAAAATAGTGACTTAATTGAAAAAAAATAATATATAGAGAGATATTATTATAATTATTCATAAATATATATAAGATAACATTATTATTTTTTTGTGTCGGGTCGGGTTTGATATTTTTCACCCTAAATACGACCCGAACCCAAATTAAAAAATCCCGACCCAAACCGATCGGGTCGGATTCGGGTCTCATGCCCTTACCTACACACATGAGACGAATTCGCTTATAAGACAGCGGTTAATACTAAGACAAGGTTAACAAGTTTTTTGTTTAAATATTTTATTTAATATTTTTCAGTCAGTATCACCGGTTAAATTTTTTCAGCAATTTAGAAGTGAATCCGAAATTGCTGCTCAATTATGGTTTAAATCGTCGGTGAAATCAAGTTAAATTTCATGATTTGCATAAATTGAACAAGTTTTCTTTGGATTACTCTTACGGTGATTTTTATTTTGAATATCGTAAGTTTTGAATAGAGAAAAACTTTATGGGGTTCACAACAAAGGTGAAATATCTCAAATAATTCTTAAATAAAGGAAATTGAATACTACATGAATTAGATATGAGTTAAATATCTTAAAAATTATAAACTATTCATGTTTTTTTTAAACGTTTTTAAGACGTTAGAAAGATTACATAATAGTTTATCCCAGGGTTGTTTATTGAACGAGTCAATTGCGAGTTGAACAGTGCTCGACTCGTGCTTGTTAAAAAATTTTGTTGTTCAACTCGACTCTTTGCTCGTTAAAATTATGCTCGACTCGTGTTCGTTAAAAAAAATTTACTGCTCAATTCGACTCGTTGCTCATTAAGCTCACTAACAAAATTACCTTATTTTTTTAACTAAAAATAAAATTTTCTAATACTATATGAGTAGGGCTGTAAATGAGATGAGACAGACCGCTAGCTACTCGAGATCGACTCGATCAAGACTCGATAAATACTTGGACGAATGGACTCGACTCGAGCTCAAGATCGACTCGAGTTCTTAACGAGCCGAAACTATATACTTAATATTCGACTCGAAAAACTTTTGAACAGCTCGAAAATATAATATATTAAGATTTTTTTAAAAAAATTATTAATAATATTAACATTTATGTATTGATTTTTTTAAATACAGTAAAATTTTCATATATTTAAGGTTCATGTTTGAGTTTAATAATATTAATATTTATGTATTGATTTTTTTTTTAAAAATAGTAAGATTTTTATGTATTTAAGGTTTAGATTTGAGTTTGAGGCTTCAATCGAGTTAAGTTTAAGAATTTTTTTTCATTTTGGCTACTCACGAGCTTCAGTTCATGATTTCGAGTTTGAGTCGGGCTTAAAAGTTTTAAGCTCGTAAGTTTTCGAGTCGAACTCAGCAATACTCGAGCTCGACTCTACTCGGTTACACCCTTAGTACAGACGCTTTGATGCATTATTGGGCTTCAGTCTTATCCATACAAGTTGAAGATCCATCACCTCTTGTGAATCCATCAACACAGATTTAATTTATCAAATTTCGTAGCTATACTTATTATAAATTCTTTTAATTTGAACGGATGTTATAAATTAGTCAGATATAAATTAAAATCTCAAAAATGTTGATATGATAATTCGTATAATTTAAATTTTAAATTTCTTTATAGTTTTAAAATTATTCGTTAATATAACATAAACTAAAAAATAAAATAAAGAATAAATATTAAATTAGTCAGATATCAATTAAAATCTTAAAAATGTTGATGTTAAAATCTGTTATCTGATATGTTGGTCTGTTTATAGCAATTCAACTGATTCCTTTTGGATAATACAAGCATAACCTACTTATCTAAAAAATAAAATAAAGAATAAATATTAAATTAATAAAAAAACAAAACTTTTATTATTATTATATTTGTATACAAATTATTTTTCTTAACTTACATCACGAGTATGACAATATATTATAAAAATAATCACATAAATTTAATCAAGAATTTTGTATTAATGCATACTTCGAATATATATATATTATCAGGAAAATTTAAAGAACGACAATCTAATTGAAGGTTAAAACAGTAATTGTAGGGTATAATTGAAAATGAGATAAAAATTATAATATTTTAAGTTAGTCGCAACTTAAAATGTTATAACTTTTCTAATATTTTTTGTTGAACAAAAAATATTTCATTTTCATAACATTTTAGATTGATGATAAAAAAAATATTACATTTTTTTCTTAATATTTTAAATTTAACAAAAAAATATTAAAAAAATTATAATCTTTTAAGTTAAATTTATCTTAAAATACTATAAATATTTTATTATATTTTCAGTTACGTTTCAAAATTATCGCTCTTTAACGTTATATTAAGATACCACGTAACAGAAGGACTGTTTATATATCACTAACTCGTGGAGACAAGACAAATATTCCTACATGCGATGAATAGGGAAAAAATAATCCATTTTTTTAGATATACAAATGGAAATGATTTGTAACAAAAGAAAGTTAAAAGTGTGATGAAAATAGGATATTTATGCAGTACGGTAATTTTAATGTATGGATAAGAAAATGTCTTATCTAAAATGTTAATATTTTTTAAATATTTTTAGTAAAATATCATCTAAAATATTATTTTTATCGAAAATATTATTTTTATCGAAAATATTAATTTCACTATTTAATTTTTAGTAAAAAAATAGTATTTTAGGTATCGTCCAATATTAACATTTATGATAGAAAAAATAATGTTTTAGGTAATGTTTTACTGAAAATGTTAAATATTTTAATTAGCATCTAATATTAATATTTTTTGTAGAAAAAAATAATGTTTTAGATAACACTTTATAAAAATATTAATAATTTTTATAATAAATTTTTTTAATCGTATATTAATACTGTTGTATCTTACATCCCGATAAAAATGTGTCCGAGGAACTATTGAAGTGAAGGCACAATCAATTGGGGTCAGATCTCCATCAATTGTAGAACAAACCAAACCAGAACAACTAATGGTCTCAGCTGCTACTATGTCTAATCCTTGTTAGGGTACTAAAAAAAGTCTCGTTTTAATTCTAGTCTGGTCCCAACTCTCATTTCCATCATCGTTATCTTCTTTAAACACACTACACATCCTACAACACTAGCCTTGCAGGCCACACTACGTGCAACCACTTTCAATGGAATAAAAACTCCTTAACTGCCATCTTCTGGGTAGTTTTAGGGAAATTCTTTCGTACATGGACTTGATGTATAGTTAAGAAAATGTATTATCGAAAATTTAATTATTTTTTTAATATTTTTCATAAAAAATTATTTAAAAATTATTTTTTTACTTAAAACGTTAATTTTTTTAATATTTTTAGTAAAGTGTCTAATATTAATATTTTTGGTATAAAAAAATAATGTTTTAGGTAGAGTTTTATCGGATATGTTAATAAACTCAGTAAAGCACCCAATAATAACTTTTCCGATAAAAAATAATGTTTTATGTAATTTTTTTACCATAAATGTTAAAAAAAAATAATATTTCTGATAGCGTTTTTTTTCTTATCTGTATATTAGGCTGTCGCACGTAAGACTTTCCCGTAATTTTATAGTGGTGCGGACTAATCTAAAATTAATTAGCCACATATTTCAATTTAAAATATTATCAAATTTAATCTGAAAATTAATTATAATTAAGAATATTATGTTATGACGGATTTTAACTTAAAATATTATTTATTTATTCTATAAAATTATTTAAGTAATAATAGGATAAATTGCACATTTAGTATTTAAATTATTAATTTTAGTTAGTTTTAATGCTTAAACTTTTATTTTTTTCAAAATCATATTTAATATTTAATTTTATTTTAGTTTCTGTCGTTAAAAACTTAAAGGAGATACTAATGATGTTTAGTTTTAGCCCCCAGTTGACATACGTATAATCCGAAAGATGATCCACGAGAGAGTGATAAAGTCAACCAACATAGTTCAATTTCAAGCTCATCGGACGACGAAAATAGGAGGATGAAGAAGTCGAAGAGTTGATAATCAATTTGAAGAGATTGAGACATTTTTCAACTAAACAAAAGTCGAAATCATGTTCATAGAATCAAAAAGATGCGAATTAAAAAGTTTTTAATAATGAATAATAAAATAAAATAATAAAATGAAACAAATTAAATATTTAAGTATGATTTAAAAAAAATTAAGTTCAAATATTAAAATGGATCAAAATTAATAATTTAGACATTAAATGTATAATTTACCTTAATAATAATTGCAATTATAACTAAATATTTTGACGATAGTTTTTAAGTTATAACTGATTTCTGTTTCTTTAACTTTATATTAGTTGATTGTGTTTTAGACTGATTCCATCGTCTACCTTGAAAGTCCAATTAAAAATATCCCAAAGTCCCATAATGAAAGATTTTGTATTTCAGAATCGATATCAGCTTGATTTTTTTAGATTACAAAGATCCCAAGAAGAAACGAAAGCAATATAACACATTTGCATGTGAAAAAGTCGGGTATCAGGCCTAGGATCTATACGAAAAGATGCAAAATAGTAGTACTGTTATCAATGCATCTACCAAGACTAACCGCCTAGCCCCATGGCCATGAATGCCATAGCTTGGGAATCCCGATGAAGCTATGAAATGGGAATTGCTGCTGTTCAAGTTCCCATCATCCCCCAACTTGGCCGTGGAATTTGGCCCGATCAAAGTGACCTTTTTGGCATGGTTTTACTCCATAAGGACCATTGGTTGTTGTTGTTGTCATTGACTCAACCGGATAGCAGAGATTCGGGTTGTTCCAAGCCCCGAAACGTTTTCCCATTTTCCCATAAAAGACATGGGAGAATTGGAGCACACCTGTCAGATTGTTGCCGTTTAGATAAAGTGCATTAAGATCAGGCAAAGATGCAAGCTTTGGTGGGAGATTGCCTGTGAGGTTGTTGTTACCAAGACCAAGATACCTCAGTCTCTTCAAACCAGATAATGATTCAGGGATTTCACCAATCAAGCCTGTGTTGGTGAGGTCCAAAACGACAAGATTTTGCATCTTTTGCCAATCCAGGCTCATAATGGCACCACCTAGTGGGTTGCAAGACAACATCAACTCTTCCAAAGAGACCATATCAAGAACATGGTGGCTTAGACCACCTGAAAACTTGTTGTGTCTGAAGTCCAAAAGGGTCAGATTCTTCAGACCTGCAATATGTGCAAACAGCCTCCCTTTTAATCTGTTGTTACTCAAATCAAGCTTCAACAGAGATGTTAAACCACCAAGAGCTAGAGGTAAATGACCATAGAGTGAATTTCTACTTAAATCCAAGATCAACAGTTCATTCAACATTCCAAAACTATCCGGGATTTCACCAGTAAACCTGTTTCCAGCCAGGACTAATCGATTCAAGTTAGTTAAGTTGCCAATACTGGCTGGTATTTCTCCTGTTAAACCATTCTCTAGTAAGACCAAAGATTGGAGCCTTTTGAGGTAACCAAAGGCAGGTGGAATTTGGCCTACGAGACCTGGATTGGACCTAAACTCTAATGACACCAAATTCCCAGCAAGTTTTTCCCAGTCATCGCCGGGGATGGTAATCGGATGTCTGGTAGGAGATATGAAACAACTGAAAAGGCTGAGAGATTTCAAGTGCTTGAGCTGGAAGAGTTGCGGCCTAAATTCCACATTAGTGGCACAAACAAGAGAGTTGTCATGAACAGGACCAATGCTTAAAGTAGTAATATACCATAGGCCACCATTGATATCACAGGAGACACCCTGGAGAAAAAAAAATAATGAACGAGATTGCCACTTAATCAAATAATTAATATGAATCAAAGAAGATTGGTACTTAGTATTATGAATTCAACTCATGCCTCATGGTCAAATATTATTAAACACAAGCCAACATCAAGCATACTACTTTTTTCTCTGAAATATCCAACTGGGAGATGGTAAATGCAATTCCACCAAGGTTACAACTTAAAACCGGAAGGTAAAATCATACCTGTATAGGAGTCCAACCACAAGGATCCGGATAGAGATCCGAGCCATTCCACCAATCACCTACAAACCCTTGTATGGCAGAGTACAAAGCAGCTTGCTCAGCCTTCTCCATGGGAGCTGTTGCTGCTGATTCTTCAGTGTTGTCTGCTTGGCCACAGCACCAAACAACCAAGCATAAAATGCAAACAGCCAAAACGAAATGATTGCCACTGATCAGCATCCTCGTTGTTAGATAATCCAAGGCTCAGAAAGAGAAAAAAAAGTTCAGCTTGGCTTAAACAACCCCAGCGTGGTCTTTGAAAAACAACCGAGAAAAAGGAATGGAAATATAT
Organism: Hibiscus syriacus; assembly: GCF_006381635.1. Taxonomy (NCBI): domain Eukaryota; kingdom Viridiplantae; phylum Streptophyta; class Magnoliopsida; order Malvales; family Malvaceae; genus Hibiscus; species Hibiscus syriacus. Next base: position 1,933,948 of record NW_024062606.1, read on the forward strand.
AATAAAGAGATTGTCAAGATAAGGTTAAGAAGAGAGACAGGAGAAGAAGAGGAAGAGAAAAAAAAGGGAGTTGAAAACCAGAAAAAGTTAGGGAATGCAAGTAAGGGACAGCTTCGAAAGCCAGAAAGTGTTTTTGAGAAAGCTTAGAATGGTATGATAGAGTTTGAGAGTGAAAGAAGCAAAAAGATGGTTAAGTGAGAAAGAAAAGGGAAATGGAGAGAGCTGAGTACAGTAGGGGAGTAGGAAGAATTTGCTTCTATGAGGGTAAATAGGAAAGCTAAGATAAGTAATATAAGCAGAAACAACACAAAGTTCTATATAAAGCACGGTTGTCCGAGCCAAGAAAGTAAGGGCAATAATAACAAGATTAAAGGCAGTAGAAAAAAATAGAAACTTGAAGGAGGCTTTGGCATTGAATACTGAAAATCTGAAGCTGAAAGCGATAGGAACAGAGACCCTTTGTGTGTTATTATTAATTATCATACACTTTGCAGCTCCTTGTGAATCTTCCCACAGACTACTTTGGGTTAAGTGCATTGTATGTACATACATACACAATTACAAGTAATAATTACTGGTTATTGTTATTACATTTTTTCCATTCAATTAATGTAGCGCCGGAGATGGGATGTTTAACGTTAAAGAGGGTAGTAGTTGAGGGATTTATAGGTGGAGATGACTGAGACCTATAGGTGTTAAGCTCGTAGGATCAGGTAGGGAGATGGATTTGGTTTTTTGCTTTATGTTTGTTAGGGTTTTGGGAAGGAGGGGGACCATTTTCCATCTTCCATATGTCCCTCTCAAGGGGAAAGGAAAAGGATCTGTAATGGTAAATGCGATGCAACAAGACAAAGATGAGTTTTTATATCTGCTTTGATTTTTTCTGTTTTTCTTTTGCTTTTGGGTGGGTCTTTTTTAAACAGTACTTTTGCCGTTGCTGCTGAGACTCAGACGTTCAGAATGAGAGAGAGATGTGATGAAATTGCAAGGACAAAACAGCCTTTGACTCGGTGGTTAAATTTGGGACTCATGCCGAATATAAACCAAATATGTGCTATAGTTACATCTTAGTCTTATTATTATACCTACTTTCTTGATCAAAAAGAAATTTTAGGATACTAAACCAAGCTGGAAATGAAATCGACCCTACTTCCAAATTCATTATAGAATATGTAAATCCTCAAACTGGTTCATTGAATTTCTTTGCATGAAAACGACTCAACTGGAGAGCAAGAGAGACATGTTCGTATATTAAAATATTGAATGGCATGTCATAATCAAACTTTGACTTGTCCTGCACTCCATGCTAACTGTACTTGGGCAATTACAATCTATCTGACTCCATGAAATTAATCTTTTTTTAGACCAATAATAGAATAGGCAACCCACTAATCCACGAGAACAAATAACAAGCACAAATCTCATTCCCTTGGAATCCAACTAAACCTAGCCAATCAAACAAACATGCATTCCATAGTCCTGCATTGCAATCCAATATAATTTCCAGCAACAGGGAAGAAGGCAAAGTTCGGCTCTGCAGTAATTTTGCACATGGGATAATGATAAATGAGGTTTAACTTACTTTCAATTAAAGAATCTAGCGTACAAAATGAACTAGAAATTAATTGTTGTTACCACTTGCACATTGCTTTCCTTCGGGGAATACAGACAGGAAACATTACTACATAAGTCACACACAAAGATACAATGCAAAGCTCAGAAGCTGAAGCACATTCTGGTTACCTTATTGTGTCAAAGGCTAGCATACAATTGAGTAATCCATCTCCAGTCTCGAAAGAAGAAAACAAAGACAAAATACTAGCCCTCATGAAGTGAAAAATGTCCAGATTTTCTTTCCAATTGAGACGTCACCTGGATGTTCTATCTCATAATCATCCTCATACTCTTCATCATCCTTGTTGATTTTGCCCCCACTCTCATCTTCATCGCCATTTTCAGCTGTAACATTTACTTCCTCAATCAAATCCACATTCTCAACTGACTTTGCTGCTGTGTTGTTATCGACATCCACACTTGTTTTGATCTGCATAATAAGGTTTGTGGTAGAGTAAAAACAAGACCGATGATGGAAATCATATCATCCCAACACAAATGGTTCAGGATTTACCTTAACTGCCTTGCTTTCCAAAATCTCCACATGTTTCAATGCCGTGACCTGTGCTAAATTAGATCTTCTGTTCCCAGTATCCACTTCTCCCTCCAATGCACCATCATCAGGCTACTTCCTATTTCTTCTGTTCCCAGTATCCCCTTCTCCATCCAACCCACCATCATCAGGCTCCTTCCTAGTCTTCGAGACATCAGATGAGGCTTGCGCTGCTGTGGCTGTGGCTGTACTGTAAAAATATTTATAGAAGGTTTGTTAGAAGAATCAATAGTTTTCACCACTTGTGAAGCTTTAATCATATCCAATTGACCAATACAATCAATGTAAGAACACAAAAATATGATCCAAATATAGAAAAAAACCCCATTAAATAGAAAAATGGTTTCCTCCACAAAAGAAACTTTCTATTTTACACAATTAAATAGAATAATGGACAACGATATCCTCCATAAAAGATCCTTTCTACGGAACATAATTAAATATGCATAAAAGATTCCCTTCTATGCAATTAGGCATTCCAATACTGTAAACATTCACCAACACCTGAAAACACAGATCATAACATTCAATGTAATGAAACAAAAATCAGACTTCAAAATTTCAGTATGCATCTATGTTGTAGAGGACTTTTGTTTTTTGTTTCATATTTATCTTGGCACGTACCATTGTATTCAAATCTTAACAATATAATCGTGCTTGCACCATAATTCAACACAAACAAGTATGAAATGAGTAAATGACCTCCAAACTTCAGCATAAATTGTCATTTAAACAGTAATTGTCAAGTTCAGAAACATCCCTTTTGAAAACTTTTAAGCAATAATAATGTTTAAAAATGGGACCAAAAAGTTTTTTTTTTCTTTTTTACTACTTCTAATCCGTTAATTCCACGTCTAACACATCATATGCAGCTAAATAGTACGACTGAATCCCGAAACTTCAATTGTTCTATTTGAATCCTAAACAATGTACTGATATATAGTTCTTTAGAGAGGATCGAGGAGTGCTGATGTGAGAATCAACTCAATTTATTCGTATATATATATTTATAACATGTAATAAATTATAATATGCTATTATATAATATCATATACTATATTTAAATTTCACTGTTTTCTCCTCAAAAACAAAAGAAATAAGCTCAGCAAATCAATTTAACATCTAATGCTCGTCTCGAGACACTTTTCATTCCAAACAGATATTTTCCAGTCCAAGAGAAGAGAGTGGTAGCCGAACGATCTGATCTGCAGAAGAGCCTCAAAAGGGCTGATAAACCCATTTTTATTTCAATATTAACAGCCAACCCAATTAAAGGATCGACAGAAGCAAGTTTAGCACGCAAAGGCAGACTTGGCACTTTAAAAAACTCAGAATAAAATTCTTTTAAAAGAGAATCCTATAAAACAACAAATCAGTATTTCTTCCTTTCAATTAATTAAAAGGGAAATTTATCAGAATCTAGTCAAAGCATCTCACAACATTAAAAGCAACATTGTATGGCATATTCCTAGAAGTCATTGAGAATATTACATATACAATAAAATGGAACTTACCCCCTGGATCGCCTGAGATTGTATCGGATTTCTCCTGGGGTTGGGAGGCCCGGAGCAACTGGTTGTTGCCTCTTCCTTCTCCCACCAGTTGTGACACTCCCAGAGTGTCCTTCACTGTCTGCAGCATCCAACTCACTAACTTTCGAATTTTGTGGGAGTTGCTGCTTTCTTGCATTACTGCATGCTCTTACCCCCTTGGCAGTATGACTAGAAACACCAGCACTTTCTTCACTGACATGGCTGGTTTCGTGTGGCTGCACCCTCTTACTAGGCTCAGGTCCTTCAGGGTTTTTGCCAAGGAATAGTTTTGCTTCTTCAACTACAGCCTTCACAGAGTGTGTTCGACCCAGTCCAGATTTAGGTTTCCTTCTAGGTTTGTGGTGATTGCGGTGATCACTCTTCTGCTCTGACTGCAGAGAATCTTCAGAAATTTCTTGCACCTTACTCTCACTAAAGCTCTGATCAGCAGATGGGATAGATTCATCACCCACCTCTCTCACCGCATTAGATTGTGGCAATTGGTTATGGATGGAGTCACCTGGAATCCCTATATACGGCTCTCTTGCCTCTTCTTGAATAGCAGCTCCTGCTTCTGTAGCAGTAAGCATACTAGGCCCATCATCTTTACTTCCATTTCCCTTGGTCGGTTAAATGCTAAAAATCTTAGTGCATTTGCGGAGCCAGGATATGCGCCTGGCAGATTCTGGATATGCGGCATCAGCTTCAGGAGATCTCCTGATATTTGTAACACCAGAAACACCTATATAACCTTGATGACAGCTTAAGGTTTCATCAGCTAATCGAGGAAGAGGAGGGATTTCATGCTGTCGCGACTGTCTTTCAGTTGGGTCTCGAATTGGACTTCGACTTAGATTAAATGAATTTGAGTCGTCACCGATCATTTAAAATGAATTTAGATAGGTCGTACACCATCTTACCTGATCTGCGTTGTACCAAAAACGTATCAAGTTCGGGAGTCGGTTACGATCAAAGAATGATTAGCACCCTTGAACCGCCCTTTCGATACCAATTAATTCATAGGTTGTCTTAATCGCGAAAATCAAAATTTAAATTGAAATTTAAAAATTCAATTCGAATTAATTATCTTTGATCGATTAAAAATATCCCTAAAAAGTTAAAAGTGTTGGATTGTAAAAATAAAAACAAAACATGAGAAAAGAATAATAAAAAATATTAATATAATAATATTAATAAAAAATAAATATATATATATATAAAACAATGTAAAAAGAAATAAAAAATATTAAAATTATGAGAAAATGAAAAATATATATAAAGTAAATAAATAAAAAAAATAAAATAAAAAGAATAAGTCAAAAGTTATTACATCTCCCATGTTTGCGTGTAGAGAAACTAGATTTACAATGAAAATGTTCTGTCACTCCTCGTGCTTTTAGATACTGGCGTTGAATCCTCCAAGCTTATTTTTTGTCATTTTCTTCCCTCAGTTTTTTCCAAATTGTTGCATGTTCTTCTGATTTTGGTTCCACGTTTTTCTCTGTGTAATTTCCTCTTGATGCATGAGTCTATTTATAGTCTAAAGAAAACTATTTTTAGCTCAGATTTAGAGTCATACTTGGACTCAAAATGCTTCGGTTTTAGTGTTTTAATAAGACTCAAATATGTTAGTTTGTTTTATAAATCTCATTAAATCGAGGTCGTTGAGTGCGGGGCCTGCAAAAATAATAAAATAAAAATATAATAATAAATAAATAAATATATAATAAAATAAAATATTTTTGTAGATCCGGACAAAAACGGGTGTCTACAGCTACCCCTCTTTGCACATTTTTGTGTTAACAAGAATATGACAAAGATGAAAAAGATAACCAGTTTTTGTTCGGTTCTCTTTGATTTGAAACTTGATAGTGTTTGTTGTGACAATAAGTCTATCCATTGGGCACAATATCATTCTTCTTGAAGTTGAAATCGTAGGGAATCGGAAAGTGACTCTTTGTTGCCAATTTTGGTCGACCTTGATCTTCTTCTCGATTTAGAGATCTGGGTGTAAAAATTTGACCAGAAAGTAGTTCCTTGCTGATGCAACGCGATTGATATGCCCTCGAGCTGAATGAAATCGAACTCGAAGGTCTTTGGCAGATATCCCTTCTTGTCCTGAGCTATGCTGCAAATGATGGCGCCTTTGAGCTGAGTGGAGTCGAACTCGAAGGTCTTTGTTGACAGATAACCTTTCTAGCCTTAAGTTATGCCGTAAATGATGTGCCCTCGAAGCTGAGTGTAATCAAACTCGAGGGTCTTTGGCAGATAGCCCTTCTCGACTTAAGCTATGCTGCAAATGATATGCCTTGGAGCTGAGCGTAGTCGAACTCAAAGGTCTTTTGGTCACAGATAACCCTTCTATCCTTGAGTTATGCTATAAATGATATGCCCTCGAAGCTGAGTGTAATTGAACTCGAGGGTTTTTGGCAGATAACCCTTCTCAACTTAAGCTATGCTACAAATGATGTGCCTTGGAGCTGAGCGTAATCGAACTCGAAGGTCTTTGGTTGGAAGATAAACCTTCTCGACTTAAGTTATACTGCAAATGATATGCCTTGGAGCTGAGCGTAGTCGAACTCGAATGTCTTTTGGTCACAGATAACCCTTCTAGCCTTGAGTTATGCTGTAAATGATGTGCCATCGAAGATGAGTGTAATCGAACTCGAGGATCTTTGGTTGGCAGATAACCTTTATTGATTTAAGTTATGCTGCAAATGACGTGCCTTGGAGCTGAGCGTAGTCGAACTCGAAGGCCTTTGGTGGGCACGATTCCCTTCGCCGTGAAGTTGAAACCGTGGATGACCCTTCGTTGTGAAGTTGAGCATCGAATTGGATATCCTTTGTCGTGAAGTTGAAATCCAAATATTTGTGCTGTTTCGAGGCCAATATCCTTCGCCGTGAAGTTGAAATTGACTCTGAAACTGGAAAGTTGTTTGTTGACAGTCAGCCGCCCCTTCGCTGTGAAGTTGAGCTTGTGTTGTCTCAAGTCCAATATCCTTCGCTATGAAGTTGAAATTGACTCTGAATGAAACTATAAAGTTGTTTGTTAACAGTCAGCCGCCCCTTCGCTGTGAAGTTGAGCTTGTGTTGTCTCGAGTCCAATATCATTCGTTGTGAAGTTAAAATTGACTCTGAATGAAACTAAAAAGTTGTTTGTTGACTGTCAGTCGCCCCTTCGCTGTGAAGTTGAGCAACCACCATCAATTTCCGAATGCACTTTTTGAATCGATTATCTTTCATCTTGAAGTTGAAATTTGACTCTAAAAGCTGTAAAAAAATATGTGTGCTAAAAATGATAAATGTGATGCTCTTAAGTGTGTCTAAGATGAATGCAACATGAATTAATTCTGTTTTATCTCTTGGATGAAGCCTCATTTTTTGTCTGTTGGTCTTGTCGTTGGAAACGACCATGCCCCATTTCAAGCGTTGGCTTTACAAACCTTTCATATTTGAGATTGTCCTGTTTGAAAATGTTTTTCTCATTTTTCTTGTTTTAGGAGGGAAAAGGATAAAAATTCTATAAAATATTGTTTGCAATTGAATCAAATTATAAACATGAGTTCAAAGTATATCAAAGGAATCAATAGCTCTTTTAATGCTTTCAGAGTTACAGCTTTTTGACAAATGTTCAAATGGATGAGTTGGCTTTAGGTTGACCTAAGGTTTCAGCTATAAAAAGGTCATTTTTTTTTGTTATTGCAACGTGTTTTTTTTTGTTTGGCATTTTAATTGGGTGTGGACAAAATGACGTAACTAGCATGATCAATTACTAGACCTTTTATTTTGGTCCTCTGAAATCTTCCATTTGTTCAAGCCTCGTAAGCTCCTCTAACAAAGGTAGTGCAGAAATATCAATGTAAAAATGAAATTCCTGAGTGCTCGTGTGCAGTTGACTATAACAGGTGTTTCTTAACTCCCTTAGTCCATCATTACCGAAAATTTCTTGCTTAGATAAAATTGATTTAATTTGCCGTTATCTGGCTAGCTGAATCCATAAAGTCGGGGTGTTTAACCAATTTCTTTAGAGGGACAACTTAACATTATAATTAAGTTAACTGAAGGGTTCATCTCATCACAAAGTCTTCGGTCGGACAATAGCAGTGGAGCAAACACCGAATTGCCAAGTGTTCGAGCAATGTCATGTTTTAAACGTAATCTACTCATAAGGCCATGACTTTCAAGTTTCCTCTATAACCAATTTCCTTAGTGGAATAGCTCAGCTTTACGGATTTAATTTCTTAAGTTTGTCAAGAAGAACCTACTATAGTCTAAGTGTTGTTGAAAGTCAAGGAATCTCATTTTTAGAGTTCAATTTCCAAACAACTGACCTAAACTAGATTTACCTACTCGACTATTCCCATCTGTAAAGATAATGATCATTATTGAACGTCTTAAATAAAAGGTATACTAATGTCATATGCAAAAGGATGCCCCATGTTGTCCGCACCTTATGAAAGGAAAAGGTTATATTGGTTTATTGCAAGAGCAAGGTACGGTGTTTGAGTGTATATTTTGGGTAAAGTCAAATTCCTTGTTTTAAATCATGTTACTTCGTCAAAGATATGTAACTTTGAACCATTTACAGAGTTTCTTAATTCAGATAATATTCAAAGAATTGCAAGTTTGCAAATGTGATTCAATGCTTAACATCTTTAAAGTAACATAAATTTATTTAAAAGTCCTTACAAAAACTTGAGAAAAAAATAAAAAAAAATTCAAACAGAATGCCTCAAATGATGAAATGATCTTCCTCACTTGGATGCCCCCAAGTTATTGAAGTTGATCCAGTTTTGGTTACGCATCTTCTGCACGACTCTCTTAAATGCGTAGCAATTCTCAATTGTGTGCCCTGGGATACCTCTGTGAAATTCACAATGAGCATTCTCGTCATACCGCTTGGGGTATGGGGACTTTATAGTTTCCACCAGGTATGGTGACACTACATGGGTGTCAAGAAGTTGCTGCTAAAGCTCTTTGTAGGTCCTGGGAATAGAATCAAAATGTTCTCATTTTTATGAGACATGTGAGTGTAATAAAAGAGAAAAATAATTCGAAATATGCAGGAATGCATGATGCATGCAATGTTCGAGGCATTGATCAAAAAATGTGTCTGTTATTAGAAATAATTCTTATTGGAGGAAAAAATGTTTTATCTTTTAAAAGACAAAAATATCCTGACAACTTCTGACATGTTGACTAGTCTTCTGCCTTTGTCTGTCACCGGTTGAATAACCTGTCGAACAGCTCTGGCTTCTCTGGATGAACCGTACAAATGTTGAGTTGCTTTTTGTACTGGCCCAAGAAGTCTCGAATGACTGCATCTCTGGCATTTATCTTTCAATTGATAGGAACTATGTAAAGTTCATTTGTCTGTTTCTTGAATTCGTCAGTAAGGGTCTCCAATTTCAGCTATCGTTTTGCAATTATTGTCTTTGAAGGGACTCCCTTCATCTTGCCCCTGCAACCTCTGCCAGTCAGTTCTTCAAAGATAGACTTTCATTGTGCTTGATGTAGACCCAGTTCATTCTGAGTCCTTTATAATGCAGCAGTGTGATAAACTCTTCAATTATGGACACAATGTCTTTTGGATTGAATGTGACACATAGTCGCCTTATAGATTCTCCTCTGTATTTTCATCTCTTGCATTACAACCCCTTTGTCCATTAATGCAGATTATTCATGTTTAACAAACACATTTTTTGTGGATCAACACCTCTTTTAAATGATGCAAGTGATGAAAATAAAATAAAATAAAAATGAAAAGAGTTAGTGAGGTGAAAATAATAAAAAATAATCATGAAAAATAAAAGTCCTACCCCACATGATGTTTACCCCACATGCTTTAATTACTACCCAGACATGATCTCTATCCCGCATGCTAATTTCAAACAAATCCTAACCGCATATTTGTCTAGTTCGTATGTTTTGAACAGAAAGTAAAGCATGAAACAAAGTAGCCTAGGGTTTAGAATGAGGTTTTGGGGTGGGCTCTAATTCCCTGTACTCTCCCGGTTTAGGTTCTAAAAAATGTACTCGAGTTCTCCTTGTTGGTTCCCCTTTGGGCTTGCCAGACCCTTAGTCCTAAGCCCATTACAAGCTTATGTGGACTAAGTTAAACTCGAGAGGACACATTCCCTTATGCCCATATGGAGAATAAATTCACTCGAAGGCATAAGGTATATGAATCCCGAAGGTTACTTGCTAAGCCCATACGGAGAATAAATTCCCACGAAGGCGTCGCTTTCACCCCCACTTAAAAGGTTCGGAGCTCGGGTATAGAGCCAAATATGAATTTTTTTTCAAATATTTGAAATCATTGAAAGAAAACATCAGTACAACTATTTATTTGAAAAATAATCAAATGTAAATAATTGGAATCGAATAAATAAATTAAAATTAAAATTTACCATTTTCACATAAAAAGGCATCGAAAATTAATTTCGGCCTAACTCACTTACTTGTCCCCAGCAGAGTCGCCAAGCTGTCGCGACCGTCTTTCGGTTGGGCCCCGAATTGGGCTTCGACTTATATTAAATGAATTGGAGTCGCCACCGACCATTTAAAACGAATTTAGGTAGATCGGACACCATCTTACCTGATCTACGTTGTACCAGAAATGTGTCGGGTTCGGGAGTCGGTTACGGTCAAGGAAGGATTAACTCCCTTGAACCGCCCTTTCGGTACCAATTAATTCATCGGTTGTCTTAATTACGAAAATCAAAATTGAAATTGAAATTTAAAAATTCAATTCGAATTAATTATCTTTGATCGATTGAAAGTATCCCCAAAAAGTTAAAAGTGTTGGATTGTAAAAATGAAAATAAACATGAGAAAAGAATAATAAAAATATTAATATAATAATATTAATAAAAAATAAAAAATAAATATATATATATATATATATAACAATGTAAAATGAAATTAAAAATTTTAAAATTAGGAGAAAATGAAAAATATATATAAAGTAAATAAATAAAAAATGAAATAAAAATAATAAGTCAAAAGTTATTACATCTCCTATGTTTTGCGTGTAGAGAAACTGGATTTGCAATGAAAATGTTCTGTCACTCCTCGTGCTTTTAGATACTGGCTTTGGATCCTCCACGCTTATTTTTTGTTCTTTTCTTCCCTCAGTTTTTCCAAATCGTTGCCCCTTCTTCTGATTTTGGTTCCACGTTTTTCTCTGTCATTTCCTCTTGATGCATAAGTCTATCTATAGTCTAAATAAAACTATTTTTAGCTCAGATTTAGAGTCCTACTTGGACTCAAAATGCTTCGGTTTTAGTGTTTCAATAGTACTCAAATACGTTGGTTTTAGTGTTTCAATAGAACTCAAATACGTTGGTTTATTTTCTGAATCTCACTAAATCAAGGTTGTTAAGTACGAGCCTGCAAAAATAATAAAATAAAATAAAAATATAATAATAATAATAATAAATAAATATATAATATAATAAAATGTTTTTGTAAACCCGTACAAAAACAGGTGTCTACACCTGCAAATCAGGAATTTGGAAGTTAGAGAGTACGAAGTCCCTTGTTACTTCTCGGCAGTTCTTGCATGACTTGTACTTCTCAACAAATTCAAGGAAGCTATGTCTTTCACAGATAAACTGTTTCCACTGGTCTTTGAGTCTGCTGCTAAGGATACCAAGTTCATCAATATCCTTCTGCATTTCTAGTTGCTGCTCTTTCAGATTATCCCTGTTAACTGCAACTTCATTTTTTCTTCGTTCTACAGCACACTTCGCAGACTTAAGTACTTCCACTTCACTCTCAACATCTTCTTTAGAGCATGGTTTCAAATCGCGGTCGCGGTCACATTTTAGGTCATTCCGTGTTTACCGTGATTGTGGCCATTGCAGGTGTAGCGGGTAATTTAGACGGTGGCGCTACCGCTATTTTGTGGGCGCTATCACATTTTCAGACCGCATTTGAAACCCTAGTTTAGAGCATCTCAAACTAGCAAGTTCTCTCTCCTTCACCTCCTCAAATGTGTCAATCCTTTCTTGTAGATCTTTATGCATTTGATCAAATCTATTATGCATATCAGTTTCAAGATTCATTTTCTACAACTCAAAATCTTGAAGCATTTTAATTCGCTCATTCTAAGCTTCTTCAAGTAAAATTGATTTTTCATGCTTCATTGTGGCTTCAAAGGATTCTTTCTGCAGCCTGACTGATTCTATCTCCCTAGAAATATAGTGGATTCTTCTTTCTTCAATCTTTCTTCCTCTGAATGTTGCAACTTTTCAAACTTTTCCTTTTTTTTTTTGTTAATTTTCTTTTGCAGCATAAGGATTTCAGCTCTTTTTTCATCCAAAACATCCCACTCTTTCTTAAAATTTTCCATTTTCTATTTGAGGTCCTCGTTTTCCTTCAAAAGTAACTCCTCTTGACATCTGCAGTTGACTATCTGCAGCTTCAATTCAGACTGCAATCGGATATGTTCAACTCTCTCATGTTCAGTAATTTTAAGCTTTTCAGACTCTTCTCAAATTTGTAACTTTTGTTGACTAGTTTCAGAACCTATATTATCAATCTCATCTTTGAGAGCCTGTAAGTTCTCTCTAGCAGTATACAACTGCTGCTTTTCCAACTCTAACCTTTTGTCCTCAGTTTTCAAAAATTTCTCTTTGTCTTTGACCGTTTCCAACCTCACCTCAAGGTCATTTTCTTTCTCCTTCATTCTCTCAAACTTCTTATCCAGTGCCTGTTCTTCCTTCCTCAACTTTCTTCCTTGTGATTAACTTCAGCTTCCTGCTGCTTTACTTCATGTATCTTGCTTTCTAGTTCCTCATCAACAGACTTCCTCTTTTCTCCCAGTTCCAATTCAAATTCCTGCATTTTAGCATGTAGAATAACCCTTTGCTCATCGATAAGTTTCTGAATCTCCACCTATAAGGACCCAAGGAGAAAAAGAACTTGAGGCATAATATCATGGACATACATACAATAAAAAACTAATACGTTCAATAATGTAGCCGTATACAAGAAAAAGAAAGATGTAAGCATCTGTGTTTAGAGAATACTTAGCAATTTTTCAGACATCGTTGTTTGCCTAAAAAATATGATCATTGTTACATGCAACTGTAATAAAGCACATGTGATGTGAATAATATATACAATCATTTATCAAATTTATAGCACCTAATTGTAGTTCTTTGTATTTATAAAGGAAAAAAAGTTACCCACAATCACTATGGAAACTTTTAAACGTTTAATAAAGAAATTTTAGCATCATTACTTTCATATCTTAAGGTCTCATGAATGCAAATAGGACACCACAATGAAGTTAATGTGCCACCAAATTCCTCATGATCCAATTAATAGCATGTTGATCCTCTAAAAGGATGCTTACCTTAAAAAAAATAGTCTCACGACCAGCAAAGACTTATACATGCTTGGTGTGTTTCTTATGCATGGAAAGTGCAAAACACAATGCAAGGTGCCAAAAGAAATGGCTAAATACCAACACTATTGAAGCAAAAAAAAAAAAGAGTAACAAGGAAATATGGCATTTTTTTACATTATTTACAAGCCAAGATAAAATGACAAATATTTTATCTCACCCTTTCTCTAGCAGTAAGCATTTCTTCCAATGCAACTAGATCCTTCTCTTTTGCCTCTAAGGTACTTCTCACGGACTAAGCTTCCTACAATATTTAACAAAAAGCAATAATCAGAATTCAGGAACAAACTCATAATAAAATAATTACTAAATTAGGCACAAAAACCACTTTTTCTTTTGAAACCAAGTCTGTGAAACGTTATCCTATATCATCTTCCATCTCCTTTAACTTCAATGTGGATAAATCAATATTATTTTACAGCTCTTCAAGGCTTTTCTCTTTCTGCTTGAAAAGGCTTTCACTCTTATTTGCCTTTTTCTCCCTCTGGTTAAGCATTCTTCGAAGTTCAGTCAACCTCTCTTCTCCCACTCATTCAAGTCTTCCCTCTGTTTGTAAAAAGTTGTATGATGTGCTTCTCATCTAGAAGCAGTTCCAAATGCATCATGAAAGAAATTTATCATGAGAAGTGAGCATAAAACAACCATCTGAACACATGATTAAAAGTAGATTAAGAGAAATACTCTGCAACTAAGGAGAGATGCTCTCTTTGAAGAACACTTTCGCGAGCTTCTATCTCTTGCAATTTTATTTCCAATTCTGAACTTTTTCTATTGGCCTCTGCAAGCCCACTATCAACATCACGCAACTTTTTCTATTGGCCTCTGCAACTATAAACAACATTAATTAAGATGACACAATATTAGCCATGTTTGAAGCTCAAGAAAATGACAAGGATAGCCGCAAGTATATATTGTCTGGATAGACGAAGTATAGATTGTCTGGATATACGTAGATAGTGCACAAGGCACTTATGACTGACCATGGCACTTATGGCTGACCATGGCACAAGGCCTTAACACTCGCAAGGGGTGGGTTAGTTGGCTGTCAAATCCGATGCAATAATTCCAGATTCACATCCACGTAGACTAAAGGGGTATGAGAGCTCCGAGATGCAGTAATCCCTTGGTCGTACTATGACTTTTACCCTAGAATAGCATGAGTATGTGTGCATACTCACTTGTGTTATTGATATACAAGGATGAGCATTTATGAACACTTTTAGTATGACATTGTTGTTAGTGTGGAACTGGGCTAGTGAGCTCAACGTTCGGAATCGTGTTTTCGTTCACAGGTCTATAGGTGGAGCATTCAAGGAGCCAGTCGCTTTACAGATATTCCACACAACCAAGCAGTTACACTACATCTTGAGTCTATCTTATTTAAAGGGCATGTATAATTTATAGACCTTCTTGTACTTAAGTCATAATTGATTTTAAATACTCGATTATACTTTTGATTTATTTATTTTGGGAGCTCCCTTGTATTGTAAACTTATATTATTTTGTATGATTTCATGGTTTCTAAATGGTTGTTTTTAAAAGAAAATTTTTGGGTTGTTGATCTGATGGGCCCATGTGATGCTCTAATCGGTCGACTATATGTCGTATCAGATTTAGGTGTTACACCCCAAATCTCTTGTTAATGGATTTCTTAATTTAGAACCGTCGAAGTCCAAGAAATATGATCTTTATTTGTAATGATTGTGACATGATTCTTAATAATAAGCCTAGTATTCTTGTTATCGTTGAACCCCATATTTCTGGTCATTTGGCTAGTCATATTACTAAAAAGCTATAGTTTCTTAAAGTTCACATTGTTGACCTTTTGGGTTTTGCTGGTGGTATTTGGGTGGTTTGGGATGATCAAGTTATTGTCGTTGACATTATTCACTCATCTCACCAAGTTGTCCACTACATTGTGACGCATCATGATTTTGATACGTTCTTATTCTCTATGGTTTATACGAGTTCGACTCTTGAAACACATTGAAGACTTTGGTCCCAATTAAAAGATTTTATTGGTTCCTTCTCGCTCATTTAGATGGTATCCATGAATTTCAATGATATTCTTTTTTCGAATGAGAAATTTAGAGGAAGAAGGCCCTCATCTCTTAGATTCTGGTTATTTCATGAGATGATTTCTAATTGTAGCCTTTTAG
The DNA here is from genome assembly GCF_006381635.1 of Hibiscus syriacus. Lineage (NCBI taxonomy): Eukaryota > Viridiplantae > Streptophyta > Magnoliopsida > Malvales > Malvaceae > Hibiscus > Hibiscus syriacus. The sequence goes on from NW_024062606.1 coordinate 1,949,221, forward strand.
ATCTGGGTTATCAAGGTACTCCATTTACCTGGTGGAACATGCATCATGAGACTACCAAATCTCAAGCACGTCTTGACATAATTTTGGCAAACGAAAACTAGAGGTCCTGCTTTCTAGAAGCACTTGTCACCCATCTTCCCCGACTTTATTTTGATCATTGACTGCTCCTTATTCAGTTTAATCAGGCTCAACTGATAGCTAAAGACAAGCGCCCATTCTGGTTCCAAGCAATGTGGTTCTCGAATGATGGTTTTCATGATATTGTCACGGACTAAACTTTTGGGTCCATGGACATTAGCACAAATGTTCACAGGAGGGGTTCTATTGCGCAAACTTTGGGCTTGTTGGCCATGATGAGTTGGCCCGATTCTTGGATAATGCTTACGAGTCCGTGAAGGATCAATTCCGAGGCGTTATAGAGAAGCGACGATGGTGTTACATATTTGATGGGGGAAATTTTGTCAAGGCTCATGGATTCGGACCGAGACATGTGTGCGCAGATTTCTGTAGAAGAGTAATACAGAATGTTGGGCTTGCCTATAACCATAAGATATGGCCCGTTCATTCGAAGATTCCAGAAAGGATAATATTATCCAATAATTAAGGAGATAAATAATTAATTATGGATAATGTTGTGTTTGAATTCAAATGCCTCAGAGATAGAGTTCTTGTTAAGGTAGGATTCATTCTAAGCCGTCATTGTACTTTGATCTAGACCGTTGGATATTGAGGGCCTCAATTATAAATAGAGAGCTTCTCCCCTCATTTGTAATCATTTCACCATTTGTTAATCTTTCAGAGTAATAAAACTCAGGCATTTACTCTTACTCTCTCTGAGTTCCTTTTTCTAGCCTTATAGCTTTTTAGCTTTTTAGTCTTGTTGGCTTGTCTCTTTTTGTTGAAGTCTTCATGGCTTGTGTTGCCGAACGTGAGGGCAAGATAGCCTCGATAGTGTTCCTTTCTGAGTTTTTTCAAAGTTCCAAAGTGATTCAAGTCGTGGTGACTTAGAAAGTTCCCACAATGCTCATGCTTTAGAGATCCGCTTCAACTCAGGTGGCTTGGATTAACCCCAATTGAGTTTAGTTTCCGCATTGTTATTTAACCCTTGAGGGTTTGTTCATCGCTTAGTGAGCCATAGACTCACAAGGACGTGGTTAAGGCTGACTCAGGCGCTATTTCGACTTGGAAATCATTTAAGTACCTGACGAATCGACTAGTAGAAGTCTAACCTCGTGACAGATGGTATCATAGCGTAGTTGTAGCCCCACCACAAGTGGTGCCAGAATGATTTGTTAGTGTAACAACGAATATAACAGTTGGATTTTTTGGCAAGTTGTGACAGAGCGAGTCGTTGCAGGCAGACAATGATCGCTTTGTACGTGGTTTGGTGGAAGTGAGTCAGACCAAGTCGGAGTGTAGGTGTTGTGGATTCAATAGTGATCTGAGCTTGTCTTGTGACAAGAAACATCTTAGCAAGTTGAAACAAACTGTTGTGGATCTAACGAGTATTCCAGACAAGTTTGTGGGAAGGAAGCGTGATGGCACAACAAAGAAAAGTTGTTCCCAAAGAGAACTATGTGAAGAGCCATGGTGGTGGGATTAAGCTAGTGAAACAGAGCATGAGAGTTATCCCAGGATCGTTGGATATGAGGATCAAGAACCTTGATAGCTTCGCGGAAGAAGCCAAGGAGGTCCAAGGAGTTGTGGAGTCCCATCTTGAACAGCTAGAGTCCATGAGGGATGGGTTCAAGGACGTGGCACAACAGAGTCTCTACGATTGGACGCTAATAGAGATGAGTAACACACTAAGGGTCGAGGTGACAGCCTTGAGAGAAGAGATGGATGGGCTCAAGAGTGAGTTACTCTTATACAAGGGAGAAGTGAGTGATGGTGGTGTGCTCAAGACCTTCGTCGAAGGACTTAGACCAGGGGTGATGCTTGCCAGTGAGCAAGGTGATGCCCATAGTTGTTCGGAAGTCGGAGCTATAGCCGAGTTAATGTGTGACCTTGTAGGTGTCAAGCCAATCAAATATGAGTCGTCCAGACCCATGCCCGAAGATAATGGTGGAAATGGGGGAGACTATGACAATTGACAATGGATAGATGGTGGAGAAATCTCTCCGAGTAGCCAATAAGTGGCATCGACTGATCGTGGTCGGATAAAGCTATCGGGAAATCATGGCAAGACCAAGTTCGTGTCAAAGAAGAATGTGAGTAGCAAGCCTCTTAAATGCTACTTCTGTGATGGTCCTCACATGATAAGAGGATGTCCTGAGAAGAATTGCATTGCTACTATTGTCAGAGGAGAAGACAAATCAGAAGGGCAAGTAGCCAAAGATGGTGTGACTACGGGAGTCAAAGTAATCAAGCCAGGAGTGAGGCTCGGCGTGAATGCGAGTGGGGTAAAAAAGTCGAGGGTAAACAAGCGAGATACATTGAGGTGTTTCCGATGTCAAGGAGTACATAGGGCCAAGAGTTACCCAAATACAGAAAAGCTCAGTTCCAATACAAGTAGTGAAGCAGTGAAGCTGAGGGTAAAGAAGCGAGGGCCATTGAAGCGTTTCTAGTACGGAGGAAAACATAAGGTGCAAGATTGCACCAACGAAGTAAAGCTCGGTGCGAAAGCCAAGGGCCAAGCAAGAAAATGAGGGTAAAGAAACCTGAGCAACTGGAGTGTTTCCGATGCAAAGGTCCACACATGGTGCGGTAATACCCAAATCGAACCAAGCAGTCCAAGTGAAAGGACAAGGTCTAGAGTAGTGAGCCTGCCAGGCTTGGTTCAATGGTGCTTACTTCTACCAAGGTTAGTCAGAACCAGAAGCATGATGGGTTGTCCAAACCCAATATTGCCAAGGAGCTTGCCAAGGATACCGAGGAGGTAGCTGCTGCTGTGGAAGCTGAAGTTGGCAAAGGGCTAAAAAAGCCCGATATGTGTCAAGAACAACTGAGCTCAATGCATGCCAAAAGTGAGGCATGGTCTAAGTTGATGACTCTTAGACATGATGGGACGTTGAAGGAGTATGCAAGTCAGTTCAAGGAACTCATACTCAAAGTCCCAGAGTTGACTGAAGAAGATGCATTCTTCACCTTCATATATGGATTGAAGCCGTGAGCAAAGAGTTACCTAAAGCCTTGATATCCGTCGAATCCATCATAGAACTTGGAGTCAAGAAGACGTCCAAGCCGAAGTTGAAAGTCGTGGGTAGTGGCAAAAGAATCCGAGATGAGGGTCAGTCAAACACTGAGGAGCAAGGCTCTTCAAGTGATACTTATTCGAGTGGAGTTTATTCGAATGATGAGAATTTGAGCACTGATCGTTAAAGTGGTGAAAACAAGTATGGGGAAGACATGTGTGATGGTGGCACAAGTAAAACTAAAAGGTGCCTTAAGCCGAGGGCAAGAAACGAACAAACGGAGGGTCACCTAAGTAAGGGGCCACAAGAGTTGCAAGCTTGCCTAGATAAAGTCGAGTGGTCCAAGAAGATGGACAAGCCCAGGATCGATGTACCCAATGACATGGATGAAGACAGGGTTAATGAGGCTGTGAGATTTGGCTCAATGATTTTGAGTTCTACCAAGGCAAGTGGAGGCCGAAAGTAGAATGAGTTGATGTATGTGAACATCAATGTTACGGATAATCAAGAGTTGCCTTAGTAGACTCAGGGGCAGCCAATTTATTTATATCAAAGAAGGTTGCCAATAATCTTAGTTTAAAAGTCGATCCATCGAAGGGGGCGATCAAGACTGTCAAGTCCAAAGAGATTCTAATTATTGGAGTGGCCAGGAAGATAGAGCTACAAATTGGTGACTGGAGCGGCAAGGAGGACTTTAGGGTGATCCCATTAGATGACTTCGACTTTGTCATCGGGTTGGGTTTCCTTGACCGTGTGAAGGCTTTTGTCTTTCCTTTTGTTGATGTCATGTGCATCTTACACTCCTAACGGTAATGTATTGTGCCCTTGTTTCGAGAGAGTAAGGGAGAGACTAAGACTGTGATGGCCATTCAGTTTGTTGATGATGTTCCAAGGGAGCGGAATATTGTTTTGGGGACTATCATCGAAGAGACAACCAAGAAGTGGTTGATGGAGTCCAAGTCTTCCAGAGACATGATGGGCGAGAACTTGCAACTCATGTAAAAGGGTGAAAGTTGCACCAGACTTCAAGGGAGGAAGTGTCGATACGAGTAGAAGCACCAGCTTCAGGATATAAGTATTGATGTGTGGAGTGCTAGACTTCGTGGAGTATAAAGGGCTGACACATAAAGAAAATGTGTTGAGGGAAATCGAGGGACATCTCAAACATGTTCCAAGTGTTGAGTTTGATTTTCCATTGCTGATGAGCATAGGTCGAGGACCTAACCATCTTTTTGCGGAGTTATCAAAGGTTGGAAGTGACATCTGAGACTTTTAGAGTTCTTAGGGACAGGCGAGTGTTACCGACGAATCTGAGTTATCATGTTGTATGTTGTCGGAGTATCCAAGTCTTTGCCGTTAGATCAAATGTATCCTTGTTTGGGTGAATGAAAACGAGTATGATAGATTTCGTACATTTGAGATGAATGCCACGATGCGTAAGATTGTGATAAGACATGACGGTGTTAACCAAGGCGAGAAAGCCAAGGTGTTTTGTTAAAGCGTCCAAGGTCATCAAGACCGTCTTATCACCAAGCGACGAGGGCGTCGCTAGATCAAGTGCGAGAGAATGTCATGGACTAAACTTTTGGGTATATGGACATTAGCGCAAATGTTCACAAGAGGGGTTCTATTGCATAAAATTTGGGCTTGTTGGGCATGATGAGTTGGCCTGGTTCTTGGAGAATGCTTACGAGTCCGTGAAGAATCAATTTCAAGGCATCCGAGAGAAGCAATGAGGGTGTTACATGTTTGATGGGGGTAATTTTTCAAGGCTTGTGGTTTCGGATCAAAACTTGTGTGCGCAGATCTCTGTAGAAGAGTAATACAGAGTGTTCTTTTTCCAATAACCATCAGATCTAGCTTCTTCCTTCAAGATTCCAGAAAGGATAATATTATCCAATAATTAGGGAGATAAATAATTAATTATGGATAATGTTGTGTTTGAATTCAAATGCCTTATAGATAAAGTTCTTGTTAAGGTAGGATTCATTCTAAGTCATCGATGTACTTTGATCTAGACCGTTGGATCTTAAGGGCCACAACTATAAATAGAGAGCTCCTCCTCTCATTTTTAATCATTCCATCATTTTTCAATCTTTCAGAGTAATAAAACTCATGCATTTACTCTTACTCTCTCTGAGTTCCTTACTCTAGCCATCATTTACTCCTTTGTGTTGAAGCCTTTCTGGCTTGTGTTGCCGATTGTGAGGGAGAGATAGCCTCGAGAGTGTTCATTTTCGAGTTCTTTCAAAGTGCCAAAGTGATTCAAGTCGTGGTGACTTAGAAAGTTCCTACAGTTCTCATGCTTCGGAGATCCGCTTCAACCCAGATGGCTTGGATTAACCCCAATTGGGTTTTTGCTTCTATATTGTTATTTAACTCTTGAGGGTTTATTCATCACTCTGTGAGCCAGAGACTCATAAGGATGTGGTTAAGGCTGACTTAGGCGTCATTTCGATCTGGAAATCGTCTAATTGCCGCACGAATCGAGTAGTAGAAGTTTAGCCCCGTGACAGGTTGATAATATTTGGCACTCCCTTAGTTCTGACTTTGTGGATGCGTCTAAAAAACTTACTTAACAACTCTCAGAATGGAATCACGAGCACTTTGGGAATATCCGTGGTCGTAAAAAGTAACTTTGAGCTCATATTAATGGTTTACAACGTATTCCTTCATACCGTTACTCCCACCAGCTGGATTTACTCGAAGATTCTTTGGTTGTTGAGTAAAACCGTCTATTGGAGCAAGAAGAATTATTCTAGTTACAAAATCCCGAGTCCAATGGCTTCAATAAGGTGACAAAAAAACTTGGTTTTTTTTATGTTTTCACCATTACCCGTCATAAGAGGAATAAGATTTCCATGTTGAAGAATATGGATGGTGATTGGGTGAGGGACCCTCAAGCCCTTCTCTCGATGGCTTTACGTCATTTTATGGATCTTTATACCGGGGATAATGGAACTTGCACACCCCTGTCGAATACGAAGACGAAGACGACAGTTGTCTTTGAAGGATATTAACATGCTTACTAGGGGAGTGACCGAAGATGATGTCCAGTGTACTCTATTCAGGATGAAACCCTATAAGACACCTAGTGGTGATGGCTTTCATACGGGTGTCTATGAAAAATTGTGGCCTACTTTTCGTTCATCTCTTACGTCAATTGTTACTTCAGCTTTTGAAACAACTTTTTCGGATGATGTAAATAACATTTTAGTTGCTTTGATCCCAAAAATCTCTCATATGGTTTCTCTCAAACAGTTTCGTCTTATAAGTTTGTGTATAGTGACCTACAAACTTATCACAAAGTTGTCAACAGACTTCGGCCTTTGTTGGAGAAGCTAGTTAATCCTCTTCAAGCAAGTTTTATTTATGGAATACATGTTTCTAACAACATTCTCCTAGCTCAGGAGGTTATTCATAAAATTAAACATTTCAAAGGGAAGAACATACTTGTTGTGATAAAAATTGATCTTGAGAAAGAATATGACAGGGTTCGTTGGGTTTTCTTGAAGACACACATGTCCAATTTCGATTTCCTAGAATTTGGATTAACTTGATACTACATTTATTTATGGAATACATGTTTCTAACAACATTCTCCTAGCTCAGGAGGTTATTCATAAAATTAAACATTTCAAAGGGAAGAACATACTTGTTGTGATAAAAATTGATCTTGAGAAAGAATATGACAGGGTTCGTTGGGTTTTCTTGAAGACACACATGTCCAATTTCGATTTCCTAGAATTTGGATTAACTTGATACTACATAGTGTTTGAAGTTTAAAATTTTATATTCTTTGGAATGGGGAGAAGACCGAGTATTTAAGCCCTTCAAGAGGCTTACGTCAATGAGATCTGATCTCACCCTATCTCTTCATTTTATGCATGGAGAGACTCAAAATTTCTCATCTTTTCTTTATCGACGACCTCTTAATTTTTGGGAGAGCTAATGATACTCAAGGTGTAATACCCCAGAATTTTATTAAGGACTAAATTGGTAAATAAAAAAATATTCTGAGGACAAGTTAGACAATTTCTATGTAATATGGGGATTAAATTTGAAATATGAGATGAAGAACTTATTTGTTAAAGTTTATTTTGGAGGAAATTAATGACTAAATTGAAATAAAGGAATTATGCATCTCTAAGGTGAAAACAAAGGAAAAGTTGGGCTCTTTAATGAATTATTATCCCTAAAAGTTATAAGATATTTTTCTTGTATGGATATGTACTATTTGGTTAAATGAGGTTTTCCATATTCAATTTAGACCCTTGGATCTAAATTAAATGTGTCGTCGTTGTTTATTAAGAAATAAGTTGTGTAAATAATGATTTGGAAAAAGGATGAAAAAGCATTATTCATATTCTTCTCATTCAAAGCCAACGAGTGATAGAAAGACAAGGTAATGTTTCATTCTTTTCTCCATTTCCTTTTTTTCTAGTTAGATTTGAGGATAGTTTGTGAGAGACTACAAAGTTTATCGCTTCATTTCCTCTAAGATAAGTATAAGAAGGAAGGTGAATGTGAGTGTTAGAGGCATGAAGGAGCTCCATCTCGAGATTTTAGCAACAAGGTAGGGTGTCATACTCCTTAGTGGTGTTATGACCTTATTAAGCATGATGTTTTGTTGGGGTTTGAGTAATTAAGCATGTTGGGGGTTCTTTCTTGATTCATGGCTTAGAATGTGTTCTTGGTTGTTAAGATAGTGTTTTTATGGTGTTGTGTGACCCTAAGAGACATTGAATACGAATTGATCACTGATAGTTTTTATGAGCGGTTCAGTCCTAATAAGTTATTAGTAACCATTTCATGATTTGTGTAATTTCGATGCCTTGCTTGTCGTGTTGAACACTCGATTCAAAGTTTGGGTAGTAATTCTTAAGAGCCTCATTTCTACAATAAATTTATTTGGTATAACTAATATGAGCATGCTTAGTTTACCAGTTATATGATAAATTCAAATTTTGATTTACGTGTTGGAAACCTAAATTTTGAAGTTACAAATCTATTTTTAGGTTGTAACTTATTTTTAGGTTATAATGAGATTTTAGGTTGTAACCTATTTTTAGGTTTTAATAGGATTTTAGGTTGTAACCTATTTTTTAAGTTATAATGAGATTTTAGGTTGTAACCTATTTTTAGGTTATAATGAGATTTTAGGTTGTAACCATATTTTAGGTAGTAACATATTTGTTTTAAGTTATAATGGGATTTAAGGTTATAACCTATTTTTTAGGTTATAATGGGATTTTAGGTTGTAACCATATTTTAGGTTGAAACCTATTTCTTAAGTTATAATGGAAATTTAGGTTGTAACCTATTTTTAGGTTATATTGGGAATTTATGTTGTAACATATTTCTTAAATTATAATAGAATTTTAAGTTATAATGGGATTTTATGTTGTAACCTATTTTTAGGTTATAACTGGATTTTGGGGTTATAACATGTTTTTAGGTTATAATTGAACATTTAGGTTTTAAACCTGATTGTAGGTTAGAAACCTGTTTTTAAGTTGGAAATATTTGTTATGACTTTTGCCATGTAAATTTGGGGCATCTATTAATTAGTTACATGTCTAGAATAACATGAGATAAATGAGTAAGAATACTCGTTTAAGAATAAAAGTGATTGGGGAACCTTTCGTGTTAAAAGATTAAAATACACTTAGGTGTTAAAGAGATTATTAATTGGCGAAAGTCCTGAGATACCTTAAAGGCGAGATAATTAAAGTGTTAATGATACGATCCAAGAACAATAGGCTTTAAGTCGTAAATTACATGGAATAGTCTTATAAATGGTTAAAGTACTCGTCGGAGATGAAAATGACCAAAATGCCCTTATGTACTTAAATGATTTGAACATAGTGGTTTAATGAGCTGTTAAATGTTTGATAAACTTTATAATGGATTAAAGGTGTATTTCTTTTATGCATAAATGATTGTCAGGTTGCATGACTTAATGGGTTCATCTACCATAAGGGAGTGATTCTATGTCGGTATGGAACTTTGGCCCCGTGTTACCTAAATAGACCCTTATTAGAGTTTACTTCAACCGCCCTTATAACATTTCATGACGATACATAAATATTGATGTTTATAAGCATGATATACATGTGTTGGTTACTGATGTTTATAAGCATGATATACATATACACTCTTTAGATTCCGATTTAGATAAGTCGAAATTACATTCCCTAACTCAAGATTATATGCATGTTGTATGCATTGCTATAACAATATTTGAGGGAAAAAGAATGAAGTTAAATTCTGAGTTGGTTTTATGATATTAATCTATGGCATTATTGTTAGTCATAGTTGCATGCATATTGTTGCTTGAGGACAAGCAAACACTTAGGTTTGGGGGTGTGATAACTCTCTAAAAGAGTTATCATTTTAGTTTTTATGTTTAGGTCTAGCTTGCACTTTATTGCTCTTATAGGCATTTTAGGATCATATTTAGTATATTTTTACATATTTTGCATCATGAGAACCAAGGGGTAACTTAGGGATCATTTATATTTTATTGCTGAAAATTGTTACACTGATGTTGTAGCATTGATTGAAGTCGCAGGGAACACTGAGATGATGTTGCAGCATTGGGTGAGTCATCAGGTGGTTGCAAGAACCTTCTGGATGGGATAATTGGCAAGGACAGTTGTCAAAAGGTTGGATTTACAAGCAGCGTGGCATAATCTAATTTGATTAAGGTCACCTCCTCTAGCCTATAAATTGGAGAGCTAGTTGAGCCAAGAAATGATCCATATTCCACCACTTACGAAGAGATCTTCTCCATGTTATATTTTCTAAAGCCATGGTAGCCTAAGTCCCCTACTAGGGAAGTGCTATAGCATTTAGGAAGCTTCGTCGAGTAGCACCGACAGTCACCAATATCATTATTCTAAGAATGATGTATACTCGAGATAGGAGAATAACAAGGTAGTTTGGAATGTTAAAAACTTCATGGATGATATTGGTTTAAGCTGTTTATTTTTTATTTATGCTTTGCTATTGTGATCATGTGATATTGCCCTTTAAGATTACTATTATAAATATTAGTACTTTCAATACATGAATTATGAATGATATCTTAGAAATAAGTATTGTTGATAATTCTTGTTTTTACGTCAATATTGGTTTGCTTAATAGCATTTAGGTATGTTGAAAAGCATGTTGCTTTTGATTAGTTGTTTTAATAGTTTGATTACTTTAATTAGTGAAGATTGATTAATGATAATCAAATGTTTTTAATCATTGCTAAACACATGAAAGTAGAAATCATTGCATGATCATATAAATATTTGTCCTTTATCATTTTAAATCATTCAATAAGTGACTTGGTGCTTCACATAATGCTACATCATTATATGTCTTTTATATTTTATCTTCTTCAAATTGTTATTTGTTTGTTTAAAATCATCAACAAAACCTTTTTCACACTTAAACTCTATTGTAACTAGTTTGTTCCATGTGAGATTCGAAAATTGAAACTTACAATTTTTTTACTTTATTATTTGGTTTACAACATGTATACTTGCGTTGAATGTTGTATCTATTTCATAGCATCACTTAGCCACACACACCCTTCCTCTAAGATTTGGTTGATTTCCCACAACTTTTCTCTATCCAACAAAGATGCAGGGTTTTCCTTAACAAAAGAATGTTATAGGAAGTAATAAGGACGGATTTGAAACTTATTGAAGTTGATAAAGGAGTTCTTACCACCCACTTGAAGCTATGGAGACTAAAAGAAGAAGATAAAGGATGAAAATAAAGATAATGAGAAGATGAAAAAAGATAAAAGGGTTTTCATCTTTCAAAATAGAATAATCAAACTTTTGGTCTATCTTTATCCTTCAACTATTAAAAAAACCCCTTCTTATGCTAATCGGGCCCAATGTCAATCCAATTAAGCCCGACGACTTTAATTAAGAATTTTGAGGTCTACATACCTCTTGGAAAAACACGAAATTACTAGCCCGAGATTTTAGCTATTACATAATTGGGATGATCAAAAGTAAACGAGACAACTAAATTAGCAGTAGAAGCAAATTGGGTAAGATAATGAACTACAAATTAGGGATGACATGAGTCGAGTTGGGTCAGATTTTTGGTCCACCCGACCTAACCTGAGAACAATGACTCCTTCACCCGAAATCCAACTTGACCCACATAATATATACCCAAACTTGACCTAAAATAATAATAAAATATTATTTTTATTCAATAAAAATAATGATTTAATTGAAAAAATAATATATAGAGGGGTATTATTGTAATTATTTCTAAATATATAAGGTAAAATTTTTTTGGGTCGGATATTTTTCACCCAACCCCGACCCAAACATCACCTTTAAAAAACCAACCCAACCCTAAATCAAAATAAAAAAATATGACCCGATCAAGTTGAGTTTGATCGGAAATCGTCGGGTTCAGGTCCCATGCCCATCCCTACTACAAATATCACTGGACAGTCTCTCAAAGCATGTAATATTGTCTCTTCCATTGATATCCCAATGAGAAAGAGGCGACGCTCTACAAGGAGAGCTTCACGAGCAACCTTTTATCCTAATAAACACACTCGAGATAAGGTAGAGAAACGCGAGAGTGACAGTCAAAATCCAAAAAGGGCAATTCAACCGATGAAGGCGTGATAAATAAGAATATTCAGAGCAAACAGAGTAAGTACAAGATGCAAGTCCGACCCAATACATATGCTAGATGGGCCTTAGCCCAGTGCATCATGTTTGAGGGGGCATCAGTGTTCTAGTGCTTATAGTGTGTGTATATATATATATATATATATATATATATATTTGTAGCCTTGTAGGTTTTAGTTTGTATTAATATTGATATTGTTTGACTATAATTTCTATTACAATTTTGTTTTAAAAAATTTATTTACGTTTTGTCTATTATACGGTACAAGTATAGGGACATAAAATTATTATCTCACCCAGGATATTAAAACTCATTGGATCGGTCCTGACAATATGAATGCTTGCTCCATATAAATAAATTTGAATGAGTCGAAGAATTCAACACGTTCATTTTTGTCATTAACAATAATTTTCTAAAATAAGAAGAAGATAGCAATGTAAAATAAAATTTTACAGCTTAAATTGATATAATCATAAAATATTAATAGATAATTTTTAAAAGGGTAAAGTATGTAAATGGTCCATTGACTATAGAATATTATTTTATTAAGACTCTCGACTATTAAAAGTTATAAAATAGTCCTCCTACTATAGAATGTTGCTTTGTTAAGCCCATCGACTATTAAAAGTTATAAAATGATCACTTGACTATTTATTATTTTCCATCGTGTCCTTTTCTGTTAAAAAATTAGGTGTTGTCTAAGTTGGACGTTAACACGACGATTGAGATATGATAGTCATTTGAGATTCTAGGCTCAAATTTTATGATATCACATTCAACAGGTTAACGTTTAGTTCAAAATACCGTCATTTTTAACGGAAAATGACGAGTTTGGAACATAATGAATAGTCGAGTGATAATTTTGTAACTTTTAATAGTCGAGTGACTCAACAAAGCAACAATCTATAATTAGATGACCTTTTTGTAACTTTTAATAGTCAATGAATTTAATAAAGCAATATCCTATAGCCGGAGGAACATTTGTGTAATTTACCCTTTTTAAAATTAAGAATAAATTAAAATAAAAAGAAAGAGTTGAAGTCTAAATCTATTATATTAATTTTATTAATAATCATATTATTAATTTTTTAATAATCATTAAGTTTTAAATTATTTTAATTATATAATATGTTATAACTTTTAATATTCCGATAATTAATTACTTATTTTATCCCAAAATTTAATAACAATAATGAATGCAAAAAGCATATCCTGGCATATAAAAAATCATAGAGATATTCTTATTATAAAATACGAAGTAAAGATGAGATTATTATCACAAACTGTCGAGCAGAGAGAAGGGGGTCGTCAATTTCACAATATTGAAAACCTAAGAAATCTCTGATCCCTTTCTTTCCGAAGAAGAGAAGAGATCGGGTAATGGCGGCGGACAATTCAAGTTCGAAATCGTCTTCAACGGCCGATTCTTACGTAGGGAGCTTAATAAGCTTGACTTCAAAGAGTGAGATCAGATACGAGGGCGTTCTCTACAACATCAACCCCGATGAGTCCAGTATCGGACTAAGAAACGGTACTTTCCTCTTCTCTTCTTATAACCATCGGTTACTCTATTATTTATGATTTTGTGCTTTGATTGTATGTAAAAGATGACTTCGGCTCAAGCACTTGGCTTTCCGTGGGATGGGATTTGTATGTTTTACCGTTGAATTCAATTTAGTGATTGGGCATAACTTATATTTACTAGATTAGACTACTTATTGGTCTAATTTGTTTATTATGCGCTTTTCTGGATTGTTACTTTGAATTCATAGTATGTGCTTATGCTTTTTATGTTTGCACGGGCAGTGCGATCGTTTGGAACTGAAGGAAGGAAAAAGGATGGCCCCCAAGTACCCCCAAGTGATAAAGTTTATGAGTACATATTGTTCCGTGGAAGTGACATTAAGGTATTACGTTTTTTATGCTTAAAGATTTTATTCTTCACTTACACGGTAATTAAATTCATCTAGATGTTTATATATTTACTGTAACTAATGAAATGTCATTTCTGCTTGCTTATGTAGGATTTACAGGTTAAATCTTCACCACCTGCACAACCTGCGCCTCCCATAAACAATGATCCCGCAATTATCCAGGTTAAGAACTAAAAGATGAAATATTAATTCGAAGTTTGACATATCAAATCCTGAAGCTTTTCATACCCTGCAGTCTCACTTTCCACCCCCAGTTTCCACAATTGCAAGCATGCCATCTGCTGCTACTGGACCATTGACCGATCTTACTCCACACACTACTCAAATAGGATTAGCGGGGTCAAATTTTCAAGCGGCACTACCCCTATATCAACCTGGAGGAAACATGGGGTCATGGGGGGCATCACCTCCACCTCCCGCCGTTAATGGTGGTGGGCTTGCTATGCCAATGTATTGGCAAGGATACTATGCCCCCCCAAATGGGCTTCCACATTTGCATCAGCAATCTTTGCTTCGGCCGTCTCCAGGACTGTTAATGCCTCCTTCCATGCAGCAACCATTGCAATATCCTAATTTTAATGCTCCTTTGCCTGCTGGCCCTGCTAACTTGCATAGTTCAAGCTTGCCTGAAATTCCTTCTCCTTTACTTCCTTCTAGTACAAGTGCCCTTCCTTTAGTTTCTTCTTTATCATCCTCTACTTTGCCATCTGCTCTGCATCTTGCACCTTCTGCTCCACTTGCATCAGAACCCTTGCCTGCTTCATTGCCAAACAAAGCTTTAAGTCCTGCACTTCCTCCAGCTACACTTGGTGCTAGCTTGCCAGCACTTTCTCCTTTGACGAGTTCTGGTCCAGAATTATATTCTATCGTACCATTAATTGCCAACAAACAAAGTGAAACCCTTACTTTGCCGTTTCAAAGTACCTCTCAAGCTGCATCCTCTGTTATTGGGGTTTCAAATTCTATTCGTGTAGAAACATCTGTACCTTCATTGGTAACCCCTGGTCAGTTCTTGCAGTCAGGATCTACTGTTGGTCCTTCATCTCAGCCTGCAGCAACTACACATAAAGATGTGGAAGTGGTCCAAATGTCCTCATCATTATCTCCTAAACCATTAGCACCTGTTGTCTCAGAAGCTCAGCCTCCAATATTGCCATTACCTGTTTCTTCCCATATTGCCCAAAAGGTACTTCAAAGTTTCTATTTTTACAAAGCTTGATTCTGCATATACATTGATTTTTAGGACACATTAGCTTATGTTATGTAACAAATCTTAAGTTATATTTTAGAAGTTAGCATGTTTGCTTCGACCAGCATTTTTTTTTACCCTTTGTGCCTTTTGTGACGCAAGGTTTTAGTGCCCAAAATGCATGGAACACTGGATGCCAAGGATGTCTAATAAGTTTAATGGACATTAACATTTTGCATCTGCCTTTGGCAACATTAGTTGCAGTGAAATGATAAGAATAGTGCGGGTGCTACATTCACCATTATTTCCCCCTTTTTTAATATCATAGTAAGAAATTTGCTTGTCAAGCTACATGTTTATGATGCTGCCCTTACAGTACAAACAACGGTTCTGGTACCTTGACTTATGTTTTGCTGAATTTTGAGTTTTATTTGAAATTTCAAAATTCTTTTTCATGTATTAGTGGTACACGTTTTCATTAGTTCTCTTCTCGGTTGTTGACCATAGGCTATTGGAGAAGGTTGTTACATGATTATGATTTATGAATTGCAAAAATAGGAATTAGAACTGATATGGAAAGTTAAACCAAGCAGGGATTCTTGGAGGTATGTGTTACCCTTGTGGTTTCTCTTGTGGAAGTATGTGTCCCCTTTGTAAGGATTTTTTTCTGTAGATTATGCCTTGTTAGTTAGTACATAGATGGTGGGCATTTTTATTGCGCAAGGGAAATATTTTGCAGGTTTCTTCTCTTCTTTTTCCTCTAAGTAGTGCCAGCCCCTCAAAAGTGAAAACAACATGACAGGCATGAGCTGTACTTCCGTTTTTGTGTTTGCTGTGTTGTTTTGTTTAACATGTTGATTTGCTACAACCGCATATTGAAATGAAGAATATTGTAGTATAGAATTTGCTTTGCATTAAGTTCATAGATGACTTTCATTCATGATAATTTTCTTAACTGAATGTTGGTTGTAAAGGGTCTGACAAGTGTCTTTCAATATTTTTCCCTAGCCAAATGGAGCTTCCTTTCAATCTCGCCATGGTTATAGAGGACATGAAAGAGGCAGAGGAAGGGGAAGAGGAGCTGGGGTAAACTTTATTTACATTTTGTAGTCTAAATTTGAATTTTTATAAATTTGAAAAGGTGATGCAAGCCGAATATTATTGTTGCATTGTTGAAGTTATGTGATTAAATACTAAACCTTTTTATTTGAGTAGGTAATTTATTGTGTAGAACTCACTAGATGGGTTAATTTGTAGGTGTTTTAAGGATGAATTTTTTGGTGTATTAAGTTTCTTTAAGAAAAATTTGAATGAATTTATTGGTGGTTATAATCATTCATCAAGACTGACTATATTATTGATGGTTATGATCTTTTTGGTAGAGTTCACGCCCAGTGACAAAATTTACTGAAGACTTTGATTTTGAAGCAATGAATGAGAAATTTAAGAAAGATGAAGTCTGGGGTCATCTTGGTAACAGTAGCAAATCTCATTCTAAGGATAAAGATGGGGATGCTAGTGACGAAGATGGCTATCTAAATGAAGATGACACTGAGATATCTAAGATTCAAGTGAAGGTTGTACTGCTATCTTGTATCTAACTCATGTATTAATTTGATTAGCATAAAGGGTCCCTACTCACTATCAGTTTGGTGTAACTGTACAGCCTGTCTACAATAAGGATGACTTTTTTGATACTCTCTCTAGTACACGTGCAAATGACTTACAAAACGGAAGGCTGCCGAGATTCTCCGAGCAAATGAAATTAGACACAGAGGTACTGATGCATTTCTTGTTTATTCTTCCCATTAGCTCTCTGTAATGTGGACCTTTTTTTATGTTGTGGTTTTGGTGGTGTAGACTTTTGGTGAATTTTCAAGATACCGAGGTGGACGACGCGGACGTGGACGTGGCGGTCGTTTTCGTGGCGGTTCTTATGGAAGAGGGTATGGTGGATATACGGGGAGGGGCCGTGGATGAGCCATGCCTGTCCTCCATAGTTGTGCTTGATGTTCCAAAATCTTTAAGGCTGTTTGGGAGGAGGTCATGTTTTCTTTTATTTGGAATGTTACAGTGCACAGTAGAACCCATCTCGCCTGGCAAACATCAGACTCATCTAGGGCTATGCTCAGGGTATTCACGCCTTTGGCATTTCCTAGACAAGGTTCAAAGGAATGAGGCAGATTATGCCTTGTTCTAGCGATCATCGACCTTTTTGGGTATGAATCAGTGTGCTCCATGTGTAAACCCCATTTAGATAAACAACAAAAATGCAAACGAATATGTGATTTGTTTCTTAGTTAATATTTTAGAGGATAGCACAATATTATATATATATATATATATATATATATATATATATATATATATCTTTTCGACAAAATATTTCGCACATTATATGAGTTAATATTGTTGGTATATATTAAATCAATCAACGAAAATTCAAAGGTACGTAAAGTTTAAATATCACATTAAATATTTTTATAAAGTAAATATGTCAAATTTGAAATTTTATCAAAGTAGAGGTTTCAAAAAATGACATATCAGTTTTGAATTATAAATTTATTTTTTTCGCCTAAAATTAAATATTATTATAGTTAGATTATTTGATAAATTTAAAATTTAAAAAATTATATAATCAAAATAAATAAAAATATTGAAAATATTTTCCATGGACAACAAGGCATTCTGGCTAATTTCTTTACCCTGCATTTTTGGAAGGGTTTGATATGCATTCTGGATTTGGCGAGGAACTCGTTTTTGAATTGATGTCTGGAATCCAATTTATCGAGTATTATAAATCCGAGGACGAATTTTTCATTTTAATTTTCTTCATTCGTAAACGTCAAAATTCGAACACTTAATCTTATTTAAGAGATCTAGTACCTCATCCGACTAAACTAATTACTCGTTAACTAATTATTTGTTGGTAACTCATTGTGTTTTATGAAATGAACAAAAAGCCTCTTTCTTTTAAGCGTTTTGAGCCATTCAACTTTAACATAATAATTTTGAGCCGACAATGTGTTCAACGCATAAATATTAGAGGTTTAAACGATTCGAGTTCAAATATTATAGAACTTGATTTCCGAAAGTTTGTAAATTTAAAATTATTAAGTTCGGTTTGAACTTATATTCAAAAATTAAAATCATACGTTCGAAAAAATTTAAACTTAAAACATTCTCATTTAACTCGATTGGAGTTTGAACTCAAGATCAATTTAAACTCAAATTTAAACTCGAACTTAAATTTTAAGTACACGAAAATTTTATATTATAATTTAAAAAATTAATATTGTTAATAATTAAATTTTAAATTTTTTAAAAAATAATATATTATTTTTTTCAAATTGCTCTCGCAAGTTCTTCAAATTAATATCAAATAGTTTACTTCAATTATTATGAACTCGAATCAAAATTATTTATTTAAAAAATTGATCAAATTTTAAATCATTTAAATTTAAATAACTCGAACCTGGTGGTTCCAAAAGAGAAACAGTTGAGACGAGTGGTTCAGGGCTGCGGCTGAGCCTGGGAGCAAAGCGTAGACTCCAAAGCTCACATCGTATATATTCCAATTCAATCCAATGCTCTCTGTTGTTATTGATGCTACTTGCTTCATCGTCCCTTTATCCATTTCAGTCCCCAATTTTGTTAATCAAAGGAGGATGGGCTCAACCACCGCATTTCCATCATCTCTCTTCGTCGCACCCCAAACCCCATCCTTTCTTCCTCGCCGTGGCGGCAGCCTCTCCTTCACATCTCCAGCTTCATTTGTCTGTTATCAAAGATCTCCCAACTCTCGAATACTGCGTATCTCCGCTTCTCTGTTGCACCCAGACGCTAGCATTGCTTGGTCCCCTCCCGACCCTAATTTTATACCCAACGACTATGGGGGTTGGGCCGTTGTTCAAGCTCCTCCAACTCCCAGAACAAGGAAAAAAGGTTTCTTTCTTGAAGAATTCTTCTTTGAATAAGAGTTGGGTCGAATTAGAAATGCTTTTTTGTTGTTGTTGCTGTTCTGCAGGATTTTCTTCTATTTTAGTTGGGTGTGCTATTGGGTCTTCACTTGCTATTGCAATTTCCATTGCATACTTTTTATTCTACAGAAAAGGTGGGTTCTTTCTTTAATCAAGATTTCCTTTACTTGCAAGAATGAACACAAATTACACAATGGGTTTTTATGAACTCATGTTTAGTGCATTTCAATTGAGATTTGCAGGGTTTGAAATTGAGCTTAGGAGTCCATTGAATACTTTTCACGGGGTCTTTGGCTGTAGGGAGGCGAAAAGTGACCATACCGAAGCTAGGGACTATCTTGAATCTGATGAACAGGCTGCTGAGGCAGTACCCGACTATGTACGTCTTGCTGTTACCGAAATTGTTCCTTCAGGTGCGGCAGTCAATTAGTCAATTATATAGATCCCTTCAGTTCTCTGTTTTTCTTTATGTTTCAACATTTTAGATTGCCTTTTGGTGGACGGACAGAACAAGGTAAACTATTACAACCAGAACTTCTAACTTTAGTGTGTTCTTGAGGCCATAATTTCGAACAATAGTATAATGTGTAATCTATTTGATTTGTGCACCGAATTCTTTAGAAAGTTTGATTGTTCTTCCTTGACACTTTCAGCACCTAGTCATAAGTATGAGCGCATTGTGGTATCTGTTGCTGTTGATTCCACTCAGCAGGAAGCTTTGTTGGTTTTAAAGAAGCTGAAGGTTTGTTTCTTGAAGCTTCTTTTTATGTAAAATCATCTCTGGTCTTTTTCAAATGAACTGCATATGATTGTATCGTGTAATTAAGGCTTGCAGATAATTGAAGTTGATGTAAGACCTGATGAATTATGCACAAGAAGGGAGTATGCTAGATGGCTTGTTCGAACGAGTTTGTTTTTGGAAAGGTAGTAGTTGTCCTGTACTTATCTTTGGGAAATGGTTTGAAATTGAAAATAGGAAGCTCTGAGAATATTCTTTTGCATGATCTGATCTGATTTGGGAACCTATTATCTTGTAGGAATCCTAGGCATAGGATTGTTCCATCCATTGCACTCTCTGGTTCAGAAACTGCAGCCTTTGATGATGTTGGTGCCGATGACCCAGATTTTGAGTCCATTCAAGGTAAAGCTCAATTTGACGTTTCCACGTAAAAAACAAAGAAAAAAGGGATGAAAAATAAGAGTTGTTCTCCTTGGAACTTTGGATTTAGCTTTGGCAGAGGCAGGCATCATCCCCAGCAAGCTTTCAGGCGGGAACACTGCTTCTGATGGTTCACAAGGAGGAGTCTTCTTTCCTGACCGGTAAAGCTGCACAGTCATTCACAAATTTCATCA
Source organism: Hibiscus syriacus (assembly GCF_006381635.1). Taxonomy (NCBI): domain Eukaryota; kingdom Viridiplantae; phylum Streptophyta; class Magnoliopsida; order Malvales; family Malvaceae; genus Hibiscus; species Hibiscus syriacus. Next base: position 1,969,472 of record NW_024062606.1, read on the forward strand.
ATTATTGAAAAGTACTTCTTGACTCAGCGAAGTATGCCTGTTCTTCTAGATTTATTTCTCGAGAGGATCTTATAAACTGGAAAGCCTCAGTAGAGTATGACTTTGAGCCAGGAGTAATGGAGCAGGTACAATTAATCTCCCTGACCATCTCCTAAAATTTCTTTTATGTGCTTCGGAACTGTTAGACTGATGCTTCACCAATCTTTTCATAGCTCTTAAAACCTAACTTGTGTACAGTCCAGATATCAAGGACAAAGGTAGATTTTATGGATTTGAAGGAGATCAGTCCAGATTTGTCACCTGGACTTTTTATAGACATGTTGGATGGAGAAAATAGCATACTCAGAAAAGTTTTTGGTACAATTCTTATCTTGGTTTGTTACTTACATTCATTCGCAATACCTTTGACTTTTCTTCTTCCTTTCAAGTAAGTATTTAATATGTAAATGGTAGGAATTCTCTTGAGTAATATCACTTTTCTAGATAGCACTGAAAACTGACTACCATGTCATATACAAGAGGATACCATTAGGAATCATGAGTGGTTTTTGCCAAGAAAGTGCGAAGAGCTGATGCTAAACTAAGGCAAAGATATGAATGGGCAGAGTTATTCTTTGTGCTATTTTTCGGTCTAAGATGACAAATCAAGCACTGCATTCACTTACTGTGCTTCATACAAATCTATATCTAAATTTTGTAGGACAAAGCAAGCGTTTTCAACCAATTAAACCTTCATCAAAAGCACAAGCAGCAGTGGCTTTGACAAGTGGCAGGATGACAGAAGCAATTTCCAATGAGTTGGTGAAGCTGGAAATGGAGAGTTCTTCAAAAGGAGCTGAAATGAAAGAAATCAAGTCCGAGTTGCTTGAAAAGGGAGAAATACAGAGTTTTTGGAATGAAAAGCTGGATGAAGAAAGAGCCAGAGGTTCTGAAGTGGAGAAGCTTTACCTTTTGGCAGTTCAGGACCTGGGACAGGAGAAGATTGTTCAGGAGAAATATGCTGTTGAGTCTTTGAAGGAAAAGGCAGCAATGGACTGCCAGAGGCAACTGGTTTCTAGTCTCAAAGAAGAGGTTGCGGTGATGTCAAGAAGGCTTGCATCTAAGAGGACTATGTATGTTACTGAGCGGAGTAAGTTGCAAGATATGCACAATGGTTTACAATCCAAATTAGAAGGAATACTTGATGCAAAATACATTTTGGAAGCTGAGATAGAAGCTATCAAGATTCTCAAGTGAGTGCTGAATTTGCTTACCCCCTCCACTCTTTTCCATACGTTAATGCTAGTGTCACAAAAGCTGGTTTACTCGACTCAGTAGGCTTATCCTATAGTAATGCAAAATAAATACTTGGAAGGACTCCTTGGTTCCTGACCTATCTCACTAATTGTATTTTAGAATGTACTGATACATAGTTGTAATTAAGAAAAACAATGAATTCAATTGCAGATCCTGGGTAGAGGATGAAGCAAGAAAAAGCCAAGGCCGAGCTAAGGTCCTTGAGGAGGTGGGACGAAGATGGAAATGGTTAGACCAAGCTTGATTGTAAAAAAAAAGTACATTCAGCACTGACAGCTTGAAAATGTTAGAACGTAGGAAGACTAAATAAGAAATTCCGTGGAGTGATGAAATGCAACATGAGAAAATCTTTATTGATTTTGTGAGCTGTGGTCAGAGTTTTGATAGTTGGATTTTATCTTCTTCTCATTTTTCATGTTCTTACATTTTCATATTGGTTAACTGTTGAAGAACTAAATGGGATGAAAGAATTCGGGAATCAACATCTTTCATGTGTGCATTCATACCGCATCCTGTCTTATTTTCATTGATTTTCATAAAAAAAAAAACATTTTTTATACTGTTACTTGCAAGAACGGATACAATTACATTGCGTAATCAGATCAACAAGTTAATACCCTCTGTTAACCCGACTACCGATAGGTTCATACCCTCCGACTATGTAAATATTGACGAAGAATAAAACTTCACTTCTCTCCAACCTTAAGCTATTCTGTTAATTGCTTGTTTGCCAGTAACAGTAACAGCTTGGAACCGGGTATGTTATCTCTGCTCTATATTTTAGTTGCTGTTTAATTTTATCTTTACTGTTCAATGTTATTCAAACTACGAGTCCGCAGTAAAAATCATGGATTTATTTATGTGCATAACAAATACCCACTTCACTGAAAAGAAAAAAAAAACAAAAACCAATTCCGAGGCCTAGAAAATTTCAATCCTCCAAAGTTGAGGGCCGTGAGGAGTCACAGGAGAGCTATGAGCCACCTGCTGTTTTGGATAATATATTGATTAGTGTAGACATTCGTTTTTGTTCGGGTCTACAAAAATATTTTATTATATTATTTATTATTATTAATTTATATATTATAATTAATTTTTTCAGGTCCCTCATTTCCAACGAACAACCTACTATCCCATTTACATTTTCTCACGAACAACTACCCACTCCTATGGTGCCGACCACTTCCCCCTCAAACTCACGCAATGTGCTCTCCACTTTCAAATCTAGCATTTTTTTAATTTAAAAAGGGGGCAGAAACGAAAAACACACTGGGGGGTTGCCTCTCTTCTTCTCTATTGTAGCTTTCTGCTTTGCTTCTGTGGATTAAAAATGGTCGGAAAAAAACAAGGGGAAAGATAGCACTGCGTCATGGAATCCAAGGTTCTTCAGACTAGTCAATATTTTCCATTTCCTCTCGTTGCTTTCTCTTTAGATTTGTAGAAGCTTTTAAACGGGGGGACTACGATATTACAACGGCTAAACCTTCATGGCAAAACTCTCTGGTTCTAGTGAGGGTTGAAGTTTTGTCAAATCAATGGAAATCCTCCCCATTTTCTAGGAGAAGCAATTTTCATTTGGGGCACCAGGGGGAGCCACTGTGGAAAACTCCAAGTTAGAGATGTTGCAACCCCCGAGCCAAAGTGCTCGATTCCAAAACAAGATGGACTCGACAATAAATTACAGCTCGTTGGAGATTCAAGCCCTTCACCTACTCAGCCCGAACCTTTGCAGACTGGAGACTCGGATGATGAATAAGACGATGAAGGCGAGGATAAGGGCTACGATGAGAATCAGGAATTTGATGAATTTGAATGGAACGATGTGGGTCTTTTGCCTCTGCAGAGTACGATGAAGAGGATAAAGAAGCTGACGCTGTTTGGGAAGCCCTTGATAAGAGGATGGACTCGAGGAGAAAAGATCGAAGGGAGGCGAGACTGGAGGAAGAAATTGAGAAATACCGAGCTATCCATTATATCTCTGATTTCATATTCTCTTTAAATTAATATTCTCATTTCCCTTTTATTCATGGTTCAATGACAGATCTCATTCTCCAAAAGTTTAAGTTCTCTTTTATTGCAGAGGAGGACGCAACTGTGATAACATTGGGGGGATTCATTATCAGTATCGAAGACCAGCAAAGACCAAAAATCAAAGAGCAGAAAGCGATCAATCTGAGAGATCAAAGAGAGACGCAAAAACAAAAAATATAGGAGCAACAGAAGGAAAGACAGTTCATTCACCTGCACTCGTGTATTTCTTTATGTTATCGCTTTTCTCGCTTTGTCCTACTTTTGTTATCTTACTATGGTATACAATGGTACATGCTGGTGGATCCATCGTTCAAACATGGAATTTTCTCAAGAAGCAGGGTTTGCGGAGTTTTCTAGAAATATGGCCAAGATCCAGTGCCATTGCTCGGAAAATAATTTTTGTTTACGGAAAGTTTGAAGCAGCACTTTAATTGATTCTCCCTGGAAGGAGGGTCGAGGGCCCAATATCACCCACTGGCCACCGACCTGTGTACAAGGCTAATGATTCGGGATGATGTCATGGGCTGTTCTCGTTGTCACTTATCGCATAAAACAGTATGAAGCCAATGGTAAAGTTTCAGATTCTATGCCTGTGAATACAACATTAATGCTTGTGTATGTTACAAAGTTCTTTTGGTGGGAAGTTGGTTATTGGAATATAATGGACATTGATTCTTTAGTACGTGGAAATGGAACTTAATTTTTGGGTTAATCCATGTTTTTCAATATCATTCATTTTGGTCCTATTTATTTATTTATTTATTTATTATTTTTCTTTTTTATTAACTTTTATTTATCTTTGTTATCTGTTTTATTTTATTATTATTATATTATTTATTTTTCTTATTTTTTCATTTTCATTTTTATTTTACAATATAATAATATTTTCGACTTTAGGGATATTTTTCAACCAATCAAAGGTAAGTAATTTGAATCGAATTTTTAAATTTTAATTTTCGCCATTTAAAACATAAATTAATTGGTATCGAAAGGGTGGTTCAAGGGTGTTCATCATTCCTTGACCGTAACCGACTCCTGAACTCGATATATTTCTGGTAAAACGCAGATCAGGTAAGATGTGTCCGATCTACTTAAATGTTTTTAAAATGATCGGTGGCGACTCTAACCCAATTCATTCACATCGAAGCCTAATTTCGGACCCAACCGAAAGACAGTTTCGACAATTAGTTAACACCAAAAAATTCCTATGCCAGAAAAAAATAAAAGGAATCTTTTGGGTTATATTTATCCATTCCCGTAGATAAATTTGTCTGCTCTTTCATTTCCCATTATCACCATATTAACAGAACTCAATTTGCTTATTTCCCTTATTTTTCTTGTACCAGTAGAGCCAATTGCATAATACAACTTTCATTTTCAATTCCACAAATTTCACCAGAACCCCACCATTGGTTTTACAATATTTTGGAAAAAATTAAGGATTTTTAGTCTGATATAACTAAGACGTGCTATGATGTGTATTATCCATACTAATTACAGCCGCAGATGATTTTGTTTTTGTGGCTCAGAAAGAGAGACATGGATGTCTTTCATTCCATCAAATGAAAGCTACCAAAACCTAAAGAAAAATCCAAAAAGTCCAACAATGTCAATCACCAAAAAGTTGGGTTTATATTGGTTTTTGCTTGGATGCACCCCAGCATTCGCTTCGGTCCATTAAGCAAATTGTTGGAATCAAGTTTCAGCCTTTACTATGGCTTGGGTCCAAAAAAGTCTCATGCTTTCCCTTTAATCTTCCAAAAGCTTGATTATTAGAGATTTAATCGGACAAAACACCGATAAATTAGTTGGCACAGAAACATTGAATTAAATTGATACGTAGTCCTTAAACAAAAGACTTTTTTTAGCAAGCTTGCCTTTTTGTTCAAATTTACAGTTTCTGGTGTCTTTTTAAGCTTTGGTTTCGGCCGTGTTTTTTACTGTACATCACTTTGATTAATTTTTCATTCTTATCGGAAGCAAAACTGACCACTTGTTATTGGTGGTTGCTGTAGCTCTTAGCAAGACAGGTGTTTTGGATTCTACTTAGCAAGTGAATTTGTGTGTAATAGAATTAGTTTTTCGTTGAATGGTCTACAAATTTGATAACATGATAATGTTAATGGTTTAGGAACGTTTCTATCTGGATTAGCTATTATAGTTCAACATATTTTTAACTCTCAAACTAGGCTTCTCCTGCTTGAATTTGCAACGGGATAGCATTTACAAGCTCTTTCATTTAAAGGGTCATAATGGTTTAAGACAATAATGATGGGAGATGAGGAGAAGTGGAGTAGGGATGTCTATTGGGTATTTTTTTTTCCTGTAGGTGAGTGGAGGAAGAGGGTTTCTATATACACAAATCCTACATGCTAGTCAGAGTCCTTCTTGCCGCTTCAATTGCAGCTCTTGCAGTTAAGCGGCTCAATGTCAAAAACTCAAAGTCATCAAAACCTTCAGGTACCCAGCTTTTAAATTTCTTAGGGTTTTTTTTTCCAATTTTTAGAATCCCAGGGCATAGTCATTAAGGAAAAAAGGTGAAAGATTGCATGTTTTTTCATTGATTGATAGTTTCCAATTACTGAAACCTACTTCTTCATGGTTTACTTTAATTGCTAACCTATGGTTTTGTCTTTCTTTTTTACTTATGTGGTATTTGTGCTTGATTATGTTTTGTTAACTTGTTCTCTGATGACACTGAAACTCAGAAAATGAGGAAAACAAGAAGCACTTTAGATATCACGATGATGGCCTCAAAGGAAAAGATGTAAGTAACTAAGTATATATGTAACTTATTCGATGAAAAATATTGGCTGGTCCTTTATTAGTTATTTTCTACCAATGATTGAGATGTGATGCATTTTACAGGGCGAGGAAGAAGAGGAGGAGGAAGAAGTTAAATTGATTAGCAGCATATTTAATCGAGCTAATGATAACCTATCAGATATTGGTGATGAAGATTTTCTACCTGAGTTTGAAGATCTTCTCTCTGGGGAAATTGAATATCCATTACCTACTGACAAATATGACAGGGAAGAGAAAGACAAAATGTATGAAACCGAGATGGCAAACAATGCGAGTGAACTGGAAAGGTTGCGCAATTTAGTAAGGGAACTGGAGGAGAGGGAAGTAAAGCTCGAGGGTGAATTGCTCGAGTACTATGGTTTGAAGGAGCAGGAATCTGATATTATTGAATTACAAAGGCAGCTGAAGATCAAGACAGTTGAAATCGACATGCTGAATATTACCATAAACTCTTTGCAGGCCGAGAGGAAGAAGCTTCAAGAGGAGATTGCTCGTGGAGCTCCTGTAAAGAAGGAGCTGGAGGTGGCAAGGAACAAAATTAAGGAGCTACAAAGGCAAATTCAGCTTGATGCTAACCAAACAAAAGCTCAGTTATTGTTTCTCAAGCAACAAGTTTCTACTCTTCAATCCAAAGAGCAAGAAGCCATCAACAGTGATGCTGAGATTGAGAAGAAATTGAAAGCTTTGAAGGAGTTAGAAATTGAAGTTGTGGAGCTTAGGAGAAAGAATAAAGAGCTTCAGCATGAAGAGCGGGAGTTAATTGTTAAACTGGATGCCGCTGAAGCGAAAATAGCCTCCCTTTCCAACATGACAGAGGCAAGTCCCACGGAAATCTCCTATGTATTGGATTCTGAACTCATGTAAATGGTTGGGAGCCTTTTAGTCTTAACTGTGTAAGGATTTGCCGAGTAAGACCAACATAAGAAAATTGCGGACTGCATGAAAACTTACATTGTTGCATCTTAAGTTTATTGAGATGATTATTAGCCGAATATTTGATGATGACATTTCCCTTTAAAATTCAGAAGCCTGAACCTTTTACAATAGAAAAACGAAAAGACAAGGCCAGCAAGCTAGCAAAATGGTTTAGAAGATTTTCAGGGAATGCTATGATACAGATTTTGGAAAATTATTTCATAAGCTAAACAAATCAGTCCTAGGCTGTATGACCAGTCATAACATAAATGTTCTAGTTTGTAGTTTGTGCTTTATATGTGATTCTTTTTTTCTGTCTTATGTTATCACAGACTGAAATTACATCCAGGGCAAGAGAAGAGGTCAATGCTTTAAAACATGCAAATGAAGATCTGCTAAAACAAGTGGAAGGACTTCAGATGAACAGATTTAGTGAAGTTGAAGAACTAGTGTACCTTCGTTGGGTCAATGCATGCTTGAGATACGAACTTCGTAATTACCAGACGCCTGGAGGAAAAATATCTGCTCGTGATCTCAATAAAAGTCTGAGCCCCAAGTCCCAAGAGAAGGCTAAAAGGTTACTATTAGAATATGCAGGGTCAGAACGTGGGCAAGGCGAGACAGATCTTGAAAGCAACTACTCGCACCCGTCCTCTCCTGGAAGTGAGGATTTTGATAATGCTTCCATCGACAGTTCTAACAGCAGATATAGCAATCTCAGTAAGAGACCTAGCTTAATCCAAAAGCTGAAGAAATGGGGAAAGAGCAAAGATGATTCAAGTGTTTTTTCATCACCAGCCAGATCCTTCTCTGGTGGCTCTCCAAGCAGGACTAGCTTGAGCCTCCGCAATCGGGGTCCATTAGAATCACTTATGCTAAGGAATGCAGCTGATGGTGTTGCAATCACAACTTTTGGTAAAATGGACCAAGAATCCACTGATTCACCGGATGCTTCTGCTCTTCCAAACATTAGGACTCAACCTTCTGGTGGCTCTTTGAATTCTGTTGCAACATCATTCCAATTAATGTCTAAATCAGTAGATGGAAATCTAGAGGAAAAATATCCTGCTTATAAGGACCGCCATAAGTTGGCCATGGAGAGGGAGAAACAAATTAAGAAAAAAGCAGAACAAGCAAGGGCAGAGAGGTTTGGTGAGAACTCAAACTTTGAGTCTAGAGCAAAGGCACCTGTAACTTTACCACCAAAACTTGCTCAAATAAAGGAGAAGACCGTTGTTTCTGGTGAAACAAGTGAGCAATCCAATGGCGATAAGACTGTAGACTCCCAAACTATAAGCAAGATGAAACTTGCTCACATTGAAAAGAGGGCACCTAGGGTGCCCAGACCACCACCAAAGCCATCCAGTGGCAGTTCTGCTGGCACAGATACTTCTACAACGGGACAACTTCCTGCTCCACCTCCACTACCTGGAGCGCCGCCGCCGCCGCCGCCACCTCCTGGTGGACGACCACCTCCGCCTCCTCCTCCAGGCAGCCTGCCTAGAGGGGCAGGCAGTGGTGAGAAAGTTCACCGAGCTCCTGAACTTGTTGAATTTTATCAGACATTGATGAAACGAGAGTCAAAGAAGGAAACTTCAAGTTTGATTTCTACAACATCTAATACATCAGATGCTAGGAGCAACATGATCGGAGAGATTGAGAATAGATCGTCATTCCTGTTAGCTGTATGTTAAAGTTTTCCTTTCCTTCCATTTATCTGTTAATCTTCAGATCAAGTGTAGGTGTTATTTAACCAAACTTAACAATATGAGATCATATGGATTCATCCAGGTAAAAGCTGATGTGGAATCACAAGGTGACTTCGTTCAGTCCTTGGCCACTGAAGTTGGAGCAGCTTCTTTCACCAACATAGAAGACCTGGTGGCTTTTGTAAATTGGCTAGATGAGGAACTTTCCTTCTTGGTATGGAATAAAATATTCAAGATCTAAAATATGTATTTCTTTCAGAAGTAGTGGTAATTTGAATTTGAAAGATTTCTTATTGCACAAAAGAAGCACAGATTTTTGAGGTAATATGGCAGAAGATTCATCTTGGAACCAAACCATGGGTCTAAGACGCTAGATTTTGCTTTCCATTGTCAGCTCTATTATTTACCAGTCATTATGAAAGACTTAATATCATTTCTTTGTGGCAAGATGTACTATTATATATGAATCCAGTTGTTCATTTTGTCCAACAGATACTCTAGAAATTGCATGTCTAGTGTCTACTATATTTGCTGAATTATCTTTCTGCGCTGTCTAGGTTGACGAACGAGCAGTTCTCAAGCATTTCGATTGGCCTGAAGGAAAGGCTGATGCATTAAGAGAGGCAGCATTTGAATACCAGGACCTAGTGAAGTTGGAGAAGCAGGTCTCTTCCTTTGTTGATGATCCCAACCTTCCATGTGAAGCTGCACTGAAGAAGATGTACAAATTGCTTGAAAAGTAAGTCAATTCTGATTCATTTAGTTTAATTCTGAACCTGGAAGCAATACTCTCCTTAAAGTAATAAAATCTAAAGAGGACTATTCTTCTAGTTTTCCTTGAGGGTCATTTCAGTATAAATTAACTATCTTGTAGAATGGTAGAGACGCACTTTCTCTTGTCATATTCTGATTTGCTATTTCATTTTGTTGTTTTTGTTCAGAGTGGAACAAAGCGTTTATGCACTTTTACGTACAAGAGACATGGCTGCTGCACGGTACAGGGAGTTTGGAATTCCGGTTAATTGGTTATTAGATTCTGGGATTGTTGGCAAGGTATGAACCATAACAATAAATTAAAAGGTTTGGTTTGGTTCGGTTATACATGGAACATAGCTCAATAAGTGGCTCGTTGTTATGATTAATTGATGATGGAATTGCAAGCACGGATGAAACTACCACAACAAATAGAAAATTAGTATGTAGATCTTTTGTCTGTTTAAATTGTAATTATAAGTGTATGTTTTTCTTATGCAGATCAAGCTTTCATCTGTTCAATTGGCAAGGAAATATATGAAACGCGTAGCATCAGAACTTGATGCATTAAGTGGACCGGAGAAAGAACCCAACCGAGAGTTTATACTTCTGCAAGGGGTTCGTTTTGCTTTCCGTGTTCATCAGGTATTTAGCTTTGCACTTGGTTCCCTTGTTCAAGATGTCTAGTATAAGATCTTTACCACGCAAACTCTCTGATTGCATTGCAATCCAACGAATTATTTGCATTGCTTCAAGTTATGTTGTTTGAAATGTTAAAATAAATGAGTGACTAGATTTCTTTTCTCTGCCAGTTCGCGGGTGGTTTTGATGCGGAAAGCATGAAGGCTTTCGAAGAACTTAGGAGCCGCGTGCATACACAAAATGGGAGAAGAAAATAAGACAGAAATGGAAGAAGGAAATAAGCCGGAGGCATGATGAACATATACTATTTTTGGCCTTATTTTTTTCCTTGTTGCTCCACTGCTCTGTTGTATATTGCTTTTGTATTACTACTCGACAATATTGCATTAGAAATTACTCAATATAGATTGGATATTGTACAATGAAGCTGCCATAGATACAGAGGAAGGAAAATTAATATTACTACCAGAGTATTAATTTTAGGCTGTCGTTCAAGTGTTCTCATTCCTCGTTAACCGTTAAGGCAGCATCCAGGGCCAAAGGGCGGCATCGGATTAGCACTGCTAGAATCCATGCGGCCACCCTCAATTCCATCGTCCTCGGAAACAGCTTCAAAATTAGCAGGAGTCTTCTGCCTCATCAGACACAAATCAACTGTGTCCATAAACACCACACTCGAAGTAGATTTTGTCGAGTCCTTCATACTCGACCATTTGCCACAATGGTCCTAACACAACTAAGGATGGCAAACATGTATAATTTCGTCAATTAAAGAAGATTTAAGATTGAGTTCTTCGTCAAGTAAATGTAGTCAAAGAAATGAAGAATGATTTATATGTATTAAAGAAGTTTTAGAGGCAATCAAGTAAGGATGGAATAAAAGTTTGGTTATTGTTGTAAGGCAATTAAAAATTTATGAGGAATTTGATTGACTTATGATGTTAAGTAATGAGAATAGAGATTTTTATATAATGAGTGATATTATATGCAATTTTAGAAAGGTTAAAGGAAAATGCAGAATAGAAGAGAGAAAATATAGAAATAAATTGAGATTATATGTTACTGATTATATGATAAATGATAGTAGATGAATGTATAAAGGGAAAAGGAAGTTGAAAAGCTAAAAGATTGAACAACAAGTTTTTAATAATGACAAGAAAGATTAAGGGAAGTAACATGAGAACATTAGAAGATATATTCTTATCAAGAGGTACAGTGAAAATTCGAGGACGAATTTTCTTAAAAGGAGGGGAGATTTGTAACATCCCAAACTATGGGTTAGTAATTAAATTGTAAAATTTCAGAATTTGGTGATTAAAGTGGAAAAATTGAAAGGTTCAATGATTTAATTGAAAGTATTTCCTGAAAGTTTTTAGTAATTATCAAAGGAAATAAAGGGCAAAATGGTCATTGAACAAAAGAAATAAAAAAAATAATAATTAATGGGTATTATAATACCCATGTGGAGTATATGTTGGGAATTAAATTTTCAGACATTTCTCCCATCTTCATCTTCTTCTCTTCTCCAACGTGAGGTTCCAAGCAAAGGTAAGTTTTCTAATTAGTTGGTTATTTGTTCAATTAAAGGTTGGGTTTTGATCCTTAGATGATAATTAAGCTTAAGGAAAGCTTAATTTGTATTAAAATCAGAAGATAAAGAAGTTATGAAAGATTAAAGAAAATGGGTTTTTAAGTGAAATTTTGAATAAGAAGGTTTAAATGAATTTGGAGGATGAATTTGACTTGTCATCTATGAGAATAAGAAGGTAGAAGTGTTAGAATTAAGTTTGGATAACATGGAAAATTTGGTATGATTCTTAGCTTTAAGAATTTGGACAAAATATGGAAGATTATAGGGTGTTGGAATGATAGGAATTGGTTAAAGTTGTTATAGATGAATTTAGTAGTATGATAAGGATTTTATACATGAAAATTTGGGTGAAGTATTGATGAATTTCGGGCAATTTTGGGCAGGTGCATCGATGCACTATGAGTGTGTACTGATGCACTAAGACAAAATTTGAAAATGCATCGATGCATTAAGGGGTGATCAATGCACGGGAAGCTATTTTGTATACCAATGCACCCATAGTGCATCGATACACCCCTATAGGAAAAATGGAATTTTGGTTCATTAAATTAGCCTAAGTTATTAATATCAAGTTATAAGGTTTAGGCTGGTGATAATTGTTTCAGAAATTATGTTTATGTAGATATTGAGCCTAAACAAGTTCTGGAACAATCAAAGAGAGGATCGAATCAAAGCAAAGCTAAGGTGAGTGCAATATATTTTGTACTTAGGTTCTTGAACACACATTGGCTTGCGATGAGCCAATGATGGAGTTACTATGGTAAGAAGTAACTTTTAAAATGTTATATGATTATTATGTGTGTATTAGTATATATAAATGAATATATATATATTATATATATATATATATTCTTATATGTTACATGATTTACATGTTTAGGTCAAAATGCATTAGTGATATATGTGATGTATTGGAAACATATGAGAACAAGAGATGATATGATTTGTATGATGTATGAATTCATGAGTAAAGACATATATGAATATAATTTGTATGCATTGTATGTCTTGTGAACATAAGAGGATAGAACATGTTATATGATATGAGATTAAGTGATGAAACCTAGATGATGATATAAGAATAAGACATGACTCAAATGATATATATATTTGTTGAGTTAATCGATTGACGGAATCGGCCAAGAGGGGGGTGAATTGGCAATTAAAAATTTGTGGAAGCTTTTGCAAAAAATTGCACAACGATTTAGAGTGGTTCGACTTTATCAACCAAAGTCTACGTCTACTACCTTAGCTATCCACACTAAGGATTTTCCAACAAATTCACTAATTTGTTCTTTCTTTTGAGGCCAAAGAGATAACCTTACAACTCCCTCAAGAATATACCCCAATTATTGAGAACACTCTTTTCTCAAAGAGAAGATTACAAATTTGCAAACTTACAAGAAAAACCTCACAAGGCAAATATGTTTGCACAATTCTAGAACAAAGAAAGAACACTCAAGAATAAATACGATTGAGCACAATAAGTGTTCTTGAAACCAAAATGAATATTGAATGAAAAATAGGCTTGAAATACTCAAACTTGAGGTTTGATGCTTTCTCTTTGATTCTCTCTTGATTTTAGTTGCTTGATGTTTCTTGTTGTTGATCAATGGCTTCTAAGCTTGCTTAAATACACCTTGAATCACTTCTGAACGTTAGGGATCATTAATGAAGTTATTGTAGCCGTTTAAGTGTGAAAACAATTAATATTTCTGCTTGGAGCGTGGGGGGAATCGGTACCCTTCATGGGGAATCGGTTCCCTAAGTGTAAAATTCAAATATTTCGACCGTTGAACAGTGGGGGGGAATCGGTTCCCTCCGAGCATACTGGAATTCTCGGAGCCAAACCATTCAGGGGGGAATCGGTACCCCCTTGGGGGGAATCGGTTCCCTCTGAGCAATCTGGAATTTTTGGCTTTGAAATGGTTCGAAATATTTTGTAAAATCATTTTGAAATTATTTTAAGATTAAAACTTAATTTTACACTTGAGTGAGGATTTAAAATGAACTTTGAAATACTTTGTGTAATATTTTGATATTCGATTAATATATCGAATGTGCTTAGAAAAATCTTTTTCAAAATTAAAATTCTTTTAATTTAATTTGTTATATCGAAACATCAAAATGTTTTCAACAATCTCCCCCTTTTTGATATAACAAAACATTTTAAGATTTTCTAATTTCAAAAATGAATTTTGATTTTGAAAAATACTACTCCCCCTTACTTTAACACTACTCTTCTTCAAAAACGCTTTTAACATTTCTCCCCCTTTTTATTAAATAAAAAAAACTCGTAAAAGATTTTAAACAAGGTTTTGAAATCATTTAGCCAATTGATTATATATATATAGCTTAAACTGCTAAGAACACAATCAAAAGAGAGGTTAGCCATTAGTTTCATAATCAATATTCATAAACATGTAATGGATAATTGGTCATATATGTCTAAAGATGCAAAATAAACACGAAATCTAAATCAAATGTATTAAACATAAGTTCAAACAACAAAAAATAAACAATCCAAAAGCATTCAAAATGTTTTAACAAATAAGTTCAATCCAAACAAGCAAAGCTAAGATCATAGTTCAAGCATCCGTAGAAGGATTGGGAGGTGGGAAATGAGCTCGCATAGCTGCCATTTCATGAGTGAGTTCATTAATACGAGCGTTGGTTGCTTCATTGTTTGCACGCATCTCTCGGAGAATTTCCAATTGTTGAGCTTCCATAGTCGAGAAGTGAGATTCTATGGAAGTGAAGCGAGAATCCAAGGATGCATAACGAAAATCAAATGTCTCCATAAATGATTGAAAATATGGAGGCACATGATCTTCTTTGCTGAGCTTGTTCCTCGTGTTGTTCAGGCTCATCGTCGACTTCGTCAATATTTTGCATTAATTGTTCAAGCTCGGGATCGTCGTCAGCTTCTGGTGGAGCTTGAGAAGAGCTAGCTCCCAGAGTATTTTCAGAAGATCGAACCCATTCACCGGTGTCCTTATTCTTTATCCATCCCGCTCACGTTAAGGAAAGAAGATTAATTTGTTTCTTGAGAGGAAAGACGACATCTAGACCTACCCTAAGTCCGGCTTTAGAAAATAGATTACTCAGAATGCAACCGTAAACTAGAGATGAACAAAGTTTCTTATTTGGAACTTGGTTTACGGTTTCAACAATTTCAACAAAAACAATATCAGGAAGATTTATTTTAAGATTGTTTTGGAAGCAATGTAACCACCAAAGATCTAAAGCACGAAGAGTAGAGTAACGACCTCCGGATGGTCGAAACCACCAAGAAATCATTAGATGAAGAAAACGATCATGAAGATCTAAGACACTCGCACTATCCCTTCTTTTATAACGAGAACCTAAAAACTATTTTTCATTTGATATACCATCATTATCTAATCCTAATTCATTAGCTATGTAAGCCGAGTCAAGATGGATGAATTGTCCTAGGAGATAGGAACAAATTGCTATGGTTTTGGTTTGAGCTCGGTTTTTAACACACATGGCATTAGAATAGAATATGCGAACAAGTTGATGGTAAACTATAGGTTCAAGGTCACAAAGTTTATCAAATTTCCACTCTTGTAAAAGAGGAAGATATCTAAAATTGATATCTATCATAGCTTGACGAGAAGGGATACGTTCTTCTCTAATTTTGTAAGAGTCAAAATATTGATAATACCAAAAACGATGATTTCTAGGACCAGGATGATTGAAACACGAGTTTTGGATAGTCATATTAGGATCAACAAGATTAGGAATAGGAATTTCAGGAATAGGTGGAGGATTTGGAGGTGGGTTGGATTGACAGTTTGAGCGACTAGATGATGACCTAGCACGTTTAGGATTGGACATGGTTTAGGAAATCGGAATAGAATGGATAACCTGCAATTTAGAAAACACATGTATGCAATTCAATCAATCCCAAAACTCAATTGAGTTCTCAATATTTCAAGGTTCTCTTAAACTAATCCTAATGGGCAAAGTTTTTGAAAAACTTATTGAAAAATGAGGTTTTGAAAATCAATATATGTATAGTTTTCATAACAACTACATAATTCAATCAAAACACAATAATTTGAAAAACAATTTTTTTTTATTTCAAAAATTTCAAAGAATTTTGGAAAATTCTTGTGTTTTTGATGAAATTAGTTGTAAAATCTAGTTTCTAATCACTAAACAATCAATGTCCGATCACTATTTCTATCTAGAACTAATTAAAACTAGTTCTATGTTTAAAATCAATGAAATAGAGAGTTTAGAAAACTTGAAAGATGAGATTAAGTGGATTTTGATGTTGTTTGCATGATTTTAATGATGCTAGCAGGTTTAGAAGATGATATTTGAAGAATTCCGATAAGAAAACGTTGATTTGAGGCAAAAATTGAGATAAGGAGAGAGTAGAGAGGGGAACGGCGTGAAGAAGGAGAGAAAAGAGTTTGAGGCAAAGAAAGAGTTCTGGGCGTGATATAACCAGAACCCTCGGGGGGGTATCGATTCCCCTGGGGGGAATTGGTTCCCCTTCAAAGGGGGAATCGGTTCCCCTTCAAGGGGGTATCGATTTCCTCTGCCCTATAATTCAAAAATCTGTATTTTAAACACTCAAAATGCTAAATTAATATTCTCTAGTGGTATTGGTAACTCATATATCAAAAATTAATTATGTTCAATCAATCAAATTAATCCTTAAACTACATTTGAACATAAAGTTAATTTTTCATCAAGAATCATAAACTCCCTCTAACTAATAGCAATGAATGTAATCAGAAATTACTATTATAAGCATTTTTTCATTTAGTCTTAAAAGTGCTAAAATTATTTCAAACAGTAAGTGAAGATAGGTCAGTTAAACCTAATTCTCTCCTAAGTGTCCAAAAACGTTCCTTGTCTAAAGGTTTTGTAAAGATATCCGCTAATTGATGCAAAGTATCAACAAATTCTAGAACTACATCTTCCTTAGTGACATGGTCTCTAATGAAGTGATGTCTTATTTCAATGTGCTTAGTTCTAGAGTGTTGGATGGGATTTTTAGTGAGACAAATAGCACTAGTATTGTCACACTTGATAGGAATGGAACCTACTTCAATTCCATAATCAAAAAGTTGTTGTTTCATCCATAAAACTTGTGCACAACAACTACCAGCTGAAATGCATTTGGCTTCAGTGGTAGATAATGCAACACAATTTTGTTTCTTTAAAAACCAAGAAATCAGCATATTTCCAAGGAATTGACAAGTACCGGAGGTGCTTTTCCTATCTAATTTGCATCCTCCATAATCCGCATCAGAAAAGGCATGCAAGCTAAAGCTAGAGTCTCTAGGATACCAAAGTCCTAAACTAGGAGTGTCCTTAAGGTATCTAAAGATTCTCTTAACAGCTTGTAAATGTGATTCCTTAGGGAATGATTGAAATCTAGCACATAAGCAAACACTAAACATAATGCCCGGTCTACTTACAGTTAGATAAAGTAGAGATCCAATCATTGACCTATATAATTTAACATTTACACATTTACCTCCTTCATCTAAGTCAAGCTTTGTTGAATAGCTCATTGGAGTGTCATGAGGTTTGCCATTTTCCAGTCCAAACTTCTTGAGCATATCTTTGACGTACTTAGCTTGATTGATGAAGATGCCATCTTTTCTTTGCTTGATTTGGAGTCTCAAGAAAAATGAGAGCTCCCCCATCATGCTCATTTCGAATTCGCTTTGCATTAGCTTAGAAAATTCTTGGCAAAGAACATCATTAGTAGAACCAAATATTATATCATCAATATAGATTTGAACTACTAATAAATCTTTACCTTTATGCTTTAAAAACAATGTAGTGTCAACCTTCCCTTTTGAAAAAACCCTTTTCAATTAAAAATTTTGACAATCTTTCATACCAAGCTCTAGGAGCTTGTTTTAAACCATAAAGTGCTTTTGTCAATTTAAGAACATGATCCGGAAATTTTGAATCTTCAAAACCTGGAGGTTGTTCCACATACACTTTTTCTTTTATAAAACCATTTAAAAGTGCACTTTTAACATCCATTTGATATAGTTTAAATTCATGAAAACATGTAAATGCTAATAACATTCTAATTACTTCCATCCTAGCTACGGGAGCGTATGTTTCATCATAGTCTATGCCCTCTTCTTGAGTATACCCTTGAGCAACAAGTATAGCCTTGTTTCTCACTATATTACCACTCTCATCAAGCTTATTCCTAAATACCCATCTAGTACCTACAGTAGATTTATTACTAGGCATTTCAACTAATGTCCATACTTTACTTCTCTCAAATTGATTTAATTCTTCTTGCATAGCCATAATCCAATGTTCATCATTTAATGCTTCTGTAATATTCTTAGGTTCTATGCATGAAATAAATGAACCATAATTACAAATATTTCTAAGAGAAGATCGAGTTGTTACCCCTTTAGATGGATCACCTATAATCGTACCATCCTTGACATAGTTGTACTCTCTTGGATAAGATACTTCCCTTTCTTCAATGGTTGGATTCTCGAGAGGATCATGAGTTTCCTCATCTTTCGTTTCTTCCTTTGATGATGATTCTCCAACGTCATGTGTAACGTCATTTGTATTTATAATACCTACATCATCATTAACACAAGAATCCTTCCTCGGAAGGAGATTATCATCGAAAACAACATGTATAGATTGTTCTACAACTAAAGTTCTTTTATTAAATACTCGATAAGCTTTAGAATTTAAGGAATAACCCAGAAAAATTCCTTCATCACTTTTAGCATCAAATTTGCCAAGGTTTTATTTACCGTTGTTTAAAACAAAACATTTACATCCAAAATGATGAAAATAACTAATGTTAGGCTTTTTATTTTTGAAAATTTCATATGGAGTTTTCTTTAAAATTGGCCTAATCATTACTCGATTTACAACATAACAAGTGGTATTTGTGGCTTCCGCCCAAAAATATTTTGGCAAATTATTTTCACAAAGCATGGTTCTAGCCATTTCTTCTAAAGTTTGTTTTTTCCTCTCAACAACTCCATTTTGTTGAGGGGTTCTAGGTGCTGAAAAATTATGGTTAATACCATTAGAATTACAAAACTCATTAAATCCAAGATTTTCAAATTCAGTGCCATGATCACTTCTAACACTAGTGATAGAGTAACCTTTTTCGTTTTGGATTACTTTTGAAAATGTGATGAAATTTTCTAATGCTTCATCTTTAGTACTTAAGAATAGAACCCAAGTATATCTAGAATAGTCATCTACCAAGACAAATGCATATTGTTTTCCACCCAAGCTAGTAGTCCTAGTTGGCCCAAAAAGATCTATATGGATCAATTGTAATACTCTACTAGTTGACACATCATTAATGGATTTAAAAGAAACTCTCTTTTGTTTTCCTTTAGCACAAGCATCACATAATTTATCATTATCAAATTTTAGTTTAGGCAGCCCTCGAACCAATTCTCCTTGAACTAACCGTTGCAAAACACTCATGCTAGCATGTCCTAGTCTCCTATGCCATAACCAACTATCATGCTCATCCTTTGCAACTAGGCATAAAAGTCATTTCTATAGAGTCTAAATGCACCATGTATATGTTTCCTATTCTATGACCAACAAGCATAATCATATTAGATGCAATGTCAATGACTTTACAACCATTAGTTTCAAATATGGCATTGAATCCCTTATCACATAATTGACTAATACTCAAGAGATTATGCTTTAATCCATTCACATATAACACATTTTTAATTTGTATGGAAGAGGTATTACCTATTGTACCTATACCTTTAATGTGACCTTTTGAATCATCACCAAAAGTCACTTCTCCTCCATTTTTGTCGTTAAGCTCTATGAACTGGTTTTTGTCCCCGGTCATATGTCTCGAGCATCCACTATCAAGGTACCATGAATTTAGATTTGTTTCTCGTGCCTTGTAGCAATGCTCCTTTTCCTACAAACATAGATTAATTTTTGATTTTTGGTACCCAAATTCTTTTGGGTCCATATTCATTAGTTTCCAAAATCCTAGTCCCCTTAGGTATCTATTTATGTAGGATATCCTTATCTTTAGTAGTAATGAGCTCTTTAGGAACCCATATGCTTCTAATAATTTTTTCATTAGAGGTTCTTTGGGGACCTCTATGATTGTAGTTTTTAAAACTTTTTATAACAAAGTTGGATTTTGAATTTTCTCCATTTTCAAAACGTTTTGTTCCAACTTTATCAAAGAAGCTTTAAGATCATCAATTTTCTTTTGATGATCATCATTGACCTTTGAAAGTAAGTTTTGCAAATCCAAAATTTTCTTTTCAAACTCTTCTAGTTTGATTTGCAAATCTTTGATTTTACTTTCAAGATCGTTGTTGGTTTTGGATATGAGTTTATTTTCAATTTTCAATTTTGAAATATCATTTTTATATTTTAAAAACAATTTCTCATACTCCGAAGCCAACCCATTATATTCCTCTAATAACTCATCATAGGATAAATCATCAAAATCAGATGAGTTAGAGGTTACCTTAGAATCTTCCCCAAATGCCATCAAGCACAAGTTTGCTACTTCTTGTTCCTCTTCATCAGAACCTTCTTCATCGCTCCATGTAGCCACATGAGTCTTGTGCTTATTCTTAATTGACCATTTCTCTTCAATTATGGGCAATCATATTTGACATGCCCCGATTTTTTGCATTCATAGCAAATGATCGGGTCCTTTTCTTTTGGTTCATTTTTTAGGCCTTCACTTCGTTTGAATTTTCTTCCTTGGTAAGGTCTCATCATTTTTCTGAACCGTTTGGAAAACAATTCCATTTCCTCATCATCGTCATCTTCATTAGAATCACTCTCATCTTTTGTGGATTTGAGAGCAACTCCAATGTTTTTCTTCTTCTCCTTCTCCTTTGGTGTCTCGTCAATCTTATCGAGGTCCACCTCATCTTCAAGTATCATTTCATGAGTGAGGAGGGAACCGATTAGTTCTTCAAGAGTTAAGGATGTTAGATCCTTAGACTCGATGATTGTCGTCTTCTTTGATTGCCATGATTTTGGAAGGGAGTAAACTAACTTCCTCACAAGCTTTTCATTTGAAATGATCTCTCCATATGATTTGAGACCATTGACAATCGTTGAGAATCTATCTGTCATAGCTTTGATATCTTCATTTGGTTTCATTCTGAAATTTTCATAGTTATGCGGTAGAATACTAATTTTAGATTTATTTACCTCATCGGTACCTTCATGAGTGACTTGAAGTTTGTCCCATATTTCTTTGGCGGTTGTACAAGATGAAACTCTTCCGTATTCATCTGGTCCAAGAGCACAAAATATGATATAGATGGCTTTGGAGTTGAGCTGGAACATTTTTGTCTCTCCTTTACTCCACAATCTTGGATGAGTGAGAGGCTTGATGTATCCTTCTTCTACGGCATTCCATGCTCCCATGTCACTTGCTTGAATGAAGTACATCATCCTATTTTTCCAATAAGCATAGTTAGCCCCATTGAAGAAGGGAGGCTTGTTGACGGGCATCGAATCGAGACCGGAGTCGAAGTTTGAAGCGGAGGCCATTGATGACTTTGATTATCGATATAACTCTTCCCGAATCGACTCAAGAGGCGATTAAACATTCAAATGAGTTAGGCTCTGATGCCAATTGTAGAGTTAATCGATTGACAGAATCGGCCAAGAGGGGGATGAATTGGCAATTAAAAATTTGTGGAAGTTTTTACAGAAAATTGAAAGTAATTGCATAGCGATTTAGAGTGGTTCGACTTTATCAACCAAAGTCTACGTCCACTACCTTAGCTATCCACACTAAGGATTTTCCAACAAATTCACTAATTTGTTCTTTCTTTTGAGGCCAAAGAGATAACCTTACAACTCCTTCAAGAATATACCCCAATTATTGAGAACACTCTTTTCTCAAAGAGAAGATTACAAATTTGCAAACTTACAAGAAAAACTTCACAAGGAAAATATGTTTGCACAATTCTAGAACAAAGAAAGAACACTCAAGAATAAATACGATTGAGCACAATAAGTGTTCTTGAAACCAAAATGAATATTGAATGAAAAATAGGCTTGAAATGCTCAAACTTGAGGTTTGATGCTTTCTCTTTGATTCTCTCTTGATTCTAGTTGCTTGATGTTTCTTGTTGTTGATCAATGGCTTATAAGCTTGCTTAAATATACCTTGAATCACTTTTGAACGTTGGGGATCATTAATGAAGTTATTGTAGCCGTTTAAGTGTGAAAACAATTAATATTTCTGCTTGGAGCGTGGGGGGAATCGATTCCCTAAGTGTAAAGTTCAAATATTTCAACCGTTGAACAGTGGGGGGGAATCGGTACCCTTGGGGGGAATCGGTTCCCTTCGAGCATACTGGAATTCTCGGAGCCAAACCATTCAGGGAGAATCGGTTCCCTTTGAGCAATCTGGAATTTTTGGCTTTGAAATGGTTCGAAATATTTTGTAAAATCGTTTTGAAATTATTTTAAGATTAAAACTTAATTTTACACTTGAGTAAGGATTTAAAATGAACTTTGAAATACTTTGAGTAATATTTTGATATTCGATTAATATATCGAATGTGCTTAGAAAAATCATTTTCAAAATTAAAATTCTTTTAATTTAATTTGTTATATCAAAACATCAAAATGTTTTCAACAATATTTATGGAAATCCATGCAAAGTGATACAAACTATGTGACATATGAATATGAATTCATATGAAAAGTGACATGAATTACATGAAAGTAAACTACGTGATTATATGCACATGTGATATGTGATCATAAGAGCAATGATATGAGTACATGAATATATGGAGCATAAGAATAATGCCCATGTTATATGATACGAGAGCTATAGGTATAGTTGGCATGCCAAGAGTAGAGGGTCTACGCGGTCCTTCGAGACAAATTCTATGTGGTCCTTCGGGACGTATATGTATTATTTGGAGCATGTATGAGGTCTTTTGAGACACTTACTTGATCATTGGTATATGTATATGATTCTTAAGGAATTTATATGTGGTCCTTATGGACAATCTTATATGGCACTACGGTGCATTTCTACGCGACACTTCGGTGCAAATTCTACGTGGCACTTCGGTGCAATTTATACGAGCTGTGGTGACATCATTTGTGCACAACCTCAGTGTACTCACATACCTTAAGTTCTCAATAATGTACATGGGCTAATAAAGAAATTTAATAAGTATATTGAATATGATATGTATATGTGATTTGTTATATGAAATAGATCACAGGATTTATATAATGGTGTATTGCTTGGTTAATGCATGATACATTATGTATAAGATTGTTAATTATAAGGATTAATGATAATGGATATGAAATGATGAACGTGTTGATCAGGATATATGTGTGTGTGGGTATATATTACAGAAATAATGTATGTTTTTATATGATGTGATCGTAATAAATGTTCATGCATTTGATATGAATGATATGAGGTTAAGTGTATTTATTTATGAAATGTGTTACGGTTTCCATTATATGTTTATATGCTTCACTAAGTCTATGACTTAACGTGTGATTGTTTCACACGTAGGTTTCGAGAAGAGAAAGATTGATAAAAGTTATACAATACAGTCCAGTTTCTCCTTTTCAAAGATCAGATCAGAAAAGAAGTTAATAGTATGTATTTTGTAATAATTATAGTGGTTGACATGTAATAAAGATTTGAATATGATATGCTCTAATTTGCTTGTAGAATCATATGAATGAGTTTTCTAATGTTTAAACATATTTATGTATATGTAAATGTAAATGTATAGTAATGAACGGTTAATTTTTTACGAGTTTTATGTATGTTTTACGAAAATCACTGTAGCAGTACTTTAGCAGTGCATCGATGCACTATAGCCGTGCATCGATACATAAATTTGCTTCGCAATTTTGGTGCATCGATGCACTGTAGCAATGTTCATGGCAATGTTCATTACTGTTCACGATACTATTCATACAATATTTTACTGTTCATAAATATATTTTTATCTCAAAATTTTATATCAAACACAATTGAACAATATATGATCATATTTTCTTAATATAAGCTCAAATGTTTTGAAATTTTGTAAGAATATGGTTTTAAAAAAAACAATGTGACATTTCGGACTCGTATCCGGATCGGGTATGGATTGAGGTGTTACATTACCAGTTCAACTCGTTTATGATTGGGGTGAGTCGAGAGGGTTTTCATACCTTGGGAATCAAGACTATGTGAATGGAATTGACTAAGGTAAGATCGAAGCGACCTGTAATCAACCCGATGTACAAATTACCAATATCTCTGCCAACAATACGCCGAAATCGTTGTTAAAATAAAGCACCAAGTCCGTCAGCGCCAGACGCCTTCAAAGGGCTTATCATCTTCACGATACAGTGAACCTCGTCATGCGTGAACTCTATCAGTAAAGCTCAATTATGCTCAGTCGTTATGCACGCTTGAATGCCCATTAAAGTTCTGCCATCAATCTCCTCCAAATTGGACTTGAAGAGGGTTTGAGAGTAAACCCATGCCAATTGCTCTATTCCTGCCTCTCATTCAACGTGTTGTCGGAGTCAGTCAACAAATGAGAGATGTGGTTTTGTCGTTTGCGTTGCGAGGCAAAGCGATGGAAAAAAGCAGTGTTATTGTCACCGTGCTTAATCCAGTTAGCTCGTGCTCGTTGCGAGGCAAAGCGATGGAAAAAAGCAGTGTTATTGTCACCGTGCTTAATCCAGTTAGCTCGTGCTCGTTGCTCTCAGTATAATTCAGTCTTATCGATTTCCATATTTAGTTGCAGCTTGGTGTCCATGATTTCATTAAGTACCTCATTATAAGGAGCCCTCTCCATCAAATCCTTAAGACGTCTCTCAAGGTCGGCTTCAGTCCACCTCCGACTATCCCGAATCTTAAGAAACCAAGCATCAAGCTCCACTCGAACATGTTCTAACTATTCCAAAGTCGAAGTTGCTGGGAGATTCCAAAGTCGTACATGCACCCCAGTCAGCCCATTTCTCATGATTATTGGGAAATTTCGCTGCCAATATGGTACTGTACAGGTGAAATTATACAGTCAGTCCTTATACTTGATCGAATTTGAGATTTGGTTTTTTCTATTTGAAAAGTTGAAAAATTATATATATTTTTATTTTGAAATCTTCGTTTAATCATTAACATTGCACATTAATATGATTCTTTTATCAGAAATCGTCATAAATTCACCCATGCAATCAGATTGATTTCAAAAGCAAATTATTATCAACTCAATTAATATATACGACGATACGCAAAATTTGTCAAACTACAAATACTAAAAGTGTGGTTTTACTTTATGGATAATTGTCACACATATAAGCTCGATAGTATTTCAATTTTAAATCGAATAATGACACCAACAAGCACATATGAACCAAAAAGAGACCAACAATTACGATTATTGTTGCGAATATGATTGCAGTGTCACGGTTATAGATGATACATACATTATAACGTGATTTATTTTTAAAAAATAATTATATTTTTAAATTACATATACAATTATAATACTTTGACAATCTTAAAAATCGTATACCAAGTTGAAATTATAATATAATATTATCCATGTAAATACAAATATAAGTATTTTTGCTTTATTCGTTTCTCCTTTTTTCTATACGTGTGAATTTACAAAGGCGGGCGCATATGATGTTCTGAATTGATGAAGATTCAAGACAAGGTATTCATTTAGCATTTAAGTTTTTACCCATCTGGCGGCGGCCGGTCGGGTACACGAGTAGAGGATGGTTTATGAAAACTAATTTGTTTACTTCCGGAGTTTTTGAGATATGTTTCTTTGGGAATGTTTATGGAAGTTTATTTGGTTTAAAATTTTGTTTGAAATGTAAAAATATTCTCAAATAATTTATTTTCAATCAAAATTTACGTTTGAGATGTGATTTTTAACATAAACTAAGAAGTTAGAAAAACTGTGCTTTTACCTTTGAAAATCTTGTTGGAAAATCTCGTTTGGAGAATCATTCCTAAACGAAGTCGTAATTATCAGTATTAGTTGCTTGAAAAAAAATATAATGTGATAACTAAGAAAAGTTCATGAGAACAAGCTGGAAACCCATCTAACTTGTCATGTTAGGACAGAACAGCTGAGCTTCATTAAAAGTAGCACTCACAAAAGCTTGCCATTCTTCCTTGTGGCAAAGGATGACCATTAATATAATGGTTTTACATAGGCAAAAGTAGCTAGGAAATACATTGACTTGAATGATCAATTAAGCATATGCATCGTTAATCTATAATATGGAATATCTTGTGTAAATCAAGAAGAAGAAGAGAGAGAGAGAGAGAGAGAGAAGATCAAGTGATGCGAGACCAACTTTAATTCCTTTAGCAAAACAGTTTATTGGTGGGGTAATTAGCAAAATAAATGCATACCTGCCTTGCAGTCTTCAATGGTATTGATGCATATGTTCCCCAACCAAATTAAGCTTCTTCCAATGACTTGCATGCTTTCTTGCTATGCCTATTTATGCATGGTTTCTGCTCTTTTATTCTCCTTTTTCTTTTTACATTTTAGAAGAACGACAGTATATGATCGGCTATATATATATATCTTAGGCCACGCAAAAGCATGATCGAGTAATATACAGACACGGCAAAATCAATTAAACTACTTGCTATAAGTTTGCCCTAGCCCCTATGTTCCATAGGGCTTCTGTGATCTTATAAGTTATAAGGCAATACGTTTACAGATAAAGATCAACATAATAAGGCTAAAAGCAGTTGGTCAGCGGACCAAAGAAATAAAGTTGGAGCAGAAGTACCATTAAGGTTGTCACTTGTCAGACATAAAATTAAGGAAATAAGACTACTAACTGCATTCATAATATTCTGAAGAAAGAGAAAAGAGAGAGAATATACAATCAATATTGCATGCAATGGTAAGAGTGTCTACCAAAATATAGACCAGCAAAATAAGTATAGTTTTCTGTTGTCCTGATCTGTTTATGTGTTCTTGCTACTGTAATATCACGTTAACTATTACAGGTTTACCATCTAATTACCTCTGTTGTTTTCTATATCTAATGAATAAGTATATAAGTAACTAAGGGAGAATTCATCAGGATTAAAGAAGATAACCTTGAGAAATATAAATATTTTACCATAAATATTTCTTTATGACAGCACGTACATATATGAATTCTTGTATCCATCTGTAATTGAGATGATGAAAACTAAACACATATAAGTAACCAAGCCTTTGTACCTTGCACTTCATCGAATCTCCAAGAACTTTTGGTGATACCAATGTCCTGCGCACGGCTATTGTCGCGCTTTCTAGAGGTGGGGCATTAATGTTACATCTTAAAGTAAAAGGCAGGTCATAAAGTTTAAAACCGGTGACATTGTAAATCATGTCAAACATATCTTTCGAGAAGAGGGTAATGGTCACAACAACCTTTTGACTGTTCGATTTCATGCCAAACATTCTAGTATAGACAGAGTAGACAGAATGGACGACCGTTATAATAGCCCATAACGAGAGTGTCACGAGAATAAATAATAGAGAATGTTATGTATTGATGAAACGAGGGAAATTTAAAAATGATAATACTTATACATCTTATCAAAAATATATTTTAGAAGAAGGGTAATCACCCATAACACTCATAAGATAAATTAGCTTTTCCATAGGAAAAGAAAGTGAAGAATCCCATGCCTATAATTAAGCCTTACTAGTTAAGGGACAGATTAAGTCCTTCCTAGGCTCCTACCAAGCCAGTGCAAAACATGCAAAAGGCACCAAAAACATAAGCACTCCTTTCCATCAACGATTAATTCTATTTATTTTCCTTCTCCTTTTCACCCTCCATCATAGACATATACATATAATATGAACATTTATCTTCCACAGAAGTGGAAGATAAACAGTATATATATAATTTCTCTCTGATCTAGTAGGTACCTTTATATAATTATAACAATAAAGAATCATACTCAGAAATACTAGACTGACAAAACACAAAGTCAAATTCTGATAGACTTGATAGAAGAAATACAAGATTCAATCAATCCCACCATTAACTTAGTAGAGAGGATTCATCACACAGAAATCAAATTGAAGATAGAGGAACAATTTTTGTTTAAAACGATTAGGAAATATAAGAAGAGTTTATCAAACAATCTTCATTAATAAAAATTGTGGAATTTGCTGGCAACAGCAGGGTTTTCTTGGTAATCTGAATGCAACCCAAGGTCAGAGGTGGAGATGAGAAATGAAGTAGGGTTTCTTCCTTCATGTGTATTTGAGGGGTTCGTCAAATCTGAATTATGGTTCATTATTTTTGCATATGAGTTGGCAATGAGATTCGAGCTGGATTTTTGCTCTTTTCCATCGGGGTCCGTCATGAAAATTATACTAGGGTTTTGTTCTTGGGAATTACCTGTTGAGTCCTTGATGCTTGTCATTGCACAGTAACTGTTGTGTCCTCTCATTGCTCATGCCCCAATTTCCTGGAAAAGCTGGACGATTCTCCGCCGAGTATTCTCCGTCTTCGATGTCGTTCGAGTAATCAAACATGGATGACGATCTTGTGATACCAAGAAATCTCTCGATGGTACTTACATAATCCATTTGTTGTTCTAGCAAGTGCGAATGTACAGTACCATCATGTACTTTATGTTCTTCCTCGGCCACTACCTTCAGACTATTGTTTGTTTCAGAAGAGGACTGAAATTGTATCAATTCATTAGGGTTCGACTCATCTGAAGAGTTGTTAGTTTTCTCAAGCCCTTTTATCTTCATTTTCTCTCTAGTTCTCTCCCTTGCTCTTGCCCTCGCCTTGTCCCTGGATTCTCTCCCGACATGTTTGAATGAAACTTTACGTGATTTTCTTTCCTTGTTCACTCTAGCCGTAGCAGTACTTCTCATAGATTGATTAGATTCACCTCTTGCTACGCCGCCTTGCCGGTCTCCCGTACTGTCTCGACACATGGCGGCTGACACCACTTCGCTTTCAGAGGTAGATGACACGCTCTTTCCAGTACTGCATCCGTGGTTCAGTGCTTCTGGGAGGTTCTCAGTGAGTTCCTTGATAGAAGCCTTGGATTTAGAGAAGAGCCATTCGATAGTCTTGCTCGCCTTGTCGAACCCCAACATGTCCTGAAGATCGAAAAACTTACGGGCAATCTGAAGTGACAACCTTATGCGCCGATCTCTCGGACCATGAGCGGTATAGATCTTGCTGTGCCTGTCTTTCTTTCCAGTTCTCTTCTGAGGAATCCCTTGCTTTGCACCGCTACCGGTGCTTCTCTTCCGGTTGGTCGGAACCTTTTTGGTTTCCTTAACCGGAGAAGCCGCATTGATCTCGGAATCCGGCGGTGCCATGTTGCTAGTAGACCCCAAGATCTGTGGATGTACTTGGGACAGAAGGTGACTCATAAGCAACCCATCATCATTATCAAGAAAGGGTTCAGGAAACTGAAAGAAAGGAGATGTATGATCCTCCAGTACTGAAGCACCTGCTGGGTGTTTATCGCCTGAAAAAGAGCTTCCAGGCATGATATGGGGGTTGTAACCGTTGCTTGAAGGAAACATGGCCGCAAATTGAAATACTCCTACTTATTTGAGATAAAAGTTGTTCATATTTTTTTTAAAGGAAAGAGGAGAATAGGGGAAGCTTGAAAAAGAAATTAATAATTGAATTTGAAGTTAATGGCAAGCTGCAAGCCCCAAGTTCCGGTATTGTGACACTTCAAGTGGGTGTGGGTTAGTTGCTTGATAGCAACACTTCATGTTTCTCTCTAATTCTCTTTCTTCTTTCCAAATAGAAAGGTTGAAGAGTATCAGAACCGGGGTTTAAAAAAAAAGGTCCGCGATCGCGATTTCGTCCGCGATATAGTGGTTTCGTCGTTGTCCGAGTTACCCGCGACGGCCGCAATAACGTCCGCGACGACCGCAATCACGGTAAATTCGAAATAATCGAAAACGCGACCACGACCGCGATTTAAAACCCTAATCAGAACCGCCACGAGACAGAAGTAGACATGGCCTCCTCTAGTAAAACCTAGGCTAGCTGGTTAGAGCTAAAGGAGAGCAAGCAAGAGAAAGCAAAGCAAGGACAATAATTAACTATAGCGATAGCATATGATATGGTATGAATGTACAATGTAGAGAGGGGGGGGCGATAGAGTTTGCTTTTACAGCCCATGAATGTGCATTTGCTAAGTGAACTCTGTTTGACTGGAAGACCAGATGTCGCTTTCGAGCTTTCATTTCTCTGTGACTAGTGTCTACTGTCTACTCGCTTCGTTGTTCATTGGGATCCTTTCCTTTTTCTTTCTCCTTAATCTACCTACTAATTATTTCCAAATAAAGTTACTCTATTCTATGACTAATCTTTATAATTATGTCCAACTATGCCTGAAACTCATAACTTATCAGTTTGAGCTGAATTTAAGTAAATCTAGCAGTAATGAAATCTGTCCAACTATGCCTGAAACATCTAGTCATAGTGGCAATTAAGTTTCCATGCTCATTTTTCTTGCAAACTATTTACAGTTGCAGCTTTGGCTTTGTACACCTGCAGGTTTCAGTGAGAAAAAGATAAACTTGATTATTTAATTTCCACCAAATACATGTATATAATATGTCTGCATGGCTAGCTACTAGTAGACATAGTACAACCCTGTATCCATTTCAAAAATAGTTTCTGAAAACCCTAATCCACGTGGGCTGATATTTAAGCGCATATATATATATATATAGCCTGCTGTTCTGCTAGTTGAAAACCAGAACTGCTGTAGCCTGTACACGTGAAAACCCTAATCTCATGTTTAAGCTTCACATCTGAATTCATTTATTTTCATTTCTACATGAAGTTGTTCACTCAAAATCAAAACGCCTTCAACTGATAAGGAACATTTTCTTTCCCCTATTCTTGGAGTGATCATTTTCATTTTAAGAAGATTAAGGTGAAAATAAAATATTCAAGGTTTATCAGAGGTGTGTCCGGCGAAGCAATTATTTACTAGATAATATTTTCTACACGAAGTTGCCACTTGTCTGGATTGCGGATGCTCTCAATAATGGACAGCAGCTTGGTTCATAACAACGAGAGGTAATTAAGTGTGTGAAAATAAAATATTCAAGGTTTATCAGAGGTGTGTCCGGCGAAGCAATTATTTACTAGATAATATTTTCTACACGAAGTTGCCACTTGTCTGGATTGCGGATGCTCTCAAATAATGGGACAGCAGCTTGGTTACTCATAACAAGAGACGAGAGGTAATTAAGTGTCAGGGAATAAACTACTTCGTCAACAAAAGTAAAAAGAAAATGCAAAACTCAGATGACAGATTGCGTAGATGGAATTTAAAGATTACTTATAAATAAACGACCTGCCTTTTGTGTGTGGGGGGGGGGGGGAGTTCTTTTCCATATTGCCTACTGTCACACAAATCTGTTTCCCAAGAAGTAATACTAGTCTTGATGAATTAACAAGCGAAGAAGAAGAGGGTAAACTACATGTACATATGTGTGTGTGAAGTTGATGGATGGTGTCCTTTGTTTTAGTTTTATTTGGCCTGGTTTCTGTGGTCTTTACCCCACAATGCCAGGGAAGTGGCCCTGGAATTGTATTGTGGAATGTGACTGAACAGCAGATGAATATATCACCTGATCAAAGTATTACTGCCCGAAATTTTTCGATGATTGCAATAGCTCATCAGTTCGGATTCCTGTTATTTCCCCATCATAAGATGTCTACTTGCCAATTGCCATTACACCATGAACACTTGCTTGTAGGTTTGTACGTGCACTTCTACCAATGATCAGCCAAGCAAACCTATTTATTTGTTTGGATTATAGGATGACCAAAAAAAGATACACCCATATAAGTGCAGGATATACTTAAATATCGGTCAGATTTTGGCTTTTTTATGTTCAAAGTTTGACAATCAAGGCAATCTTCCATTGATACATGGCCAGCCATCAAGTCCTCTACGTAGGCAGAACCTAATTCATTGTATACGTATAGAGATTCTCTTTCAAAAAGGAATAGGTTAGGCTTCAACTTGCAGGTAATTGAGACCAATTTATTCTCAAATTATCTACATTTAGTAAAAAGGAAAATGGTACATAATGCTATGCTATTCTGCCTATTCATGCTAGGTAGCTTTTTATTATCTTTAATGGGAATATAGTCCTTCTCCAATTTCCCAGGGCATAGGTAGCAAATATTCTAAATGGTCTGCACCGCTGCTCAGCATGATTTTTCAGGTACAAGAACACTTTAACTGGGATCGACATATTCCAATTTTTTTTCTATGAAGACAACATGACCGAAGAGGAAGATCTTGTAGGAGCTAGGATCAAGACATTGATAATAGTGATATTTGGTAGAATAGCCAAGAAAGACACAAGGTTTTAACTTAGAGTCAAGTTTGTGTTTAGAGTATGGGCCCAGCCGAAGGTAGCACAAACAACCAAATGTTCTAAGAGTGATATGGTTTGGGCTAGTGCCGAAAAGAGATTCATATGTTGACACGCCTTGTACAATTGGTGTGAGCATTCGATTGACAAGAGAAGTATCAGAAGGCAAGGACATGAAAACATGATCGACGCATGATTTTATACAAGGAGATTGTCGACTTAGAAATTTATATTAAGAATTTAAAGGTATAATATTATAAAATTTAAATAGGTAAAGTATACAAATGGTCTCCGATTATAGGATATCGCTTTATCAGGTTCATCGACTGTTAAAAGTTATAAAATGGTCATTCGACTATAAAATGTTACTTTGTTGAGTCTCTCGACTTTTAAAAGTTACAAAAATGGTCACCGGCTATTCATTGTGCTCCAAACTCATCTTTTTCCACTAAAAAATCGACGGTTGTTAAAGCTGTTAATCTTTTTACTGTGATATGATAGTCGGTTTTAGTAGAAAAAGACGAGTTTAGAATAAAATGAATAGTCAGATAACTATTTTGTAACTTTTAATAGTCGAGGGACTCAACAATAATCAAAGGACAATTTTGTAACTTTTAACGGTCGATGGACTTACTACAGTAATATCCTATAATCGAGACCATTTTTGTACTTTATCTAACTTAAATTATATGAAAATTTGAAAAATTTACAGGTGGATCGCATTCCATCCACCTTCGATTAATCCGTACGGAAGTAGCTCATGTATGTGTGACTTCTACACAATTATTATCTCTGACAATCATATCGTAAGCTTGCTTCCATCCATCCCTATATGGAAGTATGTGCTGAACCTGTGTCCATCACCCGAATTGCATTATGTTTTGGTATCGGAGAAGAGTAATTTGCATGTGGAGCACCATCAAGAATGTGAGCGTGAAGGGCACACCCATGTAGTGTGTACATAATTGTCACAAAGTTGATATTGAACTCGAGATTAAATGGCTCAGCAAAGCTCTACCTTTACTAGAGATTGAAAGTGCCCAAAGTTGCCATAATCAGCCCAGGCCTCAATTCCAACTTCCAAATTTTCTTCTGTTACAAATGAAATGGAGATAATGTCTCCTGCATGATGAATTTAATTTTTTTATCTTTTAAAATGTTATAATTTATTTTCTCTAGAATTTTTATTCAAATTAATTTTATATCATGTGTGAAGAGTTTAGTGCTAAAATCATGAAGCCTTGATAAGCAAGGGTTATCATGTGTCTGGCATGTTATTTATGTATCATGTTAACAACTTTAAGGCGTGCTGCCATTTATCCAAGTGTTTTTGTTAAACGAACTGATCAAAATTATTACTTACGAATGGCAATCATGAATGTGCATGTGATCTAGCGTTTGGTTCAAGCATACATCTCATGCATGAATTCACTTTTATCTTATTATTACTTTTCATATCAATTGCAATTATTTTATTTTCCAAACTGCAATTATTATATTTTTATTACACTATTCTTTTAATGTGAAACTAAAAATTTAGAAGAAAAAATATCACAAAATTATGAATAAGACTGTTTTGTTAATTCATATTAATGAAAACATATAACAAAATTATTTTCTAAATCAATTAATTAACCTTAAAAACAAAATAATAAAAGTTTGAGTTATAGTAAGATGAACCCTTACAATCTTGTGAGACCTTGTAGTTACAAGCCCCTGTAAGCATTATTGGAGGCCCAAAATGTAATTTTTGTAAATGTTAAATCACATTAGAAAGAAAGGAAAACAATGAAGTGATAAAATAGTTTGAGATCATCATAATTACCTATTAACCATTGTTTGATAGTTTGAGATTATGTGGTCTAGGGACAAGATTAAAAAGAGGGATGCTTGTAGTGGGACTCACTTTCGGTTTAGGAAAGAAATTAATGAATAGATAAAAGGATAAAGAGCATAAGATGGGTACTTTGTGTAAAAGAAAATGTTACTGAAGGGAAAATTGCAGAAATCCCACTGTCCCACTTTGAGGACACATTCCATGGAAATTTGGGGTATAGCTTTTGACTCTTCCCCTCTGTTTATAAGCAAAAATATACCCAAAAGAAGCTGCTTCCAGCGGCAGCCAGACACAGGGTCGATTCTTTTGAATGTAGTCAAGTTGAATAAGTTCGAGTTTACGGTAAAAAAAATCTAACTCGATCTGATCCGACACAATATCATAATCATCATTTATATATTTTAAGATAATTATAATGATTTTTTTATTATATTTTTTATTTGATCTTTATTTTATCGAATAAAAATTAAAAATATATATATATAAATTGAATATGAGTGAAAGATTTTAATTTCTGAATTAAATTTGAATGAATCAAAAATTTGATCTGACTTGATCAGTAATCATCCTTTTTATAACATACATGCCTCAATGCATATCATGGAACCGTGTCCCATTTGCTCATTGAATGGGACAAGTCGGGCATTGAAGAGATAATAATAATCCCATATCCGCCGGTCAAGCACCAAGGACGGCTTTACTTGAACAACCTTGTGGATTCTATTTGGACCCACCAACAGATCTCCCGGCCTTTGATAGGATTATTTCTGACCGTCCAAAACCTTGTTGATTGTCTTAATTTTGTGCCGTTTAGATTAATTAACTTATCTAGTTTCAACGCAAAGTAACTGAATCAGTCCCTTCTTGAAAACCAGCTAAACCAGGTTCTGCTGCTTTTACAACAGTCGGTCCTGTTATATTATAAGGTGAAGTCTTGCCTCTAATCATTAACAGCATGCAAGTGTGGGTTGAAGGTAATCATTTGGTTTTCCTCATGTTTTGCACCTTAAACTTGGGATCTATTTCTATTTTCTATTGCTCTCCCCTTAAGGTTTTGGCTTGATTAATTTGGATTAATTTGTGTCGTATATCTGATTTTAGTGAGTAAATCTTTTAGCAGAGATTTTCTACATACACAATAACTCAAATTCAAGACCTTATTTAATCGATATCAAATTATTTACCACTTAAATCAATCTCTATTAATGGATATATTATTTTAATCACATATAAAACAACAAACAAAGAGGAAATTAATTATTTAATTCACTCAAGATCTGCTCAACATGATTCTATTGCTAGTTACTTCAACAAGACTTGGGCACCCACTAAAGGTTGTTGGACTGAAAATTGAAATATATCCGCTAAAAAAATTTACACATATTTAGGATTCTTGGATGTGGAAAGATCAAATGATGAGATTAACAGTAAAAAATGTGAAGATATTCACTGAAATAAAATAATTTAATCTCGATATTTGATTTCTCTTCATCTACCGATACTAAAAAATATAAAACTAAAAATTTTACACTATGTAAAAGTGTATCATAACCTTTTATAATCGCACTAATACTGGAAATTTGTTATAAATGTTTATTTATATGGAAGTTTGGAATTGTATATTTATTATTTAATGAGGTGATATCTCATCGAATAGTGAAAATGTTAAGAAGCTCTTTTTTATTTTTTAGAGTATGTGTCCTTTCATATAGTTCAAAAAAAATTATTTTATTTAGATTGTGGCGACATCGGTTTTGATATTAGTTGTCAATCGTTATTTTTTTTCTCTTTATTTCTTTTTTATTTTTTTAATAAAAATAATCATGCTTTTGTGGCATTTTTTCTTTGTCGTTGTGGTATGTTTTTTTTATCTTTTATCTTGATTTTTTTGTCGTTTCTTTTATTTTATGTTTTCTCTATGTTTGATTTGACGATGTCACAACTTAGCAAGATGTGCTTATTTGTAATCTTGTTTATCTTCCCTACTATGGACCCTTGAATTGAATTTGGATAAATGATTTTGTGTTAGTGGATAGATAGATACCCACGATGCTCGAATCTGATTTGTGGTTCTCTGTTGTCTTTGAATAACTTAATCCCTTTTTGTGGTTCATTTGGTAATGAAGTCATATTTATTTGTATATATTTTTTGTTTGAGCCATTTGGTTGAATTTTTAAAATTTTCCATATATAGTCCTTATATGATTTAAAATGATTAGTTTAAATGTTTTAGAAAAATATATAAATTATGTATTGAATTTACGATGATAGTTATAAACGTTTCTTGTGATTTTATATATTTTTACTTTTTAACGTGATCAACGGATTCTATTAAAATAAGGAAAAAAATGTTAAGAAGATAAACAAATTGATTATACATATATGATTTCATGATCTGATAGTATATATTAATATTATATATTTAAGGGTAATTCTACTGTACGACAACCTAATACAAGGATAAAGAAATGTGCTATTGGAAATGTTAATATTTTTTTAACATTTCCTGTAAAACGTTACCTAAAATGTTTTCTAGTCAAATGATTGTTCATACAATTGAATGAGCTTTTTCACTTTTTGGCCTCTTACAGGATTTCTTAATGAATAAGATGTTGTCATCCGCATAAAGGAGATGAAAGACTCTAGGTCCTCACGTGCTTGCTTTAACTCCCTTAATGAGTCCTCTTTGTTGTACATCCAATAGCCCTAGTGGTAAGACCTTATTGACCCTAAGACAATCCTTTAGGGTGGCTCTTTTTCTTTGTGCCTATGGTAAATCCTAATGGACCTGGGGCACTCCCCTCATGTGGCTCCTACGCTTCGACTAGGGTAAGTCCTTATAGACCCAATGTGTTCCCTTATGTTGGCTCTTAAGTCCAATGAACTTAGGGTAAGTCCTTATCGATGCAGTTTTGGGGAACTATATATAGAGTGTTTAGGTGGAGGGTAAGTCCCCTCATGTGGCTCCTACGCTTCGACTAGGGTAAGTCCTTATAGACCCAATGTGTTCCCTTATGTTGGCTCTTAAGTCCAATGAACTTAGGGTAAGTCCTTATAGATGCAGTTTTGGGGAACTACATATAGAGTGTTTAGGTGGAGGGTATTATTGTGTTTTTAAAAGTTTGTTTTACTAAAATAAACTATATATTACTTCTGATTGTAAACGTCCTAGAGTTCTATATTATTGAGCTTCTCAAAACTCACTATGTTATGGATCCTTTCATGTTAAAGGAATTGATCTTGTGCAATATCGACATAAGTATGGAGCTCCTTCAGCGTTGCTCGTAGAGTGCGATACTCATATATTTAGGGGGCATGTATGTCACATTTGTTTTTATACGGAGACTGAAACTTTTTATGATACAATGTATGAACGAATTCTATTTTTGAAATGTGGATGATTTTATGAACTTATGTTTATTTATAAATTGTGTTACAATTTTTAAATGATTTATCAAAAAATTTATTTTTTCGATATTTTTATCATAGGTCGCTCCGCTGGCCCTAATATGACACTTCAGATCGGATGGAGTCACCCGTATTAGTTTGAGGGTGTTACATAAAATTTAGTTTTAGATTTAGTCTTGACCTTAAACCAATCACTACCATTGTTATAATCCTTTTTTTTCCTAAAGGAAAATTCTACCCGGAGAGAAGAAGTTAGAGAGAAGCCAAAGAAAACTCTCTCTCTAAATCCCATCTTTGCTTAAGTGTTTTAGATATTAATTTATTGGTTTAAGGGCTATTTTTGTTTCTATAGTAGATTCAATTTATCATTTTTTTACCTTATGATTTTTTACATCAATTTAGCCCTCGAAGTTGTTTAGAGGCATCATTCTAGCCCTTGAAGTCTATTTTAACTAACAGAATTGTTAGTCTTTTGTATTTATTAATACCGATAATTTTCACGTAAGCTAATATTGCTGAAGTGACTTGATGATGATGCGACATTTATTAAAAACTAAATAATAAAGTATTTACTAAATACAACAGTTAGAAAATCCTCAAAAGTTTGACGTAAACCCTTAATCTCACTTAAATAAATAATAAAATTTTGAAAAAAAAATATAATCATTGTGTTTAGTAAATATTTTAACATAATCTCTTAATCCACAAACGTGGAAGACTCACAGTTTTGTTAGTCAAAATAATTAACGGATTTCAAAGGCTAGGTTGATGCCCCAGCCCTAAACAACTTCGAAGGCTAAATAGGCAAAAAAATCATAGGACCGAAAATGATAAATTAAATCTACTAAAGAGATAAAAGTAGCTCTTAAGTCTAATTTATTTGATTCAAGTTTTTATATAAAATATTATTTTTTAAAATACATAATTTTTATTTTTTACCTACTTTTTTAAACTTACCTAAAATTAAATACATGTTAACTGTGGAATAGATATAAATATATAATCAATTTGTTTATCTTAACGTTTCTCCTCTCCCTTTAAATTTTATACTATTCAATGCGATGTCACCTCTTGAAATTTACATTTTTTTTATGTTAATTCTTGATTCTATTCAAAATGTTCGTCCTAAAAATTTATTTGTGTGTACCTTATATGAAAAAAAATTCACTATTAATACATATGTGTATATCCTAAAAAATATTTCTAAAAATATAAACAAGGTTTAGTATTTTAATTTTTAAGTACTAATATAATATAATTTTACACATCATATACAATAATATTAATAGGTAAACTAAAAAAATATCAATTAACCAATAGCACACATGTGATGAAAATTGCTTGTTGAAGATCAAGAGGTGGGGATAAGCAGCCACCTACCTACCTTGATCTGGATCGCACTGCCCAGTCTATCCATTTTCTTTTTAGTTAAACATTATCATTAGTGCTTAACTTAAAAAGCAAGATGTACTTGTAAGATTTTCTGGTAACAATAGTTTTAACAACAACGTGATGTGAACTTCTTCCAGTAGCTTCAGCTTTTCAACCTGTTTTTAACTTGGGATTTACTCCTATATTACACGGTTTCAGTTTTTTTTTTTCAAGTGTAGTTTCGTAACATCATAATCCAACAGGCCACATTTTAGTTCGTGCTTGTATTAATTTAGACCTGTTGATGAAAATTTTGGGTTCATCTCTTCTAATTTGGACGGAGAATTTGATAATTTTTGAATTGGAAAAAGAGAGAACAAGATCTTCAATTCAGCTTTGTGTGATTGTTTGTATAGGTTTCTTTGGTATTGATGTCTAGAATAATGATGATCATTTGTAGGTCAATAGGTTGAGTAGATTTGATCATCATATAGCACATTTAGTCGGTTTAGGAGAGTGAGAGCGGACACGCTAAATAATTATAAAAGTTTGGAAGATATGAAATTCTAGAAACCTCAATGAACAAATAATTGCATATGAATAAGATCCTTTGCGTAGCTACCATGTTCATTCGCGGTTGCCATTCATGCCAACCTGGCCATGCACCATAGCTCGCCAGCTAGGGCAGCAATATATATGGTTTCAAGAAAATTAGCAAGAAACCCTAATTAACACGAGAGCAATTATGGAGAAGTTGGTTGAACGTCATGACAGGGTGGGATGATGTCATCAAAAATCCCTCGACAATTGGGGTGGGGGGACTTCTCGTGGGTTAAGATAGTGGTGGTGCAGCTATCATAAATTGTTTGAATATTTCTTCTTTCTAAAAAAAACTTAAAAAGAAAGCTGCACAAAAAAGATGAAAAGATAAAACATTTGGGGACCAAAGCAGCCAAGCGTGTAACCACAAAAAGGGGTTCCCTCAGAATATACAAACTCATCCCTTTCTTCTCTAACCTTCCCTTGCCTTTGCCCAATGCCTCACCCCGTTCAGTCAATTCATCGTACCCCAAGGTTAAAGCAAAGAAGAAAAAAAAGCATACACTATATAGTCAATATTATACGGCAAAATTACCAAGTTCCATTTGAACAAAAAAAATAGGGAGTTTGGCCTCTTGGAACAGATAAAAAAAGGGTACTGTTGGTTGAATGATTTTGTGTTTTGCTTTTCTTGTCAAAGTTGAATGACCGTGTAATTACGCATAGTTTGCTGCTCATCAAAGGTTTAACAAGCTTTTATGTCATGATTTCTGATCACTTTTACCATAAAAACATCACATTTGGATATCCTGTTTAGGCCAACCAACCAGCAGGCGCTTAGCCAGGCAAAGGCTATGAAAGAGAACTATGCAATGAAACATAGAAGCTATGTGCCTGCCATTTGTGCAAAGCTAAAGGACACATCTATAATTCCCTTTTAGAGTCTTGGTCTATAAGTTTTTATATACTCAACTCCATAGCCATTCATCAATTGCACCAAGCAAAGCAAGATATAATCATGTTTTCTTCCCAATAAAGTGTCAAAACAAAATGGTTTGGAGAAAAAAATTCCCCACCTTCATTTTCTTTTTGGCCCATTCTTAATATGACATGCATATGTATGTAAATTTCAGCTAGAAGCTATGTGTATTATTGTTCGAAATTGTAACATCTTTATCCGCTATCAATTCCTAAATACGAGTTAGAATGTCACATAATAATTTACTAACATTCAGTAGGAATCATTTATTAAAAAATTACAATTGAACCACTTATTGATTTATAAATCAATATTAATCTATATTCGTTTTTTGTTTTGAATTCATAGTGACTTAAGAGGCATTTAGTTAACCAAACATTAGATTATAACACTGAGTTTTAACTCCTTAACAATATTAGTTTTTTATTTATTTTATCTCATCGTTTTATTCGTCAAAGTCAGGGATTTTTTATATCATTTTTAGTACTTATAAAAAATCATCTTTTTTAGTGTCTTTTGCAATCATTCTAGACACTAATCAACTTGTCTCGTCATTATCTACCACTTTTTCGATTTAGATTTTCTCAAAACCCTTTAAAAATGATAAAAATAAATGAAGAAAAAACTATAATTTTTTGGGTCGGAGGGCTTTCTCGAATTTGAAAGGTTGTAGTATTTGTTCAAAACTCAAAATTGTAAGAATCATTCATTCGAGAAGATAAAAATCATACCTCAAAATTAGTCACATTAGATAGCCATCAAAGGATGTCAAAATATTAGATTGTCGAACCTATAAGTGAATTTTCATCCGTTTTGACTATGTCTCATGAAAAATTATTTTAACGAGAAAAAAAGATGAGTGAAATATAAACGTTTTAATATCAATCTTGTCGTAAATGGTGAATGATGACAAGTAACGGTTAACTATCAGTGAAGTTTAGTGTCTAAAATGGATGCATTTTAAAGTTAAGGGATAAAATTGATACACAAATTAAATGCTTTATATTAGAACGACATTATTTTGAGCATCAATAGTCATACAAAAATGACATCGCTTTAGCCATGGTTTCATAATAACGAAAAGATTCATTTAAACCATCATGCCGTTTGAACTTTAACGTTCCAATATTTACATTATAACAAATCAAAAATTCCATACTATAATTGAATGAAATTAAGGTCTAGTAGTAAAAATGTTAAAGTGTATAATTTACCCTTATTTTTATTACTTATATATTTATTCCATATCAATTTTAATTCTATACACATGTAAGTGAGTACATTAAATCATTCCATATCCCAAAAGAGTTAACCGTTTCTTCCTTTAACCAGTTAGTTTCTTGCTTCGTCAGGTAGAGTCCTCTATGATTGTATTGTGTTAGTTGCTTTGTTGAAGGAAGCTAATGGAAGAAGCTCCCATGCCTTCATATATTTTGATGATGTCTTTGGCAACAAGTCTCCCATGCCAATGCTACCTTTTACATGCGCATGTGAAAACGAACAAACCACACCACAAGAGTCCTACACACTAATAATTAAACGAAGAAGTACTCAAACTCCCTTGCACTATAATATATATATATATTGAACGAGGATTCATTATAAGACAAGCAAGGCAAGTAATGGATGTGGATAAATACATACATGTAACCGGAAACCCAGATAGAGGGTGAAGAAAGAGAAGAAGAGGGGGCCATGAAGGGGTGGTGGAGTGTGTTCCAAGACACAATGATTACATGGTCTTGGGGAAGCAGAAAGGGTGGCGTGGAAATAGCCAAGAGTGTTGAAGAACGTGGGGGCTTGACCGAGGTAGGAAAAGGACGAGGCGATGCAAGCAATACGGATAGAATAAAATTAAAAGATGAAGAAGAAAAGAAAAAGGGTGGGGGTTAGCTAAGCCCTTTTATCATGATGATACTATCAGCCTTTTTGGTCTTTGGTTTGTCGACAGTCTAATGTGTTGTGTGTTCACTGTGTTTTGTTTTTGTTTTTTTGTTTCCCGTCCCCCACTCGATCTCTCTCTTCACCAAAAAAAAACTGCACTCAATGACACAGATTGTAATTATACACTTTGAACCAATCACAAAAACCAAACCCAATTTCGATTATTTTATAAAACACAAATACGGAGAGAGAAATACTTTATGTATAAACTACTAGCAGTTTATAAAATAAGATATCCCTGATTGTTACAAGAATGGATAGAGAAAATGGCTTAGGAAGGAAGCAAAGGAGACTAACAGTACTTGCACACACTATAAATTTAGAGTGGTGGAGAAGAGTAGAAGAGAGCAAACTCCCCCCCCCCCAAATAAATAAAAAAAGACACCAACAAAGCATATAGGAAAAGGAAAGCTTGTTTTGAAGCTGAGGATAAGAAAAGTGCCTGCCAGAAACTAACCTACCCCAAGTGAAAGAGATTGAGTCGTCTTCTTCCATCCTACACCCAAAACCCAATTCCTTTTTGCCCTTTTCTTCCTTTTTAAACGCCAAAGAAGAATTCAGACCCCTCTTAAAAATTCATCTATGTAAGCAATATATATCATAGCAAGGTTTGTCTCCTTTTATTCTCTTTCGTATTTGTTTTTTGCTTCCGTCCATATTATCGATCTTTGTTTTATCCAGGAAAGATCGAGGGATGCGTGGAAAGAAAGAAGAAGATCAAGGGGAGTGTTCTCAAGCTATCCATAACATACAGGGTTACCAAGAACAGTTATTTATGCAGCAGCAGATGCACCAGCAGCAGCAGGGGAATGATTTATTTGGGGGAACAAGGGGAGGGTTGATATTCCCTGAAGTTTCTCCCATACTACCATGGTCTCTCCCTCCGACTCACAATTTCAATCCTTCCCACCACTTCACCGGAAACCCTGTTCGAGACGACGACCCTTTTCTATTCCCTCCGCCGCCGTCCTCGTACGGTGGTTTATTCAACAGGAGGGCTCCTGGCCTTCAGTTTGCATACGATGGGACATCGGCTGACCATCTAAGGATCTTATCTGACACTCTAGGACCGGTGGCTCAACCAGGTTCGGCTCCTTTCGGGCTACAAGCCGAGTTGGGGAAGATGACCGCTCAAGAAATCATGGACGCTAAAGCTCTCGCTGCTTCTAAAAGTCACAGCGAAGCGGAAAGGCGAAGAAGAGAACGCATCAACAATCATCTCGCCAAGCTACGCAGCATACTACCAAGCACCACGAAAGTAAGTTGTAGTCATCGCACATAATAGTAATGCAAAATAAAAATTTTGTTTAAAAAAATTCGAAAAAGAAACCATTATAAATCATCACGCGTACAAAATGCCCTACAATATTATAATTATATGGGAACTATGGAAGTGTCACTCGATACACCTTTTCCGCCCCCCATTCCCTCCTTTTTGTTTTGTATTATATTCAAGGCCTTTCCCACCTTCAAAGTTTTATCTGCAAATTTTTCCAAGATTCTTCTTGGATGTTCTGATACTATGCTCTCAAAACCTACCCGTTTAGACGTGAAAAGTTCGTCACATTTCTTTCTCGGCCCGTCTTTTTTTAAGAAAAGCTCGACTTTGGGTTTATTCTTAACAGTCTTGTGGTAGTTCCGAGGAAGAAAAGGGGATACGAGAAGGGAATGAGCGTTAATGTCGCTATGGTGATATGATAAAAAGAAACCAAGGAGCAGTTGAAAAGCTTCCACAGAATTTTCTTGCCGGTTCATCAGTCAAATTAAGTAGGGAAAATGAAAAGATGTAATGGAAGACAAACTATAGCATGCTGTCAGTTCATACTATTACACCGCTGCCATTCCCTTGAAAATCAAAGAAAGAAATAAATCAAACCCCCACCATTAACAGCCTACTCTTCGAGCTACTTTCGAGTTTTAGTTTCATCAAAGCAAGGAGAAAACAGCAAAACCCACCTTTTCTTGTCTATTTCATTATTTCTTGTTCCGCATTGATGGGACAAAGATTTTTAACCTAATCACTTGCACGTTAATTAAACCGCAATTTAGCTTATAAACCACGTTAAAGCATAAATGGTGATCCTTTTAATTGTTGTTTTGTGTTGTTTATCACTGTATCGTAGACGGACAAGGCTTCATTGCTTGCAGAAGTGATCCAACACGTTAAGGAGCTGAAGCGACAGACCTCATTGATAGCGGAAACGAGTCCGGTGCCGACCGAAATCGACGAACTAACGGTTGATGCATCGGAAGAAGATGGTAAGTTCGTGATCAAAGCTTCACTTTGCTGTGAAGATAGGTCAGACCTCTTGCCCGACCTAATCAAAACGTTGAAAGCTTTACGTCTAAAAACACTAAAAGCCGAGATCACAACGCTGGGTGGGCGTGTAAAGAACGTACTATTTATCACCGGAGAAGAAGACTCGAGTAGCAGCGACGAGCAGCAACAGCAGCAGCTGCAGTATTGTATAAATTCAATACAAGAAGCATTGAATGCGGTGATGGAGAAGACGTCTGTGGATGAGTCATCTTCTGGGAATGTTAAGAGACAAAGGACCAACATCAGTATTCTTGAACACAGGTCTCTTTAACTTACCAAAAAAAAATACCTTTGAATACGTACTATTTTTTAATCTACTAAGTATTCATGATGGGGGTGTTCATTTTTCTGTTTCGTTTTTTTTTCATTTTCTGGGAGTGTTTTAA
This sequence comes from Hibiscus syriacus, assembly GCF_006381635.1. NCBI lineage: Eukaryota > Viridiplantae > Streptophyta > Magnoliopsida > Malvales > Malvaceae > Hibiscus > Hibiscus syriacus. The sequence continues at coordinate 2,014,431 of NW_024062606.1, forward strand.
TATGTGTATTTTGCTATCCGTGGACAAAATATATGATGATGGTGTGGTAGGTTTGTATACATAAACAATGGATTTCAAATTATAAACACGAATTTCAAGGAAAGAAATCAAAAAGGGTGGTGATGGCATGATCATTTGATGAGGTGTTTGTGCTTTGGGTTTTGGGTTTTGGTTTTTTAGTATGATCATCATCAATGATGCTGATTGCAATGGAGGGAAGGAATAGGCCAAAAAAAGAGTGGAGGATCTTTTTCGTGGGAAGAGAAACCTTATATCAAAACCCAACATAGAAAACGTGAAGCTGATTGCTCTGCTGACTGGAACCAGCTTAGCTTGGAGTTGGGACAAAAACCCAACATGTAATGAAACTCTTTGTTCTGGTTTGGTCTGGTCTGGGGTTTTGTTTTGTAGCAGAACTATACTATATCTATATCTATCTATCTCCCTCTCTCTATGTCATCAGATATGGTGGGAATTTATGATCAGATCATATGGCATTAATATATTAAGAACGGTGACGACCAACTTCTTTTTTACCTTCTTATGCTTGTTCTACTCATGATGTTACACTACCACCATCATCATATCTCAGCTTCTGATAAGTTTTTGCCTCTCCTCTTTATTTATTTAAAAAAAACCGAGTGAAATAATGGAGAAAGCTGATAGAGAGAGATTAGAAAGAAAACCCTAACGGGTCTGGCAAGTTCTATGCGCAAGAGAAAGAGTTTTTTTTTTTTTTTTAATTTCAAGTACATAAAAATATATAATATAATAAAATTCGTATATTTGACGTATTAAATGAACAACGAATCAAATCATAATTGTTATAAAATTATAATTATATTCAAATAATTTTATATAATATATTGATTTGATTTATTAATAATATATAAATGTATACTTTATTTATACATAAAATATTTATTAACCTTATCCGATACATAAAATATTTAGATAATTTTTTTAATAATATAGAATGATTATAAATTATTGACAATAAATAAACCATATGGAGCGTTAAAACCTCTAAAAAGAACAAACGTTTTTTATCATCGAGTTCGTTTGATAAATTCATTTAAGTTGATTACAAAGTAGTAAATGTTCAAAATGATTTCAACCATTTGACAATAAACGCTCAATCACCCTGCTGCAGTAGCTGGTGCTCGAGCTCATTACCTCTAGAAACAACAATCATTCATTTAACCACTGAGGTAAGTTGGTTCGTGTCTCTTTTACATTTTTTCTATTTACTCTTAGTATTTTATTCAAATTTTATATTTTTTTAGAAGATATAATAAATATGTAAAAGTGTTTTCCAAATATAAGTAAAAATTGAGTGCGATATGAAACATATAAAGTTGTAGGGTTTGTTCACATTGATTCTCGTTCAGTTTGTCTATTCCGGCTTAAATCTAAGCTTATGACCCATGAATTTTTTAGGGTGGATATTTTCAAAAGTATTAAATATAACGACATATCCAAAAATATTTTTAAGATACGTACGTATATATTAATAACATAAATTTTTATATGAATAAACACAAATAAACTTTATAGTGAACACAATCAATAAAATAAATAATAAATAGAAGAAAATTTAAATTTTAAGATAAACTTTGACCTACCTACAAACCTTAGCAAAACCACCGTTAATTCAACATGAAACCCAAAATACAATATTCAAACTCATTTCAAATCCAACTCGTCCAAACCTGACCCAATCTCCAAACTAACATCCACATCCCTCGATCTTCATACACATTCAAACTTGAACACAACCTTATTCCCTACATCATCATCTAATGCCTAAGTCCCACTGTCGAACACTATTATATAAACCCTTGAAACCTCATTTGAAAACCCTAAACTTGAAATCAGAAGAAAAACCTAGAGAACAAAAGGTCGAAACTTAGATCCCAAAAAACCCTATACGAAAACCATGTAAAGTTCAAATATCAAAGATCAAAAACCAAAAACCATGCTTAGGAGGTTAAAAAGAGGGAAATCGATTGTTTTTGTATTTGATTTTTCTAAGTTACAAACTCTGATATTTAATTTGTGATCCCTTGCATTATTTTGTATATAATTACATTGTCTTCGTAAGATGAACTTTCGTGCAAACATAGAAGAATTTATATGTATCTCCACATTAAACTTAATCTATATGTGTTTATAATAAGTGAACATGTACATCAAGGGTTTTACTAGCTTTAATAAAAGATAAAGAAAATAATTCGAGCACCTTTTATGGAACTAAACCTCATGTACGTATTAGACCATAAGAGTCCACCTTAATAAAGCAATGTAGAACCTCCACCCGTTAGTGATAACTAATATGGATATACCAGGGAAACACTTCCAAGTTTTGTTTGCTTTTGCTTATCTTTACTTTATTCGTGGTGTATATCAAGCATGCGTGAGTAAGACTTTCAAAAAGCATGTTGACTAGTATGTACAAATATGATTTAGGGTAAATTACATGTTTAGTATTCTAATTATTACTTTTGTTCTATTTTAGTCACCCAACTATTTTTTGTTTCAAAATTATACTTAACGTTATATTTTGGTTTTATTTTGATCACTCACCGTTGAAAAAGTAATGGTGACGTTAACGTGTCATCATTGAAATTTTTTCAAAAATGTATCGTCAATAGTTTTGTTACTTTATAAACGGCGGATGACAAATGAAAGCAAAGCATAACGTAGTTGAGTAATAGTTGGATACTAAACGTGTAATTTACCGTAGGATTTATTTATAACTTTTGATCCGCGTTAACCCTAAACCATGACGAGTCGAGATATACATCTTGATGGGAAGAGTTGTCGTGATGGTGATATACTATACCTTCCAAGTTGCAATATCATATCGTTTAAGGTAAAAAATGGTGATGAGATTTGTGGTATAAAAGAAAGAAAATATACAGCAGTACAGAGATGAGTAAAAGCATTATATATATAGGGTAGAAGTGAAGAATCTAAGAAAGCCCTATTTGAAGTTTGGAGTTTGAAGAATGAAGCAGATGCAGGTGGCAGTGGGGGGGGGGGGAATCAAACAGCTTTTTCTCACGATAAAAGGAGACTGTTGTGGTCAACTGAAACTAAGACAATGGGTTTTAAGTGTAATGAACCGGAGCTGCAATTTTGCTGCGTAAATTGAAGACAGTCGCTGATGAACATGTACTATGAACCACTGTTTGCTTGCACCCATGTTATTGTTATAATACTAATAATAATAATAATAATATATTGCTTCTTGATTCCTGGGTCTAACTAAAACACCAGGCCGCCAGGATTGATTCGCAACTTCAAAGTTACTGTGAAGATGCCCGGAGGTGAAAAAGTGACCGCCGGTAAAATCAAGTAAGAAACAAGGTTTTCATCAAATATCATATTCAGTTTGAATAAGTTTAGCTTCAGCTAAATATTATAGGCTTAGGTATTGTTTGTTTTGAATGATTCAAATGTTGAATGATTCAGAGGCTTGTATGAATTAGCTCTGAATGTGACATGTTGTTTGATAATGGCTCTGAATCATTCAGAATATACTTATGTGCTGAATCATTTAACAATGTTTTGTTGAATCAGTCAACACTGAATCATTCAGAGGTACGAAACAAACGCGCTGAATGATTCCATTAAGAGCCAAACAAATAACCCCTTAGTATTCGACAAACCAACTTGCAAATCACCTACCTTACCATCTTTTAACTGTTTTTGGACCGAGTCTAGTTCTGTCTTGACTAGGATATGAAAAATAAATTTATGTGGTGTAATGTGCAAACGGAAATGAATAAATTAGTAGTCAAAATTTCTAAAGATTAGTGGGGAGGAGACATCAGCCAGCAAATGGATAGAATCAAAGAATTAGAAAGTGGGTTTGTTAGTTGTGAATTGTGAGTGGGTATATATATAATTTTTTTAATAGATTAAGATAATTAAAAGAGAATATTTATGGACAACATAAATAGAATATGCAAATACAATTTGCTTAAACCTTTGACCTCTAGGGATAATAAGATTCTTTTTTACCAATTATACATAAAAATCATTAATAACATGTTTAATATTTAAATAATTTTTATTTATTTTTTAAATATTATTATTATATAAAAGTATAAAAAATACTTTTATCATAATATTTGAATATACAAACTAATTTCCATATTAATGAAAAGACCAAACATGAAAACAGGCAAGCAATTTTGAAGTTACCCAAGGATATATGCCCATTGAAACCTATAAGCCCAATTAATTTCAGGCCCTAAAATACCCAACGTTTTTACGTACTTCCTTGCAGTAACAGCAAAGCAACAAAATAACTTCATTGCTTTGCTGAAGAAGAAAGCCAACTCTCCAACTCAATCGAGCTACAACCCGGTACTTTTGATAAATTCTTCCCCTTCATCACCTCCCTTACTTTCTCCGCTTCATCGAACTTACCGGCAGCAGCATATATGTTCGACAACAACACGTAATAACCGCATTTCTCTGGCTCTAGACCAATGAGTTTCTTTGCGATTCGTTCACTGATTTCGACATTGTTATGAACTCGACATCCAGCTAGAACAGCTCCTAGTATGGCCGCGTCAGGTTCCATAGGCATTGCTTCTATAAACTCCTCTGCCTGCTCCAAAAGCCCTGCTCTCGCCAAACAATCCACCATGCTAGCATAGTGTTTCAACTCCGGTGTCACCCCATAGTTTCCGATCATCTCGAAACATGAACTCGCTTTTTCAGCTAGTCCACCATGGGAACATGCTGATAATATACCAAGAAATGTGACTTCATTGGGTTTAATCCCTTTGGCAATCATATTATCGAAAAGTTCGAATGCGGTCCTAACATCCCCACTCAAACCGTGCCCCAATATTAGAGAGCTCCAAGAGATGACATCTCTTTGGTTCATCATATTAAAAACCCTGTGAGCATAAGTTAACACAGCACACTTTAAGTACATATCGACAACAGCATTGCCTAAATTCAATTCCATCCCCAGTGACCTTCTCACACACCATCCATGGACACTCTTCCCATGATTTAACCACCCCGATTGTCCACAAATTAAAAGCAAGCTTAACATAACCACCCAATCAGGCGAAACCCCAGCATCCACCATTTCTCTGTATAATGCCAAACCCAACGTCGGTTCCTCATGCTTTGCATATCCATCCAACATTGCCGTCCACAACACCGCATCCCTCTTTGGCATTCCATCGAACAAGACTCGCGCATCAAAAATCTTCCCAAGACTCGCGTACGCGAAAACCAAAGCAGAAGCGACAAATAGACTCCTTTCGAAACCCAATTTCAAGCACAACCCATGAAAAGAAAGAGCTAGTTTTACCAGCCCAGAACTCACGCATGCCCTTAGAACAAGCGGGAGAGTGAAGTCATCGGGTCTGACATCAGAACTCTGCCACATGTGAAGAAACAAATCTATGGCTTTTAGAGGGGAATTCGAGCGGGAGAACTCTCCGATTATGATGTTCCATGAATAGATATTCCTTTGGGGCATATGAAAGAAGACAGAAAGAGAGTAAGGGACAAGGTGGTTGTACTGGGAAAAAGCCAAAACAAGCCTAGAACTGATAACAACATTGTCGTAAAGCGAGGTCCTTAGCAAGCGAGCGTGAAGGTGGCGTAAATGCTTGCAGCTCGGCGATGAGTTAACGAGGGATAAGTAGTAAGAGATGAGGTTGGAATTGATCGGACTCGAACAACCCAATGTTGAATACAGCTTCTTGAACAGGGTCTTCATGGTTGCTCTTACAAATATTGATATCAGTACAAGTCATTCTAACAAATATAGTATTTGATATCTAAAATGATTTAAAAGAGCCACGTCGGTGGTTTTCTTTGTCCTTACCTTCTTCCCCACCTTGAACAGATTTTTACTAATTGGAGTCTTAGACTAAACATTCAATCATCTTATTCAATCTTCATACTAGAAGTAAACAAGGATAGTTTTGTGTTGCTTTTGAGGTCAAGCACATCTTGCCGTGACCGCAAAGGCTTCGACCACCGGCTTCGGGGCCGGGATTTCATTGCTTTGCTTTGTGTTTTCTCCCTTCAACTTCATTAGAAAGTCGTTGAAGCATTCATCCAACGTTCGAAATGGCTCGTCGGGGTACAGGCTGCTCACTTCGGTTTCGTTCAGTCCGTCGATCGAAAAATTGACTTGGCAACCTTTTATGAAGATGTCATGCGTAAATGACGCAACAATACTCTGTGGGGTACGATTCTCCGCAAAATCAAGCCATTAATTAAGTTAAGCAATGCAGGGGAGATTCAAATCGAAACAGGACTGGTTTATGAGAATCATGGACCTTCAGTGACCGAGAGAAGGTCATCTTCGGTGACGGTAGCTCGAGGGAGTGTTCGTCGGATTTTCCTTTCCCACAAAGATGCAAGCTCGTTCATGTTGTAGAAGTTGCACGCTGGCCTAAAATGAACCGACTTGTTCACGGTCCTAATGTCATCAACAGTTTTCATGGTGAATTTGCCTATATCAGTGCCTGCAACAAAGTAAGCTGCAATGGAAACATAAACAAAGAATTCACCTTTTTGAATTGTGACAGAACTTTACATCTAGTTCCGTTAAAACGTACTTTTCAAAAGCAATACTAAACCAAGGCTCGATAGTCAACAAGATTGTAACTATGTATGGACCACCTAACCTAGTCACATGTGGTAGGAAGAGGAGAAGAGTGATATTGTCACTGTATTTTATTACCTTTGACACTTCCATCACCGTAGATTTGAAACAGATCCAACGGAGGAATGACCTCCGAAGGGCGGCGGTTGTCGTAGTAGGGCCAAGAAGCAATGGAATTACAACAAATGTAGGTGTAGGGAACGTCCAGTTTTTCAACCAAACGCCTGACCTCGCTTTTCTTTGTACATTTGGAGCCCCGGCTCCACTGGGTCCGCCCTATCCACATCGTGTCCGAACTCAGACGGCAAGAACCTCTGCAACAAAAAGAAAAAAAACACAACCCAACAAGTTCCTTTTTGTGTCCTTGTACTAGTCATAAATGAATGCCTCCGACCTTATACCTTAACTGTACCAGCAGAGCTAATTGCCTCGACTAAACACAGTTGATCCTGCACTCTTTCACCACCCACAGCCGATATCACTATCTCAATGTGATGCTCTTTCAACAGATTCACCATCAACTCCTTGTCATTCGCCACTCCCTGTAAACAAAATCCAACCATCAGAAGCAAAAAAAAAAAAAATCATCTCTTTCTGTAAATATTCAATATAGAAACTATGTATGATGATACATTCAACAATATGGCGCCTCTGTCCTGAAGGGATTTGGCTACTTTGTTATTGGAGTGGTTTTCCGAGCTGGGCCTGAGCAGAACATAAGTGGGTCGACCAGCATCTAAGCTGGCTTCCGCCACAAACCGACCGATGAAGCCGATTGCTCCGACTATGAGGACACGGCCATAGGATGTGGTGGAGACAGTCATGCCTGCGAACTAGCCGAGGATCTTAATATGTTATCCGACTTTTGGCGTTATTGAAAGATATAACAAGAGAGAAGAGTGGTTGGTCTATATATAGGGAGGCAGCGGATGATCCAACTACCCGTCAGGGGTTCAACAACTTCAGCCATGGATCCAACTCTCCGATCCCTAAACAATTTTCATACAAAACATTCCATTAAATATGCAATTTGTTTGGTCGGATAGTCAAAATTAAACTAACATCAACTGTTGTAGATTCCCCGCTTGTTTGTCACCTGTGTTAAAGAGATAATTTTCTTCTTCTAAAATATATGTAATATTATAAATTAAGTAGAGAATATATATATATATATATATATATATATATATATATATATATATATATATATACTACCCTACAATATAACTGTATGGAATATAATTATTATTCTATTCATTTCACTTTTGTGTAATCATAAAACTTTTTAACTCTCATAAAACTAAAATTAAGAATGTAATTACATCTTAATCCTCCATGCCATGTTCAACAACACAAATTATAAGTATACAATTATATTAATTTAAATTCTAAAATAATATTAATTGTTATAAAAAACTATCTATGAGACTTAAAAAGCATTCTACGAATATTTAAATAAGTTTGGACAATAAAATTATTAGTAAAAACAAGAACAAGCATATTATGTAATTTTATCTAATTGTTCTGACATTCCAAAATTATTGGGTTATTAAATATATTAATACTCATCTTATGTTGATCCTTAAACAAAGTATTTATCACCTGAATCAAAATAATTTATTTACAGAGTATAGGGTCATTTGGCCTCCAGATTTAGTACGAACAAAAATAGACGGTGTTTACGGTCGGTTAATAGTATTGTTTAGTTTAAACAGTCTGGTTAACCATTATAACGGTTACTAAATTTTACTAACTATAATCTAATCATTAAGAAACGGTTAATTGATAACGATTAACCGTTACTAACGGTTCGATTACACATGTTAACCTGTAAACCTATTACAATTTTTTTCCCACATTTTTACTCCTTAATTTTTTTAAAAGTGCATATTGACACTACATAATATTTTTTTTTAATCAAAAGCCAGAAATTTATTAATATAAAACAGAACAAAAAAAAATATCTTTAACTGTGTCACACCGACTAATTGGATTGCTTGTACTAACCCTTCGCTTCTGCTTGAAATGAAGAGGTAATTCTGAACATCTCTCTTCTATTTGCCACCATAGTTTGTCCTAAGTCATTTCGAATAACAACACCCGACTAGGCCTTGTTATGTGATAGGGAGCAGTGGACATCAAAATTTATCTTGACAGTCGGAGCGATAGGGGGTTTCCACCGAACAGCTATAGGCATCAAAGAGCTCCGCAGGCAGTCATTTGCTGAGACATAGTCCTGAGTCCTGACACTAAGACCGAACCAGGGTAACAATATCTTCTACTCACTTTGATTTCCACCATGAATGACTATATTCGGGGCATACCACAATGCCTAAATGGTTGTGATAATTTCTGCATGCTTTGTTGATGGGTAATTATTAAACAAATAGCCTAACCAGTCTATCATAGATGCATGGTCAACACTGTGAGACTACTTTTAAGAGAGAGCAACCCAAACCAATCAGGGTAGAACACAATCCCGTTGTATGAATACCAGACTCACTACCACTAGGACATTGCACACACGATGGGTTATTTAAGACACGTCGCACATACAAATACTGCTTTGAGAGGATGCAGTTGCATACCAGTCTCCAAACCTGGATTTTTATTTTACGTTGACATGAACAAGCCCAAATATTTCGAAAAACGACTTTCTCCAGTTGTGAAACTTCTTGATCAACAAGTAACAAACAATAACCACTTCGAACCGTATATAACCCTGAACGCTCCCCACTCCATATTTGACAGTCTGCTTTTGGAAACGGGGAGAGCGAAATATTCAGAATAAGATTCACTTCTTCTTCTTCTACAAAGGACTCATTAATTAGCTCAGTACTCCAGCAACGCGTATTCTCATTAATTAGATTGCTCACATGGCTTAGAAATTCAACACGACCAGATTCCGCTCTACGCGGAGGACTACCTTGCCCCACTTTCCATCTTAATCCTCGTAACAACAAGCCCTTAGCACTCCAAATGCTTCGCCAGGTGTAGGAAGGCGTCGATCCAAGCTTCAAACTCAAAAAATCCTCCCTCGGATAATACTTCGCACGTAGTAAACGGCCTACCAACAATTGAAGGAAGTCCTAAGTATTTCTCCGGATTAGACTCATTTGTTACTGCAAGTATACGACGAACATCCCGACGATTCTCCTCAATTACATTTGTGCTAAAAAAACACACCTAATTTGTCGAAATTTATTTCCTGACCCGAGATACGTAAGATTGGGTTTTATAGTTATAGGTTAAGGGTTATTCGCGTTAAAATCCCTCAACTTTCTCCTATTTTTTCATTTTAGTCTCCTGTAGGGATCTTTTCGAATTTAATTTAATTTTGTTTGCCCTAATGATGTCATTTTCCGATTTTATCTTTCAGTTAAAACTTTTGGGCTATTTTTATTTCAGTCATCCATAGTTGCGAGCGTTTTTATGTTTAGGTCCCTGTTTTAATTCTTGCATTGCATGTTTAATCTTAGCTTTGTTTCAATTTAGTCACCAATTTTAATTCATGCGTTAGTTATAATTAGGTTCCTGGTCAATTTTTATTATTATTTAGTCCTTAAAATATTCATTTTTGTTAAACTAATTCTAATTTTAATCTAGGATTAAATAATCCCTTTATTTTATTTTATGAGTTTTTTTACTTAATTTTGCATGGATAAATTTGATGTATTAGGGTTTTATTATGCATGTTAATTAATTCTTCTTGTATTTTATTTTAGTGCTTTAAATTTATTTTCTTAATTTTATTTCTTACTTTAATTAATTAGATTAATCTCTTAGTTTTACATATAATTAGAGCTTTAAATTTAGGTTCTTATCACCTAGTCCTTAAATTAAGGGATAGTTCGATTTGGAATTTAGTGTAAAAATATTCTATTGCCCAAATCGATTATCTGATCCAATAATTGACTAGTTTTTAATTAGGTTAATAATCAGGGCCTTAAACTTTAGTTAGTCCCTTAACTTTTAAATTAAAATTTCTATAGCATAGATTAATTAGGGTTAACAGATATATTTTCTTAACATTAGTTTTTACCATCTAGCCCTTTAACTTTTAATGACATCAATTAATTAGGTTAATTAAAGCCTTCATTTTAGTTACTTTCTTCTTAGTTCTATGATGATAGGGGATTATTTGATTTGGGTTTTCGCATGAAAATGTTCGATTGTTCAAATCAATTATCCAATCCAATAATTGGTTAATAAAATAATAGGATAAACAATTTGACACTTTAGGTTAAGAAAGCCTTAATTAACTCTCTTAGAGTTAATTAGGTCCTAATCGGTTGATTGATTGCATTGGTTTTAAAATATAAGAAAATGTTCACTTATTAGGGAATTAAGTATAACTCTCGCAATTATGCTAAAGGGGAAACTATTGGTAATTCCCAAAATAGGTCAACATTCTTTCCAAAACCCCTTTATTTTTTAATCTTGAGGCAATATCCGATTATTGGGCCAATAATTGATCCCCGATATTCATGCTAGAGGGAGAATATTATTGGCCTTAATAAACGAATATTCTCTTCAACTTTGCATGTGTAGTATTTTTTAAATTAGATAACGTTCGAACTCCAAATTTCCAAATTTTAAATACAGAGTAGTAAACTAAGTACTAATTTCTGGGTTCTATGGGGGTGCTAACCCTTCTCTACGCGTAACTGACTCCTGAACTTGATTTCTAGTTTTCGCAGACCCCAAACTTAGTGTTTTAATAAAAATAAAATATTTTATTAAATCACCCAAATTTTATGGTGTTCCAATCGCAACTTTAAAATGATTAGTGAAGACTCCCAACATTTCATAAAATCATTAAAAAAACCTCATTGTTGCAACTAGTCGGTCTTTCCCCCGAAGGGTCGGTTCTAACAAACACAAATAGTATCCTAATGACCTCCCCAACAAAGCATATGAAACCTCGTTGGCAATCGATCCAAAATTTCCAACCAAACAATAAAAGAATGACAAGGGATCGGTTGTTCTAATGAACCACAAAAAAATATGAAGATATTAAAAAACCACCGAAAAATCGTAAATCAGTGTCAAGCGACGTGAGAAAACTATCCGCGAACGCAAAACGTGTATCCAAATCAATTTGAGGGTCTAAAGCAGGAAAGATCGGCATGATAATAAATAAGCGCCATCTTGATCAGTGGTGAAGATGTCAAATCCAACCCTTAAAAAAAGATAAACGAAAACAACGACCAAAAACCGAAAATTACCAAAAGACAGTGATAAATGTACCACAAAGGCAGAAATAAACATGTCATAAATATATAATTATTCATAAAAGAAACAAAGACAAAAGACAACCGACGGTCGACAATCAGTATCAAAACTGATGCATCCATCGACTAAACAAAATCAAAGAAGAATAAATTGATTTGATCTATAGAAAATAACACAAATCGTAAAGAAGAGAGAGAGGGGGATGAAGAGAGAGCGATACGGGTTTTTTTAGTCGAGTTGTTTAAATTATCTTTTACACATGTTCATAATTAAAAATATATATAATCTGTTTATATTAATTATGATTACATTTAATAAATTTACATATAATATTGATCGTCAAATTTTGGTGTTTATTTTTATTATTGTGTTTTAGTTTTGTTTTAGTTTATTGTTTTTATTTATTTTTTTATAATTTTGAATAAAAGATTATTTTGTTTGATTTCATAGTTTTAGCATATTTTGCTTATGTTCGACTGTCTTTTTGACATATTTTAACTATATTCTTATGGAACATTTTCTCTGCTCTATGACATGTTGTTCGCCTGCCTATGTGATAGATATGCGAGTGTATATAGATTCTCACGTCGCTCGTATATGATTTGCGATTGTCGATATTTTTCAGTGGTTAGATTCCCTTTTGTGGTGGTTTGCAAATGTATTCAGATCTAGTTTGCGAAGCAGCCGGTAAGTTTGTTTCGATTCGCTCGCCACTCCATCATCATCTCCGAAACGTCTAGTTTGATATAGACAAAGGAGTACTATTGACAATTATTAAGTTACTATGGATGATGGACGTCAGATTCGAAAGAATGTTTCGACTAATATTGCACTTTTGAGTGTTTTTTTTTTGGGTGGATTTAGTCCCTAAAATTCTTTTTTTATCGAGTGCATTGTTAAAATTGTATCTTCTTTTGTTTTAATAAAATTTAATATCGTTTCAAGTTTAAAAAAATATTAATACATTTTAAATTTATTAACAATTTCAATAATAATAAAATATTATTTTTTATAAAAGTTATAAATTGAAACAAAGATACGTGTGTTTTATGTTTGCGTTCCCCTGTCATAAAAAAGATATTTCTATATAATAGAGATGGTTGAGCCTACTATTGGATACTGCAGGTAGGTAATGGCAAATGGGTCCGGGTCCAGAAATGCTATAACCCTCGAAACACCAGCTGCACATCCCAACAAGTATACTGTTGTATGATCCATTTATGCTTTAATCTCAATGTTCTGTGCTCTCTCTCAAGTTCAATCTCAAGCCCAACATAATCAATCACCCAAGTTGTTAAAAATAAAATAAAAGGTTTAATAGCTATTTCCTCCTTATACCTTAATTTAATTCTTATTTTGACCCATATATTATTTTTTTCTCATTTTATTCGTACTATTATAATTTTTTTAAATATAGTTTCAAAACATGAATTCTGAATTTTTTATACTTTTTAAAAATATTTTAATTTTTTAAAATTTTTATGACTTTTTTTTAAAAAAATGGTACATGATTTATTTTGGCAAAAAGGCACCCAAGGTCCTTGAACTTTTAAAAAAATCAATGTGGTCATCGTCCTATTTTTTAGATCAATGTGTCCCTCTAACTCGAAAAGAGAACTCAATGTAATCCTTTGACCAACGCTTTTTGTCATTGACCTTCTACTAATTCTTGTTGTCATAAATTGGGTAAATTACACCATCCATCACTCAACTATTTTTCCCTTCTATTTTGGTCACTAAACTCTAAAAATTTTCAATTTCAAAAACTTTAGAGACTTTAGGGACAAAGACTGTAGTTAATCCATTTTATTTAAAGGGTAAATTACACAAATGCCACTTTTGTTTCAGAGATAAATTACTAATCATGGGTTTTTTTTTGTAAACCCAAAATAATTCATAGATAAAATATCAATTTACCCTTTTTCGTATATTTTCTTCCCCAAATATATCGCCGCTTCCCCTGTTTCCATTTTATTTCCACAATTTTGATAATTAAAACTTATTCATAATAACAAAGACTCGCTCATAACTTCAGTGTTGGGAATCATAAATTTACTAAAAAAAATATGTTATCAAATTTGTAGATTCGATTGTGATTTGAGGTGGAGAACAGGGGTAAGACTTGTTCCAGTGATCTGTGAAAGTTGCAATAATTTTCGGATCACTAGATGTTGAAAGTAAAAAAAAAAGTGGCCAATTTTCGGTGCGTTAATGCACCGAATTTGGCACAGTAAAATTCAAAATTTACTGTTGTAATTTGGTTGAAAAATTGGTATATGTATTTTAGAGTATTTATAAGATTAGACCTTAAGCTTTAAATATAAATACTTTAACTCATTTAGCTTTAAAATCATCCCAAATCATTCTAGTTTTCTCCCAATACTAGAGAAATTAGAAAATTTTATTGAAAGTTCTTTTCTCTTTTTTATAAAGAGAGAATTATCATTGTTTTCTCTTTATTAGATCGAGAGAAGTTATAATTTCTATTTTTCGATAGTGAAATTATTCTACCTTTGCCCGTAGTTTTCACTCTATATTATTTAGGAGTTTTTCACATAAAATTTGTGATTTTTTAGGAAAGTTCAGGGACTTCAAGTGACTTTTTACCAATTTTTTAATATTCACCGCATCTAGAATCAAGTGATTGGTTAAAATGATCGTATAAGGATGAGAGGAAAATAGTACGAGGGTTAAACTGTAAGCTAAAATAATGAAGGAATTAACTATTAAGCCACAATAAAAAGGAAGCTTTTCAAGTCTTAACAATGGCAGTAATGATGGGCGTTGATAGTCAACGGAAGTTCTTTTAAAGCATCGCATAGAATCCTGCACTTCACCAACCTCTTCACAACTTTCATTTCTTTTTTCTTTTAAAATTCTAAAGAACAAAACCTCCATTAATTATCTGCAGATGTTTTTTTCTTTAATTTCTAAAGCAGAAAAAAAGGCACAACAGTGGTAGTAATCCACTATCCGGTTTTAAATTTAGAAACAAATAGTTGATATTTCTGTAGAATATTCGTAATCCCTGTTCACCAGAACTGAAAGCCGAGAGAGAATTGATCCATGGCTGGGTAAGTTGACTAGCATCCGTTTCTCTTTTGCTGTTGTGAAGAAAAATGATTACTTTGGGTACTTATACCAGTTCCTTATATCAACTTTGGACCCTTAGCTAAAATTCCCCCTTTTTGAAAAAAAAAACATATTTATTGATTTTCTGGGTATTTTCTAGCAAGTATGGGCAGTGGTTAATACATTCAAATTGTTTGTTTATGACTAGTTTTTTTTTTTTGTATTCGATTACTGTAACAGATATAGATGATGTTGGATTTTCTGGGTTTTTTATTCGATAAATTTAACAGACATAGATAACATAACTACTAATAGTGGCGTCTTTTTCTCATTTTTGGATGCTTTATGCAGAACATGGTTGGTGGATGGTAACAGGATTGCAACAAAAATCAGGAGTGCATCTGATCCTGAAAGGGCGACATGGAAAAGCAACCCTACCAGATCTTGTCCTAATTGCCATCATATTATTGACAATAGTGATGTATAAGTTTCTTTTTCCATTGCTCTATGTTATATGTTTTCGGTACCTAAAAGAGATTGGTTGAGCAAGCTTATATCTGTCTGTGCTGATTGAGTTTATAATAGTTGTCCAGGGCCTTTCTCGAGGTTCATATGGTTACCTTAACATGATATAAGCAATAAAACGAAATGTTAAATTGCCATTGTCTTAAACTGCTACTTTATACTTTATAGAAGCTAAGAATTTTTTACATATGGCATCAGAAGTAGGTCATCCGCCTATCTCTTCCAACGGTCAGGCTAGGAACTCTGTTTTGCAACTACTTGCCCTGCTTTATCTTGGCAAATCCTAATCTCACCGGAGCTAAATTTTGTCTTACAATTATCTATATAGATATTTACTTGCAATGTGGTTTGTGTCTAGTATTAGATGTCTAGACTTATTACTAATATACCAATTATATTCAATGAAAAGTTGGAGATATTGTGGATTATAACTGTTTTGGAAATCATAAGTCCAAGTATAAGTGTTTTCATGGACATATAACAATACTCGTGATGTTCTGATTTCACTGTTAAAGTGATAATTTTCTTGCTTGACTTACTAATAACCATAAATATTATGATATTGGTTAATGTTCATAACCATGAACATTAGGGAATTGATACATGTAATGTACTCAGAAACTAAAGGTGTGTGTTTCTAGGTGAATCAAGAATGGCCAGGGTTACCTCGAGGTGTCAAATTTGATCCATCTGATCAAGAGATCATATGGCATTTACTTACAAAAGTTGGTGTGGAAGATTCAAAACCCCATCCTTTCATTAATGAATTTATTCCAACCATTGAAAATGATGATGGTATCTGTTATACACATCCCCAAAAATTACCAGGTTGGTTAGGATTAATGATATTCCCTACTCTTTTCTTTAAGCATCTTTTTTTACTAGCATTAATTCAAAAAATTGAAACTTTAGGGGTTAGGGAAGATGGAAGTGTGTCCCACTTCTTTCATCGAGCTATCAAAGCTTACAATACTGGAACACGGAAACGTCGAAAGATCCATGGAGATGATTTTGGTGATGTCCGCTGGCATAAGACTGGTAGGACAAAACCAGTGTTGTTGGATGGTGTTCAAAGAGGATGCAAGAAGATTATGGTTCTGTATATTACCCCGGCCAAAGGTGGAAAAGCGGAGAAGACTAACTGGGTGATGCACCAATATCATCTAGGAACTGAGGAGGATGAAAAAGACGGGGAGTACGTTATTTCTAAAATATTTCATCAGCAGCAACAGCAACAAACCAAACAGGGTGATAAAACTGAGCCGGATTTACCTGAAATGACTGATTCAGTGACTGTTAAAGTAGATCCTGTGACTCCCAAGTCTGTGACACCTGACCCTCCACGAACAGGGAGGCAATGCCACGAATATGACCAAGGACAGGACTATGCAGTTTCTTGCATCAACCCCCCTGCTCAGGTAATATCTTGTTATTGTTTTCCTAGCTATCGGCCATGTAATCATCCATGGACTGCATTTTGTCTACTTGAAGCAGTAGGCTTATATTTCAGACCATATTCTCTGCAGTTACCTTTCCTCAGTCAAGAAGCTTATGTCAGTGCTTTGGCATTATTTCTATTTCCCTATAGTATACAAAAATTGTTTGTTAAGAGATTTGTAATGTGACGAATTGTGGTTATTAACCGGTAGAGGTAATGCATTCATTTGCTCTGTGTGATGTAAGTGGCCATATTGAAAGAGGTTCTGATGTTCTCTTTCTCTCAGGATTTTTCAGCAAAGCATCCTACAATGCAGTATGTTGAAAAAGTTCCAGCTGAATGTGAAAATTCCAGTCAAGATGATCTACCTGGTCAAGAAAACCTTGCTAATCAGATGTTAGATAATGATGATAATAATGACAATGATAATCATGCCGATGAAGTTCAAGCTGAATGTGAAAATTCCAGTCACGTTGAGCTACCTGGTCAAGAAAACCATGATAACCAGATGTTAGATAATGATGATAATAATGACAATGATAATCATGCCGAGGAAGATTCAAAATGGTGGGATGGTGAATCACAGTTTTTGTTGGATTCACAACAGCTAGTGGAAGGGCTCTCTCTTTGTGATGAGCTCCTTCAGAGCCAGTCACCAAAGAGGGATGCTAATGATAATGATGGAATACCAGATTGCAATCCCCGTCTTTCTGATTATGCTCATCTGGGAGCAGAACATCTCAAGAAGGATCTGGAGGAGTTTCAAAACCTTGAAGATGATGACCCAACAAACATAGAACTCGATACACCACCAGAGTTCCGCCTGAGTCAGCTTGTACGTTATATCCTTTCCTAACTTGTTTTACTATTTGGTCAACATATCCTTGTTAAAATGAACTTGTTAACTGTTGTTGTAGGACTTTGCATCACAGGATAGCTATATTGCTTGGGGTTGGAGCAAAGGTGACTGACTGAATACGTGTCATGAATCATGGAGAAGCACGTTGTAGAATATTTTGCGAAAACTTTACCTTATCAATCTTTCATTATTTTGGGGCTATCTCTACTGTAAATTTTGGTGGGAAGCTTGAACCATGTTTAGTATTGGTCGAGATACTCAACCTTGTGGAGGTTGCTCTTCCTAGAACTTGAATGCATCCCTTCTGTTTGAACCACGGATCGAAGACGTTGTTACGAACGATGTTTGTCTGTTTTATAAATTGCTAACGAGTTTGCTTCCTAGTAAATGCTGATTCCTTTGGTTTATAGATGCAGAACATGCAGCTGACTAATTGTTGGCCGAATGAACTATTTCGAACTCACCAGTAAAACCAGAAAACGAACGTTAAATTCCGCCCTAACATTAGTAAAACCAGAGGACCATTTAGCAGATTGGACGGAAAACATAGGGCAATGGGAGGAAGATCCATGCATGCATCCATACATGCATACATACACTATATTTGTGCAACAGAGAAATTTCCTCATCTCTTGATTGTTTGGTGAAAGATTGTCATGACAATTTGAATTCAATGCCGTGTGGACCTATTCAATCAATAGGGGTAGTCACGATCAACCAAGGCCGATAAGGCATCATCACACACTCAGATGAGTGAAAGGTTCATGAACCTGTCGAGCTTTACAGATCATATATTGAAAGTTGGATTGAAATGGCTTAGAGAAGAGACCACCATGCCTGCAGCCTGCCTATAAAAAATCTGATCAAAAAGGTCCCAAATATGTTCTTTAGGGAGCATGATTGCTTTTGTGAAAGCTAGATTATAACATGACCCTCTGCAACAGTCCCGTGTTGTCTGGCAGCTCGTCGTAAGGCACCGCAGAGTGTATGGCACTTACATAGGGTGTCCGAGGCAGGTCTGCCATTAAAGATTTGTTGAGCACAACACATGAGCCTTGAAAATGGGCCACAAGGGTGTCTTTTGAAGAATTTCCGAATATATAACCCAGGGCATATTGAACTCGTGGAATGCCATGATGCAAACTGAAGAACAGACATGAAGGACCACAACAACCTGGCCAGTAACCATCGGTAACATGCTGGTTTTGGCTAAGGTCAATACTTTGTCCAAGCATTTCAAGTTGTTGTTTTTTAACCAAAAGGCTTCCATTATTGTAATTTGCAAGAGCGGAAAGCCAAAGGATCGAGTAGTTTTTATCAATGAACAAAGACATCCCACTCTTCATCTCAACAGCTCTTCTCATAGTTAAAACCCTAAACAGTTATAACTAAACCATTCAATTTTGACATGGACTTTAAAATCCAACTTATACCAAGAACTGATTAGTTTAGTAGGATAAAGTATTAGATTCTTCAAGTAAATTCTGACGTTGTGAATGGATCATCCTAGGTAAGGAGGATTGTTTCCATAATGAGTCTATACAATATCCGATCATAGATTAATCGATTAATAGATTAAATATCAGTTGTTAAACAAAACATAATCTAGTTCGATCAATCTGAATTTAAACTTATAATTGACTCGAATCAAATCTAACTTGTTCACTTGACTTGTGTAGTTATACATGTAATTAAGGAACCCTAATCCATGTTTTGTAGACTAAAAGAACCAAAAATAACTTTCCCATAACCGAAATTATATTGATCAGCCATAACCAGAATATCCTCATTATGAGAAACTATATTTTATTATTATTTTGTCTGAATATTAAAATCAAGGAGACAGGAAACTATGAAGCACCCGAAAATGTCTATTTCATGTACACAGATTTGACACATCAATCAGTACTTTCTTCTTCTTCTTTTTTATTTAGTTATTAATATATATCGACTATCGTATCTTAGTTAATAAGCACCAAATATAATGGAGTAAGTTAATGAATATGATTTTCGACATTTTCTCCATCAGTCTCCTACCTAATTATTTCAAAGAAAATACCATATTGTATTGATCATATAATGGAGTAGGTTATTGCATATTGATTTCAACATCGGAATGAGATTGATGAGATGTTTAGGGAACCTTTTAAACATTGTACCAAAAGCCAAATCCTTTTTATGAAATCTTGGTGGGGGGCAACTTTGCACAACATCACTCCCATGCACCTAGTTCTCATTACAGCTTTGATGAATTTTGGTCGATCGTGCTTACGTACGCACTGCACATGCTGTTCCATTTTGCAAGTCCATGAATTTGAAGGTTGAGGTGGTTGTTATAGAAGGTAAAGAGTTTAGAGTTGCTGACTACGATAGAGATGATAAGAAAAGAAAGAGATTATATGTAAAGAAAAATTAAAACCGAAACAACTCAAAAACGAATATAACGAGCTAGAAATTCATCATCTTATCACGACAGAGAAATCATATTAAACATAAATTTTCATAATAGTTAATGAAAGGATTTAAAGAAAAACATTTAGATGTATGGTTGTAAAGATATTATACACGTACTCTATAAATACAGTTGTTAGAATCTGAGATCTTTAAAAAGAAAAACACTCGATAAATTCGAATATAAAGATATTATATAATGTAAAAGTTTGTGTCAATTTTATACGTGAAATAAAAGTAAAATTAATGTGTATAATTGTTTGGCCCACTTGAAGGAGAAAACTACGATCCATTCACCTTGAGTTAACAATCGAAATCATGCAAAAGATATGATTATACATTTCAAAGTTTCTCCCCCATATATATAGGGGTGTAAACTAGTCAAGTCGAGTTCGAGTATTGTTGATCTCGACTCGACTCGAAAACTCTGAAATAAAGTTTGACTCGACACAAACTTGAAATCCTGAACTGAAGCTAGTGAGCAGCTCGAAAAGGCTCGAAATGAAAAAAAATCTTAAACTTAAATAGATTGAAGTCTCAAACTCGAACTCGAACCTAAACATTAAATACATGAAAGTCTTACTTTATTTTTTAAAAAAATCAACACATAAATGTTAATATTATTAATAATTTGTTTTTTTAAAAATAAAATCTTAATATATTATATTTTTTAGTTGCTCACGAGCTTTTCGAGTCAAGTATTAAGTAGCTCGTTTCGGCTCGTTAAGAATTAGAGCCGAGCTCGAGCTCGAGTCGGGTTCATTCAATCCGAGTATTTATCGAGCCTTGACCGAGTCAATCTCGAGTAGCTCGCGATCTGTCTCGTCTCATTTAAAGCCCTACCCATATCAATCGAACCAACTCCATCATGACAATTATAATTTATAGGCGTATTTATTCATTAGAATATGTAGGATTGTTTTATATAGTCTGAAATAATTATAATGTAATATATTATTTATTAAAGAAATAAAATTTATTGATGTTATTGTTTGAACTTAGAAAACTTATTAATAATATATATTTTTGTATAAACAAATTATCAGTGAATTTAAAGTGTGATGAGCAAAACAATAATGAAGAAGGGACCCAATTGTTCGAACATAAGATTGGAGGGACCTGGGTGGGGTACGAGGATAAGGAGGCGCACCTGGGCTCATGTCTGTTGACCATGGCCCTAGATAGATAGACCTCACCTGGTTACTTCCTATTGCATGTACATCACTTCGATTAAAAACTAGTCATGGCAGACCGTCCACTTGAGTTTGAAAACATTGGCTCCCAATTCTGTTCCCATCTTATCTTTAATGTGGCCGACAACATAATATTGCATTTTTAATAATTCCATACTTCAAATTTTGTATATCTTTTGTTACTTAAATGTTTTTATTTTAAAATAGAACGAATATATGATTTTATATTAGATGTGAATTTATAAAATTATAAGAAAGATAAACTTAAAAATTTTAATAAAAATAAAAATAATTTTAATAAAAAATAAAAAATACTTAAATTATAATAATTTAAAATTTCTAGAAGGTGATTGTCTCGCCAATTCCATTCAATCTATTCCTGATCGTCAGATGAATATATTCGGTTGTTAAATTATAATCAACTTCAAAATCCAACATTCAAGGAGAGTAAGATGAGTACATGTAAGGATGAGCATGGGTCGGGTTGGGTCAAATTTTTGGTCTACCCGACCCGATAACAAGGAATCTTCCATCTGAGAACCGATTTGATCCGACCAAAATAAAATTTCACCCGACCCGACTCCGACCCGATATATAACTTAAAAACCCGATCTGACCCGAAAATAATAAAAAAAATATTATTTTTATTCAATAAAAACAGTGACTTAATTGAAAAAAAATATCTGGAAGGGTATTATTGTAATTATTTCTAAATATATAAAGTAAAATTATATATTTTTTCGGGTCGGGTCGAGTATTTTTCACCTTAAACCCGAATCCGTCCAGACCAAACATCACATTTAAAAAAACCGACCCGACTTAACACAAACTATATTTTTTTATATATAAAAAACCCGACTCAATGAAATCGGGTTGGTCCCATGCCCATCCCTAAGCACATGTTGTACTAGTCGAACTTAAGATAGTACAAGATGAACACAAACATCAATGAAAAATGTGAAGTTGTAAAAGAGAGTGCACAACCTCAACATACGAGCATATTAAACCTGGATAGAGTAAAAATATTAGGTTAATAATGGTTTAAGCTCAATCTATATAGTTCTATATTCAACTTAACCATGTGATAAATATATAATCATAAAATACTTAAGACGTATAATAAAGTATCACACGAGGATAAAGAGAGACAAAAGACCCTATCTCATACCTCTATAGGATAATCGATCTTAACTCGATCCAAATCAGAATGAATGAATCACAAATCGTTAGTTTAATTATTAATTTTCATTTACCGTAAACAATATTACTCGTTATTCATTGACAAAATTACAATAATCTTAATTCAAATATAAATTCTATATAATCAAAAAAAAATTAAAATTTAAATCGATCTTTAGAGTAAGCGGTTAATTACACATCCTTACCTCTCTAAGTCATGGATTCAATAGTCCTCGTGAGTAATTTTGTATTCTCTTTCTTCTTAAATAAAAATTATTCTAAATAAAATTTATATCGATCCGAACTGAAATTAACTAACCGCGTACAATTAACTGAATGGCCCACCTGAACGGATTCCGTAAATTGTCATCTTTCCCGATTACCTGTTGAGTGATTAAGTTTTAGTGATGGCACGTTTAAGAAAAGGACAAGGCAGAGGGAGGGACCGTCTTTGCCGCTCGGGTGGCGCACGTGAACGTAGGTTATTTATGACTTGTGGTCCAATAATTCAACTCATTTACATGCAGCTTTTGACCCACAAACGCCTCAACTTCACTTAAAAACCTTGCATTAAAGGATAAAAGTCTGCGGTTTTGGGTTGAGTTGTATTATATCCCAATCTAATTGGAAAATCAATTTTAATTCTATTCAATATAATTTTTATTTAATTTCCTAAAAAAATCAACAACAAATTTCATATAACAAGGGTTAATGTAGTTTGGTCCAAGACAAGAAAAATAAAACAAGGGGTTATGATGGAGACCTCCTAACAAATTGAAATAGTTTAGTAGAATAATTTTTGTCTTCGATGACTCCCACTAAGCTTGATTTAGGTTCTTTTAGGGCATGACCAGGACGGATTCAAAATTAAATATTGACAGGTATCGAAATATTAGATTATTTAAGAAATATATAAAGACTTATTAGGTATTTAAACTCGAAATTCAGAATGAATTAAGCGACCTTAGTGATTAAGAGATTGTTGTTATCCTTGAGGTCCCGAGTTCAAATACGTATGTAGCGGTATGAGTGCTCATTGTCAAATAGTTGAAAGTCTTTATACAAATATTACCTTGTATTCACCCTAAATTAAAAAAAAAACTCAAAACTCAAAAGACAACTTCTAATTTGTCTAATATTTAAACTTACAATGACTTAAATTGTAATTAGACCAAAAATTTGAGAACACATACTTATCATTCGTTAGTTCGATCCCCTACTTGATTAAATATTTAATAATTTTTTATATTTTTTAATGTAAATATTTATTTTTACATGAACTAAAATACTATTAAACTAAAATTATATGAAATATATAAGCGTTTGGTTCACGAAATGTAAGATTACCAGCGAGAATGTAAGATTACCAGGGAATAGGATTACTGAGAATGTTGTATTTTGTGATTGGTAAGTTTAGCAGGAATGTAAGATTATCGTGTTTGGTTAAAGGAATAAAAGATTATTAGAATGTATATTTGACCAAATTACCCTTATTATATATTTGTTTTTTTAACAAGTTGAAAAATATTTATATATTTTCTTTAAAAAATTTAAATTCATAAAATGTATATATATTTTTTTACAAAATTGAAAATATAAAAAGGTTTAATCTAAGGGTAAATTTTTATTTTAACTCCTAAACTTCATATAAAATTTTAATTATAGATTTTTTTTTATAAATCTAAAATAGTTTAAGAATAAATTTGTAATTTAACTTTCGTAGAATTTTATTATTAAATGACAGAATAAATATATTTTTGAAGAAAAAAATTTAGAGGCATTTTAGTCCAAAACGTCGGTAATCCAACAATACCTAAAGAAATTGAGGTAATGACATTCCCGGTAATATATCTCAAAAAATTCACTATTGGTAATATAAGATTACCGGGAACCGACCAACCAAACGGGAGAATATGGATTCTATTCCCATGAGAATCTCATATTTCTCCAACCAAACTCACCCTAAGGGAGCTCCTTCCCTGGGCATGACCTAGTTGTCTAATGCTAGTATTAATAAAATATGATCAAATCTAGAGCCTGGTTTTTGGGAAAAAGAACTGGACAATTAAACTAGTTTGCAATGGCCACTCTGCCATCATTTTCATCTTATGCGGCCATGAATCATGAGGATCATGAACACCTATGATATTTGTTTATCTCTTAACCACTTTTAGTTGCTTATCCAATAGCTTTATTTTCTTTAATTTTTATCAGTATGAGGTGATATAAGATAGTATATGTTCGATGACAATGAATTAGAGTATATTTGGATCGACGTTGAAATGAAAATTACGATAACAATGAAATCAGTTATTGTAGTGACTGAAAGCTTACGAGTCTCTCCACTTCTATTTCACTTAATCCAAATGAAAAATGATCAGTTGCTTTGACCCCATCAAAACTGTAATTCAAAGAGAAATTGTTGGAATATAGAAGCACTCATGATGTTATGTTGATTTTGATTCATGCCACAGAAACCAGCACATGTAAAAAAAGAAGAAGAATTTTGCTAAAAAGGTAATATTAAGGATTTTGGTTCAAGCTATCTAATTATATTTAGGCCAATGCATACAAAAATTGTTCCTTTTTTTAACTCTCCGATAACATCTGCCGACCGCCGCCGGTATTTACACCCCCACCAAAACAAGAAGCATAAGAAGAAAGAAAGAGAGGGAAAAAACCCCAAATCCTCCATGGCTAGTAGGTAGAAGGAGCGGGGGTTCAATCATGCCAGCAAAGGAGCATAACAACGCATCTTCGTATAATATAAAGCTTAGCCCTTTGCTCTCGGAGAACACCTCCAAGGCCTCTGCTTGATGATAGCCTTCTCTTAGAGGATCCCATGGTGGCACTGCTCATCTTCATCTTTGTTCCTTTTGATGATTAAATATGAAATGAAGATGGAAAATGAAGAAGTGAAGTGAAGGAGGAGATGGAGATGTGGGGCTTCTTATAGGGAGGAAAGAGGGGGCGGTGGGTGTGGTCCTGCCGGCAACATTGGTCTAATAAAGTCCCAGCGATGGGCACCAAAGGCCAACGTGCACTGCCCTCTAACCCACCCGACAATTCCTCTCCGACCCCACCGGTCCCCCTCTCACTTTGGGAATCCATCCACTCCATTTTATATCTTTAATTATTTTATTTATAATAACGAACGTAAAATTTTATATTAAATAATTTTAATGATTAAAGAGATCAATATTCTTTTTAAAATTTTGGATCTAAGTAAAAAAAGTATAAATATATATTCCCTATAATCAAGATGATCGTTCCAGTCAATCAGCCTGATATATCCCTACTTGTCTCTCTCGTTTTCATTGCCAAGTCATAGTCTATCTATATCCATGGTGTTGTAGGTATGAGCCAGCAGCACAGTGGGTCGGCCATAATTTTGAATAAGATAGCAAGTTTGTCTTTGTTCATAATAATTTATGGTATTGTCCTCTCCTCTCCCAGTTCGTGGATGACGAGGAGATTATCCATAGCTGATGAGGAGACCATATTGCTGTCTTCCTCATTTCCTGTTGGGACCAACTACTCTTTTTAAAAAAGGTAGTTGAATCCTACATGATAATTCATATTAATTAACGTCCACTCGCTTGTTTAATACATGCATTAATATTAAAGACTTGACGTTTGATAGTGAGCACACCTTAGCTTCTTGATTCTAATTTAAGATCATCTGTATATGTAGGGACATGATTAATTGCATTGTTAGTTGATTAACAGTACATTTAGAATTATTATCGTTTCTAATGATAAAAGATATAAAAATTAGAACATGATTTTTTTAGGTAAATATATATAAATGGATTAGATTGCTTGTTGTATATTACGAGAAAGTAGATATCAGTGTATGTAAATATGTTAAAGTTGGCAGCAGACCAAATAAGAAGAAAGATCCCACTGCACCGACATTAACGTAATTGTTTATAGATTTGGTAGTAGAGGTGGAATTCAGTTCATCTCATCCTGGTGAAGTGTTTGACAGCTGGGAATATCTATCAGAAACCAGAAGTTTGATGATCAAAATTCAACAAAAACCTCCTATAATTACCTGTAACCCCACCCCACATGGAAGAAGAAAAACTCAAGACTCAAGGTTATATATGACCGACCATAGATTCCCTTGTGGTGCTAAAATAATAAGCAAGGTAAGAGATCAAAACCCAATTAAGTGATTGATTAAAAAACCTTTTTTTTTTACTTAACATCTAAAAGCAAAGCTCTGATTAATTTAAGGAACCACTTGCTTGGTCTCGTGTTCCTCCCATTTCAGTTCAAGACGTCAACTTCCATTAGCCCTTGCTAATTAACAAATCACTTTAAGATTTTTAAGCTGTCATTATCGGTTTAAGAGCTCTCTCCCTTCTTTTTCTGAGCCACACTTTAAGATGCCATTTCTACTTCTGCATGCTGTCCTTTAAATATTATAATAATCTACGTTTTATGATCTATGAATATTAATTTTTCAAAATTCGTAGTTTTCTCCTTCGATAATATTATTTTTAAGGTTTTGATCTATCTGATTCAATTCTTTATATGATCTGTATTCCCTTTGTAGGCGTGCATGGCCAAATTTCATATACAATTCATTTGTGTTTAAAGCTGTAGTTGGTTCCAATAAAGGGTTGTTTTCTCTGTGGTCAAATTCAGAGGTTGTGTCCCGAAAGATGATCAAAATGGTTATTATAAATTAATATGGACTGTTTAGGCACCCAAAGCTTTGGGGATTAAACTAAGATTAGAGACAGGGTTTACATAAATTAATGTGTGGGACGCACGGCGTTTTAAACAGGGTTCGGATCGATAAAGTGGTGACTTTACGTCGGCATTGCCAACAGCTGCGACAGCATTAATTCACAATTATAAAATGCCTTTGGTTGTGTTGTACTGAACAAGGAGGTCAGAGTTGCACGTGAAGTTGTCGTGATCTGCAAATGGCATTGCCTCCATTGGCTTCAACATTATTGATTTACTTATTTTCCCTCTCACCCATTACTATATTATATCATGCGTATATATCATCATATTATACGAATTAAAACGAAATTCGGATCACGAAACTCTAATGTAAATGGTTTTTAACGATGGACGAAGAATCTATCAAATGGCTAATGGTTTCCAATTCTCCTTCAGCTACAGCTGGAGTTGCCTATTTGCTTACACATGATGAGTAAATAAATTATGCCCGACTTTGCTTAATTAGGAAGAAGTTTGCATGAGAGTTCTTCTAGTAATCTACTAATCATGTACGGATGTGGTTTCTTTTATCTGCTCAATGTGCATATTAAGCAATCAAATCTTCAGAATATTATGCATAGGGCACAGCTAGCTTCATAGCAGTTTCAGTTAATTCAGAACTACACATATATACTTCCAACTAAATTTATCATTCACAAATGCCCTTACACGTGCATGCAAAAGATTCCTATAGTATTCCAGCTAAATTCCTGATCATCAAACATATACAAACTCGGATATATTTGTGTGTGTAGATAGATGTACAAACTCTATTCCTCTTTGGGGATCCACCTGCTCCACCATAGGCTTTTACTGCGTCTGCTAAGCTCGTCCATGCTCTCGTTCAATGTTCGAACAATCTTCCTCTGGAGTCTAAGAGCTGAAGCAAGAGCATTTCTCTGTGGACTCACCTTCTTCTTAGGCTGTATATCCTACACAATGAGAACTCCGATGAAGGTTATCCAGTTAATGATGGTTGCAAAAAATGCACTTTTAATCGACTAAGTTCGATACAGACTCTGAGCTCCTGAAGCTGTGCTTCTGTGAAACCACCCTCTTTCTCTGTTCCAGATTTCGCCATTAAATTGATTATCCACTTGGCAGCTTCCCCATAATCTTGCTGTGTAGCCCTGAAGACTTGTAGCTTCAGATTCTGTACGGATGATAAAGCTAGTAGTCCTTCTCTGTCGAAGTAAGGGTGAGCCAATGCTGCTTTTGCACTAATTCTTTGCCTTGCTTTGTAGCGAACCATCGATGTAAGAAGTTCCCAACATATCCCATTATCTAAATCCAGTAGCTCAAAGCCCTTCCGGAGGTCAGGGCTTGCACGAGGCTCGACGGTATTCCTCCATGCAACCAAGTCATAATCACACCTCTTTAGCTGACGGTTGAATTGAATCAATGCACTATCTGTCCTTAACGATGGAAATGCCTGTTAGAAGAAAACAGTTTGGATGGTATTAACCTCTATATCTGCTTTCAGCATCGGTTTAGCATTAACATTGAAAGGTCTTCAAGAAAAAAACACAATAGTAAAGATGACTTCAGCATTATCCTACACTCACCATTTGAAGGAAAATGAGACCAGCACTATAGATATCGAACCGATCGGGCAGATTCATCTGTTAGCAGATAACAACAAAATTCTGTGTAGATGAAAGCAGACAGTAATAACAAACATGGGAGAATCTACTGGGGAACAAACCTGCCATAGAACAGGGGAAAGTGCAGTTGCCACTGGCGCAGAGGGTGCAGAAGGAGTTTGTGTACTCATGATATATTGCTCCGGCGCAGCATATCTAAGAAATTTGTTGCAGTTCACTCATTTCAAATGCAAAACCATAAAAGAACCCTTTCCCCCACCACCCTTATGACACCTACTCTGCCCTTAATTTCTGCTTCTTTGTTAGATCGCCATTACTTTAGAACCAAGTAATATGGATAATTGGTGTCAGTTGATCTTTCTATGCAAAAGCTAAATTATAGGAGTATTTCTGTTAACTTTTGAGCTTGAAATTTTTTGATACTCGATCAAACTTAGTGAAGTTCTTGTGCTGTTAAAATCAATGATGTATCTCCTTAATTAAGGTCCATGATCTGACAGTGCTGCAATATCATATTGTTTGATATGTATGCACATATCATGAAATGAATGCAAAGGCTAAACGAATTCTTCAGTTCTTCAGGCAAGTGATGGTTATGCATGTCGTGGATCAAAGCCTATTCTCTCTTTAAAGCCCTAACAGCCATGGATGACAATGATAACCAATTTTGATAATACTTGTCACAATTAAACATCAGTCCACAATCAAATATCCAAGTTTCTTATAGATATGAAATTACCTTGGATCCAAAAGAAATTCCTTTGGAATGTAGTTGATGCCCACTCTCAAATCTGCCGCAGCTCCAAGATCGATGATTTTGAACGTACGAGAGCCTACTCGAGTTTTGAAACAGAAAAATAATTAATCTAGGAATTTTTGAATTCGAAAATTTTATCCGAGTAAGTAAAGCTTACCTTCTGAGAAGATGATGTTCTGGGGCTTAATATCCCTGTGCACAATTCCTGTTGAATGAAGACCATCCAAGGCAAATAAGATCTGTCTCATGATAGTTAGGATGATTTGATTTTCCCTTGCCAAGCCCTTGGGCAAGTTCTGGACCTCCCCAAGTATCATTGTTTCTACCTGATATTAAACAAATAGAGTTAGCCATTGAAAGGCTAAAGTGAAGTTCGATAAAGTGATGATCCATAAGGCGGTCATTAACGAGAGAAGCAGTTAACATTCAAAGGTTATTTCAAATGGCCTAATAATCTAACCATCCACCTACAGAACTATATAAACAAAGTTACAGAAGAGGGCAGAATTGTCTGAGAAAAGATGATCAGAGAAAGCAGGTACATTGTAGGGAAACTCTTTGCTCTGCATCAAATCCGAAAGTGTGGCCTTCCCCTCGAATCGCCATACAAGCCAATATTCTCCTCCTTTCTTTGAGGAGCCCTGGATGATGTTTTAAAGATAACAATTTCAGTATGAAGAGACAAAAGATGAATTGTCATAGTCTCAAAAATCAAACTAAAATTTTTCTATTGAGAGTAGGCAATGAAAACGAAGACCTCAAGGAAGCCATATAGGAAATCAGCACAACTGTTGGCACAAGCTCTTCGCACACGCTCATTCATCCATATTTCCACCGCACCATATTCAGTAGCCTTTTTCACTACCAGGTCACCCTCTTTCTGACAATGACAAAAAGAAACCCTTCAATTTGTTAACAGTTGACATCCCATATTCAATCCCACTACTTGAAACATACAAAGAGCCTATTCAGTCACCCATCAAGATTCAAGAGTCATGCGTTAACCATGCATATGACCAGTTTCAGGGACGGACGTAAAATTTCTGCTAGGGATGCGAAATTAGATTACAAGTATAAAATACAAAGAAAATACCTAAATTATAAGGGAATTTGTAATTTCCAGGGTACAAGCATCAAACGCGCAGATTCAACATTATCTTAAACTACTTAGTAACGAAAGCAGCAAAATTCAGGAGCTTAGCATCCCAATTCAGATAGTAAGTTAATAAATTGGTCATCAAACACGCAGCCTTACCTTTGAATTAGGCTTCTTATTAGCCAATGAAACTTTATAGACGACGCCAAAAGCACCCTCGCCCAGCTTCTTTCCCAAAACAAAATCATCCTGCAAAGCCAGAAACAACCGCTTTGTTACTATAAAATAAATCTCCCATTGAAAAATCTAAACCCCAGAATTCGATATGATATTCACTCAGAACTCACCTTCTTGAAAGACGGTCTAAACAGCCTCTCAAGAAAAGCAAGAACAAACATGTCGAAAAACCCAGGAGCCACACCTGGAGTCGCCCAGAGATAAGACAGAGCACCCAAAGCCAACATAGCACCAGGCACGGTTAGGGTCAACCCGTCGGGCTTAGGCAAAGTGCTTCTATATATATCACCACACTCCATGACAGTGCATGGCAAACCCACCCCAACTCCCACAAACAGTTCACGGGCCGCATCGATCAGTTCAGCTTTCAAGAACAGAACTCCGGTCGTTTTAGGAATCGAGAGGTTGGGTTTCGAGGAGAGCTTGAGTTTGAACTTCTTGCCGAGAAAAGGAGATGGAGATGAGTGTTTTATAAGCTTCTGGGAGTTGCAAGGGTTGTTGATAAGGCCGATTGCAGCTCCACCGTATGCAACGGAGGCCATGCCTTTAGAGAAAAGGTAGGCAAAGCTGGGATGCTTGCAGAAAGAGTAGAAACAGACACTGAAGCTTGCACGAATCGGCTTCAAATTTAGACCACTAGTTTGCTTTGTACTTTAGTTCATGATATTTCTTTTTCCATTTTAGGGCTTGTTCTTACAGTGGCAGTTATTTCAGATAATTTTTGTGGAAGAGAGAGCCGCTTAATAGGATTGAACAAGTGCCGCGCACCACATATTACTCGCAATTAGAAGTTCATAAAAAAAAATCGAATATTCGATTTTGTTTAAAAAATATCTGAAACTGAATTTAAAAAAAAATGATTTTTTTTATCGGATCAGATTTTTTTAAATCGGTTATTTTAATCTATTTAAAAAAAAACTTAGACTGATTTTTTTACAGGATAAAAAATTAGTTTTTATCCAGAAAAAATCGGTCTGGATTTAAAAAAATTAATCGTTAGGGTTTTTTTTTTTTTTACTGTTTTTGACCTTTTTTTCTTTAAAAAATTATTATTTTACCACCCTAAACATGTATAAATAGGTTGGGGATGTATTTGGTTGATTATAACTTTCTCAAATCTTATTACACAACACCTAAACATCTTTCAAATCTTATTTTTATAATTTTTTGTTCATCATGAGTAACACGGCTGAATCTTCCGTCGGGGAAAACCTTGAAGTCGCGAGAGTGATCGAACACACTCGAAACAAAGATATTTGGGATCACTACGATTTATGTGAGATGTTAAATGGCTCGAGGAGGACACGTTGTAAACTTTGTCTAAAGTTGCTTGCACCGGAAGGAAACACAACGTTGAAGAATTATTTGACAAAATCATGCAAGGCACTTCGCTCAAGATCGGATCCAAGTCAATCGAATCTTACACCGCAAGGTGGTGTTTTTGTTTACGACAACGAAAAATTACGAGAAGCGTTTACAAAGTTCGTGATTACAAAAGCATTGTCGTTCGACCACTTTGATGATGAATATTTCACGGCAACAATTTAACAACTAATGCAACCACGTTATACTCAAGTAAGTCGTATTACCCTTAGAAGAGATGCTATAAAAATGTGGCGTACGGCGAGGGAAAAAATGATTTTAGGATTCCAAGAACATCGTTATGGTGTGTCGCTTACATGTGACGTTTGGAGTTCCCCTCATAATACCGAAAATTATTTTTTAGCCGTTACGGCACATTGGTTATATCTAGATAATTGACAAATGATGAAAAGAACAATCGCGTTTGAATTATTCGGTGAGCCGTATACCGGTGCTAATTTATTTACACTTTTAAAAAAGGTAATTTGTCTTTATAAATTAGAAAATAAAGTTTTTTCTATATCCTTTGATAATGCATCGAATAATACAAACGCGGTTCCAAGATTGAAAATATTATTTTCACCGATTTTAGACGGTGCGTTTTTTCATACCCGTTGCGTTGCACACATAATTAATTTATCCGTACAAGCCGATTTGGAGGTTATTGAGCCGATTAGATTAGAATTTAAAGCAATAATAAAATTGGTTCTTTGTAACAACAACAAAATACTAAATGATTATAAACGATTTTATAAGTCGGTTAATAAAAAAGCTTTGGGTCCTAATTTGGATTGTCCAACTCGTTGGAACTCAACTTGGATGATGATGCATACCGCCTTAAGGCAAAGGGAAGCATTACAAACATTTCACGATCGACTTTTCGAGAGGGGTCATGTCTCAAACATTTATCCGGATTCGAGTTGGGAAACTATAGCCAAAATAACCGATTTGCTTGGGGTTTTTAAAAATGCAACAACTTTTTTATCCGGTGTTTATTACCCTACTAGCCCGTTGGTTCTTAATCAAATATTTTTGTTGGCTACTCGACTAAATGACTTTGAATTTGAAACCGAAGTTTTTCAAGAAATTGGCTTTGCAATGTAGGAAAAACTTTTAAAATATTTTAAGGAGATTCCCCTCATTTTTACTTGTGTCGCCGCTTTAAACCCAACGTTAAATGTTGACGGGGTTGAAACACTAATTAAACAAATTGTATTTGCTTTTAATCTAACCGATGATGAACCCAACTTTGTCCAAAACCAATTATTTTAACAAATGTTTTCGATACATGTTTGCAATTTATTTAACTAAATACGGATCAAGTAGTGTAATACACGATCAAAAGAGAACGAATGCGGAATTATCTAGTAAACGTCCAAATAACATAAATTTGTCACCTTTTAACACTCTTGTAAATTCTCAATCCAAACGATCACGTACTACCACCCCAAGTAGCGAGTTGGGAAATTACATGTCATGCGATTTTCTATAAAAAATGACATTTGAAGAGTTTGAAAGTTTAGATATTTTGGCTTGGTGGAAAGAAAATGAAGCACAATTTCCAATTCTAGCCGCCATGGCCCGTGATTTACTAACCGTCCAAGCTTCTACGGTAGCTTCGAAATCCGTTTTTTCTGTTAGTGGCAGGGTTATATCGCAACGGAGATCAAGACTAAGTCCCGAGTCGGTGGAAGTATGCATTTGTTTGAAGGATTATTTGGATAGAGCGGCTCAGAAGCAACATATCACCACCCTAGAAGATGCAATTGATGCCGATTTGAAAGCAAACTTACACATTGAAGAAGTCGAACTTGGAATATCCCCTCCAAACGAAGAAGGCGAAGATGATGAAGAAGAGATGACAATGTAGTTTATTTTTAAACTTTATTTCAATTATCGTAAACTTTGTTTCAATTATTGAACTTGTAAGTTTTCAAGTATTTGAATTTATCGAACTTGGAAGTATTTAAGTATTTCAATTATCGTAAACTTTGTTGCAATTGATGACGATGTAATTTTAATAATATTAAAATCAGTTTTTTTTATAACCGATTTTTTTAAAAAACTGGTTTTTTTCAAACCGAAACCGGTTACACCGGTTATGATATTCGGCCCTCCAAACCGGTTAGAATCCGAACCGGTTATTTTATAAACCGATTTTTTGTCTATTATGGTAAAAAACCGGATCGGATAAAAACTGATCCGTATCGGATTGAAATCCGGCTTCTGTGCATGTCTGCAATGTTGTTAAATTAAGGGTAAACTACGAATTTAGTATCTAAACTATCAGTTTTAGCATTTTTTAGTTTCTATACTTTCATTTTTTTCAAAATCATACCTAGAGTTTAGTTTTTATTTTATTTTAGTGTCATATTCAAAATGTTAACGTTAAGTTTTGTAAAAAATTGAAAGTTTAGATACTAAAACAGATCAAAAGTGATAGTTTAGATATTAAACGTGCTAAGTTTTAAACGGTGGGTACTAAAATGAAATCAAAACTAAACGTTAGGTATGATTTTAAAAAAATTAAAGTTTAGGTACTAAAATGAACCAAAACTGAAAGTTTAGGTAATAAACATGTTAAGTTTTAAACGGTGTGTACTAAAAATAAAATAAAACTAAAAGTTATGAATGATTTAAAAAAATTAAAAGTTTAATTACTAAAATAAATCAAAACTGATAATTTAGATACTAAATATATAATTTATCTTAAATTTAATTATTTGTATTTAATTTATTAAATGATTAATTTGAATTAAATATTTCAAAGACAAGAAAAATTCTCTCAATTTAGTTTATTCTATTTGGTTAAATAAGACATCTATCTTTTATAGAAAGAAATGTTTACATTTGATAACAAATTTTTCAGTTAAATTTAAATTTTTAATATTTTTTCTTGATTAAATTGATAGTAAATTAGCCTAAGATAAATAAATATTAAAGTGAAAACATATAAATATTAATAGTTAAATTTATTATTATAACACCATTCTATCACTAAGGATATTATCCACTGCTGATGGGCTGCAATATGGGCTTTTCTAACCCATTAGGCCCAATGCCTTTATTAACTAAAGTCATGGGCCAAAATAGAAGTTCACATGTCCAATTCACAATGTACCTCATTTACCAAGACATGTTATGTGCCTCGCTCTACTTCATCCAAGGCAAATTCAAGAATGGATAGACATACATGGTACAAATGATATATCATAAAAATTAAAGGGTAAATTATACCAATGATCATCAAACTATAGCCCCTTTACATTTTAATCACCATTTTTGAATTTTTGTCAATCAGGTCACCCATCTATTTAAATGCATTCAATCAGGCCACTTGCCATTAACATCTAACGGAAGTGTTGACATGGCAATTAATAAAATTAGTATAATTACACATTTAATCCTCAATATTTATATATTCTATCAAATTGATCCTAATTTTAATTCAATTTAATATATTCAATCACCAATTAGATGGTGATACGTGTCACTATCAGATTGTATGATATTTTATTAATTTTAATTATTTTATTTTATTTTACATTCAGTCTAGTGATAACACGTGTCACCACCTTATTTATAAGAAAAAAATGCTTTAAAACATAACCTACTTCCTAAGAAGCTTAAACTCAAACTGAAACGTAAACCGTAAGTACATGGAAATATTATACTATATTTTTTAAAAAAAATTCAGAACATAAATGTTATTAATAATTTAATTTTTTTTTAAATAAAATTTTAATATATTAATTTTTCGAGTTACTCATGAGCTTTTCGAGTCGAGTATCAAGTAGCTCGTTTCGACTCGTCAAGAACTCAAGTCGAGTTCATTCGACTTGAATATTTATCGAGTTTTAACCGAATCGATCTCGAATAACTCACGATATGTTCCGTCCCACTTACACCTCTATACATACTTCATTTATTTACTGAAATGCAATTAACATTAACAGCATCCGATCACTTTAATACGAATTAACTCATTTAAGATATATGTGATGTCCATATAATTTAACAATACTATCCTCGTTTCGCAATTATTTGGCGGATCGGACGGGAGAGTTTTGATTTTGATAGTTGTCCACTAACCACCATGAGGGGACCATGGATGCAATCATAGAGTTAACACCATGGAAAGCTAATCAATTGCTCCATAAACAGACTTTGAACCCAATGGGGTCTTAGAGAAAGTCCCCCTCTCTGTTAAAATGCAATGCATCCCTCTTTTTTTTTTTTGTCTGTCATTGATTAACGGATGGAAAAGATAACCGATGTGCCCATAACCCATTTTGTGACATGTTAAATGATGGCACTAATGTGTACCAATAGGTCCCAGGTTTTGACATGGCTGCCTCATCGACTACAATGAGGTTCAAGGTTTAAAGAAATCCAATGGCAGATAAGAGAGAATACGTGATTTTGATTCTCAGCCAAAAATGTCAAACAAAAAACCGAAAGCAAGCAATGACTTTGAATGTCGTTTGAATGTTATTACCATTATTATTGTTGTTATATGTAATGGTCCTATTTATGAGCCAACATGGTCGTCGTTTATTGACTCGGGAGTTGGCTTTAGTATTGTGAAATTATTTTTCTTTTATTTATTTCGATTTAATGTTTCGTTTACAAAATAATAATATAGTTGGACTTTTCTCAATGTATTTATGGAGTTTGATTATTTTTCTGTCTTGTTTCCGGTCTTAGATTTCTGCTTGCCAACCAAACTGAATGCGGTGACCTTCACAGTTCAACTCCCTCTATTAAGAAAGAAAATAAAAAAAGGCAAAAATACATTAGAGGTACCTGTACTTTTAAAAAAAATCAATATGACCCTCGTATTATTTTTTTATTTTAATGTGGCCCTCCAGCTCAGAAAATAAACACAATGTAACCCTTTGACCAATGTTTTTCGTCTTTGACCATTACAATGTCGTTGTGGCAGTTCACTGTACTGACTTAGTGATTCACGATACTGACGTGGCAATCCACGATGGTTGATAACATGACAGATGAGTTAAATTGGTAACTCAAATATGACAGATGAACTGATACGTCAACACCGTGAACCACCACATCAATAAAAGTGAACTGTCACACCAGCATCGTAATGTCACATTAATCCCCTCTAAAGTACAAAGATCTCATATGCTTTTTTTGCCTAGAATGAAAGACAAACTTAATAAAAGTCTTGCATGTTGATTTAACGTAAATCTACATGGGAGAATCAAGGCTACGTAGTCTATCCGAAGGAAATATTAGTATATTATTCTCCGGAAGCCAGTTAACTTCATAGTTGACGTAAGATAATATTATGGTTACAATTGTAAGTAATTAAAATATTATTTTATATATTAGTGGTAAAATAATATATAAAAACTACACTCTTTCCTTAAATATGGAAACTCTATAATTGTTGTTGGTTTCTGCAAGTAGCAACAGATGTTAGGCAGAACATGTTTTTCAAAACTAATTTTGGAGTTATTTGACCATTAATACAGGTTTAAGAGGACTGACTTTTTCTTTTCTGAGGAGCCAATAAAATACAAAATTATTTAGGTTTCAATCTTTTCTTTTAAAAGCATCAATTTGAACACACACAAGTGGCTCACCACAATGAACGCAGCCCTACACCACTCCACACTTCTTTTCTTATTACTTTTCAATATATATTAGGTCAAATTTTTTGAATAGTATTATACTATTAAATAATAATTTAATTAATATAGTTGTTATTATTATATTTTCAAGGGTAAGCTACACTTTGTGTAAGTTTTTGTTTTTCACTGAAGTTTCAAAAGTAACAAATCGAACATTAATATTATCGATTTGTGATAAAATGGTCACTAACATTATCGATTTGTAATAAAGTGGTCACTCTACTATCATCTCCGCTAAATTGACGATGAGGCAACGTTGATAAAAAAATTAATATTTCATTTGACCTTAAACTACCACTAAAACATCAAATTGGTTCTTGAACAATAAAATTATATCTAATTTACCCCCTAAAAACTTTTTAATTTTTATTTTTTTCCAAACACCCTCACCACCTCCATTATATTCAAACATTCCTTATAAAACGAAAAACACACTTAAACAATTAGGAGCAATTTCCTTTATATTTGTTTCAATCACACTTAAACAAAACATCTATATTTAGATAATAGGTTGCCTTCTCTTTTATTGCAAAAAAACAGTGAATCGTTATGTTATTTTTTTCTATTTCATTATATATTTTATACAACTAGTTACCCATGAACCAAAAATCAAATGCTAAAGAGAGAATAGAGCATACTAGTAAGTATTTTACTCCAATGCAATGTTGTAAGATAGGAATAAAAACATCGAGTTTCGAAGATTGGTGTTGCAGATGAAGATAGTTGTAGATTTTTAGGTTTTGTTTAAGTGTGGTTGAAATAAATACTAAGGAAATTGCTCCTAATTGTTTAAGTGTGGTTTTCTTTTGTAAGGAACGTGGTTTGAATATAGTGAAGGTAATGGGGTGTTTAGAAAAATGGAAATTGGAAAACTTTTTTAGGTAAAATCTTGTTTAAGGCCTATTTAATATTTTAACAACAATTTAGGAGTAAAATGAAATATCAACCTTTTTTAAGCATTGTGACGTTATCAATTTAAAGGAAATGACTGTGGAGTGACCATTTTGTTACAAA
Source organism: Hibiscus syriacus (assembly GCF_006381635.1). Lineage (NCBI taxonomy): Eukaryota > Viridiplantae > Streptophyta > Magnoliopsida > Malvales > Malvaceae > Hibiscus > Hibiscus syriacus. The sequence goes on from NW_024062606.1 coordinate 2,053,511, forward strand.
TCGATAACGATAGTGACTATTTTATTATAAATCAATTTGTGAGTGATTCTTATGTTTTGAAACTTTAGTGGAAAAACAAAATTTGAGTCAAACATCAGTGACCCACTAGTATAGTTACCCTGTTTAAATTTGAATATTAAACATATAATTCTATCCAATGGGGAGGGGGAAGATGACGATTGAGTCCTTATCTACTATAGAAATTAATACACAAATGAAAGAGGAAGAAACAAGAAGAAGATTATTTTGGAAATTGGCATCCAGCCAACCACGTAGGCCCACCCGTATTTTAGTTTATGCAATGCCATGTCGGCAACATAATTTCATTTCATTTCTTCATTAAAAATAATAATAAAATCAATAATATCTTTTCTTAAATATATATTAAGATGTCGCACGTGAGAATTTCTCATCTTACGCGTTATGCTACAATTTCAATCTTCCATCTGTCTTTTGACAAAACCAAATTCACCATGTGACTTAATTTTAAGCAATTTTTTTTTGACATCATATATACTCCAGTTCTTCTCGACTAATATCGGACACATATATTACGATGATATTTATTAATATGTTAATAGAATATCAAAATTATTAATTTTAGATCAATTAAGTGATTTATGTAATGGACCCACATGCGAAGATTTTTTTAAGAGGTCATATGCAGAAGAAAGTAAATGAGGGTAGCTAATTTTTAGGAATGATAATGGGTCGGGTTCAGGGTGGAGTTTGCTCGTTCCGTCTTTGAACGTGAAATGAATTTCCGTCTCTGACCTCGACCTGATCCCCAACGGGTTTTTTATCGAGGCGTCCCGTCGGGGATTTTTTTTACCCCGTCTCCAAACCTGAAAATATTTTATATATAATTAATATAAAATATATAAAATATTATATATATATATAATCAGGGCGGAGAGACCTTGCCCCGAATCCAAATCTGACCCGAAAAAATCTTCAAACCCGAATCCAACCCGACCCGACCAACTTGATCAGATTTCGGATTTCCCTGTCGGGTTCGGGTCATAGTGCCATCCCTACTAATTTTGTTGTTCATTGACCCATCATTACTAATTTGTTTATTTATATTATGTCAATGTGAAGGAGACTCCATTGTTATGAGAAGCCAACCACAAAGTCATTCAAGCCTGGAAGGTCGTTAAACCCTAGTTCCTTTCTAGTGAGTATAAATTCGAGGACAGATGTAGTAATTTGTAAAATGAGTATATTAGGTAGTGCTATAGGAACGAAACTATTTTTAGTCTAAACTTCCCTACACTATCATGCATCGATTCCTATTGTACTATTCCAGTTCTCACTGCTCTCCAAGCCTTAACTTGGGGGTACCCTAGCCTCTAAATAGTCAACAAACATGATTACTGGCTAGCCCGTAATTGCTCTCTGTCTTGCTTTTGATATGCTTTCATATACGATACTATATGGGTATAGTTGACAATTATGTATGCATGTGAAGTGCTGGTTTTGACCAGCATTCCGGTGGTTCGGTTCCATTACCCCCCCAATGATAGTAAACCGTTGCATTAAACATGTATGCATGTGAAGTGCTGGTTTTGACCAGCATTTCCTGTTGGTTCGGTTCCATTACCCCCTCAATGATAGTCATAAACCGTTGCATTAAACATGGTTAATTGTGTGGCTTAGTTGTAGAAATGATTCTATCACGTGGATTGACCCAAAAAGCTGGGTCCTTGCCACGTCCGTATGGGATCTAGCAACAGTCAATGGTTTCATTATTGTTCACTCGGTTTTATATTTTTTTTCTTTTCCTTTTTATATTAAAGCTACTTGTATTGGGATATTGAACGGTCTGTTTGGTTGAGAGAAAACTAATTATGAAATTGATTTTTCTTGAAATCTCGTGTTTATTTTACGTAATTCAATTTTTAGTGTTTGATTGGAAGAAAACTGGTTAGCAAACTTAAAACATTTTATTGTTCAACAAAATTTTCTTTGTGATTTCTGGAAAATGACTTACGGTTTGATTTTTCGTAAGTCATTTTCAGAACTTTTCATTTCAAAGAATAAATATTCAAAATAATTTTATTTTATGAATTTAATATTAATAAAATATTTTAATTATTTTAATCAAAATATTAATTATTAAAATATTTATTAAAATATTTATTAATATTAAAATATTATTATATTTTAATATTATAATAAAGAATCAATTATATTTAATAAATAAGATATTATTTTTTTATTTAATAATATAATAAATTTTATATTATTTATTAATTTCGTAAATATAATATTATTAAATTATTAATGAAGAATAATATTATTTATATATTTAATATTAATCTAATAAACTAATAATCTAATAATATTTAATAAAGATATTTAAAATATAATATAACACTATTACTTTAATAAATAATTAATATAATTTATAATATTTTTATTTCAATAAAATATACCAATATTAATAATTTTATTAATAAAATTATAATATTTAATAATAATAAATTATTTTAATATTTTAAAAATTATGATATTAAGTTTTATGATAAATAATATTATTTATTGTATTTCATATTTGTAAAAATAATTTTTAAAAAAACTCATCAATTAATGGAAAAAAAATTTAAACAACATCTTCTAAACATCGTAAAACGTTTTCCAAAAAATATAATTCATTTTCCTTTAAAACATTTTCGAAAAATCGTTTTCTAATAATGTAATTCATTTTCTAGAATTTAATTTCCAAAAAATCAATTATATACAAACAAACATACCCTAAGGTGGGTTTTGATTCGCATGAATCCCTTTGAATTAGGGGAATTGGAATCCAATTCCACCACTTTCCCATATTTGATACAAGTTTTCCAAGGGAATTAGAATCTCTCATGGCTTCAACTTTTCATCAAATGAGAGAAAGTGAATTCCATCATAGAATGGATGGAATTCAATTCCCTTGTTGGAGGGAATTGAAATTTGATCATACTACCCTCATCAATCTTTTGGTAACTTAGTCATATATTGAATAAAAATATTTTTTTATTATTTCGGGTTGGGTCGGATTTTTAATTCATATATTCGGGTCGGTCGGATGAAACTTTATTTTGGTCGGGTCGGGTCGATATTTTTAAATGTGATATTCAGGTCGGGTTTAGGGTGAAAAATACCCGACCCGACCCAAAAAATATATAATTTTACCTTATATATTTAGGAATAATTACAATAATACCCCTCTATATATTTTTTCAATTAAGTCACTGTTTTTATTGAATAAAAATATTTTTTTATTATTTCGGGTCGGATTTCTAATTCATATATTTGGGTCGGTTCGTGTGAAATTTTATTTTGATCGGGTCGGGTCTCGGATGGAGGTTCCCTTGTTATCGGGTCGGGTCGGGTGGACCAAAAACCCGACCCATAGTCATCCCTAATTGAGATGATTTTAACTTATGATGTTTAGCATAATTTTTATAATTATTGAAATGAATAATCAATCAATAAAATTAAAATTTATTTTTTAAATTTTTTTATAATATATTGTTACATGTAATTTATAAAACAAACTAAAATTAAACAAAAAAAACAATTTAGGACAATCCTGTCATTTTACATAACTGAAATCAAATTCATCTGACATGTCTACGAACCAAACAAAATATGAAATTATATTCCAATTTAATTTCCTGTCAATAAAACAAAATATGAAATTGGATTTCAATTCCTGACAAATTTCAATTCCTTCACAGATTCTAATTTCTTTAAAAATATTCTAGTGAACCAAACGTCACCCAAAACTTAATTAGAAATCAGTCCAACATCGTGAGAACGGGTTGCGTGTGTGAACAGTGTGAAAAAAAAGGAATAACGATAAGAAAAACCCAACAAAAGTAGCATGGAATCATGCGTGTAGTTAACGAGGCAGAAAGTTCCACGCATCCCAAATCCCATTCATTTTTCCCCTATGTTTTCTTTTTCTTAAAGATACATATATTTTTATATAATATTTTAAACTCTTAAATAAATAATAATTGCATTTCGAATCGTTAAATATTTAGAACTAAAATTATGGGATGCGAAAGAGATTCAAGAGAGAATAATACTTTTTAGTCAAAACAACAATTTAAAATATTGTAATTTTAAAATAAAATAAATAAATATTAAAAATGTATTTATCATTATCTCAGCAATATATTACTTCACTCCATTAGTCAAAACTATATATATATATATATATATATATATATATATATGAACGAGTTAGAATCTAATTACATAATAAAAATTAAAAAAACATAAAATTCAATATTTTTTTAAGATTATTAGATAAGAAGAAATCAAAGGTTTGGAGTGACAATCTCCAATGGTTGTTGCATAACCTCAAAGGTAAATCTCTTCTGATTCATTTACTAAAGCTGGCTTGGACCGGATTTGTTTACTACACTTGGGAGGAGCGGAATTATAGGCCTTTTCGAGATTTGATTCGTCCGAATGAAAATATTGTAAATAGTATTAAAGATACTGTGAGAATTAAATTGTATAGATCTTATATGAACAGACTTGAAGCTGTAAATATACAATTATGTTCAACTTGGGGGTTGATATTAGCTGTATAGGGATTGTACAGGGGATATACGTTGTATAGCAACTTGTTTGCTTCTTTTGGATAAATGAATTTTACTTATCCAAAGAAAAAAGAAATCAAATATCGAAATTAACAATATACGTGTATGAGATCATCAAAATTAAACGTGTATGATTCCGTATGTCACAAATGCAAAATTTTCGAATCTTTTGTTACAAGGCCGACAAGGCATACAGCCGCCTCGAGTCATATATTAAGTAGTCTACAACCCAAAATGCCTAACCATGAAACATATGCATTTTTATAATTATTTGTTTTGAGATAATCACTGTGGCTTTATTTTAATGCAAAAAGTTAAAAGTAGATTCACACGTTGTTTTGCTGATTAATTAAGAACTAATTAAGCCAGTTAACCGATTGTTTAGTGGAACAAGGATGCGATATATACATCCAGGAAGATAATATAGATTAATCCTTATAAACAAAAATAATTATTTGATTTTAGGCAAGTAACTAAAATGCTTATAAACTAATTTTTTCATCGTTAACATAAAATTTTAGATAACGTGTTGGAAAAAAAGACCGATCTATTTAAAATGTTGAGAAAATTATTTACGGAGATAAAGTGTTTGTTACGATGTCGATAGAAGAATGTGTAGATTATATGATGTTTTTGCGAAGATGTTTGGAAGACACGATGTCTTACTCAAATTACATGCAATCAAAACGTTAAGTATAATAGGTAGTAGTTCATACGACATCGAGTGCTTCAAATGTCTTCTCGAAGACGCCAAATAGTTTATGTATCTTTCTATCGATATTGAAGCCAAGAATAAATCAAAAGAAAGTAGGTGAGGGCAATCTCTCTTTGAAAAATTTAAATTTGTATATATTTTAGATATTTTTATATTTTTTATTTTCTTAAATTATATAAATTTAATTTTTATTAAAATTTTAAAAATTAATCCCTAAAATTATGTGTATATCCCTTACTATAGCAAACACTTTGTCTTGATAAATGTTTTTTTTAACATCTTAAATGAACCGAATTTTTTCCCACTATATTATCCAAGGAATTTTACCAAACATAACCTAATTTATTGGTTAAAAAATAAAATATGTGAAGACGTGGCCCCTACATTCGGTTGACTCATAAAACAGCCGACCTATGTGGAAGGCTGATTAAATGATAATGGAAGGCCGACCTATATGGATTTCTTCATTATTATTATTTTTAAAAATAATGTTAATTTAATTACAACTGTTAATCCATCTCGTTAAAAGTGAATGCATGGGCATCTCGTGAAAATCGATGAAAAATCAAACATGAAATCTCAATGTAGGACCCGAACCCAACAAGACCCATCTACGTACAACATGTAATTTTATGTTAAAATTTTTTTATAAAATTTTAAAAAGACAAACTTAAAACTATAAGATTTGAGAGGATGGAAATAAATTTTAATAAAAAAAAATACATATAAATATACGATAATTTTAAAATTGTAAGGGAGCACCGCGCTCAAGTAGATTTCATCCCTGGAACCACCCACCCTCGTCTCCAACCACTGCTGGGCTCCTTTGCGTGGTTGTAAGTTCTTCCTCTCCCTTAGGACGACGACTGCTCCGTACAACCCCAAAGTACCATCTTCGTTTTCTAACACAACGAACGTTTGTCCTAATTACTACATTTTTAGTTGCATTAATGTAATCGGAAATATCAACAAACCCATTAATCATAACACTGGATGAGCTGTTTTGGTTTATTAGGTTGTTTTGGTTTTTTGCATTATTGTAGTGCATGAACGAGGAAAGGAAAAGGGTAAAGAGACAAGGGGAAACCCACTAGGGTTTGATTGATGAATAATGATGTAATAATAGAGGGCTGGGAAGTGAAGGAGATGAGATACTACAAGGCGAAGAACCTAGCCAATAAAGACAAATCATATGCCACTGTTCTAGTGATGGACCCAACCAAATTAGGATGTAATCGTACTCATAGATCTGTTTTACGAGAATTTTCTTGGTGGATGAGCCTCGTCTTCAATGTGACCAGTGTCTATCCTTCCAAATCTGCATGGCCCACTACCCATCTAGTGGAGCTCAATGTTTATCTTCTTTTCCGTTGGTTGTAATAAAAAGCCAACACACAAGTTTTATGGAACCGCGGCAGCATCTGATAATTACTATTGTCATCACCGTCATTCCGTATGTACAAAGAGGTCTAATTCCGCCTTCAGCCCCTGTGGCTTTGGAACTTATGAAATGCCATGCCGATCCCGGTGGTCACCGGTCAGCAACCAGAGCTCAGGGGGATGAACTTAACTAATACACGGTCCACTGTCATGTGAACCCCATCAACTTGCTCAGTGGGCCCACCTCACCATACACAGCCCACAACATACGCATACTGTTATCTTCAATCTTCCTTCTCCTTTCCCTCCCAATCCTCCCACAACTGTTTCTATTATAAAATAAATTTACAATATAAAATTCAAAAAGTTATCTACAAAATAAGTACATATAAAATAAATAAATATTTATTTTGAGCATGAATTAAGTGATTTGGTGATAAAAAATTATTAATTCTTTGAGGATATGAGTTCAAGCAGCGTGAATGCTTAAAGTGTGAACATTCATGTCAAAAGATTAAGAGTTATATTAAAACAAATATTATCTTATACTTAGGTTTATCTTTGATTAATTAAAAAAATACTTATTTTTAAAATAAATTTTATAAATTATTCTGAAAAAATCTACTTTTTTTCTTTATGTCCCCACGCTCCATGGATGAATCTTCCTAGTTACTTACCATATCCCTTCCTCGGGTTGACCCAGCATACATCTCATCTCCATATCTCATTACTATCTTACCATAGTTTAATAATTTCATTTACAACGCTTACCTATCCCCCTATTTATACACGACACATCACACCATAAAGCTTCAAACAAACATCTCTCTTGTTGCTACCTTCTTCTTTTATTTTTTTCTTGTCAAAACAACATATTAACAAACCTTGTTCTACATCATAATCATCGTCTCTGTTTGAGTAAACTAAGAAGAACGTAAAAAAATGGATGGGAGCAGCATAGATGAAAGCACAACGAGTGATTCAGTATCCAATGTTACACCTTTGCCTAAGCTTACCAAATCCCCCTCTCTGTACCGACACGGGAGTGGAGCCAGCGTGATTGTGGATTCCGAGTCTGGGGTCGAAGCCGAATCCAAGAAGCTCCCCTCTTCGAAATACAAAGGCGTTGTTCCTCAACCCAACGGCCGATGGGGTGCTCAGATATACGAGAAACACCAACGCGTTTGGCTCGAACTTTCAACGAAGAGGACGAGGCGGCCAAAGCCTATGACATAGCGGCTCAGGTTTAGAGGCCGTGACGCCGTCACCAACTTCAAACATCTCCATAAAACCGAGGAAGAAGACGACATCCAAATCGCCTTCCTCAATTCGCATTCCAAGGCTGAAATCGTCGACATGCTGCGTAAACACACGTACAACGATGAGCTCGAGCAGAGCCGGAGAAGCTACGCCTTCGACGGGAACGGGAAACGTATCGTTAAAAAAGACGGTGGCTTCGGTTCCTTCGGGTTAGACCACAAAGCACGTGACAGCTCTTCGAAAAAACCGTGACACCGAGCGACGTGGGAAAATTGAACCGGCTCGTGATACCTAAACAACATGCAGAAAATATTTCCCTCTGCAAACCGGAACCGCTTCTTCCAAAGGAGTGCTTTTGAACTTGGAAGACGTGAGCGGCAAGTATGGCGATTTAGGTATTCGTATTGGAACAGTAGCCAGAGTTACGTTTTAACAAAAGGATGGAGCCGGTTCGTTAAGGAAAGAACCTCAAAGCCGGTGACATTGTTAACTTCCAGAGATCAACCGGGACGGAGAAGCAGCTGTACATTGACTGGAAGTCGAGGACCGGTCGGGTTTGGAAAACCCGGTTGTACCCGTCCAAATGGTCCGGCTATTCGGGTCAACATATTCAAAATACCCGGCAGTGAAAACGTCAGTGCAGGTGGGTGTAATGGGAAAAGGACTAGAAATGGAGCTTTTAGAATTAGAGTGCAGCAAGAAACAAAGGGTAATTGATGCTTTGTAACATTGATCTAATTACTTTCCCTTTCTTTTCCTTTTGTTGTTTTTGGAACTTTGTGAATGTGTTGATCAAGTGGGGGGGCTAGTAGGAAGAAAAGCAGAGAGGGGGGGCTCTAGTTGGCAAGTTGTAAAAGTTGAATTGTATATTACAAGACAAAAAAGGCTGAAGAAAGCTGAAAAAATAGGTGTAGTACATTACATTTCTTCCAAGGAACAAAAAATATTGAAAATAACTGTCAATTTGCTCTTTTATATGTATTTGATTCCACGTTTAGGTCTTTAGATCTTAATAACCTTTCTGTGGGGTTGTAGCCTCCCCAAAGTACCTTAAATGTGTTGATTGAAGACCATCTATGCTTCATTTGGATAGAAAGCAAGTAAATTAGGTATGCTCATAAACAACCTAATTGGTTACATTTATTGATTTGTCCATAGAATGAAGTTGTAGTTTGTCCCTTTCATAACTTATTCTTACATTAAAAACATTGGTTGTAGGATAGGTTCAACTACTTCAAATTCATTAACACCGTGATTTGATAACTATTATGTTAGAGTTGTACGACCCAAATTCATTTGATTAGGTCTGAAACAACTAGGAATAAATTCCCTTAAAATATATGTTAAAACGGAGGTCTGCGGTGGTGGTACATGCCATGGGCTTACAACTTGGGAAAGGGAAAATTATATTTCATAAAATCAACGAGGGGACAAAACCATCCAGCCACCTGCTAACAATGCCTTTCAATATCACAAAGAGGGTTCAAAAACGATATATCCAAGAAGTTGGTAATGGGTTCATGCTTCTGATCTGCTGCAGAACGCAGGCCACGAATCTTGACTAATCACTTCTAAAACATGCAAAGACAACCTTAAAAATATTACATCGAAATTAGGTCACTATTGAAAGGTTTTATGTTCTTACAAGGCTCATGTGGCAGTAGAATAATGCAAACATGCCATATTATATCGAATAGATGGCAACATGGGTTTAGACCTGTTGCATAATTGAATTCTTTTCCGACATGTTTTTCTAAGTCGAAACCCGTCTTGGGATTCATGATTGCGGTAAAAGCTGGCAAATTTTGAAACGAATTAGTCCGTTCGCTAATCACTAGCTAATCCACGTGACACCATTGACATTATCTCGCCTTAATTACTTGAAGTATTCTACGTGAAGCTCTATAATAAGAATTTAAAAGCTATCAACAACAAGTTGGTCTAGTAGGATACATTAGGTTTCTTAAGCAAAGTTAAGGGTTCGAACTGGCGTTTGCGAATAGAGCAAAATGGATTGGGAGTCGCATTCGCATCTGCAATACCCGATCTGGATTAGTTGGTCAATATATCATATTTGCATGATTATTAGATCTATTGATTGACTTTAGTTGTTAAAAGAGAGTATTATTCTGATCTTGAGTTCGAGTAACTACGTCTACAGGGTATTTTCGATTAAATTTAATTTACATAATTAATTAAAATAAACAAATAATCATTTCGTAAAATTAATTTTGGATTAAAATTCACTTTTATTAGCTAATTAAATAAGTAAATTAAAAATGATATATATAAGTTATGTTAGGGTATTTTCGATGAAATAAACACTATATTCGCATTAACAAGGCTAAAAATGGAACTAACTATAAATTTTAAGATCCAATTGCTATAGGCGGCGATGATTGATTGTGGCCAGTGACTACGATCAATGGTGGGTGACGATGATTGTAAACAATGAACGATGATAAAGAACTTTGGTCAAGTTTTGAGATTAAATTGATATTTATATAAGTTGAGAAATAAATTAATATATTATATAAAAATTAGTTGTTAAATTAAAAATTAACTATTTTTGTTGTGTCAAAGCGATAGTCAACTATCCCATGACTAAAATATAATAAATCGATAACATAATATTTTAGAAAGCAATGATCAAAATTAGACAAAACAGAAACAAAGTGACCAAACTTTGTAATTCACACTAATAAGTATAGCAACTCCTTAGCTATCTCCATGATTATTGGGATCAAAGAGGTACAAAGGATAATCCAATGCCGTCTTTCGTTCTTCTTCGTATTTGTAGACAAGTGTTCATTTCTATTTGCAGAGGACTGGAGAATCTGTAATGGCTTCATTGACTAGTTAAGCTCAGTCTTCCACTGGTCGGCAACACAGGAAAGCGAATGGTAAGAGGATCCATTAGAGTCCAGTGCTTTGGCAGCATTCTCTTTCAGTTCCTTAACCCTACACTAATAACTTTCCCTTCTTCACCCTCCCTCACCTTCCTCACCACTCTCTCAATCTCTTCTCGTCCGATAACGGTCTCCCCCCCTTCATTTTCGCCTAACCCTAACTCCCATAACCTCCGCTAGCGACGTCGCGTTCATTTTTTGCTCGGCGTAAAGAGGCCACGCGACCATCGACACGCCGTGAACTATGCTTTCCAACGCCGAGTTCCACCCGCAGTGTTGAGAAGTAAAGAGAATAGAGAAGTTACACAGGAAAGTATGTGTTGTATTCATCTCAGCAAGGACATTACATTTATAAGAAAGGTTAAGCTCATCAGCTCCCAGTAACCGACTAAAACTAACAGACCTAGTTAACCAAACTAACAAAATAACTACCTCCTCATACACGTGTAACACTTCTTGATAGCCCTAACACGCAGTGCGAGAGGACTCCTCCGGTAGAAGGATGGGCGAGTATGGCAACCTGAGGAGCCCATGACGACACAACGAATCCCCGTCTCGAGTCCTGTTCAAGAAACCCTTGGGGAAAATAAACTTTGGGGTCATTCTAGTTTACTTGTCCTGCGTGGAAAAATGCAACTGCACCGGTGGTATCCGTTGGCTTCCTTACCACCCACATGAACCTTTGTTGACTCAGTTCTAAACCCCAAGCCAACTCGGTCTGCTGCTCAAATGACAGTGTCCCACCGCTGCCGAATGTCAAAACAGAACCGAGTCAGGTGGTTGCTTATCCACCATTCTAGACATTCTAAATCCGCTGTATTGCTTAGTGTTTCCTCTTGTTTTATAATAGGTCCAACAGGGTAAATGGAGGTTGGTATATTTTTGAAGACAGGTTGTGTTGTATACTTTTGATTGACATAGGTTCAAGATCCTGCCAGGAATTTATAATTATACCAGAGGCTAATGGCAACCGGTTAACATGATATGAAACCATTTGTACTCATCGATCTTCCGGTTCCGAACATCGTCGATCCATATCTGGCTACAAACCGGGACCTGAATCGGTCCGGAAGATCGATGAATTCATACCAGGCTAATGGCAACCGGTTAACATGATATGAAACCATTTGTACTCATCGATCTTCCGGTTCCGAACATCGTCGATCCATATCTGGCTACAAACCGGGACCTGAATCGGTCCGGGAAGATCGATGAATTCACACTTAACATCACTGTCAAGCTTTGGCAGTTATAGCATGAAGGCATTAAAAGCAGCGGATGTAGTAGAATACAAGTAAGCGAATTGACAATTCCTTGCAGACGTCAAAGGCTTGTAGCGAATAAGTCTGTAACTAGAGCCTTCGGTTTGCCTATTTGAGTGAGGACTGACTTCAGGGACCGAAGGCTCTCGCCTGTAATGGTACAAAGCCGGGTTAGGACTAGAACATCATCCTGATCGAGGTTCATTTTATCGACATGGACGGGAGGAAGACGGACGATGTCGAGGTCGGGAGGTGACGCTTATGACCAAATCCTTCGTATTGTCTCCTTCAAAGATCATAAGCATCACATTCTTCAAATAAGTTTTTTTTTACGAGAATATAGCTTTAGATATTAATTAATAAATTTTCAATCTTGAATGTAAATAGTGATGGTCGGAATCAAACCGGTGGCTTATAGAATGTCAGTAATCAATCTCCATTATATTTTTCATTTGGTATTTTTAAAGTTATTTCGTGATGATTCGAATGTGTTAAATTTTTAAAAGAAAATTATTATGATTGAAGTCGTCATTCATTGTTTGAGCTAAGTAAACAAAAATATTAATACACTTCACAAGTCGCAACACCTAAAATTAATTCCTAAAAGATTTATGTCGCCTCGATTTGATGCGAAAAATCAATGACTACAAAAGGAAAACAATAATACATATGTCAGTAAACAATAACAACAACAATAACAAAACCCTATTCCCATATGCAATGGGATAAGGGAGAGGTAGGTTAGTAGGCTGCCCCCAACACCAGGTTGAGAGCAGCTTCCGTGGAAGACCTCCGACAGTTAGAAAATTAAAAATAAAGATAAAATACAATGCATGTATAAATAAATAAATAAATAAATACATAGTTAAACAGTCTTCATATACAGTCATTCATATGTGCGTCTGTAATGGGAAGTAATCCCTGCAAATAAATCACTGCCTAAAAATCTTTGCATATAGACAGAAACATAAGTTCCGACTAAATTTAAAAGAGGAAACATGAAGAGAAGGAAATACAAATGTCAGCGATAGCAAGCTACGAGAAGGAATAAAGTCAAAATGGATTAAAACCTAAACTAAAACAACACTACTACGATACCCTAGTTTTAAGCCTTCATAAATTCCAATGACAGAAACATATAAAAAGTAGAGGTCATGGAAATTACTAAAAAGACAATTAAAAAGAAGACAGAGATGCTACACCCTATAGTTGTTGACCCACACTACTCAGCTACCCTGGTCTTAAGTCTCCATACTTTTCTATCAGAGGTCATGTCCTCTGTAAGGGATAAATCCTTCAAATCAGATCTCAAGCAGTCAACCCACTTCCTCCTTGATCATCCTCTCCTTCTGGCTCCGTCGAATGTTATTGACTCTACCCTCCTGACCGCATCTGACAGTTATCGCCTAAGGACATGCCCAAACCACCGTAGTTTTCCCTCTCTCAATTTTTCGGATACAAGCACCGCCCCAAGGACATCCTAATAACAGAGTTTGGTGTCATGTCCCACAGAGTCCCACCACATGCCCATTGAAGCATTCTCATTTTGGTGGCCTCCATCCTCCTTACGTGATCCTTCTTGATTGCCCAACATTCTGATCCATAGAGCATCGCTGGTCTTATTGCCATTCTATAAAATTTTCCATTGAGTTTTAGAAGCACCTTCTTGTCACACAAAAATTTGAAGTTTGTTGTTATTGGATAATGGTACATGGTGTTAAATTTTAGTAATACAGAACCAAAAATAATATTTGTCAAATCAATTAACCTTAGTGACGTTTTTTGAATAAAAGCGCCACTACAAGTCATGATTTTTTGCGATATTTTGCGAATAAAACACCAGTAATGAAATACACATTTGTGACAAAATATGCTACTATATACATACCCAATAACAACTTTTGGGTGAAAAACTACATACACAATAACAACTTTTGGGTGAAAAGCGCCACTATATATAATGAATTTTAACGGTGTTTGGGTGAAAATTGTCACTATATATCATGACTATTACCGGCGTTATGGTGAAAAGACGCAATTATAAATCATGAATATTAACGACATTTGTGTGAAAAACATCACTATATATCATGACTAGGAAAATTGAAAGTTTAGGTACTAAAACATATCAAAACTGATAGTTTATGTATTAAACATGTAATTTACTCAATAATTAATCAAATAAATGGGTTATAATAGAAAAGAAACATGTAAAAAGGACTTACGAATATTGTTTTTGTATGGAAACCTTGCGCCCACCAAGTAACCATGCTGGAGACAACCAGTCCATAAAGGATAAAGGCCTTTCTTCCCATTCTATGTTTGCACCCAGCCCATTAAAAATATATATATATATATATATATATATATATATATATATATCATATGCTGCATTTTTTCTGTTGAAAAATAAAGGAAAAACCTAGGGCATAAACCCTTTCCGGTGACTTGTGAGTGATTGTGAAGCATTATCTTGAAATGGGTTTCTGTGTTTCAGTTTCCCATGGCCATGGCCTTTATTCTTCCTTGTTAAATGCCCAACAATTGTGTTCATCATCCTCATCAAACTCAACTCTATTCGTGGGGTTCCCACTCACTTCCCATGCTTCTACTCTCCACGGTTTGTTTCTCCTCAATCTCTATTACCCAATCATTAAGCACTGCCAAAAAAAAATTTTGATGGTGCACTGTTCTTTCTGCACTACCTTAATGTTTTTAATCATTCAGGGAAAGAGTGTCGTCCTCGACAACAGCTGGTTGTTTATGCCAAGAGGGTATCAGGTTTAGAGGAAGCCTTGAGAATAAGAAGGTTTGGTATTCCTCTTTTGATGCATTAAAAAAATTGTTGCTTTAATACCATGAACTGTGTTCGGTTGTTAATTTTGGATTGAAGTGATTACTTTTATGTGGAGTTAAGTGCAAATCTAAACTTGAAAAACTCAAGTGAAAAATGGTACCAATTCAAAATAAGCAATATATATTCATTCTCTTTGTTCAAACCAAGTCATGTGAGTGGCTAAAACTTACCAAATGACGTTAGTTTATTGTTACCTCGTGAATAACACTCCTACCAGACATAGCATTAGTACATAAGTTAGAGGCATTCATTTTGCTTTGGTCATTTGGTTATGAGATTGTTCAATCTTATGCAGAGAGCGTGAACTTCAGGGTACGACAAAGTTTAGAAGGCCCCCACCTTTAAGACGAGGGAAGGTGTCACCACGTCTTCCTGTGCCTGATCACATACTAAAGCCTCCTTATTTAGATTCAAATATATTGCCAGAAATTTCTAGTGAACATCAGATTCATGATGCTGAAGGCATTGCTCGAATGAGAGCTGCCGGTGAGCTTGCTGCTCGTGTCTTAAACTATGCAGGGAAATTAGTTAGGGTGAGAAATCCCCCACCCCATTTTGTTAACAGCAGAAGAATCATGTTCTTGTTAAACTCTCCTGCTTATCTGAAGTTATTAGCATTATTGATAGTTTTGAGTACTAGATTTTGCTGCTAATGAATATACTAATTCATCACTGTGGTTCATCTCTTTTTAAGCACTATATATTCTTTAAAATCATTTAATTTCCAACTCGGTTTAGATAAATGCACTCATCGACATTTTTGTTTTAAAAAAATCTTATCAGCCATCAGTGACAACAGATGAAATTGACAAAGCTGTGCACCAGATGATAATAGAGGCAGGTGCTTATCCTTCACCTCTTGGGTATGGTGGGTTTCCTAAGAGTGTATGTACTTCGGTTAATGAGTGCATGTGCCACGGAATACCTGATTCTCGCCAGCTACAGGTTTAGTATATGGGCCTCTGTGATTGTACAAACATTGCTATTATATTTTATCACTAATGCTCATCTTTGAATCTTTACTGCAGAATGGAGACATAATAAACATAGATGTGACAGTGTACCTAAATGTATGACCTCGATTTATACCGTATGGTTAATTCTCTTAGGAATCAATCTTATTGTTTATTTATTTATTTACAAGGTTTATTTAAATATATTAGCGTTATATGGCCATGAACTTCCTTTAGTTGAACCGCAATACCTTAGAATTACGAAACTGCATGGCATATCCTTTGGTTCTTAGGGTTATCATGGAGACACATCAAGGACATTTCTCTGTGGAGACGTCAGTGGTCCAGTTAAACGCCTTGTACAAGTAAGTTCTACTATTATTTGTATGGACATAAAGAATTCTAATTGTCACCAACTTCCCTATTATTTGCACTTGTGTGTGAAGTTGTTTTTGGCCTTTTTAGAATTAACCATCTTTATAATGATATGATTAATTTTAAAGTACAACTTTTTACATGTAATTGACTCGTTGAATTCACGCTTACCCTTTTTGAAGGTAACTGAGGAGTGCTTGGAGAAAGGCATAGCTGTTTGCAAAGATGGTGCTAGTTTCAAAAAAATTGGAAAAAGAATAAGGTTTTCTTGATACGTTCCCTCTTTATTGTTTAGGGTTTGAAAGGAAAAAAGATATTTGCACATAAAATTATATGATTGTATCTTCTGGCGTGTGACTAATGTGAAGGTGCCTGGTTAAACCCTTAGAACCGATCAAGAGTCATTTGTTAGTGTTAGAATCTATTCAACTGCATGGAAACCTTGAGCTTGTTATAATTTAACAATTTCAAACAACTTAATTGAAGCAAAAGTTTTCAAATAATTAGGGCTCTAGTGTCATTAATTTTTTGTTATCTAGTCTCTTTATAATTATTCAGTGTTAAGAACAAGTTTGCCCTGATATAGCATTATAGCTTAGACATGCTTCTAGTCGTGTGTTTTGGCTGAAGTGACAAGATACTTGACATTTAACAATGTCATAGCTTCAATGCTCTGGTTGTATGTGACATATTGAATGGTTTCCTGAACCCGTTGTCCATTTTAACTGTATATTGTTAATATCATCTCAGTGAGCATGCCGAAAAATATGGTTATGGAGTGGTGGAGCGTTTTGTCGGGCATGGTGTCGGGACAGTTTTTCATTCTGAGCCAATTATATTTCATCATCGTAAGTACTCATCGGATGATAGATAACCTAGTCTGGCATTTGTATGATATCTGATCTCTTTCCCAATCCAATCCTTTCTAAATGTAATTATTAATTATTTGACAGGCAATGAAGGTCCTGGTCAAATGGTTGAAGGTCAAACATTTACCATTGGTGAGCACGATCCTATCTTTATTTGCATGCGCGTTATATAGTCAAGGGCTCTAATTTAAAGTATGCATGCTTATGAGATATTTCAATCAGTTGATCGAGAAATGTCTTTGGACTTTCTCGGTTTTTTTTGGTTATTTATGGGAGGATGGACGAGCAGAGGATGAAACAAGCATCATTTTATGTGCACGGTTATTTGCAACTATATTTTATCGTATTCGAAAGTACTTGTCTATAATGTCACCCTAAAGCACATATTAATATTTTAAAGCTGTTGATCGAGAAGTTGAATGATTAGTAATCAAGTGGTCAGGTGAAGTCTTGAAGTCAATTGTTTTAGATTCCATGCTTCAATGGTTTTTCTTAAAATGTAGACGTCGAATATCGGCTTTGTCTTCATTACCGATTGCACCTACTAGAACATCAACGGCTGTCATGTTTGGTTTATATTAGAAATTCATGTATGTGTATTGATGCATATCCCGCATTTATGCTGCAGAACCAATTCTTACACTGGGAGGCATCGAGTGCACCACATGGCCAGACAACTGGACAACTTTGAGTTCCGATGGCAGCCCTGCCGCGCAGTTCGAACATACCATCCTAATAACTAGAACCGGTGCAGAGATTCTGACTAAATGCAAAGACTCAAATCTTTAAGCGATTATATATTTGGTACATCATGCACACATAGGCAAAAGCTGCATATTGGCTTCCTTCGTAAGGTCCCTGTAAAATAACAGAATGTAAGCTTGATTGTGTTATTTTAGCCGAAAGCTATTCAGATGCAAAATAAGTTGTTTGTACGATATGTTTTTTCAGGCTGCATATTCTCAACGTTTAGTTAAAAATTTAACGCGTTTAATACTTAAATTATCTATTTTGATTCGTTTTAATATTTAAACTTTTAATTTTTTTAAAAGTTAATGTTAAATTTTGAAAGAACGGGATTATAAAATGAAACAAAAATTAAATTTTAGTTATGGTTTTGAAAAATTAAAAATTTAAATACTAAAATGAATTAAAATTAATAGTTTAGACATTAAACGAGTAATTTATCCTGATATTAAATATAGCATCTAGTTTCTTAAGATGCGCTGTCCGTTCAGCATTTCCAACTCTTTTAACCACCAGCAATTATTGGACATGAATGTGATCGGCTTTGATTATTTTAGTTAATGCTCCATGTTTTAACTTTTAAAAGTAATTGATGTTTTATTTAATCAGTTAAATCAGATTTTTTTATTAAATTAAGATATTATAAAAT
Source organism: Hibiscus syriacus (assembly GCF_006381635.1). Classification (NCBI taxonomy): domain Eukaryota; kingdom Viridiplantae; phylum Streptophyta; class Magnoliopsida; order Malvales; family Malvaceae; genus Hibiscus; species Hibiscus syriacus. Next base: position 2,072,088 of record NW_024062606.1, read on the forward strand.
AATATTTGTTCTATGGTCGAGTATTAATGCATTGATATCTGTTCTGTCGAGGAGTTTTGTATTCTAACATAATTTACGTGTGGATTAGTGTATAAAATATAAATTTGAGGTCCTTCAACACTTGTATTTATTTGCATTTTTATCGAAGTTGTGATTAATCAAGTTGGTGGATAGAAATTATCACAGAAAAACACCGTTCTAGTCTTAAGATTCGGTCGTCTTCTTCGTCTTCACCAACTTTCCAACACCGACAATGGCACTGTCGGCCTCTCTGAAACCGATTTCCGCCGTCAAGTTGGCTGAGCATTTCAGTTCACCGCCCCAATCTCACGGCGTTATAGGTTCAAAATGTTCTTATTCAAAGCCTTCTCAGTTCCATGGCCTCAACATCTCGACTTCTTTCTTCACCTCATCAAGATCCTCAAAGCGCTTCTCTACCACGGCCTTCTTCTTCAACAAGAGCAAGCAGGCCGAACCAGCTACTCCCAAACCCTGTAAGTACAATCCCACTTTGTTCCTCCATTAAATTTTCAAACTTTTGATTGATTTTGACGTTTGGGTTTTCACGTTTCAGCCCGAGTTCAAGAGCTCCACGTTTATGAACTCAACGAGAGAGATAGGAGCAGCCCTGCAGTTTTGAAACTGAGTCAAAAACCTATAAACTCGCTAGGTGATCTGGTTCCTTTCACCAACAAGCTCTACTCCGGTGACTTGCAGAAAAGGATCGGCATCACGGCCGGTCTCTGTGAGCTGATCCAGCACGTTCCGGAGAAAAAAGGCGATCGATATGAAGCCATTTACAGCTTCTACTTCGGCGACTACGGCCATTTATCTGTCCAGGGACCCTATTTGACGTACGAGGATACATTCTTGGCCGTGACCGGAGGTTCTGGGATCTTTGAAGGAGCAGACGGCCAAGTTAAGCTGCATCAGATAGTTTTCCCCATGAAACTTTTTTATACTTTCTACTTGAAAGGAATACAGGATTTGCCGGCTGAGCTTCTAGGGAATCCCGTTCCACCGTCCCCGGCCGTCGAGCCCTCAGCGGCTGCTAAAGCGACCGAATCTCATGGTACTATCCCTAATTTTACCAAGTGATTTAGATCGGAAGTTCACTATCTAATAAGTTTTCCAGAGCATTATCGTTCAACTACGCGGTTTAGATCTAAAGTTGTCTTGTAATGCCTAAACAGGCACCTCTGTTTAGGTTAATCTTTGTTTTTTAATAATTAATTTTTTATATTCGATATTATTTGTCTTGATAATATTTTAAATGTCGGAACTTAATTTTAAATGTAAGATGGTTTCCAGAATATTATACGTTAGTTCATTTACGTTCGTAAATATTCATTCGTTTAAGTTCTTTAGACTCGTTTAAAATATAAAAACTTAATAAATTTTAACCTTGAACCTATTAATATTTTTAAACTCTATTAATTTTAATCCCAGATAAAAAGTACTCAAATTAATTAAAGAAAACATAAATCCTAAAATTATTTGAAAAGAAAAAAACTCTTCTCAAATATAAACCCAATTAATTTTATATTCATTCATTTACGTTCGTTTATGTTCATTTATATTCGTTCGTTTGTGTTCGTTTATCATTCAAACAGACGAATATGAAAGAATATGAACAAACTAAATTTCTTAATGAACAAACACGAACAAAAAAATTCATTCGTTTAGTTGTTCGTGTTCGGTTAAACTTAAACAAGCGAATATGAACATACCCTTATTCGTGTTCATTCGTTCGTTTACAGGCCTAATCTTATACATATTTAATACCATTGGATGGATGCAAATGGATAGTTGAGATTATATTTTTATACGTTGACATTATCTACTTATTATTATTTTTTCACTTTTTATCTCAGTTATTTATCTAATGATCTTAAATCAATCTAAAATATATATTTTTAAAAAGGTAAATTATATATTTTAATACCTAAACTTAACTTTAACGGTACAATTTGGTACCTAATGAATTACATGGATTTAGGTTCAAGATGTAATTTGGTACTTAAACTTTTTATTGAGTTATATATTTAAACTTGACTTGTTGGTTCTAATTGATACATGAATTTCACCTTTTGGTCTAAATTAGTACTTATGATGAATGACTCATTTGAATCATGAAACTAAATTTACATACCAATTTGAACTTATAAACTATGTTTGAACACTTAAATAAGTTTATGGGTTAACTACATGGTTGATCGTTTATGTTTGTATTTTATCTATTTTTCTTCACTGATTTCAAAAAACATAATATATTGTCACTTTCATTTCTATTTAATCAAGAAGTGGTCAACACGAGTTAATTGTCGATAAATATTGTGATGTAATCACACATTTGGTCTATATTATATATTCTCTCAATTTGGTCATACTTTTAATAAATTAAAATAAATTTAATCCTCCAATCAAATGATGTATGTGTCACTGGTACCACGTGTCATGCTACATGTCACCATTCGGTTGAATGACTAATTTTTCAAAGTATTGATGGAAAATAAATATATTAAATTAAAATAAAGTTAGTCATCAAATTGAATGGTGATACGTGGCACCAATGACACGTGGTATCATTCAATTGAAGGATTAAATTAATTTTAATTTATTAAAAGTAGGACTAAATTGAGAGAATATATAAATAATAGGGACCAAATGTGTGATTATAACAAAATACCACGACACCTAATATGTTAACTGTTAACGACAATTAACTCGTGATCATATCTTAGTCAAATAAAAATGAAAGTGACAATATCTTAATTAAATATAAACAAAAACGACCATATATTATGTTCTTTGAAATGAGTGAGTAAAAGTGGATAAAATATAAAGATAAGTGATGAATCATGTAGTTAACCCTAAATTTAAATACCAAGTTGAGCAAACTTGTCACCTGTGAATTGGTCTAACCCATATTAATTAGGCCCAATACTCCTTCATGTGATTGGATTCAACAATTTCAAAGAAGAAACCAAAAGGCTAAACGTCCACCTCCCAAGTTACACCTCCTTCCCCAAAAATGGAAATTTTGACGTCTTTTTTCTCGACTCTGTTGAGGAGTATTTAAAGTAATTTTTAGTTCGTATGTGAATCGTAAGATTATTATAATTATTCATAAGCCGATAAATTAGACAAATTTGTTAGCTATACTTTAGATATCGGTAAAATAGATCAAGCATATCAGAAGTCTCGTCTATACAATATAGCAGATTCAATAACTTCTGATTGATAGAATTAAATTCTCAGAGAGCTTCGATAATAAGTTAGTTTTTAATTAGTTAAGGATCAGTTTTGTAATTAGTTGGATATCAGTTAATTAGCTGTGCTGATTATGTATATAAGTTACTAATTGTATTCTAAAGGTTAAGATGAAAACAACGTAAGACGTGGGACCCCTTACTGCCAGCAAAGAGAACAGGGTCTTCGATGTAATTAACAAGGCGAGGAGAGAATCAATCAATCCCACCAAAATGACCCTTCGACGCACTTATACCACAATGCTGCTCAATAGACTTATCCCCAAGGAGGAATAAAAAAAATAAATCAACCACCAGAATATCCCAACTTACCACCGTACGTAATATAATTTAATGCCAAGATTATGATCTTCAAATTGGTAGAGCACAAAGTTTTTAATCTTGAGAACGTGGGATCGAGTCTCACGGAGGGCATTTCATAATTTGAAGGTCTCCCACGGAAGTTGCTCTCAACCTGGCGTTGGGGACAACCTACTATCTTACCTTCCCCTTACCCCATTATATATGGGAATAAGGGTCAACTAATTTTATTATGGTCTTCAAATTCTTGACTTCTTAAGTTCGATATTTATTATATATATATATAATAATTAAGTTTAATTGTAATTATAAATATATTAGTTCTAATTAGATTATTATTACATGTATTGGTTATTAAAAAATTATAAATTTCCATTATAATTATAAATTAATAATATATATATATATATATATATATATATATTATTAAACAACGAGCTAAACAAACACCATCTCCATTGTTATTCTTATCCATATTTTCACTTGTTCCAAAAAATAAAAGCCGACAGGATATTCCATGTCAAGATGGTTGGATAATATAAGTGGGATTTTTTAATTCTCAATATAATCTATTTTAAGGATTATTTTTTTAATTAGGGTTAATTAAATAATATCAACCTAAAGACGTCAGGTGTTTCATGCGTCTTCAAGCTAGATATGAAAATTTTTATGACTGCATGACGTCTTCAAGCTAAATATGAAGATTTTATGACTGCATGACGTCTTCAAGTAAATGAAAAATACCCCACGATTGCATGTCATCTTTAGACAAATAGAAAAGATCCCGGAAGTGCACGACGTCTTTAGACTAATAAAAAACTCTAATTAAGAAAATAATATGGTGAATTCTTTATATAAGAAAATTATTTTTCTCATAACCTTATATAGGCGAGGAAGCCAATATTCAATTGTCCATGTAGGACAACAAACACAACAAAACAAACAAACAAATGGAGAAATGCTTGAAATAATATAAGTAGGATTTTTTAATTCCTAATATAATCCAATCGAAAGATTATTTTTTTATCTAGGGTGAATTGTATAGTATCAACTCAAAGACGTCAGATGCTTTACGCGTCTTCAAATTAAATATAAAAACTTCACGACGGCATGATTTCTTTAGTTAAATGATATCTTTAAACTATAAAAAAATATTTAAGAATATAATTTAGTGGATGACTTATAAAGATTGGCCTACGTGGCAACCACTCAACTCGTAGCCCACACTAGACGGTCTAGAGTCGCTCTTACCCTAACCCTCGTAAAAAAAGTAAAACAGAATTTAGTCCTTAATCTTATAAATGCTTTCAGTTTAGTCATCAATTGTTTTATGTGCATAATATTTGACTTTTACATGTAAAGATCGATTGTTCATTTAATTTGAGATTCTCATTTTAATCAATCAACTTACGAAGCCTTTACTAAAAAGGGTACTCTTGACTTGGTAAATATCGCTTACTTAAGTTCTTATCAATGGTGGTATACAATCAGACAATTTTAGAGTACGTTATCAAAAGAGTTAAAAATAAAAAAAAATATTTATGTTCACGGAAAAATAGGGGTTCAAAATTTGGGGGATCAGATTAGATAAAATCACAAAATTAGGGTCTAAAATGTGTTTCATCCCAAATAGGTGACGTCATCATCGGCCCCATCGAGAAACGACGAAAACCGAATCACTAACTGGAATATTCAACTCTCTCTATCTCTTTCCTTACCTTCTCTCTCATATATAAGTGAGGCTAATACAAACTCTGTCTCCCTCTAACCACAAAAAAAAAAAGGAAAACATCAAAGATTCATTTTTTTTTGTTACGCGACGCCCCGACTTTGTTGTGTTCTTTCTTTCTTTCCTTGTTGTCTTCCATTTTCTCTCTTAATTTACATTCGTCTTTGATTTTTATGTATATTTTCCTTGGTGCCCAAAGTTTATTCTCCTTTTAATTCTGTTTAGATCCCTTTTGTCTCGTCTTCTTCGGATCTACTTATGCTATTTGGTCTGGGAACATACCCTTCTCCCCTACATAAATTCATCCTCTTCCACTGTCTCTGTAATCCGGGTGTTAAAGAAAAAAGTTTAAGTGAAAGGAGGATTTGTTTAAGGGTAAATGATAGAGATGGATTTGGCTCAAAAAATGCTCAGAGGCCATGAATATGTTGAAGCTTTAGAAGAAGAACGACGTAAAATTCATGTCTTTGAACGAGAACTTCCTTTGTGTTTGGAGCTTGTCACCCAAGGTTTACCTTTTACCTGTTTTGTTTTCCATTTCGATTGCTTTTGCTGTCTTGGGTGGTGAATTTTGTTTCTTATTAGCGATTGAGGCATGCAAGAAAGAGATATCGGGGGGTTCGACCACGGCGGATTACGTGCAAGGGAAATCGGATTGTTCGGAGCAGACGACCAGTGATGTTCCGGTTTTGGAAGAATTTATTCCGATAAAGAGAAGTTCTGATTGCTCCAGGGAAGACGATGAACAAGAATCGCATAAATCCAAAGAAAAGAATGTCCCTGCTGCTGTTGATCATAAAAGGAGATCCGATTGGCTTAGATCCGTTCAGCTGTGGAACAACAACAATCAATCCCCAGATCTATCCTTGAATGAGGTACCCTTTTGTCCCTTTTCTAAATCTCCAAACAAAGAGAAAAAACAACAAAAAAATCAATAATTTATGCCGGTAATAATGGAAGTGGTGTGGAAGTGAAGGAAAACGGTGGAGCAATTCAAGCGATCCAGAGAGAGAAAACCGTGGAAAAAAATGTTAAACCATCTGCAGGAGGAAAAGCAAATGCCTCAGCTACAAGTACTTCCACAACAGAAAGTAGGAGTAGAGGTGGAGGAGGAGAAGCCAATAACGGAAACTCTAGTAAAAAAGATGAAAAGGAAGGTCAGACTCAGCGAAAGACAAGGCGGTGTTGGTTGCCGGAGTTGCATCGGCGCTTCTTGCACGCTCTCCAGCAACTCGGCGGTTCACACGGTGAGTTTTCTTCTTATCATCGTCAATCATTTCATTCATTGAGGCGACGATTATAAATATGGATTTTGTTTGCAGCTGCCACCCCAAAGCAAATTAGGGAGCTGATGAAGGTTAATGGACTTACAAATGATGAAGTTAAGAGTCATTTACAGGTGAGTTTAGATTTTAGGGATAAATCATACGGTTTCTGTTTTGGCAAATCGATCTGTTTTTTTGAGAAAATACTGCAACTATAGTGTGTTTCCACTATATTTAGCAATGTTGACCTAGTTTTCAATAGACTTGAAGTTCCAGCATGGCCTAAAACTTTCATTTCATGTGTTTCAGAAATATAGATTGCACACGAGGAGACCGAGTCCGTCCGTCCAACACAACGCCAATCCACAAGCACCTCAATTTGTGGTGGTCGGAGGCATATGGATATCTCCACCGGAATATCCCAAGATGACCACAACGACATCGAAAAAAACAGCCACCGTTGCGCCACTAGCGGAATCTACACACCGGTAGCCACATTGCCCACGCTTCCTCAACCATGTGGAACGGCGGTGCAAAGACAGCAACAGTCGCATTCCGAGGAAAGGGGCAGCCATAGTGAAGGGAGGGTTCATTCGACATCTTCCTCTACCCACACCACCACCGACTCACCGGCGTACTAAAACTCTCATGACACTAAGAACATGATGCATGTACACATTTTTTGTAAGAAAAATCTTGGTATAAAGTTTATGTAGAGACACCAGTCGTCAGTTCTTTCTTTCTTTTGCTACTTGGATCTCCTGTTGTTAATGTTTTGAATAAAGCATCACTTGTTGAACGAAGAAATCTACAACCATCAGCTTTTGATACAATGAATGCATAAAAGGGTTTTCAGATGATTGTCGGGTTAACCCGGATTCCAGATGGAAAAATCTTATCCGAAATGTTCCAGACAACCCTAGTGTTGGGTCCATTTGTAGTTGGAGAACATCATGTAAGGTAGAGGCATAATCAAACAAGTAAATGAATCGATAATCACATCCATTTATCCCTCCACCAGTGAAATTTGATTACTGTACAAACGGGAAGGATTAGTGCCGTAATTATGACATGCCCCACAACAAAAACAACAAGCCCTTGGATGCTTTTGCATGGCGGTGGTGCCGCTGTGCTGTCTGATCTGATTTGTTGCGTTATTTAATTTATAGATTCAGAACAATCTAACTCCAAGGATGCTCATTGGCTCCAATATTAATTTTGGATTGTAGCAGACTGCCAACCCAATTCATTTAATTTTGGATTAGAAATAATAAAACATGAAATTGAGATTTGATAACTGAACTTTATCATCTCTCCTATTCCACTCACTATATTTTAAATCTTTTTATTTTTCTCACCGAATGTAATACATTGTGGTCACTCAGGCCTCAACTGTTTTATCAATAACGACACTATAAATAGGCTTTTATAAAGATATCAAACGACGTGGTTTTGGTGAAAATTTTATTTTTTTTGAAACGGTATTGTTTTAACACTATTAAATATTTAACGGCAAAGTGACAAAAAATATAATGTATAGAATTCAGTAAGTAAATTAAAAAAAAATTTAAAGTTCAGCGAGCAAAATATAAGAGAATAAATTTTAGTTATGAAATTTGTAATTTACCCAATATGACATTAAAGGCTCCCTGTTATTGGATCCCACTTTCCATCGGAAATGTTATCATGCAGTTGTCCAAAGTATATTCTCTATTTGTTTATCTTATCTCACCCTCGTAGACATAATGGCCATTCAATTAATTAACCCCTTGTTTTTCCTAAGAAATCAAACATCGTCCAAGATTCCCCATATCCATTTCACATTTTTTTATTTAATTTTAAATCATTATTGATAGGTATATTCGGTGCATGTGGCTCCTTCAATTCAACTCCAATCAAGCCAAATAAAATAATTATAATTTAATGAAATTATATTATATTTATTTTTATTAATTAGATCGTAATACAGATTTTTTTTTAAATCAGGCCAAATAAAATTTGGACCCATTAAGTTGGGGATTATTTGCTTGATTTTACAAAGTCCATTGTGGTGTCGTTTTGCTCGTGACTAGGGCTGTAAATGAGACGAGACAGATCACGAGCTACTCGAGATTGATTCGTTCAAAGTTCGATCAACACTCGAATCGAATGAACTCGACTCGAATTCTTAACGAGCTAAAACGAGCTACTTAATACTCGACTCGAAAAGATCTTGAGCTACTAAAAAATGTTATATTATATAATTTTAGATTTTTTAAAAATTACATTATTAAGAATATATTAAAAATAAATTATTGATAATTATAAATTTTTAAAAATATATTTTTAAATGTAATATAAGATTTTTGTAGGTTCAAATTCGAGTTTTAGTTCGAACTTGAATCGAGCTCAAAATCGAGCTTCAAACGAGCTCTTGAATTTTTTTTTGAGTTCGAGCCTTTTCGAGTTCGAGTCAAATTTTAATATTATATTTTGAGTTCAAGCTGAGTTTAATAATTTTTAGTTTACGAGTTTTCGAGTCGAATCGAATCTAATTTTAAAATTTCGAGCTCGAGTCGAGTTCAGCGATACTCGAGCTTTACTCGACTTGTTTAGGAGGGGAAGACCACGACCCTCGAGTGAAGGTAAGGCCAAATGCCCCTTCACCTATTTATTAAAAGAAATGTAATAAAATAATAAGGCAAGAAGAATACTACACAACATAGCATAAAAGTCATTTCTTGGTTTATCGTTTGATAGTAGTATAAAACAACAGGCCCATTCATTTAAGGAATATTCGACTGACCAAACTGATTAGTTCCAGAAAGAGGGTTGTTTAAGGAATGGTGATCAGTTAGGTCAACATTTGCTTGGTATGAAAACGGAATATTCCACCACCAATTAATTGATTTAGTGGGATGAGACACTAAGTCCCTTAAGCAAGGTCAGGAGGTTCAAATCTTGGTGTTTGCAAATAGAACAAACTGAGTTGGGAGGGTCACTCTTGCCTCTGTAGTATCCGATCTGGATTAGTCGATCAATAGATCGAATACTAGTGATTAATTAAAAAAAAAATGAATACACCACTCATTTCAATGATACAAATAAACGTGTCTTCTTAACGTTGAAGAAATAAAATTAAATTATGTCAATAATTATCCATATTCCCCTTTTTGTTTGTTTAATTAGGAAATTATTTAATTTAAAATGTTGCAACTCATAAAACGAAATTCCAATTATTATTTAAAAAATAATTTTAACAAACTATATACATGGGTAAGGTCGGCGATAGGAGGCTGGTACGGCGTGCCCTTATATGGCAATTTTCTTTTTAGGGTTTTAGATTTTAGGATAAACTATAAATATAGTACATAAACTATCAATTTTGACCCATTTTAATACCTAAACTTTTAATTTTTTAAAATCATACCTAATGTTCAATCTTTATTTCATTTTAATACCCATAGTTAAAATCTTAAGTGTTTAATACCTAAAGTGTCAATTTTAAAATATTTTAGTACCTAAACTTTTAATTTATGCAAAACTTAATGTTAATGGACGGAAACTAAACTTTATGTATGTTTTTTATTTTATTTTTTAAAAAAAATAGATATTAAAATGGATCAAAACTGATAGTTTAAGTACTAAACGCATAATTTACCCTAGATTTTAAAGATAAAGAAATGAAAAAAAATTCTTTTGGCTCTCTCAAAATTGATAGATTTCAGTTTAGTCCTATTGAGAAAATTATATACTCCTGTATTTAAACTAAAATAACGATGAAATTATATTTCGACCTTTTAAAAATTATGATTTACCATTGTCTAAAAAATAATTTGTTTACAGATCAAGATTAATCCTTTTAAAATTACCTAGTGGCTTTTTTGTGATTATATTGTTTTATATTTTCTATTTATAAATTTTATAATTTGTTTTTAACAATGGTAGATTATATATAGTAAATGATAGATGAACATGCCCAGTGGCTAGGGGAGTTCATGCAGGATACTAATACATGCACTGTTATATACACGGATCAAATTGTGACGCACTAGAGGAGATTTTAAGGCGGAGGAATTTGCAATGGTTCACCAGGGGTGGGCTCCGGTAGCTCCTTCGACAAAAGCTCATGTATTTCAAAAGGAAAAATACATCATTCATGCACTTGAATACGTATTGTTCAAGCGATAACCGATATTTAACCGAGAAAAATGACAGATCGGTTCAACTGAGTCATGCAGATGAACACCACCAGATCAGACTCGGTCCAGATTTAGAGATCGATTTCCACACGGTTTTCAGCGTTTATGAGGCTATAATCAATTCGAGGTGGATGTTTACACCATAAGGGAGGCCTAGGTTCATTTATTTTTCAAGGAGAAAGGAATCTGACCTTGAACGATTCAATTGTTCCTTCGGACCGAACGATGCTAGCAAGAAACCCTTTGCTATCTAGATCTCCGTTCTTCATTGGCACAATGTACCTACAGAAAGAAAGGAGCAAGAGAATCGTAAAATTTTGTTGATCAGCTTTAACTTCAAGGAATAGTTCAGCTAATGTACTTGGCATCCAGCAGTTTAGCTAACTGCACTGCATCTTCTTGTCCATAAACCAAAGTAAAATTCGGAAGAAGCAGCTTGATGACTAGGGTGATAACGATGTCGGCACGCTCCTTCTCGAGAAAATCTTTGTTGTATATGCAATAAGGTTCGTAATAAAGAGTTAATTGGCCCTGTGGAGAAATGACTAGATACCTGAAACACATAATTCCAAGACCGTTGTGGCAAAAACCTTACATGTAAGTTCAGTCATAAGAAAATAATATGGCACACCATACGGTACCAATGATTAGTAATGGAGAGTGCTAGCATTATACTTAAAGTCACATTCACAAGTTGAAGCCAAGATTTTTACCCATTCTCAGGTCGTTGCCATGGAGGACCGAGAACTGGCCCAGGAGTAGCTTGAATTCTTACTTTGGAACCATTGCTTGATTCGACTTCAGACTCCTGACCAGGTTCTAGATATGTGACCTGAAAGATTCAAGCAACAGTGAACGGAAGTAAAGCCATATGCATGGATATGCAGTTGAAAATTAGTTTAAGACCATATGCTCTACAACTAAATAGCTTAATAAAATAACAAGTTATCCTGAATTGTTTACATTTAACACTAGCATCAATTTATGATGATATATTCAATGAATCAAACCACAAAAATGCAGTGGAGAGTGAACCACAAACAGTAACAGATGCCTAGTAGAACCTCTGAAAACTAAATTAAACGATTCAACTCACATTTCTGAAAAGAGGATCCAGCAAAGGCTTGGCATTTGGAGTTGCAACGACTCTAAGATTCGGGGACATTTCCGAGAGCGGTTTTAAGGTCCTTAAATGGCAGTGATCATCAAGGCTTTGTGTAATCAGTAAGCAATCAAGTTAAGGAAGATCAGAAAGCTGCACAAAGGAAGTTACAGCCCAATTACAACAAACACACTAATTAAACAACAATGCAAATTATTGATATATATATATATATACACACACACACACATGGATACAAAAAGAAACCTTGAAATTCTTTATGAATTTCTTGGCAGCATCATAGAGCAATGGAATGCTGAAGTCCAAATTACCAACCAGAATTGGATCAACCAAAATTTTCACCCCACTTACATCCCACAGCCAACTATTCCCCTAAAAACCAAAATCTAAAACCATGTCAACAACAAAAAGGAGGGTGCAAATTAACTGAAATGATTAAATTAAAAAAGAAAAAGAAACCCACCTCTAGGTAAGTGAGGTTGAACACATCAGTCCCAAAAGAGCTGGACCCAACAGCACAAACCCCCTTCTCCCACCTGTGAAACCAACCCAAAACCAAAACCAAAACCAAAACCAAAACATATACATATAAAGACTTAAACATACAGAAAGAATCGTAGGTTTTGGTTTTAAAGTTAATGAATACCTGCAAGTTGAGAGCTTTAATCTTTTGATTTTTTTTTTCTTAAAATTTTGTAACGAGTTCTCAAATAAGTAAATTTAATATTACTTTTTAATTATATTATTTTTGTTTTTAACCCTTATTTTATTTTATTAATTTTGTTTTTAACTTCATTTTAATATCTATAATATTGACGTGACATTTAATTATATTGATATAATAATTTAATGTACTAACATGACAATTCATATGTAAACGATATTAGATGATGATGTAACAAAGAAGTTGAATTAATTTCTATAACTGAATTCGATGACATAATTGATCTTTTTGACTGAATTCGAAGACAATTGAAAGTTTAAGGGTTTATTTAATTTTTGAAATATTAAAAACTTAAGAAATGTTAAGATATTAAACATAAAAACCTTATACAAAATTTCAAAACATAAAATGTGTATAGTAGACCTGTATTATCTACCACCAAAATGTTACAAAAAGTAAAAATCTTAACCCTTGGCATTCAACAGACCGTAAATCCCATTGTTTATGTGGACTATTTTGAAAACATGGTGGTAAATTCACAAACAATATATCCCCTGCACATTAACAAGGCTAGGAAAGACGCTTGTGAGCATTTCCTCTCTCAAAACCAAGAAAGTTTTTACTACACAAAATGTTATGCACATTTATATCTTCAAACTAAGTTCTCTCTCCCACCTTTTGGGATTATACGGTATCGCATTGACAATCTTGTTACCTTGTAGCCGCGGCAACTCGTCTCCGGCGGGGATCTTCTCGTGCCAAACAAATTCATTTTCGTGCTCGAATTTCCGTAGCATGTCAGCAGCAGCATCAATTTCTTTCCCAAAGATGGCTCTCCAGGATTCTTCTCCTGGAACTTTCTTCTTTGCGTTGGTTAGTGCATCGCGGAGAACTCCAATGGCAACTCCGAGTTGTTCAGTTATCTTTAAACTTTCTGCAAGGTATTTCAGACTTCTTAACTCATGTAGAGCTTTGCAAGATGATATAAATTCCTGCACAGTTCATCGATAACGATATAGTGTCATCTCCTTCATAGATGATATGTTTTAATGCAAGAATAAACAAGGAGTTTCTCTAAAAGTAGTCTATTTGCAGTAAAATCACTCTACTATTAGGAATAAGACAATGCTGCAAGGTATTCGGAGAAGACAAGATGTAGACTTTTTGGCGAGCGGAGATCACCGATTAAAAAGTGTAAAGAAAATCACCATATGTTCATAACAAGTGAAAAAAGACTAATCATATAATGTCAAAGTTTATGCTAATGATTTACAATTAACCAAAGTAGGCAAATTTAAAGTGATAAAACTGATTAAGCTTGCTTAATCATGGAATAGGACACGTCGATGATTTTTGGAAAGAAAAAAGTGTGTGAAAATACCAAAAAACTCGACGAAATATCTTTGCACTCCCCAGTATTTGAATACAGAATAGCAGTGGCTTCACCAAGTAACTCTATAATACCATAGTGCAGCTTTGCCAAAAGACCAACAGTTGTTCCTTTTTCTTCAGCCTTCCTTATGGTTACAGCCTGTTTCATAATACAATAACCATCAGAGGAAAAGGAAGTACTAAAGAAGCCGATAAAATCAAAAGCAAATCGTTGGATATTAAAAAAATTGCATTTAAATTTCAGGCCAAGATGCCAGAAACCTGGGGTATATACCCTATGATATTGAAATGCGAAGGCCTTAACACTAACCTGGGCTTCAGCCAAGCAAATCAGATGCATAACAGTGCAAATGGATGGAGTTGCTTCCGGTGGCCTTTCTACCGACTGTGCAGATTGTAAAGAAGGAAAAATCTCAATAGCAAGATGCTCAAAAACACCAGCTGCTTCCCTGAAAAGTGTGGCGGATTTCACCAAATCTGGCAAAATGAGAAGTAAATAGCAATGTTACGAACACAAAACTCGTGCGATTAATAAAAATATGATGTGAGAATGCACTGCCTACCAGTTGGAAGAATTTCTATAGCCCTCTCCCGAAGCAATGCGGCATAAAGATAAAGGGTCATACCAAGCTCATAACGCAAATTATCAATTTGAAAAAACTTTGGACCCCTAAGGTTAAAGAAAGATGATGAGTTAAGAGCGCTACTCCAACGGATCTTAAGTTCTGAAATCCAACAAGCAACATGGTGGTTGCTGCACACCAAATCAACATGAAAAACCAAGTTCTCCAACAGTGGCAGGTATTGCTCCAGTTTCTGAAGGTCCTGATGAAATTCAAACCGAAAAAAGAGGGGAAACAATCAGAATAACCTGTTGAAACGAAAACACGCCAGAGGCATTCAAAAGCAAGTCTCAACCTTGATGATTTATGCATTCCAGAAACAGAGATATCAAAATGCAAAAGCAAAAGTATGAACAGATTACAGAAGCAAAATGTGAATAAAGCAACAATAAGAAATTACCCTTAGACAATGAGAAGTCAATCCTCCAGACATTTCTCTTGCAATAGCTTCAGTAATGAAGCTGCTCTGATTAATGGACTCCTCGATCACTCTACGCCTAGAGCTCAACTCCTTCAGATGTTCAAGTGTTGCAGAATCACGCGCAGAAAACACATCCTCAAAAATAATCTGCCAGTATAGCAAACACATCAATAACAACCCTAAAAGTAATCAACTTGAAAAGCTATAATCTAAAACGCAACATGAACCCATAAAAAAATACATATGGAAGACTAAATAAGTAAAGGCGCCCTGTAAATCCTTCAAACAACAAGAATAACAAAACCTTTTAATTCGGATAAATGAGCATCCTTTATAAAAAACCACATCATCTTGTCCACAACCGGCATTCATTCTATATCATTTTTCCTTATTATGACCAAAGTAACAAAATAAAGCTAAAAACAAAGACTAAGCCATGGAAATGGGCAATCAAATAAGGCACTTCGATCCAATTAAAAGGTTCAAATTTTAGATCACTAGCACCGACAATCCCCGATCAAAATCCATTTTTTATAAACTTAGCGCAGAATCAAGAGAACATGAAAACAAAAGGGTTAGCCTAAGAGTAACGCTACCTTCTTGGATTGGAGCTTTCCGGGCTGAAGACAATGCATCATCATCCTTCTCGAATACGCAAAACAAAACCCAAAGTTCAAACCCACACAAAAATACCAGAAAGTGGGATAAAGAAAGACAGGGTAAACAAAATTCCAACGCAGAGGGAGAAAAGTGGATAACGGGTGTTCTTTTGTTTGTTGTAGTTGTTAGTTGCAAGCAGTGATGGAAGAGTTGCAAGACATTAATGGTCCGGGTCGATATCAAGGTTTTTTCTTCTCGGTTTCCTTCGATTCGATTCCTTCCTCGCTAAGACTACATATTTACATTGTTACAACGAACCCAAGAGAACGAAGCGAAGCGGAGTTTTCGGGTCTTGACCCGCAGGCTACCCGTGGAATCTAGGCCTATGTTGCTTTGCCGGTCGGATTTGCTAAATCATAAATAAAGGGCATACTATATGAATTATGTGTTTAGTAATTAAATTATTTTTTTATTTTTTTATTACTTTAAATTTTTTATTTTTTAAATCAGATTTAAAATTTATTTTTTGTTTTATTTTAATATTTTACATCTAAAATATTTAATTTTTGTTTTATTTAAATTTTCCGTTTAAATTTAAATTTAAGTTTTGAAAAAAATTGAAATTTAAGGTACTAAAACGAATCTAAACTAATAGTTTAGGTGCTAAACTTGTTAAGCTTTTAACGATAGGATATTATAATAAAATAAAAACTAAATGTTATGTATATTTAAAAAAAAATTTAATATTAAAACAGATTAAAATTAATAATTTAGATGATAAATACGTAATTTAACATTTATATTATGAAACCAGAAAATAAAATAAAACAAAACATTTTTGTCTCAAAAAAAAAATTCACTGGTCACAAATTATTTTAATTAAATTCAAAGACTGAAAACACAGAAAAAAATCATTTCCCCGAATATTTTATTTTTAATTGAAAAAAGAAAACAGTGGTTGAGAAACATTTTTCATTACAGAGACAGAACAGGAGGGAGACATTGTGTGTGGAGTCATGGAGACTGCGATACGTGGGAGATTAACACTCTCACCCAACACTGTCTTCAATCCCAAGCCAGGTTCTCCTTTCTCTATCTCTCTTCGCCTCTCGATTTTGGGTTTCTAATAAAGTTTGTAACTTTACTGGATTGATTAATGAATACCATCACAAACTCATCTGGGTTTTGTATTAACTTCGCTTAGTTGACGATTATCGTATCTTTTGGGCTTAATTTCTCGAATAGTTCATCAAACAATCCAACTTGTATTGTACACAAACAAATACTCTGTTAACATTTTAAGGGGTGGAATCGGTCCTCAGATGAGTATTTTTTTAAAATCTATTTTATTTATATTCGTTGCTGCTTATGAATTGGGAGTTAATTCAGCTTTTTCGATTAGAAGCTTCTCAGATAGGATTATCTGAAGAGCTTTGAGCTCCGAGTTAATTCAGCCTTTGAGTTGCACTGCCGTGTTTACCATTTTTGGAGGATGGGAATTTAAACTTTTACAGGCAAGGCAAAAGCAAAAATTGGTGCTTTAGAGTGGACATGGATGGAAATCATTATAATACAGCTCACCTCTATTCGAGTTACTGAGCATATGGTTGTAAAATGGGTAACCATTTCGCTATATGAATATAGTGAGGCATTAGCTCATTGAATAGTAGCCAGAGGTTATCTCTTCCGGAAAAAAACGAAGAGAAGATGTAGAAACTTGGTTCATTCAACCGAAGTAGTAGGTCTCTGGATAATCTGAAATGGCTTCTTGAATTTAGTACTTGTTTCAAATTAAATTGAAGGTATGAAAAATATAGCTTTTCATCGTTGATGATGAGAAAAACTGGACATTTGTGATTGTAACATTATGTTGGTTGATTAATCTTATTTGCTTTCCTAATGGAGTGTGTTCTTATGATTGTTTTATTGATTGGAGTTGATGAACCTTCTTACCTCTCAGCTGCTCAAACAAATAATTATGTTAGATATCTGACGGAGCAAAAGCTATAGCTGTGATGGTCTCTTTCGGTTCTGTAAACTGGCTTCCATTTCTTGTTGGTTTATCGGTAGAGTGCATATGTTGATGGTTAAATCAAAACTATGTAAGCAGGAGAGAAACAATCACGTTGCAGGGGGGCATGCACCAACCGTGGCGTTCTCATGGCTATTTCGACTACCGGATCAGGTAAAGGAGCGGGAATTTTGGAGAAGCCAGTTATCGAGCGAACGACTCCTGGTCGTGAATCTGAGTTTGATCTTAAGTGAGTGCCCAATTCGAAGTTCTTATTGTTGATGTGAATTATTGAGTGCTAATTTGAGTTATGACCATCCTTCTCATAAATTTGCTGGCACATATCCCATTCTTAGATCATTTTTGTACCACACCTATTTGACGCACGATTAGCACTTGCAATGTCTGTGTATGTTACCCCGATATTTGTCTTCTGGTAGATTTTTTCCTTCTCTTTTAACATCTTTGTGGGTTTGGATTACTTAGGAAATCGAAAAAAATTGCTCCACCTTATCGGGTCATACTGCACAACGACAATTTCAACAAACGGGAATACGTAGTGCAAGTACTGATGAAAGTCATCCCTGGAATGACACTTGACAATGCTGTTAACATCATGCAAGAAGCACACTACAATGGCATGGCAGTGGTGATTATATGTGCTCAGGCCGATGCCGAGGAACACTGCATGCAGCTACGAGGGAACGGGCTTTTAAGTTCAATTGAACCGGCGAGTGGTGGTTGCTAAAGGGTCAGGGACAACCGAGCCAACCATTGGGTTCCATATCACTGTTAAATATACCCTTTTGAGAGAGCTTTTAGATGGTGTACATCTCAGTAGTGCTCTTATTGTATGATCCCTAAACAATACATCCCCTATAGTCAAAATGAAAGACAATAATCGGCCCCATTTACTATTTTCTTTATCCCGGACTCTTTGCTTACTCTCATTGATTTTGAATGAGTTGAACAACCTTTTTTTTAAAAAAAATCCAGAAATAATAAGAAAAATCTTAAAATGAACCTGAAATTAAAGTCGAAACAGAACAAGGAAGCTAATCGGAGAAGAGTTGAACATCAGAGACATGCTGGGAAGAATCAAGCATTCCTCCGTTTCGGAACAGACCAAATCTGCACTAACCACATTAGTAGCTTCATCAAGACTACTGGGGAGAGGAAGGATTGGATTCCAAAAATAATGAAAAGACTCCTCCGGCGAGTGCAACCTGCATCGAAGTGATAAAAACTTGGTTTCAATAGTTGCTCGAGATGTTAACATGCAGACCACAACGCGGCGGGAGGGTTAAAGGGAAACAGTGGGTCGGAATTACGATTTTCTCAGATATCCGAGACGCCAATCTCTGTCCTCCGACTACAGCAGCAACGGTGCACAATGCTTGTCCTCTAGGAAAAAAAGGAGTAACATTACTAATCAGCATATACAAGAGAAACCTACTGTGAAGAATATACATACAGAGTGATTAAAAGAGGAATGAAATGGCATTGCTTCTGTAAATACACAGGGATATAAAATGGTAAAACTTACAGAATGCCACCTAGAACAACACCCAATAGGTCCTCATCAGCAGCCAGGCCAATGTTAGCAAGCTGAAAGACATTAACACAATGAAGATGCAATAATGGCATGTTACAGAAGAGACATAAATATACAGATCATTTGCAGAAGTTCACCTGGCTCCTGTCGCCCCTTTCACCGAAAAATGTGATGGAAAAATGCCTGCATGCAAAATAGGCAAAGTCAAATTGTTTCACTACAATCCACAATAGGTCATGTGAAGTTTTAACCTTCAGAAACATGGGAGAGAAGAACTGTGTGAGAAATGGCCGCCTCTTCTTTCAGTTCATCACCATCCTGTTGAACACATAGTTGAAGGTCTTCAAATAAGAAGCATGCCATGAATTCCAGAATCAAATAGAACTACACCATCATTATCAACACACTGAGTTATTAGTACATCAAAGGTTTTTGTACCCTACGTCCCTTCCTTGACTTTTTTGAGTCGACCTTCATTGTTAAAATATTTGACATAAGAAATTGTAAAATATTTGAATTTTCATCGATTAAAAATCTTTAAAATATATACTACCATTTGCAATCCCTAGTGATTAATAAAAAAACAACATTGAATTTAATCCCTAAATGTATTAATTGATTTTTAATAAAAAAATATTTGTCCATTCACTTGACCTTTCGTCCCCACCACTAATTACCGGTTCGAAAGGGAGCAAACGAACGAGAGGGATGATCCATTGGTTCTCTTTTAACAAAAGTTTCATATAGCAGAAAAGAGAAAGCGACTTGGACCAAATGATGCTACGTACCATTATGATTATCATGGAATGCACGAGAAAATCATCACTCTCCATAACTTAAAACAAATGATGAATGCATATGTTTTACTTTAAATAATATTGAGAAAAATACAAGTTCAACACAAGATCCCAACACTAAAAAAACAATTAATCGAACTTGTTAATGTATGTAGAAGATAGTGGTCCAACAGATGAGCCATGGACAAGCAATTGCAAAAGCGACGGATTCTTGGATTCCCCCATTTGGAGAAAAAGCCTCAAAATCAACATGCAAAGATAATGACCCCCTCAACAAAATTACCATCTCTGAAAAGAAATCTAAAGCATTTGCATTGGTTGGATAAATAGTAATTCACACCCTTTCTCTTTAGCTCCCACTCGAACCTTTTATCCATTTTTCTATTCTCCATAAAAGCCCACCATTAACACCCATAGCTGACCTCCAACTTCCTCTCTTGCTCGGCGAAAATGGGTCTTCTTTTTTGCATTGTCTTCGCTGGTTGTTTCTTCTTTGCAGCTCCATTTGTCGGCTGCTCTAGGAGTTTGCTGCAATTTCACCCGCCGACGATGGTTCTCGACGTTGCTGAAGCTCTTGAGAAGACCAGAAATGTGCTCTCGTTTACCCCTGTAGGTCAAAGCCTCTCTGCTTTACCTTCGCCTACTTCTTTTCTTTCCATTCAGATTCATCCCAGGGCTTCTGTTCTTAAAAGCTCCCACCTTGATTACAAATCATTGACTTTATCCCTACTCGAGCGTGACTCGGCTCGAGTCACCTCGCTAGCCACTCGGTTGGATCTGGCTGTCAACGGAATTTCAAAGTCAAATCTCAGACCGCTTGATAAAGGGTCGGAGTTTGGAGCGGAGGACCTAGAAAGTCCTATTGTGTCCGGTTCGAGTCAAGGAAGCGGCGAGTACTTCTCCCGAGTTGGAATCGGGAAACCACAGAGTCAAGTTTACATGGTACTCGACACGGGAAGTGACATCAACTGGGTACAATGCGCACCCTGTGCCGACTGCTACCAACAATCCGACCCGATATTCGAGCCATCTTTATCGTCTTCCTACTCGCCGCTAAATTGCGAAGCGCGACAATGCAAGTACCTTGACGATTCCGAATGTCGGAACGACCGCACCTGTGTCTACGAGGTTTCCTACGGCGACGGTTCTTACACCGTGGGTGACTTCGTCACTGAAACCATCACCCTCGGGTCGGATTCTGTCAATAATGTGGCCATCGGTTGTGGCCATAAGAACGAAGGCTTGTTTGTAGGGGCGGGTGGCTTGCTCGGCCTCGGCGGTGGACCGCTTTCCTTTTCGTCCCAGCTCAACGCTAGTACTTTCTCCTATTGTCTCGTGGATCGTGACTCTGACTCAATTTCCACTCTTGAGTTCGACTCGTCTCTCCCTCCTAACGCCATTACAGCTCCATTACTCCGTAACCACCAGCTAGACACGTTTTACTATCTCGGTTTAACCGGTATCAGTGTGGGCGGCGAGTTGCTTCCGATTCCCGAGTCAGCTTTCCAAATAGACGAGTCAGGTAACGGCGGGATTATCATAGACTCAGGGACCGCCGTGACTCGGTTAAGGACGGACACATACAATATTCTCCGTGACGCATTCGCTAAAGGGACAAAGAACTTACCGTCAGCTGACAGCGTGGCATTATTCGACACGTGTTACAATTTGTCTTCCAAGAGTAGCGTAGATGTTCCAACGATGTCGTTTCACTTCCCCGAAGGTAAAGTTCTACCGTTACCGGCTAAGAATTACATGATACCGGTTGATTCCATTGGAACCTTCTGTTTCGCGTTTGCGCCAACGTCCTCGACGTTGTCAATCATTGGAAACGTGCAGCAGCAGGGGACACGTGTCGGTTTCGATCTCGCAAACTCCCGCGTAGGATTCGTGCCCAACAAATGTTAGAAGAAATTAGTTTCATTTATTGGAATCATTTTTTTACTATTTGTAATTTATAGTTTTCACGTTGGTGAAAAAAAAAGTTAATTTTTTTACCGCACGAGCGGTGTACGTGGGCTGGACGTTATGAATGTCGTCGGTGGTGGCATGTGTAGTAAATTAATTGAAAGCGTGAGGAGAAGAGTGGCAAAACGTAGAGAGTTGATAGATTATTGATATGGGTATGACCGTTGCAAATATCTCAAATTAACCGTAATGTCTTAAAGTATATATAGACAATACCCTTTACAGATCACAAAATTGAAAGTCTGATTATTAAATTTATGTTGTCCTTTGGACTATTGCCGACTTATAAACATTCATGATTGTCCTACCGTTGATAGATACACTAAAAATTATTTTAAATATTTTCGATCTAGATTAAAAAAAGAAGATGAATCACTTGTAATCGATCGATTTTAATTCTTTTCTTTCATGATCATTCATTATTTTTCTCTATAAACACATCGAATAACCGTCATCCTCAATCACCATCTTCGTCCTAATGACTTAATCATGACATTTTCCAAACAATGATCCACGATCGTCATTTCATCGATCATGACTCTTCGTCAAAATTACGAGAGGGTGAATTGTTCACAATCAATGGATTAGACTTATTTTCATCAACAAAATTATATAATTTAAAAATAATAAATATTACTTTTTCACATATTCTAAATATAATTCTACCTAAAAGAAAGAGAATGAAGAGGTATAGGAGAATAAATACCAATAACTTAATCAACTGATTAAATATATTTGCTCGACAAATATCATAATTTATATTTTTTTTACTTATGAAATTTTAATTTCTTAACACTATATACTTAATTAACGAGTGACATAAAAATTGGGATAGAAAGGATAACCTTTAATGCCGACTTAACCGAGGAAAGAGTAACCGCAACGGCCACCCACCAACCGCCAAAGGCAGCGCAAATAACACACCGGCGAACCCGACATCAACAACTATTCACTTTCGCTCATTAATGACTTTCAGTTGGGAGTTTTTAATAATTTAATCAATTAGTTGTATTTAGTAGCAAGAATAGTAATCCGCCTCCATTTCCCCCCAAATCCTTTCCGGATTTCTTCACAGAAGAACCCTAATCAACTCCATTGGCATTCCTTCGTCTTCTCACTGTTATTTTCAAACCTTCTTCTTCACGTTTTCTCCCACAAACTTTGACAAAGCCCTTTTGAGTTAAAAGTCGATCATATAGTACTTAAAAAAAAACTTTGCTTCAAACTTTTAGAATTGACTGCCAAAAGTAATGCTTTAGTTCCATTTGAGCAAAGGGATTTGTCTCCTCTCCATTCTCCATGAGCGACTCTATCATCTCTTCTTCTTCATCTGATTCTGCCTCCATCGCCACCGTCGATCAGGTAATCCTCGACCGTTCTCCTCCCATTTCTAGTTATTTTCTCTGTCCCAGTAGTCAAGACACTACCTTTTATCTCATGATGTAGTTATATATCTTGTTGATTTTTTATTCAACAAACTAAGAATCTGAATTCCCAAGTTTCATTTAAAAAGGAGAGAGTAAAATCAGGATCTGTAATTGTTTGATTACGTTGATTTCTCCTTCTTCATACGATTAGTCTTTCAATTTTTTTGATATTTAGTTTAGACTATTGATTTTATGTAGTAATTTTTCTACTTCCGGCTTTCAAGTCTCACCTTTTATGACATTATTTTCAATTGTTCATCATAAGCCTGATATTTAATAACCAGTCACTTTTTTTGGGGTGGTGGTGGTGGTGGTGGTTAATCTTTAAAGTCAATGACTGAACCACTCTGATAACTTTGTTCAGTCTAAATTTATTGCATTTTTTGTTTTTGTCTCAGAATGTAGGGAGGAATGAGAGAATTATAAATGCTGACCAAACGTTTTCTCCCGACTTGCGTCATTGGCGTGATGTTTTCTGGTTAGCTGTATTTATAATTCATTTGATTCTGTTAGGGTTCTTGCTCGCTGTTCTTGGACTCAATAGGTTCAGGACAGCAGATAGGTTAAATATTGATAGATATACTAATCGGGTTTGGGAGAATAGTAATGGATTGACAGAGACTTATTGGCCCAAGTATGCTGTTGCCGGTGGGATTGGGACTGTCCTTGGATGTCTTTGGTTGTTGTTGCTTGGTTCTCGTGCGAAACAAATGATGAAGGTTTCGGTTCACATTTTGACTACATATCTTGCTGTGATTAGTGTTTTATGTTTCTGGTGCGAACAATTTTCTGGGGTGTGGCATTTGCAACTGGTGCTGCGGTGCAGTTCTTGTATGTTATAGCAGTTATAGACAGGTATGAGCTAGGGACATATTTTTTGGTGATCATGAAATGTGTTATCTTGAGTTTATTGCTTGTTGGATGTTTTAAGGAGATTAAAGAAACAGGTTACAACTTATCCGTTAATAACTGTTCCTGATTCACTTGTTGACTGAAATATTTCCTTGGTTTTATAGAATTTACTCCATCTTTTTAGTAAATTGAATAAATTGTTTAATTTCTGGTTGTAACTAACCCGGGAGTGAAAAAGCAACTTTATGGTTCTATTTAGAGTTGAAATAACCTTTTATAAATTGAAATGTTGAAGTTTTGTTTTTGATGGCATATATTGACAAGAAGGAAATAATTCTGATATTATACAGCCTTGATTAATATTCTACAGTTGAGAAACCTGTAGCAGAATAAAGAGAAGGGTCACTGAATTGAGTCCTTACATACTAGATAACAACAAGGAGGATCAGTTTATCACATAGAAGTTGAAATTATTGGTCATGTAGGCTCATCATTTTTCAAACAGTCTTAGTAGGTTAATTTCAAATGTCCACTCAACCAAGAGTTGTATTTGCCAATATATGGTTATAAATTGTTTTCTCAAGTTTCCATTCCATTCAACAAACTAGCCATGAATTTGCTATCTTCCTTGAAGTCATAGTGGAAAATCATTAGCATGCTTATATCAAGCCTAGGTTTGTAGATCTTTGTTAGTTTCAATGTGGTCAGGACTCCGGATTAGATAATTCTGAGTTTGGAGTAATCATATCTTATGAAGTCTGCTTTGACTAGATTGTTTTTCTTTACCTTCTACAGACTTCCATTCACCATGCTGGTCTTGCAAAAAGCTGTCAAATTGGTATGGAGTCTTCCTGAAGTTATGCGAGTAGCATATGCATTTATGGCTGTCATGCTTTTATGGATGGGAATATGGTCTTTTGGAATATCTGGTGTTGTGGCTTCAAGCAGGGGTGACCTTGGACGCTGGTGGCTTCTTGTGGTGAGCTGGCAAGTTTTGCCCTTAATTCCATCTGTTGTTACTGCAATGAGAGTTGCAGGAGACTGCTATTAGAAAAATGGCCAATCAAGTCTTGATAAAACTAGTAATGTGCCTTGATACTCGCAGGTACTCTCTGTAAGCTTATTTTGGACTGGTGCTGTTCTCTGCAATACTGTACATGTTATAGTGTCCGGGCTTGTGTTTCTTGTTCTTATTCATGGTGGTCGAAATGCTTCATCTATGCCTCCCAACTCATTGATGAAATCTCTTCGGTATGCTATAACAACATCTTTTGGAAGCATTTGCTATGGGTCACTTTTCACGGCTGCTATTCGGACTCTGCGATGGGAGGTAAGCAGTAAGCAAACCAGCATTTACTTCTTTTCCTTTTTCTCAACTGGTTCGCTATTTTTATCTCAAGATTCAAATGAATGCTTTTTTCTCTCAGTACTTAATTTGAAAATGCATTTTAGATCAGGGGATTCCGGTCAAAAATTGGCAACAATGAGTGCTTGCTTTGCTGTGTTGATTTTTTGTTTCAACTTGTGGAGACCCTTGTTCGATTTTTCAACAAATATGCATATGTCCAGGTAGTTCTTGTATACCCTTCTCTTGATAGTTTATCTTGTATATGATAACCTATTCTTTTGAGCACATGTAGCAACATTACATCCATGATGTTATCCTTTTCAATGTAGCACAGATATTGACTTGTTGATGGCACTGTTAATTTTAAGGGCACATCAGATATTGTTGTGAAGGGGTATCCAAGGGTTTTAGGTCAATTTATTGTTTGAGATTCTTCCTATTTTAGTTTTGTCCGTTTATCTCATGAATTTTCCAGGCAGGAGAATTTTTTGCTTTGTGTAGTTGGATGGTGGATGATATGCTTAGCAACAAAATTTATTTTCTTAAAAAATTGAACTGTTGATTTCTCGTTTGACAAATAGTAGTATTATTTAAAGCTCTTGCTGTTACAAATTCATATGGAATATTACACTACTATAGTATGGTTTTGCATGCTCTGTGCATATCAGATAGCTATTTATGGAAAAGGTTTTAACCGATCAGCAAGAGATGCCTGGGAGTTATTCCAGTCAACAGGAGTTGAAGCACTAGTTGCATACGATTGTTCCGGTGCCGTTCTTCTTATGGGTACTATCTTGGGTGGACTTATCACCGGAACTTGTGCCGGTGTTTGGACTTGGATTACATGGAAGGACAGAGTGATCATGGTGGGGTCCACTGCAATGTTGATGGGGATGGTTTTGGTTAGTGCGTTTTCTATTCTTCAGTTCTTTTATCCCTATTCGTAATTACCATATGGAAATCCTTGATCCCTATTGGCAAAAATGACCTTATAGACATATTGACACCTTATTTTCTTTCTTTAAGTATTGCTAATAATAGATCTTTAGGATCGGTTGTATTGCCACTTCCTTTGTATTTTGAATGTTAAGGTATGGAAAATACTTGGTGCAGGTGGGACTTGCAATGGTTGTTGTCGAAAGCGCTGTTACATCTATTTACATCTGTTATGCAGAAGACCCTTCCTTGATTCGAAGATGGGATCCTCAGTTCTTTAACCAAATGTCAGAGACACTGCACCAGCGCCTTCAACACAGAAGTTCTCGAGCCAGAGAAGTATTGACTCACAACCAGCTTGACAGCCGCATGCAAGACACATTCCATATTTGACAACTCGCGTATATTAACTGTAATTCGTACTCTAAATTACCATTCCAAATATAAATAACTTTGTTTTAACGGTACGTGCCAATCTTTTTTTTCCGTTGATCTTTGTTGCAAGTTCCAGCAGGTAATCAGTATCTTTTCCGAGTTCATTGGGATGTTGTAGAGGAACATCTGTTGAAATGGTCCTAATAAAAATGCAAAAAAAAGTTTTTTTTCCCACTTGCCAAGGGAGCAAAGCCTTGTGTTATTATCATGTTCCAGATTATGGCTCCTTGTGGTGAGTTTATTAAAGGCTCGCTGCTGGTTTACCAGTGGAAGGTTTCAATGCAAAAAGGTTGAGCACAGATATCTGGGGTGAAAGTGAAATAGAAACTTACCCTTTTGCATAGGCTTGCAAAAAATGAATGGGATGGTCCATGAGTAGAGAAAGTGGACACTCAATTTATCCCCAAATGCTTGTGGAAATATATTTGTTGCAGGTGATTTTATGAGAAGAATACAAGTTTCAGATGCAACAATTGGTCTGATGATGATGATGATCAAGCAACCAAGGCAGGTCCCCATTCCTTTGTTTTCTATGCAAATTTGAAGTTACTAAGATACCATTGAAACGAAAACATGAGATGTCTTTTCTTTCATTCTCATTAATTCTCAAAATGCATGACCACCATGAATATCATTGATTTGAAGGCTTACACGCATAATTTTAGACATAAACCTGGTCTCTTACGAGACTAAAGAGACAAGTCAATAAAAACACATATATTGATCCCCACCATGAAATGATGCTACGCTTCCAACTTTATAGTTGAACATAACACAATCCCACCGAACCGAGGCACCTCAGATAGCGTCATAAATTTACAAGTTCTGATTGTTTGTCACTCCCCTTTTATCATCATCTCTGACTCTGCCACAATGTCAGAAGAAGGATCCAGAAATCACATTGATAAACATTAGTTAATGAAAAACATGATCATGTTCCCCCACCCTGCTGGTGAACTTAATGAAGAAAAAAAACCCAATAAATATAAGCCTGCTCTTCTGCTCTTGGAGGGGGCCATGGTTGCTTTCAGTCCAAGCAAAACCTCTTGTTTTAAATGAGTAAAAAATGAACCTTCCTCATTAAAGCTCCATGTTCCTTAATATTTTCTCCATTTCAGAAAGCAAAGGCGAAGAAGACGTACTGCTAGGGGGAGTAAATTAAATTATTAGATGACATCTCATCAGCGTCACATGATTAAGCCGCGCAGACACTCTTTCCCAGGGAGCTATTAAGAGCAGAGAGAGTGGGAGAATATAATAATAGAAGGAAAAAAAAAGGGAATCCAACGCAAGCTCCTACTTACTAAAACAAGCCAGTAGCAGTGTACATGTACTTCCTCTCAGCTCAGAAGCACATAGAGAGCTAGGAGAAAGACGAAGGGTTTTTGGCCTTTGGGAGGAAGGAGGGTTTTGTCTTGGGCAGTGGGCTTCTTCGTTACTCACTCGTATGTACAGAGCGTGCCAAATATGAACAAAAGAAATGCATGGTACTATTCACTACGAAATTAAAGCCTTATATAGCAAGTAAGATTTAAGTATTTTTTTTACAGTAAAAGAAAGGGAGAGTGGAACAAACGCACAGCAAGTAGAGAATGAGGAAATGATGCTGGCAAAAACAACAGTAGGTGGGGTTATTGGGAAGCTAAAATCCCTGCTTTGGGTTTAGGGTTTTTATCGAAATATCATCATTAAATCCAATAATTATACGTATCTCTTTTAATATTATTGATTTAACACTTTTTTTAACACGGTGACAATAAAGCGTAGACCATCAACCGCGTTTTCGCAGAATTTTATCCGAACTAACGTCACGTAAAAAAATCACGGATATCAATTTGCGTCGTCGTTAAACGTCTGACACATACGAAAAGCATAAATCATGATCCACATCTTTTATTATACACGTTGAATTATGGGTACTCCATTATTATCCGAGCCTGAAAACTCTTGTTTTTAACAATCACCCTCCCTTATAAATAACTCATCTGAATGTAAACATCATCACACCAAAATTATTTGTTTGTTTTTACTTCTATCAATTTTTTTTATCAAACTAAGTAGATTTTGTCATTATTTTTATAAGGTAAAATTATTTTTATTATATTATATTTATTTTATATTTAATTATTTAAACAAATTTTATTGTACTAATTATTTTGTATTTTTTATGGTTGTAAAATTGGAAGGCATGATCATACCTCGAGATCTTTTGCCGATACATTAATAATATGAAATTGTGTTACTTAAATCATTGTGATTTTTTTTTAATTTTTGGATTAGTTTATATTTTAATTCATATACTATTTATTTAATTAGGCGTATTTAAGATATTGTTTTTGCATATATAAGACTCTTAATCTTTCAAACTCTCAAAATAACGCGTATTTCAACTATTGTTTACTATGATAGAGAAATTTGGGAAGATGAAACCGACGTTTTCTTCGCATCAAATCATTTTGTCAGAATATTCTTCAAGATAAACATCACTCTTGAGGAGTTGATCACTAAAATTTTAAGGAAAATTTATGTTGGAAGTACTAGAAGACTATCATCATTTCAATACAGATTTTCAATCGCAGTATTTTCGTTAACTTATACAGCGTTCGAACTCTCTAACAATGACGGTGTTGCTATGATGGTTGATTCTCAGAATCAATATTCAGACATCGATACACAGATGTATGCAACATTTGTTGAAGTGTATGTGGTTTGTAGTATGTCATTATGCTCCAACTATGGGTTGGCTCAACAAGCTGATCAAGTTGACAACCCAACTCAAATAATGATTAATGAATTTAACTCGTTAATGGGAAATCCACATCATGGTGGCATCCCATCAAGTTCAATTAGGAGACATTCATCAACGATTTGTTACGATCTGTACCAAGGTGGCTCCACAAATAATCTGTATGCCAACATCGCTTACAATTTAAGGGGAATGCACTTATTTGCCAATTTCTTTGACCTGAATATGGAGATGACCTCGACGCAACAATTTGCGTTGTACCCATTCGACACGATGCCTTCAAGTTTCAGGAGAGACATTCAACTGTGAGCTTATCGACCTCAATATTGAGATGCTTTCAAGTTCAAGGGGAATACATTCAACTACCAGCTTGTTCGACCTAAATGTCGACATCGTGGAGGAACCCTCATCTCCACCAGAAGAACCTCTTCTTGAGCCAAGTGCGGATGGTGTTGAGACTGGACAATTCGTTCAACTAGAATCACCGAAATTCAACATGGACTTCGATGATGATGTAGATGAAGTTCCCAGAAATACAATAAACATCGAACCTCCAGCACACATGTATGAAGCTGACTATGGTGCAATGTACATACCAGAATTTACGGATATGCATGATATTGATGACTACGGATTTAACTCATCAGTCAATAATGGCGAGTTATATAAATGAATGTAGTTTTCATTCAAAGAATAAACGATGATGTCAATTAAGAATTATAACATTCGTAATTCAGTTCAGTTCAGAGTCAACCATTCCACTACCGAAAAGTATGTTTGTCACTATGTCCAATATGATAACGGATGCAACTGGATGGTTCGTGTATCGAAGAGGAAGAGGAAAAATAATATATGTGAACTAACAATATACAACAGTCCTCATACATGTTGTGCTTGAGGGATCAACCGGGATCAACCAGGATCATCCTAACTTGGACTCCGATATTATCTGCAAAGCCATCATGCCCATGGTCAAAGCAAACTCTCATATAGCTATTTCGGTGTTGATTTTAGCTATACAGTCGCAATATGTGTACACCGTCTCATACAGAAAAACATGAAAGACAAAGCAGAATGCCATTAAAAAACTTCACGACGAGTGGGATGTATCTTACAACGAACTACCAAGTTGGTTTAGGGTAGTGTGCAGATTGAATCCTAGGATAATTGTCGACTTCGAAACTTGCCATGCATACTACAATGATCGAGTGCTTCACAATCGTTGCCATTTCCACTGACTTTTTTAGACTTACCCACGATGCATTAATGTTGTGAAATACTGTAAGCCCGTGATCCAAATTGATGGGACATTCTTGTATGGAAAATACAAGCAAGTTTTACTATCGACAGTTGTCCAAGTTGGTTATCACAACATTCTTCTAGTTATTTTTTCCCTTGTTGAAAGAGAATATACATATTCTTGGGTTTTTTCCTCATAAACTTACGCTTACATGTTGTCACAAGGGAAAAAATCTTTGTCAGTTCAGATCGCAAAGCTGGGATCAAAGCAACAATGGATTCTTTAGGTCCAATGTGGCAACCACCTATGTCTAACATTGATACTGTATCTGACACATTACTGCCAACTATCATGGAAAGTTCAAGAATAATGATGAGCGCTAATTACTTGTGCGCATGAGTACGTCAAAATGCCCAATTTTATTTCTCAATCATTTTCATTTTTTATGAAAACTTAACAGTAAGTTCTACATTTAACGCTCAAGTTACGAACTATACCTGAAACATTTGAGTTCATGCTTCAAGATTTGCAAGGAAATAATGAGCAAGGATACAATTACATCAATATCATCAACAAAGAAATATGGACAAATGCATATGATGGTGGATATCGATTGTAACATCCTCAATGTCAAGTTAGTGACTAAATTGAAATATTTTAGAATTTGCTGATCAAAGTAAATAAATTGAAAAGTTTAGGGACTTATATGGTAAATTTTGTATAGGAATAAATAGCAAAGATGGATGAATTAAAGGAGTAATTTTGTCTTTTCAGTTTTAAGGATATTTTTGTTTCTTATATTAAGAGTGAAACACGTGGGAATTGGGGGAGAATTTTGGAAACCTTTTTCTCTTACTTTCTTCTTCCCGTAAGCTCCATGGAAAAGATAAGTTTAATTACAATTGGTTAATTCTTGAATTTTTAAGTTGAGTCTTATTATTTGGATGTTATATAAGCTTAGGGAAAGCTTATATAAGCTTAAAACTCAATAATGAACAAGATATAAGAGATTTGGTAAAAGGAGTTTTTGAGTGAATTATCGAAATAGAATGAGTAAAGGGATTTTCAAATGAAATTTGACTTGTCATCAGTCAAAATAAGAAATTCAAATTGTTGGAAATGAATTTGTAATATGTTGATAAATTGGAAAGATTCTTGGTTTCTAAATTTAAGATAGAAGATTGAATATTAAGATGAATTAAAGTGATATAAGTCGACTAGAATAAGTGTAGATAAGTTTAAAGGAAAATGAGGTTATATAAGAAGAATTAAGTGCATTTGGAGTGATTTTCGGGCTTAAAAGTATGTTCTTGGCAGGGTGTATCGGTGCACTATGAATAGATACCGATACACTAAGACCAATTTTAAAGAACATCTTCAAAGTGTACCGATACACAGGCAGTGTATCGATACCCCCTTGAAACGAAAAATTTCGAATGTAATTTGTGTATCGATACATAGGCAGTATATTGATACACCAGTGAAGGGATGTATCGATACACCAGTGAAGGGATGTACCGATACACCAGTGAAGGGATGTACCGATACCCTATAGAGTGTACCGATACACTTCAAATGGGAAATCGAAATAGATCTTTCCTTTAGTCTAAGAAATGAAATATTAGAGTATACAAATGGAATACTGATATATATACATGATTGTATAGATATTGATCGAGAGCAATGTCCGGACAAGTGTACAAGTGATAAGCATCTAGAAAAGATAGGAGAACGGTATTGACTAGTGAGGCCAGGTGAGTGCACATTATTTAGTATATGATGTTCAATGGGAAATAAGATTTGCGATAAGTCTATTTCCAATAGTGTTCCGCATGAATTCATAAATAGAAGTATGTTTTTGTTATGATTTATATGTGTGCATGAGTGTATGTGTTAACATGTTGTTATGTATGTTACATGATTTCTATAAATATATGTTAGTATGATAAGTCATGTGAAACAATACAAATGATCTATATAATTATATAAGAATATGAAATAAGCTATGTAATAAAGACATAAAGAATGAAATGAACATGTGACATAAGCTACAAGTTAAATGAGCATTGATATATATGTGAACATAAGATAACCAAGTATAAGTCATATTATATGGTATAAGTGATTACACGAGAAATGTTAGTAGACTCTATGAGGATAGTATATTAATTAGGGGACATAAACATAAATAATGATACATTAACAATATAGGGAAGACTTATATACTTAAAGGAAACTATGATATATGAGTTATAAAGTGAATAAATACAAAGTTTTATGAAAGAGTATTGTAGAAGTCATGTAAAATTGAACTAAATAAATAGATTAACTTAGTATAACTTTATGAGAAAGACTTAGGTGTTAAAGGATTTAGGTATGGAAATGATCTATGTGTAAGTGAATTATGTGATCTATGTGAGTATAAAAGTACAAACCATAAGTTATATGATATGAATAAGTTATTATATGGACATGATGTATGTTATAAGACATGATCTATGTGATTA
Source organism: Hibiscus syriacus (assembly GCF_006381635.1). Lineage (NCBI taxonomy): Eukaryota > Viridiplantae > Streptophyta > Magnoliopsida > Malvales > Malvaceae > Hibiscus > Hibiscus syriacus. The sequence continues at coordinate 2,105,480 of NW_024062606.1, forward strand.
CAGAAGAAATGATATTAGCTATGTGAGTATATGTACATGTGAATGATATGAAAATGAACTACGTGACTATGTGTGATCTTATGAAAATGTGATAATGAGCTATGTTAAAGAACTATGAGATTATGGGTATATGTGAATGTGTGATAACTTAAATATTAATGCCCATGTTATGTGTCATGAGAGCTAGAGATATAGTTGGCATACCAAGAGTCGAGGGTCTACACGGTCCTTCGGGATATATATGTATCATTTGGAACATTTATGAGGTCCTTTGAGACACATACTTGGTCCTTAGAATATGTATATGATTCTTAAGTAATTCTATGTGGTCTTTAGGGACATTTTATATGGAACTTTGGTGCATTTTTACGCGGCACTTCGGTGCAATCCTACGTGGCACTTCGGTGCATTTATACGAGCTATGGTGACAAAATTGGTGCACAAACCCTATAGACTCACATATCTATAGTTCTCACATGTGTACATGGGCCATTAAAGATACAATATGAGAAATTATGGGTGATATTATATGTTTGTTTGGTGATATGATAATATATGATGTGTATGTGTATTAAATATAAGAATAAGAGTATAAGATAAAAAAGATAAACGATGATAATATATGATAAGGTTATGAATGTAAATGATGATAGGTGTGCATATGTGTAACTGTTACATAAAAGAATATATGAGTTGGTATGATATGTATATATATATATATATGTATTTATGCTTTAATGCGTATTGTGTTTAATAATTTTGTATGATTATATGAAATGTGCATAGTAGGAATTGGTATTGAGATTGTATATTTAAATTTATTAATGCCTTAATAAGTCATCAACTTAGCGTGTGAGTGTTTCACACGTAGGTTTCGAGAAGAGGAAAATAGATCGAAAATTAGCAAGTCAGTTCAGCTTCTCCTTACTAAAGATCAGATCAGCAGAGTTGAATTATATGTATTTTTTTATTTGAAATAGAGTTGGCATGTAAGATAAAATATTTGTATTGGATACGCTCTGATAAGTTTTGTAAAACCATATGTTTTATACAATATAAATTATTTGGTTTTATTGGAAATGTCAAACTGAATTTTATTAGATTTTTGTCAAAGTAAATGTTTTGAAAAGTCAATCTGACACCTTGGGACTCGGATCCGGGTCAGATAAGGGTTGCGAGTGTTACATTTAATGGTATCAGAGCTAAGGTTTAGTCGATTCTAGGCTTAAACCGAAGGTAAAAGAGTTTTAAAATGTGTACATGCCAACATAGAGTGGAAAATCTCTGATCTGATAGTGTAAGGAGTATGTTGTCTTGCTAATAGAATAAGATCAATTTAATATAATAGAAATCTGATTGTAAAAATTTTGAAGAAAAATGATAGCTAAACCTGATGGTGATAGCAATTCACTTGTCCTGGCTAGACAAGATGAAGAGCATACACCTTAGATAATGTTTTGGAAAAGCAAAGGTTGTTTTCAGAAAGTTGAAAACATGTTAGAATAATGTTATAAGGTCTCCACTGTTCTAAAGTAGAGAAGTTAGATGAAGTAGTTTAGTTACTATGATGGTGAGTGGAAGTATATTGAACATATGTTATCATGGGAATGATAAAAGATTCAGTGATGTGGTTATTACTTTAGAAAAGTTCGAGAATAAGTATTTAGTGACAAGTTTATCAGATATATGGAGATAGCGTTTATGAATTTAAAACAAGGAACTTGTAACGTGCATGGATAAGAGTGTAGTTTGACAAGTTGAAGAAATTGTTGTTAGGCTAAATTAAATGACAATGAGGTATGCAAGTGGTTTGTGAATGGCTTGTTCCCAGATGGAAGGAGTGTTATAGTGATAAAGTTTTAAAGAGAGAGTTTAGAAGGATTAAGAGAACTGATATTTTGGGTTTCAAATACAACCTTGGTTGGAATTAGTTGTATTCCATGTCAAAAGATCAAATCTGATGAAAGCCATGTACGTTTAAATAGTAGGGTCTGGTACTGGAAGATTAAATAAGAGTTAAGAATGGATATGAAGTTAAGTTTAGAAAGGAAAGTAATGGATTGGATTAAAAGTTGTGCTAGAAATTATGTAAAGCAAATTATTTTAAAAGGGATCAAGTGATATAGGTATTGCTTTGTAAGAGTTTAAGAATGGGTATATTGATGATTGGTTTATAAGATAAAAGAAGTTGTAATGTTTGAGTTCGAACCCAGGAAAGTTGCATTGTGAATGAATAAGAATGTAAAGTTTGATGAGTCAAATAAATTAATGCTAAGTTAGTTCTGACCGAAAAGAGTGTATATGATTGGAAGAACTATTACTGACTGACAAGGTTAAGTGATGAAGAAAGTATTAGAGTTAAAGGATATGTGTATTGTGATTCGAACAAGGATTTTACAAATAATAAGATTCGTGCAATGAGTGTTGACTATTAGAGTTATGAAAATGTTATGAAGATTGATGATCAGGGATAAGTATGAAGTATATGAAAATAGTATATGAGTATAAAGAAAAAGATATGATCCATGTTTTAAGGAGATTTTGATTGCTGGAAGAATAGTTAGATGTAAAATTTAAGATGAAGTTAAAGTTTAAAGGATTAAGTAGGATAAAGATTATAGTGAGGCATGTATTATAAGTATAATTAAAAGTAAGAACGGTATGTCAGATGGTGTGAAATATTAGTTGATTCAGTAAAGTGTATGTTTTAATCATTTATGATAAAGATTTAGGGATTTCATTTTGATGAAGCAGATTTAGTCAAAGAAATAAAAAAGAATTATATGTATTAAGGAGGTTTAAGAAATAGTCAAGGGATGATAAAAAAAAAGTTGGTTATTATTGCAAGGCAATTAGAGGTTGATGAGGAAAGTGAGTGAGTGATGATTTTTGAGTGAAAGAATGGATGAGTATTGTTTACATGATAAGTGATATAATATGAATGTAGAAGAAAAAAGGTAGTTGAAGAAGTGAAGCAATGAAAGCGAAGTTTGTTAATGATAACTCAAAAGATTAAGATGAGGAGACAACAAGAGAATATGGATAGGATATGGGTGGACAATGTCTTCATCTATTAATGCAATGACAATTCGAGAACGAATTTTCTTAAAGGAATGGAGATTTGTAACATCTTCAATATCGGGTTAGTGACTAAATTAAAATATTTCAGAATTCGCTGATCAAAGTAAATAAATTGAAAAGTTCGTGGACTTATATGGTAAATTTTATATAGGACTAAATAGTAAAGATGAATGAATTAAAGGGGTAATTTGGTCTTTTCAGCTTTAAGGATATTTTTATTTCCTATATTCAGAGTGAAACACATGGGAATTGAGGGAGAATTCTGGAAACCTTCTTCCTCTTGTTTTCTTCTTCCCGTAAGCTCCATGGTAAAGGTAAGTTTAATTCCAGCTGGTTAATTCTTGAATTTTTAAGTTGAGCCTTATTCTTTGGATGTTATATAAGCTTAGGGAAAGCTTATATAAACTTAAAACTCAAGAATGAACAAGATATAAGAGATTTGGTAAAAAGGAGTTTTTGAGTGAATTATCGAAATAGGAGCAAAGGGATTTTGAAATGAAATTTGACTTGTCATCAGTCAAAATAAAAAATTCAAAGTGTTGGAAACGAATTTGGAATATGTTGATAAATTGGTAAGATTCTTGGTTTCCAAATTTAAGATAGAAGATTGAATATTAAGATGAGTTAAAGTGATATAAGTCGACTAGAATAAATGTAGATAAGTTTAAAGGGTTAAAAAGAGGTTATATAAGAAGAATTAAGTGGATTTGGAGTGATTTTCAGGCTTAAAAGTCTGTTTTGGGCAGGGTGTATCGGTACACTATGAATAGGTACCGATACACTAAGACCAATTTTGAAGAACATCTTCAAAGTGTACCGATACATGGGCAGTGTATCGATACCCCCTTGAAACAGAAAATTTCGAATGTAATTTGTGTATCGATACATAGGCAGTGTACCGATATACCAGTGAAGGGATGTACCAATACCCTATAGAGTGTATCGATACACTTCAAAGGGAAAATAGAAATAGATCTTTCCTTTAGTCTAAGAAATGAAAGATTAAAGTATATAAATGGAATACTGATATGTATACATGATTGTATAGATATTGATCGAGAGCAATGTACAAACAAGTGTACAAGTAATAAGCATCGAGAAAAGATAGAAGAACGGTATTGACTAGTAAGGCCAGGTGAGTGCACATTATTTAGTATATGATGTTCAATGGGAAATAAGACTTGCGCTAAGTCTATTTCCAATAGTAAAATGCATGAATTCATAGATAGAAGTATGTGTTTGTTATGATTTATATGTGTACATGAGTGTATGTGTTAACATGTTATTATGTATGTTACATGATTTGTATAAGTATATGTTAGTGTGATAAGTCATGCGAAACAATACAAATGATCTATATGATTATATAAGAATATGAAATAAACTATGTGATAAAGACATAAAGAATGAAATGAACATGTGACATAAGCTACAAGTTAAATGAGCATTGATATATATGTGAACATAAGATGACTATGGTATAGGAGTTATAAAGTGAAGAACTATAAAGTTTTATGAAAGAGTATTGTAGAAGTCATGTAAAATTGAACTAAGTAAATAGATTAACTTAATATAACTTTATGAGAAAGACTTAGGTGTTAAAGGATTTAGGTATGAAATGATCTATGTGTAAGTGAATTACGTGATCTATGTGAGTATAAAAGTACAAACCATAAGTTATATGATATGAATAAGTTATTATATGGACATGATGTATGTTATAAGATATGATCTATGTGATTACATGAGAAATGGTATTAGCTATATGAGTATATGTATATGTGAATAATATGAAAATAAACTACGTGACTATGTATGATCTTATGAAAATGTGATAATGAGCTATGTGAAAGAACTATGAGATTATGGGTATATGTGAATGTGTGATAACATAAATATTAATGCCCATATTATGTGTCATGAGAGCTAGAGGTATAATTGGTATGCCAAGAGTCGAGGGTTTACGCTGTCATTCGGGACATATATGTATCATTTGGAACATCTATGAGGTCCTTTGAGACACATACTTGGTCCTTAGAATATGTATATGATTCTTAAGGAATTTCTATGTGGTCTTTAGGGACATTTTATATGGCACTTCGGTGCATTTCTACGCGACACTTCGGTGCAATCCTAAGTGGCACTTCAGTGCATTTATACGAGTTGTGGTGACAACATTGGTGCACAACCTATATAGACTCACATATATATAGTTCTCACATATATACATGGGCCATTAAAGATACAATATTAGAAATTATGGGTGATATTATACGTTTGTTTGGTGATATGATATGATATGATGTGTATGTGTATTAAAGATAAGAATAAGATGATAAGATAAAAGGGATAAACGATAATAATATATGATAAGGTTATGAATGTAAATGATGATAGGTGTGCATATGTGTAACTGTTACATAAAAGAATATATGAGTTGGTATGATATGTATATATATGTATTTATGTTTTAATGCGCATTATGTTTAATAATTTCATATGATTATATGAAGTGTGCATAGTAGGAATTGGTATTGAGATTATATATTTAAATTTATTAATGCCTCACTAAGTCATCGACTTAGCGTGTAAGTGTTTCACATGTAGGTTCCGAGAAGAGAAAAAATGATCGAAGATTAGCAAGTCAGGTCAGCTTCTCCTTACTAAAGATCATATCAGAAGAGTTGAATTATATGTATTTGGTTATTAGAAATGGAGTTGGCATGTAAGATAAAAGATTTGTATTAGATACGCTCTGATAAGTTTTGTAAAACCATATGTTTTATACAATAGAAATTATTTGGTTTTATTAGAAATGTCAAACTGAATTTTATTAGATTTTTGTCAAAGTAAATGTTTTAAAAAGTCTATGTGACCTCTTGGACTCGGATCTGGGTCGGATAAGGGTTGAGGGTATTACATTGATATGGACACATAACTGGCAACTTGGCTAAGGCTATCAATTTGACCTTAAAGGGTGCACGCCATTTACCAATAATGCCAAGCTCGGGGGACAAGCTCAAACTTGGATGCAAAACGGTCATGTCTATCACCCAATATTAGTTGCAGATCTACAAAAAGAATTGTTGTATCAAATGAAATGTTTCTAACAATTTTCTCTATAACCCATGAATTACTTCGTGTCACAGAGATACAATGACCTCTTCAAGGGATTCAAGCTAACCCGTTAAGAGTTAATCTAAGAGACATGTGGTGTTACTATGGGTTTTTCAAGCTCTGAAGTATCCATGCTCCTATGTCATAACAACTTGCTCTCATACCTGTCAAGACTATAATCATTTTGTGGATCCCGTATATCGACTTTTAGAAGTATTTAAGGTATATGAATTTGAGTTCCCCCAATAGGTAATGAGAAAGACCCTTATGAGGTTTAGAATTGGCTTCTGATTGTTCCAAATTCGTCCTTATTAAGGGAGTCCAATCGTCTAAAATCCACTCCAATTCATTGTGATATGGATACTCGGGAGACGTCCATAATTAAATAAAGACATTACAAACTAAACAACTCTATCGATGCCTGTGTCTTGAATGTATTCCGCATGACGATGGTTGTCTGTGTCAATAATGATTTATCCGTATAATTTGTTCTTCATCTTTACTCTCATCATCATCATCACATCATCATCATCAGGAGCAACTACATTTTGTTGATGAGGGACTTATGATGATGTAGCACCTCCATAGAATAAGGACTCTGGAGGTGTATGCTGACTATCCCACCTCTCATAGAAAACTATGAAAACACCTACATCGATGAGTGCAAAAACTACGTCAGGTGTCTGTATATGTGGTTAACCTTCACCCATCAAATAAGCAACACATGAACCCCACACTGGATCTACAAGCATGAAAGTATAATATTCGCCAATTGGGGTCATAAAACCTTGCGATAGTGGCATCTGACCCGGTTGCAGTGGCTTATGAAATGGTTGCGGTCCCATATGATATGACTGTGATGCCATCTGAAATGGCTACAGAATGTATATCGGTGTAGACGATAGTTTCTGTGATAGTTCCAATGCTACAGTTGAGGACGAGCCAGAAGCACATGATCTCCGTCTACGAGTAGGGGATGATGATGTTGTGACAGTGGACGTCTTTGTCGATGCCAATGAATACTTCTACCTCGTGCTTCATTGAAAAGTAGAAATGATTTCCCGTTTGTATTGAACCACTCATAATAATCATCCGCAACTGAATAACGATCCACATAAATGGGTTTCATACGGGGAATATGTCCACGTCGATCCTCCCATATCATTACCCACTCGATGTGCTTCACCAACCAGTCGACTTATTTTTTGCCCCATCTATCAATGATATGCATATCGTCGAGATTATTAGGTGCTTCCGGAATAAATTGTACGAAACCAAATTGGCAGAACTCGCGATCAGTAGGATGTCACTCGACAATAGCATAACATATCAGAGGGACCACTGTCATCCAAACATCTAATGGGCCTCTCAAGTGATGTGAGATGTAAATCATCATTTCTTCTGTAAAATAAGGAGCTTATTGAAACTAAAATAAATATATATATAATTCTTATCAAAATAATATTCTAATTATATAACGATAATTAAAAGTAAATAATAAAATTTAAATACATACATGTGTATCAACCTTCTGAACAATGAGTGGTTGAATTTCTTCCAATTCTTCCGGTAAATCTCGATGATTTTTCTTGCACTTGACCAACTATTCAATGAAAAAAATTAATTATATACTCAACAAAATTATTTAATTACGAATTGAGTATTGAAATTACCTCAACAATAGCGGGAAGACTAACGAGTTTTTCACGACTGGACATAAAAAGGGCGTACGATACCACGCCCAAGACTGGAGAAGAATGAGACATCTGTCGATAGTATTTTTTCGATAATCAATTGCTTGACACATTTCCCTATACATAAATGCTAAAAATGTGAAACCCCAACTGGGTGCACCGACAACGTGAAAATCTACGAGGTGACGCAACCACATACAATGAACTTGGTTGAGCGATTTGTCGGGTATCAGGATCCCTCCTATGAGATGTGATATGCAGGGCCCTGCATACATTTTAACATGTTCCTCAGAGGCATCACGACTTAAATGTTGAAAAGTTATATCCAATCAATTTAACGGTATTCGACCACTATTGAAATTAGGTGGACACCTCCAAGATACTCATCACTAAAGGAATGTCAGTCTTCATCCACCACCCCAGAAATCACATCCCCATCTACCGAAAACCCTAAATGTATAAAAATATCTTCTAGAGTAATAGTGCACTATCCACACAGAAGATAGAATGTGTGGGTCTCTATTCTCTACCTCTCTACCAGTACATAAATAAGGTTGGGTTCAAGGTTACAATGCCCTTCATATTTTATTGCGTAACCGAATCCAACATCGACTAAATATTGCCAGACACGAGTAGATATCTCTAACTTAACGTTACGAATGAATGGATCTAATATACGATCACTCTCCTAATTTAATAAATAATATACAAATTAAAATATAAACTAATAATAAAAAAATAAAGTATTCACAATAATTAAAAATAACAACACAATTTAAAATTATTATCGTATCAACAAAATGCCACGAAATATGATTTTCATCTAAACGTGGCAACCTGCTTTCTATTTTATAACTGCAAAATGTAATAAAAAATTAATACAATAAAATTTAATAAAATAATAAATTATTAAATACTTATAATATAATAAAAATATTTTATCTCCTTAATAGAAAGATTGATAATAGGAAGAACAAGAGAATTTGATATTTGAGAGTGGTTTTAGGGTTGTGTTGAGTGTGATATTTATAGGGAGAGGGGAGGGGGACGATAATCAATATGGGAGACGAACGGTTTGGTTGAATTAAAGGAAAGATTCGTGCCTTTCGTGCATGTCAGACGATTAGCTAAGGCGTGGATGACTATCCGTGCATTTTCTTATGTGGTATCAGCTCGAATAAAATCTCACAAAAACGTAACTGACGATCCGCATTTTATTACCATCATTTCAAAAAGATGTTAGATCAGTAATATTAGAGAAGAGGATCTTACAGGTAATTATTAATATAAGGTTAATATTTTGATAGAACCGCCCTGAAAAACGTAATAATAAAAAAGCCTGTTGTGTTTCTTAAAACTGATACGATATCCCTTACTTTTCCTCCATTAAAGATCCTTACTCCAAGGATTTTTACTCCAGCTTCTTTGTCTTTGTCTTTCTCTACCTTCCTTTCTTAGGAACGCAACAGACTCTCTCTTTATATAGTAAACGAGGAAAAAAGAAAAGAGAATGCAGAAATTCAAAGCTGCAGCAACAACTAACCCGGACATGTTTTGCCACTCTTCTTTTTTTATCAGGTATATTTACTTTCACTTACAGTCATGGTTTTGGGTTCTTTTTGTGTGGTGTTTTGGAACTGCATGTCTTTGATTACAAGGCAATGATTATATAAGTATGCGAAGAAAAGAAATGAAACTAAGGTGGTTGCTTTTTTTAATGTTCTGTTGGAGTACAAAGAAAGAAACATGCTTTGTTGTTCTTACTGCTTCAATCGAAAACAGAGGAGACGATTGTAATAGCCGTCACCAGGAACGTTTCCTGGATCTTGGAGAGCTTGATCATCCCGTTGTTGCTTTTCATCACAATGATGCCGTTGATTTAAGCCCAAGTATTCATTTTTTTCTTGTATCTTAATAAAAATATGTGTTATTTTAACTCCTTTTTTCTAAACAACTCTCGATGTTTATATGTTTCCTTGCAGGCTCCATTTTTAGTTTAAAATCCAGCAATGTTGGTGTTGTCGCTAATAGCCTTGAACACGGTACTCAACCCTTTTACCAACCTCACTCTTTCAACGTAAGTCTTAGCCCATTTTTTCTGCATATATTTCGTATAGTTTTGATGTTATTTTGCAAATAGTTTTTGCTTTCCCTGCAGAGCATTGGTGCAACCGAGATAGTTTCCGGTGGAACCGGGTGTTTCGGATACAGGGCAGTTCATGTACCAGAAGGGAGCAGCATTTGGTTCCTCGTTGGGGAATGGACATATTGAAAATTGGGCTGACTCTGTCCTTGCCGATAATAGCCAGCAGACTGACACTTCTACTGATGTTGACACTGACCATAACACCCAGGTTTTGTCTCTCTTCTTTCCTTTGTTCATGTAAAGTTGCAATGGGAACATCTTTAGGGTGGATGAGCATAGTTGTTTATGATAATGAATAGCTGCTTAAATTAGAGTTATGATGTCGCTCTAAGTTGTTTGGCTTTGGCGAAATAGTATTTAACTTGTGATTAGTGCTTGTTGATACTTAATGGTGTTTAGCTTAATGGACTTCAACATAGACCTGTAATGGTGGATTTGGTGGATCAGTCCAAGTCGAAATGTGGTGATCAAAAGGTTGTTAAGCATTGCCGAGTTGTTGTGTAAATCCGTTTTAATGATTGTCATCTTTGTGAGTTCTTACATCTTTGTCCCTTCAGACGCTTCACCGACTTGCTCAGAACCGAGAAGCGGCAAAGAAGAGTAGATTGAGGAAAAAAGTAATGTGTAATTTGGTTCTTTATTAGTTCTTACCTATGCTGCATAGATGAAGCATGTTCGGATCAGTAATGGGTTTTGTTTTTTCGACAGGCGTATGTCCAGCAACTTGAGAGTAGTCGACTTAGGCTTTCAGAGCTAGAGCAAGAGCTTCAAAGGGCACGACAGCAGGTATGAAAATGTATTCTTATCATCTTAATCATCAGTGTTTAAACCAAAGTACTTTTGTTCCTAAGTATCTTTCACTCTAATGCAGAGCGCATTTATCACGACCGGACTTTCTGGGGACCATGGTCATTCGGTCATGGGAAATGGTGAGGAGATTTTAGATACTGTTAACTATTTTTTTAATCATACCTCTATATGCTTCATAATATTGCTAGAGGCATATGGTTGAAGCCTGGTGTACCTATTACCGTATATAGTTCTTACTCTTTGTTATGCTTCCAGCAGCCCTGGTGTTTGACATGGAATATGGTCTCTGGGTCGACGAACATCAACGGCTGATAAATGACCTAAGATCAGCTGTAAATTCTCATATGGGGGATAATGAATTATGCATTCTTGTCGGGGGTGTCATGGCGCATTTTGATGAAGTTTTCAGGTTAAAAAGCATTGGTACCAAGGCAGATGCATTTCACATGCTCTCTGGTATGTGGAAAACGCCTGCAGAGAGGTGTTTTATGTGGTTGGGAGGATTCCGTTCATCTGAACTTCTCAAGGTGATTTACTACCGGATAATTCGGTACTACTATAGTGATGTATTTTTTTTGAGAAGTATCTGCTTTGGTTGACAACATTTTGATCTCGGAACTTATAGATCCTCGGAAACCACCTCGAGCCTTTGACGGACCAGCAGTTAATGGGAATATGTAATCTGCAGCAGTCTTCTCAACAGGCTGAAGACGCCTTATCACAAGGAATGGAAGCTTTGCAACAATCTCTAGTAGACACCCTTTCGTCTGCATGTTTAGGTCCTGCTTCCGGAAACGTTGCGGACTACATGAGCCAGATGGCGATTGCAATGGGAAAACTTGCCACATTGGAGAACTTCCTTCACCAGGTAAACAACGCCCGTTGTGAAATTAAGCGCTTATCACAGCTATTGACTAGTCATTTTGATATACAGGCTGACCTTTTGAGACAGCAAACTTTACAACAGATGCATAGAATTTTAACCTCTCGACAAGCAGCCCAGGCACTTCTAGTGATTAGCGATTACACTTCTCGGCTTCGAGCACTTAGCTCTTTATGGTTAGCCCGACCCAGAAACTGATATTCTTTCATTCCATGAAAGCTCATTTCCATGTCATTTGGGAGTAATTTAGAAGTGTTGTATATTAAGTAGGATCTGAGGAATTTGTTGTGATCGTAGGTAGTGCAATTTCACATGTGAGGCAAAACTTTGACAGTGTTGTAATCACCTAAGTGTAATATTGTTCAATGCTTGCATGATCAAAGATCACCCGAAATGTCGTTTCTTCTGTGTATTACAGTAATTAAATTATTATTTTTTAATAAAAATATTACTTGAAAATTTAAATATAATCAGAAACCCACGACTAAAAATAAACGAAAGAACAAAGATAAACAGTTCACTTAGAAGAAAAATGTGCTTGCATAAATATTTAGCTCTTTTGAAATTACGGTTCTCATGATAATCTATACACTTCACGTTAACATGAAATTGTTAATTTTATATATCATATTAAAAAAATTAAAATTGATTTTAACTTAACTTTTAGTAAGATTTCAAATTAAAAATTAGTGATTAAATTTTTCCCCAATAAATAAAATTATTAAAATAAGTGTTTAAATTATATTGTTTATCATGAATAAGTGTTTAAAGTATTTTTTGACTTATTCCGGTTCTTAATGTTATAAACATTATCATTTTAGATATCCCGTCATCAACAACATTAATTTTTTTATTAAGTGACACTTGTCACACTTTAGTGATTTTAAAATTTATTTTTAAAAATATTTAAAAATATTATTATATTTATAAAAAAACACTATTTTTCTTAAATAATAAAAAACTCCATAATCCCTCAAATCTCCAAATCTTAATCTTAATTCATCGTGGTCAATGTAATCTATGTCATCCTCCTAGTTATACATCATCATACTTATCTTCAATTGGCTGTCTAAATAGCGAGGAATCATGGTTTTCATCATAGGGTTTACGGAGTATAAAACACCGATTCACCATCGGATCAAGATTTCATAGGGGTTTTGATCGCCGGGGTCGTGAGGTTGAGTGGAGCTCGTCGACGGCAAATGATGATGGCCATCGTAGGTTTATGGGTTTAAATAAAAATTTTAAAATTACTATATTGTGACATGTATCACCTAACAGTGAAATTAACACCGTTGACGTTTGGGCACCTAAAGTGATAACGTTATGCACATGATTAGTCAAATAATACTTTAGGTAGCAATTTGTGAAAAGTGATTTAGTTTGGGCAATTTATTTTAATCACCGAAAGCTTAATCACTCAACTATAGTACAAATTTTTTATTATATTGAACTTAATACTTAATTATATTATTATTAAATTAAAATCTAATTTTTCACTTCATTAGAAATAAAAAATATTTTATATATTTTTATAAAAATTATATGAAATAATTTTAAAAAAGTTATACATTCTAAAAATATTTATTTATTTTTAAAATCTAATTAATTAATTATTTTAAATATTACTATTTTTAAATTATCTATTTATTTTTAAATAATTTAAATTTAGGATAAATTATACGTTTGGTAATATTATTTTAAATAAATAAATAATATGATTTTAAAAAATAAATAAATATTTAAAATATTTTCATAATGTGATAAATATTTTTTTAGAATAATTGAATATAAATTTTATAAAAACATAACGGTAATTATTTAATTATTTTTTATTTTAAAATAAATTAAAAAATTATTATTTCATTTAATAATGATACAAGCAAGTGTTAAGTTTGATATAATAAAAAATATATTTGCATTATAGTCGAATGACTAAACTTTCGACCATTAGTTTAAAGTGTCACATATTCGAATTTTATAATCATTGGAAAATATTGATTTTGTGGTGATATTATTATATAAGTTAAATACAAAATATGGTAAAATTAACATAAATGACTAGCTTAATTCAATGGCTAGGTGCCTTATATTTCATGTAAGAGGCCTAGATTCAATTCATGCTAAGAGTAAGAATATTTACTTTATCCTCATAGTTGGTGACACGTGTCATCATTTAATTGTTTGAATAAAATTAATTAAAAATATCGACGCAAAAATAAAAAAAATGACGTGGAAATAAAAAATTGGCATGTCATGCCACATCATTATTGTCATTAATGGTTTTGAAAAAAATAAAGTTTAGGTACTAAAACAAAATAAAAATGAGTGTAAGTACTAAAAATATAATTTACCCTTTTAATATTTACTTAATAAGAACATTTTAATTAATGATATGTTTTGGTACGTCACTTTAATAATATGTTATAGTATGCAACATACGCTGTAGACTCATCCTTGTATGGCCCCGTATAGAAACCTTGAGACATCTATAGTAACCTTCCTATCCCATGTGAAAGATTCTATGTAATAATAATCAGCATGTTTGGGTTGATTCATGTTCAAATTAATAAAATTATAATTTCAAAATAGTAATAATAAAGTTATATTAGAAGGATGTCGAGAATTTATTTAAATAAATAAATTATTTTGGAAAATAATTATCAAAGTCGTTCTTTGTTGGGAAAATAGGGACTAGTAATACTAAGAATCAAAATAAAAGAAAAGGAAAAGCATAAATCAACCGAAGAAATATAAATTACCAAAAATAATACCAAGAAAATAATACAAAGTTATAATAAACACTTTTAAAAATCAATATTAATTTAATGTGAGATTTGTAAAAGAAATTTAATGTGAGATTTATTAATAATACAAAGACACATACCATACATTGATTGAGTATTCATTATTATATGCCTATAAATATAATATTTATTTTTTCTCAATACATGCGTTATATGCAACTCTATCCAATTTGAGTTTGTGTTAACACATAATATGTATACTTATAATGTAATTCTTTTCTATAGATTAAATTTATTTAATTTCTACTTTCGTTGAGCATTGCGTCTACTTGGACACTTTTGTCTACCCAAACTTTTTCCAATCTGAAGTATGTCTCCCGAATAATACTTGCCACCAGAAGATGTCTAGTCCCTTTTAGCACTAAATTGATACACTCGACAAGATTGGTTGTCATATGATTGTAACGTCGACTTGATCGTCATATGCATGTGTCAATCTTTCTCAGGGTATCTCAGCTGCAAAGTTATACATCTTCTCCATACTTTCTCAAATTTTTCAGTCCTGCACGGAAGCTCGGTTGTAGTAATGCGTAGCCTGAAAAAATAGTTACCTGTAAGTATAATAATTTTAAACGAAGATCAAGACCAAAAAACAAAGGGTAAAACTGAATAAGTTACCTATGTTGATAATCTCTTTCTTTATCTTCTTATTCTTGAACATCGTCATAGCATTTGAAGCAATATGCCGTATGCAATACGCAAGAAATACATGCGAAGGTGACCATCTACTTCCCGGTCTGTCAATTGTGGCCAACAACCCAAGTGAACGGTCTGAAATCATACAAACCCCATCTTGAGTGACAAGATGGGAACGCAAGTTTGACATAAAGAAATTCCACGTTTCCTCAGACTTATTTTTAACAATGACGAAGGCAATGTGGAAGATGTTTCTGTCACCATCTTGTGCAACAGCTATCATAAGGATGTGTTTGTATAAGTTGTACAGAAAAATGTTATCGACTTGAACCATCTGTTTGTAGTAACGAAAGCCTTCAATTTGTGACTTGAAAGCCCAAAATAAGCCTCCAAAAACTCTCTTCCTAGGGATACATTGTCCATTAAATTTTGTTGCAGGATAAGTGTAGGAGTGAACAATGGTCCTTGGGATGAAATATTCCATTGCGTGCAACAGATGTGGCAATTCATTATACGATTGATCCCAATCACCATACAGTAGTGTTATAGCTTTCCGTTTGGCCATACAGGACTTGTAATAAGACGAAATATACCCAAATGTATTTCGTATTGATGCCACAATCATTGATACTAGGATCCTTGGATTTTTCTCCTCTAGTAGCTTCACGTATGCACAAATGACATCGGAGTCTAAATGTTTGTGGCTTGTGTGAAGGAGTTGAATGTGCAACTGTGTTGGTTGTAGAACCTTGTCGCTTCCCACAACATCTTTCACTGTAGGTATGAGACACATATCCTCCACTTACAGCCGAAGTTGTTGTTAATACATCTAACAAAATATGTCTTCTAGTCAGACTCCACAACAGTGAATTTCATATGAGTTTTGATACAAAACGTCTTCACAGCTAGTTGCGCGTCCTTCTTACTCTCAAACTGTGACCCAACTCTAAACTCCATCGATCCTTTATCCGATCCTCCAGTGGGTTGCATATATATCGGGCATAAAATGAACCTCAGAATTCCTCATGACATCATAGTTTATCTCATGCATTGCAACTGTATGAAGATATTGAGGCATCTGGGGAGGATGAACTTTCTGATTGCATGGTTGTTGGTGGCTGTGCCAAAACTGGAGGAGCATTCTACATTGTTTGGCTACGAGAAACGGTTGTCTCCCATATATCACCTTTTATATCAAAGGCTTGTCCATCTGAAGCAGCCTCGGCAATATCAGATATTTCATCTATTATTAGTGTGTCATCGTCCATCATAACTGGAACAAAAGTTTCATTATCCTTGCTAAAATCACCAAGGATTTCACCGAATTTCCTGACGAGGTTATCTACATCTTTTGATGGTCCTGTTTCTGCGGTCATCGGTGCAATAGTTGATAAAGTATGAACATATGCAGTTTCAGCAATAATATCAATCATTTGATTATTGGAAGATTGATGAAGGCTAACCATAACAACTACATCGTCGTCATCATCGATCAGGATTGCTCCATATTTGAGTGGAGTCTCTGAAATGATGTTTCGATATCTCAAACTTGAAACATAACCTCTAATTTTTTTTATTTTCATCTTCATTTGTCGATGAGATACATCTACTGGGAACATCATGTTCACGGGCCTCTGTGACATGAACTGAACACCATCTTCAGTTTCGATAACTTCACCGTTTGGGTGGACGATTGTGAAAAAAATTGTTTGCCATAGCTTCAGAGAGATATTGGTTTTTTCTTGTTCAATACAATTGTAAAAATAACAAGTCTTGTGAAGATTCATCTGAAGTAAGCCAATTTAAAACAAATACGACCAATCATTAATTACTATTCAACAACTCTCCAGTGAAATGTCATCTCAGTAGGCCAAATAATGGTGGTGTATTATCATATTCTGCAACTTTTCAAATGTCATTAAATACATAATTTAAACAACTTTTCAGAATACAGGTGACATAATGGTGCATTATCATCTTCTGCAACTCTTCAAATGTCATTCAATGCATAATTTAAATATTTTTCAGAAAACTGGTGAAATAGTGGTGCATTATCATCTTTTGCAACTTTTCAGAGGTTATTCAATGCATAATTTAAACTACTTTTTAGAAAATGGGTGAAATAGTGGTGCATTATCATCTTTTGCAACCTTTCAGAGGTCATTCAATGCATAATTTAAATAACTTTATAGAAAACGGGTAAAATAGTGGTGCATTATCATCTTCAATAACTTTTCAGTGATGTATCAACTCAAGTCAAAAAACTTTTTTGTGTTTCATTTATTACTTCATATAAAAAAACGTGTGTTTCTCATAGGCCAAATAATGACCCATTTCACCAACTTTTCAATGCTCATTTAGTCATCTTAAGCAACTATTAATATGTGTGAGTTGAAAGTCATTTTACTCTGCTATTCTATTGAAGCAAAAAAACCCAAAACACCTTCAATCTTTCACTTTCAATGCTTGAGTTTTTTTAAACTTGTCAACTATTTGTGCAACTGTTTTTTACGATCTATAACCATCCCCCCCCCCAAAACACATTCAACTACACGAGTTAAAGTTCAATATATAAACAAGAGTTCTACTCAGAAGTAGTAGAAGAGTATATTCCTTATATTATAGATTTCCACTATCATGCACGAGGTTTCATCTAAGCGATGATGTAGACCTTGCTAGAATGATTGAGACATATTACTATCGCTCTTTCTCTAATGTCGATTTATTTGTAGCATTCGATGATCTCTACCTTGCTCGTACCATTGAGGATGTTGTTTCTAGCTCAAATATCCCACCAACTTAGATAAATGACTAAGAAAAAAATAGATGATGGAGATCCAGAAGTATGGTTACAATTCGTACATGAATGACAACAACAAAAAGAATGGGGGAATTGAAGAACTTAATCTTACCTCTAACAAGTCTACTGATTATGAATATTAAAACTTCTTGATCAATATTGCTATGTTAATGATTTTATTTAATGTTTATGGTGTTCGTAAGGTTAATCATATTTACATCCTTATGTTAATGTATTAAGTTTGTAGTTTTTTTCCTTCTAATTTGCATTTCTAAAAGTCTAATATAATGTTCATAGTTTATTGTTCTTTTCAACATAATCTACCACATTTTAGAGAGCAAAAAAGAAAAAAAATCTAACAAAACTCGTCACCTCGATATGACGAGTTACAATGTATTTTTTTCTAACATTAAATTCGCATAATAATCTGAAAAAATAATAATTTTTTAATATAACTTGTCACCTCGAGATGATGAGTTTCGTGGGAAATATTAAAATATTAGACCCGTAATATAAAAATTGTATCTCATGAAACTTATCATGTTGAGGTGACGAGTTTGCCCTGAACTGTAAAAAATTGTCGTATATCCCAAATTAATTTTAAGGTGCCCTATTGGGGCAAAAAAACCCAATTTAAACCTCACAGTCAACTTCTTTAGCTTGTTTAAATGGTTATAAATATTAAGGGTAAAGTACGCAAATGGTCCTCTAAGTATAGGGTATTGTTTTATTAACTCTATTGACTATTAAAAATAACAAAATGATCCTCCGACTATAGAATGTTACTTTGTTAAGTTCATCGTCTATTAAAAGTTACAAAATATTCACCAACTATTCATTATGTTCCAAACTCGTCATTTTCCATTAAAAGAATGGTGATTGTTTAAGTCGGACGTTAATATGATGACTGAGATATGATGATCGTTTGAAATTCTGAGATCAAATTTTATCATATCTCAATTAATAAGTTAATATTCAGCTCAGGATATCGTCCAATTTTCAACGAAAAATGATGAGTTTGGAACATAATGAATAGTCGGATGACTATTTTGTAACTTTAATAGTTGAGGGACTTAATAAAATAATACCCTATAGTCGAAGGACCATTTGTATACTTTACCCAAATATTAAGGAGTAATTATCATCAAAATTCAAGAATAAAAAAATAATATTCAATAACTAGTTGGTAGGTTCATATAGAATTAATGTATGAAAGTAAATTCCAGCTTAATTTATTACTGAAATATTGGGGTTCTTAGTGCAAAATTATTAGTATAATTAACTTGATTAAGATAGCTAACAAATCCAGCGAGGATTTTACTTTTTGTCATCACAAGTCAACTAAATGAAACCAACCATGGAAGATAATTCATAATTCGGAGGTTTCTTACGGAAGCTGTTCTCAATCTGATGTTGGGAGTAACCTACTATCTTACCTCCCTTTATCCCATGTATATATATATATATGGGGAAAAATGACAACCATTTTTTTGATTAAGCCCTTAAGTCAACCACGCCGGAACTCTTATCTCTTATAATTCAGACACAAAGACAAGACTTAGACACCAACCTAGTCGAAAATGGGAAGACTGCCGATGGAATCCCAATCTCAGTTCCAACATCTTTCTCCTCAGCCTCAGCCTCAAGCCGCCTTTTATCCTTATCCGCCGCCTTCACAGCAGCAGCAAGCCGCCGTAGTTTATCCGCAGCCTCAAAATAGTGTTAATGTTGTACAGGTTCCACCGTACCATACAACCAGTCCAATGTCACCAATGCCTCAAAGTCACCCTAATGTTGTTCCCACAACTGGTTCATTACATGGCGGAGTACCCGTCGGAACGCCCGTGCAACATCCGCCGATGCCTTCGCCACTAATAAAACCGGTTCACAATGTCCCTTGGACCGTCGGCCTCTTTGATTGCATGGAAGATCCGACCATCAGTGAGTCACCTTTATAACTACATTCTCATTATTCGTGTTTTATACATATTCAAATCGAATTTAATTATTTTCTGGTTTGGTTGCATGCAGCTCTTATCACAGCTGTATTCCCTTGTGTGACGTTTGGGCAGATAGCAGATGTACTTGACAACAGGAACACAAGTAATAATATAAAGGGTAAAGTATAGTAATGGTCACTGAATTTTTCTAAAGATTTTATTTAGGTCCCTAACTTTTAAAACTTGCAATACAGTCCCCCAACATTTAGTCTGTTTGCAATATGGTCCCCCAACATTTAGTCCGTTTGCAATATGGTCCCCCAACAGTTACGTCAGGGACCATATTGCAAATGGACTAAATCTAAAGGGACCATATTGCAAACGGATTAAATGTTTGGGGATTATATTGAAATTTTTAAAAGTTTGGAGACGTAAATGAAAGGTTTAGACAAATTCAGTGACAATTACTATACTTTACCCTTTATTTTAATCAGTATACATTGAGGTTATCCTTGTACTGAAGCTGAACCGGTTTGTCCTTTAAACCTGCAAGCTTGGCAGAGAGGCGAATACAGCGACGGCGTCACGTATGTCTTCCCCGTCCATCATTGGCATCGGCACACCTCGTTTCACGGGGCTAACGTAGTCCGGCAGGTAAGTCTTTCCCAATACTCCTTCCACGAGAGGGCTTACTTGGGTGAACTTGAACTGTGTCTCCAAATGTGCAAACGCATCATCAGCCGGCAACTGGTAATTGTGAACCTTGTTTTCATGTTCTCCGATGGCTCTAACTTTTACGTTCAATTCCACCAGCCCTGCAACCGTGACTTTAACGCCGTTGGTTTCATCGGTTCTTTCTACTATCACTTCTCTTTCCTCGCAATCAGTCCTCCATTCGACGTCTCCTTCCGTGGGGATGTTTACGGCTTCGCCGTCGAATTTTATGGTGAGAGCATCGAAGCCGTCATCCCATTTAGAGACTCTCTTTGCTGCTAGGACTAGAGTGTGAGTGTCGAACATCACCGCCAGGGCTTGCACCCAGGTGTAGTCTCGTGTCCGTCCTTCCGGTCGTGTTCCGATAAAATGCGCATTGATTTGGAGATTATTATCTGATACAATGACGAAGTTTCCTCCCTTGGCTCCATGGAAGTAGAACATAACTCCATCACCGCCAACAAACCTCGGATCATAACACAGCGACCCGTATCCATTACAGTTCGGCTTTCTCCCTGTCAAACAACTTCAATTCATCACCATACATACAAACATGTGTGTTTAATTATATACTTACATTTGCAGGTGACATCACATTTGCTGCTGCAATCAAAGAAGCATCCTTTGACCTTCTTATTCTTTTCGGGCTTCCTTTGAGGGCATTGGGTGGGACATGTGAGTACCTTTCCATTACAAGCTCCTCTTGCTTGGCAATAAACTCTTTCTCGTCCACTACTGCTCGGTGCCAAAACATCATAATGTGTTGAAGCAACATCATACGGTGCCTTCTTGCTGTTGCCTTTGCCTTTACCTTGCGCATTGATAGCTTCCATGGATATGAAAACTAGGGCAAGTGCCACCAGGAAGAAAGAGCATTTTCTACTGCTTCTATGTTACAGTCTTCACATTGTTTGTCTAGTCCTCAAGGTTATTCTCAGGTTATTCAACCAGCTATCTTCTCTAATTCTACACTGGTTTCTGCTGGGTTTAATCCTCAGAATGGCGCTCAGAGTACGACTTTTCCTCACATTCATATTCCTCATTTTCTCAGTCATTTGTTGTTGTCAGCACGCTTGCTACGTCTGTTCATGTTCAAGCTTTGACTGTTTCTCCAGTTTCTCTGGCAACCATGATATTCTGGATGATAATGCTTGGTATCCAGATTCAAAGGCTACTCACCACTTAACGAATGATATAGCTAGTTTGCAAATTGGTACCTCTGCTCCTACAACATGTAAGGTTCAAGTTGGGAATAGTAGTTTGCTGCCAATCAAGTATACTGGGCAGTCTTCTCTTCTTAATAGTTCTAGAGAATTTACTTTAAATAAAGTTTTATTCGTTCCTAACATTAATAAAAAAACTTTTTTCTGTGTCCAAATTCACTTAGGACAACAGGGCTGCTCTTGAGTTCCTTCCAGACTCGTGTGTTATGCGTGATTTAGATACACATAAAGTTTTGTTACAAAGCTTTGAGGAGAATGGGTTGTATAAGCTTGGCAAGTATGCTGGTGGTTTTCTGTTTAATAGTAATAAAGTTTCTGCTGCTAATAATAATAATAGGGTAAAGTATAGTAATAGTCACTGAACTTTTTTAAATCTTTCATTTAGATCTCCTAACTTTTAAAACTTGCAATATAATATCCGACATTTAGTCCGTTTGCAATATGGTCCCTCAACATTTAGTTCATTTTCAATATGATCCCTGAAGTAACTGTTGGGGGACCATATTGCAAACGGACTAAATGTTGGGGACTGTATTGCAAGTTTTAAAAGTTAGGAGACCTAAATGAAATCTTTAGAAAAGTTCAGTGACCATTATTATACTTTACCCTAATATAAATTAAAACTTTGGGTATTTTAGTTTTAAACCACTTGGATTGCTCTTTGACTAATACATATATGCAGCTTGTGCCACTAGTGGGATTGTTTATGCCTTTGCACCGTGTGTGGTGTCCGGACCCTACCAGAGAAAGCTCCGGCAGCGGTTTGGATTGGTAGAGGCGCCGGCCTCGGATCGGGTTATTCACTCCGTGCTTGAACATTGTGCTCTCTGTCAAGAATATCGAGAACTCAACAACCGAGGGATCAACCCTGCACTAGGTATTTTTTCTTCTTACAAACAAACTCCACCTAAATCACACAATATTTTTAAGTACGTTTATACAGTATTATCTGCAAAAACACACATTAATCACATCTAATAGTATGACATGTGCA
Organism: Hibiscus syriacus; assembly: GCF_006381635.1. Taxonomy (NCBI): domain Eukaryota; kingdom Viridiplantae; phylum Streptophyta; class Magnoliopsida; order Malvales; family Malvaceae; genus Hibiscus; species Hibiscus syriacus. Next base: position 2,128,325 of record NW_024062606.1, read on the forward strand.
TGACCTGAGCTATCTCAGTAGTAAAAGAGTTGTTATTTTTTGAGTTCTCGGGTTCAAACACCAGGAATGTCGAAAATGTGAACGTATAATGTCAAAATGATTGAGAGTTATCTTTAAAAAAAATTAAATACTAAAACTAATAATTTAAATATTAAATACGTAGTTTATCCTTACTTTTTGTACAGTACATTATGGAAATTTGATGAAACAACAAACTGTAGCCCCAATGACGCCTCCAATGAATTAAATAATGAACTAAATCAACTTATGTATTGCTTGTCAAGTGATTTGAATCGAGTAATTATATTATTTTCTATTTGTTTTTTTCTTGTTAGTGCATTATTCCCCTATTTTATTAAAAATAATGATTTAAACAAGTTAACTATGACGACTTAAATAATATATTATTGTAGTATCTATAATTATACTTGTACGAAATCTATGGTTAAATTTATTGTTTATAATCTCTATTACTCTTACAATCTTGACTTAGTAAATTTTAAAGATAAAATATATAAATATTTTTTCGATTATAAGATTTTTTTTGTTAAATATAAGTCTACACAAACTCGCAAAATGATCATTGTTTGGATGTGGGTTTCCATGTTATCGTGGAGTTGAATAGTTTATAAGCGATTGAAGCAATAAATTAAGGCGGCAGAATCAAGTCGTAGTAGAATTACGTTGGTGTATCATGTTGTGGAGTTAATGAAACGAAACCGAGTTATTCAGTTTCAGCATGTTCCTCGTCAAGGGAATAAGTTAGCAGATTATTTAGTGAAAATGGCAGACCAGATCACACTCGAGTGTGTTAAGTGGACTGTTCTACCGGTGATGGTGTTACCCTTGCTGCATCAGGATCAGTCTCTGCATGAAGATCCGCTGCTGGCTGATGCCGTTTAATTGAGTTTTCTTTCAAGGATTTTGCCCAAAAAAATATCATTAAGTGCATTATAGGAACTAATTCAGTTATAATAATGTTCCATTACAAGTGAAACCATGTCGTTAAATCTGAATCTGTCTTCACACTCAGAACAACAATATTTTGTCCAAAATTTAAAAAGAAATGGGAGTTGCAGAAAAATCAAACTAGAGATCATTTATGGGATCAAGTATATATATATAATACTTCGTTTACAAGAATCAAACCAGAGATTATTTATGGACCAAGTAGTTTAGGCTAATGAAAGTACCACCACTCTAGACCTGGTTTAATTAAGATCTGAGGGCGAGGTTTTGGTTAACCTCGTTGTTTGGTACCTTCATGTTACGGTCCATGCCTTGATGTTCTTGCTCAAATGAATGTTCCAAGTGGCACTTAAACTCTCATTTCCTGCAAAACCATACCAGAAACCTGTCTGTAATATTTATTTGTTGTTTGGAAAATACGAAGAATTTATGTCTAGAGTTATTAATCTCTTCTTATCTCTTACATCGCGTGCATGAAAAGAAAAAACCCAGGCTCCTCCGTGGTTGTAACCCTAGATGATGATCAAAGCTTTCATACTTAAATTTGATAATAGGGATGGTAAATTTGGATGTAATGGTTTTAGACGAAATTCTTTATTATTTGGACGAAGAATCGTAATCGATAGTTTTTTTTTATAGAATAGCAAATTCAAGACAACGAGCAGTATATGGATGATGGGAAGAAAAGAGAAACCAGGCCACCCTCTTCTGTCATGTTTGGTGATTTATATTCTGACTTTTAATATTGGTGTCACGTATAGAGTCATGATAACTATTCGTATGTTAACATAATAAACCCTAAATACCTATAGTCCTGTGATTGCTTAAAACTTTTCAGATTTAAAGACATAGAATCAAACACTCAAAACATGAAAATGATTTCAAACCCTAAATCGACTCCCACGGTCTATTAAAGATGGTGGCATGGGCCAAATGAGCTTAGATTTGACGACGCCGGCAAGGTTCGATGTATATAATACAAGAAGTCGAAGGTTGTAAGAATACATACAGAGGGAATACATATATATAGGGGGATAATTTGGTGGTTGGATTGAATGACGTTGAGCCACCGGTCCTTGGTGAGAATACTTCAACCACCAAATTAAAATCTCTACTTGTTATTGTTAACGCACTGCCGGTGCGTGTCTTGACATTTTCTCCGACAGTACTTGAATGGAGATCAACTTTAACTTTGGGGACTGTAATATTCACCCCGACATGAAAACGATTTCCATGCCGAACCCTACTATGCATGCTTGTGGTTTCACTTCAACTGTTCACGAAACACTTTGTTTGGTCAGTTGATACGTGATGCGTTGCAGCTGTACCTCCCATCTTCATTTCCTTTTCTTCCTCGTATAAACAACCCATCAAGCTATCACATAGTAAAATAAAGTGTTATTTGTCTAAAAAATTTAAATTCGAACAATTATACCCGAATGATGTATGTTTTGTCGATGACAAAAAAGATTTTGAGCAAAATTAATTCTTATTCTAACCTTCAAACTCCATTATCTTCTCTCATAATAATATTATAAATTGGAATATAAAAAATAATTACAATATTTAATAGAAAAGGCGTACATTGAATTTTCGTAGAATTTTTTGGATGTGGAGCGAAAATAAGGATTAAATTGAAAAAAATATATAATAAACATAAAATAATATTTGGAATGTCATCAATTTTTAAAAATATATATTATATACATTTTTTATTTTATTTAAAAATAATTATGAAAAATATTATACACATTTTTATTTTATAGAAAATGTCAATACCGTCATAGATCATTCTTACCAACTCACTTTCAAAATGGATATCGAATAAATCAGTATTTTTTAAAGAGAGGTCAATTTACTCAATTTCAAAATTGATAGGGACTTAGAGAACATTTAAACCAAAATATTTAGTCAATTAACTATAGCTTCAAAATTGATAGAGACCAAAATATTCACATTTCAAATATACAGAAACTAAAATATCTCTTGTTTGCAGGGTTTTTAAGTTATATATCGGGTCGGGATCGGGTGAAATCTTGTTTTGGTCGGGTCAGATCTCGGGTGAAAGATTCCTTCTTCTCGGGTCGGGTCGGAGGTGGACCAAAAATCCGACCCATGCCCATCCCTATGCCTGACCAATAACCAAAATTATGATTTGAATGTAAAATTTCGGTTAATTTTGTTGGTTAACCGAACCAGATATTTTCTAATTAGCCGATTAACGAAACCGAAATAAATTCTGATCGAATAATTTGATTTAAACAAATAAAATCCCTCGCCATCCGAACAAAAACACATTAATTTTAACCAAGAAACTAAAATTAATAAAACAAACATCAAAAAATCACAAACCAGAAAGATCAATTATGAGTCTCAAATTTTGGGCACATTTTCAGGAGCAAAGCATATAGCTTTCTACAAGCCATCCACAGGCCACATGCACAAGATAAAAAAGAAGCAACAATAATTCAATAAACATTGGGAGAAAAAAGCAAATGCCAAAACCAACCTAGCTAGCAAAACATCTAAAGCACACCCAGCAAAGTGGTCTCCGACAGTGAAATCTTATGAGTTTGGCTTAGGGGTACCTCGACGTCGTTTAATGATTGATCGACTGAAGTCCTTGAGTAGCAAAATAACGAACGTCCATGTCAGGGTCCTCACTCAGCTCAACCAAGCATGGTCGAATCGTTGCCTCCACCACCTATTTGCAAGTCATTAGGCCGAAAAAGAAGACAAATGTGATCAAGCGGGGAGAAATAGAACGAATGGAAAGAGGAGGTCAACTTTGTTCGAAATTGGAATACTAACAGACTGATCGACGATAGGAACGAAAGACTGCAAAACCTTCGCCACATTAAACTTAATGTTGGCGACTCTGCAAAAAGCAAAATAAACAGGCCATCAGATAAAGATCACTTGATTGGAATGCTGTATACACCTTCAGTATTGATTTGTTCTGCTTACAAACCGGTCTTTTGAAGCATTTACGACAACTGGCAGCAGTTTAGAACATGTTATTTCTGGCCCCATAACAGGAGCAAGTAAAGAAATGAAACGGAGAATGGTCATACGATACAGATAATGCGAAGTAGTAGCCATCTCTAATACCTGCTCACATAACATTAAACTTCCATGTTAAAGAAAACTATAAACTTCCATTGTTGATGGCCAAAAGAAACTCGAAATTAATTAAAATATAAATCAAACAAAGGGACAACATATACCCAACACAAAGCAAATATCTGTGCAGTAGGATTATCAACAAGCCAAAGAACGCAAAAACTATACAAATATCCATAGGGAAGCGTCACATCGTTTCTCCCTACTTCCAAGTGATGTAATGCACAAGCTTAAAGAGAAAAGGGGAACAAAAGAAAAGAAAGAAACAGTAAGGGTGTACTTGGTAGAATGAAAAGTGGAAGGATAGACGGGTGGAAGATGATGGAAAGTGAAGAAAATGAATTTTGGATGTCTTCCATCTTTTTTATCATTGTTTTAAATCCACTCTACCAAGCAAAGCGAATGAAACTATTGGAACATAAAGTTTTACGTTGTCACTGGGGATTCTCATAAATACGAGCAAAAACTGAAGGACTAGAACATCTGTTTAATTTTCAGAAAATACTTCCTGCTAGCTCAGGTAAAGATCAATTGACAATATTATTGCACAGACCTGTGGAATAATGTGTTCCATTTCCCAATCCCTGCCAAATTCAGCGAGGAGCTTTAAATTGTTAGCAGCTGCATCTCGAATAGAGTAAACCTGTAACAATATCCATGCAAAAATAGTGCCTAGTTGAGAAGTAATATCATGTTTCACAATCAGTAAATAAAATATTAACAAAACAGTGGATGGCCCAATCCCTGCCAAATTCTTCAGCGAGGAGCTTTAAATTGTTAGCAGCTGCATCTCGAATAGAGTAAACCTGTAACAATATCCATGCAAAAATAGTGCCTAGTTGAGAAGTAATATCATTGTTTCACAATCAGTAAATAAAATATTAACAAAACAGTGGATGGCGCATTCACTTATTTTTGCTTCCCCTGGAAGCCAAAAATATGTTCTTGGTCAATATACAAATAGCATTACAATGCATATCGCAGACTTCTAACTAGCACTAATTACAAACCAGTAGTTCTTTTACTTCCTTATATCATTAAGGTACACGTGGTACTAAGCAAAACATAATATGTGGATGCATAACATCCATTTTACTTGAACTTGTACAATATCAAACTAGACAAATTTCTTTTCCCAACATGAAACCTTCGATGGTAACATAACTACACATTTTCGTCTCATGTCTTCAGTCAGTGCACTCTCAAAGGTATCAGCCTAGTCGCGAGAGATTAGATATACGTAAAGGTTCTAAGACAACAATAAAAAAAAGAGAAAAAATATAATAAAACCATAAGAGTACATAAATATGGAAAAGGAAAAAGAGAGAAAGAAAGAAGGCCCAATACACAAGTAATAACTGCTATGACCTTATAGCTATTACACATGCAAGATAAGAAGACAAACCTTATCCTGCAACAACTGCATGCAAAGGGCAAGTTTATCATCAAAAAATCCAACACCTAACTGGCTAGCCAATAATGGTATGTACTCTATTATTGCAAGTCGAATCCTCCAATGTCTATCCTCAGCAAGCTCAACGATGGCTGGTAATAAGGATTGGGACAATAGATCAATTCCAATAACCTGCGAGAAAGAGAAATAACTTGAGAAGCGCTTGAGCGAATGCTGCTAACTTCAATATAAGGTTTACAAGTAGGATGCACTAATAGCGCGTACAACAATTAACAAGTTGCAGCTAAAATTGAATTTATTCAGTATTAATTGCCCACTTGGAAGACCTTGGTTCCATTGTTCTTCAACTGCTTTAAGTTTGAAAAAGTTGAAATCTCAAGCAAAAGACACACAACCAAGGATGCAAAAACATAAGCAGATCACACAAGCAGAAACAGCAATGAAGCTTTGAACTGTGCCAAACCTGATTCACTTGATCAAGCTTGCTGATAATGTTAAGACGCACGTCAGGAAATTCATCTTTCAAAAGAGAAAAATATTGGAAGAAGCTGCTCAATAGTTGCATACTGCAAGGTCCATCAAATGAAGTTCAATAATCCCGTAAAGGTAATTCAAACCAGTATTTTGGTACATCCAGCATGAACATCGAGAAAAAAAACCACAAATCAATGAAAAGACCTTATATCACCCCAATCCCACTTTTTAGACTAAAATTTATATTGGTAAATCAATCACCTCTTGTTTGTATTCATTGTTCTACATTACCAGCATAAAACAAACCCTGAAATTTTCCCGGTCCTTCCCAATCGAGAAATTCTATGTTCTTACCTTTCCAAGAACGGAAGCCATTCCCATGATAACTGAAGCCAAAGCAGAGCGGACATGTTGCGAAGAATCTGATGACAGTTCCTATGAAATGCATTTGCAATAAATTGAGCTGAGTGAGGAGACAACCAATATTTGACACAACATGAAACAAACAGTAATTTGTTCTCTAACAGGAAATTTCATAGAGGAACAGAAGCTTCGGATCATAAACATCAGTACCTTAACACAAGGAATAATCTGTTGGCTCACACGTTCTGGACTCAAGATTCGAGAAAACTTAGTTACTTTTCCTGCAGCTGCAATGCGAACTTCAGCCTCATTATCACGAAGCAACTGCACATATGAAGGCACCAAGTCAGTCCTGAAAACATGATCAACATATATAAACGTCAAAAACAAAGCCACACTAGGTTAGCGTGACCAATAATCAAGAAAAAAATTACTGGCCAAAGCACAATAATAATCCTCCAAAACAATTGATCATGTGACCGTGTAAGATAGTGATACATACAGTTACATCCTAGTTTTGGTAAAGGAGCAACATTCCATTCATATAGCATTAACGTGTTATCATCAGCTTTGATATACATAAATACCTAGTAGGCTCCAGTCTAACAGCTTCACAAAGTTCATATAATTGATTTGCAACCGTATAACGCACACGCCAAGATTTATCCTGTTAATTACATGAAATAGAACAAATATAAGTGCATGAAGAGTTTTCTGGAAAAAATTATTTCATGCTAAAGATGGCAGAAATCAGTATAGAATATTTTTATGAACGGAACAATCAGGCACTCAAGACCACTCCCACTCCACACCTTTCAAAAAGACTTAATTAAAGCATGAAATAGACTAAAAATGTTGTATAACTACATGATAAATATTGCTAAAGCAACCGAATAAGTCTTCCTGTTACTATTTAAGGACCAACTTTTAAACTTCAACCTCCACAGCGTGACTCTAACTTTATGCGGTCAGAACATGATACCCCATGGATCATGAAACATGACAAAAGTTATTCAATTATTACAAGAAAAATTACCAACAACCTGCCGCAAAGCATTGGTGATACATGCCAACAATTAACACAAGGTTATGAACAGTTTCCCATAAGACATGCCTTACAAGACTATCAAAAACAAAGACGAGACAATTTGCAAAACTCGCACAAAATTATATGTAAACAGGAAAACTATACATCATCTACAGATATACCTGGGAGAAACTGACAATTAGAGGGAGAATGTGAGCTACGCAATCGTGGGGTTCTAACAACTTTCCAACAGCAGTACATCCCTCAACAGCTAATAAACGAACTGTATCTTGATCTGATATACAGATTAGAAAAAACTTATGTTAAACCCGTAACAAATGAATGTAAGATATAGAAAAATAAACAATGATAAACAGTTCAGCCACAAATGCTTTTACTAAAACCATAAAACAAAACCAGTTATGTTTCCAAGCTTGGCATAAAAAATGCTTGATAAAATATCTGAACAGGCCACAAAATTTAAAACATAGAGGAGAGCAGCGGGATGCCAATAGAGTAGAAGAAACAAATAGGCAGCATACATGTGTTGAAAGATAAACAAAAATGTAACATAACAAGTACAGAGATTTTAAAGAATCAAGCATGTCTCTATCCTTCAACTTACCATCTTGTGTAAGATTATCAAATATATGCATGATCTCAGACTTCAAATGAGCATATTCAACTGTTGCAGCAAATTTCCCCAGATTTGATGCAGCAGACCTTCTTACCATCAGCATGTCATCTTGACACAATTGACTGTATATTGACCTTAATTCTGTTTTCAACATCTCAGGGGCACTGTCATCTTGACACAATTGACTGTATATTGACCTTAATTCTGTTTTCAACATCTCAGGGGCACTTGGATAAGCAATATGAAATAGCCCACAGGATGAAACTCGAGCAGTAAACCATTCCCCAGAAGCCAGCCTCTGAAGATTTAAAAATAAACACATAAAACATTAAAAAGAGAAAGGAAACAGAAAATATGGCTATCAAGAGTAGTGTGCATAAACCATTTATCCTTACTATATAACTTAAATTCTTTTCTGTTATGTTTACATTGTCCTTCATATTACCAATGCTTCACAAATAGTTCAAAGTTGAAGGACTCCTAAAATTATTTGCAGTTACTATAATTTGAATAACTAAATTCATAACCTCGATTTCAGATCTATACCAAACAGAAGTCGAGTATCAGAAAATAATATGAAAAAAAAAAATTAATTTAAATAATATAAAATTAAGAAACAAACAACTAACCTTTACTAGAGGAACAAACGAATCAATCAAAAAAACATTAATTTAAATAATATAAAATTAAGAAACAAACAACTAACCTTTACTAGAGGAACAAACGAATCAATCAAATCATTCTCCCTCATCTGAGATCCAATTCTGCATAACGAGTCTACAGCTTTGTCCCTTACACAGGTTTCCTCAACAGTGCAAAGGGTTTCCAAAGGTGGCAGCAAAACACGGGCATGCTCAACACCCCCGACGTAGGGAATAAACACCCCCAGCTCCTCAGCCATTGCAATAAGCACCTCATCGTCATCGTCATTGTTTTCACTCAGAAATGGAATCAATTCCTTCCTGGTTCGCTCCTCCCCAAGAGCACAAGCAATCGTTGAAAGCCTACGAATTGAGTTTAAACGAAGCTGGATGTCATCATTTTTTAGCTCGTCTATCAGGACAGCAATTGGATACAAAAGGTTCCTCAACCATAGACATCTTATTTCAATGCCTGCAGCTTCAAGTAACTAGTTATACCTGAAAACGTAAAATAAAATACCTCATTACCCGTCATTAATTACAAATCATTTAAAACATACAGTAAAAGTGTTCCGTCTTTTGATCCTTAAATCTCGTGATTCAATAATGCTTTTAGTGATGAGATCATATTCGTCGATCTTACAAGACCTTAATGCAAAGAAAAGTTGATAAGCAGACCAATCCCAAAGAACATAACCCAAAACAAACACTGGGAAATTCAATACCAGAAAGTGAACAAATTTAACCAAAAAAGAGAGGACATATGCAGAAGAAAAAAAACCACTGCCTTGTTTGGATGTAAAAGAAAACGAAAGGCAAAGAGAATGGAATTCGAAAATTGAAAATGCCCGGATCCTAAGATCCGGTGATAACATCAACTAACGGAGGTTGACAAAACTCCAAATTAATAACTAAAAAATCAATAATTATGTATTGAACAAAATGAAAATGTTAGCGACTGGCGATAAAACTAAGAAATGGTGAGAGGCAATCTTACCGATCTCGACGTCTTCCCGCCGGCGTTTTTCAATAAACAGAAAGAAAGATACTATCTTGTATTTTGGTTTTGTATTTTTTTTTTTTTTTTTGAAATTTTAAGGCCGACGATGATGGTCATCGTTTTCGTGAATGATGGGCTAAATTGGTTAAGTGCCCATCAACCATTTTCATTTACAAAACCGTCCGAAGCCCCAAATCAGCAAATCTCATTTCTTTCATTGTATTAGGAACCCCAACTTTACCAGTTAGTCATTTCAATCCTTAATCTTTGATTGTGTTCCTTTTAACCCTCTTTTTTTCTTAAACCAACTCAAACATGATAAAACAGTGACAACAATAACGATGTCTTTAAGTTGACATCAACTATTTTATTTTATCTTTGTTATATCATTAAAAAAATTAACTACTTCATCTTATTAAAATGTTGATATTAATTTCTTTTTCTACGAATTTTAATTTTATTTGAATTTTTATTACGTGATAGAAAATGATGAGAATATCTAGAAGCGGTATTCATACGGCTTCATCAGAGGGTACGAATACAATTTGCTATAGCTTACAACAAATCCTACAGAAGAAAGAAATTTCATGAGTTATAAAGTTGAATGATACAAGAATTCTCATTATATTAACTGCTAGAACTCCAACCTGCCATGAAAATGCTCATCAAAATGATAACTTTCCTACTTTCCGGACATTAACAATAGTTCTGCAATGGCTCCAGCAGAGAAAGTCCCTACAGCTCGATTAAACCCTTTGTTGAGTGTTGCGCCTACATTCAAATATTGTTGAAAAGAACTCAAATAGTACTAGTAGGCAATTTGGATTGGCAGAAAATGAGGCTTGCGTTATGTGTTGAATGATATACTTGCGGTGAATTCAAAAAACAAAGACAATGGTGATCGAAAGAACCGGCATTTAACTCGATCTGCGGCGGCATTTGGGTTGCTGAAACTTGACACAGAAATCCCTTGCTTCGGAAGCAAGCTTTCTTTACTCTCTATACCCCTTTGAAACAGACCTCCCTGCCATTTCTGCAACAAAAAGGATCAAACATAACAATTGCTTTAACCACTGTCCCATGTTTCTTTCATTTGTCTGCGAAAAAAAATGATCTTCTGCTCCATGCTTAGCATCATCGAAGAAAGTGGCCTCATTTTTCTGCTGAACAATGTGGGGTTTATTTGTTGTTAGAATTTAACTCTGCATTCATTTCATAACTTGTACTGGGCGGTCTACATTCAAACTCTATCCTAACACCGCCGTGTCTCATGTACCACAAGGCCACAACCACCAGTAATAACTGCTAGTTGGTGCCTCGACCCATGTGATGCAATAAGATCAAATTAACCATAGTTCTTCGTTTTCAAAATGGACAATACAATACGATCATAGAATTTTACAGGTCATATGAGTTATAAACCGAACTGATACATTTTCCTTAAAATATGCTAGTTGTTGAAACATGAACCCAACTCACATCTCTCTTTTAACGTAAAAAAGACAGGACAACAGACAAGCATAATTACTACCTAAACAACCCAAGTAGTGGTTCCTTTTTTACAAGGTTCAGGGGGCATGTTGATGATGGGAGGGTCTTTGAAGTTAGCTTTCATACTTAGTTCCTCAAAAGAAGCAACTACGTTGCCTAATCTCGCCACGAACTCGATCAGAAGCGAAGCGAATGTCGCCAACGACAAGGCACTTGCACTTTCGTATGTTTTGGAATCGTCTCCCATGGGAAATGATCCGACATTGGCCGAAACATTCGATGGAAATCTTCTGAACATGTTTTTGGCATCATCGTCACACCGTGGCGGTAACGAGGTTGTCCCAACCGGGACTGACCTCAAATCCAGCACCGCTTCACTCAACGACTTGGACCCCAACGTCATGTTCTCGTCTTCAGCATTGATCAGATCTTCGAATTCCTTTGGCCTTCCCCCGATTTCCCAGCTCTCGGAATTCACTAGAACGTACGACTTATGGTCTATCTTCTTCTGCAATTCCTCGGCTGCCTCATGAACATTTTTAAGTGTGTCACCGGAACTTAGTTTCTCCATCTTCTCTAATTTGATCCCGAGCTCGCGTAACACTTTCGTGCCTTCCTCCCCGACCTTCTGAAGCTCGCTAGAAAAGACTTTCCTTCGCTCTGGAGGGGCCTAGATTTACGACATTACTAAACATTGAACAATAAAAATTTTCGACCTAGTAAAAGAGACATGTACTAGGAATAAACCTGTATTTCAGCAAGGATGCAACCGTGCAATGCCATAATCATGAAAGCACAGTGCTTCACTGCTCCACTTACTTTAACAAAGTTCTCCCATGGGTACTTATACCTGTAACGTCCATGAGGTGGTTCCCAAGTCGCAAAACCGAGCTGCGAAAAAAAAAACGGATTCGATTAAAACCAGTTCAATCCCTGGAATGATTTTGTTAAAATGCAATCTGGTGGTACCAATGTATCTTCTTGGCTGGTAGACTGAATGACCGATCGATAACAATTATAAAGCGGATCATCGGCAGCTTGGTAGGTGAGAATTTTGGACGGAACTCTCTCGTATTCGACACATTTCAAGTACCCATTAATGCAACCTTCCAGAGAAGTGGCAAGGTCCTTAAAGTTTTTCACCACCAATTTATGCAGAGATTCACCAGCCCAAATAGGGAAAAAACATATATTTACAACCAAACAAACTCCAGCTCCAACTGCAATCAGGACCAGTCGAATTAAGATCGCCTCCGTGTATTCCCTGGTCCGGTTACCGGATACCATAAGGATACAATACGTCAATACGAATACCCGGAATCCGTATTCGTAAGGCTTCATTGTCGGGTACAGCTTCAAATAGGATGCACAGAATCCTATCCACGGCAAAGCAATATGTTAGTTTTCATTAACTTCAAGAAGGAACACGAATACGAACACAAACACGAGTACTAACCGACCTGTTATGAAAATGCTTATAACAATGACAACTTCCTCGAACTTGCCGGCCACCATGGATAACTCGGCGAAGCAAAACGCAAGTATTCCGGCACAAAGTGTCCCCAGGCCGCGATTAAATCCTTTGATAAACGTTGCTCCTGTTTAAAAGAGAATCAAACGGTCTAACCATTAATGGAACTTCCATGGAATTCAGAGAAGAAAATGGGGAAAAGCGATGAAATAAGTACCTATGCTGAATTCAAACATCACTATGACAGTGAGTATTGCCCAGATTGAGTACTGAGCAATATCTTCGTGTGATCCTTTCCAGAATATGAGCAACGACGTAAGTGACAAGGCCAGTCCCATTTTCATTGCGAATATAACTTTTCTGGGATCCGAACGTCCCATTTCCACTGTTTTCTTAGCAAAATCCTTGGATTCAACCCATGATTTCTTGATTTTGTTCTCTCAGAACTTTCCATCGATTCCCTCCATCTTCATTTCCCCTGAAACTGACCAAAAGAGGCCGCTTTGTCCCACTATTACATTTCAAAGACCCCATTTTTGCCACCCTTTTCACCACCTTCTTCACTGCGCAACAAATCTGCATGATCCCAGAAGTTTAGAAGAAGATAAACAAAACCCAGAAAAATAAAAACAAGTAAAAGCTTTATAATGCAACCAAATCAGCATTAACAAAGCAGTCATGGCATGTTTAAATTATGTTTTAAAGAGTTGTACTTTGGAAACTATATTTGATTCAGAAACTGACATACTAAGAGAGAAAGATGACAATTACTTAATTGGTGAGTATACCAGTGATGGAAGCTTCAATTCATGCCGTGCAGAAAAGCTTCGCTGTTTGTAAGCAAAAGTTCATGCCGAGTTTTATCATTTTACCTACCGAGATAGAACATTAGTGAAGAGAAAATCTTGTGAAAAAAGTACAGAATAAATGATATTATATATCACTTTATCCAGTTCAAGAGTGAAGACAGTGTGTAATGCAGTTTCCACCAAGAATGTCAGTTTCAGTAACATTTTTTCCCCAAAAAGTTCAATTCTTTAATCATGTATTAAGATTTGAGAGTCTTATTTCTCAAAAATCCACTTAAATTTTATCATTGGAATGACTCGTGTTTTTGTCATTCGAGTATTAAACTAAAAACAACAAGAGTGGAGATAATTTATGTTTTATGTTGACTGATATCAAAATCATGTGTTATCTATCTTATTTTTCTTTTTTGATTTTTATATTTTTTCTGTAAAGATGAAACTTTACTTGTTTTATCTTGTGTCACGTCCTCGTTAGAATCATCACTTGACCACTCAAAACATCGATGATTTCCTTCCTTCTTCCGCTGCCACTTTATCATCTTGAGGTGATGGTAATATATGAGCCATTTGTTTGAGCTGCGATGGTTATATGACCTTATCATGATTTACAAGTGGATGGGCATCCTTTTAGAAGGCGACGGGATCGAAATTTACTTGACTAGACAATTTGGTTTTAGTGTGACCTGTCAATTTACTTTGTGGCTTTTCATTTTATAGCAAAGCAAATAATGTAAGAAAAGAAAGGTGGGGGCAAGGGCACGAAGCTTCCTACTTCCTATAAGAATTGATACCCCGGTTGTAATTGGCGTCGTAAAAAAGGAATTGATATCAACTCTACGATTGTAACAGTATCTAATAACAGACGACATCAGCTTTTTATTTGAATGGAATTGCAGTCTTGTAAAGTTTTCGGTATAGAAAGGTTAAAATAATCGAGTCTCAATTGGTATAACGGCACATAGCGAAATCTTTCAAATATCGCAGATACTGAGTGTGCACCAAATTATCAGATTTATCTGGTAATAATACCCTCCCGATCATTTGAAAAAGATATGTTCGAGACACGAAAATAACCTCCTCCTCGATAGACTCGTCCGTCACTTACAATTCCGATTTCAACCATGCTATTTGTACCCGAAAGTCGTCGATGACGTCGAATGGTGGCTATTTTCTCAAAACTTGATAGACCAACGATATGGGGTCGTACATATTCTGACTTACCATGGGGCTCTATTCATAGGAAGACTGAGTTGGTAAGCGACGTCTTCCAAAATAATTGTCGCTTCACCACTCGGGAAGTGAAACGTGTGCATCTCGAGCCCGCCAGAGTTCGACCAGAGCCTCAATCAACGTTGGGAACAGTTTGAAGCCAATCACAAATAAGGCCAGAAATAGACCGGATTGCTGTAGATATATCACGGTTCGCTGATGAGCCTCAACCAAAGGGATCGAACACGGTTCTCTCATTGGAACACCATTTGCTTGATTTTGGAATCTGATTCCCTGCATAAACCAGCAAAAACGGTACTCCATTTGGTTAATTGAACCATAACTTCATACAGAATCCTTTCATGTACGTTTCCCCTATACAGGAATCTGAACTATCCTTTTCTTGTTCAAAAAGGTCTCCTTTTGCATAAAATTCAAGCATCAGTTAGCTTTGCTTTTAGTTTGCCTCAAAGGCAAGAAAAAAACAATAGAGAAAGTTACACTCGAAAATGTGTCGAACACGAATACTCGGAGAAAATATATAGCAAAGACTTCAAACACATCCAACAATGCACAATGATCCCATATACAAGTGAGGTTTGGCCCCAAAAAAAACTAGGTACAAAATTTTCTTACAACAAAAGGAATATGAACAAGCAAATCATTATATGAAGAATTATGTTGCATTTATGAGCTCATCGATCGGTAATCATCGTCGGGAAGATCGGAACAACTTCTTGATGATGGCCATTGGGCTGACAGGCTTCCTGTAAACAACAGGAGCTTGGGTTGAAGCCAACTTGGGGTATGTGCAAGTGAGTGTTACCTTATTCTCCAACACATTTATCAAAACAGAATCTGTATCTGCTAAGAAGCAACAAAATTAGGATCCGGGTCAATGCAGGAATCTTGGATTAACACAGCTAAATCTTATGCCATTGTTAATCTTTGAAAACTTCATTGGATGAAGCATATGTAAAAATAAATCTTAGCCAGAGTCATAAAGATAACGATGAAAAACATATACACCATTCATTCTTGAGATTACGTCTGCAATTTTCTTTTGACACTCTGTACATCCAATATCTGCTGAAAATCACAACTTCGTGGACCTGCACCAAATAGAAACAAAATACACCCGAAACTGTTAAAGATTACTTCACTCAACAGGCAAAAGAATGACACACGTAAAGAGAGAGAGAGAGTGCAAACCAGAGGCATGGATAAGGATTCAACAGAGGCAAGGCTAGTTTCTGGAAGCAAGAAGTTCTTTGGGTTGTTGAATTCTGCTCTTTTAGCCTCTTTCCTAGGCGCCTGACTAAGAAGAACCATGGCTTCTTCACCTGTTAAAGGACTTCATAGAGAAGAAAAAAGGGATCGATCTCAAGATGAAAGCACTGCGCCACTAGCCTGCTGTTGAAACAGAGCTATTTGTGGAGCAGGCCTGAGGATGAAGAAAGAGCATCTTAAGCTGGTAAACAAGGAATTGATAGAGAGAGAAAAGAAGGGTCTTTTTCCTGCTTAGTCGAAAGATGCCCTCAAGTCACAGAGGGTAGTGTCCCCACATCTAACCTTTTTCATTTCCATTTTTTTCACTGATATTGTCCTCTACAATAATTATGTTTTAAAAATGTTGCTTTTGGGACCAAAAACTCAAACCCATGTGCAACTTTTTTGTTCATTTAATCCATCATGTCATAGTTACATTAGGTACGATC
The DNA here is from genome assembly GCF_006381635.1 of Hibiscus syriacus. NCBI lineage: Eukaryota > Viridiplantae > Streptophyta > Magnoliopsida > Malvales > Malvaceae > Hibiscus > Hibiscus syriacus. The sequence continues at coordinate 2,144,671 of NW_024062606.1, forward strand.
CTCTGTAAAGAAACTACCAATGAGGTAGGATTTTGAATAAGACAAGAAAATCTTCAAAATTTAGGATGATGTTCCCCCAAAATTGTTCAATTCCCTTTATCCTATAAAAGCCCGGTTAATGCCCACTTTATGCAAAACATTGGGGCTCAAATTATACTACGAGATATAAGTGAGTTCAGTTAAATGAATATATTGAACTCCTTATAGTGTGACAAAGACAAACTAAGTCGTTTACTACCGGCCAATTTTCTGGCCATGAATCATAATTGAACCAAGCAAAGAGTGCTATGAACAGCTTCACGGTTGAATAATGGAATGAAGAAAATAATGGAAAACTTTTATTACCAGAAACAAATAAACAATACAAATAAAGCAGAAATCTTCCTGTAAACATCCTAAATAAGTGAGGCCTGCTAAGTTGGAGATTCTACCAGGTTAACTTACACTGGACCTGAATTTTGCAGGACTCTTTAAGCTTAGAGCCCATAGGTTAAGTTACATACAGGAAAATAGAGACTTGTCAAAATGCCAACTCCAAACAAAACAGAAAGAAGCAACTCCACTTCAATAGGAACGGTCAATCATCTAGTCATAACCATGTTTGTTAGAGGCGGCACAACTGAAGAGCTGAATAGGGGATGACCTATGTACTTGCAGTTATCATTATCGACTTTCATGGATGCAGGGATCAAAAATCGTTCCGAAGAAACTGACCGTGCAGTGCTTTTGATGAGATTCCGACTGCAATTCAGTTTCCGTACATGGGTCGAAGACACACGTTTTCTCTTCCCAGATGACTTCCATTTCAACTGGGAAAGCCAATCATCCTTTGAAAGATCTGGAACAAGGCATTCATCTTTTGCACCATCATTTCCTGATTCGCCAGGAGAATCATTACAATCAGACGAATCCTTAATAATCTGCCCACCATCACAACGAATGGTGTTTTTGTCAAAATTGGGATCATTGGAGTTGCTTGCATTATGCTTTCCGGACCGGAGCACAATACCCACGAGATCACACCTTTCCTTCATACTTATCCACCGATTTCCCACCCATTCCTGAGATCGTCTTATATCACCAATGTCAAAGACTGATTCCCGCTTCTCTCCTGCAAATAATATATAAGTCAGAATTGGAAATTAAAAAGATAAAAAACTATTTCAACATTCATGACCATGAAAAACAAAACATGTACGTTTAGAATTAAAGCATTTACAAACCTGGGAAATGAACACAAAATTTATCTTCTGAATCCTTGTGAACAACAAGGCCTTCCCACCACCCATCATGCCACCAGACATCAACAACAGAACCAACACCGATACATGACACACTGCCTTTGGTATACTGAGAAGGTGGTCGAATAGTTGTCCGACCAGAAATACGAACACCCACTTCATCAGGACTAGCAACCTTAGATGCCAAAATCCATTCCTATAGCATTAGAACATTAATGATCATTAAAAAATTACAAATGAAAAGCCTATGAATATGAGTTACATTATTAGAGCACGCTTTCAGTTCCACAAATTAAAAATAGAGCATAAAATACCTGTAATTTACTAGCTTCATCAGCTGCATCCTGAATGTCTTGGTATTGCACCTTCACCTTGTTTTTGTGCTTCTTGATTATATGAGCTCTAAACCAACACCCTCTCAAACCACTATCTTGAGATAACACTTCTACCTGCGAACCTACTATTAAATGCAGAGAGGAATATTGCTTAGCCTCATCAACCTGAACACTGAAAGACTCGTTTTCCTTTTTACTGTTCTGAACATCTTGCAGATCCACACGGGATGTTTCCATTGACTCTTTATTGCCACTAAAACGTAAGTTCACAACATCATCATCTTTTGATTGGCGATATCTCTTTCTGGGTCTGATACCAACACTATCATCAACATCCCACACTGTCTTCTGCTCATCAGCACGGTGCTGACAAGGTGCACAGTCATTCAAAGTAGAAAGACTGTGCATATTTCTAAGCATATCTTGTTTCCAATACCCCTTCAGTTGAGACACGTCAAAAGGCTTGATATCATCATTTTCAAATTGCTTACAGCATACAAATGGCTCCAGCAGGGTATGCTTGGCCTCATTAAAAAAATTCTTAAAATGCACAGGACAAAGGACTGTAGCCAATCCATCAATGCATTCAATACTGAGATCTTGAAGGCAAGGAGAAAAGAAAATTTCCCTGCTATTATAATTGTGCCCAACGTCAATATCAACCTCGTCAATTTTGTGAAACCATCGAACCACAACCATCTTGTTGCCTCTAGAGTCTTCATATAAATCTTCCAAATAGGCAACAAGTCGTTTATCCTCCTCAGCTAAGACATAAACAAAGTTGTGAACCTGAAGATTTTAGAGGAATATGACACAAATGGCCAAAAGTGAGCAAGATGATAAAGATGTAAAGTGCAAAAATCCATAAACAACAAAACACAACTGGGAGGAATGATGACAATTACTCACCGAAATTATTACGCCATTCCTACAGAAAGACTGATAGTGTTTCCTTTTTCTCTTGCATGTCCATGAAGAACCTAACCACAAAACTTCTTTAGAGTAATGGACGAGTTTCTGTGATTGAAGATCCTGCAGGTACAAAATTTCAGAATATTAATAAATAAAAATTAGCAAACAAAAAGAAGACCAAATACTCAAAACACAATTCATACCTTGACTGCACCAAATTCCATACTTTTCACATTTTTTCCACTCCAAATGCCATCAACGGAACAGTGTAAGCCACGAGAGGGTGAATCTGTAAATTTTGAACATCAATGACTCAAATAAGAAAAGTGACTCAGAAAGGAAAGCAATAACAGGCATGATTACAACAAAACGTATACTGGAGAAAGGATAAAGTGAAAATCAGATGCCCTAAACAATGAGAGCTCTTATATAATTTTTCATATCCAATATGAATTAGCAGCTGATTTCTGTGGATATGGAATTTGTTTGTAGAAATCAAGAATGTTTGGTCAAGTAAGATGTTGACCTAGATATTTGAGGGCGTAAGAACCGTGATGCTCTCAATCGGCTCTTAAAAATTGAATTAGCAATCCTGCGGACCAGATTATAGACAATTATTATTTACAATGCTGAGAGGATCCAAACGGAACACACGCCAATCACAGAAATCAAAACCCTAGCCAAAATAAGGATCGGAGAAGAAACGCCCAGATTACTTTTTAGCCAAAAGAATACGAGTTAGGCTTAAAATAATTCTAGGTGAAGGTAATTATAAAAGACAAAATTACAATATGTGTAGACAAAAGGAAATCTAATTTAAAAAAAAAAATCAGGCCGGCAAATTCATTGCATCAGGCAAAAAAATCCAGCAAATTTTGAGATTAAAATTGAAAAAATTGTTCTGGGAAAGGCTAAAAAAAGGCAGGATTTTATTATCAACACGTACTGCAAAATTAGATAAAATTTAATTGATTAGAAAGTTCAAATGAGTACAGTGAAAAACTGATATTTTACGAAGGAAAAAATAAATAATAAACTCAAATCAAATCTTATATTGTCAATATTCGCCCAAAACGCCCAGATCTAGCATAAACCCTATGAAAGTTTGAGCTCAACGCAACCCTAACAAAACACAAAATCTCCAAAAACTATAAAAATTTAAAATACGAACAGAGATAATTTTCAAAGCAGTAATTACCGGAAACGACAGAATTAAGCCAATAGACAACCTCCCGGCGAGACTTAAGCTTGTAGAAGGAAGTCGAAGAGAAGAAAAGGGAGCGGTTCTTAATAGCGAAATGATAAGACATGTGCCTCAAGCTCTTCTCTCTGCCAATCACAGCCAGATCTGAAACGCCATCCTTTCTCTTCAAATAATAATGAACCTCCCTCCTTCCTTTATTGCTTAAAACATTCACCTCCTCCCAGCTCACATACGCCGTCGTACTCGATGACGGCTTTGCCGTCGACGCCACTGCGAATCCCTCCATCAGAAGCACCGGGAAAGAAAAAAGAAAAAGTTTCCAAGGGAAATATGGGAATTTTAGAAAAAAGGGTTTCAAAATTCGAGAGAGAGAAACTGGTGAGCGTGCGAGGGAATTTGAACATTTATATTTGGTAGGGTTTTTTTGGAGATTGGGTATCGACGGTCGAGATTGCGTATATGAGGATACCACCGAGGAAATCGATAAGAAATTTCCTGATTACTATAATACCCTTGTTATGATTTTGGATTTTATTTCTTTTTCACTTAATACTGCGATTTCACCTATAAAATATATCACTTTTCTATTTTAATATTGAATTTTTTTTATCTGATTGATTCTTAAATTATAATTTCCTTGTAATTTAATGAAAATTAAAATAACATTAAAAATACATAAATAATGTCTAATAATAGAGTTAATTGGATTACACATTCTTAAATTAGAATCTTAATTTTTAACTAATCCTTAAATTTTTAAATATTTTAATTTTATTCTCAACTTAATATTCTCGTTCTAAAATAGTCTTCAAACTTTTGAATAATTCAATTTCAATCTCTAAACTATGACCTTCGTTTTAAATTTATCCTCAAATTTTTTAGTATTTCAATATCATCCTAAACTATTGGTATATGCTAATCACACCCCCTATAAATAAAATTGCTAGGCCAAGCTATGTGTTACATGCTTGAAAAAATAGATTAAACTATGGTCGAAATTAATTATAAATTTGGACGAATTTGAGGATAAAATTTGGGAATGAGGGTTATAATTTGGGAATACAATTAAAATATTCAAAATTTTGTTATTAATTTAGAATTAAAATAACAATTTAAAAATGAGATTAAACAATTTAAAGATTTGATAATCAATTTAAAGTGGAGATATAAATTAATGATATGTTATGCAATTAACTCTTACTAATAAAATTGGGATATTAATTTTTTTATTAATACGGGAAGTGCAAGACAATATATGTTGGTTCAAATCTTGACGTTTGCGAATGAAGCAAACTGGGTTAGGAGGATCGCACTCGCTTCTGCAATGCCTTATTCAAATTAGTTGATTAATAAATCGAAAACTGATGATTATACAAAAAAACTCAGTCATTTAATATTGAACGCTCATACCCTTAGTATTATTGGTGCTCAAACCGAGATTTTAAAAAATAACAATAATTTTTTTACTACTGAATTCACTCGGTGCGTGAAAAAAAGATATATTAAAAGCAGTCTAATGGGAGGTATAGGTCATGGAGCATGGACCTTTGATTTAAGTGGTTTAATTGTTGTTATAGTCCTTATAAGAAATAATTATGTTTGTTTTATTTCGATTCTTTAAAATAAAATTTTTGAAAGATCGCTTTGTAATGATATGCGATAAATGATATTGTTACACTGGTTAAAGGATGTGTTGATATTTTTTAGTTTAGAATAAATAAGCGGTACGTTATTATTGACTTATATTGTTAATCATTTTTTTAATATTATTAATTTTTAAATAAATATGACAAAATAATAATTAAATATTAAGAATAAGAAAAATATATATAATTTGAAATAAATTATGATGAGTGTTTTTCCCCCTTACATTTATCCATCACATGTAGGAATGAACAGGGAATCGTAGGGGTGTGCAAAATTACCCGACCCGGTTGATCCAACCCGCCGACCCGGATATAAAAAACCGGATAATTCTCTAAAAAAATTACCCGGCCGGGTCGGGTACCCGGCCCGACATTTCCCGGGTCACAAAATCTAATTTTTCCGGGTACCCGGTTACCCGAGTACCTGGTTAGTTTTTATTTTTTTTTTATTTTTTATATATAATTATATAAAATATAATGAATTATTATATTTTATATTTCGAACTTTTAAATTTTATGTTCGGATATTAGAGTATGTAATTTGAAGTTTCGAACATTTAAATTTGTGTATATATTTTTTTAAATTAATAATTTGAAAATAAAAAATTAAAAACCGGGTATCGGGTACCCGATTACCGGGTACCCGCAAAATCCGGGTACCCTATTACCGGGTATCCGTAACATCCGGGTCGGGATACGGGCCGAAAAATTGTCGACCCGAAAATCGGGTACTCTGATTTGCACACCCCTAGGGAATCGAGCCAGACAGGTTTCGACCCGACCCGATATTCTTCTATATATTATTTTTTTCAATTAAATTATTATTTTTATTAAATAAAAATAATATTTTTTATTATTTTTGATCGGACTAAATCAGATTCAGATTTTATCTTTAAAATCAAGACAAATTTAAATAAAATAAAGTGTATTTATTTTAAATCAAATCAAATTAAATAAATAATATAAAATTTTCTGATCGAATTAGATTGACCAAAACCGACACATACCCATCCCTCACATGTGAAATTGAAGAAGAGGACAAAGCACAAGTTGAGGGAAAGAAGAAAAGTGGAGCCCGGAATTAGCGCTCTATTAAAGGTGGACTCGGACTTGCCAGTTGTCATATTTGACTTGCTTTCTATTTTCGAATTTTGTTTATTATATGAGAATTCCTTTTTCCAATTTTTATATGGGTTTATCAATGGATAAATAAATTTCAAAGTTTTCGCCTTCAAATCAGCCTTATACTCAAAATTCTATACCATTTTCAATTCAAAATATATATCAGATACAATCGTAATGGATTTACATATAGGTAGGATGGACATAGATGAGTTAAATCTTAAATAAATTATATGTATAATATTTAAACTATCAATTTTGATTCGTTTAAATACTTATACGGTAATTTAAAAAACATATATAATATCTCATTTTTGTTTTATTTCAGTACATTATTCATCTCTTATCTATCTTCTCACTCCTATATTGGTGCTAAATTAAAAAAATCATTTTAACTACTCAACTTTCAAATTGCTCTTATTTTAATCGGTCTAATTTATTTTATTAATAGTTTTTGTGACATGATTTTTTATTAATATATAATATAAAATTGAAAGTTAGAGTGATTAAATTATGAATAATTTGAAAGTTAAGTAATAAATTAAAAAATTAATTTTAGTGACCAAAATTAGAGTGAGAAGATAATTAAGTGGTGAATGATGCAAATTACCCATAAAAAATGTGCCATGTGCCAATCACCCGTTAAGATTTTAACGTATCAAAATAAAATAAATACAAAAGTTAGGTATGATTTTGAAAAATTAAAAGTTCAAGTACTAAAACGGATCAAAATTAATGGTTTAAATACTAAACACGTATTTTACCCTTAAATCTAATATTTGCTTTTATTTAAATTTGATCTAAATATTATGTTTTTTTATCTATAATTTAATTTAGATTTCTAATCTATAATTTAATTTGGATTTAAGAGAAATGTATTTGATCGATGGCAAATGTAAGACCAATTTTTTCATCTTAAAATTTGAATTTTTTAAATTTAACTATCTATTTATTTATTATGCAAACCCAATATAAAGATTTTATATTATAATATATATATATATATATATATATATATATATCGTCTTAAAAAAATAGGTCTGTAAACGAACCAAACGCACACAAAAGGAGGTATGTTTATATTCATTCATTTAATAAATAAACGAACATAAACAAACACGAACATAAACGAACAAATTTTTTTGTTCATGTTCGTTCATTAAGGAATATAATTTGTTCATGTTCGTTCATTTAAATGATAAACGAACATAATAAATTAACATAAACGAACACAGTAAACAAACATAAACTAACAACACAAACACAAACACAAAAAACAAACTTATTCGAGCACAACAAATGAATGAAAAAAATAAACAAGAATAACAACTTAAAATTCATTAATATAATATGCAACTTTAGAGTTAATTTGTTCGAATATGAAAAAAACATACATACATCATAAATAAACTAGATGAACATAATAAATTCTTAAAGTTAATTTGTTCAACTAAACAATCTTCTTGAAATTCAAACAACTTCAATAATCTTCGTAACATATTTAACTTGTTATCTGTTTAAACATAAATGAACGAACATAAATGAGCATAAATGAACATAAATGAACGGATATAAATGAACATAAATGAACGAACATATAATCGAACGTTCACGAACGTAAATGAACGAACAAGCCATTTGTTCGTGTTCGTTCATTTAATTAAACGGACGCAAAATCTTGTTCATGTTCGTTCATTTAATAAATAAACAAACATAAACGAACTTTCCGCCGCACGATTCATGAACGATTCAATTTATTTACAGACTTATAAAAAAAAATCAGATCAGTCATTAGGTAAAAAGTCACAGATTTCTCATTTTAAATGTGAACATGATACAATCTTATCATCCAAAAAAAACTGATTCAATTCGATCCAAATATAAATTTTTAGGAACTGATTCAAGTCCCATCACGAAAAAGAAAAAATATCCAATACAACTAGACGCAACCCCTACGGTGGAACTCCTGTGACGAGGCACACCGGAAACTTGCCACGTTGCCACAACAACGACATGGTTGGCCGCCTCCATAATAGAATAATGTTGCGAATTAATTAAGTTATCGGAAAGGAGATGAATCCAAGTCATTGACAGATTGGCCACGCACCATAAATTTTGGTTTTATTTTATGAGCAGCCGGATTAAAATTTATTTTATTCAAACCATTTAAAATATTTGTATTTATAATAGGCCATATCTGGACAAAAATAAATGTTAGTTCATGAAAAGGGGTTTGATTTTCACCAGTCCAGGCTGATCTTTCTGGAAATATAAAGCTTATCGATGTACTCTATGACTTGGCCTGAAGCTCTGATCTGCCTTCTTCGCTGAATGATCTACCAACCACAAACATAAGTATGCCTGAGAAACTTAAAGCAAAGTCGGAAGGGTCGGGAGGGACATGAATACCAAAAGCAAAGAGAAAGACAGAGAAAATGTTACTTCCCCCAGCCATTAACTTTTTTACCCAATTAATCCTCAAAATCGTTCATATGATCTAAAAGGTAGTTGGCTGCTAGTTCCTCGTTCTTGTTGCAGGCAAAGAAGACTCGGAGCACAGTTGCTCGATCAAACCCCATTGCTTCCAGCTGTAAAAACAAAGCCTGTTGTGATTCATACTCAAGTTAACAGAGTACTAAGTGAAGTAACTGAAAATTGTTATACATCAAGGTAGTACATCAGTTCTTTTATACATGAAAGCTTGCATAACAGCTTTACCAGACTTGTAACAAACCTCTAACTGCTTGACTAATCTTGAACAACAACTAACTAACTCACAGTTCCCACATATACTAGATGCCGCACCTACCACGTATGCACTCATACTTCAACATTCTCCCCGTCCTTCTCAGCTCTCTCCTTTTCTGCCACCTGCACTTGTTGTCGAAACAACATATGAGCAGATTTTGGCAACGGTTTTGTCAGCCCATCAGCAACCTGGTGCTCTGCAGGTAAGTAGTTCACTTGAATTGCTCCACAAGCCACCTTTTCACGTACAAAATGTATATCCAACTCTATATGTTTCGACCGAGCATGGAACACCTGATTCGCGCTCATGGCAACCGCACTAGTATTGTCACTCCAGACTATAGGAGTTATAGCAACCGTTTCACCCAAATCAGAAAGTAATGACCGAATCCAGACTACCTCAGCTACTGTATCAGCAATGCTGCGATATTCGGCCTCTGTAGTCGAGCGAGCCACAGTTTTCTGTCTCCTAGCACTCCACGATACCAAGTTACACCCAAGGAACACGCACGAGCCCGAGACTGACCTGCGGTCATCAACGTTGCTGGCCCAATCAGCATCAGCAAACGCAGTCAGACAGCAGGATTCATGCACAGAAGTCGGTCGAAACACCAAGCCATAGTCAACTGTTCCACTTAAGTATCGCAAGATCCGCTTCACAGCAAGCCAGTGACCATCGCACGGTCGATGCATATACTGGGCCACTCTACTAACACTGAACGCTATATCAGGTCTCGTATGACTCAGATATAACAGGGAACCAACCACACTTCTATACATACATGCATCTGTAAGCAGCTTCCCAGCGTCACACGTTAGCTTAGGCGAGACTACCATTGGTGTTGGTGCTGGTTTAGCACCAAGCATTCCTGTCTGCTCCAGCAACTCACAAATAAACTTGTGTTGACTCAAAACTAGTCGATCAGACGACCTCTTGACCTCAACACCAAGGAAGTAACCAAGCTCACCCAGGTCCTTTAAGGAAAACTTCCTGTCGAGCAACCCAACAACCTCATCAACAGCGTCACTCGACTCCCCTGTAATTATAATATCATCCACATATACTAAGATCAACGTACGAATTCCACCAACTTGTCGTACGAATAACGACGCATCAGCTGCTGTACCACAAAACCCCAATTCCAGTAAAAACTGACGCAACTTTACATACCACATTCGTGGCGCTTGACGCAACCCATACAACGCCTTTTTCAACTTACAAACCAGCCGAGTGCCATCACTCGCCATTTGTTCAAATCCTGGTGGTTGCACCATGTAGACTTCTTCACCAAGCTCACCATTGAGGAAGGCGTTATTCACGTCCACCTGCCTTAAGCTCCACCCACGCGTCACTGCCAGTGACAGTACAACATTCACCGTGGTGCTTTTACTACTGGACTGAACGTATCAGTGAAGTCACGACCCGGTACCTGTGAATACCCTCGAGCCACCAACCGAGCTTTATGCCTCAGCACAGATCCATCAGCATTATACTTAATTTTGAACAGCCATTTACACCCAACCGCTGCTCTCCCTTCTGGTAACGGTTCAAGCACCCACGTGTCATTCCTTACTAGAGCATCATATTCAGCAAGCACAGCCTCTTTCCACTTTGGTTCTCTAAGAGCCTGACTGATCGTGCAAGGCTCACTAGCACTTCCTTTAACCTGTGTAACAAGCACTTTCGGTTTGAAAATACCTCGTTTACTGCGAGTGACCATCGGGTGTTCATTTCCACCCATGAACGTGCTATGCCACCTTCACGCTGACCAGATACATCAGCTTGAACCGACTCACCATCAGTAGTTCATCAGGCTGCTCTACCCGTTCTGGCATTACATTCGCCACATTCTCTGTACTAGTAGCAACATTCTGACTAGATCGATCAGTACTGCTACTGGAGGCAACCTCAGGCACTACCCCACTGTACACTGGTGTATGCCCAGTTCCACCACATCCAGTCTGACCATTCCTTGCATACTCCTGCAGGGCACCACAGACACGCCGAGCACCCAGGGACCACCATCAGCGACACCCAGAACCCAAAGTTCCTGAATCCGTCAACGTTTCTTATCCACACGTTCAGCAAACGGAAACACCTGCTCATCAAAAACTACATGGCGAGACATATAGATTCGTCCGTCAGGCGCTAAACATTGATATCCTCGATGACTTACACTGTAGCCCAGGAAAACACACGGTTGCGACCTGTACGCAAGCTTATATGGCTGAAACAACCGTAAGTGAGGAAAGCACCTACAGCCAAACACCCTTAGGTGATCATACGGTGGTTTCCCAAACAATTTCTCAAACGGCGTACGTCCTTGAAGTACCTTAGTTGGCAATCTGTTAATCAAATGTGCAGCTGTTACAACTGCAAATGACCAGAACTTCAAGGGTAGAGAGGCTCGAGCTAGTAGTGTCAGTGCCATCTCGAAAATGTGTCTGGCTTCCTTTCTACAACCCATTTTGCTGGGACGTGTGTGGACACGTCACTCGATGTTGAATCCCACACCGAGCAAGCACAGCCGAGAGAGCGAAACTCACCTCCCAGTCACTCTGCACCGCTTTAATCACCTGTCCAAATTGTGTATGCACTAGTTGTTGAAACAACTGAAATGCTTGAACTGCCTGCCCTTTTCTTTCAGCAGGTACACCCAGGTATGTCTCGAGCACGCGTCTACAAACGACACATAGTACTTAAATCCATTCGACACAATATGCCCCGGACCCCATAGGTCAGTAAAAACTAGCTGAAACGGATTTTCATACTGAGTCTCAGATGCACTAAACGGGAGCTTGGGCTTTTGCCCATATGGCATGGAACACATGACGGAAGCATTCTTTATTGACATTACTTGGTAAAGAAATGTTACATTGTTTACAAACTTGCAGCAACACTTATGAGACGGATGACCTAAACGATCATGCCACAGTACATATTGACTACTACTACTAGACTTATGAGCCAAATTCACTTCAGCATCTTTATTACGCCGAGCCAGAAAACCATCAAACTCATACAAGCCACCAGCTTCTCGCCCTCGCAGCACAGCACCCGACTTTTCATCCCGAACCACACAGTAGCCAGCATGAAATTCCAAAAATACTCTGTTGTCCCTAGCAAGCTTGGACACATATATTAATTTCTTAGTTATCGAAGGCACATGTAATAAGTCACTTAGTACTAACGAACGAGATGCAGTGTGAACCGAAGTTCGACCAATTTTAGCAATTGAAAGACCGGCACCATTGCCAATAGTTAGCTTACCAGCACCTGTGTAATCTGATCCATCCACAACCTCAGCATCATCAGAGGTCACGTGGTGAGTAGCTCCAGAATCTACAAACCACGAGGCAGGGGAAGAGCTCGTTACGGCCACATTGGCAAGTGGTCTGAGTCGGTCTTGACTCTCCAGACCTCCTGAACTTCCACTTGGCTTACTTGTACAGACAAGCATTGGAACTATAATGACAGACATTGGCCGTAGACAACTGTTCCTTTGGCCGAGCTTCTCACATCCGATTCATCTAAACCAGAAAACGACTTGTCAAACCTGTACCAGCACCGGTTGACAAGATGGCCATTTTTCCACACAATTGACACTGAACCTTGGCACGCCCTCGACCACGAGCAGACTGATTGTTTATTTTGTTCCTGTCTGTCTTGACTTGATCTTGATGAGCGTATCGATCATACCTATTACTCACAGCATTCTTTACATGCGCCACATTGGCAGCAAGCAACACGTCAATCGAGTGAAGTTTTCTGTTGAGTCTCAGCATCAATGAGCACCGAGACTACACTTCCAACGTCAACGTATCACGACTGGCCGAGCACCGTCAACAACCGGCCTATATTCTGCCGATAAACCATTCAAGATCGTGGCAATATGTTCAAGATCGGACACCGGGCTGCCACACGAAGCCAGCGCATCACATATCTCTTTAACTTGGGATATGTCATGCGCATCCCTAACTCACCCTGATGAACTGCTTTTAGTTGATAGTGCAGATTCATCACCGTCGTCGTCGATTACAGACAAAAATCTTGTTTAGTGTTCCACACTTGTGCAGCCGTTTCTGCCCCCACTAGATGTGGCAGCAAGGATGGACTGACCGTAGATAACAACCATGAGGCCAAGGCACTGTCTTGTGCCACGAAAACCTCATAACCCTCATTCTCAGCTGTTGTGCCATCATCGAGCACAACCATTGCAGGCGGAGGAACAACCGAGCCAGACAGTAGCTTCTCAAGTCGATGACTCCTCACCGTTAACAGTACTTGTTGTTTCCACAACAAGAAATTTCGATCATCAAGAACAACACTCAGACGTTTGTTCGTGAACCCTTTCGAGGCAAGTCCCGAGTAATCGGAACTGCTCACGCCACCATTAGGAAGCGGAGAGACCGGAGGCATCATATCACAACATATGCTCAACCGTCCACAAGCAGACCTTTACCACGCCCCAAAATCACCAGCGTCTGATACCATGTTGTGATTCATACTCAAGTTAACAGAGTACTAAGTGAAGTAACTGAAAATTGTTATACATCAAGGTAGTACATCAGTTCTTTTATACATGAAAGCTTGCATAACAGCTTTACCAGACTTGTAACAAACCTCTAACTGCTTGACTAATCTTGAACAACAACTAACTAACTCACAGTTCCCACATATACTAGATGCCGCACCTACCACGTATGCACTCATACTTCAACAAAGCCACATCATTCATCATTGCCAACAACAAAACATATGGGCTAATTACGATCCAAGTCGGCGTTTTACACAAAATGTCTTACCTGTTCTATGGCTCCACGTTCCTCGGGCGTGACTTGTACAGCTCGTGGCATTGCGTCTGCCAACTGGCCCAATAGGTTCAAGAACTTGGAAACAAAGTGATACGACTCACCCCTCTCCACCTTCTGCAGGTTCATTGATCAAGCGAAGAAAATCAGCCTGATGCTCTTGGATAAGTCTCACTAGATGAGGGTTTTGCTTCCCCAATTCTTGAAGCATAGGCTGCCAAAACCCAATAAACAAAACCATTCAGAAAGGGTTGTGGAGACAAAGGAAAATGAAAGCACGTGACTAGCATAAAAAACAGATGAGAGAATAACCTGCAATATCTGGGGGTTGGCCTGCACCATCGCTCTTAAAGCTTGGAACTGCAAGAGAGAGAGGCATTTGAGTACATTCAAAACATAACACAAATGATAGTTTGGTACCAAACATATATATTACCAACTTTTTAATACGATTATACAATTTATAATTAATTGGATACACCTCAACCCAACCAAATATACATCACATGAAAAATAGATATCGATTTTGTGTTTATAATAATTTCAAAAATTCTAAATATATAGTACACTTTGAGATTTCTCATCGCTTTTTACAAGAAAAATATTGTCTTAACCTTCTAATATTGACGCCTTGCCAAATTAAATAAAAATACTATGTTATATATACATTTTAGGGTTTGAATTTAGTAGAAGAATGATAATTCTAAAAAATGAAATTAAAATATATATTAGAGCTACCGATAACCAGTTGGTCTAGTGGGATGAGGCACTAAGTCCTTTAAGCAAGGTCATGTGTTCGAATTATGGGTTTTGCGAATGGAGCAAACTAGGTTGAGAAGGTCGCTCTTGCCTCTGCAGTACTCGATCTGGATTAGTCGATCAATAGATCAAATATCAATTATTAATTAAAATAAATAGATATGAGAGGTGTTTAGAATATTACAGTATATTCGTTTTCTTGGAAGTGTACCGAAATGGTAAAAAAATTGATTTTTCATTGGTTATTTTACAAAAAAAATATTATGATTTTATGGTGTCCCATTATTAAAATTAATATTTTAAATAAAAATATAAAAATAATACGTGAAATTAAAGTTTAAGTATTAATTTGAAAAAAATTAGGTACTCGTTAGAGAGAATAAATCTAGTTCATGTGTTGATTTGGGAGCAAAAACTTTTTAATTACCAATTTGAAAGAATCAACATAATTCAAGTACTAACTTCTGAGCAATATTTTTTTAGGTACTAATTTAAGGAAATGTGGATAGTTCAGATATCATATGTATATTTAAATTTAAATAAAAAAATATTATGCAAAAAATTGTTCATAAAAATTGTTCAATAAAATATAGGTGAACAGATAAAAATTAATACATGAACTAATTATCGTGTTTTAATCCTCTTCGATTTTAAAGGTGGGTTGAGACTTGATGTAATTTTATATTAATTGATTAATCTGAATCGAATATTACAAAAATATATCATTACGAGGGTAATCCTTCTCATTCATTTTACTTAATACACAATGTTAATAATTGAAGTCTTGATTTCATTTAAAGAATTTAATATTTTATCTTGTTAGACCAATTAATTATTATTAAATAATAATTTAAAATAAGATATTTTTTATACTTGATATATTATGAAGTCACTTCCAGGCAACGACGGTGGCTTTTTACGGTCATCTTCTTGTTATTTTTTCTCTTTTTTCATTAATTATTATCTAACTTACTAGTTTCAATTATATTAACATATTTATAATAATGTTTTTCTCGTCTCTTTTTATGATAGAAGGTATCATAGCTATCAGTTTTTGGACTCCGGTGCAGTTTTTTTTATTGGTCTTCTTCCAGGTACGTGAATCTACATGATTTCGTGGTTGGTTACTTTCTCGATGTCTAGTTTCTCTGTTCGTTTGTAAATGATATTTTCCGTTGGTTATCAGATATTTGTACCTTACGAGATTGTCGTTAAGGGGAGATGGATTTTTCATTCGCCCGTTCCGGATACTCTTCAAGTTTTTCTCCTCCATGTTTGGTGCTCGAGGACGTTAGACTGATCCGTTTTTTTATGTCGTTACCTCAACTATTAACACTTTTGCTTATTAAACTATCGTTAGTCGATCATTGTTATATTTTACTTATAATAGTCAATAATGTATTTATTTAGTATGTAATTTAGCAATACATTATTGATGATGATCTCGACATATGAATATATCATAATCTTACTTTAAGAAAAATAAGATATTTTGAAAATTTTACAATTGAATTTATTTTACACTAATTCGATTTATCATTTAATAATTATAGACACGATAATAATAATAGAGATAATTAAAAGGTATAAATCCTATAATAACAAATCATAAATATAGACGTAGGACTAGAATGGTATTAGATCTAATGTAGCAAAAGTGTCAATTTGAAATAAATAAATAAAGGGTAAATTACGTGTTTAGTACTTAAAATGTCAATCTTACTATAAGAAAAAAAATATTTTGAAATTTTTACAATTGAATTGATTTTAACACTAATTTGATTTATCATTTAATAATAATTATAGACACGATAATAATAATAAAGATAATTAAAAGGTATAAAATCTATAATAATAAATCATAAATATAGACGTAGGACTAGAATGGTATTAACTCTAATGTAGTAAAAGTGTCAATTTAAAATAAATAAATAAAGGGTAAATTTTGTGTTTAGTATCTAAACTATTGGTATTTTAATACCTAAACTTTTATTTTCTTCAAAACCAAACCTGAAGTTTATTTTTTTTCATTTTAGTACCCTTGAAATTGTAATGTTATGTTTTGAAAAAAACCCGAAAGTTTAGGTACTAAAACGGATGAAAACTAATACTTTATGTATTAAACGCGTTAATTTTTTCAAGGTGTGTATTGAAATGAAACAAAACTAAACATTAGATATAATTTTTGAAAAAAAATAAATTATATTATTCCTCACTGAACTTTACTCTCTCTCCTATTTATTCACCGTACTTTCAATTTTCTAATTTGCTCACTGAACATTACAGATTGAACCACTTTGCTCACTCTGCCGTTACTTTACTAACGTTGTGATGATATGTCATTTTTTAATTATTTACTCTAAAATAATTGAAAACATAAAGGGTAAAATACAATGTTCTTCACTGAACTTCACTCTCTCTCATATTTTGCTCACCCAACTATAAAATAAAAACAAAATATGACCGGATGTCACCGTCAGCAACTGTAGACAGTCGTTGATGGTGGTTGTCCGATCCCAATTTCATGGGTCGCTTTGCCTCGACTCCTTGACTCCACATCAAACCTCTATATCGTCTGAACTTGCTCCGAAGTCCATGAATTAGAGATTGAAAGTGAGAGAGTCGAAACGTTTCAATCGAGATTAACGGATTTTGGGATATTTTCCAACGAAACAACTATCAAATTCGAACTCGTAGGGTCGAGACAAACCGACCCATGAATTTGTGAGGGAACAACCACCATCAACGACAACACACATTGTTGGAATGAAAATGACGTGGTGGCCACGATGGCAACCAGTCACTTGCAAGTATAGAGAAAATAGAGGATTCGAAACGACATCATTTTGGAGTATATTTTTGGGTTTTCAAAACGATGTCGTTTTGAAGCATGTACCATGTCATAACACCATTAAAAAATTAACGACATAATGAACAAAATGATTTAATTTGTAAAGTTCATTAACCAAATTAGAAAAATTGAAAGTACATTGAGTAGATATAAAAGAAAATAAAATTCAATGAAGAACAATATAATTTACTCTTGAAAAAAATTAAAAAATACTAAAACATATTAGAACAGATAATTTAAGTACTACATGCATAGCTTACCCTAAAAGATTATCACATCTATTCTACAAGACAACGAATATTGAAACCGCAACTAACTCTTTCACGTTTCCATGAAACAAACAATCAGTGAAAGATTGGTGAAACCTAATAGTCCATTTCAATTAAAATTGCACTCATAACACATGTCAACTACACCAACAATCCCGTTGCCGCAAGGCACTTGTCCCAAAACATGATAAGCAACAAAATTGGTTAAATAATTAAAGATATTTATTATTCGTTTTTTTTTTATTTAAATGTTTATTCCATTGTTTTTAAAAATTAAATTCAATAAATTAAATTATTTAAAAAAAATATTTTTAAATATATAATATTTAAGGGTAAAATACAAAACTCTTTGCAATTATAAGACATTATTTTATTGAATTGTCTGACTATTAAAATTACAAAATGGTCATATAATTATTATTTTTCTCCAAACTCCATTTTCTGTCAAAATATTGGCGATCTTTGAGATGAACGTTAACATACGAACAGATATGATAGATTATATTTTAATGATGTTATCGGTACCGTCGTTAATTTCAAACATTGACTTAAGATATAATATTTCATGCATTAGCTTGACAACATAATACAATTGGAGAACCGTTCCATAAATTACAACCCAAACAATTCTAAGATCTTATTTTATCATATCATTAATAGATTATCGTCCAATTCAAACAACCGTTATTTTTTAATAAAAAATAATAAATTTAAATAAAATAATAAATTATTTTTTTATTTATGATAATCGAAATACTCAATAAAACATCATCATAATTAAAGTCGCTCTTGCCTCTGCAGTACTCGATCTGGATTAGTCGATCATAGATCAAATCAATTATTAATAAATAGATATCAGAGGTGTTTAGAATATTACAGTATATTCGTTTTCTTGGAAGTGTACCGAAATGGTAAAAAAATTGATTTTTCATTGGTTATTTTACAAAAAAATATTATGATTTTATGGTGTCCCATTATTAAAATTAATATTTTAAATAAAAATATAAAAATAATACGTGAAATTAAAGTTTAAGTATTAATTTGAAAAAATAGGTACTCGTTAGAGAGAATAATCTAGTTCATGTGTTGATTTGGAGCAAAAACTTTTTATTACCAATTCTGAGCAATATTTTTTTAGGTACTAATTTACTACTTCTGAGCAATATTTTTTTAGGTACTAATTTAAGGAAATGTGGATAGTTCAGATATCATATGTATATTTAAATTTAAATAAAAAAATATTATGCAAAAAATTGTTCATAAAAATTGTTCAATAAAATATTATAGGTGAACAGATAAAAATTAATACATGAACTAATTATCGTGTTTTAATCCTCTTCGATTTTAAGGTGGGTTGAGACTTGATGTAATTTGACATTAATTGATTAATCTAAATCGAATATTACAAAAATATATCATTACGAGGGTAATCCTTCTCATTCATGTTAATAATTGAAGTCTTGATTTCATTTAAAGAATTTAGTATTTTATCTTGTTAGATCAATTAATTATTATTAAATAATAATTTAAAATAAGATATTTTTTATACTTGATATATTATGAAGTCACTTCCAGGCAACGACGGTGGCTTTTTACGGTCATCTTCTTGTTATTTTTTCTCTTTTTCATTAATTATTATCTAACTTTACTAGTTTTCAATTATATTAACATATTTATAATAATGTTTTCTCTCGTCTCTTTTTATGATAGAAGGTATCATAGCTATCAGTGTTTTTGGACTTCCGGTGCAGATTTTTTTATTGGTCTTCTTCCAGGTACGTGAATCTACATGATTTCGATGTTGGTTACTTTCTCGATGTCTAGTTTATCTGTTCGTTTGTAAATGATATTTTCCGTTGGTTATCAGATATTTGTACCTTACGAGATTGTCGTTAAGGGGAGATGGATTTTTCATTCGCCCGTTCCGGATACTCTTCAAGTTTTTCTCCTCCATGTTTGGTGCTCGAGGACGTTAGAGTGATCCGTTTTTTTATGTCGTTACCTCAACTATTAACACTTTTGCTTATTAAACTATCATTAGTCGATCATTGTTATATTTTACTTATAATAGTCAATAATGTATTTATTTAGTATGTAATTTAGCAATACATTATTGATGATGATCTCGACATATGAATATATCATAATCTTATTTTAAGAAAAATAAGATATTTTGAAAATTTTACAATTGAATTTATTTTTAACACTAATTCGATTTATCATTTAATAATAATTATAGACACGATAATAATAATAGAGATAATTAAAAGGTATAAATCCTATAATAACAAATCATAAATATAGACGTAGGACTAGAATGGTATTAGATCTAATGTAGCAAAAGTGTCAATTTGAAATAAATAAATAAAGGGTAAATTACGTGTTTAGTACTTAAAATGTCAATCTTACTATAAAAAAAATATTTTGAAATTTTTACAATTGAATTGATTTTTAACACTAATTTGATTTATCATTTAATAATAATTATAGACACGATAATAATAATAAAGATAATTAAAAGGTATAAAATCTATAATAATAAATCATAAATATAGACGTAGGACTAGAATGGTATTAACTCTAATGTAGTAAAAGTGTCAATTTAAAATAAATAAATAAAGGGTAAATTTTGTGTTTAGTATCTAAACTATTGGTATGTTTTATACCTAAACTTTTATTTTCTTCAAAACCAAACCTGAAGTTTATTTTTTTTTCATTTTAGTACCCTTGAAATTGTAATGTTATGTTTTGAAAAAAAACTGAAAGTTTAGGTACTAAAACGGATGAAAACTAATAGTTTATGTATTAAACGCGTTAATTTTTTCAAGGTGTGTATTGAAATGAAACAAAAACTAAACATTAGATATAATTTTGAAAAAAAATAAATTATACTATTCCTCACTGAACTTTACTCTCTCTCCTATTTTATTCACCGTACTTTCAATTTTCTAATTTGCTCACTGAACATTACAGATTGAACCACTTTGCTCACTCTGCCGTTACTTCACTAACGTTGTGATGATGTGTCATTTTTTAATTATTTACTCTAAAATAATTGAAAACATAAAGGGTAAATTACACTGTTCTTCACTGAACTTCACTCTCTCTCATATTTTGCTCACCCAACTATAAAATAAAAACAAAATATGACCGGATGTCACCGTCAGCAACTGTAGACAGTCGTTGATGGTGGTTGTCCGATCCCAAATTTCATGGGTCGCTTTGCCTCGACTCCTTGACTCCACATCAAACCTCTATATCGTCTGAACTTGCTCCGAAGTCCATGAATTAGAGATTGAAAGTGATAGAGTCGAAACGTTTCAATCGAGATTAACGGATTTTGGGATATTTTCCAACGAAACAACTATCAAATTCGAACTCGTAGGGTCGAGACAAACCGACCCATGAATTTTGTGAGGGAACAACCACCATCAACGACAACACACAGTTGTTGGAATGAAAAATGACGTGGTGGCCACCGATGGCAACCAGTCACTTGCAAAGTATAGAGAAAATAGAGGATTCGAAACGATATCATTTTGGAGTATATTTTTGGGTTTTTAAAATGTTGTCGTTTTGAAGCATGTACCATGTCATAACACCATTAAAAAATTAACGACATAATGAACAAAATGATTTAATTTGTAAAGTTCATTAACCAAATTAGAAAAATTGAAAGTACATTGAGTAGATATAAAAGAAAATTAAATTCAATGAAGAACAATATAATTTACTCTAGAAAAAAATTAAAAAATACTAAAACATATCAAAACAGATAATTTAAGTACTACATGCATAGCTTACCCTAAAAGATTATCACATCTATTCTACAAGACAACGAATATTGAAACCGCAACTAACTCTTTCACGTTTCCATGAAACAAACAATCAGTGAAAGATTGGTGAAACCTAATAGTCCATTTCAATTAAAATTGCACTCATAACACATGTCAACTACACCAACAATCCCGTTGCCGCAAGGCACTTGTCCCAAAACATGATAAGCAAAAAAATTGGTTAAATAATTAAAGATATTTTATTATTCGTTTTTTTATTTTATTTAAATGTTTATTCCATTGTTTTTAAAAATTAAATTCAATAAATTAAATTAAAAAAAAATATTTTTAAATATATAATATTTAAGGGTAAAATATACAAATAACTCTTGCAATTATAAGACATTATTTTATTGAATTGTCTGACTATTAAAAATTACAAAATGGTCATATAATTATTATTTTTCTCCAAACTCACCATTTTCTGTCAAAATATTGGCGATCTTTGAGATGAACGTTAACATACGAACAGAGATATGATAAGATTATATTTTAATGATGTTTATCGGTACCGTCGTTAATTTTAAACATTGACTTAAAGATATAATATTTCATGCATTAGCTTGACAACATAATACAATTGGAGAACCGTTCCATAAATTACAACCCAAACAATTCTAAGATCTTATTTTATCATATCTCAGTTAATAGATTATCGTCCAATTCAAACAACCGTTATTTTTTAATAAAAATAATAAATTTAAAATAAAATAATAAAATTATATTTTTTATTTATGATAATCGAAATACTCAATAAAACATCATCATATAATTAAAAAAATATTTTATAATTTTTAATATCGAATGACTTCATAAGACAACGTCATGTCATGAAAGAAATTACTTATGCAATTTACCCAATATTTAAATAATATTATAAAATTGATAAAATACCAAACAAAACGTTGGGGCATAGAGCCCAACCTCGGCGACAACTAGATATTCGGTGGATCTTTTCTCAATTCTCACCCGTCGAAAAAGAGATATTTAATTTTGTGGAGCCCACTTCCTTTATTTATGGTCCACTTTCTAAGCCAGGTTTAGCCGGCTTTCATTTTCGGCGAGGATCAGCCGACACGTTTCCAGAAGCAGCTAAGCGAAAACAAATAAAAGGTTATCCCCTCAAAGAAACGTCAGCTTTCGCCGCTGGTTTCACGGTCAAGTTGGCCGCCGTGTCTCGGCCGTTAATTGGTTCCTAGAAAAATCAAACTTCGTCTCTTTTCCCTCCCTGCACGTTTTCACACGTGTCACTTTCTGAATCTTCCCCGTTATATCATCTTTAAAATCTGAGTCTATTTATTATTAATAAACTTTAAAAATAAAAAAAAGGTATGGTCGTAGTCCGTATGAGCATCGAGAAAAGATTGATACTGTTTCGAAAAGTGGGCCCACGTGTTTTGTAGGTTGTGGGGGTTTTCTTTTTCTTTTGGGTAAACTATCCAATGGCCACTAATGTTTGGCTAAAATATATTTTTCAGCACTGATATTTTAAAAGTCATAAATCGATCACTAAAGTTATCATTTGTTATAAATTGGTCACTCGCCGGTAACAGGCGTGACGGAAAACACATGTGGACTTTTAACAACCGATAACAGGCTTACCTGGATGCTATAATTACACAAATAGTTCATGTTATTTATATATTCTTTCGATTTGATTCTAATTTTAATAAATTAAAATAAATTTACCTACGAATCAAGAGGTGACATGCGTCATTGGTTACACACATTTCATGACACATGTTATCATTTGATTTGAAGAATAAATTTATTTTAATTTAATATATTTATTTCACTAATCAGAGGGTGACACATGTCACCCTTTGGTTTGAAGAAAATAAAGAAACAAAGAAGCAAGTTGGGGGATTTGAAGATAAGACCTTTGAGTGAAATATTGCAAGCCAAACTGTTAAACCAAAACAACCATTTGATATATTATGGACAACAAATGATATATATCTTATATCTTAGTATGTAAATGCTTTACTCAAAATTAATAATACGTTATATATATTAAATTTTAAAATTATCTCTTTATTCTTGTTTTAAATTATTAAATATTTTTATTTTTGTCTTAATTTATTAAATATATTTTGTATATATTTTATCTTTATCATCACTTAAAAATATATATTTTTAAATATCTTAACTTGAAATATATTTAAATATTTTACTATTAATTTAATATAAAAATATATATTTCACTATTTTTAATTAAAATATTTAATATTTTTAATATATTTTAAAAAGTTAAGATAATAATAAAATATATTTTAAATTGAAAATAAGAATAATATATATTTTTAAGTAAAGATAAGAATAAAATATTAAATATTATATAGTGATAATTTTGTCAAACTCGATCATGTTTTATGTGAAACACTACACATTGAATGCCTCAAAAATTATTAAAATGCAACATCTTAATCATATTTAAAACGAATAAATTGTTATATTCAATAATTATATATTCTTTATTATACTTAAAATCTAATTGAAACAAGTATGATTTTGTTTTAACTTGAGATCATCCTCAACAAATGAGAATATAAATTAAATCAGAAAAATAATGTCAAAAAATTATTTTAAAAAACATGATAAATATAACAATTTACGATAGTAGTTAAAATCATTTATCATTAAGAATAATATTAATAAAATTGTCGGAAGCTGTTGATGATTTTGTTTAATCTTTTAATAATTTTTAGATTGAATTTTCTAATAATTTCTAGATAGGACTGTAAGAAAATAGAAGTGTAAAAACTAAAACGAAAAATTTCAGAAATTATTATTCAAAATGAAACAGTGAGTTTAAGTCGTATCGTAAAACTTTGAAAGATTACAATTTTAAACTTTTTTAAATATATATATATATATATATATATATATATATATATATATATATATATTGAAATCCATAAGCACTAGACAGACAAGGAGTCAAAGGTGTTTTATCATTATTTTTGTCCTGAAAAATATCGTTTTAACTTTTAATTTTATTTTTTTGCTTTTACAACTGATTTTAAATTTTTGATTTCTTTTTTTTCAAATCGTTGGACTTAAACATTTAATTATTTTGTATAAAAATATATAATTAGTTATAAGAATTAAAAATAAGTATGTTTTAATTTATTAAAACTATGATCAAATTAAAATAATATATAAATAACATGGACTATTTGTGTAATTATATCATCCAGGTAAGCCTGTTAACGGTTGTTAACAGTTCACGTGTGTTTTCGTCACGCCTGTTAACGACGAGTGATCAATTTGTAACAAACGATAATATTAGTAACCGATTTATAACTTTTGAAATATCAGTGGTTAAAAAGAAAACTTACCCAAACATTATTGACCATTGGAGTAGTTTATCCTTTTTTTTTATTCTTGAAAAAAGAGGAAGAAGAAATCACATGGTACAGAAAGGATGTGTCAGTTTGTTGTGACGTAGTCGTGATTATAATCAAACGGTGGATAGCCTTTCTTTATGTGGGGGTACACTGTACAGTGTACACCCCACCTTGTAATCCGCAATTGATGCGAACCATACGGCGAAGATCTTTCACGTCCGGATAAGAATAATACATAGTGTGCTTTGGAAATCACGAGAAGCCCGTCGTGCATTGGATCCAACAAGCGGTTACTGTTGGATGTAATTAATGAGGAATCCACGGTTGATATTAGATGAAAACGATCAACAGTGGACATGATAAGGGCTAATGAATTTGTTTTAGAGCTTGTGTCCGCAGAATATGAAATCGTTAAAATTTCTAACAAGTGAAGGTTACTTATACAAATTTTTTAAAAATTGAGAACCTGTAATTCATGGAGATAACTGCCGAAGGTATAACATGTAGTGGGTACTTAAACGTTCATTGTCAAATAATTTGATCTGAATCGACTCAAACATCACCTTAAATCCTGTTGAAAGTATTAAAATGGTTTTCAAGTTTGGTAACCAACTTTGAAAAAATGGTTTTCAAAGTTTGGTAAATATTTCTTTGAAAAATAGTTTTTCAAAGTTTGGTAGATGTTTGTTGAAAAATGATAATGAGATAATCACAATTAATCCCTAGGCTTTAGAGTATTTACAAGATTAAGTCCTTAAGTTTCAATTATAAATATCCTAACTCATTTAGCTTCAAAACAATCCCAAAAATCATTTCTTTCTCCCAATACTAGAGAGTTTTCTTGTGAGTAGTGAGTGTTTTGTAAACACCTGTAAATTTTATCTCTTAGTAAAAGATCTGCAGCAGTCCGGAGACGTAAGCACAATTGGCTGAACTCCGTTATCAATTTCGGGTATTATTTTTCCGCTTTTATTTCGCATTCTCACTGATCTGGTTATAGGGAAATTACTCGTACTCGATTTATTTTCCAACAACTGGCATCAGAGTTTTTTGTTGTCAATTTTGTCAATTTTTTTGCGAGGTTACTATCCATTATTATTCATGTGAATAGTGAATTTTGTGAATAGTAAAAAAAATTCAGCGATACGAGCTTGTCGACGGAGGTGTTCTAATACACAATGGTTCGCAAAAATTGTCAGAAACGATCCAAACGAAACCAGATTCAAGTGGGAACGATGGCTGCAGACGAAGGGAAGGTGAAAATTGAAAAGTTCGATAGTGCGGACTTTGGCTTTTGGAATTTGCAGATCAAAGATTTTTTGTACCAAAAAAATCTATATCAATATCTCTCAGGAAAGCAACCAGAGGGCATGAAGAATGAAGACTGGGCTCTTCTCGACATACAAGCCCTCGGAGTTATCCGACTGACGTTATCCCGCAATGTTGCTTTCAACATATCAAAGGAAAAGATCATGGCGGGTCTTATGGCGGCTCTCTCCAGTATGTATGAGAAGCCATCAGCCTCAAACAAAATACACTTGATGAGGCGATTATTCAATTTGCGGATGACGAAAGGGGCATCGATGGCACAACACCTAAATAAACTCAACACAATCACAACCCAGTTGAGTTCAGTGGAAATTGAATTCGATGATGAAGTTCGAGCTTTAATTCTCTTATCATCTCTACCAGACAGTTGGAATGCTACTGTTACAGCAGTTAGCAGCTCGTCGGGAAATAGTAAATTGAAATTCGACGATGTTCGGGATCTGGTATCGAGCGAAGAAATTCGACGGAGAGAATCGGGTGAAGCATCAACCTCCTCAGCCTTGCATACGGAGTCTAGAGGGAGAAATTCAAATCACAGCATATCGAAATCCAGACGGGGAAAATCCAGAACGGGAAAGAAAGATTTTACTTGTTATAATTGTGGCAAGAAGGGTCACTTTAAAAGAGATTGTCGAGCACTGAAGAAAAATACCGGCGCACAGAAATTTACCCACGTGACAGCTGAGACAGGTGATGCCATGATTCTAAGCGTCAACAGTCCGATTGAATCATGGATCTTGGATTCAGGGGCATCTTTCCACTCCACCCCATGTCGAGAAATCATGGAAAATTATGTCAGTGGTGATTTTGGGAAGGTTCATATAGCTGATGATGAAACCTTGAAGATAGTCGGAAAATGAGACATCCGACTAAAGTTGCCAAACCATACCACCTGGACGCTGAAAGGAGTTAGACATATTCCTAGCCTCAAAAGAAATCTGATTTCTGTAGGACAGCATGATGAAGAAGGTTATAGTACAACTTTTTCAGGCTGTGAATGGAAGATTACCAAAGGAACACTCGTCATTGCTCGTGGTAAGAAGACTGATACTTTTTATGTAACCTCAAACTTAGAGAATATCATTACTGCAGCAGATGCTGATGGAAAATCAAACCTATGGTACAAAAGGCTTGGTCATATGAGCGAGAAAGGGATGAAGACACTTTTGTCAAAAGGGAAGCTGCCGGATCTAAAGAATGTAGATGTCAGACTATGCGAGGATTGCATCTTTGGCAAACAAAAGAAAGTCAGCTTTGCAAAGATTGGTAAGACACCCAAGGCTGAAAAGTTAGAGTTGGTTCATACTGATGTATGGGGACCATCTCCAGTTCCATCTCTTACAGGCTCATTATATTATGTCACCTTCATCGATGATTATACAAGAAAGGTGTGGGTTTATTTTCTGAAGAATAAATCAGAAGTTTTTGATACCTTCAGAAAATGGAAAGTAATGGTGGAAAATGAGACTGGTTTGAAAGTCAAGCGGTTGAGGTCTGACAATGGAGGAGAGTACAAAATAGAAGATTCAGAGATTTCTGCGCAAACAATGGGATCAAGATGGAGACAACAGTTCCCATGACACCGCAGCATAATGGCGTAGCATAGCGCATGAACAAAACTCTGAATGAACGTGCCAGGAGCATGAGGATACATGCCGGATTGCCCAAATTTCTATGGGCTGAAGCTATCAACACTGCAGCTTACCTGATCAACCATGGGCCCTTAGTTTCTTTGGATGGCAGAATACCAGAGGAAGTTTGGAGCAAGAAAGAAATAAATCTTTCACACTTAAGAGTGTTTGGTTGTATTTCTTATGTACACATAGATTATGCTAAAAGAAGTAAACTTGATGCCAAGTCCAACAAATGCGTCTTTGTTGGATATGGCGGTGATGAGTTTAGTTACCGGTTTTGGGACAATGAAAATCGGAAGATCATCAGAAACAGAGATGTCATTTTCAATGAGAATGTGATGTACAAAGACAGGTCAACCATGGAATCAAGTAGCTCCAACACCGAAGCTGAAACAAAGGAATTTGTTGAGTTTGAGGAGATTTCTGGAAATGATGTTCAGATCACTCCTGAAGCAGTTCAAGAAGAACCAATCACACCAGAAGTGAGACGCTCCTCCAGAATTCCTAAACCAACCCAACGATATTCTCCTTCTTTGCACTACTTGTTGCGGACTGACAATGGTGAACCAGAGTGATATGATGAAGCAATGCAAGTGGAGGATTCAGTCAAGTGGGAGTCTTCCATGAAAGATGAGATGGACTCGCTTATGTCAAATCAGACGTAGGAATTAGCTGAATTACCACCAGGCAAGAAAGCACTCCATAACAAGTGGATTTACAGGATCAAAGAAAAGCATGATGGGAGCAAACGCTACAAAGCAAGATTGATTGTCAAAGGCTTTCAGCAAAAAGAAGAGAATTTACATCTTGAGTAGTTACATGTAAAGACAACTTTCCTTCATGGTGATTTGGAGGAAGAAATCTATATGAGGCAGCCATAAGGCTTCATAGAGGTAGGCAAGAAAAACTTGGTATGCAGGTTGAAGAAGAGCTTGTATGGTTTAAAACAAGCTCCTAGACAATGGTACAAGAAGTTCGATAGTTTCATGAGTAGTAGTGGTTTTACCAGATGCCAAGCAGATCATTGTTGCTACATCAAGAGGTTCGACAACAGCTTCATTATTTTATTATTGTACGTTGATGACATGCTCGTTGCAGGCTCAGACATGTAAGAGATTATACGCTTGAAGCAAAAATTGTCGAAGCAGTTTGCTATGAAGGATCTGAGTGCTGCAAAGCAGATTCTTGGGATGAGGATCAAGAGAGACACAAAGTCGGGGACTTTGATGTTATCACAGGCTGAGTACATCAACAAAGTACTCTTTAGGTTCAACATGCAAGATGCTAAGCCAGTAAGTACACCTTTAGGTGTTCATTTCAGACTCTCCAAAGAACAGTCACCAAAGACGGAGGAAGAACGTGCACACATGGTGAAGGTGCCGTATGCCTCAGCAATTGGAAGTTTGATGTATGCCATGGTTTGTACCAGACCAGATATTGCTCAAGCAGTAGGAGCTGTTAGCAGGCACATGGATAATCCGGGCAAGGTACACTGGGAAACAATCAAATGGATCCTCAGATATCTGCGGGGTACCACAAACAAAGCACTTTGTTTCAAATGTGGAGATACGATACTGACAGACTATGTAGATGCTGACTTAGCCGAAAATGTTGACATCAGAAGGAGCACTACAGGGTATGTCTATACTCTAGGAGGAACCGCAGTGAGTTGGGTTTCTCAACTACAGAAGATAGTTGCTCTCTCCACAATTGAAGCAGAATATGTCGCTGTTACGGAAGCCAACAAGGAGATGGTTTGGCTCCAAAGTTTCTTGGAAGAGTTAGGCAAGAAACAAGAAAATAATGTCTTGTATTGCGACAGTCAAAGTGCTATACATCTAGCAAAGAATACGTCTTTTCATTCCAGGACAAAGCACATACAATTGTGATATCATTTTATCCGGTCTCTTCTGGAAGATGGGATTTTGAAACTTGAAAAGATCAGTGGAGCTCAAAATCCGGCAGACATGTTGACAAAGACGGTGACTACAGACAAACTGAAGTTGTGTTCAACTTCAGTTGGCATGCTAGAGTAACAAGACTAGAAAAGATGTTGCATTGATCGAGGTGTGAAGACAGATTAAAATTAGTCTTCAAGTGGGAGATTGTTGAAAGTATTAAAATGGTTTTCAAGTTTGGTAACCAACTTTGAAAAGATGGTTTTCAAAGTTTGGTAAATGTTTATTTGAAAATGGTTTTCAAAGTTTGGTAAATGTTTCTTTGAAAAATAGTTTTTCAAAGTTTGGTAGATGTTTGTTGAAAAATGATAATGAGATAATCACAATTAATCCTTAGGCTTTAGGGTATTTACAAGATTAAGTCCTTAAGTTTCAATTATAAATACCTTAGCTCATTTAGCTTCAAAACAATCCCAAAAATCTTTTCTTTCTCCCAATACTAGAGAGCTTTCTTGTGAGTAGTGAGTGTTTTGTAAACACCTGTAAATTTTATCTCTTAGTAAAAGATCTGCAGCAGTCCGGAGACGTAAGCACAATTGGCTGAACTCCGTTATCAATTTCAGATATTATTTTTCCGCTTTTATTTCGCATTCTCACTAATCTGATTATAGGGAAATTACTCGTACTCGGTTTATTTCCCAACAAACCCAAATCTAAACTGACTCAAACATCACCTTTTCTTAGCCGACGATCTTGTCTTATTTACTGAGGCGACGTTGCAGCAACTTGATGTTATTAGGCAGGTGGCGAGTGAATTCTGTTTCAGCTTTGGTCATAAGGTGAGTGATGCGAAAACGAATATTTGTTTTTCTAAGAATGTTCCAGACTGTCTGAGGGCGGATATTAGCAATGGGTTTTAATATACTTGTGTTGATAATCTTGGGAGATATTTGAGTGTGCCTCTTTTGTATAACCGAGTTACGAAAGTAACGTATCAATACATCGTTCAAAGAGTGCAGGACAAGCTGTCTGACTGGAAGGCGAAGCTTTTGTCCCTTGCGGGAAAAGTTACTCTCGTTAACGTTAAATCGATTTTATCGGCTTTGCCTTCTTATGCTATGCAAACGTGTTACCTCCCGAGAGGAATATGCAATGAGTTGGAGCGATTAATTCGATGATTTATATGGAGTGGAGTTGATGAAAACGGAAAACACATCTAGTTCGATGAGAAGAGTTGTGTAAACCAGCTAAGTGCGATGGCCTGAGCATTAAGCGTTTGCAGACTCGGCTATGTGTTCATGTTATCCGAGGCAAATACATACTCTTGGATAGTGTCCCAGAGTCTATTTCTAACGTGGTGTGTTCTCGGCTTTGGTCTGGTTTAAGTTGGTTTGGCCGATGGTGTGGAATGCAAATAACTGGTGTATCCGCAATGGTTTGTTAATTACGTTTTGGGATGATATTTGGATTGAGGAGATTGGTCCCCTTTGCGACTGGTGCCATAACCCGCTTCACTTGGGTGCCTCTGAAACTTTAGCTTAGGAAATGGACTGTCATGGTGTCTGGAATTAGAATCTAATTGCAACTTATCATCCTCAAGAGATTTTGTATTATATCGCTGCAGTAGGCCTCCTTTTGCTACGGTTGGCCCGGATATTCCGATTTGAAAGTGGAGTAAACATGAACTTTACTGTTATGAGTGCTGATCATTCCCGATTAGGGGAGATGGTTTCTATGGAGGCACAACCGGTTTGGAAGACGCTTACTTTGTATAGAGGGTTACCAAGAATTAAGTTGTTTCATTGGTGTTTGTATAAGGAAAAACTTTTGTTAAATGAAGAGCGTTGCAGAAGGCAAATGGAAATCGACCCTTGTTATGCGATTTGTGGAGCCGAGGTTGAATCAAGTTTATATATTGTCAGGGATTGTATAACCGCTCAGGGTTTATGGAGGAGCTTAATATGACCATATCGGTTTGATGTCTTTTTTTAATGCCGTTGCAGGAGTGAATCGTATGCAATCTCATGCAACCAGACTGGTTTCCCATGGTGTCCGTTGATTGGGATTTGACGTTTGGATCTCTTACTTGGTGCTTTTGGCGACGACGAAACAAGCTCCTATTCGAAGAAAGTTCAACTGCTGGAGGAGACATTTTGATGCAATGTGATCAGTTGCAGCAAGAGGTGGCATTGGCAGTGTCTAATAGGCCAGCTGACGTAGGAGCTCGTATTGCTCCTCCTGATCGTAGTCTTCCTTGGCAACGATCGCCTGTGGGTGTCTTTAAGGTCAATGTTGGTGGAGCTCAAAGGGATGAGACAAGCTTTACGATGTGTGGGGGTGTTATTCAAGATGTTGAGGGGAATTAGATTCGGGGTATCTCAAAACCTAATGAAAAATGTTCTATTGTTGACGGTGAACTTTGGGGGTGTTTTGAGGGTGTTTCTCTGGCTTGGAGCATGGGCTTGTCGTCGATGATGGTGGAATCAGATCGTCGGGAAGCTGTTGCTGAGGTTAATGCTAAATGGGGTACGAGGTATGTGTGAAGAATGAACTCCGAGAAAAGAAAAAAATAATGAACTCATAGTGATGTAGAATCTATGATGTGAGAGAATATAAAAGAATAAATATGAATAACTTGACTAACAGACCAAATGTAACTCTGAAAATTTGGGTATATTAATTTTGAGATGTGATGATGATTTCTTTTAATAGAAAGTCGTTAGTTTTACTAAAAATAGAAAATATCAATAAAGATACGAACAAATCTGACTGCTGTTAGAATCGTTGATACACCTCACAACGCAACGAAAAAATTATCCGACGATCTCATCAGCGATCCATGTACGAAAATATGAATTTCGGAGAAAGGGATGCGTGATTTACCTTGGTTCCTGAAATAACAACAAATCGACAGTTCAGTCACAATCAGTTCAAATCACAAGCCTTCACAAAACCGTCTCAAACTCTACTTAGTTCACTCGATTAAGAACAAAATTTTCTCTTTCCTCAAAAATTATTTTTGAGAATTTCTTCTAAGGAGTAGAAATGATTGTTAGACCATATTTTTTTCTTATATATGCACTTACCCTAACCGTTAGGGTTTTATTTCGAATTTTATTATTCCCAATTTAATATATATTAAAAGAATTATGATGATTACATTCTTTTAATATTTATTATTATATTCAGGATATTTAAAATTACATATATATATATATATATATATATATATATATATAAACTTTAATTGTATACTTCATTTATGTACAATAAATTTTACAATTATAATTCGCTTAGTATTTATTCATTTTAATCTTAGGGAGTGATTTTGTAGTTTCTGTAACATTAGTGGTAATTATTAGAACCATTATAATATTACAAACAATGATTGACATATAATAATGTATCATTATCATTTAAGTTACAAAAAGTCATGATTCGACACAACATTTTCGTGACTAATTTTTTTTATGTTCCCTTGGTTTAGGACAAAGTCATAAGGTGTTTAAGTTGCAAGCAGTCATTTCAACAACAAAAAAACCAAATGATAATGTTCCCTTAGCCATCGGGCAATAAAATGATAAACTACGTAAATGGTCACTAATATTTGGATAAGTAATCATTTTCATCATTGATGTTTGAAAAGTTAAAAATCAGTTACTAACGTTATCGTTTATTATAAAACGATCCCTCGACGTTAACCTTAAAAAAAAGCCATGGCACATTTGCAAATTGGAATAAATCGGGCTTCTAGGGTTTCCACTTGGTCTTCAACAAGTTTTAGTAATATTTTATTCAAAACTTTATTACTAAATGAGATAAGACGTTAGATTTTAAGAATTTAAAATTTGATATAATAAAATTAAAATTAAAATAACTATTATTGTAATGAATTTCTACATAATTCATTTGAAATAATCCTCTAATAAATCTAATATTAGTGATTGTAAGGTATATAATAAAATTATGTAAAATAAAGTAATACATCAAATCTCGAATTTTATCACCTATGAATCTCCACCGCTCATCTTGCTGACACCCAGAAGTTTCTGAACTTTTTGATCCCATCACAAGTGAAACGTCGACGTACTCTGATAGACAATCATAAATCATTAAGATGATAAATAAATAATAGCTGTTTTTGCATATGTTGCTTATAGACAAAAGTTTTTACTCTTTTTTATCGATCAAATAAATACAAGACAATGTTGCTTAAAAATAATTTTTAATCATTTAATATTAAATATTTATATCTCTAATATTTCTGGTGTTCGAATATAAAATTTTAAAAAATAATAATTATTATTTTATCATGGACTTCACTATCAAAGAGTTGTTCCAATGAGTGTATGATGAAATACCGATAGCTGACGTTAGATAATAGGTAATTACACCACAAATCACTTTATTATTAGTATGATCGTTAATAAGTCACTATATTTTCAAAAATCACAATCGAGTCACTCATTTTATCACCTATTAACAATCTAAAGCTACACTTAAGTCACCAGATTAGTTTTGTTATAAATAGATGATATGGGTTTGAGGTTTCAAGATTCGGGCTCCACTCAACGATTGAAACAATGGAGGAGTTGTCGCTGGTGAGGAGAAGAATATATCTCTATGGAGGCCATCTCGCAATGGATGATGTAGATCCGAGTCAAGAAGTTTGAACATTTTGGAAGTGATTTTATGGATTTTTAGAGATTTTTTAGAATCAAATATGATATCTAGCATGAAAAGATCAAGATAAAGTTTTGTGTTTACCAGTCACTGTGGACTAATATATTTTAGGATAAATAATGAGCTAATCATTACAAACGATTAATTAAGTGATTTGATTATGATTTTTTAAAATTCAATGATTGGCTTATAAACTTACTAATAACCGATATACGATTATAAGCTTTAAAGCAGGTTTTATAGTAATTCAAAATCTATTTCGTAATTATCTTAATTAATTTCTTCGTTATGAATTGCTTTCAGTGGGACTCGATCCTACGACCATAAGATTAAGAGACTTGTGCTCTACCAACTGAATCTCTCAATAATATGATTTGTTTTATTTGGATCGGGTCCAAATGACTTTTATTTTGCTAATATCAGTCCATATGTAAACATTAATGCACTAATGGCCTATAATTGTGAACATAATAGTAACAATAATAATGTAGCTTATGAACCGGTGATGAATTATCAAACCGGGTCTGAAATCGTATCCGGATCAGCATTCAAATCCAAACCCACATTCTCCTCCATGTTTGC
Organism: Hibiscus syriacus; assembly: GCF_006381635.1. Taxonomy (NCBI): domain Eukaryota; kingdom Viridiplantae; phylum Streptophyta; class Magnoliopsida; order Malvales; family Malvaceae; genus Hibiscus; species Hibiscus syriacus. The sequence goes on from NW_024062606.1 coordinate 2,179,882, forward strand.
CGCCTTCTCCTCCCAAATTAAACGACTCTACCTTTCTCAAACCCGTCAAGTCTCATAGGTCGCCGTCACGTTTCTTGAAATAATCTACCGCCACGTGTATCCGACCAAGGATAGCGAAGAATCCCTCCACCTCCTCCTCCGTCACGGTCGTCTCCTCCCCTCTCCCCCTCTTCAGAGATCCTCCAGGGACGGTGTCTTTCACCTCCGACTTCCTCTTCTTCCCCACAATCTCTCGCCGAACATTCCCGAGGCAGTATTAACTCGATCTATATATAGGAAAAGGGCGGACCGTACGTGGACGTTAGCGTAACCAGATTTAGAGAATAATTATAGCATGGCGTCATGATATACCAAAGAGATCTTATAGAATATTTGAAAGGGAGAAGACAATCGTTGCATTCACATAGAAGATGACGTCATAATAGATTATTCCGATGAGGTTAGGTCTGTCGGACCTTTCTGAACGCTGAAGACCCGAGCTGCTCCCACAAAGGCTTGGTGAACGGTGAGTGCAACTAAAGCAGATGTAGAGCGATGCTTGGAGTAAATTTGTACGATAATATAGTTAGACGAATAAAATTATGTAATTTTAAAGTGTAAAGCATTGCTACATAACACAAAAGGTTTCGTTGGTACAAATATGGTGGGTAGAAAAGAACAAGTAAGGGTAGAACATTTACTAGGAATATCGAGGCTTCCCACGACAACATGTACCACATTGACTTCAATGTTCAACGGGAATGAAACCGAAGGTTTGAAAAAAGAAGGGAAATCTGGAAATAAAGGAAATCTGGAAATAAAGGAAAAGGAAGATATGTCTGCTCATTGGACCCATCTTGGATTGAAGTTCAAACCATATTGGATAATTGGCCCAATTTTATTAAATCATATTCATCCCACAATGCTAGTTGAGGTTAACGAGTAATTAACGTATCACATATCTCGTTTGTAATTCATCCTGCTATATACAGTACTGTACATCGATCATACAATATCTCTTACAATTTATATAAATAATATTTTTAACCACTTATAAACTAGATTATAAATATTATCACTTCCAACTATATCAAACAAATCAAAACAATTAAGGATAAATATTAAAATTATATAAGAATTTTGGTTAATGTATGATGTGATACATAAAATTTTATTTTAATTTAAATTATTTATTTTTTAGAAAACATTATTATTATTATTATTATTATTTCCTTAGAGTCTATCACGTGAGCCTTTTCTTTTTGGACGAGTTTCAGTTAAATAGTTTTTTTAATAATGAAAACTGAATTTCGTTAATAATAGAAAAATTAAAATTACAACGCATTTTAATATATAAAATTTTGGAGACAATAATCACTAAAACAATTATACAAAAGTAAAATATTAACTTAAATATACGAAGAAATATAAAATCTTCCATTAAGAATGACGATTAAGTCAAAACCTAATAACTTCCATAAAATATTAGTATCTCAGTTGGGTGAAACGTTTTACTAAGTGATTAAGACATGGAGAACAAACCAAATAATTTGGTAAGTTGTTTCGTTAAAAATTCTGATTACATTAACAAACAATCTTTTACCAAAAGAGGAGATTTGACTATATATGACTACTGACAAACCAATAAAAAAAAAATTCACGATGATTTTTGTGCAAGAACCAAAGCGATCGCAAAGGTACATGAAGAAAGTACCAAAAACCCTAATTATCGTGCTACAAAAACAGAGAAAAATGTGTCACTATGAAAAAGTTTTTTATTCAAAATTAAAAAATACTAAAAAAAAAGAACATAGCATAAAAATAAGAAAACTAATAATATTCGATAACCAACAATCGATATTAAAATTGATGTCATAACCAATTAAACAAAAATAAAAAAGGAAAAGAAAACATTACAAAAATATTAAAAGAAAATAAAGATAAATAAAACTTCACTCAAATAATTTGATTCACTTGATGTGTATACTAAATTTCAAAAACGTAATAATAATAATAAAGTGCTTCTACTTAATATATTACAACGATTGTATTAAGTATATTATATTCCACCAACCGTGTCCCTCATTAATAACAAAAGAAAAATAAAATATATTACGATATGAAGTAAATATTAAAAGAGCGCGAGCTTTCTCACGTGACCATGTTCGCATCGAAATCTGCAGCCGTGTAAAACAGAATAAAATATAAAATAATAATAGTAAATGATAAAGAAAATGCAAAGGAACACTGAGATCTTGTCCCCTATTCCAACGCCCGCCCACACCGAATAATAGCAAATAAAGTAAAAAAAAAAGGGTCACACACTTGCAGTCCATTGGCATTTGTCGTCACGTGACACCACATGACAATGGTTATTATGTCATCCGATGCATCGTACATGCATACATACATGCATGTGTGTTGACTAAAATTTTTAAAAAAAGCTAGAAAAAGGAAAGGGCGGGGGTCAGCTAGAGGCCAAGTTGGGTACGCAAGTAAAGATGAGTGGACCAAAGAGAGGTAGCTTCGTTTTCGCGCCAAATGAGATGACGTGGAGCCCACCGCCTATCCATTCCCGCCAAAAGAAAAGCTTACCCATTCCAAAGACTAACATCGGCCGACACGTGGAAAAATTGGACAAGTTTGAGGTATTTGTTCTGTGGACGATGACGAGGATTGGTATTAATGGGGACAACAAGGCTTCCTTTTTTTTTTCATTGCATGCAGTTTGAGGAATTTGTCTGTAACGGGCAAATTGCTCTGTAATATGATTTGTATACACTGAATTTTCTTTGCTTTTTTCTCCCTTTTTATTTTCAAATTTTAATTTTCGTTAGGTTGTTTTGGGTGATTTCTCCGATGTCGATATTGATGACGTGGCTTCTTGAGACCTTTCCTTTTCGCTGACAACTCCGCCTTCGTAATTTTCTGTGGAAGCTATTGTCTTTTCGAAAGTTATCTTTTAATAGTAATTGTAATATAATATCAATTTATATTTTATAAACAGAATTATTTAAATTTAAAAACAAAATATTTTCTTTAATTATCAAGGTAATTTAATAATTTAATGAATTATTTTAGTTTTCACATTTATAAAATGAAACTGAATAACTTAATTATATAAATACTTCAAAATTTAATTATTAATCTATTATAGAAGTAAGTGATATGATAAAATGCAAGTAATACTCATATTATCAAATATCAATTTTCCCCATTCATAAAGTGATTTAAACAGTTTTTTTAAAATAAAGTGATATGAATAGTTAAAAGAATATTACTCTGTTTAGATGTTTTATGTTCAAGTTGCAGTGTGAAGGGTACATTAGTTATTATCAGCTTGGATCCCATATACAAATGACAATTTAACTCGAATTCAACGTGTTCCGACCTGACATGAGAGGGTTAGATTTTTTTATAAAAATAATTTGAGTTCGGATTTAGATCAAGTCAGATTTTAAGGAGTAGAATCGGGCCGGGTTCGATGAAGGGTGAATAAACTATGACCCGATCCGACCCGTGGATATTAATGTAATTTCATTTAAAATTATTATTATTTATTTATATCGTGTCAAGTCGGGTTTATACTCTAAAATCGGGTCAGGTAGGAGTTGGTGAAAATCTATGTTTTTTTATTCATGTCAAATTCGGGTGTAGATATCTATTTCATATCGGATCGTATTGACCAAAACCTTAACCCTAATCCGACATGTTATCATCCCTAATCCTATACTAAAATCTAATATATTGACAACTTGTATTGAAAAAAATAATACAATCAACAAGACATTATCTAATTAATGATTTAGAAAATTGTTTAGCGAATTCCATGGATGTTTAAAAGAGAATTTGATTAACGTGATTTACGTTGGCTAATTGCTGGACTTTGTTGATTTATTAATTAGGGTTAGATGTGTTATGATAATTCATTCATGAATGGTTAAATGTGAAAGAAAATGTTACACCACCTTGACTTTATGTTATGGGGGTGATCTTACATTGTATTCCCTTGCTAAGTATGTTACTTGAAACCTAAAAAATAAATGAAAAACGTTGGTAGCTGTCACCTTAATTTTTTAATAAAACGAATAAAACGTGTTGTAATAGTTATAACTACCAAAAAACACATTAAATCTTCATAATGTTTTTTATTTTAAAAATTATAGATATTTTTGAAAATTTATTTTGTAATTAAATATATAAGTTTAATTATTTAACTGTAATGTATATAGATGTTCATTATAATTTACTAGTTTTGTTGACTTAAATATAACTAAATATTAAGGGCACTTTACTCTATATACTTTCTCCATTTTTTCTTAAAATTTGTAGAGTTTTTTTTTTTTTTACAAATCATAGTTTTTTTATTTTGTTTATTAAACAGTGATATCAATTTTGATGTAGATGATGGATCATTGATTTTTTTTCTTTTAATAAGACTAATTATGTCTATGTGAATTATTTTTTCTATATTTTGTGACACGTTTTTTCGCATTCTTTTTCAATCGTTTAATTGGTCTTTTCATTTTTTTCTCTTAGAGTTGGACTCGATGACATATCAATATTACGTTTATTTGCAATCCAGTTGATATCCCCTGTTATGGATCATTAGATTGAATTTGGATATGCGATTTTACGTTTATAGATAGCTTATCACGACACTAAACTATGATAATGATCTTATGTAGTATTTCGATAGCTTAACCTCATTTGATGGTTCGTTTGTTAATGCAATTAAATTTGTTCGTATCTACTTTTTATTCGAATCTTTTGGTTAGATTTTTAACCTTCTTCGATACTTGTACGATCTAAAGTGACTAGTTTTAATGTTATGAAAAGTATCTAAATTACATATTTAGTTTATAATAATAATTGTAAACCCCTCTTTGTAATTTAAGATATTTATACTTTTAAATAAGAATACCTTCAATTAGAAAAAATAAATATTTTTAATTTATAAGCGGAGAAGTACAAATTAATTTAATTGTATAAGTATTTATATTAGTTAAATTTATAATTAATATTATTTTAAAATCTAAATCCAATTTATACTGCTAAACATGATATGAAAACAAGATATAGTTATATTTTTATAACAACAATAAATTTTAAAAATTATAAGTCAATAAATATATATTTAAAAAAAGTTCATTGCGATAAGATTTAAATATAATAAAAGTATTTAAAATTTCTAAATAAAGAGAGTGGAAAAAGGGAATTAAGAAGTTTAATCAGAGAAATATTCTTTATTAAAAAATTGGTATTTTATCTCAAATGAAAAAAAAATCGAATTAGGAAAGGTAAAAGGGGAAGAATTATAGGCCATGAAGTATTGCAGGTGAAATGAACTGTGGTCACTTCAGTGGCAATGATGTAATTTACTAGAGTCCCATACCCGAGTGTTACGGCAATTCAGTGGTAAAGACCAAGAAGAGCCCTTCCCTAGTACATTGCCGAAACGCGGCGCTTCGTTTATACCAAAATAAAGCTGCAAACACCAGACTCTCTATCCCCATCCCAACATTTTACGCGTGCACTCAACACACCAAAGTTAAACCGATTGTCGATGCAACCGTGAACACAATCGCGAGTGGCGAGTGGCGAGTGTTGGTTAAAGAAAACCTAGTGCAAATAAATAGATAAATTATAAAAAAAAACCAGGGCAGTGAAAAACATGATACCAATGGACGGTAAATATTTGGCAATAGACTTGTCATGCATTGATAGGTGTAATGCATGACAGCTAATTTTCATTATTTATTTCCATAACTAAATCAATAAAATTAATTTTAACCCTTTTTAATTATTTCAATAATATTATATAAATTCTCTTTAATGCCGATTTTAGACTGCTGGGCGTGGTAAAAGGGTGAATGGCCTTGGAAGAAAAACAGAGCAGCCGTAGCGGAAGAAGAAAAAGAGAAAGCGACATCAAAGATTTGAATAAGATTCGAAGAAAATCCAGATTCAGTCCACACCCACTGCAGAGAGAAAGAGGGTAATGGGAAATTAATAATATTATTTTTCCGGACTTTTCTTAGGGAAATGGAAATAGGGTTTTGGGTTTTTGGGTTCAATATTTAATTCATTATTTTTTCTTCCATTTAGATTTGTGTTAACCTCGTTGATCGGTAATTTTTCACACGGTTTTTTCACTGTGGCGGTGTCTCTCACCTCGAGGCCTATATTACTGTTCGCAGCGATGAGATATGGCTTGTTGTTGCTGGATTTTTGTTAGATTGTAGAGAGAGAGAGAGAGAGAGATCATAGCCATATATTTCTAATCCCTTTTTTTTTCTATCAGATCTATTAGCATCTAAGGCGAAGAAGACGCTTTGTTGTGAGCGTTTCTCTCTTCGGTGGTGGTTTCCGTTGCCCTGTCCAGAGCACTAAAGGGAGGCTGATCAGTAGATTTATGTCGGCTGAGTTTGATTTGGCTTCGAGTGGGGCTCAGTTGCAGCTCTGTTTATCTTTTTCTTCTTCAACTACTATCTGTGCACAGTTGTTCTTCACCGCTTTGTTGGCCGTTTCTTGCATGATTCTCTGCTTCTCAAGGCAGAGACTGAATCTCGTGTTCCCGGCGGTTTCGATGCGTTTGAGATCGAAAAAGTAGGTCAAAACATTAAAACTCATGTGATAGATTTTTCATCTGAATATGTTTTTTGTTCTGGGTTTTGATGTCGGGTTGTTTTGTTTTTCGTTTGCAGGCCTTGTTTCGGATTTGAGTGTATTGGAGGTTTCCATATAAAACAACGATTTTTCTATCTTCTCTTATTTTTTAGAGGGGCTCGTACTTGATTTTGCTTTGAGAGTCTTGAGAAATTTTGTACACCCTTTTTCCCCTTGATTTTGTTTTCATAGTTTGTCCACTGCTTTGGGGGGGGGGGTTAGCTCGAGTTTTACCCAGTTTTGTTTCCAGAAAAAATGTTGAACCATCGAAAACAAACCATGAATCCAAGTAAATCCTGCAAAAAGACCAAGAAAACCGAATCTACCATTGCTGAAGAAGCCCAAATGATCCGAAAAGTTCGAGTCATCTTCCATGATCCGTATGCGACTGATTCGTCTTCAAGTGAAGATGAATCAGAGGAAACTAGAAAAGTTCCGAAGGGAAGGCGATTTGTTCGAGAAATCAGAGTTCCTAGTTTGGGCTTTGGTTCACCAGCAAAGCCCCTTGAATCCGAGACTTCTTCTCAAGACAGTAATTCTAAAACCCCGACCAGCAGGAAAAGGGTTATGGCCAAACCCCTCGAAGACAAGAAGTCTAAGGTTGCTAAAACGAGGAAACCTGTTGGCGTTCGTCAAAGGAAGTGGGGCAAGTGGGCTGCTGAAATCCGGCATCCACTGAAGAAAACCAGGATTTGGTTGGGTACTTACGACACTCTTGAAGAAGCAGCCAAGGCTTATGATGCTAAAAAGCTTGAATTCGAGTCTCTTGCCGTTTCTGCAGATTCCATTTCGTCCGAGAAAACCAATGACCTTTCATGCTCCGTCGCTGCTTCTGACAACACTACTGCCTCTACTTCTGAGGAGTCTGATGGCCCTTTGTCGCATACTTCTCCATCGGTGCTCGAGGTGGATGCTTCCTCTTCTGTTTCAGTCTCGAACAACAACGATGATTGTGGTGATACCAACAAAGAGATGTTCGATGTGAGCTTCGCTGATATACCAATACCTGATCTCTGTTTCATCGGTGATCCATTGCTGTCTGGTTCAGTTGACCAAGAGCTAAACATAGACGCCGAAGCTGGTGATTTTCTGTTTGTCAACGATTTTGGAATGATGCTGGAGGATTACTGCAGCATCGAAGACCTAAGTATTTGCGGTATTGGAGCCGACGAGCCCAGTGATCTACCCGATTGTGATTTCAGCACCGATGACATTCTTTTCGATGAAGTTGCCGATGAAGTTGCCGCCCCCCTCAACATAGCTTGCCCATAAGTTTTGCAGTTAGAAAATTTAGTATTTTAAGCGTTATCTGTGGATCTCTGGGACTCTCCAAGATGAATTCTTAGTGATGTTTTTTTGAGTGAGTTCGTAAAAAAACTGTGTTTTGCCGAGTCAAAAATGAAATGAGTCCGAGTCATTCCCTTGGGTTTTCTTGTGCTGTAGAGCCGTCCTGAGGGATTAATCTATATCTGGTAGGGTGCTTGATCTTCCAAGCACCATTGATACTGTGTTTTCTAGCGCTCATTTTCATATTGATGGAACTAAGTTTTGTTATTTGGTATAATTTTTGATTTGATTTACTCCATAGTTTGATAATTTTTGTTACATGGATCTGCCTGTTGAAAATAAAGCTTGAAGAATAGTATATATTCTTTGGACCATTCATTGTGGAAAGGGGGAAGTTTGGGCTGAAAATTACATACACCTAATGCTTCGATTCAAAGGAAATGGCTGCTGCTTATTATTCCCCTCTGGAGTGTGGAGTGGGAAGCAAAGTTGTGGAGTAATTCTATAAATAGACCATTGGGAAGTCAAGTACACTAGTAGATTGTGCTAGGATGTCTAAATACAAATGTATCAACATTGAATGATAATTAAATATGTATGTATGTATCATGACCATTTCAATATCAAAGAGCAAGTGACCCAAATTTTTTGTACACGCCATAAGATTATGCTTAACGTTTAAGCCTTGGTGGAATGTCTTAGACGTATGATTGTGTTTACTAGAAAGAGTTGCAGGGACCATAATGGCGTCGATTAACGAAATATCGTATAAAAAATGCATGTACTATATTAAATATTTGATAAAATTATTGTACCCGGTGTGATATTATACCTTTGTTAATAGATTTTCTTTTGAACTTTAAATTAAATATTGAATACTGATTGTGAGTTCGGTAGACGTCTCTTTAATGCTCCCTTCTCCTATTATTTATTCGGTTTTTGCCTTTGGAAATATCCATTTGATGGTAACCGTTAGTGTTCTTATTCTGAACGACTTTTCTCTCTTTAAACTGGGGACTGGGACAAGGCTAAATTCAAAATTTATATTATGGAAGTTAAAAAGTAAATTATATTTTTAATTTCCTCTTTATATTATGAAAATTAAAAAGTGAATTATATCATTTTAGTTTGTTATTTATACAGTATAAAAGTTAAATTCTCTCAAACTAAATATACAAATTAATTTCTAAGTAAGGAGAAGACGGATCATGCAGTTACAAGAAGTTCTTCGGTTTAAATAATATTAACCGATAAATATTTAACTGATTTTATATAAAATAAAATTTAATTGTCCGTCAGAATATATATATAAGACGTAGCCCATCACATGTTTTGTAGTGAGACCAGAATCTGATTAGGACGTGAACAAATGAAATGTTTTTAATTAATTATAAAATTAGAGAAAATAATTTGGTTTTGTTTTAATTTCCCTGATCGCAGCCCCTTGTCTTGTGGGGCCGCGTGCACATATTGCCCCACTTCCCATCTTTAAAGTCAACGGCTCTCCATTTTAAAATAAACGCAATACAAATCTTGGTTTTTCGGTTATGTTGTATGTACTATAATCTTAATATACAATTAATAAAATATGTTATTAGAAATATTATTATATTTTTAATATTTTTAATAAAGTTTTATTTAAAATATTAGTTTTTTTTTATTGAAAATGTTATTATTGGGGGTTATTTAAATTTTTTAATATTTCTGGTAAAATACTACTTAAAATATTATTTTTCTACAAAAAATATTAATATTAGGTTTTACTGGAAATTAGTTAGCGAAAATAATATTTTTGATAAAAAAAATAATATTTTAGGTAACGTTTTACTGGAAATATTAAAAAAAAATATTTTCGATAGCACATTTTTTTAACCGTATTTTAAGATTACCATATAACGAAACTAACTTTTTTTTCTTCTGTTTTCTTAATTTTAAGAACTTTGGATATTGTATATTTTCTCTCTTGAGTTTTTTGTTTTATATGAAATAATTATACGATAATATTTATTTAAAATATTTATTAATTATTGAATATATATATATATATATAATTGATTCAATTCAAGATCTTTATAATAATTAAAATCACTTGATTAGTTATTTCCTCTTAAAATACTTTTATAATAATTTATTTATAATATATATATATAATATTTCATTTTATACATTATCGATAAAGTAAATGATGATATATCATCAAAATTTATTAAAATTGATTTTTATATAATTTTATTTTAATTAGGCGAAATTAAGTCCACATGGTCTGTAAAAGAGACGATTATGAAATCTATTAGAGTAGGTTTTGGAAGTATGCCTATTTTCAATATTTTTCATTTTTCACTCCAACTCAGTGATTAAAGAAAGTTCAATATCTTTAAGATTATGATGTACGGGCATGATATTTATGGAAGTATTTAAAAATTATTGCCCAATGATTAAAAGATATATAATTATTTATAGAGATATGATGTCGATATTTATAAAGATATTTGAGGGCTTAAAGTCTTTTAAATAAATAACATCTTATAATTAGGGATGTATATGAGACTTGAACCCGATGAGTTTCGCCTTGATTCGAATTGATCGAGTCGGATTTTTTTAAATTTTGTGGTCGGGTCGGGTTTAAGGTGAAAAATACTCGACCCGAAAAAATATATAATTTTACCTTATATATTTAAGAATAATTACAATAATACCTCTCTATATATTATTTTTTCAATTAAGTCACTATTTTTATTAAATAAAAATATTTTTTATTATTTCGAGTCAGGTTGGGTTTTTAAGTAATATATCGGGTCAGGTCAGGTGAAAACTTATTTTGGTCGGATCCCGTGTGAAAGACTCCTTGTTCTCGAGTAGGGTCGGGTGGATCAAAAACCCGACCCAACCTAACCCATGACCATCCCTACTTAGAAGGTCAAACTAATGAAAATATTTTATTTATTTTTATATCCGGTTTCCGATTAGTTTAAAGCAAGACATTTTTAATTAATAACATGAAGAAGACTTGCGTTAGTGGGATTAAACAATTAGAACAAAATTAAAGCAGTTGATGCCACTGCTGAGTATATCTGTTAACCCAATAATAATTTCAACGGCGAAGATTATAAGTTGGTTGAGTAGGTTGTAAGCAATGGCACATAGGCAGGCATTGGGTTGCTTTTAGTTAAGCAATTGACTCAAGACTCAACTTATTCAAGACTACAATTTTAAAAAGATCTAATTGTGTAAAAAGCAAAAAATATTACCAAGCTATGTTAAAATATTTCTTGTTATTAAATTTTGGAGTTATAAAATCATCATTGGATTTTTTGATTTATTATAAAATGATCACTATATATTATATGAATTTCATAAATTTAAAGATCGTTTTGTAATTGCTTGACCAATTTTAATGATTATTTTTTATTAATTTGATCAATATAATCTTTTAAAGATAAATAATAGGGGATATATGTGTTGTTCGTTTGATTAGCTACAAGGACTAGGCCCAATCTGAATTGACAAAGTTAGACCTAATTGTTTTAGGCTTAATACCCAAACAATCCCTGGTCAAGCAATTACAAAGCCCAAAATAGATGACTACGTCACATTGGAAAAGGAAAGCCCAAGCTTGAATTCACCTCCCCCCTTTTCTCCATTTTATGGAATATTTAAAAGGGTAAAGTATATGAATGTTCCTTCAACTATAGGATACTATTTTATTAAGTCCATCGACCATCAAAAGTTACAAAATGGTCACTTGACTATTATTTTGTTCCAAACTCGTCCTTTTCTATTAAAAAAATTGACAATATTATGAGCTGAATGTTAAGCAGCTGACTGCAATATGATAAAATATGATCCCAGAATCTCAAACGACTATCACATCTCAATCATCACGTTAATGCCCAACTTAGACAATCGTCAAAATTTTAACGGAAAATGATGAGTTTGAAACACAATGAATAGTCGGTTGACCATTTTGCAACTTTTGATAGTTGAGGGACTCAACAAAGCAACATTCTATCAGCAGAGGACAATTTTGTAACTTTTAATGGTCGATGGACTTAATAAAATAGTACTCTATAGTCGAAGAATGTACTTTATTTAAAATTAAGGTAATTATATAAATATTATCAAATGTCTTTTATTTTTTATATTGTTTGTAAAGATAAAAACTTACACCATTAATGTGTCAAATATTAATTCTTAAATTTAAAGTATAGAAGCTTTAAGATGTTTAATTGCTTATAAAGACCTGTTAACCGAATTTTGTATTGAAAAGTAAAGCTATGGGGGAGTAATTATGGTTCATGAATTCCCACCTGGTCGGTTCTCTTTAGTTTGTTCTTTGGACAACATATGACATGATCTAAAGTTTTCTAGTGGGAAAAAGAAGAGAAAAAAAAGAAGTAAGATTCTTTGGAGAAGAGTCCCAGTGAGAAGCTGCAACTGTGGTTCTATTCAAAACTTTAAAAGGTAGGCAAGAATGAAACTTTTGACTTTTGCCCTATTTAGGCATTTTAACTACTCAACTATGAATAAACCAATTTATCTCATTGGTTAAAGAAATTGTTGTTGTTCTTAAAGGTAACGGGTTTGAACACCGACGATTGCAGCAGTGTGATTGAACGTTCATAGTCAAATAGTTGAGAGTATTTGGAACATATAATACTTTATAATAACTTTAGATTATTCAAAAAGGAAAAAACTACTCAACTATACATTTTATCAATGTCCTTTTCAACATTATAACATTTTTAGACCAATTTGTGAATGGACAAAATTGTTTGGACTAGATTGTAACAACGTGCAAAGTGCATTCGAAGATCATTTCATAAGGCTAGTCTTATAATATTGGAGGAATGGATCATTTCATCTATAGATAACCTGCTAAAGTGCAAGACTGCCTCTGCTTTTACTAGGCTTTCTAGGAACCAAAGCTGTTTATACTAAAGACTTCTATTTTGTTGTGTTGAATTGAACCTAAATTGAGGCTAAACGCATCCAATGCTAGAAAACAATGGGTTTCCTTTTGCCCTCCATACTTTTCGAGGCATTGTTGCTTAGGAGTTTTGTATTCTCTTTCTTTTGACATATAATATATATATTATATTATACGTAGATAGTGACAACAGATAACAATAATAATATTGTGAACTTATCAAGTGGACCTTATGATATATATATATATATTATATTCTCTAGGGTTTTAGAAGCCTTTTCGGACCTCATCGCGTGGACTTGTCATATCCCACTTATGTTTTGTTGATGATATGATGATTCTTTTTGCTGAAGCTTCAATCGATCAACTAAATATTATTCGAGAGGTTCTGGGAGAGTATTGTTTGGTCTCGGGTCACAAACTGATTGTTATCAATATGACAATGTTCTTCTCCAGGAATGTCCCTAGCGAGACACGGGCGTTGCTGAGTAATGGCTTTGGTTTTGCGGAGGTTATTGATCTCCGTAAGTATCTTGGGGTCCTCGTGTTAGACTCAAACCATAAATAAATATAAAACACTAACCATGATCTAATCATGCCAAACCATTAAAAATAAAATAAATATTAAATTTGCGGAAACGTACCTGAATCCATTGTTGAAGATTACCTAGAAGGTTGAGATCTTGGAGATTGTCTTCCAGTTGTGATCTTCCAAGAAGATAGAATTCCCTTGAGTATAAACTCTCAGACGAGGATAAGAGAAAATACGAGATATCTATTTCTTGGGGACTATAACCCCTTTATATAATTGATTGAATTAATTATTGTATGTACTTATGACTCTGCCCCTTATCAAATTATAAATACAACTTTAATATCTACACTTTTATTTCCATGATACTTCTAATACCTTATGACTTTATAACATAATTGGTCACTTAATTTATTCATATTTTATGACAGCAATATACATTATAAATATGTGTCCATAATTATGAATTTTAATATAAGTCCCCCACTTGGGCAACATATGTTTCGTGATAAATGTATAACCTTATGAGCTCAAAATTTGTTATCATGCAATAGATATTCTATAATAATCTCATCCATCAACTATATCCGTATAAGATAAAAACGGTCTTTGTCATATTTATCATGACTAGACCCATCAATGGTCACGTACACAAACACAGTCAAATGACATAGATTAATAATAGAGTGTAGCATGGAAATTATGTGCAATGTGAACCACACATGTCTATTTCCAACTGGTCATCTTTAAATATCAGTGAGATCAAAATTTATTAAAACTAGAGTGGATAAACCAAACAAACTTTATTTCTACATAAAATAACTTTAACATAAATATCCTTAAATTGAATTAAGTGAAATTGTGTCTAAAAAAACGAGCATTAAAATTACAAACTCCCACTAAAACCGAATATCCTTAAATGATATTAAACCCACATGAGTAGTGTGCTCATGAAAGGCCTTGGGTGATAGTTCTTTAGCAAACACACAATTATGAGTTTGTACCAACATGTTCTATAACCACATAATCATTATGAATTTTCTTTAACAAATAGAAGCATAATGTCTATGTACTTAGACTTAAGGTGTTTATGTTATATATGTAATAAAGAACTACAATTTAGTTGTCACAAAATAATTCAAGTGATTTTTCTTATTAATTCATAATTAGCAGTTCATGTGACAAAATTTTGCATCCATATTCCAATAAGTCAGAGTCCATGAACCTAGTAATCTCTTAGTTACTAGACCTCTGATATGTAATCATGTAGCATTTTTGTTCTTAAATGTATTGTATGAATCAATTTGATTGTTATCCAACAATCCATACCTAAATTGCTTAAATATTTGCTTAATATCCTAAAATCATATGTTATGTTTGAATGCCTATAAACATGAGTATATATATATATATATTAAATTCTTTATTTATTTTGAAGCATAAAGAACCTTTTTGTATTTCTTTTGATTCAATCATCCTTAGAGCGTTGATCATGACAAAACTTATTTCCTTTAGCAATAAGGGGTATTATTTGACTTACTCCCATTGAACTTATAGTATATGCAATTATCAACCAAATTTATCTCAAAACCAAACGAGATAAACACCAGGAATCGCTGGTGTTTGAATCTGAAACCTTTAGTAATAACAATAATCCCTTTTAACTATTGACAATACTTTAATTCTTAGTATTTTATTTTAAATTAAAATAACTCTTGATTGAATATAAATTTTTAGTTAATTATCTGTCAATGTTTGATGTGATAATCATATGTATCCAAATCGATGACGTGATACATGTCATATATATATATATAACGTATATATAACTGATAATGTATATTGATGATGTGGTACATATCATATAATCACTTTGAACACATAATACTTGTGACTTCATAGACAAATATTGAATATTAGTCAATCAACAATTTTTATCTAATTAGAAAGATTTTGTAGTAAAATAAAATATTTTAAAAATATTTTATCAAATATTTTAAAGTGAAATTTGATATTATATCTTTTGATAGATTAACTCATGATTTAAGCAAATCATTTAAGCCCAAAGGAAAATTACAGAGGTTGGGCTATAAATGCCATCGTTTTACTGGAACGGGCTCAAGGAAACTGCTCTCAAGCTAGCTTTCAAGGAATGGGGTAGAGCAGATTTAAACGTAAACTCAAATTAATGGAACAACCGAATGCAGTACGGTTAAAATGTCCCGTCAGGAAATGAGATCTCCCTTTTCGCAGGCACCAAGCAGTTAGCAAGAGTGATCAAGGAAAACTCGTCAGTATTTGATCTCCGATGAGGTAATCGCTTACGATATTCCATTTACGGTCATCTCATTCCTTTTTCTATTTCTAATCAAATGCAAATCGTTCAATCACATTTTTGTTATTGGATTTCATTTTTCGTTTTTTTTTTTGAACTATTTACCTTTGGATTTGCCTGGTTGTAAATATTAGTAATTTTACTTAATGTGTTAATCCAGTTTCGGATCAGGAATCGTATAGTTCACAGCTTTATCCAGTTTACTAGATTTTACTTAGCTAGAATTATTATTTTTATATATTTTGCTTGAAATTTATTGTAAACATAAAAAAAAAAAAAAATTAAAATCCAGGATAATTTGAAGACTTAAAGGGAAAGGATTTTTCGGTGAATGAAAACTGGCCTAGTTTAGCTTATTGTAGGAAGAATTGTTTTGTTCATTTGGTTTGGTTGAATTTAAAGTTCATTTTTGCTTGAGAGACTGGAGCCGAGTGAGAAACTTTATTGATTCTGAGAGAGAAACAGCCATTGGTTGTCCATGGTGTGATGGCATTCTTGTTTTAATAGTAAAACTTGTTTCTCGAGTACTTGAGTTGTAAAGTATCGTTGCAGAAGCTGATTTTGGTGGAAACAATGAACTTTCTGCTGCCGCGGCCCAATCAACAGGGAACAGCTGAGCCGCCACCGGTACAAGTGGATATGCCTGAGTCATCTTATGTTCCCAAGTCTCTGAAAAGTTTGGAAAGGCTTATAGTAGAAGATCCATTTCCCGAGTATCCCACGGTTGAAAATCATGGACAAGGCAATGGATTTTTAGGCAAGAATTCTGATGTTGCTAGTGATAAGAATGCTTCTGTCATCCCGAGCCACACTGATGTTACTGCGGAGGATGGATGGATCATTAATTCATTATTCCACATAGTAAGTGCAAAGAATAAATTATCCACTAAAGCCAACTAAACCGCACATTTTTGTTTGGTAATTCTTGACTTTTTCTCATCTCGACTTATGGTTTTATTGATTAGATTTTACTCATTTTCGTTCCTTTTTCTCCTCTTCTTATTCCTTTTAAAAAAAAGCTAATTTTGTAAAATAGTGATTTGTTTTGACATAGGGAGCTTTGCTTCAAGTGTATGACACATGATGTACATTGAGTCAATCTGATTTTAACATCCGAATTACAGATAATTGAGGTTGCGTAGAAAGCCAACAGCTTGATATTTGTTTCAATTTCTCATTTACGACGTCTGGAAATTAGACTGAGATTGCAGTAATCACTGAAATATGAAAGTTAAATGTTCCAAATTTTGATGGTAGAAGAAGTTTATATGACCATCTGGTTGGTTAATAGATATATTTTGATAGGCTGTAATTTTAACCATAGGGTCATTGGTATGACATAGAATTGTGCGTGTGATGGCTTGTTAGATTCTTAAGGTTTACCATGTTGGTGGAATTATTTTGAGAACATTTCAACTTGATAGTAGTTTCCTGATATTTTCTCTCTCTCTGAAGTTTGTATCGGTCTGTGTTCTTGATCTGCTTCCTGAGTTAATATGCAAGTATTTGGTATTTCTTAGTTATATGCTAATCTTGATATGCCTCTCTAGAGGCTCTCCCCGACGATTGGAATCATGCACCAGATGTATGCTTATTACGTTCCCTGGATCGTTCTTTTGTTTTTCCTGGTACCATTTTTCTTTTCAGCCTCTTGTTTCTTTAAAGATTTAGTATGTATTTGATTTGCATTCACTTAGGAGATATTCTGTTTGAAACTTGAAATCTTTCCTGTTTCCTTCTCCAGGTGAACAAGTCCATGTTCTAGCATGCTTATCAGCATCTAATCAGAAAACAGAAATTATTACCCCTTTTAAAGTTGCTGCAGTGATGTGTAAAAGTGGCATGCGCAAATACGCTAAGAAACAAAATTTAGATACGGAGGGTAAGACAAATTCAGTGGCTGGAGGAGAGGAAGTGAATCATGGTGGTGCTTTAATGGATCTGAATGATGAGAAATTGGAGAAAGAGAAGATTGATCCAGCAAAAGATGTCCATGACAGTGAATCATTTCTTAGAATGGAAGAGCATAAAAGACGGACTGAAACACTATTAAAAAGGTTTAATAACTCTCATTTCTTTGTTAGGATTACAGAGAGGGATGAACCTCTGTGGTCTAAAAAAAGTGCTCCTCAGACAGCTACTGATTCATCTGAAATAGATAGTCAATGGTTTGTTCAAAATGAAACCGAAACCACTGCCAAGAACATATCTAGTCTGACTGCAGTTATTGATAGAGGGAACTTTGATGCCAATGGTTCTGGTGGAGCAACTAGAGGTACTGTCAAGTGTTGCTCTCTTTCCAATGGAGATATAGTGGTATGCACCACTGAAGAACTATATTGTTAATGATATTGTTTTACTCTTTACTTTGACTTTGGAAATGCTGCAGGCATTTGTACTTAATTTTTTTTGCTGATAGTAATAAGTTGTCTGTTTTGCATGCAATACTATTGTAAAAGCTGCATGATAGTTCTGTCTGACCATGTTGGATGTGTGTTATTGTCAACCTGGTAAACATTCAGCCGGGTGCAGTAAGTGCGGTGTGCTTAAAACCCAGATTTGCCTAGTGATGAGAATGGCAAGGGGCAGTGCCAGTGATACATAAAGTAATGCACTCTCTGCAACCTTCTCTGCCTCTTTCTTGAACCATCCTTTCTGTCTTGCCTCCAATTAGAGGCTAATGCAGTTTACAATCCACCACTGTCAAAAACTGGAAAGAATCTACCTTCCTATCCCAAAATCTGTCTCCCTTTTCTGACTAGAAATCTTTTAATTAATGTGCTACAGTCAATTGAATTTCCTCTTGTAAAAAGAAAAGGGAGAAGAATAGAGGGATTTTTTAGCTGAGTTGTTGAGATTAGCCATATTGATGACAAGATGGGGAGCACTATTGGTTATGTCATGTGGATCTCCTAAACTCCTCTTCAATAGATCTTTTCTAGTGAGAGTGTGAGACCTTGCTGCTTGATATCCAGATTTACTGACATTACCTGTAGTCACAGATTTGAGTTCTTGGATGCTATTGTGAGAAAGGGTTGGTAACTTGGAGAAATATAAAAAGTAATTACAGGTAGGATATTCCTACCTTGTCATTTGGAGGCTTGCTCGCGAGGGCTCCTTCTAGCCAACCTACTCGGCATTGCTAGTCATGTAAACTGAATTTGATGGAATCATACTTTCAGTATGCTACCTTTTACAAGCTGACTGCTGGCATGTTCATCTTCCTAGGCTCCCCCCCCCCACAAAAAAATTGTACTAGAGGAAATTTATTAAGTTTTTAAATTTCTTTCAATTAACAAATATCTTGTCTGCTTCTGCAATCAATTGCAGAAGCTCTTGGATGCGTTTTGTTTCATGATCAATTGTTCTAGTTGGCATTCTTTTGGGAAGGTTCTAATTGGCATATTGAAACAACTCTTTTCTTTTCTAGGTGACTTGTCGATTCAGACTAATGATTCTCATTCTATTTCTCTGTTTGGAAGGATGCAGGTACTTTTACAAGTAAATGTTGGCATTGGTTTTCTCAGAGACCCTGTCATTGAAATTCTTCAATTTGAGAAATTTCAGGAAAGAAACTTGTCTGAGAATCAGGAAAACTTAGTCTATGCAAATCAAGACCCATGTGGAGAACTGTTGAAATGGTTGCTTCCTGTGGATTTACGTGATACGGCGAAACCACATGTCGATCATACAAAATCTGAAACAATTCCTTATAAGTCATCGGAATTGGATCAAATTGAGGCCTCTCTCTCCTTTGGTCCCTTACCCCTTGTCTATTGTCATTTTGTATTGATGACCCTGCTCCTTGAGGACGGGAAACAGTGATGTTATTAGAATCGTATTGCCTCACATTACTGACTTCGTTTTCCTTTTTCCTCGTTGGTGGCCTCTTACTAGACTCTCCTCCCTCGAGCTTCCCACTCTTAACAGCCATTTCAATCATTTCTCCCGCCGTAACTACATCAACAAAACTTCGATAAGGATTACCGATAAGATGCGAGAAAAAAAGGAGCCTTTAAGGTGTTGACAAAAAGCATATTTGTTTCTTCCTCTTCCAATGGCGGGTGGACTTGCACTGCTACATCTCTCCATCTTTGAGCATATTGTCTAAAACTCTCGTTAGACTTCTTTTCCATTCATTGCAACATAATCCTGTTGGGCCTAACATCCTTCACATGTTTGCATTGCTCAAGAAAGGACTTAGCCAAGTCTTTCCACGATTTAATATTAGCTCTACTCAGCTGGTTATACCATCGGATTGCCGAGCCAGTTAAGCTTTCCTGAAAGCAGTGTATCAACAATTGATCGTCCCCTATGTATCCGGTCATCTTCCTACAAAACATTGTGATATGTGCAGAGGGGCACCTGGTACCATCAAACTTTTCAAAGTCAGGAACTTTAAACTTTGGAGGCAAGACCAGATCAGGAACTAGACTTAACTCCTTTGCGTCGAATCCATAGACACTGGTATCTTCCTTCATGGCTCTGACCTCTCTTTCTAACTGCTTCCATTTCTCTTCCAACAGATTGTTTTGGTCCTTCTTGGCTTCTTCATCAAGGTCCGGAACTTGATGATATTGATGTTCTTCCTGATACGAACTTGATCCAAGCTGTACGTTAACAGAAGCACCGACTGGATTAATGTGCACCTTCCCGACATGAACAGGGGTCACTTGAACATTCTGATATTGTTCTGGGGTTAACCCTGGATGATGAAGTGGGTCTTCAGTTACACCTTCTGGCATAGGGCTTTTCCCATGTTCTGGATTTCTTCCATCCAACATACTCGCAAACTTGGCAAACATCTCCTTTTGGGCATTCATCATATCTTCTTGCATTTTCTTGATATTATCTTGTAACTCCGACTGAGCCTTCTCAATTTGGGCAAGTTTGTCTTCCATAACTTTCTTCCTGGTTCTGTAGATATGCTTGGGATTTTCCAGTATTACTCTGTCACAAAGTCATTTTGTTATCGCTGATATTTATTAATGAATATGAAATATATGATTATGAATGAATAAAATGCGATGCAAAAATTAAATGCATATGCAAAATGCAGGGTGTTGATCCTGGAACGACTCCTTAGAACAACTCTTTATATTAGAACGACGTTCAATTACAAAGTTGAAACATATCACAAATAAATCTGCACCATCTCTCCTATTTCTTGTACGTGTGCTAGTAACTCTACAATCTTCTGGTTTTCTTCAGCCTCAGGATCTAGTTCTTCAGTCACATCAGCGGCTTCCTCAGATAGAATGACCAAATATTGAGCTAGTCCCTGCGCGTGTTCTAGGTAACAAGCAATAAAGTCTTCTCTTTGCTTAACTCTCGCCTGAGCTCGCTCCCATCGAAAATGCCACTGTATATCCCCCTCATAGGGAACTATCGATAGCTCACTTGCTTGCCTCTGAAACTCTTGAACCATGGCTTCAAGCTCACTCACTTGTTTTTTCAGACTTTCAACCTCTCCCTGGCTCGAGCTACCTTCCTTGTTTCGGTATCGTCGTAATGCAGTCTCTAAACTTGGAATTTTCTCCTTCAACTTCTCATTCTGGGCTTGACTCTTTTGTAACCGCTGCTCTAAAGAATCATTTTCTTTCGATAAAATCTTCACTTGGTGTCTGCTTTGCTTGAGCTCTTCTTGACTCTCTCCGGATACTCTTTTGAGGTTTGCCACCTCTTGCCTCAATTCGACAGACTTACTCGAGCTAGAACCTGCCTGAGCTTTTGCCATTCGCTGATAAGTTGACCGAAGATCGTCAAAGTCTAGCCGAAGTTGCTTCTCTACTTTTTCAATTCGATCTGCTCTACTCTTCTGAATGTCAATCTCCAATCCCTTTTGATACACTTCATCTTCTAGCTTCTGTAAAGTCATTCTCTATTGTCTCCGTTCTGCTTCAAAATCGCGCTTGGCTAACTCTAATGGAGATGACACCACTCTCAACTGTTCCTCCACCGGCTGAATATTTTCAGGATTCACCATCGGGATATTGTCATTTACTCGACCGCTTCTCCACTGCTCGTACTCTTGAGATAACTCGAGATCATAAGTGAACAGATTCACACGACGAGTTTGCTTCCAAGCCTCAGCAACCCCTTTAACTTTAACCTTATACTGATCTCCTTTGAAGGCAAAATCCGATCCTACCAAGTCCCACGTGGCTGGGATGAACTGCCTCGATCCATACTGTCTGGAAACTAGTAGCGGAGCATACCCAATAGAACCCCATATACCTGGCAAAGGAACCCAATCTCGCTCTCCACATCGGTAAAGTATATCCGAAGAGATATTCCATGAAGCTCGCCACAAAATATCTCCATCTCTGATATCCTTTACCGACGTGGAGAGCGAGATTGGGTTCCTTTGCCAGGTATATGGGGTTCTATTGGGTATGCTCCGCTACTAGTTTCCAGACAGTATAGATCGAGGCAGTTCATCCCAGCCACGTGGGACTTGGTAGGATCGGATTTTGCCTTCAAAGGAGATCAGTATAAGGTTAAAGTTAAAGGGGTTGCTGAGGCTTGGAAGCAAACTCGTCGTGTGAATCTGTTCACTTATGATCTCGAGTTATCTCAAGAGTACGAGCAGTGGAGAAGCGGTCGAGTAAATGACAATATCCCGATGGTGAATCCTGAAAATATTCAGCCGGTGGAGGAACAGTTGAGAGTGGTGCCATCTCCATTAGAGTTAGCCAAGCGCGATTTTGAAGCAGAACGGAGACAATGGAGAATGACTTTACAGAAGCTAGAAGATGAAGTGTATCAAAAGGGATTAGAGATTGACATTCAGAAGAGTAGAGCAGATCGAATTGAAAAAGTAGAGAAGCAACTTCGGCTAGACTTTGACGATCTTCGGTCAACTTATCAGCGAATGGTAAAAGCTCAGGCAGGTTCTAGCTCGAGTAAGACTGTCGAATTGAGGCAAGAGGTGGCAAACCTCAAAAGAGTATCCGGAGAGAGTCAAGAAGAGCTCAAGCAAAGCAGACACCAAGTGAAGATTTTATCGAAAGAAAATGATTCTTTAGAGCAGCGGTTACAAAAGAGTCAAGCCCAGAATGAGAAGTTGATGGAGAAAATTTCAAGTTTAGAGACTGCATTACGACGATACCGAAACAAGGAAGGTAGCTCGAGCCAGGGAGAGGTTGAAAGTCTGAAAAAACAAGTGAGTGAGCTTGAAGCCATGGTTCAAGAGTTTCGGAGGCAAGCAAGTGAGCTATCGATAGTTCCCTATGAGGGGGATATACAGTGGCGTTTTCGATGGGAGCGAGCTCAGGCGAGAGTTAAGCAAAGAGAAGACTTTATTGCTTGTTACCTAGAACACGCGCGGGGAATAGCTCAATATTTGGTCATTCTATCTGAGGAAGCCGCTGATGTGACTGAAGAACTAGATCCTGAGGCTGAAGAAAACCAGAAGATTGTAGAGTTACTAGCACACGTACAAGAAATAGGAGAGATGGTGCAGATTTATTTGTGATATGTTTCAACTTTGTAATTGAACGTCGTTCTAATATAAAGAGTTGTTCTAAGGAGTCGTTCCAGGATCAACACCCTGCATTTTGCATATGCATTTTTAATGCATTTAATTTTTGCATCGCATTTTATTCATTCATAATCATATATTTCATATTCATTAATAAATATCAGCGATAACAAAATGACTCTGTGACAGAGTAATACTGGAAAATCCCAAGCATATCTACAGAACCAGGAAGAAAGTTATGGAAGACAAACTTGCCCAAATTGAGAAGGCTCAGTCGGAGTTACAAGATAATATCAAGAAAATGCAAGAAGATATGATGAATGCCCAAAAGGAGATGTTTGCCAAGTTTGCGAGTATGTTGGATGGAAGAAATCCAGAACATGGGAAAAGCCCTATGCCAGAAGGTGTAACTGAAGACCCACTTCATCATCCAGGGTTAACCCCAGAACAATCTCAGAATGTTCAAGTGACCCCTGTTCATGTCGGGAAGGTGCACATTAATCCAGTCGGTGCTTCTGTTAACGTACAGCCTGGATCTAGTTCGTATCAGGAAGAACATCAATATCATCAAGTTCCGGACCTTGATGAAGAAGCCAAGAAGGACCAAAACAATCTGTTGGAAGAGAAATGGAAGCAGTTAGAAAGAGAGGTCAGAGCCATGAAGGAAGATACCAGTGTCTATGGATTCGACGCAAAGGAGTTAAGTCTAGTTCCTGATCTGGTATTGCCTCCAAAGTTTAAAGTTCCTGACTTTGAAAAGTTTGATGGTACCAGGTGCCCCTCTGCACGTATCACAATGTTTTGTAGGAAGATGACCGGATACATAGGGGACGATCAATTGTTGATACACTGCTTTCAGGAAAGCTTAACTGGCTCGGCAATCCGATGGTATAACCAGCTGAGTAGAGCTAATATTAAATCGTGGAAAGACTTGGCTAAGTCCTTTCTTGAGCAATACAAACATGTGAAGGATGTTAGGCCCAACAGGATGATGTTGCAAGGAATGGAAAAGAAGTCTAACGAGAGTTTTAGGCAATATGCTCAAAGATGGAGAGATGTAGCAGTGCAAGTCCACCCGCCATTGGAAGAGGAAGAAACAAATATGCTTTTTGTCAACACCTTAAAGGCTCTTTTTTTCTCGCATCTTATCGGTAATCCTTATCGAAGTTTTGCTGATGTAGTTACGGCGGGAAAAATGATTGAAATAGCTGTTAAGAGTGGGAAGCTCGAGGGAGGAGAGTCTAGTAAGAGGCCACCAATGAGGAAAAAGGAAAACGAAGTCAGTAATGTGAGGCAATACGATTCTAATAACATCACTGTTTCCCGTCCTCAAGGAGCAGGGTCATCAATACAAAATGACAATAGACAAGGGGTAAGGGACCAAAGGAGAGAGAGGCCTCAATTTGATCCAATTCCGATGACTTATAAGGAATTGTTTCAGATTTTGTATGATCGACATGTGGTTTCACCGTATCACGTGACACCAATGCAACCTCCTTTTCCCAAATGGTATGATGCTAGTGCTCAGTGTGAGTACCATGCAGGGAACCCTGGGCATTCCATTGAGAATTGTACTGCTTTTAAGAAGGTTGTCCAAGCTTTGAGAACGAGGAATGTCATCAACTTTGGTGACAGTGAGCAGCCAAATATAACTCAGAATCCGTTGCCAAGCCATGCAGGGGCAGGAGTTAACGCGATTACTGAAGAGAAAGGAAAGAGAATTGTAAAGAATGTTAGTGATGTGGTATCACCCATGAGTTGGGTGTGGTGCCAGATGGTCAAGGTAGGACTGTTGAAGCCCAGTTTGATGGGTGAACAGTTTAACAGTGGAGAGGTATGTCTGTATCATAACAGTGAGGGACACAATATTCAGCAATGTCCTGACTTCCTATCTTTGATACAAGACATGATGGACAGTAAAGAAATTGAGTTCTTTAGAGAGATTACTGAAGAAGAGGAAGTGGAAGTTTGCGCTTCAGAAGGATCGTCTAAAGGGGTATACAATGCCAGTTGTCCCCTAATTATTACTCCCAAAAATCGAGTTGCTGAGAAGGTAGCCCCGAAAGTGGTTATTACACCTCCATCTCCATTCCCTTATCGGGATAATAAACAAGTGCCTTGGAGATATGATTGCCAGATGGGAGACGGGAGATGTAACAAAAGAGAATGAGGAAATAGATGAGGTGGGACGCTTTACTAGAAGTGGTAGGTGTTATTCTCTTAATCCACCTAAAGAGTCTGAGAAGAGGGTTGTAGTTGATAAGGGGAAAAGGTTGTTATATCTTTAAGATCTGGTCTCGATATTTGTAAATAATCGAACATTCTTTATCTTTCTAAAATGACTTGGTAATTTTAATTTAATTTGTTTGAGTGTTTTTGAATGTTTTAAATTTACATTTTGTTTTATGGGATCAAAAATTAAATTAAGTTCGAATTTATAAAGTTCATTGCAAAGACGTTAATTAATCGATTAGGTACCGATTTAGGGCGTTGTGGGGGAGCTAATCCTTCCCCACACGTAATCGACTCCCGAACTCATTTTTTGGTAACGTGGACCTCAATTTGTTGTTTTAATTAAAATTAATTTTTATTTAAAGTGACAAAACGTTTTTGGGTGCCCAATCACACCCTAATCAAAGATTGGTGGCGACTCTTTGAACCGTATTTTTTCGATCGTAAAGGAAATCCAAAATTTTTCGAAACGAGAGGTTTTTTAAATCGCATTTGTTTTTAAATTAAAAATCAATTGAAAGAGGTAATTAAAAATTAATGTGGTTTTTTAAAATCTCACTTTTCACCTTTAAGAAAAAAATCGTTTCGACAGCTTGGCGACTCTGCTGGGGAGGTAATTGAAAGTTATTTCTTCAAATTCTTCAACAAGTTCCATAACCAACTTACGGTATTCTACAAGCTTGGGATCTTTTGTCTCCCATTCTCCCCTGAGCTGGTATATTACCAAAGCTGAATCACCATACACTTTAAGCATTTTTACTTTGCGTTCAACAGCAGCTCTAAGACCCAGAACACAAGCTTCATACTCGGCCATATTGTTTGTACAATCAAAATTAAGCCGACTGGTGAAAGGATAATGCTCTCCTTCTGGTGAGACCAAAATTGCCCCGATTCCATGTCCCAAGGCATTCGAAGCACCATCGAAGTTCAACTTCCAATATTTGCTAGTGGATGCCACTGCTTCTTCTACCGAAATAGCCATTAAATCTTCATCTGGGAAATCAAAGCTCAACGACTCATATTCTTCCGAAGCCCTGCTTGCAATGAATTCCGCTATAGCACTTCCTTTAATTGCCGTCTGGTTTACATACTGGATGTCAAACTCGGACAATAAGATCTGCCAACGAGCTAATCTTCCAGATAATGCAGGCACACCCATTAGATATTTCAAGGGATCAAGCTTGGATATAAGCCAAGTAGTATGATACAACATATATTGCCTAAGCCTTCGGGTAGCCCATACTAAAGCGCAACACAACTTTTCAACGGGTGAGTATCTTGTCTCACATCCAGTGAACTTCTTGCTGAGATAATAGATAGCCCTTTCTTTTTTCTCAGTTTGGTCACGTTGCCCCAGCACACACCCCATTGAATTTTCATAAACTGAAAAATACAGAATCAAGGGTTTGCCTGAGATGGGTGGCGCTAAAATTGGAGTGCTCGACAAATATCTTTTCACTGCTTCAAAAGCTCTTTGACAATCCTTACTCCATTCCCCTGAGTTATTCTTGCGAAGAAGGCGGAATATGGGATCACACTTTTCTGTCAGCTGTGAAATAAACCGAGCTATATAATTCAATCTTCCCAAAAATCCTCTGACTTCTTTTTGTGTTCGTGGGGGTGGCAAGTCTTGAATAGCTTTTACTTTATCTGGATCTATTTCAATTCCTTTTCGGCTCACTATAAATCCCAACAGCTTCCCAGATGTCACCCCAAAAGTACATTTATTTGGGTTGAGTTTTAGTTGGCATCTTCTTAGTCTTTTAAAAAGCTTTCTCAAATTCACAATATGTTCTTCCTCTGTCTTGGCTTTGACTATCATATCATCGACATAAACTTCTATCTCTTTATGCATCATGTCGTGAAATAACGTCACCATGGCCCTTTGATATGTTGCCCCGGCGTTCTTCAATCCAAACGGCATTACTTTATAACAAAACGTTCCCCACATGGTAACGAACGTCGTTTTTTCCATATCTTCAAGATTCATCTTAATTTGATTGTAGCCAGAGAAACCATCCATAAAAGAGAACAAAGAATTTCCAGCAGTATTATCCACTAGAGTGTCTATATGTGGCAAAGGAAAATTATCTTTTGGACTAGCTCGGTTGAGATCCCTGTAGTCAACACACATTCGAACTTTCCCATCCTTCTTCGGTACTGGGACAATATTAGCTACCCATTCAGGATATTTGGCCACTTTAAGAAACTCGGCATCAAATTGTTTTTTCACTTCCTCTTTAATCTTGAGCAGCATCTCAGGTCTCATTCTTCTAAGTTTTTGTTATACCGGTTTACATTCAGGCTTTATTGGCAGTTTGTGAACAACCAACTCTGTATCTAAACCTGACATATCTTCGTATGACCAAGCAAACACATCCTTGTATTCTTGAAGCAGTTCTATCAAATCTTGTCGACCTCCAACTGACAGAGTGGTACCAATCTTTACTTCCCTCTTATCTTCATCTGTCCCCAAATTCAAAATCTCAGTAGACTCTTTATGAGGCAGAATCTGCTTATCTTCATTCTCCACCATTTTCAGCAATTCAGAAGGTAGTTCACATCCCTCATCATCATCACTTGTTTTTTCAGACTTTCAACCTCTCCCTGGCTCGAGCTACATTCCTTGTTTCGATATCGTCGTAATGCAGTCTCTAAACTTGAAATTTTCTCCTTCAACTTTTCATTATGGGCTTGACTCTTTTGTAACCGCTGCTCTAAAGAATCCTTTTCTTTCGATAAAATTTTCACTTGGTGCCTGCTTTGCTTGAGCTCTTCTTGACTCTCTCCGGCTACTCTTTTGAGGCTCACCACCTCTTGCCTCAATTCGACAAACTTACTCGAGCTAGAACCTACTTGAGCTTTTACTATTCGCTGATAAGTTGACCGAAGATCGTCAAAGTCTAGCCGAAGTTGCTTCTCTACTTTTTCAATTCGATCTGCTCTACTCTTCTGAATGTCAATCTCCAATCCCTTTTGATACACTTCATCTTCTAGCTTCTGTAAAGTCATTCTCCATTGTCTCCGTTCTGCTTCGAAATCGCGCTTAGCTAACTCTAATGGAGATGGCACCACTCTCAATTGTTCTTCCACCGGTTGAATATTTTCAGGATTCACCATCGGGATATTGTCATTGACTCGACCGCTTCTCCACTGCTCGTACTCTTGAGATAACTCGAGATCATAGGTGAACAAATTCACGCGACGAGTTTGCTTCCAGGCCTCAGCAACCCCTTTAACTTTAACCTTATAATGATCTCATTTGAATGCAAACTCTGATCCTACCAAGTCCCACGTGGCTGGAATGAACTGCCTCGACCCATACTGTCTGGAAACTAGTAGCGGTGCATACCCAACAAAACCCCATATACCTGGTAAAGGAACTCAATCTCGCTCTCCACATCGGTAAAGTATATCTGAAGAGGTATTCCACGAAGCTCGCCACAAAATATCACCATCTCTGATATCCTTGAAGATAACTATCCATTTTTCTTCGGTAAAGCCCCCAGGCCACTCTTTAGAAAGAAAATCCTTCAAAGGCGAGAAACCGTCTAGAAACACTCGTCCTGGTGCTCTTTCAACATGTTTGAAATGACTTAGAATCCACACTAGCAGCAAAGGCGCACATCCTATAAAGCGTCTTTCTCCCTCGCGCCTACAAGAACTCAAAGACCGAAACGTCTCAGCTAGAATAGCTGGAACAGGATCCACGTGCTTGTCTAATCTTTCAAACAGGTCAACAAATGATACGTCTACATATCCTAGCACTTTTGGAAAAATAACAAGCCCATAAATCCCTAAAGCAAACAAGTCATGCTTCTTTCTCTTATCAGGATGATGAGCAATTACTTCTTTCAGAGCAGCCCAAGAGATGCACTCACTGTCTCCCTTCTTCTTAGTGTTTCTGACTACCCAATCTTCACTCATTCCGGGTTAACCCCAGAACAATCTCAGAATGTTCAAGTGACCCCTGTTCATGTCGGGAAGGTGCACATTAATCCAGTCGGTGCTTCTGTTAACGTACAGCCTGGATCTAGTTCGTATCAGGAAGAACATCAATATCATCAAGTTCCGGACCTTGATGAAGAAGCCAAGAAGGACCAAAACAATCTGTTG
Organism: Hibiscus syriacus; assembly: GCF_006381635.1. NCBI lineage: Eukaryota > Viridiplantae > Streptophyta > Magnoliopsida > Malvales > Malvaceae > Hibiscus > Hibiscus syriacus. The sequence continues at coordinate 2,209,442 of NW_024062606.1, forward strand.
GAAGAGAAATGGAAGCAGTTAGAAAGAGAGGTCAGAGCCATGAAGGAAGATACCAGTGTCTATGGATTCGACGCAAAGGAGTTAAGTCTAGTTCCTGATCTGGTCTTACCTCCAAAGTTTAAAGTTCCTGACTTTGAAAAGTTTGATGGTACCAGGTGCCCCTCTGCACATATCACAATGTTTTGTAGGAAGATGACCGGATACATAGGGGACGATCAATTGTTGATACACTGCTTTCAGGAAAGCTTAACTGGCTCGGCAATCCGATGGTATAACCAGCTGAGTAGAGCTAATATTAAATCGTGGAAAGACTTGGCTAAGTCCTTTCTTGAGCAATACAAACATGTGAAGGATGTTAGGCCCAACAGGATGATGTTGCAAGGAATGGAAAAGAAGTCTAACGAGAGTTTTAGACAATATGCTCAAAGATGGAGAGATGTAGCAGTGCAAGTCCACCCGCCATTGGAAGAGGAAGAAACAAATATGCTTTTTGTCAACACCTTAAAAGCTCTTTTTTTCTCGCATCTTATCGGTAATCCTTATCGAAGTTTTGCTGATGTAGTTACGGCGGGATAAATGATTGAAATGGCTGTTAAGAGTAGGAAGCTCGAGGGAGGAGAGTCTAGTAAGAGGCCACCAACGAGGAAAAAAGAAAACGAAGTCAGTAATGTGAGGCAATACGATTCTAATAACATCACTGTTTCCCGTCCTCAAGGAGCAGGGTCATCGACATAAAATGACAATAGACAAGGGGCAAGGGACCAGAGGAGAGAGAGGCCTCAATTTGACCATATCCCGATGACTTATAAGGAATTATTTCAGATTTTGTATGATCGACATGTGGTTTCGCCGTATCACGTGACACCAATGCAACCTCCTTTTCCCAAATGGTATGATGCTAGTGCTCAGTGTGAGTACCATGCAGGGAACCCTGGGCATTCCATTGAGAATTGTACTGCTTTTAAGAAGGTTGTCCAAGCTTTGAGAACGAGGAATGTCATCAACTTTGGTGACAGTGAGCAGCCAAATATAGCTCAGAATCCATTGCCAAGCCATGCAGGGGCAGGAGTTAATGCGATTACTGAAGAGAAAGGAAAGAGAATTGTAAGGAATGTTGGTGAGGTGGTATCACCCATGAGTTGGGTGTGGTGCCAGATGGTCAAGGTAGGATTGTTGAAGCCCAGTTTGATGGGTGAACAGTTTAACAGTGGAGAGGTATGTCTGTATCATAACAGTGAGGGACACAATATTCAGCAATGTCCTGACTTCCTATCTTTGGTACAAGACATGATGGACAGTAAAGAAATTGAGTTCTTTAGAGAGATTGCTGAAGATGAGGAAGCGGAAGTTTGTGCTTCAGAATGATCGTCTAAAGGGGTATACAATGCCAGTTGTCCCCTAATTATTACTCCCAAAAATCGAGTTGCTGAGAAGGTAGCCCCGAAAGTGGTTATTACACCTCCATCTCCATTCCCATATCGGGATAATAAACAAGTGCCTTGGAGATATGATTGCCAGATGGGAGATGTAACAAAAGAGAATGAGGAAATAGATGAGGTGGGACGCTTTACTAGAAGTGGTAGGTGTTATTCTCTTAATCCACCTAAAGAGTCTGAGAAGAAGGTTGTAGTTGATAAGGGGAAAAAGGTTGATGTGCAGATAGAAGAGGATAAGCCTGTTATCAATGAACCAGTAACCGAGAGTGAAGCGGTAGAATTTTTGAAGTTTCTGAAACACAGTGAGTACAGTGTTGTGGAACAGTTACACAAGTTGCCTGCCCGTATTTCTGTTTTATCATTACTTTTGAGTTCAGAGGTCCATAGGAATGCTCTGTTAAAGGTTTTGAACCAGACTTTTGTTCCGAAAGAGTTGCCCATTGAAAAGTTGGATCGGTTAGTTTCTAATGTACAAGCTGATAATTTTTTATCTTTTTCTGAGGATGAAATCCCTTCTGGGATGATGGGTAGTCAGAAGGCTTTGCACATTACAGTTAAATGTAAAGGGTATGTGTTGTCCCGGGTCTTGGTTGATAATGGTTCAGCTTTGAATGTGATGCCTTTAGTGACTCTAAAGAAGCTTCCATTAGATAGTACACTTATGAGAACCTGTCAAAGTGTGGTTCGAGCTTTCGATGGGACTAAAAGAGAAGTGTTGGGCAAGATTGATGTTCCTCTGAATATTGGTCCAGCAACTTATGAAGTGGAATTTCTCGTAATGGACATTATGCCTACGTACAATTGTTTGTTGGGAAGGCCTTGGATTTATCAGGCCGGTGCAGTTCCGTCCACATTACACCAGAGACTGAAATTTGTGATTGATGGAAGGTTGGTATGTATTCATGCTGAAGAGGACATTATTGCTTCTGTTTCTACTACTGCTCCGTATATTGAAGTTGATGAGCAAGCCGTTGAGTGTTCTTTCAGATCGTTGGAGTTTGTCAATGATACGTTTGTGGCCGAAGGCAAGAAGATACCAAAGCCTCGATTGTCAAACTGTACCAAGATGAGGCTTAAATTGACTCTTGGAAGAGGAGCAAAAGTTGGAAAGGGTTTAGGCCGATAGTTGCAAGGACCGGTGAATCCCATATGCCCTATTACTAAAAAAGATCGATTTGGTTTGGGATATCAGCCAACTTCGAGGGATAAGATGAGGGGAATTAAGAAGGGCCAAGAAATCAGAAAGGCCAGATTGGCTGGTGAAGACCTTAGCTGGGAACCCATGACCTTCCCGCCGTTGAGTAGCATTTTCATGTCTGGGGGGCATATGTTTCAAGGGAATTCAAGAAACACTGAGATGATGGTTGAGAATGCCTTGGGAAATTTAGGCATTAATGTTATAACTGATGATGAATCCGAGGAAATGAGAGCTATGGGCATTTATCCTGCACCACCGGGCTTCGTGTTGAACAATTGGACCGCGGAAGAACTGCCTGTAGTTTACAAATCTTTTACAGAGTAATGCACTGGAACTTTCTCCCTGTTGTTCATACCCTGGGGCAATAGGTGATTTCATGTAAAGGGTTAAGCTGTTTGTTTTTTCTTGCTTTCAATAAAAGATGCATTCTATTAGTTCCAAATGGCAAACATTTTCCCATGCATTTCATTCATTCATTCTTTGTTGTATATATGTATGTATTTATTTCTTTCTATTTATTTATATGGGAAAAGATCCTTCCATATGTATATATGTATATATATCTTCTCTTTCATTATTTTTTCAGGAGCTCAAATATCAATAATATGAATGCCAATGACTCTGACCCGGAGATTGATTTCGAGAAGTCTATATGTCAAGGAGAAATCGAGGATTGTGATGATGATGAGGGATGTGAACTACCTTCTGAATTGCTGAAAATGGTGGAGAATGAAGATAAGCAGATTCTGCCTCATAAAGAGTCTACTGAGATTTTGAATTTGGGGACAGATGAAGATAAGAGGGAAGTAAAGATTGGTACCACTCTGTCAGTTGGAGGTCGACAAGATTTGATAGAACTGCTTCAAGAATACAAGGATGTGTTTGCTTGGTCATACGAAGATATGCCAGGTTTAGATACAGAGTTGGTTGTTCACAAACTGCCAATAAAGCCTGAATGTAAACCGGTACAACAAAAACTGAGAAGAATGAGACCTGAGATGCTGCTCAAGATTAAAGAGGAAGTGAAAAAACAATTTGATGCCGGGTTTCTTAAAGTGGCCAAATATCCTGAATGGGTAGCTAATATTGTCCCAGTACCGAAGAAGGATGGGAAAGTTCGAATGTTTGTTGACTACAGGGATCTCAACCGAGCTAGTCCAAAAGATAATTTTCCTTTGCCACATATAGACACTCTAGTGGATAATACTGCTGGAAATTCTTTGTTCTCTTTTATGGATGGTTTCTCTGGCTATAATCAAATTAAGATGAACCCTGAAGATATGGAAAAAACGACATTTGTTACCATGTGGGGAACGTTTTGCTAGAAAGTAATGCCGTTTGGACTGAAGAATGCAGGGGCAACATATCAAAGGGCCATGGTGACGTTATTTCACGACATGATGCATAAAGAGATAGAAGTTTATGTCGATGATATGATTGTCAAAGCTAAGACAGAGGAAGAACATATTGAGAATTTGAGAAAGCTTTTTAAAAGACTAAGAAGATGCCAGCTAAAACTCAACCCAAATAAGTGTACTTTTGGGGTGACATCTGGGAAGTTATTGGGATTCGTAGTAAGCCAAAAAGGAATTGAAATAGACCCAGATAAAGTAAAGGCTATTCAAGACTTGCCAGCCCCACAAACACAAAAAGAAGTCAGAGGATTTTTGGGGAGATTGAATTATATAGCTCGGTTTATTTCACAGCTGACGGAAAAGTGTGATCCCATATTCCGCCTTCTTCGTAAGAATAACTCAGGAGAATGGAGTGAGGATTGTCAAAGAGCTTTTGAAGCAGTGAAAAGATATTTGTCGAGCACTCCAATCTTAGCGCCACCCATCTCAGGCAAACCCTTGATTCTTTATTTGTCAGTTTATGAAAATTCAATGGGGTGTGTACTGGGGCAACGTGACCAAACTGAGAAGAAAGAAAGGGCTATCTATTATCTCAGCAAGAAGTTCACTGAATGTGAGACAAGATACTCACCCATTGAAAAGTTGTGTTGCGCTTTAGTATGGGCTACCCGAAGGCTTAGGCAATATATGTTGTATCATACTACTTGGCTTATATCCAAGCTTGATCCCTTGAAATATCTAATGGGTGTGCCTGCATTATCTGGAAGATTAGCTCGTTGGCAGATCTTATTGTCCGAGTTTGACATCCAGTATGTAAACCAGACGGCAATTAAAGGAAGTGCTATAGCGGAATTCATTGCAAGAAGGGCTTCAGAAGAATATGAGTCGTTGAGCTTTGATTTCCCAGATGAAGATTTAATGGCTATTTCGGTAGAAGAAGCAGTTGCATCCACTAGTAAATATTGGAAGTTGAACTTCGATGGTGCTTCAAATGCCATGGGACATGGAATCGGGGCAATTTTGGTATCACTAGAGGGAGAGCATTATCCTTTCACCAGTCGGCTTAATTTTGATTGTACTAACAATATGGCTGAGTATGAAGCTTGTGTTCTGGGTCTTAGAGCTACTGTTGAACGCAAAGTAAAAATGCCTCTTCCTTCACCTCGTGCTTTATCTTCTCCTTTAGGTTCTGGTTCTGCTTCTGGAATGGGTAGCCCATCATCTCATAGGTCTAGCTATTCTGCCTCCTCTGGTTCTCAGCTCTTTTCTTTTAATAATTTAAGAAGTTACTCCATGTCATCACTTCCTCAAAGTGTTACTCCTCCTCGGGGACCTATTAAAGCCCAAAGTTCTAAATCATCATTTGACCTTGATGAGGTGGACCGTTACTCTTCTCAAAAGATTTTGAAAAGTCAAAGAACAGGGATTGAAGAGCTTTTATCTTTTCGGGGTGTGTCACTAGAGCGGGAAATATTTTCTGTTCGTTGTGGGTTACGGGGGATTCATATCCCGGGAAGAAGATGGAGTAAGAAACTTGAAATAATTCAACCTGTTGAGATCCATTCTTATGCTGCCAACTGCAATACAGATGACCTTCTTTGCGTTCAGATAAAGGTAAACCCTAATGCTTACCATACCTGGTATATCATGAGCTCTTCGCCTCCACTCTCTGTGGACATGGTCAAAAGGTTCTTTTATTCACTTGTGATGTTATATTGCAGAATGTTTCTCCAGCACATATACCAAATATTGTTGTACACGTAGATGCTATAACAGTTGTTTTAGAAGAGTCTTCAAAAGTTGGACCACCTGCTTCCTTACCAGTTGCATGTATTGAAGCTGGAAACGATCATAGTTTGCCAAATCTAGCTCTCAGGTTGTTTTCACTCTAGGTACCTTAATTTACTTCAAAGTGTTCTTTGACATTTTGCAGTTTAGCTTGATGATTAAGGTGTAAATTGTAGGAATTATAGAAATATATGATTATGTAAATATCTTTTAATTAAGGGATTTTGTAAATATTCTACAATCCCTTATTTTAAGGGATCGTATCTCCTATGATTAGTATTTTTCCTTTCTTAGAGTTTCCTACTTTAGAGAGATGATTTGTATATAAATATGTAATTTGTCCTATTGAAAAAAATAAGAAATTACAGAGAATTACTCTGATTTCTACATGGTATCAGCTTAGGTTACGGTTTCTTTCCAACCTAGATGATGTCCACAACTTCTTCTCCTACTCCGGATATCACTTCAAATCCAGAAATTTTTTTTGGTTCTGCTGCTCAATCAGAAGGTAATCTGGTCATGAAAGAACCAGAAGGTAAACCTCATGCTACAGTTTTTTTCTCCTCCCAGTCGTCCCCTAATGGATCCTTGATTCTAGTGCTACGGATCATATGACTGGAAATAAGTATTTGTTTTGCAATTTTTTCCCAAACTTTGGTAAAGCTGTCAAAACGGCTGATGGTTCTTTATGCAAAATAGAAGAACATGACATTGTTATTCTCAATGACTATATTGTACTTAAAAATGTCCTCTTCGTACCAAATCTGGCTTGCAATCTCGTTTCCGTTAGTAAACTTTCCACCTACTTGCACTGCTATGCAATTTTTAATGATATTGATTATACTTTGCAGGCACTGAACTTGAAGAAGATGATTGGTAAGGCCAGCTTGCAGAATGGTCTCTACATTCTTCTTGCCCCTACTAAAATCGAAATCTCGAAATCTTTTACCGTTTTAGAAAAAGTTGATAATGTTATCTTATGGCACTATCGTTTAGGTCATCCTAGTTTTCACGTTTTCACTATCTTGCAAAAGTTTTTCCTGCTCTATTCATTCATAAAAGGCCAAATTCTTTTTCTTGCAAAGTTTGCTCTCTTGCCAAACATACTAAATCAACTTATTCTCCTTCTACATATAAGTCTTCTCACCCTTTTGCTTTGTTCCATAGTGATATTTGGGGTCCTTCTCGGGTGAAGAATGCTGATAATTGTAAGTGGTTTATCACTTTCATTGATGATCACAGTAGGATAACTTGGACTTATTTGCTAAAAGATAAATCTGAAACTGCTGGTGTTTTTACCCAAATTTATAACATGGTTCTCATTCAATTTGAGTCTAAAATTCAGCTCTTTAAATCTGATAATGGCAGTGAAATTTTTGCTAAGTCTTTGGGTGCGTTTTTCAGGAAAAAGGGCATAGTTCAGATTAGTTCTTGTGTTGACACCCCACAACAAAACGGTATTGCCGAAAAAAAATAGACACCTCATTGAAGTTAATCGTTCTCTTCTATTTACCACTAATGCTCCAAAATATTTGTGGGATGAAGCCTTATTAACTGCCACATATTTAATCAATTGAATGCCTAGTAAGGTTTTACAATTTCAAACACCTCAATTTATATTTTTACAATACTTTTCCCATTTTAAACCTATCTCCTCCATTCTTCCACTTAAAATATTTGGTTGTACTGTTTTTATCCAAAACATTGCTCCTAATAAGTCCAAGTTAGATCCTAAATCATTAAAGTGTGTACTGGTTGGTATTCTTCACTTAAGAAGGGTTATAAATGCTATCATCCTCCTTCAAAACGATTTTTTACCACTATGAATATAACATTTTATGAGCAGGATCCCTATTTCACTCAGGCTGAAATTCAGGGGGAGACATGGAAGGATTTTCAGCCACATCAACTATCTCCTCCTACTCTTCATTCTCAACCTTCAGAATTGCCACCAATTTTGTCCTTACCTACAGATTTGTCACCTGTAACTACTCCTATTGATCCACCGGTAGTACCTATCACTACTTCACTCATACCCACTTTAAATACCCTTCCTGAAAATACACTTACTCCCATTCAAAATATTCCACAAACAACACCAATCAAACAGTTTGGTTTTTATACAAGGAAAATAAAACATATTCCTGAGGCTGTTTTGCAATCTGATGCTTGTCGAGAATTGGATTTGGGTCCAGCTGCCGAAATAGAAGAAGAAATCAGTAAGTCCACTTTCCTTACTCTAGATGACTTCCCTATTGCTATTAGAAAAGGGGTTAGACAGTGCACCAAGCATCCTATTGAAAAATTTGCTGGTTATAATTCATTGATGCCGTCTTTTCAAGCATTTACAACAAACTTGGATAAAGAACAGGTTCCCACAAGCATAGCTGAAGCTCTAAAGGATTCAAATGGAGAAGGGCTGTTGAAGAGGAAATTTGTGCACTGGAGAAAAATGCTACTTGGACTGTTACGGACCTTCCTCAAGGAAAAATGTTGTTGGCTGTAAATGGATCTTTACTGTAAAGTATAACTCAAATGGTAGCATCCAACTATACAAAGCGAGACTAGTGGCCAGAGGCTTTACACAAACATATGAGATAGATTTCACAGAAACTTTTGCACCTGTGGCGAAGCTGAATACTGTTCGAGTACTCATAAGTTTGGTTGTAAATTGCGATTGGAAATTATACCAACTTGATGTAAAAAACGCTTTTCTTAATGGCAAACTAAAAGAAGAAGCCTATATGAAGTTGCCACCTGGCTTAAAGTCTGTTGAAGGAAGTAACAAGGTGTGCAAGCTCAACAAGTCTCTATACGGGTTAAAACAATCACCCAGAGCTTGGTTCGAGAGGTTCACTAAAGTCATCCTAAAAAATGGCTACAAGCAATCCCTCGCCGATCACACTCTTTTCATCAAGGTAACTTCTACAAATAAGAAAGCTATCCTTATTGTGTACGTGGACGACATAATTCTTACCGGAGATGATGAAGAAGAGATTTGTAATTTGAAGAAGTTGTTAAATAAGGAATTTGAAACCAAAGACTTGGGAAAGCTAAGGTATTTCCTAGGAATGGAGGTGACAAAGTCAAAAGAAGGACTTGTGATCAACCAAAGAAAATATGTACTTGATTTACTCAAAGAAACTGGTTTTCTTGGTTGTAAGCCGAATGATACACCAATGGAGGCAAGCTTGAAATTTAACAAAGAAGATGAGTCCTTGGTAGACAAAGAGAAATTTCAAAGATTAGTTGGGAAACTAATTTATTTATCCTTGACAAGGCTAGATATAGCATTTCCTGTAAATGTGATAAGTCAACACATGACTAATCCTACTGAAGAGCATATGGCAACAGCAAATAGAATTCTCAAGTACTTGAAGAAAACTCTAGGACACGGTTTAATGTTTAAGAAAACACAAGACAAAACTGTTAAGATCTTTACAGATTCTAGTTGGGCCGGAGACCTTACTGAAAGGAGATCCACTGGTGGCTACTGTACCTTTGTTTGGGGAAACCTTACAACTTGGAGAAGTAAGAAACAATCTGTCGTTTCAAGAAATAGTGCTGAAGCTAAATTCAGAGCACTAGCATTGGGAATATGCGAAGGAATTTGGATACTTAAACTACTGAAAGAACTTGTCACTAATCAAGAGGATCACTTTGAAGTTTTATGTGATAATCAATCTGCTATTCAAATTGCCAAGAACCCAGTTCAATATGATCGGACAAAGTTGAGATTGATAGGCATTTTATTGTTGTTCAAGTTAACAAAAAGACAACCACTCTTTCATACATTCCTTTAGAAGAACAAGTTGCAGACATTCTTACTAAGGCTTTGCCAAAGCCTGTTTTCAATAAATTCCTATTCAAGCTGGGATTATACAATATATTCTCCAGCTTGAAGGGGAGTGTAGGAATTATAGAAATATATGGTTATGTAATATCCTTTAATTAAGGGATTCTGTAAATATTCTACAATCCCTTATTTTAAGGGATCATATCTCCTAGGATTAGTATTTTTCCTTTCTTAGAGTTTCCTACTTTAGAGAGATGATTTGTATATAAATATGTAATCTGTCCTATTGAAAAGAATAAGAAATTACAGAGAATTACTCTGATTTCTACATAAACCACCAAAATGCAAAATATATCCATATTTTGTTGTTGTATTTAGTCATTCTTTCTTAGAATAGATGGGATTATGTGCTGATCATTTTGTGAGCAACAAGAAATTGTTGCAGAATATTAAATAGTAAATTCACAACACATGGCTGCATGCCCCCAGGACTGCCTTTGAAGGGTATAAATATATTTGGCAGTTATCTATTTCTTGGGGTGTGTTTGGAATTAAGGTTTAGAAGAATTGTATCTACCGTCTCATGGGTGTCTAAGTGGGAAGGGCTGTCTTTTCCCATGAGCTTATCGATAGTTTCTGTTGCAGGAGGGGTGAAGAGCATTCTTTTATTTTAAAACCAGCTTCTTCTGTGTGGAAGAACCTCAAAACTTATGGAGAAAAGTCCAAGGCATCCAGTTGGAAATACCTTTTGAAGACATTCAACCAAAAGGGGAGTTGTTTGATTGGTAACCAGTATGCAATTATGGTAGCATGTCGTTGCAACTACAGTGGTATGTGCGTCTGTTTCTCTGAGTTTACAGCATCATCTGGAAAGCTTTGCATTAATTACATGTTCTAACTATTAGCGTATCATTTTTTTCATGTAAAATTTAGAGTCAAGGTTGTTTTTAAAGCAACCAACTAATAGGAGACCACGTATTTCGAGGGATCTTATGATCTCTGTCACAAGCAAAATGTCAGGACAATATCCTGGATCAAGTGAAAGATCCTCCCAGCTTCCCGTTAGGTTTTATTCTATCTGATTCCCACCCTCTTTCGTCCTTACATGCTTCTTACATATTAATCTATGACGAATCTTATTCCACTTGTGTGATTGTCAGGTCTTAACTCTTAAGGCTTCAAATTTGACATCCGAGGATCTAACTATGACCGTTCTTGCTCCAGCCTCCTTTACCTCACCCCCATCTGTGTTATCCTTGAATTCTTATCCAACAACGCCAAGGAGCCCATTTCTTGGTTTTTCTGCCTTTGCCGGGAAAGCAAGTAGAGAGAGGCATGCTAGTGCAATGCAGAGACTTGGCTCAATGCCCACTGTATCAGAGAGTCAGAAACAGAATGGTGATGCTAGGACTAGGTCTACTTCTTTTGATGAGCAGTTGCCTCCAATAGCTAATTTCATTCCAACTTCTGCTTTGGAATGTACTCATCTCTGGCTGCAGGTAGAGTACCATTAGGGTAATGTATCGCTATCACCTTTTTCTAATATTATTTCAAACTTCGAATACACAAATGATAACAAATCAATCGATTGCTTCAGACGTGTTCCTGCTCAATCTACGGCTACCATTAAGATGGAGCTACTTCCGTTGACTGAAGGCATAATAACACTGGACAGTTTACGGATTGATGTCAAGGAGAAAGGTATCCATCTGTTTTCTTTTTATGATCTTCCCTAGAAGTGACATTAAGGAAAAAAATGTTAGAATGTCTGTTATGGGATCTATTATTTAGCACTAAGCTTGCCTGTTCTCGATCGAATTGTATTTAGTAGTCTCTCCTCTTCAACCATAAGTTAGTTTTACATTTTATGTTCACATTTCCTAGAGCACATTTCGCAGATTGTGTTCATTTCATTATAGTTTCTTCATTCTGTAAGGCATTACACTTTCTTACCGGATATCGTCAAATGTTCATGTTTTATCTTTCACGGTGAATCCTTTTGTGATGCAACAGGTCGTACGTACATCCCGGAGCGCTCACCGATGATAAATGCGACTACTAGCATCTCCATGCCGATTATTTAGGATGGATTGCAAATCGTGTTTCTTATTTTTACTTTTACATTTAACCATCAAGGATTTCAAAGCGTGATTAATTTTGTTACCCGGTATTCAGCTTTTACAGCCATATTGTGCACAATCTTTGGAACCGAGATGGCTATCTTTCCTTGTTGAGCAGCAAGCGAACTCGTCAGAAAAATACAACCGCAAAATGATTTCTTGTAAGCTGCAATCTTGAGAATGACATTTTTTTATTTACCCTCTTTGACAGGAAAGAAACGTTCTTTGCATCTAGAGATGGGTGAAATGATACGATATGTTGTGTTTCAGAGTTCATATATTAAACTTCCAAGATTGCTTAAAATGAACATGCAGAGGATAAAGTACGTAAATGGTCCTTCGATTATAGGATATTTTATTGAGTTTTTCGACTATTAAAAGTTATGAAATTGTCCCTCTACTATAGAGAGTTGGTTTGTTGAGTCTCTCGACTATTAAAAATTACAAACTGATCACTCTACTATTAAAAATTACAAACTGGTCACTCGACTATTTATTATGTTTCGAACTTATCATTTTCTGCTAAAAAATTAACGGTCATCTGAGTTAGACGTTAACATGCTGATTGAGATGTGATAATTATTTGAGATTATGATATCAAATTAATTTTATTATAGCTCAGATTGTATTCAAAATTTTAACAGAAGATGATAAGTTCGGAACATAATGAATAGTCGACGACCATTTTGTAACTTTTAATAGTCAATGGACTTAACAAAACAACTCTCAATAGGCAAAAGAACATTTTATAACTTTTAAAAATTAAGGGACTTAATAAAATAATATCTTATAGTCAATGGATCATTTATGTACGTATACGTAAAATACTAAAAGATCATTTTTGTACCTATACGTAAAATACTAAAATAAATATCACATCATAGGTAAATCGTGAACAAGACCACTAATTAAGGCATAGGTAAATCGATGATCTAAAATGAAATGGGAATTTGGTTGTTCAAAGCCAGAATCCATACGAATTCAAGAAAATAATTATTTCCAAAATTTATTAGAATTTAAATGTGAAAGAAATTGGTCAGGTAGCAAGGACGAAACCATTAAAAAATTAAGAGGGCTTGTTCTTCTAATTTTTTATATAATACTATTTTAAATTGTTTTCATTTTAAATATTAAAAATTTATTACTTAAACAAAAATCATTTTAATATTTTAAAAATAATTTTATAAATGAATCTATTATTTAAATTTTCATTCAAACACTCTCTAAAACGACATATGATGCATAAGCTTTCTGTTAGATAATATATTTATATATTCTAAAAATATTCTAAAAAATATCAATTGAACTAAGAATTATTCAAACAAATTATATAATATATTATAATTTAATATCATATTATATATAATTTGACGTAATTAATAAATTTATGAAGTATTTATTTATATTCATATATCTCGTTTGACTATAATCTATAACTATATAACGACAGGAAAAAAATAGCCCTTACATAAATATAATTATTTTGGTTATTCAACTTTTAAGAATTATAAAATTAATTGCACGAATCAACTTATCTTAGTGATTAAAGAAATCGTCGTCAAATGATTGAGAGTATTTAGAAGATATACTACTTTGTATGTTAGCTTAATAAAAATAATTATTATAATTTTATAATAAATTTAATAAATTATTTTATTACCGTTGGATAATTCTAATGGATTTTTATAAATTTTTAAAAATTTAATAGCTAAAACTATCATTTAAATATGACTAAGTGATCAGTTGACCCAAAAATAATTTGTATATATGGAAGATGAAACGGACACACAAAAACGAGTAAAGAATCCATAGACTATACGCCTCCAGTTCCCTATAGTTTCCTCGCATATTCTCCTCCTTATACGTCGTCGTCCCGAGTTCACTCGGTTTCTTTGTTTTCTGTCTCTGATTTTGCAACGAACTGTATTTTTATTTAAGTGAAATCAAACTCAATGAGCTGTTATTTTGAGATGAGAACTCAGTTTTTCATGTTGGATGTCTGATAACGGGAAAACTGTGACAAGTCTTTAGTAATGGACGTTTGAATTTGATACTGGAATTCAGACCACTGAATCATATATGTTGATGCTGGTTTTGTGCATTTAAGTTCAAAGCATGGGCATTTTGGCTTAGTCCCATCATTTTCTTTTTCTAGCTGGTTCTGATATTTTACTATGTCAGCAGGATACCGTGTTTGTTAACGTGGTTGCTTCAATCCAATACCGAGATGAAGGCACAAGATGCTTTCTATAAGCTCAGCAATACTAGAGCCCAAATCCAATCATATGTATTTGATGGTATGTATACTTTAGATTTCCTTAAATTTTGTAGAATGTCAAGTATGTGCCATGTGCTTATTTTAAGTTTATCAACACTTGTTGCAAAGGAAATCTTGAAATACAACAGAAACGATGAAAAAAGAATGAAGAAATTGCTTCTTGATTGTATTACTTGAACACTAATTTACAGCTTACAATTATGCTTTTATACAGCAGCGTATCAACTCCCTATAACAGACTAACAACCTCATAACCGTCTAGATTCTAGAACTCTACTAACTTCTGATCTAGAACCTTCACACAAGCTGCCTCGTTCATTCTAGAACTTCCATACGAGCTGCATCACTCATTCTCTCAACATTCCCCCTGCTTCTTCCCCTCTTCAGCAATCAAACACACATTCACCTTATCACGAAAACTACTAAAGATAGCTTTTGCTAATGGTTTTGTCAAGTCATCAGCAACTTGATGAGCTGCTGGAACATAGCTTACACATAATTGATTTGCAGCTATCTTTTACTGAACAAAGTGCACATCGAGATCTACATGCTTGGACTGTGAGTGGTACACCAGATTAGCACTCAACGCAATCGCACTAGTGTTATCACACCATATTGTTGGCTGTTGGCATTGAGACAGCTTCAAATCAGTGAGCAAAGCATCAACCCATGCTACTTCAGCCGCTGTGTCCGCAAGGCTTCTGTACTCAGCTTCCATGGTTGAACGTGACACCACCTTCTGTTTTTTAGCACTCCAAGTCACCAAACTTTCTCCAACGAAAACACAGTAGCCCGACATCGATCACCTATCATCTGCACATCCACCCCAGTCAGCATCCGAGAAGGCTGATATACGCAGTTTGCCTGGAACAAACCCCAGCCCATAGTCCAACGTTCCAGCTAAATAACGCAGAATGCGTTTAGCAGCAAGCAAATGATGTTCTCTTGGTGCATGCATATATTGTGCCACTTTGTTTACACTAAAAGCGATGTCGGGTCTAGTATGACACACGTAGAGCAGCCCTCCTACAAGGCTTCGAAATTCACGTGCATCAGCCAACGGCTGCCCATCATCCTTCTTCAACTGCGAGGATGCAACCATAGGAGTAGAAGTACTCGAGGCCTTAGTCATTTTCGCTTTTTCAAGCAACTCTAGAGTATACTGTTTTTGACTAAGAATCAACAGTTGATCATATCTCTTAACTTCAATGCCTAGGAAGTAATGTAGCTCCCCTAAATCCTTCAATGAAAAATGATTCTTCAATAACACGACCACCTTCTCAATTGCACTTGAAGACTGCCCGGTTATTATTATGTCATCGACATATATTAAAACATATGTTGACACATCACCTGCTGTCAACACAAAGAGAGAAGCATCAGCTTTGGACTCTTTAAATCCAAGCTGCCCAAGACTATTTTTTAGCTTTGCATGCCAATTTCGTGGAGCTTGGCGCAACCCATAGAGGGACTTTTGCAACTTGCACACCAACTTGACGCCATCAGCTGTGTATTGTTCAAAGCCAGGTGGCTGTTGCATGAACACGTCCTCACTCAGCTCACCATGGAGAAATGCGTTATTGACATCGATTTGCCTTAGTGGCCATCCCTCAGAAACAACAAGCGCAAGTATGATATTCAACGTAGCAAAGCGCACCGCTGGACTGAAGGTCTCCTTGAAATCCTGCCCAGGGACTTGAGAATACCCCTTAGCAACCAGCCTAGCCTTGTATCGCTGAACTGTTCCATCAGAATTACGTTTAACCTTAAATAACCATTTGCAGCCAACAGCAGACCGACCTTCAGGTAACTTAACAAGTGTCCATGTGCCATTACTTTGAAGAGCAGCAAGCTCAGCATGTACTGCTTCTTTCCACTTTTTTGACTGCAAGGCATCATTGATCGATGCATGAAGCACCTCATTCAAGGAAGTAACAAGAACTTTGGGTTTAAAAACGCGATATTTGCTTCTCGTTAACATAGGATGTTGATTAGTAGGCACCACATCTTGTTCAGCTGAGACTTGAACACCAGCATTGGGCACAACTTCAGATTCTTCATTCGATAACTGAGTAGGCTCATAACCGCTTGACTCAGCTTCATTGACATTTATAGCCGAGTCAGCTTCAGCGTGAGAAGTAGAGCTAGCAACACTAGCGTGGGAAACAGAATCAGTATTCTCTTGAACACTGGAATCAGTAGCATCTGCATGCGTATGTGACGACTCGCTAGAGTGTGTAGGAAAACCAACCACCGTTCTTATCCTTCCACAAGAGGGAGCATTTTGCAAAGGTGCGGACCTCCATGTAACATCGAGAGGCTCCGACTCGGACTGTTTCTTATATGCAAAAGGGAACACATGTTCATCAAATTTAACATGCCTAGAGATGAAAACACGACCATCTTGACCAAGGCATTGAAAACCTCGATGCTGCGAGCTGTAGCCCAGGAAGACATACGGGGCAGACCTAAACATCAATTTATGTTGTTGAAATGGCCTCAACTGTGGGAAACAGCGAC
Source organism: Hibiscus syriacus (assembly GCF_006381635.1). Lineage (NCBI taxonomy): Eukaryota > Viridiplantae > Streptophyta > Magnoliopsida > Malvales > Malvaceae > Hibiscus > Hibiscus syriacus. Next base: position 2,225,933 of record NW_024062606.1, read on the forward strand.
ACCCAAACACACGTAGTGTAGTGTAATCAGGTTTAGAACCAAACAACTTTTCAAACGGTGAGATATTACCTAACACTCTCGTAGGTAGACGATTAATCAGGTGTGCAGCTGTAGCCACAGCATAGGACCAAAACCGAAACGGGAGAGTAGCTTGAGCTAGCAATACTAGAGCCAATTCAATCAAGTGTCTGTGTTTGCGTTCGACCACGTCGTTCTGCTCAGAGGTATGTGGGCATGTGACTCGATGCGAAATACCAGCACGAGCTAGCTCACACGACAACCGTCTAAATTCGCCTCCCCAGTCACTCTGAACAGCCTTGATAGACAAAGAGAACTGAGTAGTGACCATAGCTTGGAACAATCGAAACGCATCAAGGGCTTGGGATTTATCCTTTAGCATGTACACCCACGTATGTCGTGTACATGCATCCACAAACGATACATAGTATCGATAGCCACATGACGATACATGTGCAGCACCCCAAAGATCAATGAACACAAGTTGAAACGGAGTATTGTACATAGTGGTGGAAGAACTAAATGGCAATTTGTGACTCTTTCCCATGCAACACGCAACACAAGTTTTATTCAAACTACTAGGGATGTTAACATTGATTGAACTACATACATCTTGCAATGTTTGAAAAGTAGGGTGTCCTAAACGCCTATGCCAAAGATCAAACTCACTAGAACCAACAACACTGGTTTTATTACACAAGAAAATTTTTGGTTCCATAGCAAAGGTATACATCCCATCATGTTGTTGCCCTCGAAGGACCACTGCACCAGTTGCTTCATCTCGAACAAAGCATTCATCAGCATGGAACTCAATGAAAACACTGTTGTCCCTAGCAAGCTTCGAAACCGAGAGCAAGTGTTTTGTTATTTTTGGCACATGTAATAGATCACTCAATATTAAAGCTCGAGAGGAAGCATTCAAAACAGTTTTACCAATCGAGTTAACCCCTAGTGAACCACCATTACCTACTAGGAGATTACCTGGGCCAGAGAACTCAGTAGAGTGCATTAGCTTGGAACCATCTGGGGTAACATGGTGAGTTGCCCCCGAATCGATAACCCAATGTTCACCCGAAGCCACGTTTGCTTGAGGTTGACTAGACGAGGTCATTTGCTTTGCATTGCAGCAAGAACATCCTGATGAATCAAACGTGGTACAATTAACAGTACCAGAATCATCTTTGGATCGCGACGAGCCAGCTGCTGCATTAACCCCAGGGAAGTCTCGATCAAAACGATACTAGCACCGATCTACAGAATGCCCATTTTTCCTGCATAACTGGCACTGAAGTTGTGTACGACCTCGACCACGTCCACCGGATCGACCACCATGAGCCGAATCAGACGAATCAGATGCTACTCGTCCTTGAGCCACATGAGCGCTCATGGGGAGATTCTCAGGCTGCGAATCAAATCCCGCAATCTGCGTTTCCACATCAACGAGCATGGAGTAAATCTGATCCAAGGACAGAGTCTCACGTGTAGTAGTGATGACTGCCATGAACGGCTGGTATTCACGCGACAGTCCTTTAAGAATACTCACAATGTGCTCAACTTGAGACACTGGGCTTCCACACGACGCAAGCGAGTCACAAATTTCCTTAACTCGAGTGAGATAAACTCGCATAGAGTCATCGCCTTTTTCATGGACTGAAGCTTATAGTGTAGGTTCATGATCGTGGTGGTGGATCGATTAGCAAAAAACTGTATAACCGTATTCCACACAATAGCGGCTGACTCGGCACCAACGAACTGCGGCAACAATGGAGCACTGATCGTGGATAAGAGCCAGGATGCAAGGGCACTATCTTGAGCTATGAAGTCTTCATAGGCTTCATTAGCAACAGTTGCACCGTTTGCATCAACGATCGTCTACAGAGGAGCTGTTGACGAGCCATTCAACAAACTTTCAAGGCGGTGGCTAGGAACTGTAAGTAGCACCTGTTGCTTCCATAGAAGGAAGTTCATCTCATCGAGCACCACGTTTACCAAGCACCACGTTTACCCGTTTGTTGGTAAACATGCGAGCTGATGATGAGGATGAATCACCGAAGAGAGCCATCGTAGCTTCAGCAGAGATCTCCATGACCGAAAGCGAATGATACCATCTTGAAATACAGCAGAAACGCTGAAAAAAGAATGAAGAAATTGCTTCTTGATTGTATTACTTGAACACTAATTTACAGCTTACAATTATGCTTTTATACAGCAGCGTATCAACTCCCTATAACAGACTAACAACCTCATAACCGTCTAGATTCTAGAACTCTACTAACTTCTGATCTAGAACCTTCACACAAGCTGCCTCGTTCATTCTAGAACTTCCATACGAGCTGCATCACTCATTCTCTCAACAGGAAATGTTAGGCTAAGTGGCTCTGTTGGGGTGCGGGATGCTAATTTGGTTTTGGGTTTTTCCTGCACTGCTTAGGTTACAGTCTTGTATTAGTAGCAGTGGATGATTACTAGGAATCTAGTTGCCATATTGCATCTTATGAAATATTTCAATAAGGATTTCCTTATAATTTTCTTTTTGAAAATTTTAAATGATTATTCCTTTTTACTGTTTCATGACTAATCTGGGTTTCATTTTGTCATCATCTTGTGGAGAGGATGTGAATCTTTGATATGTAGTGTGGTCGCAGTTTTCAGTCTTGAGGAGTTTGAATGTTGTGAAGAATCATCATGTGCTCTGAACTTTTAGCAATGTTTTTTTGTTTGTTCATGTCATCTCATACTCTGTCGTAATTAAGTCAACGTGGTTGTCGATCACTGTTCTGCAAACTAATGAAGTTACGATACTTTTAGTTATTAGGGCAAGTGTTCCTAAGCTGGAGCTGGATGCAGTATTTGAACAGAAGAATGATATAGCAAGAGCTGTGGAAGAGGAACTTGAAAAGGATCGCTCTGCCTACTTGTTTTAGGTTTGGATTAATCAAGTTTGTGCAAGCTGAAACTTACCCATTGTTTTGAATCTTCAGGCAATGTCACATTATGGCTTTGAGATTGTTCAAACTCTTATTGTGGATATCGAGCCAGATGAGCATGTGAAGAGGGCAATGAATGAGATAAATGCAGGTACGATACATGCAGCTTTGTGAATAATATGTATTTATTTCACTGTTTTGTTCGCTCTCTTTACCTTAATTTATCGAAAATGTACCTTGTCTCTGCTAACTTTTGGTGTCCTAGCTAGCCTGAAAATCATTAGAACTATATATGTACCGCATGAAGAACCATTTTTGTTGTTGAAAATTTTAGCTTGTCTAACAGAGATATTGTAAATAGGTCTGATATACGTTGTCTTGTTATAAATAGCTGCTAGACTGAGGGTGGATGCGAACGAGAAGGCTGAAGCAGAGAAGATACTGCAGATCAAGCGAGAAGCAGGAGATGTGGAGTCAAAATATTTGGCCGGGCTTGGTGTAGCTCGGCAGCGACAGGCTATCGTAGATGGACTTAGGGACAGTGTTCTGGCCTTCTCCGTGAATGTTCCTGGGACAACATCGAAGGATATCATGGACATGGTTTTTGTGACACATACTTTGACACAATGAAGGAGGTTGGAGCGTCGTCAAAATCCAACTCTGTTTTCATCCCACACGGGCCAGGTGCTGTTAGGGACATCGCTTCTCAAATCAGGGATGGCCTTCTTCAGGCTGGCCAGAGCAACTGAATAGCCGAGTATTGCATGGCAGTTTGGGCTGCCCAGCAGTGTCTTTTAATCATTCTACCTAATAACAGCGTTTGGGCAAGTGACCATTGTCCTTGATGAGTGATGATTGAAGTTTGGCCGAATGGTTATCCGTCTTAAAAAGGTTTAGGTTCAAGGTTGGTGTTTCCTATATAAATCCATTGGAGTTATTTTCTTTGTACAAGCAGAATGATAGTCGTATTAGCATATATGGTTGTGTATGATTCGGGTATTGCAATTTTATGAATCTGTACCTAACACTGCGTCAGTTTATGAATATATGTGTAAAGGTTTTTATGGCGTTTTACCCAAAGATGTGACACAATATACATGTATGTGTACATGGACACACCCAAAAATGTTGTATATCAAATGAATATTTTACTTAATAGCTTTGCCTTTGCCTAGGCTTGAGTGCCAAGGCCAATCCAACTTTAGCACTCTTTTCAATTGCTATGGTGTCCACCTCTCCGGATATTGTGATGAGCGATTTTGGGCACCATTCGTGCTGGATCAGAGCACTTGCTCTGCCAAAGTTATTCACACGAGCTTTGATCGTGGTCAACGGGTCGAGAGCATGCTGCATACCGATTGTGAGAGTGTTCTCGTTACTTGAAAAGCTATGCGTCAGCTCCGCACCGACTGCCGTGTATGTGGTAGTAGGAAGCACCAAGTGTGTCGCCTTTATCATTCCTGTAGTTAATCAACAAAAATACCTCAACAAACCAGAAGCACGACAAGTAGAAACAATAGAATCCACTAGGGCAGATATTTCAAGGTAACTTCCATGCTTCGGAACCAATAGTTTAAGTAATTAATGACCAGGATCACATAGAGCAATTCAATTAAAGTTACATAGAAGAGAAATATGAGTGCACATGAATTTATGTAAACCTAAAGGGTTATCCCTAGCTCTGCTGAAAGAATTACTTACAATGCCAAGGAAGCAATGAGGTCGGAATGGGTGAAATTCAACCCAGCATTCAGTTTTGTTAAGTTCCCACTGGCAGTGTCAAATGAGAGATCAGTCCCAACAGTGACAAAGTTGTTTCCAACCACACCAGAGAAGTTAACAAGGGGGTTGCAGTCAATCCAATGCTAGTGCTTATGCCAGCATATTCATGTTGGTATTGCAGTTCCACCTGTTTCAACGACAATGAAAACCTTGTCATGATGACAGAATGAAAGGGAAAAACAAAGCTACAACACATTCGCTAAACCATGATGCTGAAAATGTTGGTATCAAGAACATAAAGTACAACAGTAAGGAAGTCCCCATTACCTTGCCAGACCTTTGATCAGGGACAATGCAACTAAAGATTGTCTTCAAACCCGGCCATGTTCATCAACAGTAATAGTGGTGAAAAGCTAAAAAATATTTAAAAACCCAAAAAATAAAGATTAGATACTATTAAAGTAAGGGTTAAATTCACCATTACGAATGAGTAAAAAATGTACATGACAAAAACATTCCACAACTTTGTATTCATCATAATCAGCTAGCATTCGACCATTATAAGCATATGGCATTCAAAATTAAAGGCTTATCAAATTGTGCGAAAAAAATGACAACTTACATTAGAATTAGTGTCAACTTTCACATTGGTTGTGATGTTCTTGTTCTTCAGCTCGGTACTTATATCACCCAACAACAATTCACCTTTCTTAGTTCCAGTTGATGTGATTGCCTAAATATTCATCAAATTGAAGAATAAGGATATCAATTATACAATTAACATAAAAAATCTCCAGGCCAATCACAATGTCATGCAGGAAACAATATTTCTGCAAACAAATTCAAAGAGAGATCAACAATGATAAAGTTCCAATATAATAATGCTGATAATGATAACAATAATAATATGCTGAAATTGCCAAACATATTTTTCAGCAAACGCCATAGACTTAATAATCGATAAAAGAAAGAGAGATCAACAATGATAAAGTTCCAATATATGAGTCATTCATAGTTTCATACAAAGAAAATAAATCAAATAATAGTGCAAGCTTCACAAACTCAGCCGGAAAGGGGATCAATGTTTAAATATCCAACAAAAAGAATTAAAAGAAGAAACTCACAACTCCATTGGAAGTGTAAGTAGTGACAGTGAACTTGTGGCTGGCCTGGTAATCCTTGTAAAGATGATCTAAATTAAATTAAAAAAATAAGTGAAAATGAAAAAAAAAAACCAAAGATAAACTAAGAAACAAGAAATTTTAGCCACGACGACCTTCTGATTTTTTGCAAAGAAATATTGAATCAGTGGTTGGTGTTCTCAGCATCCTCGATCAGTTTTATAAAGTCGCTGGACTAAAGTTGAATTCATCAAAATGTGAGATTTTTGACGCGGGTATTCATTCTAGAACCATTGAGAATTTAAAACTGTTCACTGGGTTTTAATTAGGTAGTCTGCCTGTCCGTTATCTCGGAATTCCCCTTGTCACCCTCAAGCTAACCGAGAAGGATTGTCAAGCTCTAATAGACAATATCAAGCACAAGCTCCATTACTGGTCTAGGAGAAGTATCAGTTATGCAGGACGTCTAGAGCTCATAAGATCTGTCTTATTCAATGTCTGCAATTACTGGTGCAAACAACTTGTACTGCCAGCCTCAATTCTTAAGAAGGTGGAACAAATCTGCTCCAGGTATTTTTGGAAAGGAGCAGATAAATCTGCTGCTGGTGCTAGAATCAGCTGGGATAATGTTTGTCTCTCTAAATCAGAAGGAGGATTAGGTCTGAAGAATATTAAAATTTGGAATAGAGCATGTCTTATTAGCCTAATTCGGAAAATACTTGCGGGCGATGATTCTCTGTGGGTAGCATGACTTAAAGGCTATGTTTTTAAAGAGCAAGACTTTTGGCAATTCCAAGCTGGTGTAAATGTTAGTTGGGGTATTAGCAGAATTTTAAAATTGTGGACTGAAGCTTTACCTATTCTTTCAGTCGAACCCCTGCAGGTTAGGGAAATATGGGACTTGATTCGATTCAAAGGGTAGAAAGTCTCTTGGCATAAATTAATTTGGTTCTCATTGCATACTCCAAAGTTTAGTTTGATTGCTTGGATGACTATACTCAACAGGTTGCCTACTAGAGATCGACTTCTTAGAATGAGAACTTGCACATAAGATCTTTGTGTCAACTGCAGCAATTCTCAAGAGACAAGGGACCATCTATTCTCGCAATGTTCACTGGCAGTAGGACTCTGAAATTCTATTTTGAATCTTAATGGGATGAGTCATCATTCTTGACATGGAATGAAATGGTTTCAAGGGCAAGTCCTTCATGGAAAGGGAGGTCTCTTCTTATCACCATTTTGAAATTTCTTGGACTGCTTTTATTTACTTTCTGTGGCAAGAAAGAAATCAAAGATGTTCCAAAGACATTATAGAACGGTTGAATGCTTGCTCAAAGAAGTTAAAGACATTGTTGGAATCTTTCTTAGGAGTACTAATAGTAATAGACTAAATAGTACTAATTTAAAGTTTTGTAATGTTTGGGTATAGTCTAACCAATCTTTTTGTATAGGTTGTTCTTTGATTTTTGTGTTAAGTAATTGGTTAATTGGTTGTAATTGAACTTGACTTTGGTTAATAAAAACTGAATTATAAAAAAAAAGTAATTTTAGTTTCACCTCTGGCCTTTTTGCCGATATCGGTGTAGAGACTAGGGATGGCAATGGGTCGGGTCGGGTCGGGTTTTTGGGCCATTCGACCCGACCCGAGAAGAAAGGGTTCTCCACCCGTGACCCGACCCGACCCAACAAATTAATGTTTCACCCGACCCGACCCGACCGATATATGACTTAGAAACCGACCCGACCCGACCCGACCCGAAATAATAAAAAAAAATTTAATTCAATGAAAACAGTGACTTAATTGAAAAAAATTATATGGAGGGATATTATTGTAATTATCCCTAAATATATAAGATAAAATTATATATTTTTTCGGGTCGGGTCGGGTCGGATTTTTTTTTACCCTAAACCCGACCCGACCCGACCCGAACAGTGCAATTAAAAAAACCCGACCCGACCCGAACCCAAATTTTTTTTTAAAAAATCCGACCCGATCGGGTCGGGTCAGGTCGAAACCCGTCGAATTCGGGTTGAGTTGGTAGATACCAGGGCCTTTTCCCATGCTTCTTTGTTTTTTTCCCGAGAAAATGGAGAGGAAAATGAGAGAAACGAGAGCTGGTTTCGTGTGATGGCTCTTCGTTGTTTACGAAACACACGGAAGAAAAATAAAGCGAAAGAAAAAAGGATTAAAATAATTAATAATATTTGGTGATTATGGAACGTCGATCATGTGGAGAAAAATATTCCCTATTCTTGACCGTTGATATCAACTCCATGGTTGTTGCGGCCTCGGTTGTCGAGGAATCTAGATTGGGCATATTCGTCTACATAATATCACGTTTCATTTATAATTTAAAAGAACCTTATATTAATATATTTAATTATTTATAAAAAGATAATTTAATTAATTTTTGCGAGTATACCTGCATAAAATTTAAGTAATTTATAATTTTAATTTTTTTTCAAGGACATGTGTTATAATTTTAAAATTTATTTATGAAATACTTTAATAAAAATTTTCAGTTATTATAATTAATTATAAAATTATTGTTATTATCGATTAATAATTTATCTACAAGTTTTACTCCATTTAATATGATATTTTCATGATAATAATTCTTTTTTAATACACATTTAATGATTAAATTTGGTTTCACATTTAATGATCTATGTTATATGTAAGAACGATCATTTTACTCTAATTTGATAAATTTTTTATTCAATTCAGTTAGATCAATTTTTTTATTTTAAAATTTTAAGTTTGAGTTAGGTCGAATTTCTTTAAGTGTGAAGTTGAATTGAGTAAGATTCGATCCAATATAATATTATAATTATATCTTATATATTTAAAGATAATCATAACAATACTCTTATTTTATTTTTTAATTACCGTCTTATTTTACATAATAAGAATGAATTGTATATAAATATATATAGGTCGTGTTGGATCGGATTGAATAAAAAAACTAATTTTGAATTAAAAAACATGTTAAGTTTCAAATCAGATGAAACTCTCGTAAATTCGAATTATATTAAATACATATAAAAAATTTGATTTTTCGAATCAAATCTAGATGACTAAAAATCCAATCGAATTCAACGATATCAATGACTAATGATGTCATGAGATAACCCTAAACCCAACAAAACTTAATTTGCATTTATATTTGAAATGAACTTATTTGTTGCTTCATGGAACAAAGACTTGACCCCCCATTTACTCAGAACTAAACAAAATCATAAACTAGCTCAACTCTTGTAAGAAATCAAAGATTCAAGCAGGAAGTTTGGTGGATTCACGTTCCACGGCAATCTTCAAGAGGCTGCCTTCTTCCAACACCATTTGAACCGGCAGGAACCCCATCCCGCTCGCCATAGCAAGCATCATCCGCTTGGTCTCCGACTTGAACTCCTCCAAATCCACCTTCCCGCTCGAGTCATGATCGAACTGCACGAACAGCAACTCGTGAACGCGAGCCAGCTCCCTCGGGTCCGTCTCGACGTCGACGCCGAAGTGAGTCTCCACCACCCTCAAGCTCTGTAATTCCTTCAACAACTCCGCGAAAGAAAGCAGCCCGTCGTGGTCGGCGTCCAGGCGAGCAAACCGGTCCGCTATCGAGACGGTGAATGCTTCCTCGTCTTCGACGAAGTTAACTATGGTGGCACTGTCCAACACTTCCACACTCATCCTCTCAAAATACAATGAATTGTTTTTTATGAGATTGTTGGCTGTGAAAGTTGGACGCTTAAGGCATTATTTATAGTGTTTGTTTCTCGGGCTTTCCTAGTCAGAATACGTTGGCATCAAGTAGCACTCTTTAGCCCGTTCGAATCTTATTTCCACGGTCTCATTTTTTCTCATCCGCGTCTTGTGTGTTTGTAATTACTAATTAATTAAGCACTAGCCATACAATGGGCTCAAACAGTAAGAATCAGAGAGAAAAGGAATATTCTTCGTGGGGAGAGAACTGTAAGCCACGAGGCAAACCCGGAGCCGACATTTTAGCTTTGCTTCTACGCATCTTTATCGACTGCTCTTTACAGTATCAATTGAAATTCTTCCATCAACATAGTCGATTGGAATATTTATATATATATATTTTATTAATATAGGTAAATTTTTTATATTAAATGTTCACACTTATGATAATTATAATATTCGAATCTGATTCTTCAAAGAATAATAACAATTATTTTATCACGAAAGATATTCGGTTCGAATAAAAAATATTATTATTATTATTCTTTTCGAAACCATTTTAATTTTTTTTGGTTTCCTAGTGAAAAATCATTGATGGACTCATCGCTAACAATTCTTCATCCAAACTAAAAGAATAAACCATTTATGATCTATGGGATGAAAATATTATCGTCAATATAAATATAGAGTAAATCTATCAAGAATACTGCGATTCGATAAATAATTATTTAAAGATTTCATTATAAACCTCTTCTTGAATTGCAATATCCTAAAATTGATATCAATCATTCTATGATCCATATTTATACCTTAAACATGATAGAAAAAATATTTTTCTTTTTAAATTAATTTTCTCAAAAATCTTTTTCATTTTCTAATAAACATCATCGATCAATAATTATTATTACTATTTGTAATTTTCTGTCTAAATTAAAAATGAAATACTTATATAATCACATAATTTTATGATGAGTTTACATTTTTAATTGAAAGCATTGTTGACGTGTCAGTATATATGGTTTCACATAAGATTTTTGTTCTATATGATTAATTCATCTTTTTAAAAAAAATTTAAGGGTAAACTGCATAGTGGTCAGCAATTATCATATTATTATTTTGTCACATAAATTTAGAAACTTGCAAAGACCACTAGTGTATATTCATTAATTTCATTTTGGTTATCAATGAAATTCCATCACCGACACTTGTTACTATGTTACAGTGACAAGTGTCATCATATTTAGATAATGGTTGGGTGGAATGAATAAAGTTCTACTACGCATGTTACGTATCACATCATACTATTAAAGCGACGTTTTAAAATGTTATTTTTTAATTACCACATCATCTTTTATTTGTCAATATTTTTAGTTAATTTTATTCAATCAGTTAGGTAGTGACATTTTTTATTAAGTGGTCTCTAACCCCTTTTTTTATTTCTTGCATAGAATCTATTTCGGTTCTTTATTTTAATCTAGTTGTGAGAAAATTGAAAATATTTCCTTGTTCTAAGATCTTTTATCTTTTCCTTGAATCATTGGGTTTAGACATTACTTCGGCGATATTTAATCATTTAAAAAATGGCAGATGTCTTTTTTTTTCTTTCTTTTTTATCAAAAATCATATGAACGATTTATTCCTGCATGATACTTTTGATTGAAAGAGTTTTACGAATTCCAACAAATTACCTCTGGATTGAAAATAGTTTGAATCGGAGCCTTTCGATTTATATTTCTATATCAAAAATAGACTTATGAAGTTGTTCCAACTTATTGATTTTTATTAACTAACCCTAGATCCTTGCCCTTGAAAATAGGTGTTTCTCTTTGAGCTCCATCATGTACTATTTACATTACAACCCAAAAAAAAGTCGAATTATAATAGAACAAAGGATGTAGAAAAAAGCATCTTCATTTCTACATAATGAACAATGGTGAGTTTTGACATCCACAAACGATCATATCCTTCAAGTCACATGTTTTTTATCACATCGTTTCAAACGAAGTTTTACCATAACTTCATCTAGTTTGGAACATTGATTCAATTATGGGATCATGAGTAGTCATCGATTCATCGATCAATAGTAATCTATCTATACTTCTTCCTTCTAATGACTATGAAATCAATATAATTTAGGAAGAAAAAGGCTCAATAAGAATTCAAACTAACCCATACGGTATGTCACCACCTATTGAATCAAAAGATAGAAATCATTCTTGAATATGCTCCTAGTGTGAATTGATCTCGAATATCTTACATGAAAAACAAATCACTCAACTATTGAGTTAAACTAGTCATTTGAATAAATTTCACAACATTTTATATTTTAACTTATATAACAATATCACCACAAAATCAATATTTTTCGATGATTATAAGATTCAAATTTGGGACACTTTAAATTAATCATCGAAAGTTTAATCACTTACCAATAGTATGTTTTTTTATTATACCGAATTTAATATTTACTTAAATGATTATTAAATTAAAATTAAATTTTCACTTTATTTAGAAATAAAAATAATTAATAATTCATATTTTTTGTTATAAAAATATATATGATATAATTATAAAATGCATGTTTATAATATTATAAAAATATTTAGTTATTTTTTAAAACTCAATTAATTATTTATTTAAAATAAAATTATTTTTAAATTATCTATTTAATTTTAAATAATTTAAATTTAGGATAAATTATACTTTTATTATCCAACTATTATTTTGATTCCGTATAATATTATTTAAAATTAAATAGATAATTTAAAATAATTATTTCAAATAAATAAGATGATTTAAAAAAATATTTTAAAAATTTTTCATAGTATTATAAATAAACTTTTTAGATTAATTTATATAATTTTATAAATACATAAAAGTAATTATTTAATATTTTTATTTCCAAATTAAGTGGTAAAATTACTCTTTAATTTATGATGATACAAGTAAGTATTAAGTTTGATAATAAAATATATTCACATTATATTTGAGCAACTAAACTTTCGATCATTAATTTAAAATATCACATATTCGAATTTTATAATCATCGTAAAATATTAATTTTGTGGTGATATTGTTATATAGGTTAAATACAAAATATGATAAAATTATTATAAATGACTAGTTTAATTTAATAGTTGAGTGCCTTATATTCACTAAGAGGCTTAGGTTCAATTCATGGTAAGAGCAATAATTTTTTTTATATTTTATCCTAATAATTGGTAAGTCGTGTCATCATTTAATTAGTTGAATAAAATTAATTAATAATATTGGAGAAATAGAAAAATGATGTGGAAATAAAAAAATTGACATGTCATGCCACATCACACTATCGTTAATGTTTTTTTTGGGGAAATAAAGTTTAGTTATTAAAATGAAATAAAAATGGTAGTATAAATACTAAACGTATAATTTCTCTTTTTAATATTTACTTAATAAGAACAATTTAACTAATGAAACGTTTCATTACGTCGTTTTAGTGGTATGTTGTGGACTGCGACGTGCGATGTAAACTCATCCTAGGATTCAAACATTGTCCTTGATAAACCTTTTCACAACCGATCATTGCGCTCAATTGCACTATTCGTTTCCTCGTTAACAATATTTATATTTCATTCCTAAACTTTTGAATGAGTTAGAGGTATTATAAGAATGTTTAAAATTCTGATGATCAATTTTAAATGATGATTATAATTTAAAGACGAATTTAAAATATTTTAAAAAATTAAAATCATAAAATGAAATTAAAATTTTAAAAATTATTTTAGAACGATGATTATAATTTGAAAATACTTTTTTATTTTTTAGAAAATATTTTGTTGTTGTTTTATAGCACAACTATTCGTTGCTTTTATGGCACAATTTTGTATCTCGTTATGATAGTTTGACATTTTTTGTTGTATTCATCACAACACGTCTCATAATCAAGAAAGATTGACGATATCACATAGTTATATTTCTTTGTGTGACAATCTATTGATATATTTAAAACCGTTCGTGGAATTTTCTGTAAGATTGATTCTCTTAATCTCCACGCTTGACGTATACATCCATATTATGTTTATGTTAGAAGAAGATTGATAAATATTGATAATTATTAGCTTTTTGGATATGTTTAATTTTTTCCCCAAAATTTTGAAATTTCATGTTAGAATTGTTTTTATTTTTTTATTTAACGAAGATGTGACTTTTTATGATAAAATATAAAAAATCAATATTTTATAATTATAGAATGGAGACGTTAGAATCACAAACAAACAATAGCAATATTGATTCAATAACAATATAGACAAATGATCCATGTGACTTAAAAAATATGTATATTTAGATTGTTAATTTAAAAAATGTAACCTTTCGCCGAACACCCTACTCGGATTTAGAAGCTTTTCTTTAAATGCGAACTATGTGGAAAAGGTAAGCTGGTTACCGTGCTCGATTGGAATATCTCAAAAGCCAAAAATGGAGGCGTGTATGATCTACTCAACTTAAAAGAGGGATACACACACATTCCCTTCGCGTTATTTATAAGATTACGAAATTGCTGGGGCTCTGATCTCCATGATATTTTCGTTTTGTTTGGTTTGGTGCCAAATTAACGACTGAGAACAAACGGTTCAGACTGTTCAGTAATACAGTAATCCGTTATCATATCATCAACTCTCTCTTTTACGAGATTCCGCGAAAGAAGTATCGAAGTCTACGTATTTCCACTTCCATTGGCGGCCGACCATGGCGGCGGTTACCGTAGATTCTCTTCTCCAGAATCCTACCTCGTTTCCTCCAAAATCAAGGTGTTGCTGAAACCGCCTCGCTCATCGGATTGTCCTCGAAATCGGATGTTTCTCCTCTCTCGAAGCTCTTGCTTTTGTAGCTTCAAGCCTCGCCGGACGAGTCATGTCGTCAGAGCCAACTCATCGGAGACAGCTCTTGTTGACAACTTCGACACCTCTTCTTCCGATGACGTCTTGCACAAAGAGACTTTCCCGTCAAGCGAATTGAAAAGGTTTTCTAATCTTCAGATTTATGTATTTGTTAGTACTGTGGAATAGCTTTTGCTTGATATGTACAACAAATTTAAAAAAGTTTGATGTTAGTTTTGTAAGTTCGGCTGATCAATGAAGCTTAATTCAATACACTGTAATGATTCCTGAGGAACGTACTGTTTCAATTCGAACAGAGCTGACTAATCTATTATAGTATCAGTGTAACTTTGGAGAAAAGAGATTACTGATAATTTGAACAGAGATCTGAATTCGGTGTCGGTTTGATTAGACGTTCTCTCTTCTTTTGAGTGGTTATTAATTTCTTTGATTTGAGATCTTAGGTGGAGGGGAAAATTTTCATCAGGTTGGATCGATCAAAAAATCAGCGGGATTGGCAGCTTACAGTAGGATGCAGTCTTCCAGGAAAATGGATTCTTCATTGGGGAGTTTCTTATCTCGGCGATAGTGGCAGGTTAGCCTTGATCCAAAGAGTTCCTTGGATGTTTTTTGTAGGTTAAGGAATTGAATTTTATTCGTGCACAGAAAGATGCTATTTTACTGTTGGGGAGTTAGTTAGCAAAAGAAAAGGGTATTTAGTACTTCTTTTATGTGTATTAATATATTGTCTTTGAATTTTGCAGCGAATGGGATCAACCTCCAAAAACATGAGACCTCCTGGTTCAATTCCCATTAGAGTATGCTTTGACTTCTATTTTTTTTGTATGAAAGTCTCTGCCTTTTCATTATGAACATAAATGTATTAAGTGAATCTTTTCAGGACTATGCTATGACACTCCCTTGAAGAAACGTCTAAAGGAGATATGTTTCATGAAGTAAAGATCAATTTAATCCCAGCAGTGAAATTGCTGTAATACATTATGTCCTGAAGGTTTGTATTTCCAATGAAGTGATCTAGAAAATGCTTTTACATTAGATATGCTAATCATTGGTCAATCTTATTATTTGTGTGATAACATGTTGCTGCAGGATGAAGAAACTGGAGCATGGTATCAGCACAGAGGTAGGGATTTTAAGGTGCCTCTTGTGGATTACCTTCAGGATAATGGCAATACAGTTGGAGCGAAAAGAGGGTTTGGTGTATGGTCAGGTGGCTGAAAGTGTTATATTGTTTTCTTGCATGACTCTCAACTTATACAAGAAATCAGTTTCTGCTATTAGTTTAAATTCATCAAGGATAACTTAAAAAAAACAAATTCTGGTGTGATAATGCATACCGGTCAGCAGTCACTCCTGATACAGTATATATTACAGATCACGAAATCAGAGGTTTGAACTGATAATTAATTTTTTATTTCTTAATTTACTGAAAATGGGTAGGATTAACATCACTGAAATGACTTCATTCTTAATCTTATCTTCATTTTCTTCGGTGTGGTCTGCGCCCAGTGCAATCATGACTTATGGTTAGGGTATCAGAGATTGAATTCTTCCTTGTTCCCCAAAGTCTCTTAGGCGCAGTTACAGATTGATATAGAATAGTGAGTCAAGTGGCCTACTTGCTGATATTTATAGGATCCCATCTGAGCCTAGTTAATGGGATGTGGGTCTGGGTGGGAACACAGTGGACCATTCTTCCACCATATCTTTCATGTCCTCTATGTTCCTTGTTCAGTGATATACTGACATGTTTCCTTGGTTTCTCCTGATCCTAGGTGCTCTGCAGCAGTTCTTTAATGTGCTACTTAAAGCAGAAGCATCTCCTGCTGATTGTCCAAACAACAAGAACAATGAGTCCAAGGACACTAAAAATAAAATAGGTGTCTTGAAGGGTTTTATGAGGAGCAGTCCATTGTAAAAGAAGTTTCTGTCGGTAACTTAGTGAGTGTCGCTGTTAGGAAGTCTCCTGAAACAGCAAAAATTGTGTTGTATTTGGAAACTGATATACCTGGAGATGTTGTAGTTCATTGGGGTGTTTGCAGAGATGATGCTAAAAGATGGGAAATTCCTGCTGCCCCATATCCACCAGAAACAACTCTATTCAAGAACAAGGCTTTACGCACTTTATTGCAGGTGTGAATTATGATTATATATATTTTCAGTGAGAACTTAATTGTAGGCTAAGTTCTTACTATAAATAAATAGTTCCATTCTTGCTAAAACATGTTAAGTAAGCTTATGCATTCCTATTGACATGTCAGCAAATAGTTTTTACCGATTTCACACTTTTGTTTTCCTTTATTTCTTGTGATAAAACAAAGAATATAACTGTTTGGGACACAGATGTAAAGATTTTGTTAGATTGTGCTGGAACATCTCTATGTAGTAACTTAAGGATGAAAATATCATAAGAGGTCACTAAGCATAGGAAATGAATGGTATGATCTTATTCTTTCTGCACCAAAGTTCATGTTTCTTCCTTTTAGTTTAGTAGCTGTATGTTAAAATAACAGGGAGTTTTGACTAAAATGAACTGACTGCCTGGTCCTCTCTGATAATTTGAAATGAAGTTCAGGTCTATGATTCAAAGCAATTGATGTTTGGTGTACTGGAGTTAAGTTTTTTTCATATAGCTAGGAGAAAGGATATTGAGTTTACAAATTTGCTATTTATCAACTGTGAATGTTTAAAAGCATCTATTTGCAACTTTCCCCCTGTCTGACCCTCTTGATTTAGAAAATTTATTTTATTCATTTACTGTTCTTGCATCAAAATCCTTCTTTTGCAGCCAAACGCTACAGGAAACAGATCGGGAGCATTATTCACTTTAGATGAAGAAGTTTTAGGATTTCTTTTTGTTCTCAAGCTGGGCGATAACACTTGGTTGAAATTTAAAGAAAATGATTTCTATGTTCCTCTCTGCTGCATGTAGTGTTCTGGGTCAACATGGCCGATCTGAGAGTACAAGGGAAGAAATTTCTAATAAATCGTATACTGATGGTATCATCAATGAGATACGAAACTTGGTTAGTGGCCTTAGCTCTGAGAAGAGTCAGAAGACCCAAATAAAGGAAGCACAAGAAAGCATTCTTCAAGAAATTGAACAGCTAGTGCAGAAGCTTATAGCATCTTCCGAAGCTCCATTACAACTTTTCCCGAGGAAGATGTTTCAGAAACTGATACTGGTACAACAAAGCCCGCTGTTAAAATATCCTCTGGAACAGGCACAGGTTTTGAGATATTGTGCCAAGGTTTCAACTGGGAATCTCATAAATCTGGACGATGGTATATGGAACTCAAAGAAAAAGCTTCAGAAATATCTTCACTTGGGTTTACTGTGATTTGGCTACCACCACCAACAGAGTCTGTCTCACCTGAAGGATACATGCCAAAGGACTTGTATAATCTAAATTCCAGGTATATATTACAAGCATGTAGATGATGAATCTTTCGGAGTCTATCATTTGGTGTTTGGACTAGGTCATAGAAGCTGAAACTTGCAAAGATGAATTTCAATTTCTTTTACATAACACGTCTTTTTTTTATTATGATATAATAGTTATAACTAGGATCTTTTTTCGGGAAAAGAAGTGATGAAACTTTGTGTTTTTTATGTTTGCTCCAGTAGTTCATATAATGTCGGCTCCAAGTATCAGATTTTGGCCTTCACTTCTGCAATTTGTTGTTTACTTGATTTAACTGTCTGTCATGGTAAAACTAAATGAGACTTCTGTTACACTTATTAGTTTAAAATGTAGGTTGCACATACCTATTGAACATTCAGATATGTATAAATCAGTAGTTATTTCTTGCATATGAAAGAAATCCTGTGTTACATGCTCCTCAAAGGGCCTAAAGCAAAACATTGTGTAAATTTTCTTGATTATCAGATATGGAACTATTGATGAGCTGAAAGAACTTGTGAAGAGTCTCCATGAAGTGGGTCTGAAAGTTCTCGGTGATGCTGTATTGAATCACCGTTGTGCACACTTTAAAAATCAGAATGGTATATGGAATATTTTTGGAGGTCGCTTGAATTGGGATGATCGTGCAGTGGTTGGTGATGATCCTCATTTTCAGGTATTGATGTTTTCTTTTGTTATGGAAGCTTTTGAGAAACACAAGGCATTTAAGAGGTTCATGGATAGCACATCTTAAATTCCTTAGTTTCCATACAACTGAGTTGTTGCACGAATTCCTATATGCGTTACCAATTATTTTGATTGTTTTAGGCTGAACATTATTCATCTAGTTTCATGTCCGTGTCTATGCTTGTTCTCCAAATTTTCAATCTAGACCTGAAGAATATTGCTTATTTTAGGCTTGATATGGTGCAATATTTTGAGTGAACTTTATGCATCTGTTATATTGATGTTCCAGAGGGTATATGAACTTGTATTTTTCATACAGGGCCGGGGCAACAAAAGTAGTGGAGATAATTTCCATGCTGCTCCAAACATTGATCATTCCCAAGAGTTTGTGAGGAAGGATCTCAAAGAATGGCTTGGCTGGCTGAGGTTAAAACTTGAATTTCATTTCTTTCCACTATCCAACTGTAACATGCATGAAAGGATTACTAAAGCATGCATTTTCTTAGTTTGATCGTGCTCTTGCCCTGTCAAAAGTTACGGTATGGACACTGATTGATAGATACGAGTATTTGGTTTAAAACTATTGACCACATTGCCTTGTGTTGTGTCAAAATATTACTTAAAACCTTCTAATTTGAGAATATATATAATATAGGCATTATGAAATATTTCGATATTTTTGCAGCTACTACTGATTGTGATGATTGTTTATATAATTGTATATACTGGCAATAGGATTATTACATAAATGAACTAGAAACACAGTTTCAGTTATATTAATTAGTATATATATCCTTCGTTTCTAACTACATACATTGCCCAACAGAAAAAGGGTGTACTGATGGAAAAATTTTATTCTGTAATCAGACAAGCTGCAACAGTGGTTCTTTGTCACAAGTTCCCAACCCTAAATATTTGAAAAATTCTACCTTTTTCCTTTCTCAAAAAGAAAAAGAAACTTTCCCTGTGTATGGCCTAATTTTGCATAAGGTTTTTTTGTGAAAAAAAATATCTATTCTGACGATGGATTATCTTGGAATAACCACTTCAACTTTCCCCTTCTTTAATGAACAAGTTCATCTTTTGTTTCTTTCAAGAATATTCCTTGGTTCATGTTTCTCCATAATACATATTTCTACTGCCTGGGTTTGTTGATGTGATATTTTACTGGCATTTTGTAGAGAAGAGATTGGTTATGATGGCTGGAGGCTGGATTTTGTCAGAGGATTTTGGGGTGGTTATGTCAAGGACTACTTGGATGCAAGTGAACCTTACTTTTCTGTGGGTGAATATTGGGATTCTCTTAGTTACACATACAATGAAATGGACCACAATCAAGATGCCCATCGGCAGAGAATTATCGACTGGATCAATGCTACTAATGGAACTGCTGGTGCATTTGATGTCACAACCAAGGGAATTCTTCATTCGGTATTGCACCTAGCTTTTATGGCATGCGTGATATTCTGTTATCTTTTGTATCATATAAACATATAAGAGGTCGAGAAACTCATAGAGAAATGATATTTTTTTCCTAACCGGCGCTTCCTCGTCCTTGTTTGCCCTTAGCAATTATTTCTAGTTATTTCTTTCCTAAAGTAGTAAGGCACCGGAAATATTTACGGATAATTGTTTCACTCAGGCTCTGGAAAGATGTGAATATTGGAGATTATCGGATCAGAAAGGGAAGCCTCCTGGGTTGTTGGATGGTGGCCATCTCGCGCCATTACCTTCATAGAGAATCATGACACTGGTTCCACACAGGTTTTAATCTCACTCAAGTCTTTCACTCTTACACTGAAGTAATCCAAAGAATGTATGATACATGCAAAATCAAGTGCATGTTATAATAACACTTTCCATGAAACTGAGGCTTGATGAAATTGTTGAAGTTCTGTCTTCCTCGTCTCATATATTCACTGCAATTTGACTTGAAGGAGAAAGAACCTTGAAGTTCAAACTGTGAGTCTTTGAGGGTAGAGAATGATATTTTTTCCTTCTTTAATCCTTTTCTATTGCAACACACTTGAAGGGTCATTGGAGGTTTCCGGGCGGAAAAGAAATGCAAGGATATGCTTATATCTTGACTCACCCAGGAACACCGGCCGTGTTCTACGATCACATTTTCTCTCATTATCGATCTGAAATCGCTGCCCTTACCTCTATCAGAAACAGAAACCAAATCCATTGCCGGAGTACAGTGAGTATCGAATACTTTCACTTCATATTTGAGGACTAAGGTTTATGTAGGAAGCTGTTCCAAATAATTTCCATTTCTTTTATACTAGAGAACTAACACAATCTGATCTACTTTGTAAAGAGAGAATACTAACTTCATACCGTGACTTATACATTCCAGGTTAAAATTGTCAAGGCGGAGAGGGATGTGTACGCAGCCATCATCGATGAAAAAGTTGCGATGAAGATTGGACCGGGTTATTACGAGCCTCCGAGTGGTCCTCAAAGATGGTCCGTAGCCCTTGAAGGGAAAGATTACAAGGCCTGGGAAACATCTTAAACGTAAACCATTGGCATTATATATTTTACCAGTGTATATATCCTATACAGACGTCAACCATCAAGTTGAAGAACGTCGGCGGCGAGGGTGTTGACCTCACCGATATTATTTGGCATTGTTGTACCATTTTTACTCGGAAATACGCTTGGGGGGTGGGGGGATTGATTAAAGGCAAGGCTAGACCAGGTGATTATTGAAGCCAGTTAGCTAATGTCGAAGGAAATAGTATACTTTGTGGTTTATGCATGAATAGGATATATATATTTAAAAGTATAGCGTTCCGATGTTACTTTGTTATGAAATAAAATACTATTTATTCATATTACTAAAATCTTAGTTGCGTTGTGTTCCTGCGGTCCTCTCTTGTAAAATAAAATATATTTATAATTAAGAGAGAAAATTATAGGTTCTCTTTCTTCATATAGTAATAATCGACGTGAACCTCAAGAACTTCGTGATGAACTTAACCCTAATATTTTGCTAAAGTGCGCACAGCGTTATTAAATTATATTTTAATAGTTTTTTATGTCAGTTATTAATTTATTGAATTATTATAAAATAATTAGTCTGATGTCAATAAAATATTTATTATATTTATTGAGTTTTATAAAATTTATCATATTATTAAAAATAATTATTAAATATTATTATTTTAATGTTGTAATAATTGTTATATAATCCATCATTTTGTGTTATCTATCATTAGAGTATTACAATATGATTAGAGATTTTCTAATGGATGGTTAGTAAAAAAAAACATTTCACAATCAATATTTAGATAATATTAAAAAGAGTGACATCAATGATAAAACAAGATATTGCCCTCTGAGATTTTAAATTTGAATAATTATATCTACAAAATGTGTAGATTAAAAGATAAATTTGGGTCAATAAATTTTAGGGTAAATTATGTATTTAGTACTTAGACTATTAGTTTTGGTCTATTTTAGTACCTGAACTTTTAATGTTTCAAAATCATACCTAACATTTAGTTTTCATTTCATTTTAGTACCCCGCCAAAAAACATAACACGTTCAGTACCTAAAATGTTAGTTTTGGTCCGTTTTAGTACCAAAACTTTCAATCTTTTCGAAGCTTAATGTTAAATTTTGAACTGGGGTACTAGAATGAAAAAAAACTAAAGTTTTTAACAGTAGATACTAAAATAAAACAAAAACTAAACTTTAGGTATGGTTTTGAAAAAATTAAAAGTTTATGTACTAAAACAGATAAAAACTAATAGTTTAAGTACTAAATGCATAATTTACCCTAAATTTTATTCCTAAATTATAAGTGGGCTACATATGTCAACAAAAAATAGCAAGGGACCTTATAATTAGGGATGGAGCAACTTCCATCTAGTCCCATAAGAAACTGTAAAATTACCAATTAATCCAATAATGAAACTATACTTTGACCTCCAAAAACATATAATTTCTATTTTAACCCCTAGAAATTCATGGCATAATATACACTTCATTCTTGTCTTTGGCTGATGTTGTGAGCATCGACAGGTTTTGTCCTAAACATCAGACAAATCTCAACAACAAAGGAACAGAACTAACTTAAAAAAAACGTCAAGTTGCCGCGCCTGTTTATATAATCTAAACCACCACTTTTCAGTTTCTCATCGACCACCACCCTGCACAAACCAAAACTCGATCATCTCATAGGCTCCCTCGATTTTTCGAGTTTTTTACATCCATGGAACTCGTCACCGCAAAATCCAAATCAAGCCCCGGAAGAACTCATTCGTTCACCGTCAAAGGCAACGCTATCGACACGAAGTGCATCAAGCGACGCCGAAGAGATCACTCCAATGGTGCACTAGGCTGCAATAATCAGCAGCTACAAGGTGATCAACCTATTGCAACTACAGTGAAGAGAAGTTCAAGATTCAGGGGTGTCAGCAGGTTTGTAACGTGCACTTCTTCTTCTTCTTTTTTCTCTTCCTTTGTTACAATGCTTCGAACATGTAAAGATGCGACTGATTATTACGGGCCGAAACAGACATCGATGGACTGGCAGGTTCGAAGCTCACTTATGGGATAAAGCTTCATGGAATCCAACACAGAGGAAGAAAGGAAAACAAGTATTTTCGAGTTATGAAATCCGGGTTCTCGTCGAATACATAAACATATTTTGCTAATGCCATGATTGTTTAACGTGTCCTCTGGTTGGACCTTTGATGAATTTTGCTGGATGGAACAGTTTATCTTGGTGAGTCCTTAATTTTGGAGCTCCAATTTGTTTGTTTGTTTTTTTGGGAGAAAAGTAAATTAAATGGAACACTTTTGGTATTTTATTAGGAGCTTATGATGAAGAAGAATCTGCAGCTAGAGCCTATGATTTGGCTGCAATCAAGTACTGGGGAACATCAACTTTCACAAATTTTCCTGTAAAATTACAGTCTTTGCTGATCCGAGAGTTCTTTTCATTTCTTTGATGCCATGAAAATGCATGTCTAATTATACTATATTTGCAGATATCTGATTATCAGAACTAGTTTGAGATAATGGGAAGTGTGACAAAAGAGGAATACTTGGCCTCTTTAAGAAGGTAATTTCCCTTCAGTATGTCAAAATATCACATTATATTATTGATTATTCAGACTCCAGTATGAGAATTCAGCACAAATATTTTAGGAAAAATGAAAAGTTGGAATTTTTTTCTGTAATTAATCATGGGTTTTATAGGAGAAGCAGTGGGTTCTCAAGGGGAGTTTCCCGGTACAGAGGAGTAGCAAGGTAAACGTATAAGGAGACAGAACTAGACCATTTCTTTTTATCAAAATGTTTGAAAAATAATGAAACACTAATTAAGTTGTTTTACTAAATGCATTGCAGGCATCATCATAATGGGAGATGGGAGGTAAGAATAGGTAGGGTTTTTGGAAATAAATATCTTTATCTTGGAACATACAGTGAGTTTTTTTTATTTTTTTTACTTCAGACAATAAATTTTGTCCGGGGTTGATCTCGAGTCTAAGTTCGAGCTAGATTTAGAATAACGAACTCTCGATAAAGTCCGATGGCACGTTGTCTTATTGCAGGTACACAAGAGGAGGCTGCACATGCTTATGATATTGCAGCAATTGAATATAGGGGGGTCAATGCAGTACCAACTTTGATTTAAGCACATACATCAGATGGCTAAAACCAGGAGCCAATGAAGCCCTTATTTCGGATCAAATTAAGACAGCCGCGGCGTCTAAGCCGCTACCGCCAACATCAAACTTTTTCCCGGCCGAGCAAATAAATGACTTGGCTCTCTTTAACTCAAACGCCGTTAGTCGTTGTCCCAATTCATCATCTGTTCCCTCGACGGCACTAAGTCTCCTCCTTAGGTCTTCAAATGTTCAACAAACTAGTCGAGCAGAACTTGAATGCAAATTACGATGAAAAAGAAGAGAATGGTACAAAGGAGATGCCCGAGGTAGGAGTTGAAAATGTCCCTATTAGGTGCTCCGCAACAAAAGTGTACTGTCTGGTTTAGAATCCGAAGAGAGTAAGCTTTCATTATATGATAAAAGAGGGCAGTCCATGTGAAATGGTGCCTTAAATCTTTTAACTTAACCGCCATTGATTGTTCTGAAAAAAGTAGGTTTGAAGTTGTTTTTCGTTTTGTCCTAATGTTGACATAATGAATCCTTGCAATTGGTGACACACCAGTGCTATGAAGAACAATGTAACTTTCTTTTATTTTATCATAAATTGGAATCATTCTTAGAACGTATCTGATACGAATATATTTAATACGAACATAAGATTATACCCGTGACCGAATATGTATCGAACACGAGAAATTTACCGAAAGTTGGGAGAATAAAAAACACATAATCAGACTAAACTGAATCGAGTGCTTGTTATGTAAGGTTTACAGATAAACAATGTGAAATAATTCTGCCATTTAGGTACCTAAATCTCCTGTACTTGAAATTCTTGTTTTATTGATATGTGTACCGTAATATTACTTTTCTTTTTGCTCTCTAGCATAACAATTTTAAGAAATTAACCCCAGAAAATAAAGCAAAAATAATGGCCTGCCCCAAAACCAATAATGAAATTGCAATCCACAACAGTTTTCTACATAGTACACTACGTTAAAAGTTGAAACTTGGGTGACGCTTATGAATCGATCCTCTTCAGGCTTCTTGGCTCTTCTTCTAAATTACCGATACCATCTTGCACAATAGCATCTCGGCCTGAACCTTTTGGACTCTCGGAAAAGATATCTGCAAAGTCTTTCAGGCCCTGAAACAAACCAGGTAAGACTTTTATAGACAACGATATGCATGTCAAAATTTAGACATGGTAGTTATCAGTTAATATTCCAGCTAGTGATTACATAACCCGGAATAGTTTGCGAATCTAAATTTTGGCAGTAGAGGTGAAGTTGATCTATGACAGATTAAGCTATCACATTCAAACTAATATTGATACCTGGTAAATGCACACTCCATTCAACCACAACAGGTTTATGTACAACAAGGATGTGAATGTGTAGTCTGAGAGAGCACAAGAAATTAAAACTTTATCTATGAACACATAAAGATACCTTTGTAGTGGGAGTTCCTGAATGTGTGAGTAAAGAACGAGATTTCCCAGAAAGTTTAAGTTGCTCCTGCAAGAAAATGTCAAATCAGAAACTAAGATTATAGTCATACAACATTGACAAGACGGACCGACCTAGGTTATATTTTAGTGCAGAAACGGGGATCATATAAAAATGTGATGGAATGAAAATATAATCATACTGCAAACTCAAAAGGTGCAAACAAACTAAAAGGTCATCTTCAGACTGGTACCAACCTGCAAGGCTTTGGGCATCTTTGCTTTTTTGCCACCAACCATGTTACAAAGGTACCAAACACCAGCATTGGCAAGGTCCTGCCACAGAAGAAAAGTGTGTAATTCTGTTGAATAAAATCAATAAAGAAACTGCACAGCCAAAAACAAAATTCACTCTTAGATGTGCAAGAAACTAAATATCATATTCTTTTCATCAGTGCCACAACCAGTCCTTACTTCAATGATCACAGGGTAAGAGAGCGATGAGGATCAGTCAAACAATGCAATTTCGCGCCCAGAAACACATGCAAATTACATAGAGCAAAGTAGAAGAAAAGGTAAAAAAATATATAGTTACCTGCTTATATTCCAATGAACCTATTTTTCCATCCTGCAAGTGAGCAAAGGTGGAAAAGCAAAACAGATCAGATATATGTGTATATATATCTTATGACCTCCAGGAACAAGATAAAGAAACGGAAAAGAATCAGCAATGCTCCTTTATGTTTCTGGAGAACCACGTTTCATTAGTAAGTTTAATATCTCTTGACATGGGGAAGTACAAAAGAACAAAAGAAGAGACACAACCACCGAAAGTGAGCAAAGGTGGAAAAGCAAAACAACCAAGGTACATGTATATCTATACGCTATGACCTCCAGGAACAAGATAAAGAAACGGAAAAGAATCAGCAATGCTCCTTTATCTATCTGGAGAACCATGTTTCACTAGTAAGTTTAATATCTCTTGATGTGAGGCAAATGAAAGAACAAAAGAAGAGACACAACCACTGTTGTGCCATATAACAACAGCTTCTCAATAACATAACGGCAAAATTTATTAGAGAAGAGAAAAAAGATTTCTCACCAGACCAGAAATCATTCTCTGCAGTGCATCCAAATCATATTCAATGTTGGAAAGATTCATACGGGCCTCTTCTACCTGTTTATGTATATGAACAACATTAGAGCAGTAAACTATTATTTCTTTTGATCTATCCAATTTGATCTGTACCCCCCCCCCCCCAAAACAAAACTAAGCATATTAACCACAAGCCCAAAAGCAAAGAGCAAATA
Organism: Hibiscus syriacus; assembly: GCF_006381635.1. Classification (NCBI taxonomy): domain Eukaryota; kingdom Viridiplantae; phylum Streptophyta; class Magnoliopsida; order Malvales; family Malvaceae; genus Hibiscus; species Hibiscus syriacus. The sequence continues at coordinate 2,252,774 of NW_024062606.1, forward strand.
AACGCACAATATGGTTGATATTCTAACATCCAGTTCAAATGTTCCAAACCCACGTTATTATTATTATTATTGAAATCATTGCAGATTCATCTCCACAATGAGAACCAAGAAGCATTTGAAACAATCATGTGTGACATACTCCATTCACTCTTTTCTTAAAACAAGCTGCGAAGTGGGTCTTATTCAATGAGGTCTTGTTGCATATGATATTTACTCCCTACAAAGATCAGGTGAAAGAAAAGGATAACATGTCACTTACACTTTCTTGAATGTTCTTTGAGATTTCCTTCTGTGTTTCCATTTTATCATCCAGATTCTGAATCCGTTGGGTCAAATGCTTCTTTGCAGCCTGACCAAATAATATTTGCAAACTAATGAAAAGTAGGATCTTTATTTCTTAGTGTGCCATTTATTACAACCAATGAATTTAAAAACCAACTAGGTTGGATCATATTGGAGATGAACATGATATTGATTATGGAAAACATTTGGTTCACAGAACATGCTCAATGAAAACGAAATGCTAAGAAAACTGTAACAAGAGACATACAGAGAGAGCATCTGACACAGAATCCAGATGTTTTGTTAAGTTCTCCACAGCCAAAGCCATATTGCGTTTTGTTACCCAAAATAGATCACAGAACGAAATGCCCTTGCAATTAGACAAAAGATAATTAACTCCATACAGAACTAAAAAAGAAAAGAAATATATTAAGAATTCATGGGAAAAAATGCCAATCTATCTCTAATCAGAATACCTTCCACCACATGTAACCATAACCCAATGCTCCCAACGTAGCAGCTGGGACTACCATAGAGGCTAAGTTAACTGCCAAATTAGGAAAAATTCAAACAACTAAGCAAATTCACTTAGAAACTCCTTCATTTATCTAGATAATGTAAATATAAACCGGCTTCACACTTTTTCTACTTCTAAAGCTTAAAAAAATACTAATTAATCAAATAAAATTAAAAATACCGCCGGAATCCCCATTTAGAACAGTTATCTGCCGTGCCGAGGCTAATTGCCTCATCTCCATTGATAAGCGACGCACCTACAGATTAATTAATACAACAAGAAAAAAAATCAAAATTACAACCAAAAGGTTTCAAATTTAAGCTCTATTTAATCATATACCTGAGCCAGAAGGGCCTCTGAATCATCTGATTGGTCTCCAGATTTATCCAGTCCCTTCACCAGTGACTACCGGATTACAAAAAAAAAAGAAAAGAAAATTGTTAAAATGCTCTACGTTAGCGATAAAAAAAAGGATCAATAGTTCAATGAGATTGCAAGGAGAAACTAACTAATTGAAATAAATGCAAAACGGTTAAAACGAACCTGCAATTCACCTAATAATTCCGATAATTTACCATTCTTGAAAAGAATCGTACCAGTGTAACCTGAAAATAAAAAGATTAAGAAATGACAAAAGTAAAAATTGAAATTTAACAACCACCAAGACGAGCATCGCAGTAAGATAGTCAATTCGAACAGTACCTGCGCCGGCTAGGATCAAAATCTTCGAAAATCCGACTCCAGTTTGCATCGCCATGGCGGAGATTCGATTACCAAAGAGAGTTTGGTTTGTTTTTTTGGTTGAAAAGGGAGAGAAATTGGGGGAGAGAGGAAGATGACGGCGGTTTAGCTTGGCTGATGTTGGGGACTATTTTGTTTTCCACCTTGTTTGTCACTACTAAACGACGCCGTTTCAGATCTAATAGTTATACCTAGACATAAGAATAATATTGCCTAAGTTTTGTTTTCTCTTTTTTTTGATAAATTTTGGTTGATATAACGTCTGTTTTAAAATTTTAAATTATTTGATAATAAATGTTTATATTTACACATATATATATAATGTTTAAATTCAAGACTTTAAATGATAATAATAATTCTTTAATCATTCAAATCATTTAATTTATATTACAAACTTTAAAAATATTTAAATAAAAAGGATTTTCACATGTAAAATTTAAATTTTAGATATGATGTCAACAAATTTAGTATGTATTTAAATTATGACTATTTAAATTAATCAAATTTGATGAACTTCGATCTCATTCGATTTTATAAAACTATTCTTCTAAATATAAACTAAAACAAGATTTTTAATGATAAAATTGAATTTATTATGAAAAGTCTTTCATCCAAATAGAAATAATAATATATTTATATAGAGAGATAATTATTATAATACTAATTTATATATTCAGATATATTTATGGTTTAAGAACAATTAGTTTATTATTGTTAAGGGGTGATTGTTTGATCGAACTAAGTTGAGGAAAAAAATTGAGTTATTCAAGTTGACGAATTTTATTTGAATTTTTTCGAATTTAAACGAGTTTATAAATTTGATTCGAGTGAATTTGTTCAAATTTTTGTTTAAATATCATTATAAATATTTATAATATTATGATACTATTTTATTTACATTTAAACTATTTCTATAATATATATATACATATATAATACATAATTGAGATACTTTATTAAAAATTAATCTACTAATTATTAAAAATTTAAATAATCAAATTATTATTTGAGTTTCATTTTCTAATTTAATTAAAATTTAATTTCTTCAAATCAAATTAAATAAAAAAAATCATATTTATTTTTGACGGCTGGTGTCCACATGCTTTGTTGATAAGACTAAAATTTTACAGCCGACATCATGGGTTAAATTACGGGAAAATCTCACGTGTAACATTCTAATATACGTCGAGTAAAAAAGACGTTATAATTTTATTATTTTTTAATAAATTATAAAAATTATCAAATATTTTTTTACCTATTTTTTTAACTTTCAATCGGTAGATTTTTCGGCTCTTTTTGCTGGGTGTTAATTTGTTCTAATAATTCTAGAAATTATTGAATTATAATCTTAGTTTCATGTTTAATGGTTGTGATTTGCTGAATCATTGTCCTGAACAGAATTTAAAAGAAAAAGTGTGTTTTCTGTCGTCTTTTGTCATTTTCTTTCAATTGCTTCATCTTTAAGCAATTCTCCTTCTTTTTCTATATCAATAGTATGAAAATCGATGTTTCGCAGCTATTAGCGATTGAGATTCTAAGTTGTAAATGTTTAATTAGAGCCATGGGATGTAAACTAAATAACTAGAGTCTATGGGATTGGAATGAATTGCTTCTTGCTGTGTAGATTTTGATTTAGTGGGTATATGCTTGCTGCTCAAAGTAAATATTGAGGTTTGAATGTCAATCTGCATATAAAGTTACAGAACTGATGTTCAAAACTTGGTTTACTTGTAGAAGTCTGATTTTAGTCCTTTTTCTTTCTGCTTGAGTTGGCTTTTATAATTCACTTTTTGCATCTTTGTATTGATTTTGGATTGGCTTCCCTTAAATCTGCAGGATGTCGACTCCTGCAAGGAAGAGACTGATGAGGGATTTTAAGAGGTTGCAACAAGATCCTCCTGCTGGAATTAGTGGCGCTCCTCAAGATAACAACATTATGCTCTGGAATGCTGTTATATTTGGGTATATGATAAAATAAGAATGAAGTATCTTTATCTTTTAGATTAAGATTCAATAGCATGTCCTAATGTCTATACTTTGATGAATTTGCAGGCCTGATGACACCCCATGGGATGGAGGTAATGTATTCCTGTGCATATTTTGGTTTGAAGTATCAGTTTGTCTATGGTTCTTTGGCGGGCTTGTTTGGTTGTCTCTTTAAAAGATTTCTATGTTAATCTATCTAATCGGAGACAATTCCTCTATAATTCTATTGTCCCATAATGATGTTATCAGTTTCCCATATAAATTGGTTAAATGCTTCCTCTGAATGGCTTTATGAATGATGAATTTGTTATGTTTTGGCCCAAAGATATACTTAGAGATTCTGTGAATTATTTGAGCTGGTATTTAATGCAAAAGGCTGAAGGTTGGATTTGTTCAATGGGGAGTGACATTTTTAATTGCCCTGTAGACTTATTTTTCATGTGAATAAGTGAAGCAGAAGTGGAACAATCTTTACATGGATTAGAGGCTTAGGAAATCTTTAAATTCAATGAGCCTATGATTTTGTTAAGGATGTTCTTCAGAAGACGGACATAAGACCTCTACATTTTGGATGGAAAATCATCATGCTTATTTCTGATGTGGATTTTAGTTTGAATAGTAGAATTTTAGGATTATATAAGCTATAACTTTGGATATTTTTTCCCAATTTAATGTAGGTTAATTGCTAACAACTATAAATTAATAATATCTGTTTGAAAATTTTGAGTCTTTTAGGTACGTTTAAGCTGACTCTTCAGTTTATGGAGGATTATCCAAACAAGCCACCAACAGTTCGTTTTGTATCTCAAATGTTCCATCCAAATAGTAAGCCTCTAGACAAATCCTCTGCTTTTTTTCTGGATCCACATTTTCATTTATTGTTGCATGCCATGCAGCTTTTTTAAGCTTTTTATTACAAGCTTCAACTTTTTACACATCTGTGCAAGATAAATTTATCCTTTCTTGCATTTTAGATGTACTACGTAGGATGCAACTATAGCGGTTGTGCTTATGTCACTCATCACGCCTTTAAATTTTATTAATACTCAGAAAGAGCTTGATACTTGTGATTTCTGAATGAGTAGACCCCTACTATGAAAGTGGGTGCTCAAGGAGGATTACATATTTGTTTATGAATCTCCAAACATGAGGTAATGAATGTTTAGGAAACACAAGACCATCATTTGCTAGTTGTTTGTGTCATAAACACCTGGCCATCCACACAACCAAAGCTTCGAAGATGATGTTAATTGGCTAATTTACATGTTCGACTTCAGTTTCTGGTTCTCATCATTTGATAACTATATTATAATTTATTTGTTATTGTGATATAAGATTTCTCTCTGTGCTCTAGTATATTTTGGTAATCAACAGATTTAGCCCTTCTTGATCTGATCCGTATTGTATCTTGCTAATTTGTCAGTATATGCTGATGGAAGCATCTGTTTGGACATTCTACAAAATCAATGGAGTCCAATTTATGATGTAGCTGCAATACTGACATCCATTCAGGTACGATTCAATTTCTTCATACTTTCATCTGTGGCTGTCTAAGGGCCACGGAATAAAATATTATTAATTCCAATTCCCTCTGTCATGGTATATGCTTTGAAACAACCTGCCTAATATTGTAAACTTCCGTATGAAAGATGTGGAAGTGAAAACATCAGTTACCCTTGCAAAGCTCCAAGGACAACCAGCTACTGGTACTCATCATTCATGTGAAGGATCCAGACCTTTAATACTTTGCATGCATCATTTATGATATTACTTACCATTGACTGTTAATACTTTGCATGCATCATTTACGATATTGCTTAGCATTGACCTCCGGTTGTATGTAATACACACATAGAACATATAGAGATTGCACTTCGGGATAAACAATTGGGGGGAAATGAGGTAACTTTTCTTGTGAACACGTCGATACCTCTAAATTAAGAATCCTTGGTTCTAATCCTGATAGGTTGTTATAAAACTGCAGTACTCATGCATTTAACATGTATGCCACTTATGGTCATCTCTCTCATAGACCTGTTTCAAGCCGCTCATATTTTTGTGTATGTAGTCATTGCTTTGCGATCCAAATCCAAACTCCCCTGCAAATTCCGAAGCTGCTCGAATGTTTAGTGAGAACAAGCGCGAATATAATAGGAGAGTGCGCGAGGTCGTTGAGCAGAGTTGGACCGCTGACTAATATTTCATGTCGGACTCCATTGTAAGAACAAAGCGTGAAGACAATAGGAGAGTACGCGATAGTGCTGATGGATGGCTCGAGGTTTGGTTTCTATGGAACGTCAAAAATAGTCCCAGTGGCCTGTCTAAATAACATTGAACACTAAAAATGTGTTTAAAACTATTTTGGCTTTGTTAGTTGTTTGTGTTGTGAAAATGAATGCTGCTCATTGGGCAGCACTTTCATCAAGTACTCAAAGCATAAATAAACCATAAGTCGATAAATCAAACTTTGAAACTTGCATTTGGAGACTTCTTGATGATGATTTGTGTAAATACAAGTGGAACTATTAAGTTAACTTTTGGGCACTGTTCTTCAATTTTTTTTTTGGTGTGATCGTTTTATAGGTCCCACTTTTAAAACTAGACAAATTAAGGCCCCAATTTTTTGGTTCAATTTCTTTTTAGGTCCTTTGTTTTGAAACTGGGTAAACAAGAGAGGCCGAGGCGACCATAATCAAGTTGACGAGGGAACCTTTAACAACACTTCTACAAGCTAATATACCTTGGAGACATGCTGCTGCTATACCGGAAGAGATATGCAAAATATCGGTATTCTCAAGCACTCCAACGCCAGAAAACCTTGGCGAATCTCTGATATATCTCTTCGGGTGGAGCAGTAGTATATCTCGAAGCAACTACGAACTACAAAGATCGAAAGGATATGAAACTCCGTAAGAAAAAGTTGGGAGAAAGATGCAACTGAAATTTAGTAAGAGTTGGGAATAGTAAATTAAGTTGTATTACTAATTCCATGAATATGGAGATATATGTGACATAATCAATGTTGCATGTGACTGATAGAGAACAGATTAATAATTCCAGGAACCTGGATATGCATGCGACATAATCAATGTTACATGTGATCGATAGAGACACATATTAAAGAAAAACCAAAACTATTTTACTTTAAAAGAAAATACTTTACTTATGGTTGCGAGAAATTATCCTAGTTTCTAAATCTGAATTAATAAGAGCCCTACATGTTAGGGGTGTTCAAATTAATCCGCTACCGTTAATTGTAACTATTAACCTACATGTTAGGGGTGTTTAAATTAATCTGTTACTGTTAATCGTAACAATTAACCGATGTAACCGTTACATTTTATATGTTAATTAATCGAACCATTAAGATTAAACGGTTTCGGTTAACCGAACCGTTAAAAATATCGACTAACGGTTACTTTTACAATTAATGAATTTTAATAAATGGTTAACCGATGGTTAAACGTTAATAAACTATAATTAATTAATTATATTTTTTTAGAGAATAGAATTCAAAATAAAATCAAAATGACTCCTCCTATTTTTTGGTTACCATGTTTATCTTATATAGGATCACATTAAATCAGACATAGATGGAATAAATACACGATTTTAAATTACAAAATATAAATATACACAAGATTTTAAACCGTAAAAAATGAATATACCTCATAATACATATATTTATAAAATAAAATGCATTTATAAATAAATAAGATTTTTACCAATATATATGTTTCCATTATCATAAATTTTATGAAAATTTTAAGTTAGGTTATGTTTGAAAAAAATTGTAGTAGGTTAACCATAGGTTACTCTACAATCGAACCGTTAATAAAGGTTAACCGTTAGTGATTAACCGTTTTTTGATGGTTAGATTATGATTAACAAAACTTAATAAACGTTTTAACAGTTAACCGACTGTGAAAACCCTTACTACATGTACCAAAAACCTACTTAAATAGCCTAGTTAATTATTTTATGACATATAAATAATATTGTAAAGTGGGAATGACATCGGTGAATAATGAAATTTCTTATTACATATATAATTAAATATTTAATTTAAATAATAATTGATTCAATATAAAAATTAAAACATGAAATCACAAGAGAAACATGGTGTGGGGAGCAAAGGATTTGCATTCCGGTATAAATATAGGGCTACCACACAGTTAAACTACATCCTATCTAACTAAATTTCAGTTGCATCATTCTTCCAGCTTTTCTAGTGGAGTTTCATATCCTTTGTATCTTTACTTTCAATGCACATCTTTGTAGAGGTAACAAGACGGATGCAAAGGAGCTGACTGTTTGAAAGGCAACAAAGCAGCATTTCTACCCCCATCAATGGCGGATTTGTTTCCTTTTTCCACGGATCTTGCCATATTTTTCACTCAGACAAGAATCATCTGATTCCCAAATACTTAAACAACAAATCGAGGTTTGTGAAACGCATATTGTTGAAGGAGAAATAAGGTATTGACTACATCTTCTGGAGCTTTTATCAATACAAATATTTCTTTATTTGGAGAAGACGTTAAGTTGTCAACTCATGTTATGGATAAAATACTACCAAATCCAAATTTTATCATTGGCAAAGCTTTAAGATAAAGGTGAAATCAGATGTGGTATGTCATAAGCTGGATTATGTCTACCTTGTTTACCTATGCCATTATATTGATCAAATGAGAGTTTACAAAGTTCTATTGATAGGAGAGGATGGGACAAAGACAACATTACTAGCTGTTTGACATCATAATACATCAACTTGGAACTTCCAAGTACTTAACTTTTCGTGTTATAAAAGTTAAGTTAGATAGTGTGTCTATATGTTATTTTCTAGTAAAAGATATTCTTATTTGAGTTCACTCGTCAACTTGATTAATAATGTTCATCTCGACCTCTCTTGTTGCTTTGTATTGTATTTTGTGACTCTTCTTTCTACTAAAAAAATATAAAGCAACAAGAGAGGTCGAGATGATCATAACAAAAATATCTTTTACTAAAAAATGATAGATGGGCATAGAATCTGGCTTGACTTTTAGAAAATGAAAAGCCAAATGCTTGGGGTTCCAAATTGATGTATTATGATCACAAACAACTAGTTTGTTGTTTTTGTTCGATCCTCTCCTACCAATTAAACTTTGTAGACGTATGTTTGATCAACATAATGACATAGGTAAACAACACACCACATCTGATTTCGCCTCTAGTTTAATATCCTCGTCAATGATAAAATTTAGGTTTAGTGTTATTTTATCCATAACAGGAGTTAACAATTGAATGTCATCTCCAAGAAAAGAAATATTTGATTCAATAAAAGCTTCAAAAGATGTTGTACAATACCTTAATTTTCATTCAATGGCATGTGTTTCACAAATCTCAATTTGTTGTTTAAGTATTTGAGAATCGGGTGATTCTTGTGTAAGCGAAAAATATGACAAGATATGTGGAAAAGGGAATCAAATATGCCATTGATGGAAGTAGGAATGTTGCTTAATTTTTTCCCTTCAATAATCAACTCCTTTGCATCCATCTCTTTACTCAAAAAAGAGGACATCCTTATAAATGTTTCGATATGCAAATTCATTGTTTGAAACTTTATGGTTATAACATATTTATTTGGCTTGTGTTTCACTATAGTACTAATATATAACTTAACTTATTACGAATGTTTTGTTGTGAGATCATTAACTTAACCGACTTCATGATTATTTAAAGCATGTACAACAAAACCCTCAAAAGAACCACCCAAGTCACTCATTCAAATCTTCTTCCCCTCTCCATGGCTCTCATCCTTCTTAACAAATCAACGATAACAGTAAGTGAACGTGGATTCAATGGGGATGGGGGCCATATCAAATAAAAAAAATTGTAATTTCTTCTAAATACGCGCCCATGGCTAACACGCCCAAGGAACCTCTTTCATGTATTATTATTCATCCAAGTTGTGAATAAGGTAGTTGACATTCCAAAAAAATATGTTGGGATTGCAACTGGTGCCCCTATTGCTACCTTCAGTTGTTGATAAAAAAAAAGAATAAGAGTAAGGGAAATTTAATTTTTAGGGTTTTCAGTCAATTTTGGATTAGCAAATTTTTTTAAGCTAAAATGGATTAAAAAGATTATTTTATTAAGCTAAGAATAATAGTAACGTGCCACGTCGATAAAACTAACAGAAGGTAACATTAGAAACCAAAATAAACTAAAAGTTTGGTGACTGTGTTACAAGATTTAAAAGTTAGGTGACCAAAACGTAAGCACCCTAAAAGTTTAGTGACCATTATAGTTTACCCTAAATATAATTTAGGCACTTTTTTTTCATTAAGCCTTTTATTAATGAACCAAAAGTCAATGGCTTTTTATTGGTACTATTAGTGGGCTTAAGTTATAAGTCGAAGAGACGGTTGATGGAGATGCGGCAAACGCCCGAGTTGCGTTTCAATAAACAACCAATCAAAGAAGAGTCATGAAGTCAGCAGTCCAATAAAATGAAGACACGTGGAGTACCACGTAGCTTGGCGCTACTTCCCTATGATAGACAGGTTGGTCGTTACAAGATCTCTCTTTGTTTCCTTCTTCATCGATTCTTTTTTTCGTTAACTTGATTATCAGATAAAATCAGAAGAAGAAGAAGAAGAAGGAAGAAACAGTTATTTAACGGCGTCTTAATGGAAGCGACCGGCGTCGGACTACGGCGAGCTTTAGTGTTGGCGTTTTGCGTGGCCGGGATTTGGTCTGCCTATATTTACCAAGGCGTTCTTCAGGAAACTCTGTATGTTTTTTTTTAAAATTTTATATTCATTTTTCTTTTTATATCAAATTGTTCTCTCTTGTTCTATTTGATTCTTCTGGACTTTTCCTATTAACTGCTGTTGATAATTTCCGAGGTTTGCATTTTTTTAATACGCGACAGATCATTCGAATTTCTTAGTTAATTTGGAAGTGGATTTAGATCCAAAGGTGGAAAAGGAAAAATGGATCTTAGTGAATATTTTACTTTAGAAGTTAGTTTTAAAATCACTCGAGTAAAATGACCATTCTTTAGGTTGAATTAGAATAACTTGCGGTGATTCCGTCCACTTTATTGTAATTGAACCTACTCCTTTTAATGGCACCGGTTCATTTCGCAATTTTTTCTGCTGGCTATTTGTTGTGATTCTGAACATTTCATTTGAACGAATATCGAAGTGTGAGCATATTGTATGTTATTTTATTGTTTCATAATCACATTGTTTATTTCTTTTCTTTCTAGATCCACCAAGCGATTTGGCCCTGATGGGGAGAGGTTTGAGCATCTTGCGTTCCTTAACTTGGCACAAAATGTGGTCTGCTTAGTTTGGTCATACATAAGTGAGTTTCGCCGTCCCTTTTACCATACTATTGTATTTTGATAAAGTTTACTCTTCCTATACCATTGGCCGGTGCCTCATATGCAGTGATCAAGCTTTGGTCCAGTGGCAGCAGTGGTGGTGCACCATGGTGGACTTATTGGAGCGCTGGAATCACAAACACAATTGGTCCAGCCATGGGAATTGAAGCACTGAAATACATTAGTTACCCTGCTCAGGCATGGTCTTAGATTCTCCATACCTTTTAGATGTTTTCTAGTTTTATCTCTCATGTTTTTGTGCCCGTCTAGTTATTGATCTGCAATCCTAATCCACATTGAGTAAACCAATTCTTAGTTAATCATATAAGACTTTGCTAGTCTAGTTCTCGTAGTTGGCAAAATGTTTTTATCGTGTACAAAGTTAAACTATGGACACTCGCTATTTTAGTGCTAGGACCATAGTTGAATCCAAATTTTTACTGGTTAGTGATGAGGCTCTAGTCCTTGGTATTATGGTTGCTGTTGATTTCTCGGACAGCTAGATTGGTTTTAACTTTTAACATTTGACATTTGATGCTGTTCGTCTTGCAGGTGCTGGCAAAATCCTCAAAAATGATTCCAGGTAAGATATACATTATTTTCTCCGAACTATTTTTTTTCTCATGATTCTTCATTGAGTAGTAAATTAATGGTATCATGCAAAGCATTAAACTTTGAATTGGTAGTTTAAAAGGAATGTGTCATTTATTCTTAAATTTGCATTAGGTTAAGGAACCATGTATCATTATGGTTTTGAACGATCTAATAACATATTTTTCCCTCATGCAGTCATGCTGATGGGTACTCTAGTCTATGGTATTCGATACTCTTTCCCTGAGTATATCTGCACATTCCTTGTGGCTGGAGGGGTATCTATGTTTGCACTTATCAAGGTGAGAAATGTGCTATTTGTTGGACTGTAATAACAATGTCACTATTTTTCTAGTTCCAGTTTACCTCTTGCTTCTTCGCTAGGCATACTGATGACTAAATGTCTTTAGTCTCCCCATGAAATCTCAGTTCCGAGTCATATGCTTTGCTCATATGTATGCTTTGATCTTATTCCAGACTAGCAAAAAAACAATTAGCAAGTTGGCACATCCTAATGCACCCCTTGGATATGGGCTCTGTTTTTTGAACCTTGCATTTGATGGCTTTACTAACGCCACTCAGGATTCAATAAATACTAGGTATGTTTGTACTTCAGCTTTTGTGCTTGCTATTTTGTTTGACACTTATTATTCATTGCTATTTCGATCATCTTTTCCTTTCTTACTGTCAATATTTTGACATAACTATCCAAGAAATATTCTTGTTGATATAGTTTGTTGGTCAATTGAATAAGTTTTCCAACTAAATTTAGGAGCAAAAGCTCTTACTGTTTTTTTTTCCAAAGGAGAACTTTGGTTCATTCTTTTTTTTTTATTTGCTTAGGTATCCAAAGACAAGTGCTTGGGATATAATGTTGGGAATGAACTTATGGGGTACCATATACAACATGATCTACATGTTTGGTTGGCCAGAAGCTAGTGGTTTCAAGGCAGTCCAGTTCTGCAAGCAGCATCCGGAAGCTGCTCAGGATATATTGTTCTATTGCCTCTGCGGTGCGGTTGGCCAGAATTTCATTTTCTTGACCATAAGTCGATTCGGCTCCTTGGCGAACACAACTATCACCACAACGCGCAAATTCGTCAGCATCGTGGTGTCTTCTCTGCTGAGTGGCAATCCACTGTCCTCGAAGCAATGGAGTTGCGTACTCATGGTTTTCGCCGGGTTGTCTTACCAAATCTTCCTCAAGTGGAAGAAGCTGCAGAAGAAGAGAAGGGCCTGAACCATGCCTTCAAACAGGTTTTGAGCTTTACGTTTAACCCTTTTCGTGTGCGTGTGTGTGTGTTTCATTTTCTAATTTGTCTACCTCCCCCTGGTATACTATCATTGCAACCCTAAGGTTCAATGATCCCAAAATTTAAACCAAAACTTGAGATTTGGTAATGTAGTTCATAGATCTCATTCGAGAAAATAGACTATTTGTTTCCACAAAGTAGGAAGTTGGTAATCCTATGTTTAGTAGGACTAATATTTTTCCTCATGTCTTGGTATATGAATTACAATAAATTGGTAACTTTTAGCCTCTCGCATGATTCTGCTTTGTTAATCTTTTAGACAGTAGCAGAAATAACTATTTCCAAGAAAGGAAACCATCTGTGTCGAGATAATTTGTAGAATTAGAAGAATACCTCATGTGTCCTTAATTGTTTGTTTCCTCACTGTAAAACTTACCCCTTAAAAAAAACACCTGTGCCAACTTTAAAGGACTGAGGGACGATCATCTCTTGAAAATTTTTAATTTTCATATAATTTAACTATTTTCTATCGATGATTTAAATTCGTTCTCTAAAACTTTATAATTCATTCATGACATAAAATTATGCATCGTCCCTACCAACCCCACTAGCTGCGGCTGAAAATCCCATATGTTCCCAACAGCCATCCAACATCTTGTCATGCCCAGTTTACGAAACATGTGGTATTATATGACCCTGTACATGAGAGGCATCGGACCACAATCCTTAGATCTGACGTTGATCGGCGACGTTGAGTTAAAGTTTCCGTTGGGAATCCTCGACGAGGAAGATGATAAAGAAATTGAAAGAGAGCTGGGAGACGAATTCGGATCGACCTGATGCCAAGGATCTTTAGTCATTACAGCCTCCAATTCATCCCGTACGGAACCCTGATGGACATTGAGTCCCTCATTCTCCCGTCATAAGTCCCGAGTCAAGGAGCTAACTAAATTCAACCTTCACATTAACAATTCAGAATATAAAAATGAGTAATGTACATAAAAGGTCACTTACGATCAAACCGTTGAGTACTCCAGAAAATAAAAACTTGAATTTGACTTCGAGATGTAATTTAACGTCTAAGTTATTTTTTGTCTAATTAAATATTCAAAATTAATCTTATATAGCATGGGTATTATTTTTTATTAGTCTAGATTGATTAAGATAGTTTATGCTTGAAAGACTCTTTAACATTTGACAACGAATGCTCAAATACCCTTGCAGATGAATATCGTACTTAAACTCGAGACATTTAAAATAACAATCATCTCTTTAACCATTAACATCACTTAATTCGTGTAACATGAACGTTAATTCACCGAAAAGGGGATGAATGAGAGCATTAGCTCATTTCTTTTTTCCTTTTTCATTTTTCACGATCTTATGATAAAAAACGAGTATCACGAATTTGTACCGTATATTTCGAACATAGACTGATGAAAAAAACCCGTAATACCCGGAAGATAATTTGGTGTGCAGTACTAAATCACGTGAGCTATTGCCCACAGTTTCCGGGGTTGACCTTTCCAATTCACTCTTAAAATTTAGGTTAAATTACGCTTTTAGTATCTAATTTATCAGTTTTAGTCCTGTTAATATTTAAATTTTCAATTTTTTCAAAATTATATCTAAAATTTAGTTTTTTTTTATTTGAGTACCCGTCGTTAAAAACTTTAGTTTTGTTTCATTTTAATACCTCGTTTAAAATTTATCGTTAAGTTTTGAAAAGAATTAAAAATTTAGGTACTAAAACGGACCAAAACTGATTGTTTAGATACTACACAGGCTAAATTTTCAAGGGCGGGATAATAAAATGAAATTAAAACTAAACGTTAGGTATGATTTTGAAAAGTTAAAAGTTTAAGTACTAAAACGGATCAAAACTAATAGTTTAGGTAAAATATGTAATTTACTCTAAAATCTAAATCTCCTTGGGTTTAATTTAAGGTTTTGTGATCCATTAAATTTATATTGTATTGATAATAATTTTTTTTTCATTTTAACTGATATCAAACTTAATAATTTATGTTTTTATTGCTATAAATATTGTTTTATTCAAATACATATTACCGAAGAAAAATAAACCGTTTCAATTCATAGGAACCACTCAACGGGTCATGCATGTGTGTTAAAATTTTCATTCCCGCATAATAATATAGGCAACCATAGTTGTAACACCCCAATTACCAGGTAAGTGACTAAATTGTAAGAACTTATAAATTCAATTGGTGAATTATAATAAAGTGATAAATCTAGTGATTTATGGAGGAATTTTGTGTTGAGTATGATAGTAAATATGGAATTATAATAAGGGTAAAATGGTAAATTTTAGGAAAAATATTTTTAATGGTTTTGGATGGGATATATATGAAAAAAAAAGGGGAAGAAGAGTTGGAAGATCATATTGTTCTCTTTTTCTTCAACGTGGACTGCATATTAAGGTAAAAATCTGAACATTGGTTGTTTCTTTGATTTTTTGGTTTGGAAATGGAAGTTTGGATGTTATATAAGCTAAAGGAAAGCTTTTATATGGCATTAAAACAACAAGATAAGTGTTTTAGAGATGGATTTGAAAAATGGGTTTTTAGATGAAATTTTGATATGAATGAGTTTTTGAAGTTTGAATAAGATTTTTGACTTGTAAAGAGGTTAATTAAGGAATATGGAGTGTTAAAATTGGATTTAGAACAGGTTGAAATTTGTGTATGATTCTTAGCTTTAAGAATTTGAACGAAGTATGAGAGATTCTAAAGTGTTGAAATGATAGAAATTAGTTAAAATGGTTGTAGTTAAGTTTGGTGGTATGAAATGAACTTTGTATGAGAAAAATTTAGTGAAGAGTTTATGATTTTCGGGTTTGAACAGTAAATTTTGGGTTTTTACAGATTATGCAGGGGGAACCGATTCCCTATGGGGAGGGTATCGATACCCCTAAAGGAAAAGTTGAAGTTTGGTTCATTAAATTAGTCTAAGTTGTTAGTATCAAATTACAAGGGTTAGGCTTCTGATAACCATCTTGGAAATTATATTTATGTAGATATAAAACGTAAGATTGTTCCGGAACAAAATTTAACATTTTGTAATCTGGTACTGTTCATTCGTATTTTACTGTTCATAAAATGTATATTTTCTTAAACTGGTTATAACGAACATAATTCAATAATATATTATCATATTTTCTTAATATGAGTTCGAATGTTTTGTTATTTTGTAAGAAAATTATTTTAAAAATTCAATGTGACATCTCTGACTCGTATCCGGGTCGGGTACGGGTTGAGGGTGTTACATTTAATGGCATCAGAGCTAAGGTTTAGTCGATTCTCGACATAAACCGTAGTCTAGAGTGTTTTATAATGTATAAATGCCAACAAAATAGTGAAAACTTCTTATCTGGTACGGTAATGAGTATGTTATTTTGCTAATATAATGATATGTTTATTCTTAATAGATGTCTGGACATGATAGTTCTCGAAGTCAAGCGGGAGATGATCGGCCCGCTGAAAGTAGTAATTCACCTGCCCTGGCCAGGCAAGGTGAAGAACAAACACCTTCTTGAGTGCCTGTAGTTGATCAAGATGTGTTCTTTAGAATATTAGATGCAGTATTGACTCATTTCCATCCTCCTGCTACTTCAACTCCGAGAATGAATGTTGCAAAGGAGTTGAAGGGGTTAGGAGCTCCAGAGTTTAAAGGTGAAGCTGAGGAAGGTCCTGTTGCTACGGATCTTTGACTTAATGATGTAAAAATTATGTTAGAAGGACTCCACTATTATAATGTGGAAAAGCTAGATGGAGTGGTCTCTTTGCTTTGTGGGCAAGCGAGAATTTGGTGGACAAATGTTACTTTGAGGATGACCAGTGATCGAATGACATGGTCTCTGTTCCTGGAAGAGTTTCAGCATAAGTATATAGGAGATCAGTTCATTAAATAAATGAAGCATGAATTCTTAAAATTGAAACAAATGAACCACAATGTATATGAGTATGAGTGCGAATTTAATAAGTTAAGTCGTTTTGTAGCAGAATTGGTGCCCACAGAGAAAGATGCTTGTGAGTGGTTTGTTGAGGGTTTGCGTCCAAGATTAAAAGAAATATTGATTGTATTGAATATGTCCTCATTCCAAGAAGTACTAAACCGTGCTAAAGCTCTGAAAGAGCCTAGAGTGAACGGTTTGGGGAGCAGATAGCTCAACCATCCAAAAGAACTGGAGCTTCATCAAGCTCTGCACTACCGAAGAGAGGTAGAGATTCTGGTGTTCGATATCAAACAAGATCCGAATCAGTGGCATCCTCTGCTAGAAGATCAAATCAGGCAAGAGCTAGACGAACTCAATCTGTGGGGACTGGTGATGGGCGAGCACAACAGAGTCAAGTTGGGCAGTGTCAGATCTGTGGAAGAAACCATAGTGGAATATGCAGAATTAAAACAGGAGCTTGTTTCCGATGTGGGGAAACAAGACATTTCATGAGAGACTGTCATTTGAGGGTTGAAGAGTCTGTTCCACCATAGAGATCTGCTTCAATGTTCCAGAGGGGACGAGGTAGAGGAAAAGGTAGAACTCAACCTGAATCCTTTACTCAGCAGGAAGTTCGCTCCACTGCTCGGGTGTATAATTTCAAAACCAATGAAGACCAGGTGATCTAGAGATAATAACAGGTACCTTTTTACTGTTGGATAAACATATAATAGTATTAATTGATCTGGGGTCTACATATTCATACATTAGTAGCAAGTTAGTGAGAAACTGAACATTCCGCTAGAAGCTACTAATAATGAAGTGATAGTGACAAATCCATTAGGACATAGTGCTCGTGTGAATTTGGCATGTCGAGGATGTCCCATACGGATTCGGGAAATTGAATTCCCTGCCAATTTGATGAAATTACCCTTCGACGAATTTGAAGTGATACTGGGAATGGATTGATTATATCATTATTACGCTAATGTCGATTGTAGACTGGAAAGAGTAATGTTGAGAAGTCCGGAAAGGGTAGAAGTCATGGTGTTTAGTGAATGGTGGAATCCATTAGCAAATCTAATATCAGTGATGACGACAAAGAAGTTACTGCTACAAGGATGTCAAGAGTTCATTGCTAATGTGCTGGATGTTAGAACCAAGGAGAAAAAAATTGAAGAAATTCCCATAGTCAAGGAGTTTCCCGATGTATTTCCTGCAGAGTTGCCAAGGTTACCTCCAGATAGAGAGGTAGAATTCCAGATTGAAATAATGCCTGGAACTGCGCCTATTGCCATGGCTCCATACAGAATGGCTCCAAAAGAATTGCAAGAGTTAAAGATACAGTTACAGGAGTTGTTAGATAAAGGATTTATAAGACCAAGTGTCTTATCGTGGGGAGCTCCAGTGTTGTTCGTCAAAAAGAATGATGGATCAATGCATCTTTGCATTGATTATAGACAACTTAATAAGGTGACCATCAAGAATAAGTATCCACTTCCCTGAATTGATGATTTATTTGATCAATTAAAGGGAGTTTTAGTGTTCTTAAAAATTGATTTACGTTCGGGTTATCATCAATTAAAAATTTAAGATAAAGATATCCCAAAGCCGACATTTAGACCGAGGTATGGCCACTATAAATTTATTGTGTTGCCTTTCGGAGTTACAAATGCACTGGCCGTCTTTATGGATTTAATGAATAGAATATTTCAACCGTATCTGGATCAATTTGTAGTGGTTTTCATCGATGACATATTGGTGTATTCCAAAACAAAAGAAGATCATAGTGTACACTTGAAAACAATATTGCAGATTATACAAGATAAGAAGTTATATGCTAAACTATCCAAATGTGAGTTCTGGTTGAATGAAGTTATATTTCTCGGACATGTGATCTCGGCGGAAGGAGTTCGAGTAGATCCTTAAAAAGTACAAGCTATTCTAGAATGGGAGGTCCCAAAGAATATATTGAAGTTCAAAGTTTTCTGGGATTGACGGGTTACTATCGAAGGTTTGTTAATAACTTTTCGATGATATCTTTACCTTTGACTAAGTTATTGAGGAAAGAGGTTAAATTTTCTTGGAATCCGGAATGTCAGGAAAGTTTTGAAAAGTTAAAGAAGATTTTGACAGAAGCTCCAGTATTGGTTCAACCTGAGTCTAGCAAGAACTTTGTGGTTTATAGTGATGCATCCCATAATGGGTTGGGATGTGTGTTGATGCAAGAGGGTAAAGTGGTAGCATATGCTTCAAGGCAATTAAAACCGCATGAGAAGAATTATCCGACACACGATTTGGAGATGGCTGCAGTAGTCTTCGCTCTTAAGATTTGGCATCACTACCTGTATGGTGAACGTTGCTACTTATATACTGATCACAAGAGTTTAAAGTACTTGATGACTCAGAAGGAGTTGAATTTAAGGCAAATAAGATGGGTGGAATTTCTAAAAGACTATGATGTAGTAATTGACTTCCATAATGGAAAAGCAAATGTAGTAGCAGATGCTTTAAGTCGGAAGACGTTTGTAGTCTTACGATCCCTGGATGCTAGGTTATCATGGAATGATGATGATGCTTTATGTGCGGAATTATCCCTTCGACCATCGTGGATAGAAAAAGTCAAGGAATTACAAGCTAGAGATGAAAAGTGTACAAAAAGGTTACGACAAGTACAGAACGGAGAGCTCAATGATTATAAGATAAAAGCTGATGGAAATTTATACTATCAAGGGAGATTAGTAATTCCAGATAATGATGAGTTGAAGAATGATTTATTAATGGAAGCTCACTATAGTCCTTTGACAATGCACCCGGGAGGAAACAAAATGTATATGGATCTCAAGAGTCGTTATTGGTGGCCAAGAATGAAAAGAAATATTACGGAATTTGTGTCCAAATGTTTGACTTGTCAGCAAGTCAAAGCTGAGCATCAGGTTCCGTCAGGATTATTGCAACCAATGACGATTCCTCAATGGAAATGGGAGAATGTAACGATGGATTTTGTAACGGGGTTACCTTTAACTCCAAACAAAAGAGATTCAATCTGGGTGATTGTAGACAGATTGACTAAGTCAGCCCATTTTATTCCGGTGCGAACTAATTTCTCTATGGACAAGTATGATGAGTTGTATATAAGAGAGATTATACGGTTGCATGGTGTACCTATTTATATAATTTCTGATCGAGATCCTCGATTTACTTCGAGATTCTGGAAATCCTTACATGGAGCATTAGGAACTCGCCTAAATTTTAGTACGGCCTTTCACCCTCAAACTGATAGACAATCGGAAATGACTATTCAAATCTTGGAAGACATGTTGAGAGCATGCGTAATTGAGTTCAAATGATCGTGAGAAAGATATTTGTCACTTGTCGAATTTGCCTACAACAATAACTATCAGTCGAGTATTAAAATGGCTCCCTATGAAGCTCTTTATGGAAGGAAGTGTCGTACGCCTTTGAACTGGTACGAGCTCAAATATAAAGAAGTGTTTGGTGTTGAGCTAATTCAGGAAGTAGAAGAAAAGGTCCAAATAATTTAGAATAATCTCAAAGCTGCAGCAGACAGACAGAAATCATATGCATATCTAAAAAGGAAAGAAATTGAGTTTCACGTCGGAGATAAAGTGTTTTTAAAATTGTCTCCATGGAAGAAGGTGTTGAGGTTTGATCGAAAAGGAAAGTTGAGTCATCGGTTCATTGGACCCTATGAGATCGTAAAAAGAGTGGGACCAGTGGCATATCAATTAGCCTTGCCACTTGAAATAGAAAAGATTCATGATGTTTTCCTCGTTTCAATGCTTCGAAGATATAGATCTGATCCTACTCATATCGTGACACCAGAAAAGATTAAGATTCAATATGACCTGACTTATGAGGAAGAACATGTTCAAATATTAGCTCACGAAGTGAAACAACTAAGGAATAAGACTATTCCTTTGGTCAAAGTGCTATGGAGAAATCACAAGGTAGAAGAGGCAACATGGGAACGTGAAGAGGATATACGACATCAGTACCCCCATTTGTTCGTGCAATAAAAATTTAAGGATGAATTTTCTTAAGGGGGAGATTTGTAACACCCCAATTATCGGGTAAGTGACTAAATTGTAAGAACTTATAAATTAAATTGGTGAATTAGAATAAAGTGATAAGTATAGTGATTTATGGGGGAATTTTGTGTGTTGGGTATGATAGTAAATATGAAATTATAATAAGGGTAAAATGGTAAATTTTAGGGAAAGATATTTTTAATGGTTTTGGATGGGATATATATGAAAAAAAGGGAAGAAGAGTTGGAAGATCATATTACTCTCTTCTTCTTCAACGTGGACTGCATATTAAGTTAAGAATCTGAACATTGGTTGTTTCTTTGATTTTTTGGTTTGGAAATTGAAGTTTGGATGTTATATAAGCTAAAGGAAAGCTTTTAAATGGCATTAAAACAACAAGATAAGTATTTTAGAGATGGATTTGAAAAATGGGTTTTTAGATGAAATTTTGATATGAATGAGTTTTTGAAGTTTGAATAAGATTTTTGACTTGTCAAGAGGTTAATTAAGGAATATGGAATGTTATAATTGGATTTAGAACATGTTGAAATTTGTGTATAATTCTTAGCTTTAAGAATTTGAACGAAGTATGAGAGATTCTAAAGTGTTGAAATGATAGAAGTTAGTTAAAATGGTTGTAGTTAAGTTTGGTGGTATGAAAGGAACTTTGTATGAGAAAAATTTAGTGAAGAGTTGATGATTTTTGGGTTTGAACAGTAAATTCCAGGTTTTTACAGATTATGCAGGGGGAACCGATTCCCTATGGGGAGGGTATCGATACCCCCTAAAGGAAAAGTTGAAGTTTGGTTCATTAAATTAGTCTAAGTTGTTAGTATCAAATTACAAGGGTTAGGCTTCTGATAACCATCTTGGAAATTATGTTTATGTAGATATAAAAGGTAATTTTGTTCCGGAACAATCGAAGAGTTAGGATTGAATCAACGAAAGCAAGGCCAATGTGAGTGCATATTATAAGTATAGTACAATGAAATAAGAGTTGTGATAAGTCTAATTCCTATGTTGATTTTTTATAGTACAATAGTTATAAACATGCATACATGATATATGTGAATAGATTCAAATGCACATGTGATATTGTTGAAACATTTTAATATTTCGATATAACAAATTAAGTTAAATGGATTTTAAGATTTTCCAAATGATTTTCTAAGTATATTCGATATAACTATTCGAATATCAAAACATTACTCCAAATATTTCAAAAATCATTTTTGATCCTTACTTAAGTGTAAAATTAAGTTTTAATCATAAAACAATTTCAAAATATTTTATAAAGTATTTCGAACCAATTCAAAGCCAAAAATTCCAGATTACTCAGAGGGAACCGATTCCCCCCCATAGGAGGAACCGATTCCCCCTGAATGGTTTGGCTCCGAGATTTCCAGAATGCTCGGAGGGAACCGATTCCCCCCAAGGGGGTACCGATTCCCCCCTTGTTCAACGGTCGAAATATTTGAATTTTACACTTAGGGAACCGATTCCCTATGAGAGGGAACCGATTCCCTCCACTGTCCAAGCTGTTTTATTAAATGTTTTCACACTAAAACGGCTATAATATCTTCTCTAATTATCCCCAACGTTCAGAAGTGATCCAAGGTGTATTTAAGCAAGCTTAGAAGCCATTGATCAACAACAAGAAACATCAAGCAACTAGAATCAAGAGAGAATCAAAGAGAAAGCATCAAACCTCAAGTTTGAGCATTTCAAGCCCATTTTCATTCAATATTCATTTTGCTTTCAAGAACACTTTCTGTGCTCAATTGTATTCATCTTTGAGTGTTCTTTTCTTTGTTCTAGAATTGTGCAAACATCTTACCTTGTGAGGTTTTCTTGTAAGTTTGCAAATTTGTAATCTTCTCTTTGAGAAAAGAGTGTTCTCAAGAGTTGGGGTATACTCTTGAGGGAATTGTAAGGTTATCTCTTTGGCCTCAAAAGAAAGAACAAATTAGTGAATTTGTTGGAAAATCCTTAGTGTGGATAGCTAAGGTAGTGGACGTAGACTTTGTTTGAGAAAGTCGAACCACTGTAAATCGCTGTGCAATTGCTTTCAATTTTCTGCAAAAGCTTCCACAAAATTTTTATTGCCAATTCACCCCCCTCTTGGCCAATTTCGTCATTCGATTAACTCAACAATTGGTATTAGAGCCTAACTCATTTGAAGGTTTAATCGCCTCTTGAGTCGATCCGGGAAGAGTTACATCGATTACAAAGTCATCAATGGCCTCCACTTCAAACTTCGACTCCGGTCTCGATTCGATGCCTGTCAACAAGCCTCCTTTCTTCAATGGAGCTAACTATGCCTATTGGAAGAATAGAATAATGTACTTCATTCAAGCAAGTGACATGGGAGCATGGAATGCTGTAGAAGAAGGATACATCAAACCTCTCACTCATCCAAGGTTGTGGAGTGAATGAGAGACAAAAATGTTTCAGCTCAACTCCAAAGCCATCCATATTATTTTTTGTGCTCTTGGACCAGATGAATACGGAAGAGTTTCATCGTGTACAACCGCCAAAGAAATATGGGACAAACTTCAAGTCACACATGAAGGTACAGATGAGGTAAAGAAATCAAAAATTAGTATTCTAACGCATAGCTATGAAAATTTCAGGATGAAACCAAATGAAGACATCAAAGCTATGACGGATAGATTTTCAACGATTGTCAATGGTCTCAAATCATATGGAGAGATCATCTCAAATGAAAAGCTTGTGAGGAAGTTAGTCTACTCCCTCCCAAAATCATGGCAATCAAAGAAGACGGCAATCATCGAGTCTAAGAACCTATCGTCCTTAACTCTTGAAGAACTTATCGGTTCACTCCTCACTCATGAGATGATGCTTGAAGATGAGGTGGACCTTGATAAAGTTGAAGAGACACCAAAGGAGAAGGAGAAGAAGAAAAACATTGGAGTTACTCTCAAATCCACAAAAGATGAGAGTGATTCAAATGATGATGATGACGAGGAAATGGCATTGTTTGCCAAACGGTTCAGAAAAATGATGAGACCTTACCAAGGAAGAAAATTCAAACGAAACGAAGGCCTCAAAAATGAACCAAAAGAGAAGGACCCAATCATTTGCTATGAATGCAAAAAGCCGGGGCATGTCAAATATGATTGCCCACAATTGAAGAAAAAGGGTCAATCAAAGAATAAGCACAAGGCTCATGTGGCTACATGGAGCGATGAATAAGGTTCCGATGAAGAGGAACAAGAAGTAGCAAACTTGTGCTTGATGGCATTCGGGGAAGATTCTAAGGTAACCTCTAACTCATCTGATTTTGATGATTTATCTTATGATGAGTTATTTGAGGAGTACAATGGGTTGGCTTCGGATTATGAGAAATTGTTTTTAAAATATAAAAATGATGTTTCAAAATTGAAAAATGAAAACAAACTCATATCCAAAACCAACAACGATCTTGAAAGTAAAATCAAAAATTTGCAAATCAAACTAGAAGAGTTTGAAAAGAAAAATTTAGATTTGCAAAATTTACTTTCAAAGATCAATGATGATCATCAAAAGAAAATTGATGATCTTAAAACTTCTTTTGATAAAGTTGGAACAAAACATTTTGAAAAAGGTGAAAATTCAAAATCCAACTTTGTTAGAAAAAGTTTTAGAAACTACAATCATAGAGGTCCCCAAAGAACCTCAAATGGAAAAATCATTAGAAGTGTGTGGGTTCCTAAAGAACTCATTACTACTAAAGATAAAATATCCTACACAAATGGATACCTAAAGGGACTAGGATTTTGGAAACTAATGAATATGGACCCAAAAGAATTTGGGTACCAAAAATCAAAAATTAATCTATGTTTGTAGGGAAAGGAGCATTGCTACAAGGCACGGGAAACAAATTCAAACTCATGGTACCTTGATAGTGGATGCTCAAGAAATATGACCGGAGACAAAAGCCGGTTCATTGAGCTTAACGCCAAAAATGGAGGAGAAGTGACTTTTGGAGACAATTCAAAAGGTCACATTGAAGGTATTGGTACAATAGGTAATACCTCTTCCATACAAATTAAAAATGTTTTATATGTGAATGGATTAAAGCATAATCTATTGAGTATTAGTCAATTATGCGATAAAGGATTCAATGTCTTATTTGAAATTAATGGTTGTAAAGTCATTGACATTGCATCTAATCGGATTATGCTTGTTGGTCATAGAATAGGAAACATTTACATGGTGCATTTAGATTCTATTGATATGACTAATTTATGCCTAGTTGCTAAGGATGAGCATGATAGTTGGTTATGGCATAGGAGACTAGGTCATGCTAGTATGAGTGTTCTGCAACGGCTAATTCAAGGTGATTTAGTTCGAGGGTTGCCTAAGCTTAAATTTGATAATGATAAAATCTGTGATGCTTGTGCTAAAGGAAAACAAAAACGAGTTTCTTTTAAATCTATTAATGATGTATCAACTAGTAGAGTATTACAATTGATCCATTTAGATCTTTTTGGGCCAACTAGAACTACTAGCTTGGGAGGAAAACAATATGCATTTGTCTTGGTAGATGACTATTCTAGATACACTTGGGTTCTATTCTTAAGTACTAAAGATGAAGCATTAGAAAATTTCATCACATTTTCAAAAATAATCCAAAATGAAAAAGGATACTCTATCACTAGTGTTAGAAGTGATCATGGAACTGAATTTGAAAATCTTGGATTTATTGAGTTTTGTAATTCTAATGGTATTAGCCACAATTTTTCAGCACCTAGAACCCCTCAACAAAATGGAGTTGTTGAGAGGAAAAATCGAACTTTAGAAGAAATGGCTAGAACCATGCTTTGTGAAAATAATTTGCCAAAATATTTTTGGGCGGAAGCCACAAATACCGCTTGTTATGTTATAAATCGAGTAATGATTAGGCCAATTTTAAAGAAAACTCCATATGAAATTCTCAAAAATAAAAAGCCTAACATTAGCTATTTTCATCCTTTTGGATGTAAATGTTTTGTTTTAAACAACGGTAAAGAAAATCTTGGTAAATTTGATGCTAAAAGTGATGAAGGAATTTTTCTGGGTTATTCCTTAAACTCTAAAGCTTATCGTGTATTTAATAAAAGAACTTTAGTTTTAGAAGAGTCTATACATGTTGTTTTCGATGATAATCCCCTTCCGAGGAAGGATTCTTCTGTTAATGATGATGTAGGTATTGTACAAGCAAATGACGTTAGATATGACGTTAGAGAATCATCATCAAAGGAAGAAACAAAAGATGAGAAAACTCGTGATCCCCTCGAGAATCCAACCATTGAAGAAAGGGAAGTATCTTTTCCAAGAGAGTACAACTATGTCAAAGATGGTGAAATTATAGGTGATCCATCAAAAGGGGTAACTACTCGATCTTCTCTTAGAAATATCTGTAATTATGTTGCATTTATTTCATGCATAGAGCCTAAGAACATCAAAGAAGCATTAAAAGATGAACATTGGATTATGGCTATGCAAGAAGAATTAAATCAATTTGAGAGAAGTAAAGTATGGACATTAGTTGAAAGGCCTAGTGATAAATCTACTGTAGGTACTAGATGGGTTTTTAGAAATAAACTTGATGAAAGTGGTAATATAGTGAGGAACAAGGCTAGACTTGTTGCTCAAGGCTATACTCAAGAAGAAGGCATAGACTATGATGAAACATACGCTCCCGTAGCTAGGATGGAAGCAATTAGAATGTTATTAGCATTTTCATGTTTCAATGAATTTAAATTATATCAAATGGATGTTAAAAGTGCATTTTTAAATGGTTTTATAAAAGAAGAAGTGTACGTGGAACAACCTCCAGGTTTTGAAGATTCAAATTTTCCGGATCATGTTTTAAAATTGACAAAAGCTCTTTATGGTTTAAAACAAGCTCCTAGAGCTTGGTATGAAAGATTGTCAAATTTTTTAATTGAAAAAGGTTTTTTAAAAGGAAAGGTTGACACTACATTGTTTTTAAAGAGAAAAGGTAAAGATTTATTAGTAGTTCAAATTTATGTTGATGATATAATATTTGGTTCTACTAATGATGTTCTTTGTCAAGAATTTTCTAAGCTAATGCAAAGTGAATTTGAGATGAGCATGATGGGGGAGCTCTCATTTTTCTTGGGACTCCAAATCAAGCAAAGAAAAGATGGCATCTTCATTAATCAAGCTAAGTACGTCAAAGATATGCTCAAGAAGTTTGGACTGGAAAATGGGAAACCTCATAACACTCCAATGAGCTCTTCAACAAAGCTTGACTTAGATGAAGGAGGTAAATGTGTAGATGTTAAACTATATAGGTCAATGATTGGCTCTTTGCTTTATCTAACTGCAAGTAGACCGGACATTATGTTTAGTGTTTGCTTATGTGCTAGATTTCAATCATGTCCTAAGGAATCACATTTACTAGCTGTTAAGAGAATCTTTAGATACCTTAAGGACACTCCTAGTTTAGGACTTTGGTATCCTAGAGACTCTAGTTTTAGCTTGCATGCTTTTTCTGATGCGGATTATGGAGGATGCAAATTAGATAGGAAAAGCACCTCCGGTACTTGCCAATTCCTTGGAAATATGCTGATTTCTTGGTTTTCAAAGAAACAAAATTGTGTTGCATTATCTACCACTGAAGCTGAATACATTTCAGCTGGTAGTTGTTGTGCACAAGTTTTATGGATGAAACAACAACTTTTTGATTATGGAATTGAAGTAGGTACTATTCCTATAAAGTGTGACAATACTAGTGCTATTTGTCTCACTAAAAATCCCATCCAACACTCTAGAACTAAGCACATTGAAATAAGACATCACTTCATTAGAGACCATGTCACTAAGGAAGATGTAGTTCTAGAATTTGTTGATACTTTGCACCAATTAGCGGATATCTTTACAAAACCCTTAGACAAGGAAAGATTTTGGACACTTAGGAGAGAATTAGGTTTGACCAATCTATCTTCACTTAGTGTTTAAAATAATTTTAGCACTTTTAATAAATCTTGAAAAATGCTTATATTTTTTTGATTGCATTCTTGCTATTAGTTAGGGGGAGTTTGTGATTCTTAATGAAAATTAATTTTATGTTCAAAAATCAATTAAAGATTAATTTAATTATTTGAACATAATTAATGTTTGATATATGAGTTGCCAATACCACTAGAAAAGATTAATTTAGCATTTTGTGCTTAAAAATTCAGATTTTAGCATTTTGGTGCAGAGGGAATCGATCCCCCCCCTGAGGGAACCGATTCCCCCTTTGAAGGGGAACCGATTCCCCCCACAGGGGAATCGATACCCCCCTGGGGTTCTGCTAAAATCGGGCAGAATAACCCCAAATGCTCAAAAACTCAAAAACCCTCTTCCTCTCTCTCTCCGCCGTTCTCACCCTCTAAACCCCTCAAATCTCCATTTTTGCCTCAAATCAACGATATTAATCGGAATTTGCTTCATAAATCATCTTCCAAACCTGTTGGAATCATTAAAATCGTGCAAACAACATCTAAATCCCCTCAATCTTCATATTTCAAGGTAAATTTTTCTAAACTCTTTATTTCATTATTTTTGAACATAGGATTAGTTTCAATTAGTTCTAGGTTGAAATAGTGAATGGGCATTGATTATTTAGTGATTAGAAACTAGATGTTACAACTAATTTCATCAAAAACACAAGAATTTTTCAAATTTTTAAAATTTTCGAAATAAAAAAAAAATTGTTATTTTTCAAATTATTGTGTTTTGATCAAATTATATTGTTGTTATGAAAAACTATACATATATTGTTTCTCAAAACCATATTTTTCAAAAGTTTTTCAAAAACTTTGCCCATTAGGATTGATTTAGAGAATCTTGAAATATTGAGGACTCATTTGAGTTTTGGGATTAATTGAATTGCATACACTTGTTTTAAAATTGCAGGTTATTATATCTATTCCGATTTCCTTCACCATGTCAAATCCTAAACGTCCTAGGTCTTCATCTAGTCGTTCTAGTCGTCAACAAAATCCACCTCCAAATCCTCATTCTATTCCAATTTCTAATCCCAATCCCACTGATCCTAACTTGACTATCCAAAATTCGTGTTTCAATCATCCTGGGTCTAGAAATCACCGATATTGGTATTATCAGTATTTCGATTCTTACAAAATCCGGGAAGAACGTATTCCTTCTCGTCAAGCTATGTTAGCTATCAATTTTAAATATCTTCCCATTTTACAAGAATGGAAATTTGATAAACTATTTGATCTTGAACCCATCGTTTACCATCAACTTGTTCGTATATTCTACTCTAATGCCGTATGTGTTAAAAACCAAGCTGAAACCGAAACCATAGGAATTCGTTCCTACCTTCTAGGACAATTCTTATATATTGACCCGGCATATATAGCCAATACTTTTGGATTAGATAATGATGGTATTTCGAATGAAAAACAAATCTTAGGTTCTCGTTATAAAAGAAGAGATAGTGCGAGTGTCTTAGACCTACATGAGCGTTTTCTTCATCTAATGATTTCTTGGTGGTTTCGACCATCCGGAGGTCGTTATTCTACTCTTAGAGCTTTGGATCTTTGGTGGTTACATTGTTTCGAAAACCGTATTAAAATTAACCTACCTCAGATTATTTTTGCTGAAATTGTTGAAACCGTAAATCTTGTTCCTAACAAGAAACACTGTTCATCTCTAGTTTACGGTTGCTTTTTGAGTAATCTGTTTTCCAAAGCTGGGCTTAGAGTCGGTCTAGATGCCGTTTTTCCTCTTAAGAAACAAATAAATCTTCTTTCCTTAACGAGAGCGGGATGGGTAAAGGACAAAGAAACCGGTGAATGGGTTCGTTCTTCTACTCCGGGAGCTAGTTCTTCACAAGCTCCACCCGAAGCTGACGAAGATCCCGAGTTTGAACAATTAATGAGGGATATTGATGAAGCTGAAGAAGAACCTGATCAGCCCGAAGAGCAGCCCGAGGAGCAAGCTCAACAAACGCATCAAATGCCTCCATATTTTCAATCCTTTATGGAGACATTCGATTTCCGATACGCTACCATGGACTCGCGCTTTTCCTCTATAGAGTCTCATTTATCCACAATGGGAGCTCAACAATTAGAGATTCTTCGGGAGATGCGTGCAAACAATGAATCAACCAACGCTCGTATCAATGAACTCACACACGAGATGGCCGCTATGCGAGCCCGTTTTCCTCCTACCGATCCGGATGCTTGATTTTATGTTTAGCTTTAAGCCTTTGAACAAAATGAATATTGTTTCAACATTTTGATTTGTTTGATTTTGTGGATTGTTGGATTTTGGATATATGAATGGTGTGAACTTATATGTTTGGTGTGTTTTATTCATTTTTGCATCATTTACATTATCATTAGCAATATGACCAATTTTGCCATATCACATTATTTATGAATATTGATTTATGAAACTAATGGCTAACCTCTCTTTTGATTATGATCTTAGCAGCTTAAGCTTATAATTAATAAATCAATTGGCTAAATGATTTACAAAACCTTGTTTTACAATGTCTTTTTGATTTAACAAAAAGGGGGAGAAGAATAAGTGTTAAAGTAAGGGGGAGTAATTTCTAAGTAATTTCTAATTTCATTTTTTTCTAATTTCAAAACTTGATTTCAAAAATCTTAAAATTACTAAAATGTTTTGTTATATCAAAAAGGGGAAAGATTGTTGAAACATTTTAATATTTCGATATAACAAATTAAGTTAAATGGATTTTAAGATTTTCCAAATGATTTTCTAAGTATATTCGATATAACTATTCGAATATCAAAACATTACTCCAAATATTTCAAAAATCATTTTTGATCCTTACTTAAGTGTAAAATTAAGTTTTAATCATAAAACAATTTCAAAATATTTTATAAAGTATTTCGAACCAATTCAAAGCCAAAAATTCCAGATTACTCAGAGGGAACCGATTCCCCCCCATAGGAGGAACCGATTCCCCCCTGAATGGTTTGGCTCCGAGATTTCCAGAATGCTCGGAGGGAACCGATTCCCCCCCAAGGGGGTACCGATTCCCCCCTTGTTCAACGGTCGAAATATTTGAATTTTACACTTAGGGAACCGATTCCCTATGAGAGGGAACCGATTCCCTCCACTGTCCAAGCTGTTTTATTAAATGTTTTCACACTAAAACGGCTATAATATCTTCTCTAATTATCCCCAACGTTCAGAAGTGATCCAAGGTGTATTTAAGCAAGCTTAGAAGCCATTGATCAACAACAAGAAACATCAAGCAACTAGAATCAAGAGAGAATCAAAGAGAAAGCATCAAACCTCAAGTTTGAGCATTTCAAGCCCATTTTCATTCAATATTCATTTTGCTTTCAAGAACACTTTCTGTGCTCAATTGTATTCATCTTTGAGTGTTCTTTTCTTTGTTCTAGAATTGTGCAAACATCTTACCTTGTGAGGTTTTCTTGTAAGTTTGCAAATTTGTAATCTTCTCTTTGAGAAAAGAGTGTTCTCAAGAGTTGGGGTATACTCTTGAGGGAATTGTAAGGTTATCTCTTTGGCCTCAAAAGAAAGAACAAATTAGTGAATTTGTTGGAAAATCCTTAGTGTGGATAGCTAAGGTAGTGGACGTAGACTTTGTTTGAGAAAGTCGAACCACTGTAAATCGCTGTGCAATTGCTTTCAATTTTCTGCAAAAGCTTCCACAAAATTTTTATTGCCAATTCACCCCCCTCTTGGCCAATTTCGTCATTCGATTAACTCAACAGATATGATAAGTTATATGAGCTATGTGATCACAAGAGAAATGACATGAGCACATGAACATAAGAAACATAAGAATAATGCACATAATATACGATATGAGAGCTATAGGTATAGTTGGCATGCCAAGAGTCGAGGGTTTCATAGGTCCTTCGGGACATATTCATAGGTCCTTCGGGACAAATTTCATATGCCAC
Source organism: Hibiscus syriacus (assembly GCF_006381635.1). NCBI lineage: Eukaryota > Viridiplantae > Streptophyta > Magnoliopsida > Malvales > Malvaceae > Hibiscus > Hibiscus syriacus. The sequence goes on from NW_024062606.1 coordinate 2,284,460, forward strand.
TCAGTGGGACTTATACGAGCTGTGGTGACAGCAATAGTGCACAACCTCAATGTACTTGAATACCTTGAGTTCTCAGTAATGGACATGGGCTTATAAAATATTATGAAAGGTAATTACATTATTATTGTTATATGTTACCATGCTATTATCATTTATATTGAATTATATGTTACATGATTGAATGGATAGATTGCATGTTCATATTCATAAGGAATGCATCATTATTATATTTATATGTCTCACTAAGTCTATGACTTAGCGTGTAAGTGATTTATACGTAGGTACAGAAAAGTGATAAGATCGATCTTAAGAGCAACAAGGCAACATATCGTCATTTGAAGATCAGATCAAAAGAGCCTTAAAAGTATGTTTGTTTATGTGATATATGTGTTGGCATGTAAATAGAGTCGTTTAGTATGTATGCTCTGATCGACTTTTGTAACGTTTTAAATGTATATATAAAAATGGTGAATGTATAGTAATGAATGGTTAAATTTTTACGAATTTTATGTATGTTTTACGGAAGTACTATAGCAGTACTGTAGCAGGGGAATCGATACCATGTAGCAGGGAATTGGTTCCCTATTTGTAATCTGGAAAATTTAACATTTTGGTACTGTAGCAGGTTACTGTTCACGGTAATGTAGCAGGTTATTGTTCACGGTAATGTAGCAGGTGACTGTTCATTACTGTTTATGGTACTGTTCATACGTATTTTACTGTTCATAAAATGTATATTTTCTTAAATTGGTTATAACGAACATAATTCAGTAATATATTATCATATTTTCTTAATATGAGTTAGAATGTTTTGTTATTTTGTAAGAAAATTATTTTAAAAAGTTAATGTGACATCTCTGACTTCTGGTCGGGTACGGGTTATGGGTGTTACAATAGCCCTCTAGGTTTTCTCTATACATTTAAAAACTTTGCCATATCCATCTTAGATTCATGTAGGACACCATGAACAAACCAAGACAAGTCGTAGGTTTAAACATATTTAATGCATACATGACCTTCGTTTTAGGGATTATAAGTGATTATGACATTATGCAGAAATAATATATGTAAACAAACTCATAATTTATTTTTATGTTATAAATATATGAGGACAAACTCGATAAGTATACAAGTGTCTAAATGACTAGGGCTATATAACATGGTTAAACTGTTGAACCCTTGTCTGCATAAACAAACCCTAGATTAGATATATGAAAAGAAGACTGCTTATTCCATAAGTAGACTCCTGATAATGGCTGCTTGGTCGCTGTCGGTCTCCGTCGATGCTAATAGCTGACATAAGCGGTCGCTTAAGCCGTCCACTTGTCTGTGTAAGTTCCTTATGTAGTTGCAGGTCTCCTGTAACACCTTCGAAGCTGATACCTGAAACACAAAACCTTGAACCTTAAACCTTGCTATTAAGACAAATACACATCTGGAAAAAGATAAACGTGATGATGAAGAAGAAGAAGAAACAATGATTAGGCACCCTGTCGGGGCGTCTTCCACGAAGCTCAGGGATAAGCTGCTGCAACTTGGAAACGAGGTCTATGATCTGATCATCTGTGATCCTGGATTCACTCGATTGCCTGGAACGTGATCTTCTGCTCGACATTGTTGTAATTAAACCAACAAAATCGAAGTTTAAGAAAGAGATGGGGTTTGGGTTTTGTCAGAGGAGGAGGAAAACTGGGGTTATACTTATGGTTATAAGGATGAGAAGAAGATCAAAGAGAGATATGGTTTGGTAGTGTGATTATAGCAGACAAAAATGCATGGAAGGAAGCAGTGGGCTAGGCTTGTTAATAAATAGGGTTTTTTGGTGTATCCATGTTTATACATAAGTTATATGTGTGTGTGTATATATATATATATAAAATATAAGAGGAAGGAGGAGGAGGAGGAGGATTCATAACGGGAAATAGAAAAAGAGGAAGAGAGATACGCCATACTGTGGTCGCAAGTGGGATTTAAGGGACAATAATCACCCATCTATGCGGCCCTCCCGCCTGTCAGTTTAGCACGCAAGCCCACGTTCTCTTATTACTTCCTGTCTTTTTAATTATATTTTCTCACTTTATAAACAATTTTAACAAGTTTTTAACCTATTTTAAAAATTATTGTACTTTTTTTTTATTTTTTTTTCTCAATTCTTATCTTGTAGATAAATTTTATCCATCAAAATATTTAAAATTATTGAAAATCTTTAAATACTTACCATTACTTGAAGTTTGATTATTATTAATTTCGTTATCAATTGAATCCGTTACATGATAATTATATCAGTCATTATTATTCTAAATTTAACACCAAACACGTATATAAATTGTCATATCAAGTTAAAACTGAGACTCTCTTTTAAACTCCTCGCTCTCTCCCTAATTCTAATATTACTGTTTATTATTTTCTTCGACCCATCAGAATTACCAACTACAATCTTTCATCTAAATTAGAAGAAATAAATCGTGTACATTAATTTTAATTCTATTTTTATAATTAATAAAACTCTAGATAAACGTGAGGGGATAAAGCAGTTCTTAGAAGTTAGAACACACCATTTAGGGTATGATCTTAATTAACTCACTCAGACTCACAAATTTTAGGGTTTTTTTTGGTTACCATGTAATGATTATAATATATACTTTTGAAATATTTAATTAGAGTAATGTCTCCACGCCTGATATGTCACATGTTCAACCTTTTCTCAGCTAGATCTATAAATGTTTATAGAGCTGATCATATGGTCAAGTCTACGAGTCCATATTTTATAGGGTAAACCATATTAATAGTCATTGAATTTTTAAAATGTTTTACTTTGATCACCGAAATCGATAAAACTTTACTGAAATTACTATTGTTAAGAAAATTTTCAGTTAAACCAATTACATCAGCTGACATTCGTTGCTCCTCCTTGCATCATTGTTCAATGGTTTCTCTGGTTAAAAAAAGTCATCAAACTATTCGTTTTACTTTTTTTTTCTTCTATTTTAAATTCCTCGAAAAACCTTTAAATCTCCTCAAATCCTAATCAAAACTAAAAATTAATTTTTTTTTATCTGTCATTATCGATTGTTGAATCAACTTGAAACCGAACTACGTTAATCTACTTTCCAAACAATGTCTTCCCACAACTGATATTGCCCAACGACTATTATGTTCATCGAAAATTTAAATTTTACGACGATGGCCAATCTGGAGCTTTAAAAAAAATTGGAGGAAGACTTTAACGTAACATGTAAGCTTTTCTTAATGAAGGTGATCGTAATTAACACAATTAAAGTTAGTAATACAAAAATTTTAAAACGTCGTGATCAGAATGAAAGCACTCCAAAAGTTTAGTTACCATCAGTATAATTTACCCTATTTTATAATTAAAATCTTGAGTAAGATCCCTAATCAATCGCAATTTCCTCGTAATGTGGTCAAACTTTTGTTGCCACGTTGAATTGATTGAAGGGCTATACTATATATAAAAAAGGATGTAGAGTTATGGTGAAAAATGTAATAAACTTTTACTTCGCCATGGACCATGTGTCATGTGGCCTCCATGTTTCAAGCTCTCAATTAGGGAAACCTAGCTCCATACCTACACCCCCAAGATCACTTGCTCTTTCTCAATTTCGTAACTATTTTTGCTTAAACCACCCTAATTTATTCAAGACAAGAAGGTATAAGTGGATTATGTATTCTTCGGGGGGGGGGGGGGAATCAATATGATTTGACAATTAATCTGTCATGTTGTTTAAATTAATGTGATATTTTAATCAACATTTTTAATCGTTAATTACTATAATATTGACATGTAAGTTCATAATATTTATGAGACAATTAGTCTGTCATATTTAAGTTACCAATTTATTCAATCTAACATATTAAATAATCACTCTAAACTGTTATGTTGGCACCGTAGACTGTCACATCAAAATTTTTTATGTGTTATCTTTTTTGTTCTCCATTTGCATGACCCATTGAAAAATTTTACCGAGAGGTATTTAGTTTATAGAATCCAAGATAGTCAGTAATTATTTTACTAAAATCATATCCCGTAAGCACACTTGGTATGAAACACTTTCCACTCAAATTCGAATCTTTTATTCAGAGTAATATTTTCTTTATCATTAACGTTCTGAAAATTTTAGTACTCATGTTCAAAATTTAACATTGATTTTTGATTATTTTTTTTGAAAATTTATGTACTAAAACAGATTAAAATTGATAGTTTAAGTAGTAAACGCGTTAGTTTTTAACATGGGTACTAAAATGAAATAGTTTTTAACATGGGTACTAAAATGATATAAAAATTAAACGTTAGATATGGTTTTGAAAAATACAAGTTTAAATACTAAAACAGTCCAAAACTTATAGTTTAGATACTAAATACGTAGTTTACTTAAATTTTTTTCACAACAGTCATTTGCCTAGACAACCGCGGATATATATAGTATTTAGGGTGAGCACGTGTCCATCCCAAAATTTAAATTTCTTCTGGTTAGTTATCTACATTCTTAATAGCGTCTGCCCTGAAATTTTATTTATATTCGTCTCATATTCAAAAGTTTTGTATCGATAATGTGTATTTATCTTGAAAAATATTTTTGGATCCGTTACGTCTAGACAAAATCAATTTCAAATGGAACTAGCCATGTGAGTCATTAGCCTCTTGCACCGAAGATGTTTTCCAACGACAAAAAAACAACAAACGGAAACCTGTTGTTCGCCAGTTGTCTCGTTTGGATTGTAAAGCCTTTTCGGCTTCAGCACAAGTTCATTCTTTTGCAGCAATGTTCATATTTAAAACCAGATGGGTAGAAACCCTAACAAGAATGAATTAGTGTTGTAAAGGGGGCAAGCGAAATTCAGGTGGACACATGTTCACTCTAGAATCCGAATTTTTTTATGTTAATTGTTTATTTTATTAAAAGTGTTCATCTTAAAATTTTATTTATGTCTACCTCATACGAAAATATTTTATTATTAATATATATACGTGTCTATTTAAAAAAATATTTATAAATCTTTCATTTCGACAATAAAACCCAAACTAAAATCACATGTAATGTTTTGTTTTGTTTTTCAGTTAATTAACTGACAGCTTAAAAGAAAAAAAAATGAAGGATTTTTTTTTTTTTTTTGAGGCAGGAAGACAACAGAAACGGTTAATAATGGAGGTCACAGTCAGTGTCTCAAAAACTATACATGACTTAATCAGACACGTGATTATGATAGAAAATCTTCCGCCACGCCATGGCCCCATGATTTTTCTTTTTAATAATTGTACATGTAATTATATGGTAAAATTTTTATTTTTGTCCCTAAAAAAATTTAATAACTCAATTTAACCCCTCAGTCTTTTAAATTTTATATCGACCCTTCCGACAATAAGTTTCCGACTTCTCTAACAATGTGAAAAGCATGTCCAATATTTACACGTACTTAAAACAATAAGAAAAATTCCATTATAAAGCAAACATGGCGGTGGTCTTTCAACTGGTCCGTCGAGAAGAAGACATGGGCTTTAGCTAATAAGACCCTGAACAGCCCTAAAGCCCGATTCTGCTGTAAAAAAATATTTCTATATTAAAATGTATATTATTATAATTTTTATGCAAATAAAAATAGTTAATTTTATTAAAAAGGATAAAATATTTAAAACTATAATGAGTTTATAATTGTAAACGTAAACTAAACACATAATTAGAACATTTTTATATAACCATTAACACAAGAAACTAATCATTTGAGATCAAAACAATGACCATACAAGCAAAAGGTTAAAAACCAATTCAAAATACTCGAACAATATATATATATATGAACATATATAACTGCATCGAAAAACGAACTACAACATGGGATCAAATTACTGATAGAGCACCGATAATCACAAATCAAAATCGAACATTGTAAGTACTATCTCTGAACGCAAATTGTGTATCCAAATCCAATATGAAGATCCAAAGTAGGAAAAATCAACAGGATAACAAATAAGCATCATCTTGATTAGTCGAACAACGCCGAAATTAACCCTCTTGAACGAAAAGAATGGTCAAACGACAGCTGAAGAAGACTAAAAACATATCAAAAGGTAAAGAAAAGTGTATCATAAACACAAGTTATTAAAAACTAAAAGAACAAAGGGAAAATAAAAATATGATATAAGAAAATAAAAGAAAACAACAAATATAGATAGCTGATGATTAATTAGGGGTGTTCAAACGATTAATTCGACCACTGACTGGATTGAATTTTTATTAACCGAATTAATCGGTTTTTTCTTTAACCGTTAACTGATCCAGACTTTTTTAAAAATATTAACGGATCCAAATAAAGTTCGATTATTTCGGTTGATTAACCAAATTAACTAAAAAAAATTAATAATCTTTTTAATTAGATTAATTTGAATATAACATAAGTATTTTTATTTGGATTAAAATTTAATTAGGTATTGTCAATTTGATAATTTAATGAGTCTAGTGTAGTTAAAAGTTCATAATTTTTAATGAGTTTGAACTTAAAATATATATTTAATATATATCACATATTTAATGTTTAATGATTTTGATTAATTCGGTTAATTAACCGATTTCAAATCGCATTAATGAATATTAAAAAAAGTATTAACCATTCTCCGACTGAATTAATTCGGTAGTCAACTAAATTAATTGAACTAATTTGATTCGATTCTTTAATTCAGTTGAAACCAAAAAATGAACACTCTTACGGTCAATATCGAAACTAATGACGTCGTCTGCGAATAAAACTGAAAAAAAAAACTGAACAAGCAATGTTGTAAATTGAGGGGAGAAAAAACTTAATGTTTTGGTCACTAAATTATTATTTTTTAAATCATACTTAAAGTTAAAGTTACATTTCTATTTTGATGACATACCATTAAAGTTTGATTGTTGACTTAATTTCAAGTGGTGATATGACATGATATAATAACAATTTTAGTCCTTTAAACTTACACATTCTATCAAATTGATCATAATTTAAAATAATTTTAAAAAAAACCTCAATATTTGTAAATCCTTTAATTTTGTCTAACATAAAATTCCAAAATCTCTCTCAAATCTTGATTGTAGTTGCAGCATGTTTGCTCAGTCATCGAGTCGTCTCTCCACGTCGATCATACACCCCTCGTTGATCACTTACAAACGTCAGGTGCTTATGAGAGAGACAGAAAGAGAGGAAAAATAATGGTAACGACAAAAAGATGGTGTTCGAAGTGTGTGGTTATGGAGAACGATAGGATGATCCACAAATATGAAAATAAAATATAAAGGGGCATTCACACAATAAGTCCTTAAACTTTGACAGTTTTGAAAGAGGTCATTAAATTATTAATAAATTATATAAACTATTGTTAAAATATTAATACATTAATACAATATTTTAAATTAAAATGAGAATAAAATTGATAGAATCTTTAAATGTTGAGGATTTTTTTTAATTAGTTCAAATTAAGATTAATTTGATAGAATGTATAAGTTTTATATACTAAAATTGTTATTTACCAATGTTATATCTTCAATTATGATAACGGCAAAACCTAATGATAGATGACCAAAACAGAAACAATATAGAACGATAATAAGTAATTAAATAGGTAGTTTACTATAAATAACTAATTATGTTATCAGATACTACAGAGGTATGAGTGACCCTCCCAATCCAGTTTTCTCCATTCACAATTGACAAGATTCTGAAACATTTGTTCCGAGAATCAACATAAACGTGTTTAGTACTGCGAGCATGCCTAAACGAGTGTCGATAACTAATTCGTGATCGATTCCCAAACCGGATTGTTGTCTAGGCAAGAGAGAGTTCGGAGAAGCGAAATTCATAAAATGTACCTACTAGACATAGTGCTCCTATAGAGTGGCAGACGTACATTGTGATTAGGGTAGACACGTTTCCATCCTGAAATTTTTTGAAATTCAAATTTTCTTCTTAAAATTCGAATTTTTCCCTCTTAATTTATATGTATGCTTACCCTGAAATTTTATTGTACCCACCTTGAAATTTTATTGTATCTATTTGGATATAAAAATTTTATATTATTAGTGAACTCACTCTAATTTTTTTTTTCTAGATTCACCACTACTACTATTCATTGTAGCTGAAGGCAATGTCCGCAAAGGATCGGCAGCGCCACTCCCGCTGATGACATGATTACTAGAATTTACCACGTCCAAAATGTCGTCGGGATCGGATTTAAGTTCTCCGGAATCGACCCATGGTCGATCGTATCGAGTAGTTCCACCTCGGTGTGGTGGTCCTTGGTTGAGCTCCGCTTATGTGGAGCTCTCTAGGGCGGCAGCTCCGACCTTGTCTCCAGGTTGGAACAAGTTAATTTCGACGTTGGGATCCCATTGTCACCTTCTATGGTCTTGTGTTTTCGGATCCCAAAACGCTCTATTTCGACATGATCACTCCGTAGGTGACCACCTTCAAAATTAATATTTATGTATCAAAGTATATATTAGATCAAAATTTATGTATAAATTTAATATTTATATGTTTCTAATAAAAGAATGAATAAACTCTTAATTTGGTATTAATCAAGACTTGAAAGTATATATCAGTTTAAATGGTTAGTCATTGATCATTATCAAACAATGATATTAATAATGCAATGGCTCCCAGCCTCCCACTTAATATCAAACATTGGGGATTTTATGCAATGAGTCCTTTCATGGACATGATCATATATTAGGGTTTTTGAAAGATAGTTTGTTCCATGTTTGTTAACACTTTATTACATGCCTGGCAATCTGATCAAAAGCTTTATTTTCCCGAAGCTATGAATCTGAGACGAGTATTGAGTTCCGAATGTCCGCGAATGTCTTTACGTCTTTCCCCCACAACCTGCACGATAAAGATAAAAGGATAGTTTCGTGTACGTAATCATGACCGACATATAGGAAGAAAGTAGAACGAAACAAATGACTGAATGTTTTCAACCTGTTTTTTCGACTGAAAATACATATGCGTAATCAGTTTCGAATATGAAGCACTTTGGTTTCAAATGGAAGTTTGTTGTGTTGGATTTTGATGGCAATCTCAAAGAACGTCTTTATACTAGTAGAAAGATAACTTACCAGCATTCGATCCCAAAGGCATTGGCTCCCACCTTATCTGCCTTTAGATCATCCCCCACATGTACCACCTTGTTGGCCTCCATATCGATTTGATCTACACAGAGATATCTTTAACGTTAATTTAGCCAAGCAGGGCATGTTAGTGAAACTACTAAGTTTCTGGTAACAGTTAAATGGATTATGTACCAATGAGTAAGATATACTTTGGTACTTAATACAAACCTAAAGCAGCTTTAAATATCCTTGCATCAGGTTTTTCATAACCAACCTCCGAAGATATAGTTACGGCATCAAACCTGAAAATGAAGAAAAAATGGGTTGCAAATCAAACGTAAAGACGACTATATGAATGGCTTGAATGGTTGAAACAAAAGCCATTTTTCTCCTTTCAGGCATCTAACACGAAAGTAGAAGTGTAAAACGAGATAGAGGTATGGAACGAAAGGTTTGTACGAGCCATCACAAGCTCAGAATGAGGCAGTAAACAAGAGAAACAGTGAATCCATGCTAACTATAACAAAAGATGCATCCCAAGTTTTAAGAGTAAAAAGAAATGATCGCTGCTAATTAAGGGGAAAACCAGCAAAAATTCATAAGCAGCCTCATGAATCATCGATACAATTAAAAATGTTTTTGATGTTAAGAAGCACAGGAAACAGCATTGACAAAGAACTTGATACTTACAGATCTATGACATTGAGTTCCTTCAGCACGTTCCTCAATCGGGTGTCGAAATTGGACACAACAGCCACTTTAACTGTACCATCACTCACCAAGTGAGAAATGAATTGGTGGGGAAAAAGTATGTATTCCAAGCAATTTGTATTACCATTATCAGTTTCAAAAGTAAAAGAAGAAGAATACTTGATGAATATGACCTCCAGCATTTTTCAGATGGAATATTGTTTCTGAAGCTCCATCCGGAAGACGCCATGCATAGCCATTGCCATAATGCTGAAAAACAGTCACTAATTACTTCAGACTTAACATAAAATGAGCCGCTGGTCTAATTACTTGCAGTTGAGACAGTCACTAAATAGCAGCCACTTAAGTTCTTGAAATTCTATATTTCTATTCATTAGTGCAGCTTCAAGGACATGAAAATGGAAAAGCAAGCCCCTAAAGATTACCTCATAGACTTCTTCAAAGTAATCGTCATCGGAACAACCAGTGGCCTCAGAGACAACAAGTTTCCAAAATGGCTTTCCATCCCCCTATCAATATACAACACAAGAGCAAAGGGAAATTACAACTACTTAAAGAAAATATATTGTAGCATAGCATGTACCATGAAAGTCGAATCTGCAACCATACAAAGATTGAACCATTGGACGGGTGTAAACTGAATGTTGAGGTTATGGTTTTTTTCTGTAAAAAACTCTCAATCTACACTCATCCAATGATCCTAAATTAGAGTATCAAAATAAAGAGAGCAACAAAGTAAACAAGGAACCTCATAACGGAGCTTATCAGGCCAGGGGGCAGCGAAAGCCCTCCTAAATCCTTGCTTTATTTCATTTGAATTCAACTTCAGACCTAAAAGAGAGGATTTTTGTTTTTGTCAAATTGAATAAAAACTTTATACTAGAATACCATAATTTCAAGAGTTAAATCAAGAAACAAGGAAAAACCCAGATTGAAAAGTCTCTAAGATCTTTTAAGAAATAATTATAATAACGATAAACGGATAATAAAGAAAAAGTGACCGTATTTAGCTCCAATGGAAGCGTAAGTGTCTTCTACAGGATTGGACAATTGCAAGAGAGTGCCAGCGGCGTCCAACAGCAGCCCATCGTATGCTCTTTTAACCGAATTTCTAACTGCAAATGAGTCCAAATTAAGAAATAAAAAGATGGTTTTGTATTAATTTAAGTAGAAAAAGGAAAGGGAATATAACCAGAGTGAGTGGAGATGGACGAGCGGCGAACGGAGTTGAGTGACGTGAAAAGACCCTTGCTTTGCCATTGCCAGCATTTGGTCAAACAAGCTTCCATTTTCTCAACTGGATTGCTCTGCTTCCGTGCTCCCCTCTACTCAGGCGATCAATTATAGACCTTGCCGCCCACTGTTTTCTTTAGGCTTAAATATAAAAAAAGTTCATAAACTATAATACTTTTGAATAAGGGTTTAAATTATTTTTTCAAATGATGTTCGTCTAACATTACAAAAGTTATTAATTATAGGTGTTAAGATTGTCAAACAATATTAATTTTTTCGTTAATTAACATATGTCACAATCCAATAATTTTAAAATTTATTCATAAAAAATATTTTATTGCCGACTTTTCGGCCAGTAGTCTCTATCATTCTCATAACCATATATCGTTGTAGTTGTCGTGAATTAGCCGTCAGAATCACTTGAGATCGTGATTTTTATCCTCTGTTTCACAGGGTATAAAACGTCAAATCACCGAAAAAGTGAGATCAGGTGAAACTTCGTCGACGAAAAAAGGGCGACGGGTGCCTTGAGTTTAAGAGGTAAAATGAAGGTTTTCAAAGTTTTAGAGTTATTTCAAAAATAGTGTATTTTTTAAAATATAATTTTAATTTTTAATTATATATAAAAATTTTAAACTTATCGTATTGTGGTACGTGTCACTTAACAGAGAAAATTAATACGATTGACGGCCAAGACACCTAAAGTGATGATTTTTATAACGTTAGACACCAAGATCATTCAAAATAGTTTAGAAATATATTCGTAAAAAACGTTATAGTTTGGACACTTATTTTATAATTAATCATTTTCTTTAATGCCATATTTTTATTTTTATGAGCAAAATATATAAATAATCTTCGATTATAGAATAATGATTTATTGAATTTCTCACCGTTAAATGTTATAAAATGTTGGATGCAACCTTCAAAACCTTTGAACAAAAATATGTCCTTAAATTTTTGTTGGGTGCAATTTGGCCTTAAATTCTTTTAATGTAAATTCATAGTTAAAATTTATATTTTTCAATAAAATTTAGAAATATTGTGAGCGATTTTCACTTTGAAATATATGTACGTTAAAAAAATTATTTTGAAATCAAGACTAATTTTAGTATAGTACACGTGAAGTTTTTTATGTCCACATGATAATTTTTATAAATTATATTAACAAATAGAATTCGTCAATGTACTGGACGAAAATTGTACGAAAATCGTTATGTTCATATAACGAGTTCTAATTATTTATTATATTTTATAGTACTCGTTTTTTCATAAGAGAAATTTAAACACATTGTAATAAATGATTTAGATTCAAATTAATTTTTTAACATCTATATTTTTTTGTCTGAATTATTTGACCAACAAAATCTGAATTTATCAATGTTTTTAAAATCGGACCGGACCTTAAACCAGTGAAGGTACTGATTCAACCGTGGTTAAATCGGGGATGAACCGGTTTATATAAAATAATATTTTTAAAAATTTTACATAATATTCAAAGCAATATATATATATAACACTCTTTTTAAGTTCACAATATTAAAATGTATAAAAAATATCACAAGTCATAACATATATAAGTTAAATATCATAATATAAAGTGAAACAAAATGATTTAAATTAACTACGACATAATATTTAAGGTCAATACCTAATGAAATTCATCAACAACTAAATAAAAAAGTACATAATTGATACAAGTATCAATCATCATAATAGTCATTGAAATTGATTCCCTCAAATTCCAAAATATTAGGAAAAGTAGAAACATGAACACTAAACAAGTAAACATTATTAGCAGGCTCAATCAAGCACAAACAAAAACCTAAAAAAATTATGATTAAAGAAAACACTTGTGGCTGAGGCATGGTAGGAATCGAGACGAAGATGATGTCGTGATGTTGTGCGGAAGACGAGTAGAGCGCGTCGGTGATGGAGTAGGTTGCTGATGACAGAGTACGACGCCGTTGAGGGAGTATGATATCGGAGACGGAACAGTGATGAAGGAACCCAAAGTGAAAAAGGGATAGGGTTCACCCTTGCAAACGTTCGTGAAAATGGCTTAACCCAGATGCAAAATTAGAAAATAAATTTGAGGCTGAAAAAAATCATAACAAACAACGTCGTTTGGTTTAATTTAAAAAAATAGAATTGTGTGAACCGCCGGTTCTTTAGCGGTTCATTGCAAAACTGGTTTTGGAGGTTGACCGGACCAGATATGCAATCGGTTCCCAGTTCAATCGGCCGAACCGGCCGGTCCGATCCGATTTTGATAACATTGGAATTTATATTGAATTAAAACTTATAATCCTTACCGGTTTAGATAATTTTTATTATAAAAATAATTATATTTTAAAATTGTGCAAAAAATACTCAGGAGCCAAAATACATATCAAAACTAAAGTAAATCCTACAAAAAGGGTTAGGGGCCAAATTGCAACCCAAAGCCTAAATAAGGGGTCAAATTGTAGTTCAAAGCCAAATTGAGGGGCCAAATTGCAACAGAAAAAGGCAGGGGCCAAAAGGTGCATTAACCCTAGTATGAAATATGGAACGAAGTCGTTTTGAGGACACCGATTTACAAATTGTGCGCTGCTTCACCGTCGAAAGGCATCAACAGAAGAAACATAATGGCGACCGAACTGGAAGAGCTACTAGGCTTCCTCACTGCCCCTTCTCCTCCTGTAAGTTTCCATTTGTTCAATTTAACCCTCTATTTTGCTTCCTAAAAGTCGCCTCGATTTGATGTAAAAAATCTATTATAATTTATCTGGGTTTTCTCTTTTACTCGACCTGTTTTCAAGTTGTACTCTATATTTACTTACTTATCAGCAAAACTACGCTAAACGATTCATTTTCGGTTCATTTCATTTTCATACAGCAAAATCCCATTTAAATCCCAGCTTTGGTTGTTCCTTTTACAACTTGTAGAGTTCAAAGTGTTGAATTTATAATTATATAGAAGTTTCTCCAATAAGTGTTGTTACTGTTTCTTAGCTCAGTTGAATTTCTTGTAGTGATATTTATTGATTGTGATATGTGTAGGTGAAGAAGGCAGCAGTCGATATTGTGCGAGGATTAACAGGGTCTGAGGATGGCTTGCACTCGCTTTCCAACTATGCCAGCTCCGTGCTTCCATCGTTGTCTCGGCTTTTGGCTGACGACAAGGTGTTTATTTTTTCACAAAACTTTCTTTAGCTAATCATTAGTGCTTGTCAGTTAAGTGATTTCATTGAAAATGTTTGAATCAATTAACACAAGTAGCTCTCTTTTGAATTTTTTGTTTTATGGAGTGGTTGTCTCATGCATCAATGTTGCAGGAAGTTTCAGAACCAGCTGCTGAAGCTCTCGTAAATCTGTCCCAAAATGCAGGATTGGCCGCCAAGATGGTTGAAATGGGGATGATTAAAATAGCCATGGATTTGTTGTATAAACCAGGCTCTAGTATTACTCGGCTGCTGGTTATGCTCCTTGTTAATATAACACAGTTGAATGATGGTGTTTCGTCTTCGCTTCAGGTGCTTTTGTCATGTCCTATGACTTATTAATCCTTTCTTAAATCTGCATGAATATTGGGACAGTTCATATATATTTTTTTTTGAGATTTATGTTGAATGTTGTGTGTGTGTTTATATGTTGCTTCTCATCTCATTATCATTATTTTTTTCTGCCTTATCTCTGGGAATCGTTAATCACTTAGCAGGGGACTTTTTGTGCTTTTTAGATTGGAGATGACAAGATGCAAGGGCTTTATGTAATGAAGCTTGTAAGATCATTCTGTAGATCAAGTGAAACCAGTGGTGTGTTTTACATCTTTTCTCGCTTAAGTCATCTGTAGCCTTGTATACTTGTATTCGTAATATATATTTCTTGTTCAAATGTTGACCTCACATCCTTTTTTTACATGCTTACAAGATGACCCTTTTGATCATGTTGGTTCCATACTTATGAACATCTCAAAGAAAGAAGAGGGGAGGAAAATGTTATTGGATCCCAAGCGCAGCTTGTTAAAACAGATTATTAGACACTTTTTTTGCCAGCTTGTTCATGGCAGCAGTGAGACTGAAGAATCATCAACAAACACATCAAAATAGCAATTTACTTTGAATGTTTATTGATTTCTGGATTACCTGTTCAATATGTTTCTCTGTAGCCTTTATAAAGGCTACTGGATGTGCAATCACAGCCTTCACAGGTCCCTTGTTTTAGCTTAAACGATGTCTTACGTTAAGATTCGATTGCAAAAGTTGGTTTTTACTTGTTTTTTATCTTTAAAAAAAAGTACTGAAAATGATTAAATTATTGGATAAATTTTGCGTTTAGCACTTGAACTATCAATTTTTGTATGTTTTAGTACTTTAATTTTTTTTTAAAATCATATCTAACATTTAATTTTTGTTTCATTTTAATATCTCGTCGTTAAAAATTTAACGGCCTTGTATTTTTTATAGGTAAAATTACATCATTCATCACTCAATTATCTTTTCACTCTTATTTTGGTATTAAAGTTTACAAAATTTAATTTAACTACTCAATTTTTAAATTGTTTCTATTTTAATCACACTAATTTATTTTATTAATAATTTTTTGACATGACATTTATTATTATTTTAATATATAATTAAATTTGTCAAAAAATAATATATAATTATAAATAAGAAAATAAATTTGAAAGTTAGAGTGATTAAATAAGAATAATTTAAAAGTTAAATAATTAAATTATAAAATTTAAATTTTAGTGAGTAAAATAGGAGTGAGAGATAATTGAGTGATGAATGATATAATTTACTCATAAAAAAGATGTCACGGGAAAATCACCCATTTAATTTTTTCAACGATAAGTATTAAAATGAAATTAAAACTAAACATTAAGTATTATTTTGAAAAAAATGAAAATTTAAGTACTAAAATAGATCAAAATTGATAGTTTAAGTGCTAAATGCATAATTTATCCTACATTATTTCTAAAATAATATTCAAATTAAATATTTAATAAAAAATCATAATAAATTTTGTTATTATACGAATATCAATTTATTTTATAAATTAATAAGCAATAAAATTTATTTGAATATATAATATTCCAAACAGATGAAAGATTATCCTTAACTATTTAGTTACGTGTCATTCAATTGGAAACTACTAGTAGGTATAAATTCTCATTGGGTATAGATTCGCTCGGGTCCGTCCTGATATAAAAGGAATTGTTCTTAGAACCGTCGGATCAACTTAACAAAAAGAAATCAGAAATCGAAGGATCACAATTTGTTACAACATTTTTCACAATAGAGCCGTACGCACCGAATCACTTCTCATGATATTTTAACATTATGCCTTCGTCATTTTCCCCCAATTCTGTTTTATTTGGAATTTTCCTCTTTCATTCCAACTTCTAATAAGAACTTTGATCCATCTGTCTTTCTTCGTCTTTATGTATAGCTGTTTCCCAAGCGCTTAGACTTTTAATCATTGACCAAAACAATTATTAGCTATTTTTCTTTGAGTAAACCGTCGATTTTGACTTATTCTGGGTTAAGCCATTAGCTTCGAACTTCTTTTCTTCTCTTCTTACAAATTCATGTGTTTTGTTTGAAGTTTGTTTAGTACAAGGAGATGGGCTTCGCTATATCTGACGAGTTATTGGGGACTATCGTCCCGATTGTTGTCTATTGGATTTATTCCGGAATTTATATGTGTTTAGGATCTTTTGAGAGCTATAGATTGCATTCAGTAAGCGACGAGGATGAGAAGAATTTGGTTTCCAAACCAACTGTCGTCAAAGGCGTCCTTCTGCAGCAGGCAGTTCAGGCTGTCGTCGCCATCCTTTTGTTTGCGGTAAATCGTTGCTGAAACACTTGTTCATTCTTTTACTTTTTTTATTATTGATTTGGTTTTTCACAATCTAAATGTAGTTGGAATTTTTTCGGTGCGGTCTTGTTTTACCTTGATGTGTGCATCGTTGAATTTTATTATTATGTGTATGACTTTTTGTTTTACTTTTGCTTTGATGCTTAATTAGAAAGTAAGATAGGCTATAAGACTTCGTTAATCTTTCTTAGCATAGCTCCAGATTCTTACACTTAATTACTTTGCAAAGATATGAAGAAGAGATTGGAGTTAATTATTTGGATCACTCCACTGCATGTGATGTATTTGCTCAAGCTGATTACAAAGCTTGGATGGATAATTTTAAGCTTTAGGTAGCCATGAGAACACTAATCTTAAGCTAGTATAATACATATTCAGACATGTGTATTTAAGTACAATCCTCCAATTCTATGAGAAGACTTCTAACAATATGAGCTAAGATACTTATGTCCAATACTCGCCTCATGCTTGGGTAACACAGCTTTGACTTGTCATTATAATTATGAGTTTTCAGCTATAATCTTACTGTTATTCTGCATGTATGCTGAATGATCTGTCTTGAAACTTCTTAATTAGATTTGAGGTAGGCGCAATAAATGCGGATATATACTCTCTTACGGCTTGTGTTTGTGATATCTAGCTTATTGGTCGAAAGTTTAATTTAACAGGTATGATAGCCACATCAAAGTTCCTTCTATTTTAGGAATGATTTCGTAAGTTTCTTTGTATCTTCTCACATGATGAAACGCTCATATTGTGTTCGAGAGCTCCTTTTAACTTTCATGATCTATAGTTGATTCGTTGACTGGTTTTATTTCTGTTAATTGAACTTGAACATCCCTATCTTTGCCAGTGTATAATGCGCCTTATAAGCAGTTTCAGCTGTGAAATTGTCTCGGTTGTATATAGTTTTATCGAACTTTTTAATTTGCAGGTCGCAGGGGGTGATGATGGGGCTTCTGTACTACAGTCAACTTCCTTTATTGTTCTAGTTAGACAGTTTGTCACGGCAATGGTGGTTCTGGATACTTGGCAGTATTTTCTGCATAGATACATGCACGAGAACAAGTTCTTGTACCGACACGTTCACTCTCTGCATCATCGTCTCGTCGTTCCTTATGCATTTGGAGCTTTGTACAATCATCCAGTGGAGGGGCTTCTCGGCGACACAATAGGTGGTGCCCTATCGTTTCTCCTGTCCGGCATGTCTCCTCGAACTTCCATATTTTTCTTCTCATTCGCTACCATGAAAACCGTGGATGACCATTGTGGGTTAATGCTCCCCGGGAACCCCTTCCATATTTTCTTTAGAAACAATTCAGCATATCATGATATCCACCATCAGCTTCATGGTACCAAATACAACTTCTCGCAACCATTCTTCATCATGTGGGATAGAATTCTCGGAACGCACATGCCTTATTCGCTCGAGAAGAGAGCAGAAGGGGGATTTGAAGCACGGCCGAGGAAAGAGTTAAAGGATGATTAAATTGGTTAGACTGAGCATCCTTTCAGTTTCTTGCGTAAAATATACTGACAGCGCTTTTTGCTTATATCGGTAAACCACACTGCTTTTGTTATTTGTATATTCCTATATTCTGAATTACTAAACTTGATGCTTACTTTTGTCCATAGAAAAATGCATCAGTGATGTTTTTGAAAACTTATCTACAAGGTTTTGTCATTCAACTATAAGTTTAATTCAAATCTTGGTGTTCGTAAAATGATATTAAGTACCAGTACAGTCGCTTGTGCGTCTTAAATTGATCAAGAATGAATTTATTTATGTTTGATTCGTGTTTGTTAAAAATTTCATAATTTTATTTATGTTTGCTCGAAATTATGTATGTTTTATTAGTTTAATATTAATGTACATGTTCGTTTAGTGCTCATGTATTCTTGTTTAAAATGTTGACATATATTAAACTAACAATGTACAAATGAATCCTAATTTGTTATTCTTCTGCAACAATCAGTTCAGGCTGCTATCTAGAGGCGATCAGAATGTGTCATTCTTCTGCAACAAACATTTTATAATGAAATGAATGGAGCAATGTATGTCATTTAGAGGCGATCAGATAACTCGGTAATGACGAGTTTTTGGCTGAAATATGAATTTCCGGAGAACAGCATTCAAGTGAATGTTCCAAAAAAGCAAAACTTCAACACAGATGGTTCGTCGACAAAGTCAGATAAGCAGAACAAGATTCATAACAGCCAAACGTGAAAACATAAAAACACTGATCTTAAATCATCTCAAGCTACTATTTCAAGGTTCACTATCAATCCATTAAGCCAAAATTTACCCCATTGAAATTCTAGCTCTTGGATGATTGCTTTTCTTTTGCCTTCTGAATCTTCAGCACCTTCTTCACAATCTTCTGCTCTTCCACCAAACAGGCCCGAATGATCCTGCAATGATTCACAATCAAGAAAACAAGTCTTGTACCACCGAAAGCAATCATAAGCACGGATACGAGAAGACTTATACTAGTCTTAATGTACAAACCTTTCCCTAACAGCACTTCCGGATAAAACTCCGCCGTATGGACGGTTCACAGTCCTTCAGTTTCTCGGCAATCTAGACCTTTTGTATTCAGCAGGTCTCAAGTGAGGAATCTACAAAATATAGGGCAAATTTCAGCTCAACTGGTGAAAACTTCACTCAAACTGAAACATACCCAATTTGCCCTCCATATACACACATTATATCTCAACTGAAATGCCATGAATAGTTCATTAAGTCTATAATGTTGTAAAGATCAAAACTTGACAGGAAAAAATGAATCAAAATCTCCAATGAATCACATTTCAGCTCCATAAGTTCATACCCAGAAAACAAAATCCTTCAAAATTCAACGATTTCAATCAAAATCTAAGAAAAGAAACGACGTACGCCATGAATTCTCTTGCCGGTAACAGGTCATTTGGGTCCACTGGCTCTCTTTTTCGTGGTTTGATAAACAAGCTTCCCTCCTAATAGCAACAAAAATACAAAAGGAAAGGAAATAAATCACCACAATGTCGATGCACCATAGATCATACGGTCTTTTTCCCATGAATTCAAAGGAACCAAAAACCCAGTAACGAATCTGGGTTACGGGGAGAGGGAGAAATGGAAGAAGTTACCGGGGGTTTTGACGACGCGGTGCTGGTTGGACTTGGTGGCGTAGCTGTGACGCGAGCGGTAAGTGAGCCGCTGAACCATTTTGGAGGCCTCCGCACCCTGGTTTTCGGTCTAGGGTTTCTGGATTGACTGCGAGTTCAGCTCAGTCCCCGCTTTAAGGGAAAACGAAACCCGGACTCTATTGGGCTCTTTTTGTCTTGGTTTTCCAGCCCAAAGTAGTCAGATTTAGTAATAAGTATTTATTTTGGCTTAAATACTTTTGTAAGTCCCTGTAAATTTCAAATTTTTAACAATTAGACTATGATCTCTCAATTTTAAAATTTATATTGATGGCTTAAAAATGAAACTCAAATATTCATTTATATTAAAATTTAGCTTTGTTTCAGTCATAGTATAAAGTTTTCATGTAGTAATTTGTTTGAATTCGAAGTTTTATCCGGTTGGTTCATATAGTTATTAGTGTTTTCAAAATTTAAATTCAAATATTTTAATGTTAGTAACTATATTTTTCATATAAGTTTAATTTAAATTTTCGCTTGTGACATAGAATTATAAAGAAAAATTGACTGTATATTTTTCAAGAAACTTGCTATGACATTCAAATATAAGATATTTTCTCTTGAAATAATAGAAAAGAAAAAGAAAAGCTATGAATGTTACAATAATTACGGGGAAATTTCAAACCATAAACTGTACTTTTCATTTGCTTCATTGATCGGATAAAAGAAGATTACAAATTAGTATCTGTTCTAAGTAATTTTAATCATATGATTGACACAGAACGTTCGATCACCTTTGCAGTTATTGGTGCTCTAACTCGTGATCTCTAGAAATAACATAAATGTCTTTAACCACGAAGGTAATTTAATTCGTGCGGCTCCATGAAATTGTCTTCAAGTAACTTTACTATACACATATCTTCTATCTATGCTACTCGAACTCTTCATTTTTCTTGAAATATTTATCCGACATTCGTATGACATATTCATACGTACCCTTATCCGAAATTCGAATTAGATTAACTCAGCTCTTTGTAACAAAAAAGAAAAAGAAAAACGTATGAAAAACAAAGAGAACCAGTCAACCAACCCTCAGAATCAAAGAGGTTTCAACCAGCTTCATTCTTTTATCAGCACCGAAGTACATCACTATGAAGTGTTGAAACTTACTTTTGAGGTCATTGAACTTCCTTGTTGAAGAAACTAAACCACTCTAAACTTATTGTCAATCAAGGTTTTTCAAGACCTGTTGTGGATAGGATCCGATCCTCGTCGAACTCTTCGTTTGCTCGACCTATTCGGGTCGAATCCGTTGTTCCCGAAAGCCGGTTTCTTCTCGGTATCCATTCCCTTCGTGTCGACGGCCTTGAGAACACGTTGAACATGTCTGAAGACGTCCAAATTTCTCATACCAGAAACTTCAACTGGTTGAACTGCCAATAACCCGAAAATCATAAGAAATATAAGCACTCTTTGAACTCTGCAAATCATTTTTTTTGGTTCAACTCAATTCAACTCGAAACAAAGAAGAAGCAAAAGCAGACAGACAACTATATCTTTGTTTTGTGCTGGTGTCACTCTATGGTTATGTTCCATTGCCGCAGACATAAGCCTGTTATTTATGTGTCCTGTTGGATTTGGAAAGGACTTTAAAGGCAATATTAAAGACATGGAGGGACCCAACATTAGAAGATTGGGTTTGTGGATTCACTAAAAATCACAAGTCTGCAATAATCTAAAGCAAATTAGGGCTGTTGTTTGGAAGAATCTGACATGGATGAATAAAAGGTTTTTGGGAAATGGAATAATACCCTTAAGAAGCCAAGTATCTTTTTCTTTAAGCTTTCCTTCTAATTTGTATCATTTGCCACAGTGTTCTGTCTGCCACATCATCCGACCAGTTCCTAAGTGTACGTTCGACTCCGGACCCACTTATTCCTGTCTGACAGGCTTCTCGAACGTGCGTAATCCGAATTATAGTTACTACAAATATATATTTGTTGATGGTAATGTTTAGGTTGTGATAATCGTGGATAATTTACTTTTATTGATTTTGACAGAAAATCGCAATCGATTAGTTAATGACAAGACATCACTTTGTAGATGATGAACTGTGTCCTCTTCTAGTGAATTTAGTATCTTTTTGTTCAATTAAAAGGTTTTATAATAAATAAATTTTAGTATCAGTGTATTAGCCATTTAACAGTATATTTAACTATGAGAGATGACATTAACATGTTAGAAGTCATGTCAAAAGATCGTGAGATCGCGATTGATCGGATGATGTAGGTCTTTAAAAGATTTAATTAGCGAATGGATTCTTTTAAAGATATCGGTAGGCGAAGAAATGAAAAAGGAGATACGACTCGTTGAAAAAATATAATAATGTTCGATATAGATAAAAGTTGCTGCAAATTAAACGAAGGGTATTAAAAAAATAAAGACGTTCCTTTGATGGTAAGTAAGGGGTGTTGTTAGGGTTTCTTTAATGGGAAGGACTGGTCAAGGCAGAAGCCATGGACATGGACCACTAAGAACAGCTAGATTGCTTTGCAACAGTAGCAAACCAAAGCAAAAACCAAATATAAGAATGAGAATTTAAAGTGAAAGCGAATGTTTATACACACATATATTATATGTAAAAGAAGAGGCAGTTCAAAAATCAAAGACTTGTCTTTTGTCCCTCAATTTGTTTAAATGTAGGAAGGATTATATGTATATTTTGCTTTATTTCTTCTTATTATTAAAATATGCAAAATGTCACATGCAGCTAGGAACATTCTAAAGCATAAATTCTTGCACTTTAGGGTAAGTTTGTTTTCGAGATGTGGGGCTAATTATGGTGGCTGCTCATATCATTTCACTTAACCTTGCTCTTTATTAATGTTCTGATTCTACACCTTTTGTCATCCAATTGAACGTTACAAAAAAAATTAAATAAATATAAAGAAAATTAAATTATGAATTGCTGTCCTAAACCATTACGAGACTCGATCTTATACCAACTTAGATTCTTTGTTTTATAACATTCACTTGGAACATGAATTTCAAGGAATGTGATTCTATAAGATCAGATCGAGTTAAAACCCGTCAAACATTAGATATTTTGATCATGTTGGCTTAGATGTAGGTAAGAACAAACGCTACCCAAATAAAATGTAACATAAATAAAACCTGGTGTTTGAGAAAAGAAAAAGCGAAAGGATGCTATAGATTCTCGAGGTTGGTCTAAATGTGTATACTTTTAAAACTTAGATTTAGACCAAAGGAGGCAGCCTCGACGGACTTTGATTTAAACCCTGACCCATTCAAAATACCCAAAGCAATTTCAACAAAAGATAAAGTCTATTTCCTAAATCCCAATCTTTCATCTATTCCCCTACCTTTCTTTTCCTTACCTAAATAAATCTTTTCATCTTTTCTTCCGCTGTTTCATTTCTAACACATCCATACCTTAAACTCTTGTTTAGTTCAAAATCGAACCGATTAATAGTCTTGTTGATGTCATCGGATCTATCGATAGCCTTTTAGACAAGTTCACCGGGTTGGGATATCGACAACATTGTTATCGACCCCGGGTTGAGACCTATTCAGGAGACAACCTCCGACCCGAGGAAGACACCGATGTTGATGTCTCGATTTTGCAAATATCGGATCATAAACCAAAGCGATTTCAAGATAAACAATCGAGTATTTTATAGATAAACAAAATTGAAAGATCAAACAATCTGAGACAGACTATAGCTTTTTTTTCTTCCATCAGGCAGAGACTGCAAAATGGGGATGCTACCAAAAACACACAAGTTAAAGGCAGAATCTTTACCTGGCATTTACTTTTAAGGTTGTTCTGATAGATGATGATCAAGTGTGGTCGAGGGCATGTGAGAATATATGCTGCATTTGCTTCATAAGAGATTACCACCAAGTGTTTGGGCATCCATTGATGTGACCAACTAGTGGAGTCTGAGCATTTCACATTTTTAACAATTCCAAAATGTTATTCCAACGTCGTAAATAAAGAGTAGATACACAAAAGACAATTTGGTGCTTCATCTTGTTTATTCCTCCCTACTTCACCACACAACACAACTCGGACTAACCAGATTCCGGTATGTGAAAAAATTGAAAGAAAATTAATTTAAATTGAAAAATCAAGATACAGAGAATGAGAGCAGAGCTCATATACAAGACACAAGGAACCGAACTAACACTTCTCAGATCAGGCTAGGCCTCTCCAGCTGAGCTAGGTGCCATGCCCCAGGACACTTTAGCCATCGGCGCATAAGGGGTGGTTGGTGGCCGGGTTTCTCGGATGGTAAAAGGATTTCTCTAGCTAGGGCTCTTTTAGAATTAAACTGAACTTGTGGACATTGACTATATGGGTGGGGAATACCTGGAAAATCTTTTATTAGGCGTAGGGGCTCCAGGCTAGTACTGAAGCAGATTGATTCATCTCCATCTTTAATATGACTGGACTAAGTTCAGGCAGATGGATAGAAAATAAAAAAATTCATCGATCGGACAAGAATAAACAGGAACGATCATCATTGTTCATCAACTACCAATATAATGTAAGTGCAGGGCTTCATGTTTCAAACACTAACCTGCTGAGAAGTTACTGTAGTTACCATGTTGCCCGGATTGCAGCACAAGTGCAACCTCTGTTGCAGCCCCAGCCGCACCCTGATACTGATATGCTGATATGATACAAATGTAAAAACTATCTGAAGAAATATGGTGGGTTTTCAAGGTCTGAAGAAATATGCGAAGGAGGGGTGGTTAAAAAAGATATAGAGAACCGGGCCTCCTCAGGAAGAGAAACAAACATGAAGTTTTCAAATTGGAAGTAGAAGTAATCCGAGAATAACCCGTCTTTGCCTTCGTCGCTGTAATACACTGATGGCCCAAGCCATGATGTAGCATAGTAGGAGAATTACAGCAGCACGAAACAAGAAAATCTGAAACATGAAACCATGCAATCTAAGAAGAAATGGCTCCAATTGAGATGATGAGTACAATACAGATGCTTCAGAAGTGTGTATGTGAAATACCGGAATTCAGCTTTCGCAAAAACTTGCAGAGAAGACGGTATACACATCTTCGTCTGAGTCAGCATCTGGAACATCAAATGCATGGTGCAATAGCAGAAGCGCCATTAACTGATAAAATTGAAGGAAAAAATCAATCATTTTAGAAATGGACTCTTAATCACATGGCCGTGTGAGAAAATAAAGATTGTCGAGTTAAATGCTTAGACAGCTCAGAAAAGTCCTTTCTCCAAATCAGTTTCATCAAAATATTTCCTCAAGACGTGGCTTGTAAATTAATAAATAGAAATGATAATAGTCCTATGTTCAGGGATTAATGTTAAATTCACCTAAAGAAGGATGTTGAGCACCGTGCTAAACATGATTAGAAATTGAATATGACATGGAGCTCTGTAACTAAAAGCTTACAACTAGAGCAGCCGAACGACAGAATGCAGCTCCACTGGCATTTAATGCAGCATATTCATCATACTCGGTTTCCAAAAATTGCCGTTCTGCGTCTGCAATGGCTAAGAGACGAGGATCACGCAAGTTCAGAGGGGGCTGGAGATTGTCCAGACTCCACTACAAGACATACAGAACTCAATAAGATGGAATCTTCCAAACAGATCATACAGAGCAGTTGTCCCTCAAACATACCCAATATCAATAGTGGTTTCTTCAGTTTGGACGCATCCAAGAGCAGTATAATCAGGTTGATAAGGCTGCAAGGCAAATGATAAGCACATACTAACTTTGCAATGAGACATTAACAACCAAATTTCAATAGCACTAAGAAGTTAACAAGGCGTTGGCAGCTATTCAAAGCCTAAATGTATCAAACCGGGGCTTGAAATAAAGGGTTTTCCCTGTAAATCAAAGGCTAATTCTAAAAGCAGTCGATTTCAGCCTCTTCCAC
This sequence comes from Hibiscus syriacus, assembly GCF_006381635.1. Classification (NCBI taxonomy): domain Eukaryota; kingdom Viridiplantae; phylum Streptophyta; class Magnoliopsida; order Malvales; family Malvaceae; genus Hibiscus; species Hibiscus syriacus. Next base: position 2,310,442 of record NW_024062606.1, read on the forward strand.
TCTGGTGGAACTACTTCGAAATCCACAAACTTTCCGTTCCTTGCACAAAAAACCTAATGTTCTAGTTCAAAATAATGCGATAAATGAAAATGATGAAACCAAGTTGCCGTAATCGATGAAGGGGGACTCTAAACCAAGTAGATACCTGATGACAGATCTCGCAGTTTATATTGCCTTTCTCGTTGCACCAATGCTGCACGCATTTCCTATGTGCATGCTGCAATTTTAAACACACAGAGATTTCATGAAATGCTCATCATAAATCTCATTTCATGTAGTATTTTTAAAATGCCAAAACAAAGTAATGTTAATTGCGAAATTAGCACAAATTTTATGAGGTTCATTGAACCGAATCGTGAAATTGGTTTGAATTCTTATCAAGAAAAAGAAATGAAAAATAATAACAATGAAAGAAACTACCTTGAGGCTACCACTGCAGGCACAGGGAGTCTCGAGATTCTTAATGCAATCTTCATCCTGGCAAATGCGGCACTCGGCCGACTGAACAAGCGGCTCCTCCTCATCACCTTTGACGACCTCATTCTCCTTATAATTTGACAAGCACGGCGGCCTTGGATTCTCCTCTGGGGGAACAACATCGAACCCCACCGGCTGCACGGGCTCCAGCATTAACAGACCGTTGTCACTCATAATTTCTTCAGATTTAACAACAAATGAACAAAAAAATATTCGATTTCTACAAGTTCATTCAACCGATTAATTTTTTTTTAACAAAAGAATAAAGGAATCATGGAATCGCGCTGGGTAAGAGCAGCGAACACGGGGGTTCCGAAACAAATGAAAGAATGAAAGAAATTATGGAACGTATGGGAAACAGAGGAAAAAGAAGTCTTAAATATATTTACCTTTACCGGGAAAAATGTGAAATTTGCGTTAAATTAGAGTACGAAGAAATAGGAGAGAAATTTTCTAATTAAGCTTTGTAAATTTCCTATGATTGGAGTTACTGTATGGAGTTTTCCTTTTTTTTTTTCCAAAATGCAATAATAGCAACAATAATTAGAAAAATAAAACAAATGGTAACTTTGGCGAAGACTCAAATTCGAACAAAATTTTCATAGCAAAACAACAAACAAGCCATTATAAGGCACTTTAAGAACACAGCATTTGAGGAAGAAGCAGTGATAAAGCTCTGAAAATAAACCCCTTCCTCTCCTTCCACAACTAATGCATCACTCCTTTTTTCTGATTCTGTAGTATAGGTTCAAATGAACAAGCAAGTGGTATAATAGTGTAGGGTTTTTGGTTCACGACTTCCCGGTATATACAAAATTGGAATCTAGTCTTCTATCCGGTATCCCCATGATTACATTCGACCCTATGTTAAGAGTTTGATGATATACAATCTTAAATTTCCCACTCACATTGTGACCTTAGGTGGAGGGCATAGGAAACCAAGGAAGCATAACGATAGTATACCATCGTAACACATGGATCGTCGTCCTCCTTGGATGCAAACTTGTAAGCATGTTATTATCTCCTCTGGACAATGATATCAACTTCTGCCTATACGAGTCACTAATATAACGTCCTTTCTCTAAATCATAAACTGTCTTCAACTGGGGTTTCCTCCATTTCGATATAGACCAAGCAACGAACATCAATATTGCAGAAATGGCAATGATGGAGAATAGTGTGGGTGAATCACGGCTGATAATGGTAGTTATCCAATCAGTTTCCTCTTCTTCGAACTTGGCCGTGCTTTGCAATATATGAAAGCTCCCAAGGCCCAATCAAGTTGTATATTTTCTACCTGATTAGCAAAGCTGATCCTGTTTATGATAGAATCCAATTAGTTAAAGTTCAATTGTGAGAGAAGTAATAAAAACTATTGACAGATCTGCAAAAAGATATGCTTCATATCAAGGAAAGCCACGGTGCCCAAAATGTCATTGAACTTGCTTGGTCTTTGCTTTTGAAGATACTCAACTATAAGGCAGTAAATATACCTTTCATCATCCAAAGCAATTCCAAGGCTATCATGAAGTAAGGCCACAATATATGCGGAAGAAAAACAATAGCGCAACAGTTCCTCCTCATCGAGTGATTGGTGTTTCTTCTTCAATTTAGACCAATCCTCTCCACAGAAATGTTGCCCTGCCATCATTAGATCCAAAAGAAAGGCCCTCTGGCGCAACTTAAAGAACTACTCAAACAAGAGGAGACAAACAAAGAAATTGAAGCCTTTTAGGAAACAGAAACTCGGTGCATCCAAGAAAACATCACATGCTTTAGGATGTGCTTGCACATAAGCCAGTCAGAAACAGAGACATTAATAGTTGTACCTTTGAGGTATAAAAGAAATTCTCTGTAGCCAAAAATTTTCCTTGAAGCTTGGGCATGAAAACTGACCCCAAATAACAGCAATAACTGTAACATTTCTCTGCAATTCAGAATATATAATGATTATTATCTTGTAGCGCAAGGTAATGCAGATTCAGTGGTTCTAAGAGAGTTTGTTACCTTTTCCTTTATGTAATAACCTTAGTGCAACAGATCTGCACTCTGAGAAGTTACCCATAGCTTGAAGTTCAGAAGTATATTTACTTTTTTCAGCCATAAAACCTAGTGAAAGATTCGATGACTGAGGCAAGTAACCTTTAGGTGTACAAGGATCTATATACACTTCATTGTGAAGAGAGTCAGCAGCTGCATTAGGGTGAGAAAAAACATAATGAGCCATATAACCTTATTACTTAACTAACTAGTAAGTCCATGTCATCTCTATTAAAGGTAACAGATTCTATGAAAATATCCAACAAAAAACTGACTCAAACAACCTTTTTCGATACATCCCTCGTGAATAGGCCATAAATGACCAAAGGTAAACGAAAACTTTTAGAATTAAAGATTCAACCCAGCATAAATAATAAAAACCATAATATACAAACAGTGTTCATAATCAAATCCAGATCTCTTCCTTAAGCTTTAAATTGCAAGACTCATGGATATGATTAAATTACAATCCAGCATGAGAGAAATTCCTAGTTGGAGTTCAATGCATAATTTCAAGCACTTCTAAGCCTGTAAAACTTTGGCAGAAAGAAGATAAGGAAAAACATACCAGGACTGAAATCTCCTTTAATAAGTAATTCCCTCAATGACTCATGAGCAACATTCTGAAAAAAGAAATGAAAAAGTGAAAAAGCTCTTATGCCAGCCTTGGATTTCTTGACAGAATTTCTAATAACATCCCACAAAACTCACAATGCAAAGCCATATTGAAATAATACTAATACTAGTTAGAAGTTAGATCTGCATTATATCGTTATTGTCACTATCACTTTCAGAATTAATGAACAAAAAACTATTCTCAGTCCACTTGATTTTGGCTTATGAAAAACATCCAAACATCTCATTCGAATTGCAAGAAAGTTAAACCAAATTTTTTAAAGCCTACATTTGAAACATAAAAACAAACAAAAAAAGTAGATATGCATGCAAAGGTTACCTGGCCAAAATGAAGAAAGCTGTGACTATAGAGATTGTAAGTGAAATTCCCAAACTTGATGGAGCGCAAGAACTTAGAAGGCATAAACTCATTTGAGACAAAGGTTACCTGAAATAAGTATAACAGTGAGTTAATGGTGATCTTATAAGTGCTTCTCAAATTATACATCAAGTGCACCAAGTAAAGAACAAATATAATGCCATCAAATGCATTTGCAATACGTTGAAGTTATAGCTTCTTGTTCTTTTAACATCTGTTGCTTTAAGCATCAGTAATGTCTTTAACAACAATAACTTTTTGCATGTTAATGCCTGTTTTTCGGAGTGACATCAACTTGTTTTTTTCTGGAAAGCCAACAAAGTGCAGTTCATAGCTCACACTAAAAGCCTACTCCATAGTTACAAGTTCAACAAAGAAAGATTTATGGATTATGACCTAATCTGAGATATCATTTCTCAATACACAAGAAATAGCTTCAAAGGAGCAAAAATTATGTTTACTAGAATGATTGAAAAATAAAAGAAGAAATTGCTTCAAGGAACTCTAATGCCTAGGGCCATTAATTAGAAGCTCAAAAGAATTCTGGTGTTGAAGAATCCAATTAACTCAATCAAAACACAGGAAGTTAACAACAAACCTGAGCAGATGCACCGCCAAGTTCAATAATTCCAGTCGTATCCAGAGGATCACCTCCAAGAGTACCAAGTGCATAGTTTGCAACAACCCAAGCATAGACTCCCTCATCAGAGCCTGAGACAGAAAATTTAAAAATTAGCCTAAAAAATATGGATCAGGGATTCGAAACTAAAATATAAACATAAGACTGAAATATTTCCAGCCTTGACAGCAGGAGTGATCTTTATTAAGCCCCGGATACCAAAAAAAGATGAAAAGCAAAACATGGTCAAGTACTCTAATTCTCATAAATAAAGATGAACGTAAACCTCTTACTATTCTTCTATTCCTATTCACATGTCGGTTTATTCAATTACAACTAAAGCAACCCACAATGTATCACCTGTAATAACCGAAGCCCACTCATCGTGAAACTTAAACCCAGACACCCTAAGCACCTTCCTGCACTCCTCTAGAATCTGTTCCTGCAATTCAACATCCAACAATCTAAGCCCCGCCGTCGCCATTAGCCAAATTTCCGTCTCTCCCCACAGTTCTTTTGGAACTTTCTTCCTCCCAAACTTCAGAAGTTCTTCCAAAGAACCCAACACTGCTTCCGGCTGCTCCACGTAAGCTGACAACCCCGGATTAACTTTCAAGCTATCTGACCCTTCTTTGAAGTCGAAAACCAGGTTTTTGCTCCGATCAACTCCGTATCGAAACACGTGGATCCTCGTTCCTGTGCTTCCGCCATCGATTATGATTCCGAATTCCGTGGACTCCGCTGATGAGAAGAGGAAAATGTAACTAAAAACCAACAAAGCGAGAGACACGACGATTGAAACTACAAAGATAGAAAGGGTCGGCCTGGTTTGACGAGGGTTTCGGGAAAGAAGAGCGGTGGATCGGGAATTGGGTCGGTTTTGGAACTTAATCGGATCCATTTTGGGTGAGGCGGTGGTGGGTTTGGGTTTGGAATCAACCCGATTTCGATCCGCCGATCGTCGCATCAAGAAATGAACAGTTGGAGAGGAAGCATGTGAATTGTTAAGAACACTACTAAAGGAAAATAATTGGAATTATAATCGAAATTGAAGAAAACGAAACGGAATAATCGATTGAAAAATGGATTTTTTGTCCCCCTCCCTTGAATTGGGATTTGGATCGGAGAGGAGAGACTACGAATTTCAGAGGTCTCTCTCTCCCCTATCTGATTGTTTTCCCCCCCTTCTCGTTTCGCGTTTATTTTTCAAGTTCCAAGCTTTTTTACGAGTACCTGGAGCGCGATGAAAAATTCCGGTTCGGTTCGTTCCTAGAAAAATGAAGGATAAACTATACGAATGATCCTCCTATGTTTTCAGTTCATTCAATTTTGATCACTGGTTCAAAAAAATGATTTTAGTCCCTCATATCACCAATTCCTTCGATTTTGATCTCTCAACAGTTAACTCTGAATCCATTAACGAACTCTGAGCTAGCAAAATCAATACGTCAAAACAAAATTACATGTAATTTTTGTCCTTCCTAAAAAGTATATACACTAGAAGGGACATGTGAAAAATGAAAGATTTCGCCGTCATCCATAATAGTTTCTTCATTCTAAGCTCTTCAATCCCGCTTAATCTCTGTCACCGTCACTACTCTTCACTTACCAAAATAATCAACTAATTCTCATCCTGAAAAACATTCAATGCTAAATTATTTCTTCTTCGATCCCCACTGTCCATTATCTAACATCTAACATATATTATTAATAATAAACGCTTGGGACATTGGTGAGTTGTCCCAATCATTCAACCGCACTCCAAACAATAAAAACTTAAACAGTAGTTGCCTGATTGGATTCACACCTTAAAAAGACAACAAATTTAACAACATTAATGGGGGGCTAAATATGAACATGGAATCGAGATTATGAACGGATACGTTACCTTATCGTAAACATTTGTCATTATCAACTGTATCTGTCAAAAACCTGCAATTAAATGCCTATAAAAATAGCTCTTATCAACGCTGGATCAATCATTCTCAAACTCTTCAAAGTCCAAAATCAACTAGAAAATTCAGAGAAAAAAAGAAGTATGGAGTCCAAGTTTTCATTTTTGATCAATCTTCTGGTTTTACAGTGTCTGGCAGTTGTTTGTGTTTCCCAGGATTTTGATTTTTTCTACTTTGTTCAACAAGTGAGTTGTTTGGTTGCTGAGAAAAAAATGTTTTTTTTCTGGGATTGTTTTGATTTTCCTTTTTTTTTTTTTTTTTTTTTTTTTGCAGTGGCCAGGATCATACTGTGATTCAGCCAAGAGCAGTTGTTGTTACCCTACAACGGGGAAGCCTGCTGTTGATTTTGGCATTCATGGACTTTGGCCTAATTACAACGATGGCTCCTACCCTCAAAACTGTGATTCTGGCAACCCATTTGATGAATCCAAGGTAGCTTTAACATTTGTTGTGTACACCATTTAAAATAATGCATTGAAGTTAAAATACGAGTAATGTAGTTCGAAACCGTTGCAGATTTCGGACCTCATCGGTAACATGCGAAAGAACTGGCCGACACTGGCCTGTCCAAGCGGCAGCGGGGAAACCTTCTGGTCTCACGAATGGGAGAAACACGGGACCTGTTCCGAGTCCGTCTTCGATCAACACAACTACTTCGAAACAACACTCGGGTTGAAGCAACAAACAAAACTCCTCCAAGCTCTCAAAACCGCAGGTAAATCACTTTCCGAAAATCAATTATAATCATGAAACGGACCCTTGTAAAAATCCGGGTATTTTAGGGATCAATCCGGATGGAAGCACATACAGCTTGGAGAACATTAAGGATGCGATCAAAGAAGGGACGGGGCACACGCCATGGATCGAGTGCAACCGGGATTCGTCAGGGAACAGCCAGCTTTACCAGGTGTACCTGTGCCTTGACAATTCAGGGTCTATCCTCATTGAGTGCCCTGTTTTCCCTAGAGGGGGGAAATGTGGGCCTGAGATCGAATTCCCTTCCTTCTAATCTCTCTGGTGTATTTGGAATTTACTGCATTTGTAATTTGTTTTATCTGCTCATGCTGTCTGTCGTATACATTATCAGCTTTATTTTCTTGTATTTTACTGTTGAAATGCAGCTCAAGTTATATAAAAATTATAATTGCCTCCGTGGATTCATACCATAAAACAGAGATTTTTACGACATTAACGGGGTTTAATATGAACATGGAATTGAGCCGACACATAGCCAATCATGGGCACCATATCCGCTCCAGATTCCAATTCCAAAAACATTGCATGAGAACCCCTTAAAAAAACAAGGATAGATTATAAAACAAGTGTCTAAATTATACCTTTTTCTAAATATGTGTATAATTTTTTTTTAATTATTCATGTGTCTAATGTTACAAATGTTATCATTTTAGGTGTCCGATTGTAATGATTGTTAAATTTCATCGTTAAATAACACGTGTCACATCTTGTTAATTTTTTTTTAGAAAAAATATTTTTCTTCACAGTTCAAATTTCCAATCTATAACAACAAATTCATCAATGATGATGGGCGATCACTAAGGTTTATTTCAAAATTAGCTATTAAGTTTTAGGGATTGGATATTTGAGATTTTAGGGATTAGAGATTTAAGTATAGGAATTTGAGAATTTTAAGGTTTGAGATGATAGCAACGGTGATGGCCGATCATTGGGTAGCCGACAATGAATGGATAGTCGTTCGACGACGGATGGGTGATCGGAGATGGCTGGTGACAGGAGTAAATGGGATTATAATAAGATATTTTATGAATTGTGGGGTGTTTTGTGTAAAATAGAAAAGTTTAGGTTTTTTAAAATATAATAACGACATTTTAAGTTTTTTTTAAAAATAAAAATTTCAAAATTACCAAAATGTGACATGTGTCAGTCAACGAGATTTTTTAGCGACCATTACATCTCGGATACCTAAAATGGAAACGTTTGTAATATTAGGTACTGGATGATTCAAAAAAAAATATATATCTATTTGAGAAAAACAGTATAATTTGAAACTTATTTTATAATTAAGCCAAAAAAATAAAAATGGAGTTCAAGTTATTATTTATTTTTTTTATCAATATTAGTTTTTCCCCCTATTCTCTTGGCAATAATAATGATAGGCAGAGTGCTGAAGAGTTTATGTGTTAATATGATGAATATGAGATGATTTTTAGTCTTTTTATTGGTAGATTATATAAAATATGAAAATATAATTATTAATATTAGTTATTAGGGTAAATTATTTTTGTTTATCGCTCTTAGTTTGATTGTAATTTGATTTCAATCAAACTAATGATCTTAATGAGATTATCTCTTTATAATTTTTATTAATAATTTATTTTTATTTAATAAAATTTTATAAGTTCGGTCTCTTTAAAATATTATAAATTTATCATTTAACGTAAAAACTTTGTGTTTACGTATTATCCACGTCATGGATAGAGGGGCTACCTTTTAGGCTGACATGTTTGATATTTACTGCATTTTTACTTATTTAATTTGCTGGTCTGTGGTTTAAATTCTCAGCTCATGGTCTTGTGTTTTGCGATTGAAACTGCTGATCATCGAAATGCAGCTCGAGTGAGTTAAAATAGGATAAACTACGCGTTTAATATTTAAATTATTAGTTTTGATTTATTTTAATATTTAAATTTTCATTTAAAAAAATATAATTAAAATTTAATTTTTTATTAAATTTTAATACCCTTTCAAAATTTAACGTTAAATTTTAAAAGAATTAAATATTTAGATATTACGTAGTTTTCCCTTTAAAATATTATTTTGATATTTGTAACGTGGACTAGAGATGCTAAAAACAAAGTGAAAAGCGTGATTTACCAAAGTGTAAAGCAAAAGGTAAGCTTTATCTGGGAAATTGTTTTGGACGGTTGCTTCCTTGCTCTAATTTCGATCGTGGGATGTTTTCCTTTAAGCCAAATATGTAAGTTGTACAAGCAAAATTGTAAGATTTCATTTGCTACAAGATGAAGAAAAACACAACCCAAACTGAAAGTGACCCATTTTTTCCCTTCTCTTTTTTTCCGACCATTTTGCATTATGTCATTTCATTACACATTGGTTAGGTATAGAGTTGAATAAAGTGTTGATCTGCACGCAATAGGATTGGCTAAGCCAAAATAGTAATCTTTAATTGAAAAACACAATTAATTAACTGCTTAACCACCACTTAAAAGCTAGTTTAAATCCACTAAAATATAACTTCAAGCACATAAAAAGTTCATTGGAGAACAACTTAAAACATGCAATCAACGGCAAATGACAAGCATATGCTGCCATGAATATCCCATGCCCTTAGCACCCTTCTTGCCTTATAAATACATCCATCTGTCAAAACCCAACCTTCATCATTTGTTTCGGACAAAAAAAAACCTCTGAAAACATGAAACTCAACGCATGTTCGATCTTTTTCATAAACCTTTTCGTACTGCAATACTTTTCGGTTCGTTGCTTTTCACAAGATTTTGATTTCTTCTACTTTGTTCAACAGGTAAACGAACAAGACGAAATCACTTTTTTTTTATTATATATATCTATCCATCTATCTAATTTTCGTATAACTCGTGTTTTGGAGTTTGAGTTATGATATTGGTTCGTGCTTACCTTACAGTGGCCTGGATCCTACTGCGATTCAAAGCAGCGTTGTTGTTATCCGAAGACAGGGAAGCCTGCTGCAGATTTTGGGATCCATGGACTCTGGCCTAATTACAACGGCGGCGGCTACCCTTCCAATTGCGATCCCGACTCTCGTTTCGACAAATCCGAGGTACAATATCTTTGTCACACTATTCGAAAGAGTTGTTTTAAGATTTGAATCTGATATTACATGTTAATAGATGATACTAATCGAATTCATGTATGTATAAATTTTAGGGTAAAAAACGCAAATGGTCCCTTGACTATAAGATATTATTTTATTAAGTCTCTCGACTATTAGAAGTTACAGAATGATCCTTCAACTATGGATTGTTGCTTTGTTGAGTCCCTTGACTATTAAAAGTTACAAAATTGTCTCCCGATTATTCATTATGTTCCAGACTCGTCCTTTTCCGTTAAAAAATTGACGGTTGTTTAAGTTGGATGTTGATGATTGAGATATAATAGTCATTTGAGATTTTGTGATCATATTTTATTATATCACAACCTACAAGTTAACGATCAACTCAAAATATCATACATTTTTTAACAGAAAATGACGAGTTTGCAAGATAATAAATAGTTGGGTGCCCATTTTATAATTTTTATAATTGAAAGACTTAATAAAGTAACATTCTATAATTAAATGATCATTTTGTAATTTTTAATAATCGAGATACTTAATAAAAAATATCCTATAGTCGGGATACATTTACGTTCTTTACCCTAAATTTAAATATACTTTTTTTTTTATAAATACATAATCTATTTGGTTAGATAATAACGGTACTTTTTCTTCTCACTTTAATCAAAATATTTTGGGATTGTCTCTGGAAAGGCGGACTAATATACGGTTAATATACAGCGTTATCAGATATATTAAAAGATATTTGATAAATTTGGTTTAGCTCTACAGGAAATATCAAGTAATAATAATGTAATAGGTGGAAATCATGAAGAAATATTAAAAAATTTGGCAACCGGCAAACTTAGCTTGTCGGTTTGTGTCGATATTTTATAAAAATATATTGATCCATAACAATATAACAAGTAAAAAAATGACAAAACCGGTCTATAAATGACAAAACAGGTAAAGCGCTACCGGATATATTGAAAGTGTCGATACTTTATAAAAATGTATCTATCCATAACAATATAACAAGTAAAAAAATGACAAAACAGGTAAAGCGCTACCGGATATATTGAAAGTGTCGATACTTTATAAAAATGTATCGATCCATAACAATATAACAGGCAAAAAAATGACAAAACCAGTCTATAAATGACAAAACAGGTAAAGCGCTATCGGATATATTGAAAGTGTCGATACTTTATAAAAATGTATCGATCCATAACAATATAACAGGTAAAAATATGACAAAACCGGTCTATAAATGACAAAACAGGTAAAGCGCTACCGGATATGTTAATAATGTCGATACTTTATAAAAATGTATCGATCCATAACAATAAAACAGGTAAAAAAAATGACAAAACCGATCTATAAATGACAAAACAGGTAAAGCGCTACCGGATATGTTGATAGTATTAATACTTTATTATAAGTATCGACATTTTTTGAATTTAAAAGAGAATAAGTTATAGTGCTAATAAAGTGTCGATACTTTATAAAAATGTATCGATCCATAACAATATAACAGATAAAAATATGACTAAATCGGTCTCGAAATGATAAAACCGGTAAAGAACTACCAGATATGTTGATAGTGTCGATACTTTATTATAAGTATCGACATTTTTGGAATTTAAAAGAAAAGAAGTTATAGCGCCAATAAAGTGTCAATACTTTATAAAAATGTATCGATTCATAATAATATAACAAGTAAAAATATGACAAAATCGATCTCGAAATGACAAAACCGGTAGTAAAAAAGTGTGTTTGTGTGATCATTTTTATATCAGAATTTTCATTTTTTAATACAAAAAGTTGGATATTTTAAGCAAAACCCAATAATAAAATAACAAAAACTTTGCAGTAACAAAATAATAACATTGGGAAACCGATAATTATAATGTAATAGGTAAATTTGTAATGTTATCGATTTAAATATACATGTTTAGTTAGAAAATAAGTCAATATAAGCGCTACCTATTACATAAGCGCTACCTAATATATTATTGTACTTGATAATATTTCCGGTTAAATAATATAACATAATCGATCTAAATTTTAATCGATCACTTATTTAACAAGTAACATCATTTTTTTAACATTTTTTAGGGGCGTGCATCAGAATCACCCAAATACTTGACAACAGCTATAACTACCCATTTCGTTACTTTCCATGTTGTTGGGAGTGGGACCAGACCAAACCATACCACCCAAGTTGTTTTATGTCTCGATTTGGTTCCAACAACTTAAAATAATACCAATTGCTCCCAAATTCCCAATTATTTATTTACATTATACTTTTTCAACATATTGTTTATTCACACTGATACTAAATTATCATTTACACGACAAATAGATATCAGATCTGATTCGGACAATGGAGAAGAAATGGCCCACTCTTTCATGTCCTAGCAACGACGGAACCAAGTTCTGGACTCACGAATGGTTCAAGCACGGGACATGCTCCGAATCTGAACTCGACCAACGTCAATACTTCGAGGCGACGATCGCATTGAAAAGAAGGCCAACCTCCTCTACGCTTTAACGAATGCGGGTACATTCGGAATTCATTTTCTTTTACTCAAATCCGGGTTTTGACTTTTTGAGTATGTGTTGAATACGAATACCGGATTAACGAGTTCGATGTGAAATTCATGTTTGTAGGAATCAAACCGAACGATGAATTCTATAAAATTGAGGAGTTTAGGGATGCTATAAAGGAAGCGATTGGGTATACTCCGGGCATTGAGTGCAATGTGGATCCTTCCGGTAACAGTCAGCTTTATCAAGTTTACTTGTGTGTTGATACTTCTGGGTCAGACTTCATCGAGTGCCCTTTGTTGCCAAGGGCTAGATGTGGTTCAAGCATCCAGTTTCCAAAGTTTTAATATTTTAGTTCAAACATTGCAAATCTTATAGTTAATTGATGCACACGATTGCCTGTTATCATCTGATAAAATCTTTGTAATTCGTAATAAGAGAGTATGCGTAGCTTGCAATGTAATTATCTATCGAATGAATTTTAAAATTTCATTTGAACCGCACGAATCAAATTACTTTAGTGGTTAAAGGAATTATTGTTGTTCCTATAGGTCACGGGGTCACGGGTTCTAACATCAGCGATTATAGGATATGATTAAACATTTATTGTCAAATAATTAAGAGTATATAGAACATATATTACTTTGTAATCACCTTTAACAATCAAAAGAAAAAAATCATTTGAACCAAAGTCATTTAATCATTATGACGTATGATCACATTGATAAATAAGATATATCCAAACTTGTATCATAATAAATTTAGATAAAAATAACTTAAGAGAAAATTATAAAAGTAGAACTAAACTTTTAGTGTATTTGTATTTTGATCATTATACTTTTAATTCAATTTCATTACGGTCACTAATGTTAGCATCAAACACCGTTAAGAAATACTAACATGACACGTTATATTTATCTTCTTTCCCAAAAAAATCCTAATTTTATAATACTAATGGCAACTATCAGTTTCCTTTTGCATGTGCCATCACCATCTGGAATTTTTTCGATCGTTACCGTTACTAAATACAACACCCACCTTACACGAGAGTTTTATCATCATCTCATCCAAGTCTCAAACACAACTGAAACTTAATATAATTCTAATGGGTGACGACACAAGTAAAAAGAGTCAGCTATTGCCATTAGTATGAGAAACATAGAGTTTTATGAGATAATATAATTCTAATGTATCATATCAACCTTTCTTAACGGCAACTAACGATAATAATCGTGATTAAATTGAATTAAAAGTCCAATGGGTGTATTGTAAGTTTGATGACTAAACTACAAACACCCTAAAAGTTTGATGATTATTTTTTGGTTTATCCTTAAAATAAATTTAAAATATACATTCAATTTAATCCGTGATAAAATTTAAATTATGAATTATTTTATATTAGTTTAAAGTAATCGTAATGTAGTTTCTATTTAAAAAAAATCTTAATCATTAATGATGTATATACATCATAAAAATACAATTATTTAATCTTTAAATTTTTAAGAAAAATAATACTCTCTATGTCTCTTATTTATTTATTTAATTTTAATTTATTATTTATTTAAAATTTATTATTGTTAAAAATATGAAAAAAGAATAGTTTAAAACCCCTTCGTCAAGTAATTGCTGCTTCATTGCGAACGCGATGGATAAATTAATTGCACAATTGGGCCTCTGCCTTAACACGTGTTTATCAAATTGTTGACTGACGCACGAGAGGGGACACATTATTATTTTATTTTAAATTTTTATTTAATAAAACTTGTTCCTATTATTATTTTGAAGAAGATTAAAAATTGTTTTAGAACGATTCATAGGTTACGTGTATTAGTTTCTGACATTTGAGGATTTTGATTAATAAAATTTTAAAATTTATAATATTTTAAAATTTAAAGACCAATCAAAATTTGAATATAAATAATATTAATTAATATAATTATCTTTTTTCGGAGTTACACAACTCCAAAAAATGTATAATATTTATTAATAAAATTAGATATACGTGATCTAACAGCATCAAACATGATATTAAAATAGAAAATACAACTATAAAATACAAATATAAAAATTATATATATATATATATATATGGTATGAGGCAACAAAGGAGAGGTGAAGTATTGCTTTCGAATTGATTAATCTAAGTTCTTACGTTACTTGAAATATTCAATCATTGTCGGCATTTCACGTTATCTGTCTTATTTTTACTCTTTAACTCCTCCGTTACTTTCTTATTTTTGGATTTTACCCCTCGCTTTTCTCTTTTATTCAGAAATGGAAAAAAAGGATAAAGCAATGTCCTTTCTCGAATAGGCCCCCCGACGGTTTCTTAATCAAAAGTCTCAACGTGTGGAGCCACGTGTTCCGACTTACATAATTAAATAGTACATTTATTACATTATTTCAAAAACTTATAAAATCAAACTTTAGTAATACTTATTTAGCCACTCATATGGTTTGATTACTTTAATCCTTGTATTAGATATAAGATTCAATCCCACAACTAGTATGGGCACGATACCTAAATTCGGTGGGTTTCGACTCAATCAGATCATATTTTTTTAAAAAATAGGTTTGAGGTCGATTTTTAGAGTATAATTTCGAGTCGGGTTAAATTATGATTTAAGATGAAAAATATTCGATCCAACCCAAAAATAATATTATTTTATTTTATATATTTATGGATAATTGCAAGAATATCAATCTTTATATTATTTTTAATTATATCCTTATTTTATTGAAGTAAAATTGATATTTTTTATAAATATATTTATTTCGGTCGAGTAGGGTTCGAATTTTATTTAAAAACACTCGGGTCAAATTTTGAGATAACATAAATCACTCTAGACTCGAGTCAGATAAAACTCAGGTGAAAGAGGTCTATTTTTTTGTATTGAGTCAGATTGATCGAAAATTCAACCCGACTCATACTCATTCCTACCCACGATATCTTTTTTTTATAGAAAAACTAAAAAAATACACCAATTTGGTGAAAAACAAAGATTAATTAAAAATTCAATTAAAAAATTAGAACCAATTTGTTAAAGATATAAGTATTAAAAATTAAATTTATCATTATATTCTAAGAAAAACAAAAAGGAAGAGAAAGCAGACGACAATTTGCCACGCGTACATATACCATTAGGCATTCCAGTCAAGGTCTAATCAGCGGATGCTAGTAAAAGGCTAAAGGCGAAAGGGCAAAAAAGGAAATATAAAAAATAGTCTAGTCGGTTTTATGTTATTTAATTGATTAAAAATAAAATAAAATTACAAGTCAGTCAACAAACGCACAAACTCTGTTACTTGGTAAGACGGGGAACGGTTCTATTTCCCACCGTTTAGCTTTAAACGACCTCAAAGTTCAAAAAACAAAGTCCAAAACGACAGAGATCCAAATCCTGTTTCCGAAAGCTTTATCTTCAAATTCTCTCTGCGATTTCTCTCCTCGTAGGTAAGCTTCAGTCTTTGATCTCGCTGGAACTTGTAGTTTTTCTTCTTCATTTTTGCTTACAGTGTTCATTTTTAGTTCAGCTTTTTGTTGAAATTTTTTAATACAGAAATGTTTTTTATTCAGTTCTTTTAATCAATTTTCGCTTTAGATCTTCGCGTTTGCGTTGTTAAGTTTAGATTTAGTTCAATGCGCTTGGATCTGTCTCGAAACTTCTTTTTTTGGGTTGTGGGTTGGTGCATTTTTTTCTGTTTTAGTTTGGTTTGCGGGGAAACATGAGCTGATTAGAAGATGAGGAGGGAACTGAAATCTTGATTTTTTTATATCCTTCGTTTTCTTTATGAGAATTTTAAAGTTTATTGTTTGAAACTTGTTTCAATTATAGTATGGTAGCAAACTAGCAATTTTGCTAAGTTCCGGCAGGGAAAATATCATACAGTTGAATCCGAGATTTGATCGATAAAAAATTCGGAATTTTCTTTCTATTTTACTTTTCTTTCTTTTCCTACATTTTCTCGCGTGCCAATCATAGCTGTAATGAGTAATGACGGTTAATTTTCATTTTATTTATTTAAAATTTTCCCCAGCCAAAGCGAATTCTGATACGGCAATGACATTTTCGTGTTGTATAAAGAAAACGATTTTATGACTTTTTGATATAAAATGAGAATAAATTCCATGTCTATAGTTTCAATTAAAGAAAATATAATTCACGGTTTCTCTGGGGCAGAATTATAATTTATAACAAGAAATAGTTTATTCTTTGAAGTTTTAAGTTCTTCTCGTTTGCTATAGTTATGCGTCTCAAGTTTTATTTAGTTATTTTATATAATTTTATATGTACAAAGTTTCCTGTTTGTTTCAGTCAACATGAATATAATATATCCATTGAAACAGTAAGCTCAACAACTCCCTCCAAAAGAGCAGTTGGGGTGAGACAGCTTTATACAATTGACTTGTACATCTTAATAGTCTACGGTGGCTGCTGCGAATTGGATATTGTTTGCTTGGGGAAAATGTTAGGTTAGTGTTTTATAAATTATAATGATGGTACTGATGTTTACGAAATGTATGACACTTGTCTCGGGATGAACTTGGTATAGCTTATCAACTTTGTAAGCGGAAAAAGAATATGGCCAGGTCTTCGGTTTGATTTGCTTTAGTTTTTGGAGTGTGTGCTTGTTTGTTCTGTTGAACTGTTTCTCGTTTTATTAGTATTATGGATGTGTTACTTCGTTTTAGTGGCAAAATTTGATGCATTTTCTAATGGGCTGATTGGTTTCCTTTTCTGTCAGTGTGATAATCTTATGGCCGATGCATGACGATGAATATTTCATGAAACTGCTTCATGGTTGAAGAAGTTTCAAGCTTTTAAGCCGAAAGGTGAGGCTTGCAAATTTTGGTAGTTGGCTCAGTTGGACGGCAGGTTGAAAATGAAAGCTGAAAAGCCCCATTTGAAGAGGTGAAATGATCATTCAGCATTTAATCTTAGACTGTTGACTGTCTGTCCAAAGTGCATCCATATTCTAACTCTTTAAGTATTTTGCAAATAAACTTACTTATTTCCCAGTTGTTTGCAAAAGCACTGATGTGGCTGTATGGTTGGCAGAATGAAGAAATGGTACGGTGGTGCTGTAGTTGCATCTCTGTTTATGTTGCTGCTGCTGAGATATGGTTTTATGAAAAATCCTGTTGAAGAAAGCTACTTGATGAATCCCTTCTCTTTTAATGGAACCAATCCACTTGAATGGGTGCGTTTTACAGCTCCACCTGCACTTCAGAATCCAGGAAATGCTTCTCAAGTAATTTCCTTTGATATCATAGCCTTAAGTCTCTTTGCTCAAAGGAACCTCTCCAAGGGAGAGCAACAGTCTTTGCTCACCTGGAATTTGTTGAAGAACTTAATTAATCATTCTCATGCTTTGCCAAATGGAATAGAGGCTATCAAGGAAGCTGGAAGTGCATGGAATAGCTTGATGGCTTCAGTCGAAGAGGAAAAGCTTGGTTATGTGAATGACAATTCATCTAGAAAAGCAAAAGAGAAGCAATGTCCCCAGTTTCTTAATAAAATGAATGCTACAGAACCTGAGAGTCACTTCAAGTTACGAGTTCCTTGTGGCCTCACTCAAGGTTCTTCCATTACAATCATTGGCATTCCAAATGGTGTTCTTGGTGATTTTCGCATTGATTTAACAGGGGAAGCACTTCCTGGGGAGCCTGATCCACCAATAATTTTGCACTACAACATTAGACTTCATGGGGATAAGATAACCGAGGACTCGGTAATTGTGCAAAACACCTGGACCTTAGCTCATGATTGGGGTGAAGAGGAGCGTTGTCCGCCAGAAACATCTGAAAAGAATAATAAAGGTAGAAAGACTCGTTACATCTTTTTGATACTTTTAGTGCAAAAAATTTAGGGTCTTTCCTCTTGTTTTATGTTAAATTAAGGTCCGTGTAATTGTCCTCTCTTCTGGATAACACATTAAAGGAGTCTGAAAGTTTCATCAACTTCAAAGGTTCTTCAACCTATTGTCTTGAGGCTTTGTCTAGCATGAAACTCTATGCTTAATGAAATCAATTAATGACTAGCTATAAAAATGCTTTACCTTCATTATGTGCAATGAAAAAGAATATTTCCACCTCATGTAAATTTCTACTTATTTATTTCTACAGTGGATGAGTTGGACCAATGCAATAAGTTTGTGGGTAAAGATGATAACCTGACGGTAAGAGTGCGTTCCCATGGTTCAAGGAAGTCTTCAATGGGGCTGCTAGGGATTAAATCCAGAAGATATTTTCCTTTTAAGCAAGGTTCTCTTTTCGTTGCAACAGTTAGAGTAGGATCAGAGGGAATACAGATGACAGTTGATGGGAAGCACATAACATCCTTTGCTTACCGAGAAGTAATTTCTGAATCCTCATCTTGTAGAATTTGTTCAATAATTAATAGTTTTATTAAACTTAATGACTTTTTTGCTGCTCTTATGTTCAGACATTGGAGCCATGGCTTGTTAGTGAGGTTAGAATTTCTGGAGATGTGAAATTAATCTCTGTGCTGGCTAGTGGTTTACCCACTTCAGAGGATTCAGACCATACAGTTGATATAGAAGCACTTAAATCAGTTCCTCTTTCTCTTCACAGACCCGTCGATCTCTTTATTGGTGTTTTCTCTACAGCCAATAATTTTAAGAGAAGGATGGCTGTGAGAAGAACATGGATGCAGTATCCCGAAGTTCGATCTGGGATGGTTGTAGTGCGCTTTTTTGTTGGTTTGGTAAGATCTCCTTGTGAATTTCTCACTCAAAATAGTTCTAATTTGGACGCTTGGGTGATTCTAGTTCTATCATGGTAAGAGAGAATCATATATGGTTCTTGAATCTTGATCATGTTCTCAATCCATCGTTGCACCTCTAGAATGCTTATGATTTTATGCCAGAAGCATTAACTGCTGTTAGAAAATAGTTAGACAGTTGGAAACTTTGGTGCCAAAATCTGTATTGTTTCTATCTTGAAACTATTTTCGAGTTTGTGGTTTTAAGTTTTATGGTTATCTAAGCCTCTTACATAATCACTTACCGAATTTGAGATGTTCTGCAGCATAAAAACCATATTGTGAATGATGAACTATGGAATGAAGCACGGACATATGGAGACGTACAGCTGATGCCTTTTGTTGATTACTACAGCCTGATCACCTGGAAAACTTTGGCTATTTGCACCTTCGGGGTAAAGTCTTGTTCCCTTTGTTTGAATATGCAAAATTGTTCATTTTCTTAGACTTCATCTCTCCTACAGACACAAGTTGTTTCTGGAAAGTTTGTCATGAAGACTGATGATGATGCATTCATTCGTTTGGACGAAGTAATGGCTTCATTAAGCAGGATAAATGTGACTCATGGATTGCTTTATGGACTCATTAACTCAGATTCCCAACCTCATCGCAGTACAGATAGCAAGTGGTATATTAGTCCCGAGGTAATTCTTCACTCGATTCCCTCAAATTTTTGTTTGATATGAGCACCGAGTGGAATGAAGAACTATGCTAGCTTCTGTTAATTTGCATTATCTTCATTTTAGCTACAAATCACCATTATGTTTACCCGTAATCGGATAAAAATTATCTTCCAGTGCTTACTATGTTCTTGCTATCATTTCCAATGAAGGAATGGTCCGAAGATAGGTACCCACCTTGGGCACATGGTCCTGGTTATGTGGTGTCCAACGACATAGCGAAGGCTGTTTACAAGAGGTTTAATGAAGTACGCTTAAAGGTACAAATGAAACTTTTCGACCACCTCCTATTTTTGTTGTTTTGATTCATGCAAAACACAGTCACTGGCCAATGTTGATTAAATATTTCGTGTAAACAACAGATGTTCAAGCTCGAAGATGTGGCGATGGGGATTTGGATCGCGGATATGATAAAAGTCGGTTTAGAAGTCCGGTACGAGAAGGAAGAGAGGATCTTTAACGAGGGTTGCAAGGATGGTTATGTCATTGCTCACTATCAAGGTCCAAGAGAGATGATGTGTTTATGGCAGAAGCTCCAGGAGACAAAAAGAGCTATGTGCTGTGGCAATTCATAAGGTATGCAATGGTTCCTTCTAGGTTCTTTGACGAACGAAAACCGACGACTACATTTCACAACCAGCACTTTTCCGGTGCTAACTTTAACTCGACCGGAAATGGAGGAGGAAACCGACCAGCCATTGCTGGTTCGATCGATCCGCCTGAGGAAAAATCAGAGTAAGAGAAGGTGTTTTGGTGGTCCTTTTGTTTCTTTTGCTCTTTTAATGATATTTTGATAGTAGGTTGACGGGGTTACTCATTATATATTATTGTATAATAAGAAATCTTTTTTGTAGGGCATAGATAGTAACCAACATGAGTGATTGGGAAATGGTAGACATAAATACTGCACAAATGCGTAGATATTGAATCCATTATGAAAAAGAATATTAATTTTTACGTTTATCGAGTATACGTACATTATTAATAGATTAAAAAAATATTTTAAATAAATATTATTTTATAATTATACGTGGATGGCATGCATGTACACAAACAATGTGTCTCGTTTAACCCTAATTATGTTTGCAGTCATACATAATAAGCACGTTACTTCTTTTTAAATAAAATTCTACTGTTTTTTCCTTTTACATTTTTGGTCCATTCATTTATTTCCTTTTGTTTTGATCTTAAATAATATACACCCGATTAAGTTTTGTCGCATTAATAAGGACACGCTCTGCATTTTTTAAATCTATTTTATTTTGAAAAAAATTAGTTTTCTCTTGTTGATGTGTCATTTATTTTTATTTTTTTTCGTTTTTGATAAATGATAACGGTATTAATTTTAATGTTGATTATCGATCGTCGGTATTATTTATTGTATTTTTCTTTTATTATATTGCATATCTATTTTCTTTAATTTTTTATTTTCATTAAGTTTGCATTTGTGGTATTTTTCTTTTGTTTTTGGCATATTTTTTGATTGTTTGATTTTTTTAAAGATTGATTTGATATCGTCAAGACTGATTAAGATAGTAATTTCCTGATATCTTGTTGATTTTTCTTTCTTTGGATCTTCGGAGTGGATTTGGATATTCGTTTTGCATTTGTTGATAGCTTTTCACACGTCCATAAAATCTAATTTACGAGTTTGTCGGTGTTCTTTTAATAACTTGATCTTTTTTATGGTTTATTTGCCGATGCGATCAGATCTATTTGTATATATTATTGTTAGAGTTTCTTGATTAGATTTTTAATTTTTTTCTCGTATGGTCCTTATGATCTTAAGTTACTAGTTGTGTTTAAACGATTATGATGAATTGTCTTACTTATATACTTAATTTATGATTTTAATTATAAATTTTTATTATAATTTGATATATTTCTTATTTTGAATAAAATTAATTACTTTCAATAAAAATATGTTCTATTAAACATGGAAAAAAATCGTAGCCAAGTGAAAATCAAACCTTTTTGCTGCTTTTATTTAGTATGTTCAATATTAGGTTGAATTCAAAAAAATAAAAATGAATAAAGTTTTCCGTTTCCGCAGAGCAAAAAATTAAAAAAAAAATCAAAGAGAAGCTGGACGCACGTCATCGATTATAAAATATTATATTATTAAATCTTTTGATTATCAAAAGTTATTTTATTTTTAATATTAAAATTATAAAATGATCGTTCGATTATTTATTATGTTTCAAACTCGTTATTTTTTGTTAAAAAATTAATAATTGTCTGAGTCAGGGGCGGACCTCCATGGTGTCCGGGTATCCCAAGAAACCCCTCCACAAGTGTCACCCCTCAAAAGTGTCACCACTGAGACTTTTGCAACCTTGAATTTTTATCCTGGGTCCGCCTCTGGTCTGAGTTAAACATTAATATGTTGAATGAGATATAATAATAATTTAAAATTATGAGATTCAGATTTTATCATATCTCAGTTAACAAGTTAATGTACAACTTAGATTCTCATTAAATTTTTTAATTGAAAATGACGAATTTGAAGTATAATGAATAATCAAGTGCTTATTTTATAATTTTTAATAGTTAATGAACTAAAATAAATAATTTTCTATAATTAAAAAAATATTTTATAATTTTAAATAATCGAAAAAATTAATAAATCAGTATTTTATACATAAAAACTATTTATGTACTTTACCTGAGAAAATATTAACATAATCAAATTCAAAGACATTAACTGTTATCTCACTCAACGTGTTTTGTAAGTGACAACAGTTTCTCATTAATCAACATTCCAGATCTTTCCACAACCTTCTTAACGAATCTGTGGATCTCTCGATTCTATTACCTGGTGATTTCCCCTAATCCCATCACTTTTTTTCATTAATCGATTCATTTTAGAACTCAAAAGTCTCCACCTTTCTTCTCTTTTTCGAAGTTCCCATGGCTTCTGAAACTGAAGCTCCTCCGGTTTCTTCTTTGTTTGAAAGAGTGTTAAGGCACAGAGAGCTCTATTTGTTTCTACCCTTCGTCTTGAGATCCTCCGACAACGACAACGACGACGTTTCAAGACAAAGCACCGAAAACCCAGATCAAGAAACAGCGCCACAACGTGAAAGAACAATCCTTGTCAACCCGTTTACTCAGGGCATGGTGGTGATCGAGGGAGCTTCAAATTTGGAAGCTTTGGTACGCGGGTGGGCTAACAAAGACGGTCACCCGCCTGCTTCCAAGGCATCGATAGAAGCCATGCCGAGCGTTGACATCGGTGAAGATGAAGATGGAGAGTGCGTGGTTTGCTTGGAGCAGTGGAAGTCAAAGGAGGTTGCAAAGGGGATGCCTTGCAAGCACAAGTTTCACGGTGAGTGTATAGAGAAATGGCTTGAAATTCATGGCTCTTGCCCTGTTTGCCGGTACAAGATGCCTGTCCATGATGAAGAGAATGGCAAGAAGAGAGGCGAGGAGAGGGAGATTTGGGTTAGATTTTCTTTCAATAACGGTCCTTCAACTGGTTTTGGCAATGAAAATGAAACCCAGAATTAGAAGAATCGCGAAAGAATTTGTTTGTTCTTATTTGAAAACCATGTACATATTGATGATTATAAATAAATTTCGAACTTTTGAGGCTACTCTCACATGGAGAATTTGCAGAATTTGTAATGTCAACCCATCAACGATTACTTCACCAATCTCGTGCTGCTGAAGAAGCAGCTCCGGTTTGAATCAATGAGTAGACTCAAAAAACCTTTTACTCGACACCAAGGCATTGCCATGAAGTGATCCACCTCGTTCCACCACGAGCATTTGAGATTTTTCTCGGACAAGGTGGTGGCTGATGGTGTAATCATGGGATCAACCTGCAATTTCCTTTTAACGTCCACTGTCGTGCAACGAAGCTCTGGTAATAGAACAAACACCATGTGCAAGACATGATTCAAAAGATTGGTCATAAACTGAAGTTACCTACATAATCGTTGATGGTAAAATGTTGCTTGGGACAGCTGTAGTGGGATGTGTTCATCTTTTTCATCATATAGATTTACACAGAATCACAGTCGATAATATAATTATATTATCATGGAACATATTTTATATTTATATAATATATATTATATAAAGTTGTCTAACTTTGCCTCCTTTTTCACATGTAGGAATACAATATTATCATGAAAGCTAAACTACTAAAGCATCTCCTAATGGATGGAATGAGCATACAAATATACCAACAATTCTTTCTTGCTTTGGCACCAAATTGATGTACAATCTAGTTATGGATTCAATGTGGTTTTAAATGCACCTTTCACTACTAAATTAAGTTAGGGGGATAAGTATGATAGTGGGGCATATAGCCAATGAGATACCATAAAAGAAAAGGCTTGATGGAATTGGATGTGATACAAAAAGTGATTGCAAAGTGACCTACAACTCATCTTCTTCCACTTTCTTCATTCCACTAATAGTGTCGTTTCCCTGTGAGTTTGATTTCATATTCCCAAGTTTTTGACCTAACATTTCTATCTTAAGCCTTCATTTATTTTCAAGAACCATCAAATTCCTTTTAGAAAGGTCAAATTTAAGGTATGAATATCATTTATTCATAATTTTAACTATATAAATTTATCAATATTTTACTAAATTAAACTCTTTGTATATAATTACTATTAAGTTTATAATTTTGAGTAAAATACAAAGAATAAAATTTGAAAATGATCTATATTAAAGAATTTATTATTTCAAGGGTATTTATGTCCGAAGTAATAAAAATTATTCATTACCTAAGAATTTAGAAGTAACGATATTTCTATCATTTTAACCCAAAATTACTATTATTAGTAATAAATTATTACATAATAATAATAATTTTCGTAAACCAAATATGAAAACATAATTCTAAAAACCACGAACCAAACACCTCCTAAAATGTAGAAACAAGAATCCTTTTACAATCGAACTCATTTCCTGCCCGCGGAAATACCGGTGATGTCGGTTGCCGGTCAGAGCAGAAGACACACGTGTCAAAACATCAGTGTGAATAAAGATGAACGGCGAGGATGAGACGTTGTTTAGAATGAATATTTGCCGTTTCACTTTAGCTGGCGGGACCGACACAGGAATATGTGCTGAGGTGTGCTTGGCAAGGCAGATGGGTCACTTGTTCCATGTCGATGTTGGCATTGACAGCTCATGTGTTATACATAAGGATGGCATAGGTCGGGTCGAATTTTAGTTAATATGACCTGACCCGAAATACTCTCATCTGAAATCTGATATGACCCAGATTTAAGTATGACTTCATCCGATTTAAATCCAATTTGATATTTTGAGATAAATTTTAAATTCGATCAGATCCAAAATAAATCTTATTTTATTTAGTAAAATCAAGGATCTAATTAAAAATAATATATAGAGAATTATTATTGTAATTATTCATAAATATATATATATTTTTATTTACGATCAGATCGAATCATATTTCTCACCCTAAACCTGAATCTAAACCGACTCGAATATATTTTCTAAAGAAACCCTAGTTATACATAAGCAGTTAAGTATTTTAGTATTAGATAAACTACATATTTAGTCACCTAACTTTTAAACATATTTATGTTCGTCACATAATCATATATATTTTTTAGTAAAAAATATCATAAACTTTTAAATTAAGTCACTTAACAGCTAATTTTTTGTTGTCGTTTTTTTTTTATAAATCAATTAAAATTGATTTGAATAGTGAAGGGTTTGAATTATGCATTTATGCTTAAAATAATGTGAAACGTTTTAGGTTTCTTTGGTTAGTGAAGGCTATCATTTGATCAAAGAAAGGAAAAAACACACAAGGCATGTATTTGAGAAAATAAGAACCAAGTATTCAGGAAAAAAGGCTTAATTTTCATTTTAGCCCTTGAATTATAGCTTCTTTTTTAATTTGGTATTTAATTTTTTTCACATTAATACCTAAATTATCATTTACATTCAAGTTTACAACGTTTTTTCTAAAAAAATTTCCAATAAGAATAAAAACGAGAAAAATGAGTGAAAAAAATGAAGTTAAATAAGATAAATAAATACCAAGAGTGAAAAAAATATAATTCTAGAGTAAAAATGAGTACTAACTACTAAGCCTTGAGAGAAATGAAGAAAATAAATGAGGGTATATGTGTAATTAGGAGTGAGTAATATTCAATCTGGTTTAATTTTTTTAATTTCAAATTATCTGAGTTGTTTGATTC
This sequence comes from Hibiscus syriacus, assembly GCF_006381635.1. Lineage (NCBI taxonomy): Eukaryota > Viridiplantae > Streptophyta > Magnoliopsida > Malvales > Malvaceae > Hibiscus > Hibiscus syriacus. Next base: position 2,336,532 of record NW_024062606.1, read on the forward strand.
GAGTCAACTATAAATAATAGCTTAAATTTTGAGTTCAAATCAAGTTTAAATTTTAAAATTTCGAATAACCAAGAAATTGAATATTAAAACTACATCAATTTTTTTAACTTTAGCTAAATAATTTGAGTATTTTTTGATTTGATCACTGATTATCTTATTTCTTTTCATTTGTTTGTTTTAATATCATTTTTTTTTATCAAATTTAAATTATATATTCTTCAACCATTATAGAATACATGGATAACATCTATACCTTTTTGACTTTTTTTTCTAAAAATTTAATCTCTTAACTTTGCATTTTTTCAATTTAATCCTCTAGCCTCGACTCTTTACATTTTTTTTTCTTCTTATCAATTTTTTAACTCCTTTATATGTCCATAAATACTTTATAATCAAATTCATTCTCTCTCTCTCTCTCTGACAAATTCTTAATACAATCACAATCCTACTTAGAGGAGAAGGGAAGGAAAGACTCTAGAAAAAGGATGTAGAGTGTCCTTAGCAGTCTAGAACTCTTGACCAAAGGAAATATGAGCGACCAAAGATGATCAGCTTAACCAATTGATTAAATGTGAATATATTATAGATATATTATATAAATTTATATAACCTTAATTTATTAAATAATATTACAATCTTTACTTACATATATTAAAAATAATATGAATATTTATATATATTATTAGAAAAAATTATTTACATTGAAACTAATTAGTATCATAAAATTATAAATAATTATGATTGAATATAAATACAATTTATATAATTCTAACTGCCGGAGGTCTCCCACGGAAGCTGCTCTCAATCTGGCATTGGGGGTAGCCTACAATTATACCTCCCCTTACCTCCATTACATATGGGAATAGGGTCAACTAATATATTTATTTTGATTGGACTCAAATTTCATATTGGACTCAAAAGTTTTTTTTAAAAATAATACTTATAAAAAATAATACTTGATGAAATACCTATCATGTGTTTAATGAGAGAGAAAAAGGAGGAAAAAAAAGGCACTATCTTTTTAAGCAATGTGGAGGAATATAAGAGAATGAAAAGATCTTAAAAGTCCACAAAATTTGTGGTTCTCAATTGTCTTTCCCTCTTTCTCACTTGCTTACTTGGCATTCCCCACCCCTGTTTTTTAAGCCGAACGCCTTTGGGCCTCTTTAGTCTTCTTCCCCAGACTCCCTCCATTAATTCACCAACATAACTGGAATCATTTTTTTCTGACAAAACAAACAGAAAAAAGAGGTTTGGTTTAGTTAGAAATATCACTACAACAAGATATTAGTCAGTCATGTCTGAACTTAAGCTGTTCGGCAAGTTGATTCCATTGCTGACATTGAACCGGGATGAAGCTTTAGTCGATCATTGTTGTGGCACAAATCTTCTTTCTCCTTCTAATTCTAATCATGGGATTCAAGCTCAGCCTCCCATGGAAGAAGACAAGGTAATTTGTTCAAATTTGCTTTAGTTTATTTCGAGGTTTTTAATGAAACTCTGTCGTTGACTCAGTTCTGTAATTTGTTCTTCTTCTTCTTCTTCCTCCTGCAAATCTTGATGACTTAAGGGTGATCTGTTTTGGGGTTGATTTGTTCAAATTAAGTTCTGAATTTTGAAAAGTTTTAACCAGAAAAAAACAATCTTTTTTTTTCCTGTGAGAAATGTTATTTTCTTACAGTTTTAAACAATCATTTCAGGTTGGCGCCGATTGCTTCCACGCAATTGAGCAAAAACATTATTTTATGTTTCTTGATCTTCAAGTAAGTTGTCCTTTATCTGTTTTGATCTAATTTCTTAAGGGTTAAGTTTCAATGAACCCACCATTGATGACGTTTGAAATAGCTTAAGCATGAAAACCCAGTGAATATAACCGAAAATTATGCTTGAAATTTAAGTGTTTGAAGTTCTGGTTTTTAGGAGAAGCATGAAGAAGACGACAATGGCAGGATCCCTTTGTCCGAAAGCTCCAAGAACGAAGAGAAGACATTAAAGAAGCCCGACAAGATACTTCCTTGCCCACGATGTAATAGTAACGAAACCAAGTTTTGTTACTACAACAATTACAACGTGAAACAGCCCCGTCATTTCTGCAAAAACTGTCAGAGATACTGGACCGCCGGTGGAGCCATGAGGAACGTTCCGGTCGGCGCCGGCCGTCGTAAAGCTAAAAGCTCTTCTTCCTCCGCCGCCGCTTTGCATTACCATCATCACGTTATGATATCCGAAGCTATCCTTCGAGGTCAAGCCAGTGCTGTTCTCTCGTTTGGTAATTCTTCTCATTTGCCTCCGCCACCGCCACCGGCTCTTTACCGTCCTGGATTTCCGGCAACTTTCTACTCACCGGCACCGGGAAAACATTCCAGGGACGAAGAAGACAGCGTTAAACCGGAGAACGGAGCTTCAAATTCGAAAGCTTTGAGGATCGACGATACTGCGAAAAGCTCGATGGTGGCGGCCCTCATGATCAAAACCAAGAACACCATGAACTCAGGAGGTATCTTCGATGGCTTCCGATCGAAAACCGGTGACGACGACAGAAGTTATCGACTGAGAACATTCTCGGTGCTGCAAGCGAACCCGGCAGCCTTGTCTCGATCACTCAACTTCCATGAAAACACATGAAAGAAGGAAATGGACCAATATAGGTAATAGCAAGAGTGGCACAACTTGTAAATTAAATCAGACTCTGATTTCAATTATGTACTTGCCATATAAATAATATTCTAAGCACATCGGGAGTTGGGTTCCCATAGCTACATTAGTATTAATAACAATTACTATAAATGTTAAAATTCTAATTCTAAATCTAAATCGAATAATAATTCGGATTTTTATTGAAACATATCCACATGATAAGGGGAAAAAAAGGGGTTTGTAGGGCCTGGATTGAGTAGATAAACATGAAATTTGATGTTATGGAAAGGGCAAGCAGCTTTCTCTTTCAAACAACAAAGAATCCAACAGCCAACCACTTGGATATAAAAGCAGGAAAAAAAAACAAGAACAAAGTACTATATTTTGTGGTAATATATATAACAACTCCACTAGTAAATTATTTAATAATTTTTAATTGAGATAGTATTACGGGGTGATAGAATATCAATTCAATTTAAACAATATATATATATATATATATATATATATATATATATATATATATATATATATATATATATATATATATGAGTTAAATCTATTAACATCCGGTGTCAATTTGTATACCTTTTATTACAGTTAGAAGAGGAGAAATCGAAAACTAAAATTAATTTATGTTTTTTCTTCAGTAAATTCTTTTCCATTTCTTACTGTTAATCTCAGCATTTGATTTCTCTTATCTAATAATTCTAAAAATGTGTAAAACTTTTAATTTTAAACCGAGTGTGATACGATCTTGCCTATATATATGTGTGTGTGTTAGAATCAAATATAATTGTTATGAAGTACAATTGAATTAGTAATCAGAATATATCACTCTTATTGTTTTATTCTATTTAATAGAATAATTTTTATTTAAACTTTTAAACCGATATATGTAAAGACGTTGACACCAAAAATAAAAGCAAGCAGCCTTCAATCTGCTGCATGGATGGCTAATAAAGACTGTTGGGCTTCCACTTCTGGCCCATAGGTTTAAAGGGTGCAATTGTAGTTTTAGCCCACCTCAAAAATGAAAAAGCCAACTTAGTCCTTTTAACTTCTAAATAAATGAAAATTTCTCAATTTCGACCCGCTCCGAAAGTAATTCATTCAAATATTTTAGTTTTATCATGACCCAGAAACTAGATTATTGGCTTCAATTCTATATTGATAGATCCTTGCCACTCGTATCTAGGATTACATGTAAACATTTGTCTCTAATTTTCTTAAAGAAATCAAAATTAATTTTGTAATTAAAAATGATGATTTTATTAACTTTTGTATGTCGTTTTCGTGTTATGTTTATAATATCTAAGATTGAGACAAGGAGGAGCGGGTAAGGTTAGGGTTTAAGAAAATGACATGATATGTTACGGAAGCAAATTAACCTAATTCCCCCTCTGTTCTTGTTTTGTTTTTACTGAAACAGTGTTAAGAGAAAAAGAAAACCCAGATTTGCTTAGGCAACAATATTATAAATGGTCACATCTTTCACCCATTAATTAATATAAACTTACCTTGGAGGTCCAAAGAAGGAAAAACAAGAGCTTCGGCAATGGAATAATGAAGACGTTATCGGTTGAATCCGGTGAAACATCCCACGAGACGAACCCGGAAAACTCTATGATCAATGGGGTTGCCGTACTAGAATTCGTACTGAGATTCCTTGCCGCCGGCGGAACACTAGCGAGTGCTATGGCAATGGGTACCGCTGAAGAAACTGTTCCATTGGTGTCTCAGTCCATCCTACTGAATCCCAAATTTAGTGATCTTCCCATGTTCACGTGAGTTATCTACCGATAATGTTACGTTCCGACTCTTATTTCGAATGTTCTTAATGTGTCACATAATCTTTACAGGTTCTTTGTGATTGCCAATTCGGTTGCGTGTGCCTATCTCGTGCTTTCTCTTCCCCTGTCTTTCTACCATATCATCAAGAGAGCGACGAATAACAGTCGACTCGTCTTTGTCATGTTCGACACGGTGAAGATGATAATGAACTTTAGTTTCGGGGCATCTTAAACTTATTTTTACGATAACTTCTGATCTTGCATGTCTTTTCTATTTATTTATTGTTCCAGGCAATGCTGGCCTTGGTCACCGCTGGAGCTTCAGCGGCCGCCTCAATCGTGTATTTAGCACACGAAGGGAATGCTCAGGCCAATTGGTCCGCAGTTTGCCAACAATTGGATTCCTTCTGCGAGCGCACGTCGGGATCGTTGATCGCCTCTTTCGTTTCAGTTTTGGTACTTATGCTTGTTATTGTTTCGTCGGCCATTGCCATCTCTCACCGCTGATTCAATGCAACGATGAAACAACGCATCTCTCTATGTATTTGACACATTACGGTACATTGATGTGTAGGTTTGGCGTTCGGATTCTGTTTTTTTGTACCATCATATATAAGTCTGGAACCTCTTTATACCGAAAACTTAGTATCTTATCTAGCAAGTAACCCTACTTACTGCTTTTACGTTGATTCCATCACGCAAGATATCATTCTCCAGGACGCCCTTTGATTCCATCAAGTATAAGTTCTGAACGGCATCGGAACCGCGACAGTTCTCGATTCGGACAGGTACTCACGAGTCAGTCGTGCATTCAATCGTTCCGATGAGTGGCTGTGTTTTGGGATCCTTTCTGTTCCTTTGGTTCAATCTGTGAATAAAGATTAAAGAAATGAGCATGCAAACTAGCATCACCAGCACCATGTTGCGTCCGTATTAAAAGAAAAAAAAAACTAAAAAAAAATCGTCTCGAATTTCCACTTTTTGGATTAAAATTTATGTAATGAAATCTAATTTGTTGATGAACTAATAGGGGAAATTGTTATTTCATATAAGGGTTTTCAGCTATGAATTAATTGGTGAATTATAAGTACAACTGTATCAACATTCTTCGCATATAGGTTTTAAAAACGTTAATTACACGTCTCTTTGCCTCCTTAACTCAACATTACCAAATTATTTGGGTAAAACCCTAAGTACTTAAATTATATTATTAATTTATATAAAAGAAATTGACAAATTTTAAATCAAATTCTAATCTTATTAGAGGAAGATGAAAGAGAAAGTTCTACAAAAAGAAAGAAGAGTACTGTAATAGGTCTAAAATTCATAACATAAGTAAATATAAAAGAAAAAAGATGAGCAACTTGATCACCCGACCAAATGTGATTACTCTAATCATATCAAAAGTTAAATACAATAATTGAGTTTCTCTCAATTAACTTAAGCTTTTGGGTAACTAATGATCTAATATAATTCTTTTTATTAATCTGAGCTAAGTACAACGTACTATCTGTTTAAAAATAACTCTCAACCATTTGACATTGAACGCTCACACCCTTGTCATTCCTGGTGCTCAAATCCGGAACCTTAAAGAATAACAACAATTCTTTTACCACCGGAACATCGTATGATCCAAAAATTTTGAAATTTACTTATTAGACTTAATTTTTTTTGTAACAATTCATTTTCTTTAATATTTGACTCTATTAAAAAAATGTTAGCCCTCAATCGAGGATATTGAAAAATATATTAGGACTTTATTAGATCATTTTAAAAACTAAAACATTTATTTGAACATGTTTAAAAATATTAAACAAATTTTAATCAAAATAAGAGTGAAAAGAAACACGTTTAGTACTTAAACTATTAATTTGAGTCTGAATTAGTACCTAAATTTTCTATTTTTTCCAAAATTTAACCTTGAATTTTAAAGGGATACTAAAACGAAACAAAAACTAAACTTTTAGGTATAACTTTGAAAAAATTAAAAGTTTAGATACTAAAACAGACTAAAATTAATAGTTTAGATACTAAACTTGTAATTTACCCTAAAAACAATACATATCATCATATTTCTACATGTCATCGTCCGGATTTTTATTTTTACCATAATCATTAAGAGGTGTGTATAATAGGATTGTTCATGGATGGTTAACCGTACTGTTTAGCTTAAACGGTCGATTAATCATTATAACGTTTATGTGGTTTTTTTAATCGTAATCTAACCATTAAAAAACGGTTAATCGTTATTAACGATTTAGTTACATGTTAATCTATTACAATTATTTGTCAAATTTTTTTCATAATTCATATTATAAAAAAAATGTAGCACTTAACACATACTTACATCGGTGTAAGTGAATAAAATAAAAAAGTATATCACTTAACACATACTTACAACAGTGTAAGTAAATAAAATAAAAAAATGTAGAACTTAACACATATTTACACTGATGTAAGTATATACATCTCTCAATATCTTAGTATCTAACAATAAATATATAATTATATCCGTGTAAATATGTTTCTATATTTTTCAAAGAAATAAAAATAAAAAATATATATATTAAGTTATTTGTATACAAATTTTATTAAATATATATATATATATAAATTATAAATAATAGAAACTTATATTAAGTTATTTGTGTAAAAATATAATAAATTAGAAAATTAATTATAAATTTTATTTATTAACGGTTAACCATTGTTAATTGTTTATCAAAATTCGTAACCGTGACTTAATCGTTAATTATCATTTTTAGCAGTTCGATTAACCGAAACCGTTTAGTATTAACGGTTCGATTAATTAACCTGTTAAATATAATGATTATATCGGTTAACAGTTTTGAGTTTTTTTAACACCCTTAGGGTGCGTTTGGTTCGCAAAATCTTACATTACCAAGGGGAATGTTTTTTTTTCCCGGAATTGTATTCCCACGTTTGGTTCATGAAATCTTACATTAATGGGAATATTATTTTCCCAATAGTAGAATTTTTGGTTAAAATGGTGGAAACGTCATTACCTCCAAATTCTTAGGTAATATTACATTCCCATCACTTTGGACAAGAATACCCTTGTACTAAGAATTTTTTTTATAATGATCCTTCTTAATTCTTATTTTTTTTATACTTTACTCAAAATTATAAAAACAATAATAATATACAGAGAGTTTGATTTACTAAAATATTAATAATTTTGAGAATTTAAAATATTTTATATTTTTAATTTTCAATCTTTTACTATTTATAATTTTATGGGATGAAAAAATAGTATTATTGTAAAAATGTATTTATTTAAATAATATTTTACTATCATAATATTATTTTTTATATTATATTTTATATAAATAAATATGGTACTTATGACCATTATATAAAAATATAAATTTAATATACTAATTATATTAATTATATATTAAATGTAATTTCTCCTCAAAAATTAGATAGTATAACTATTAAAATATTTTTATGAATCTTCATTCAAATATTTATAAATTAATATTAAAGTTTAACTTTTTAAAAATATATCACAAGGATAATTTGATAAAATATACATTCAAGTAATCTTATATTCCTTCAACCAAACATTATAATCTCACATTTCTGTTAAACAAATCAAACAAAATAATATAATTTTCTAATAAATAATATTATTCCTAAATATAATCTTACATTCTAATAAAATAAATGACTATCATACGTGTAAACGACAAAAAAACAAAGCATTGCAGCAATTCTAGACGCAACATTGCTGCTGTCCCCACAAGGTGTTTTTGACCATCTCGTTTCCCAGGTTTCTCATTTGGACGGCGTACTTATCCACATTCCACAACGGTTTGTGTCAATCTCGGTTCCTTCCTTCTTTTTAATTAATTTCGGTCATTATAATTTAATTTTTTTTAATTTACTCGTTAAACTTTTTATTAGTTATCTTATTTAAAGATGAAGTAATATAAATCATGTTGGAATGGCGTACAAGTCATTTCCCCCTTTTCTTTTCTTTTTTATTTAAAGAAAATTTTATAATTTCATCCATGTCTCATGTTAGTGTTGAAATTATCCTTCTTTGATGTCTTCTCATATTCTTAAAGATGTCAACGAACTCGTCTCATCATCTCTCATATCCTACCACTCTAAGACTTATAATATCCATCATACGATCAACGTGGAATCAAGATGTAAAACTCACTCCCTCCTCTACCACCTCTCCATTGTTGGAATTTGAAACTGAGTTTTCTCAACAAAAAAAAAATAAAGTCATTTCATAACTTTTAAAAGAAAAATGTCATGTCATAATGCCATTAAATAATTAACGACATAATGACCAAAATAAGAGTAAATCAAAATTTTAGTGGGTCAATTAAAAAAATTAAATTTAGTTAACAAAACAAAAGTGAAAAGAAAATTGAGTGATGAAATTTAAACTTTATTCAAATTTATCTAAGGATAATAATTAAAAGGAATATATAAGGACCATCCAAATTAAATTTGGGTTTAACTAATTTTGTTTAATCTTAATTTGATATATAAACTATAATCTCAAAGTAATTATGCGGACCAATTAATCAATCTAAAATATATTATCAGCAAGCAATAAGTTTTTTTACAAATTTTTCAGAATGGATAAAGGTGATCCATTTTCTTATATACTACTGAAATTGAAACATGGTAGGATGATTTGTTAAGCTCCCATTCTGGTTCACTTGAAATTTCCCAGAATCGGTAATGTAGTAATTATGAGGTAATTCTCCAACCTGAAGCTTATCATCTTCTTCAATCCCGGTATTAGCAATAGGGTTAGTGAAATCAAAGATTGAACCGTAAGTATTTTCGGCCAGAAGATGCGAAATCGGAACCATGTAATCCATTTCCGGTAACTGAGAAAGCGAGCATGTTATTGGGAATTTCAACAATTGCTGGCTTCCACCGTCGATCTGTGCGTTCGATGCTTCAATTTTTTGATCCAAAGCTTTCCCGGCCGAACTCTTCTTCTTGTAGATTCTACAAAGCACCCAATCATCCAGCTGAAAAGAAAAACACACAAAACGGTTCACACGGCAATTTCAACGAACAGTTGATGAGCATGACCAAACAGGGACAAGCGAATCTTACTCTCATGGATCCATTTTGCCCCCTGATTTGCTTTCGCGAATCGTTTAATCTGTATTCGTGCATAATCCAATTTGTTTTGACACCCTTTGGTGGTCTGCCATTGTAGAAGACAAGAGCTTTCTTCACCCCGACGTATTTATAATCACTGTATATAGCTTTATCGGTTCCGGTGGCCTTCCAGTAGCCGGAAACAGTCGCCCTGTTCGGACGAACTCCGTTTGGATACTTTCGATCTCGTGGGGTGAAGAAATACCATTCATTTTCGCCGAACTCTGTTTTGTCTACCCAAAAAAAAATCCGATTCAGTTTAAGCATAAGAGATGAACAAAAATATGATAATTTGGGATGATATTAAACTAACCAGGCAATTGCCATGGATCAAATTTGTAAATATCAACTTCTGGGATTATTGAAGCGGGGCATGTCTTTGATTTGGCCTGGTTTTTGAGGTAAAATATGATTAATTCTTCATCTGTGGGGTGGAATCTGAAACCAGGTGGGAGGCCGGAGCTTGAACTGGTGTCTGATTTTCTTTCCATTTCCATTCGATTTTCCTCTTATCCAAACAGGAAATTCAAATCGAGGGGAATAGGTAGAGGGAAAAGAAGGTTTTTTGAAATGTTTGCAAAGAGTGGGCTGTGGGTTTTATCGTTGAAGGATTTTTGTCTTTATCATCGGAATGAAAGCTGATTGGCCGATGCTTTGACTTTTTTGTTTTTTTTAAAACATTAGCATCGTATCGTTATCGGATGACGAATTCACAAGAACGTGTACAACACGCGCCCCCATCTCTCTCCGTTTTGACTTCTTGCGTTTGGTTCAGTGCACCCATGTTGGGAAATTAATGAGACTTCTGTTGCTTTGGGATGCCCAATGAGATGATTATGCTTAATTAATTTATCCAATAAAATTGGACGTTAAATTAACTAAACTCTAAACATTGTATGTTAATCTCTCTTATTTTTTAAAATTTTTATTTTATATTTATAGAAATTAATTATATTTTAACTAAAATAATACTTCAATTATATATAATATTAAAACAATGAATAATAATTTTTATATTATTATTATTATCATATTAATTTTATGCATAAACCAACTTACTTCACCAATTAAAGGAATCGTTATTGTTTTTAGAGGTCATGTGTTTGAACATCAGTGACTATAGCAGGATAATTGAATATTCATTGTTAAATAATTAAAAATATTTATAATATATATTATTTTATAATCACCTTAATTTAATAAAAAATATTAATTTTATCTTTCACTCAATAAACTATCTAAAAAGTGAAAAGTCTTCAACCAAACTAATCAAATATATGAGCATACTATGTGCCATTGTTAAGCAAATTGATAATATATTAGTATGACCTATTAAACAATTTTGTTTTTTATCACATGTTGATTTTAAGTTTTGTATTGAATTGGTCTTCCAAAGTAAGTTTGAATTGTGTCAAACATTTCTTATTAATTATAAATTTTTAATAAACAAATTTGACTCAATTTATTGTATCATGAGAATTATTGTTTACATATATTTATATGAAAATAAGAAACTTTTTTGGCGTATGTATTTTTTAAAGAGAAAATAATTTCAGTGACAAAAAATACATTATAATATACGATTTTAACCAATATTTTTTTGGATTTGCCAAAATGACCAACTAAATCGCAATGCGATCGATAATTCGCAACGCGATCTCCGGTATCGCAAATCAGTTTCCAGATTCACAACGCGATTCTGACTATCGCATTGCGATTTTCCAAATTTGCGTTGCGATTTTCCTAATTCGCAATGCGAATACGTAAATCGCAACGCGAATTTGGAAAATCGCAATGCGAATACGTAAATCGCAATGCGAATACGTAAATCGCAATGCGAATACGTAAATCGCAATGTGAATCTGACTATCGCAATGCGATTTACATAGCGCCATTCGTATCCAACGCGTATTTTTTTTTCAAATTCCAAACACGAATATATTAATATATCGGAACACTGAACCTTCCACAGTATATCCCGTAATCGCAACTCATAACCTAAAACCCTAAATCACAACTCAGTCTCATCTCCATCTCTCACTCTCTAAGGTGACATCCGTCCCCATCTCCGACGATATCAGTCTCTATCTCCGGCGAAATCATTCACGGTCAGAAATGGAAAATCAGCCACCGAGGGTTAGTTTTTTTAATTATTTTTATTTTGAAATTTTTGCATTATTATTAGGTTTTTCATATTGAAATTGATGATAAGTTTACTGGTGTTTTCAATAATAGATTAATCATTTCACTTAGATTGCTTATTATATTCATTCGATTGTTACCAATACTGCTAAACTGTTTAGTCTTTAACCCTGTGAAGTTAGTATTTGTCTTTGTTTTATCTTTTGGTTGAAGTAATGCAATCCATTCAAGTTTCTTTCAATTTTAGTATTTGAAACCGAGAATGACTATCGCAATGCGATTCTGTCGTTGCGATTTTCATTTCGCGTTGCGATTCTTACGTTGCGATAGTTAAATTCGCGTTGCGATAGTCATTTTCGTGTTGCGATTTTCATTTTCGTGTTGTGATTTAAAGTTTTAGAAACTATTATTCTTCTGCAAATTGAAACTTGAATGAATTGCATTACTTCAACCAAAAAACAAATACTAAATTCATATTGTTGCAAATTTAAGTTTGAAAAATAACCTACTACTCATTATGTTTATTGTTCATATCTTCACAGTGTAGTTTTTGGTATATCTAAATTGGTATGTTTATTGTTTTTGTAGAACTTTTATTCGGCTCAATTGACCTTAAGAAATAAAGTAAGCCTGGCCAAAACAATTGCGTCGAAGCTTTCACCTGCACAAAGAAAAATATTTGAGGATACTTGCTTCGGGCCATGGCTGAAAGTACAACATCCGAGTGAAGATGCTATGTTGACCCATCTGTTTCTTCAAACCATGACTAGCGATCTACCAGAGACTATACAACGTCGTGATGAAGAGATATGGTTTGATTTTCCACCGGCGTATATGTGTTTTGGGCGGGATGAGTTTTGCTTAATCACCGGTCTACGCTTCGGACACGATGATGTAGATCGGTACACTAGACATATTACCCACCTATCATGGTTTTCCTGGGTTTTTCCTGATCTGTCAACGTAGAAGTCGAATTTACACGTGGAAGACTTGACGAGATTATTGAATAAGAAAGATGGTTTTACTCGGATGGATGACGTCAATGTTGTCCGAGTATGCCTTCTAATACTTTTGCAAGCCGACTTTTTAGGCAGAGAGACCCGACAACCTATTCCTAATGATCTAATTAAATTGGTAGAGGACCTAAATGCATAGAACCTGTTTCCGTGGGGTTCGTATCTATGAGAGCTACATGGAATAAGTTGTCGTCTGCCTTTAATGATCGGAAAAGTTTGCGTGGCGATGGTTCCAAATATACTTTGTCAGGCTTTATTTGGGCCTTTAAGGTAATAATTTTTATATAATGTTTCCAAAATTATAATTAATTCTTTAACAATTACTAATGTTTGTTATTATATTGTTTGTAGATTTGGATATTTGAGGCCTTTCCCGCCATGAAGACATATGCATTAAAAACTTCTAATGATATTCCTAGGGCTATTTCCTGGAAGAGGAAACGGTCCTTGCAGCAATGGGAAGATTTACTACCGTATACTACAATAAATAATGTAAGTTAACACAAATACTACCATATGTTTATAAACAAGTTAATAATAATACACGTTTAACTTTGTTTGAGCTTTTATATTGTTAGGAGGCCAACACTCCATTACAGAGGTTGACACCCACGGAAGCTGAGCTTGCCACTGATTGGTGGCAAGCTGTAAGCTTTTTTTTGATGGCACGGATGATGAGCAGCCACCACTTCGAGAGCCATCACCTCACCCAGAGCCATCAACTGATCGACCCGAATATACACCTCCATAACGAGAGTCATCACCTATTCTGTCACATCATCGAGCCTCTTCTCCACCATCACCTCATGATAGGCGACCGAAAAAGATGCCACGACGGTTATCTCCCTGTTCTTCACCTCCACCTCCACGGGATGAGTTAGGGGAGTTACGTAATGAGGTCAATGCCTTGCGTGAGGAGGTCGGTACTTTACCCGATGACAATGGTGCATGGCGTGTTGAGGTGTCTACTTTACGTGGTGAGGTAGCAGCTCTACGTGAGATTGTAGCATCATTGCAGAATGAGGTTCATACTCTACGCAACGAGATAAGTTTAATATTTTTCATATTTAACTTGATAATAAATTTACTCGTAATTTCACTTAGATTGCTTAGTAAATTCATTCGGTTGCTGCCAATACTGTTTAACTGTTTATTCTTTAACCCTGTGAAGTTAGTATTTGTTTTGGTTGTCTTTTGGTTGAAGTAATGCAATCCATTCAAGTTTCAATTTGCAGAAGAAGAATAGTTTATTATCGCAATGCGAAAATGACTATCGCAAAGCGAAAATGACTATTGCAACGAGAGAATCGCAATGTGAAATGAAAATCGCAACAACAAAATCGCAATGCGAAAATAACTATCGCAACGCGAAAATGACTATCGCAACGCAAAAATGATTATCACAACGCGAAAATGACTATCGCAACGCGAAAATGACTATCGCAATGCGAAAATGACTATCGCAATGCGAATTTGATTATCGCAACGAAAGAATCGCAATGCGAAATGAAAATTGCATTGCGATTCTCTCGTTGCAATAGTTAAATTCGCATTGCGATAGTCATTTTCGCATTGCGATAGTCATTTTCGCGTTGCGATTTTAAGTTTCAGATTTTATTATTCTTCTGCAAATTGAAACTTGAATGAATTGCATTACTTCAACCAAAAGATAAATACTAACTTCACAGTGTTGAAAATTTAAGTTTCAAGAATAAACTACTACTCTTTATGTTGTCATTGAACCTGCACTAAACCTATATGTTGTCATTTTAAATTTTTATATAGTGCTTACTTCTGGAATGTTATCTGATGCATTTTGTGAACAATGATATAATAATGACTTGGGTGAATACCGTGCAAGTTTGAAATATATTTGTCTTTGTTTTCACTATTTAATATCATGTCTTTATTTACTGATTTATGTATTAATTTATTTTTAGCGGCCCGCTAAGGTGGATGCTCTACGTCGGGTTTTTCTTGCAAGACGGAGTTCATGCATCAGACGGCGTGCACGTGTCATTATGTCTCCGTTCACCCCAATAGTGCGATGAATCCGTAAGAAAAAACCCGACTCACCTGTCATCGTTCAAGAGGCCTCCCCTATCGTTCAAGAGGCCCCTATCGTCCCTCAAGAGTCCCCTCCCACCGTTCAAGAGGCCACTGTTATCGTTGAAGAGGTCTCTCCCAACATTCTAGAGCCCGATTCACACAGCGTAATATATCGAATTATTGAGAAGCCCCCTCACGTGCCGGACATGATGGATGACTGTTGGCTTTCGTATAAGTTACCGGCCAGTACCATTCCGGCAGATGAAGTGGAGAGGAAACAACTACCGGAAACAATTTTGGATAATACCCTTTGGGCTAAGACCGCAATTGATTTTTTATCTACATGAGCGGAGCCAAGGGTGTTACGCTGATATATACAAACTCAACGATGATATGCATTTGTTGATTGAACGATCTTTGTGGGGTGTATTATTAGGGGTTGAAAACAACGGCTATTTCGATGGGGGGTAAGTCTTATATTTCTTCTTATATTTCAGTTTGATTAATTTTTTTTTAAAAATTATGTAATTCACTAATATATGTTTTTTTTTTTGTAAAACAACATATTGATGCATGGGTGACACGTCTTCTAATTGTAAGGAAATTGAAGAAAAATATAAAAAAACGCGATATACAATTAAGTCGACGTCTTTTCACGTAGTTCACTTGAAGAATCAGCGAAAGAAATCATATGTGTTGGTTAATGGACAAGCTAAACTTTATCCTGCATGGTGGAAGGTCGATAAGGTTAGTATATTTGTTTGAATATTTTAAAGGTGTTCATAAATAAGTGCGCAATTTGAATTATTACATTTCGATGCAGGTGTTTATCCCTGTTTTGGATCGTACTCATTGGCTTCTCGTCGAGCTTCATCTCCCATCCCTAAAGACAATAGTATATGACAGCATGATAAATTACATATCATTGTCTGATTTGATAGATATTATTAAGGGATGGAGCTCTCATTTGGCTAAATTCTTGGATGCAATTAATTATTGGACTAAGTCTGGAAACAAGAAGCCAAAGAAGTTCAATGTTACAGTTATCAGAGACGAGACCGTGCCACAACAAACGAAGAAAGCCAGAGGGGATTGTGGTCCTCTCGTATGCATGTGCTTGGAGTATTTGATGACAGGAAGTACACAGTTTTTACCTCCCACCGATAGAGATAGAGGTGCAGTAGGATTGTGGTTTCGGCATTTTATGGCTAGAGCGATATATGCGAGACGCTGCCTACCTGCATTCGCATTATGAAAGTGTCCATAAACAATTTGTAAGTCAAATGCAAGTGTTGTTAAACATATATACTCTTTTTGGTTTGAAAATGTTTGGTTAAGTAGCTAGAATTCAATAATTTGTTGTTTGTAGGTTTTAGATGTGTAGAAAGTGTTGTTGATTCAATGTTTAGTTTCTGCAGGTTAATCCTGAAGTGAGCTGCGTGAAATGGATGTATGGGTGCAAAAGTTGATTCAATAATTGATGAGGAAATAATTCATTATTATTTTTTGATTGTTTAATTGATTTGTAAAAGATGATTTGTTTAATTGATGTGTACATAATTATTATTTGTGCTTGTTTAATTGATTGAAATGTAATAGTTGATTTGTTGATTTCAATATGCATTATGTTGAATGCAAAACAGACTATCGCAACGCGGAAATGACTATCGCAACGAGAGAATCGCAATGCGAAATAAAAATCGCAACGAGAGAATCGCAATGCGAAAATGAAAATCGCAACGCGAAAATAAATTCGCGTTGCGATTTTCATTTTCACATTGCGATTCACTCGTTGCGATTTTCATTTCGCATTGCGATTCTCTCGTTGCGATAGTCAATTCCGCGTTGCGATAGTCAATTCCGCGTTGCGATAGTCATTTCCGTGTTGCGATAGTCATATTCGCGTTGCGATAGTCAAATGAATGTCTAATAAGTGATAACAACTAAACATATCATAGAAATGTTCAAACTCAAGTTACTAATACATGCCTAACTGAAAATGTTAAAAGTTCACACATAATATACACATAATACAACGTTTGCATTTAAAAATCACCTAAGTTAACAGTCCCAAAAGGTGAAGCCGGTTGTGATTGGGATTTTGATGAGGATCCATATTTTGGTAGAAGAAAAGATGATTGTGATGGCACTGGTGATCCACATGTCAACCTTGTATGACCACTTTCCTTGCACCGACTACATGTCGATCTCTTCTTCTCTTCACCCTTAGACGATATACGATCGTGACTTTTTGGTCGGCCAGGTAGCCTTTTGTCCATGGCTGGTGGCAAAACTGTTTGTAAGTCATCTGGTATGTCCCACTCAGAAGGATGTGGAATAGGGTAGACAATCTCGACATAAGTCTGTCGATATACTTCTGTAGTGTAGCAATCCATAGCGTATGCGCTTGAATCATCTTGGTTTAGATGAAGAGAAACTTTTATAATATGGCCACACGGATAACCAGATGTTTGACATTTCATACAACTACACGTCATTGCATTTAGATCAACAAGCCCATTTAAGTTATTATCCAGTACTTCAAACAAAGTGTTTGAACATGGTTTAACTCTCCATGACGTTGACTTCACAACACGTTTTGTTATCTTTTTTTTCAGTCCATGGTGTAACACGATGTTCCAATATTCCTATAAATTTAAATAAATAATACTTAGTAAAAATATATGATAAGTTACGAATTTAAAGAAATAATACCTGCATGGTTTCTTTTCTTGTAGTACCACTGTTGAATAGAGGCTCGAAAAAACTTCATTAACATAGTAATGGGTAATTTTCGGGAATGACGACTTAGAGCGTTGATTGATTCTGCACTATTAGACGTCATAAAACCATATCTTGCTCCAAGTTGATGTACTCTTGACCATCTTTCAAACCCGACATCTTCTAGTGTTTGAGCACACTGAGGCAAAACACGTCTTAAACAGTTTATATGCTTATTAAAATCCACTTCCCGATAAGCTTTTACAGCCTTCCAGTATGTTCATTTGTGATTTTTATACCAGCAGACCTTGATTTTAGATTTCTATACAAATGAACACCACAAAGTCCATGAAAAGCATCTGGGAAACACCTTCTAACAACGTTGTCAATTGAGTTTGCCCTATCGGATATGATTGTCAGATTGCTAATAGGACCTATGCAATCCCTAAGATGCCCCATAAACCATGTCCATGAATCAGAGGTTTCAGATTTGCCAACCCCGTAAGCTATTGGGAGTATCCATTGTTAGCATCCATGGCTACTGCTAATAAGTTTACTCCAAGGTATCGACCTTTTAAATGTGCTCCGTCAACTATAATAACTGGGCGCATGCAAGTAATAAACGAACGAATCTACAAAATCATATACACAAGAAATATAATCATTTAAATGTGAAATGCATGTAACTAACAAAAATGAGTCAACAAAATTATATTGATTTACTAACTGCAGCACCAATGGCGATAAACAACAACTCAAAGCGTCCATCTCTATCTGTTTTGATGTGAGTTACTGACCCAGAATTTTTCAGCTTTAAATTGTGACAATAAGCCGGCAGTTGGGCAAACGATGCTTTTTGGCGACCCCCTTAACAATTCCAAGGCATAACATTTGGCTCTCCAAGCTTGAGAATATGAGATACTAATCTTGAACCGAGCATTCATGTCAGTCATAATTTCATGTCCCCGATATACCCTGCCATTCAAAAACATTAACTCAGCCAGAAAACCACCCAACACCTTTTTGTTTTTGCCTGTCTATGGTGAGGAAAAACTTGGGTTCTTGAACATGTATGTTTATCAATAAAAGTCCTAACTTGAAACATTTCGCAATCTTTTATCCTCTTTGCAATCATACGCCACGTACAGTTTTTGTCAATCATACACCTTGTTTCGAAACGATCTTTGCTTGATTTGTTAACTTTTAGTTGATAGCCATCTTCCACACATTTCGTATACAAAGCTATCTTCAAGTCTTCCTTTGTATCAAAACAATCATCTTTCTTGATACGAATAATTTTTGTGTAACAATCAACTGCTATCTTTACCAACTCTTCTTCCGGTATCTGAAGTAATTCTGGCATATTCCAGTTATACTCCCGTGGCATTTTCTTAGGGGACTTTTCTTTGGAGATATTTTCTTCTTCTTCTTCAGGGTTATATGAATTACAGAATGGATGTTCAACATGTTCATTTACAGTCGTAACTTCCTCCTCATTATCATCAACAACATCTTCCTCGGTAACGGCTGTTTCATCATCAAAATTCGGGTATTGACCAATATCAAAATCATTACACGCAGGGTCTGTTTCTTCTTCTGAAAAATCATCAAAATCCGAGTATTGACCAAGATCAAAGTCAGGGTATTGACCAAGATCAAATTTCGAATATTGACTAGTACTCACAATTTTTTTCTGTTGGCTCATCATCGTCTAACTGGTCAATACGAAAACCAGAATTTGGTGCTGAAAGTTGATTGGGATTTGGATTAGGGAAATGTTGTGGGTTTTGAGATTGTGTTTGGTATTGGAAATGTAGTGAAACAATATTTGCTTGGTGATGAAATTGTGGTGGAACCATTAAATTTTGAGCACCATAAACCGGGGTTGAAAAACTTAGTTGATTACTACCCGCTACTGACCCAACTTCACTACTTCTAGGTTCAACAACATACAATGTAACATCATCACTTGAAACACTAATGTAAGCAATGAATCGTTCAACATCTTCATTGTCGGTTAATAAATAAACTTTACCATTTCTCTGATAAGATAACCTAAATCCACTTAGGGGCTCTAAATTCAATTTATTTGCAACACGTAACATTAGAGTTTCATAAGTCAACTTTTTTAATGACAATTTTAGTTGAAGATTCATGGGTAAAGGCATATATTGTAAAACACCATGAACATTCTCCCATGACCCTCCAAAACACAAATCTATCCAAACATGATCAATATTAGATGATTTCATTATTGTAAATTAATTTACTAAACAAACGAGCTACGAAACTAAAACCTGTTGCCGGATGGGAAATGATGTCGTTGGATATAGGAACAGATGTCGTCGGAGAGAGTGATAGATGGAGATGAAATGAGTTGCGATTTAGGGATTTAGGTTATGAGTTGTTGCTGCTGCGTAGTTATATACCCAAAACATTTGTGTTGCGAAACTAAAACCTGTTGCGAATTCAGAAATCGAGTTGCGAATTTGAAATTCAGTATTACGATAGTCAGAATCTCGTTGCGATAGTCAAAATCTCGTTGCGATTGTCAGATTCGCATTGCGAATTAGGAAAATCGCAACGTGAATTTGGAAAATCGCAATGCGATAGTCAGAATCGCGTTGCGAATCTGGAAACTGATTTGCGATACCGGATATCGTGTTGCGAATTATCGATCGCATTGCGATTTAGTTGGTCATTTTGGCAAATCCAAAAAAAGTTGGTTAAAATCGTATATTATAAGACATTTTTGGTCACTGAGGTTATTTTATCTTTTTTAAATTATTTATATATAATTTATTAATCAATTAATTTATATTGAATATGCTATCAAAATATATTATATGAATGATTTGTTTGTTTTATTTTATATTACTTCATTTACAAAATTAAAATTCAGGGTCTGTATAAAAATATTAAAATTTAGGGGTAAATTACACAAATGGTCCCTTGACTATAAGGTATTGCTTTATTAAGTCTTAGTTACAAATGGTTATCATACTATAGAGTGTTGCTTTATTGAGTCATCGGCTATTAAAAGTTAAAAAATGCTCACCCAACTATTTATTATGTTTTAAACTTGTCATTTTCTATTAAAAAATAATGGTATTCTTAGCTAAATATTTGTAACACTTTTAACATGTAAATTTATACTATTACGAGTTAAAGATGTTACATCAAATATCTAAAATGTTTCATAACCCAAAATGGTAAAAAAAATTATTTCTTTCACAGATTTCATATTTGTAATCATTTATTATAAAATAGTTGGTAAGGGGAACTCAAATTATAACATTTCGACTTCTATTTCAAATCCGGTTTCAAGCAATAACAGACAGTTCTGCTTTGTTTCATATAATAAATAAAACTGTCTAATTTAAAATCTTATTTAAAGTAATATTTAAAACATAATTTAGTATCATAATATTTGTACATACAAAATTATATTCGATACTAACTATATATATAGTTTGCAGACATTCCTTATTCATATACATGGCAGCTAGAATGTAACATCCCAAATCAGAGCTGGTGACTAAAAAGTAATTTTTGGAAACTTTATGCTCAATTTTGAAACAAGTTAAAAGTTCAAGGACTTAAATAGAAAATTTTAGTGTTATATTAAATGGTAATTGTGGAAATTTTGAAGGGTATAATAGTAATTTTGTAAGAAAGATTTTTTATTTCTCCTTTATATAGGAGATGGCACGTGGAAAGGGAGAGAAGAAAATAGAAAAGCTTGGAGACTTTGGTTCAACCTTCTTCTTCTTCTATACCCGTAAGCTCTATAGCAAAGGTAAGTTTAATTTCAACTGGTTAATTCCTGAGTTTTAAGCTTAGTTTTGATTCTTGGGGTGATAAGAAAGATTATTTAGAGATTAAAGCATGTTGAAACTTCAAAATGGATGAGTTACGAAGGATTAAATATGAAGAGTTTTTAAGTGAATTATTGAAATAGAGGGAGTTAGTATATTTTGAAGTTGAATTTGACTTGTCAATGATTGAATTAAGAGATATGAGGTGTTAGCAGTGGACTTAGAACATGTTGAAAAATTGAGTTTAATTTTTGAATCTCAGGGGTGGATAGGATTTTGAGGTTTAAGATGTGATAAATGGGTATTAATTGGTTTAAGTAAGAGTAAGTAAGTTAAGGATATGAAATGGGTTGAATTATGGCATAATTGAGCTAAGTTGAGTGATTTTCGTGCAAAAAAATTGGAATTCTAAGCTAGTGCATCGGTATACATTCAACCTGTACCGATGCATCAAGGGTAAATTTCTAGAAATTGTTCAGTGTGTATCGATGCACAGGAAGTGCATCGATGCACCCCTTAACACATCGAATGCAATTAGTGCATCGATGCATGAGTAGTGCATCAATGCATATGTTAAGGGATGCATCGATACATTGTAGAGTGTACCGATGCACTTCAAAGAAAATAGAATTAGACCTTTTTTTTATCTACAAAATGATAGATTAAAATACATCAATTAGATACTGATATGTATTAATACATATTTATGTAGATTTTGAGCTTAAAGCAATTCCGGAATATTTGACAAGATTATTTATTTAAAATAAAAGCTCAAATTTGAAAGCGATTATTCTTTTAAAAAAAGTAAAAGAAAAAAAAAACTAAAACATAGTATTCTTTTTCATCCACCGGAGCGAATGGAGTTACACTCTAGGAATAAGAAAACGTTCGGCGCATGACAACGTGTCACCGTATAGAAAAGTGACGCGTGCCTATCTGAAAAAGTAATGGATTAGGATGAGTTATTTGGATATTTTTTTCAAGCGTTGATATTTTCAATAATTGCGCTCTATGTATGTAAATATGTTAATGATGCATGCATATATAGAAGAATGTGTATATGACTTGTGGGTTTAATTATAATATTACCAAATTAAATTGCATAATTCTTAACATAAACTGATTAATTTAAGAGTATAAATATTTTTATTTTTCATATTTATGATAGTATAAGCATTGTTAAATTCTTTTAGATCGAACGTAGCTTAAAAATTAAATAAACTTGTGGTTATTACTTAGCCACGTCATTGGTTGGACTAGGACTGTAAATGAGACGAGATAGATCGCGAGTTACTCGAGATCGACTCGATCTTGGCTCGATAAATACTCGGATCGAATGAACTCGACTCGTGCTCGAACTCGACTCGAGTTCTTAACGAGCCGAAACGAGCTACTCGATATCGAACGTAGCTTAAAAATTAAATAAACTTGTGGTTATTACTTAGCCACGTCATTGGTTGGACTAGGACTGTAAATGAGACGAGATAGATCGCGAGTTACTCGAGATCGACTCGATCTTGGCTCGATAAATACTCGGATCGAATGAACTCGATTCGTGCTCGAACTCGACTCGAGTTCTTAACGAGCCGAAACGAGCTACTCGATACTCGACTCGAAACGCTCGTGAGTAGCTCGAAAAAATGTTATATTATAATTTTAGATTTTTTAAAATTACATTATTAAAAATATATTAAAAATACATTATTGATACTTATAAAATTTTAAAAATATATTAAAAATTCTATAATACAACTACCCTCAATTTTTAATTTTTTAATTAAGCAACTCAAGTCCAATTGTTACATTGTATATTACTAAAATAAAAATAAAAGCTCATTTAATTAAGCACATGTTAGATTACACCCTAAACCTAAACCCTAAAGTATAAACCCTAAATTATAAACCCTAAATCTACGACCTAAACCATAAACCCTAAGCTTTAAGCCCTAAACCCTTAATCCGATTACGTAATAATATACTAAAAGAAAAATAAAAGCCCATTTAATTAAGCACATGTTATATTAAAATATAAACCCTAAACTCTAAATTAGCATAAACCCTTATCCCAAACCCTAAGCCATAAGTCCTAAACCCTAAGCCCTAAGCCCTAAACCCTTAATTCGATTATGTGATAGGGGTTAAGTTATGCACATGAAGATAACATAGAAATTATGCAAAATGAAATTAATGAAATCAACAAGGGTTTATATGTAAATAAACTAATAAATTACACTTAGTCAAATCAATCAATAGATCCATTATCAAAACAAACGGTGATCAAAACATAAAATAAAAATAAATTAACAACCCAAATAATAAAAACGTAAACCTTGATTAATGACGAAATCAGAAGATTACAAATATAACATGTCCTAAAATTCTAATACTCCATTTCTAAAACACGGGCTAGTCCTAGTCGACCGAGGACTTTCTACAGCCAAGCCCTCACTGCACTCTTCCACCGTATGGAGGTCAAAATTCTCTTTCAATGTCCTATTAGAAGGCTCCCCACAGTAGGTGTAATATTTCCAGCTACACGTCCATCTTCCCTAGATTGCATGTTTGAAACTGAATGCTTCTGCACAGTAGGTGTAAAATTTTCCCTTACAAAAGAAGAAAGATAAGTGCTCCCGAGGTTATGCCTTCAGCTTCACCACCAGCAAAAAGAAAAAAAAGATCACGGTCATCATTGGTGGTCAGTACTCCCAAAGTGCCAATGCAGCGTGGTTTGACTGGAAGGAGAACGAAAGCTACTGCACGAAAAAGGATTGCTGATTTTCGAGGGTGTAGTTTCTCTGTTGAGGGGTCCCCTAAGAAAGAAGATTCCGCAGAAGATCATCCCTCAGGCTCAACCTCACCTGATTCCTCAAACAAAATTAGTCAACGTAAAAGGCAAGTAAAAGAGGCTGAAGAAATATTTTTTACGATTATGTTATGTAAACTTCAAACTTAGTTTTTGAAAACTTGTCCATCTTCCTTAAATCGATGCAGGATTGTTCCGGGGCAAAACCTTCTAGTGAACACAGGTCTAATGAAGATACAGATGATGTTGAAATTATGGAAGGGAAAGCAGATTTGTGGACATCCTTAAACTGTCTTGTCGAAGCAGCTAACAGAAAGTCATTCAAGTTAAATTCACAGGCATCTCCAGCTTCTGTATCTGAACCACATAATGGCCCTGATCGTCACTTATATGCGCCTGAAATAAAAGCTGGCCTTGAATCCCCCAATGTTCCTGATGGAAAATTGAGTATTCATAAATATAAAAGTAAGGAGCATCGGCTGAATTCAAAAGTCCTGGATGAAAAGAATGGGGCAAATTTGATTACAAAACTTGTGAAACGTAGAAGGTTGCATGCAGAAGCACAAAAGAAGGCTTTATATCCCACATCTTTAGGATAGAAGCAAGTGCTCCACAAGTGATCCTATAAATTAAACCTCAAACTCAATGGTTTAATTTACGAAGCCACGTGGTGAGCACTCGAGTTTGAATCGAGTTTGAATCGAGTTTGAATTGAGTTTGTATCGAGCTTGAATCGAGCTTTGAATCAAGCTTGAGTCTCGAGTTTTTTTGAGTTCGAATCAAGTTTTAATATTATCTTTCGAGTTGAGCTTGAAAATTTTAGGTTCGTGATTTGAGTCGAGTCGAGTTTACATTTAAAGTTCGAGTCGAGCTTGGTAATACTCGAGTTCGACTTGGCTCGTTTATACCTCTAGGTTGGACTAATTTAACTTGTCGAGGGGTAATTTCGTAATGTTACGTGGTGAAATCTGATCCTTATTCATCCTATGTGAACTATGAAATCACCACGTGGCAAGTTGACCGTGTTTTGGAACTTAGAGGAATATTCTATGAATCTCCGCCGTTGATTGGCTAAGTTGCCTTTTTGGCATTACTGGACATGCGTAGTGGTTGGCTTTTTTTTAATTTCACGAATGATTTTTAGATTATAGTATATTGTTTTATGAAGTTAATAAATTATTAAAAGTTAAAAAAAATACTTTTTTATCTATAAAATATTATTTTGTTAGGTCTCTCAATTATTAAAAGTTATAAGATGATTATCGACTATTTATTATGTTATAAACTCATTTTTTAATTAAAAAATGAATGATTGTCTAAGTTAGATGTTAACATGAGGACTGAAATATTATAGTTGTTCGAGATTTTTTGATAAGATTTTATCATATCACAATTAATAGATTAACGTTCAGTTCAGAATATTGTTAAATGTTTAACAGAAAATGATGAGTCTTGAATATAATGAATAATCGAGTGACCATTTCGTATCTTTTAATAATCAAGGGATTCAACAAAGTAATACTCTATAAAAGGAGGATCATTTTATCACTTTTAATAGTCAAAGTACTTAATAAAATAATACCTTATATTCGAGGGATCATTCATGTACTTTACCCCTTTTTTTTACCTTCACTTATTTTGTTTTTTAGTAACATGGATAATTTAAAATCACTCTATAATTCTGTTAAAAGAATTACTATAAAATTAAACAGGTTAATTGCATTAAACATTTATAGATTATAACTTATAATGTTATTTTTCTTATTAATTTCATCAAATAATATTATGACGAAGTCACATTACTTTTTCATTATTTGGGTAAATTTGATAAAAGTATAAAAATTTGAATGCAATAAAAAACGAAGAAAATTAAGAAATAAATAATCCTTTTTTAAGTTTGAAGAATAAAAATCCAATAGATAAACAACTATTCACTTTAATGGGCTCTAGACTCGTCCTAAACGTTACGACCGAATCTCGAAGACCATAATTCAGTTGAATAGAAATCAAGAAAACTCATATTTTAACATGCATCATCAGCAAATCGTAAAAAACATACATAAGCAGAAGTAGGAGTTCATAATATATATAATACACTACGAGTTTAAAATCCAAAACAAATAAAGTAGTTTAATATCCCAAATTCCCACAAATAAGTATATATAGCTAACGAAAAAAGTAATGTCATAAAGTCTGATAATATCCATACAATGTTTGAAAGAAAACGAGTTACTAACGATCCTCCAAGTACATGTCTTAGACCTAAATATCTGAGTAATAAGAAAAAGCATAAACTAGAAAGTGAGTTATGAAGCCTAGTGTGTTTCTCTAAAGTAAAATGTATATCAAAGTATATATAATATAACACAAGTAAAGTGTAACAGTAGTTTAGAGTTTAATCATAACGTAGCATCAATAACACACAGCTTTACCTGTCGTCGTCAATAAACAAAATAGGGATGTTACCCTTCGAAGAGGTACCCAAGTCAGAATACGAAAACCAGAATGAGGATCTGGCCCTTCGATGATGATCTTAAGCAGAAACATGACATGAAATAAATCACATGCAGAAACAGGACGAAGATTAAATCTCATGCATAAACATGAAGAGGAATTAATCCCATTCAGAATCAAGAATGCATCAAAGTACATATTCAAATGATGCAATAATAATCGGGGAACCATTACAATCCAGACACAAGCAATCAGAATATGCACATGCAATATCATACAACATAGTCATATATAATATCAGAGGTAACATATAGGTCAAAAGGGACACACCTATAACAGCTAATCGATACCGACTAAGGCTTACGCTTCCCACGGTCGATAGCATTATGTTATGCAGAACGAGAGCCTAGAAAATAACATCACCCCATGAATATCCAAACCATATATCTAAACAAAAATATACTATAATCACTAAATAACACTTATGCAAATCTCGAGACGAACGATCGGAATCGAATTGAGCGGGACGAGAGTGAACAAGGTCTACTGGACAGTGATCTGGAGACACAAAAATAATACTAAAAAGTGAGTCCAAAATCTCACAATTCACTTAACATAACTATGACTTTAAGCGATAAATGACATAAAACAGAGATTTTAGATCAAAATGTGGTAAAACATATTACGGAAACACACTCAGGACATCAAAAAAAACATAAAGATAAGGATCTTAAGAAAAATTCAAGGGTCAAAGTCAACGATAAACGAGTCAGGTCGGTAAACAAGTCAAACGATCCAGCCGGTTCGGTCAAAAAGTAACGGGTTCAACCGATTTTGAACAGCCAGAACACTCCCACACGTGCACGAGGGCACGTGGGATACCGTCCGTTGGAGATTTTTGCACGAAAAATTCCAAAAAAAATCATTTTAATGCATAGGGAACAACTTGCCGAGTTCGGTTTGCATCAGAGAGCGACATAATTAAATTTTCTTGAAAACCCAAAACTAAACTCCCTCACTCGACGTTAACGACAATGACAAACAATAAACTGATGGTACTGAGTGAAGGACGATGATGAGTCGGACACAATGACACCGGTATTAGAATTTCAAAACATTTTGGGTAAATTACATACTAATCCACTACACTTTTGACAACTCATAAACCGATATTAGAATTTCAAAACATTTTTAAAAAATCCCTGAAAATGGGAATGTGACATATACCTAAAGTGCACCGAAATTATAAATACTATCATATTTATATATATATATTTATATTTTATACTCTTCAGTAATGTGAACATACCAATTTACTATTGGGTAAAATATACAAATGATCCTTCGACTATATGATATTACTTTATTAAGTCTGTCACTATTAAAAATTACAAAATGGTCACATGACTATTTATTATGTTTCAAACTCGTCCTTTTCCGTTGACGATATTTTAAACTGAACGTTAACCTGTTGACAGTGATATGATAAAATATGATCTTAGAATCTCAAATGACTATCATATCACAGTCATCATGTTGATGTCTAGCTTAAACAACCGCCAATTTTTTAATTAAAAATGATGAGTTTTTAACATAATGAATAGTCGGGTGACCATTTTGTAACTTTTAAAGAACTTAACAAAGCAATATTCTATTGTCAAATGACTGTTTTATAACTTTTAATAGTAAAATAACTTAATAAAATAATACTTTATAATCAGGGACTATTTGTATACTTGTCATATAATAATAAAAAAACAAATAATTTTAAATAAAAATATACTTTAAATTATTTAATTTACATTTGGATCAGGCCGAACTAGTCCACAAACTTAAAATATTTGTTCAAATTTGGGTGGACCGAACGGGCCACCTGGGTCACAGATAGACCTACAACTATATCATTGATATTGCCTTTATCCGTCTTTCAAGGGAAAATAGAAGGGTTTTAAATAGACATTTCCCTTTCTAATTTTAAATATATAAATAATATTGTCCTTTATTTATCAAATTAAAATACGTAAACTAAATATATAATTTACATACAATATATGGACTAGTAGCTTTGACCCTCTTTCTTTAGTTTCATGAACTTGCTCTAATTTTAATGAATTAGACCCTTGTTTAAAAAAAAAAAAAATATTTAGGTAAGAATGTTATTTATTTATTTTTATTAATTTGGGGTAAGTATAAGGTATTATCTGTTCAAAGATAACTCTTAGTCTTTCGACATTGAACACTCACACCCATGTCATCTATGATGCTCTTATATGGATTCTTAGGAATAACAACAATTCCTTTACCACATAGGTCAATTAGTTCATGCGTAGGTAAGAATGTTAATGTCGTTAGTTAAGGAAAACATTTTAGTTTTTTTTTTTCAATTAAAATTAGAGGCTATTGTACTAAGTGGGCAATAAAATATATGTTAGCATCTTTTGTCATTAATAAAAACATCAATACGCAAGGAGCAAAAATTAATCATTATTGTCAAATTGTCTTTATATTTGATTTAGTGAAAGTACAAAATTAGAAGTCATTAATCACATAATGAATCAAACTCAATTTTTGATCAATTAATGAAATATATCATTTTCTGTACGAATTGGGTAGAATAACCAAGTGTATTTATGCGTACATAATAGAAAAGTAACAGTCAAGACAGACAATAATGAAGCTGTCATAGGGATGACAGTATGACCTGAATCCTACGGTAAAATTTAAAATTCAGTTAAGTTTGGATCGGATATCGAGAATTTTTTTCGGGGATTTTTTTAGGTTAGGTTCGGGGCAAGGTATCACCGCCTTGACCTGCCCCGATTATATATATATATATATATATATATATATATATATATATATTTTATATATTTATAATTAATATATATATATAATATTTTCGGGTTAGGGTTTGAATTTGGATATAATATTTAGGGTTGGGTTTGGGGACGGGACAAAAAAATTCTCGACGGGACACCCCGATAAAAAACCCATCGAAGATTGGGTCAGGATCGGGGACAGAGATTCATTTCGGGTTCGGGGACGGAGCGAGTAAAACCCACCCCGAACCCGACCCGTTGCCATTCCTAACTGTCAAACTAATTTAAGGCAACATATTAAATGGAAGATAATTCACTTTGCTACATCATATTGATACGACCATTTAAATGGCATAGTATTAAAATTAATATTAGTTTCATGTAGACCATCGGATTTAATTTAATTACATCTTTTAATTTTTATTATTAGTAAATTAAATTAATTATACCAACATTTTTAAACAATTAAAAAAAATACTCAATTTAATTATATCTTTCAATTTAAATACTAGGGAAAGTATACAAATGGTCCCGATTATAGGATAATGCTTTATTAAACTCCCGAATATTAAAAGTTATAAAATGGTTATCTGACTATAGAATGATGATTTATTAAGTCTTCGACTCATAAAGTTACAAAATGACCACATGACTATTCATTATGTTTCAAACTCGTCTTTTTCATTAAAAATTGACGGTTGTCTAAGTTGGACGTTAACATGATGATTGAAATATAGTAGTCGTTTGAGATTCTATGGTCAAATTTTATCATATCACAATCAAAAGGTTAATGTTCAACTCAAAATAACGTAAAATTTTTAATAGAAATGGAAAAGTTTGGAATATACGAATAGTCGAATGATTATTTTATAATTTTTAACAGTCAATAGACTTAATAAATCAGTACTCTATAATCAAGATTTTATCCTAAAATACTCTTGAATTAATAAACCAAACACAAATAATTTTAAAAAAAGAATTCTTTGTGATCATTTATCCACAGTAACCATCAATACTCTAAATTAGTTAATATAATAATGTATCGTTAAAGCTCAACAAACTAACTCTTGTCCTTCTTGCCCCAAAGTAACCATCAATTGAAACAATGATTGGAAGCATCCCATATTTATTTGTTTATTTATTATTTGAACAATGAGAACTATTTTTCATTAATAAAAATAATGGAATGAATCAAAATCATAACATACATTCAAAGAAAAAATCGAAGACAATAGTCATAAAAAATTTATACATAAAACAAAATTATTAAATCTAGATATACAAAAGAAAAAAAATTCATTGAGAATGACGTTCCACATAAAAAAATATCTAGTAACATTCATAAAACTTATTGTCTCTGTCGAATGAAACATTTTACAAAGTGATAAAAGAGTGGTAAGCGAACCAAATAATTTGGCAGAATATTTCGCTACACAATTCTAATTATTTCGGCAAATAACATTTTACTAAGGAGTGGATCTAACAATACGTGACCACCAATAAACCAATAAAAAACAAATATTGTGATGATTTTTATGCAAGCATCAACACAATCACAACGTATGTTGAAAACTTACCAAAAGTCATAAGGAACATGCCACAAGAGTAGAGAAAAGTGTGTCACAAGGACACAAATTCTTATTTAAAATTGAAAAAACTCAAGAGAAAATAGAAAAATATGCAAATATGAAAAAATAAGAAAAATAATAGTCACCGGTGATTAGTAACCAATATTAAGATTAATGCCTACTAAATAAAAATCAAAAGAGAAGAGGAAGATGATACAAAAATATTAAAAGAAAACTTAAATTAAAGAGGAAAAAAGATACCCTAATTTAAATTTCATATATATTTTTAATTGAAATAATATAATCATGTCTAATTAATGCTAAAAAACTCAAAATAGAAGAATAGAGTTAATTAACGAGACAACATGCAGTTTTGATACATTTCTCCAAAATTTTATAGATATTTTAGAGTGAAATTCAGGGTAAAAAAGAATCACCCAATTTAATTCTCTGGTTAGTTTAGATAAAAGGCTGTAAGTAAATTCAAGTACAAATAAAATATTTTGCTAATGTAACCAAGAGATTAATCAAAGGATTCAAATTCGAGATTTATTAGTTAATCTAGTGTGTTAGGATTTGAAGAGGCTCAATTGAACAACTGAAAATGTGCAAAGGGGGTTAGTTGACAATAATTTAATGAGAAAATAACCTCAGTGACCAAAAATCCCATATAATATACGATTTTAACCAACTTTTTCCAGATTTGCCAAAATGACCAACAAAATCGCAATGCGATCGCTAATTCGCAACGCGATCTCCATTATCGCAAATTCGCGTTGCTTTTTCGCAATGCGATAGTTGAAAATCGCGTTGCGATTGTCTACAGTATCGTTGCGATTTTCCCAATTCGCAATGCGAATAAGTAAATCGCAACGCGAATTGGGAAATTCGCAATGCGAATAAGTAAATCGCAACGCGAATTGAGAAAATCGCAATGCGATACTGACTATCGCAATGCGATAATAAAAAATCGCAACGAGATACTTACTTTCGCAACGCGATACTGACTTTCGCAACGCGATAATACATAATCGCAATGCGATTTTCAAAGCGCCATTAGTATCCTGGCCAAGTATTTTATTTTTAAATTCCAAACATGAATATAAATATATTGGAACACTGAACTGTCCACAGTATATCCCGTAATCGCAACTCATAACCTAAAACCTAAAATCACAACTCAGTCCCATCTCCATCTCTCACTCTCTCACCCATCTCCGACGAAATCCGTCCCCATCTCCGGCGAAATCCATCTATCTAAATCTCTCAGAGCCACCCTCACAATCAGAAATGGAAAATCAACCAAATCAACCAACGAGGGTTAGTTTTTTTAATTATTTTCTTTTTGAAATTTTTGCATTATTATTAGGTTTTTCATATTGAAATTGATGATAGGTTTACTGGTAATTTCAATAATAGATTAACCATTTCACTTAGATTGCTTATTAAATCAACCAAGAATCGCAACGCGAAATGCAAATCGCAACGCGATTTTAGTTTCGCGTTGCGATTCTCTCGTTGCGATAGTCATTTTCGTGTTGCGATTTTCATTTTCAGAAACTATTCTTCTTCTGCAAATTGAAACTTGAATGAATTGCATTACTTCAACCAAAAAACAAAGACAAATACGAAATTCACAGTGTTGCATATTTAAGTTTGAAGAATAAACTACTACTATTTATGTTTATTATTGTTTTTGGTATATCTTCACAGTGTAGTTTTTGGTATATCTAATTTAGTATGTTTATTGTTTTTGTAGAACTTTTATTCGGCTCAATTGACCTTGAGAAATAAAGTCAGCCTGGCCAAAACAATTGCATCGAAGCTTTCACCTGCACAAAGAAAAATGTTTGAGGATACATGCTTCGGGCCATGGCTGAAAGTACAACATCCCGGTGGAGATGCGATGTTGACACACCTGTTTCTTCAAACCATGACTAGAGATCTACCAGAGACTATACAACGTCGTGATGAAGAGATATGGTTTGATTTTCCACCGGCGTATACGTGTTTTGGGCGGGAGGAGTTTTGCTTAATCACCGGTCTACGCTTTGGACACGATGATGTAGGTCGGTACACTAGACACATTACCCGCCCATCATGGCTATCCCGGGTTTTTCCTGAGCTGGAGAGGCCGAGTCTACACGTAGAAGACCTGACAAGATTTTTGAATAATAAAGATGGTTTTACTCGGATGGATGACGTCGACGTTGTCCGAGTATGCCTTCTAATTCTTTTGCATGCCGGCTTTTTAGGCAGAGAGGCCAGACAACCTATTCCAAATGATCTAATCAAATTGGTAGAAGACCTAAATGCGTGGAACCTGTTTCCGTGGGGCTCGTATTTATGGAAAGCTACATGGAATAAGTTATCGTCTGCCTTGGATGATCGAAAAAGTTTGCATGGCGATGGTTCCAAATACACTTTGACAGGCTTTATTTGGGCCTTTAAGGTAAGAATTTTATATAATGTTTCCAAAATTATAAGTAATTATTTAACAATTACTAATGTTTGTTATTATATTGTTTGTAGATTTGGATATTTGAGGCCTTTCCCGCCATGAAGACATATGCAATAAAAACTTCAAATAATATTCCCAGGGCTATTTCCTGGAAGAGGAAACGAACCTTGCAATGGGAAGATTTACTACGGTATACGACAATAAATAATGTAAGTTAACATAAATACTACCATATGTTTATAAACAAGTTATTACTAGTACACATTTAACTTTATTTAAGCTTTTATATTGTTAGGAGGCCAACACTCCTCTACAGAGGCTGACACCCACGGAAGCTGAGCTTGCCACTGATTGGTGGCAAGCTAGTAAGCGTTTTTTTGATGGAACGGTTGATGAGCAGCCTCCACTTCGGGAGCCATCACCTCGCCCAGAGCTATCACCTCACCTAGAGCCATCATCTGATCGACCTGACTATACACCTCCACAACGACAGCCATCACCTATTCTTTCACATCATCGAGCCTCTTCTCCACCATCACCGCAAGATAGGCGACCGGCAAAGATGTCACGACGTTTATCTCCCTGTTCTCCACCTCCACCTCAACGGGATGAGTTAGGGGAGTTACGTGATGAGGTCAATGCCTTGCGTGAGGAGGTCGGTACTTTACGCAAAGACGATGGTGCATGGCGTGTTGAGGTGTCTACATTACGCGGTGAGGTAGCCGCTCTACGTGAGATGGTAGCATCGTTGCAGAATGAGGTTCATACTCTACGCAACGAGGTAAGTTTAAGATTTTTCATACTCGTAATTCATTCGGTTGCTGCCAATCTGTTTTTGTTAGTATTTGTTTTTGGTTTTGTTTTTGTCTTTTGGTTGAAGTAATGCAATCCATTCAAGTTTCAATTTGCAGAAGAAGAATAGTTTACTTTCGCAACACGAAAATGACTATCGCAACGCGGAAATGGCTATCGCAATGAGAAATGAAAATCGCAACGACAAAATCGCAACGCGAAATGAAATC
Organism: Hibiscus syriacus; assembly: GCF_006381635.1. NCBI lineage: Eukaryota > Viridiplantae > Streptophyta > Magnoliopsida > Malvales > Malvaceae > Hibiscus > Hibiscus syriacus. The sequence goes on from NW_024062606.1 coordinate 2,370,998, forward strand.
GCAACGACAAAATCGCAACGCGAAATGAAAATCGCAATGGCGTTGCGATTTTGTCGTTGCGATTTCATTTCGCGTTGCGATTTTGTCGTTGCGATTTTCATTTCGCATTGCGATAGCCATTTCCGCTTTGCGATAGTCATTTCGTGTTGCGATTTTAAGTTTCGTGTTGCGAAAGTAAACTATTCTTCTTCTGGAATGTTTATATATGTTGTCCTTTTAAATGTTTATATAAGTGCTTACTTCTGAAATGTTATCTGAGCATTTTGTGAACTATGATAGAATAATGATTTAGGTGAATACAATGCTAGTTTGAAACATATTTGTCTTTGTTTAATATTATGTCTGTTTATTTACTGATTTATGTATTAATTTTTTTAGCGGCCCGATAAGGTGGATGCTTTACGTCGGGTTTTCCTTGCACGACGGAGTTCACGCATCAGACGGCGTGGACGTGCTATTACGTCTCCGTTCACCCCAATGGTGCGAAGACTCCGCAAGAAGAAGCCCGACTCACCGGTCATCCCTCAAGAGTCCCCTCCAATCGTTCAAGAGGCCCCTATTCTCCCTCAAGATTCCCCCCTACCGTTCAAGAGGCCACTGTCATCGTTGAAGAGGTCCCTCCCACCATTCCAGAGCCCGATTCACATGGGGTAATATATCGAAGTATTGAGAAACCCCCACCGGTTCCGGACATGATGGATGAGAGTTGGCTCTCGTATGAGTTACCGGCTAGTACCCTTCCGGTATCTGAAGTGGAGAGGAGACAACTACCGGAAACAATTGTGGATAATACCCTTTGGGCTAAGACCGCAGTTGATTTTTATCTACATGAGCGGAGCCAAGGGTGTTACACTGACATCAACAAACTCAACGATGAAATGTTTTTGTTGCTTGATCGGTCTTGGTGGGGTGTGCTATTAGGGGTTGAAGACAGTGGCTATTTGGATGGGGAGGTAAGACTATATTTGTCTTATATATGATTTTGATTAATTTGTTTAAAAATTAATGTAATTCACTAATATATGTATTTTTTTGTAAAACAGCATATCGATGCATGGGTGTTACGTCTACTAATAATAAGGAAGCTTAGGAAAAATAAAAAAAATTCGCTATATACAATAATGCCGACGGCTTTTCACGCAGTTCACTTGAAGAATCAACGAGATGAATCATTTTTGTTGGGCAATGGACAAGCTAAACTTTATCCTGCATGGTGGGATGTCGATACGGTTAGTGTTTATTTTTTAAATTTTTAAAGGTGTTAATAATAATAAGTGCGCAAATAAATGAATTATTACTTATGATCGCAGGTGTTTATCCCTGTTTTGGAACGTCGTCACTGGCTTCTCGTCCAACTTCAGCTCCCATCCCTGAAGATAATAGTGTATGACAGCATGATCAATTACATATCACTGTCTGATTTGAGAGATATTTTCAAGGGATGGAGCTCTCATTTGGCTAAATTCTTGGATGGGATTAAGTATTGGAGTCATTCTGGACACAAGAAGCCAAAGAAGTTCAATGTCACAGTTGTCAGAGACGAGACCGCGCCACAGCAATCGCCGGGAGCCAGAGGGGATTGTGGTCCTCTCGTATGCCTTTGCTTGGCGCGTTTGACGACGGGAAGCACAGAGTTTTTACCTCCCACCGATAGAGATAGAGCTGCAATAGGCTTGTGGTTTCGGCATTATATGGCTAGAGCAATATATTCGAGACGCTGCCTACCTGCATCCGCGTTATGAAAGTGTCCATTGTTAATTGGTAAGTCAAATGCAAGTTTTGTTAACATATATACTCCTTTTGGTTTGAAAATGTTTGGTTAAGTACCTAGAATTCAATAATTTGCTGTTTGTAGGTTTTAGATGTGTAGGAAGTCTTGTTTGAGCAAATGTTTGGTTTCTGCAGGTTAATCCTTAAGTGAGCTGCGTGAAATGGATGTACGGGGTCACAAAGTTGTTGATTCTTGATTCAATAATTGATGAAGAAATAAGAATTATTATTATTTTTGATTGTTTAATTGATTTGTAAAAGATGATTTGTAAATGTTGATTTGTTTAATTGATGTGTACATAATTTGTTGAAATGTAATAGTTGATTTGTTGATTTTCAATATGCTTTATGTTGAAGGCAAAACAGACTATCGCAACGCGAAATGGCTATCGCAACGAGAAAATCGCAATGCGAAATGAAATTTCGCATTGCGATTTTCTCGTTGCGATAACCATTTTCGCATTGCGATAGTCAAATGAATGTCTAATAAGTGATGACAACTGAACAGATCATAGCAATGTTCAAACTCAAGTTACTAATACATGCCTAACTGAAAATGTTAAAAGTGCACACATAAAATACACAATGCAAGTTTTGTTAACATATATACTCCTTTTGGTTTGAAAATGTTTGGTTAAGTACCTAGAATTCAATAATTTGCTGTTTGTAGGTTTTAGATGTGTAGGAAGTCTTGTTTGAGCAAATATTGGTTTCTGCAGGTTAATCCTTAAGTGAGCTGCGTGAAATGGATGTACGGGGTCACAAAGTTGTTGATTCTTGATTCAATAATTGATGAAGAAATAAGAATTATTATTATTTTTGATTGTTTAATTGATTTGTAAAAGATGATTTGTAAATGTTGATTGTTTAATTGATGTGTACATAATTTGTGTTGAAATGTAATAGTTGATTTGTTGATTTTCAATCTGCTTTATGTTGAAGGCAAACAGACTATCGCAACGCGAAATGGTTATCGCAACGAGAAAATCGCAATGCGATTTTCATTTCGCATTGCGATTTTCTCGTTGCGATAACCATTTTCGCATTGCGATAGTCAAATGAATGTCTAATAAGTGATGACAACTGAACAGATCATAGCAATGTTCAAACTCAAGTTACTAATACATGCCTAACTGAAAATGTTAAAAGTGCACACATAAAATACACATAATGCAAGTTTTGTTAACATATACTCCTTTGGTTTGAAAATGTTTGGTTAAGTACCTATAATTCAATAATTTGCTGTTTGTAGGTTTTAGATGTGTAGGAAGTCTTGTTGAGCAAATTTTGGTTTTGCATGTAATCCTTAAGTGAGCTGCGTGAAATGGATGTACGGGGTCACAAAGTTGTTGATTCTTGATTCAATAATTGATGAAGAAATAAGAATTATTATTATTTTTTGATTGTTTAATTGATTTGTAAAAGATGATTTGTAAATGTTGATTTGTTTAATTGATGTGTACATAATTTATGTTGAAATGTAATAGTTGATTTGTTGATTTTCAATCTGCTTTATGTTGAAGGCAAAACAGACTATCGCAACGCGAAATGGCTATCGCAACGAGAAAATCGCAATGCGATTTCATTTCGCATTGCGATTTTCTCGTTGCGATAACCATTTTCGCATTGCGATAGTCAAATGAATGTCTAATAAGTGATGACAACTGAACATATCATAGCAATGTTCAAACTCAAGTTACTAATACATGCCTAACTGAAAATGTTAAAAGTGCACACATAAAATACACATAATGCAAGTTTTGTTAACATATACTCCTTTTGGTTTGAAAATGTTTGGTTAAGTACCTAGAATTCAATAATAATTGTTAAAAGTTTATGCATGTTAATCCTCGTTGCCTTTTTCATTTCGAATTGCGATTCTATCGTTGCGATTTGCAGTTCGCATTGCGATGGTCAAATGATTGCCTTTCGCAACGCGATTCTGACTTTCGCAACGAGATAATACAGAATCGCAATGCGAGTTTCAAAGTTCGCAACAGGTTTTAGTTTCGCAAGCCAAATTTTTTGTGTATGTATATATACGCAGCAACAACTCATAACCTAAATCCCTAAATCGCAACTCATTCCATCTCCATCTATCACTCTCTCGGCGACATCTGTTCCAATATCCACGACATCCTTCCCCATCCGGCAACAGGTCTTAGTTTCGCATCTCGTTTGTTTAGTTACAACCATGAAATCATCTAATGTTGATCATGTTTGGATAGATTTGTGTTTTGGAGGGTCATGGGAGAATGTTCATGGTGTTTTACAATATATGCCTTTACCCATGAATCTTCAACTAAAACTGTCATTAAAGAAGTTAACTTATGAAACCCTAATATTACGTGTTTCAAAAAAATTGAATTTAGAGCCCCTAAGTGGATTTAGGCTATCTTATCAGAGAAATGGTAAAGTTTATTTGTTAACCGACAATGAAGATGTTGAACGATTCATTGCTTACATTAATGTTTCAAGTGATGATGTTACATTGTATGTGTTGAACCTAGAAGTAGTATTGTTGGGTCAGTAGCGGGTAGTAATCAACTAAGTGGGTCTCAAAACCCACAGCCTTTCTCTAATCCAAATCCAAATCAACTTCAGCACCAAATTCCGGTTTTCGTATTGACCAATTAGACGATGATGAGCCAAGAGAAAAAATTGTGAGTACTAGTCAGTATTCGAAATTTGATCTGGTCAATACCGGACTTTGATATTGGTCAATACACGAATTTTGATGATGTTCAGAAGAAGAACAGACCCTGCGTGTAATGATTTGATATTGGTCAATACCCGAATTTTGATGATGAAACACCCGTTGTCGAGGAAGATGTTATTGATGATAATGAGGAGGAAGTTACGACTGTGAATGAACATGTTGAACATCCATTCTGTAATTCATATAATCCTGAAGAAGAAAAAGAAGAAGAAAAAGTCCCCGAAGAAAAGAAAATGCCACGGGACTATAACTGGAATATGCCAGAATTACTTCAGTTACCGGAAGAAGAGTGGCAAAGAAAGCAGTTGATTGTTACACAAAAGTTATTCGTATCAAGAAAGATGATTGTTTTGATACAAAGGAAGACTTGAAGATAGCTTTGTATACGAAATGTGTGGAAGATGGCTATCAACTAAAAGTTAACAAATCAAGCAAAGATCGTTTCGAAACAAGGTGTACGATTGACAAAAACTGTACGTGGCGTATGATTGCAAAGAGGATAAAAGATTGCGCAATGTTTCAAGTTAGGACCTTTATTGATAACATACATGTTCAAGAACCCAAGTTTTTCCTCACCATAGACAGGCAAACAAAAAGTGTTGGGTGGTTTTCTGGCTGAGTTAAGTTTTGAATGGCAGGGTATATCGGGGACATGAAATTATGACTGACATGAATGCTCAGTTCAAGATTAGTATATCATATTCTCAAGCTTGGAGAGCCAAATGTTATGCCTTGGAATTGTTGAGGGGGTCGCCAGAAGCATCGTTTGCCCAACTGCCGGCTTATTGTCATAATTTAAAGTTGAAAAATCCTGGATCGGTAACTCATATCAAAACAGATAGAGATGGACGCTTTGAGTTGCTGTTTATCGCCATTGGTGCTGCGGTTAGTAAATCAATATAATTCTGTTGACTCATTTCTGTTAGTTACATGCATTTAAAATTTAAATGATTATATTTCTTGTGTATATTATTTGTAGATTCGTTCGTTTATTACTTGCATGCGCCCAGTTATTATAGTTGACGGAGCACATTTGAAAGGTCGATACCTTGGAGTAAACTTATTAGCAGTAGCCATGGATGCTAACAAGGGATATTGCCAATAGCTTACGGGGTTGGCAAATCTGAAACCTCTGATTCATGGACATGGTTTATGGGCATCTTAGGGATTGCATAGGTCCTATTAGCAATCTGACAATCATATCCGATAGGGCAAACTCAATTGACAACGCTGTTAGAAGGTGTTTCCCAGATGCTTTTCATGGACTTTGTGGTGTTCATTGTATAGAAATCTAAATCAAGGTCTGCTGGTATAAAAAAGCACAAATGGATACTGGAAGGCTGTAAAGGCTATCGGGAATTTAAATAGCATATAAACTGTTTAAGACGTGTTTTGCCTCAGTGTGCTCAAACACTAGAAGATGTCGGGTTTGAAAGATGGTCAAGAGTACATCAACTTGGAGCAAGATATGGTTTCATGACGTCTAATAGTGCAGAATCAATTAACGCTCTGAGTCGTCATTCCCGGAAATTACCCATTACTATGTTAATGGAGTTTTTTCGAGCCTCTATTCAACAGTGGTACTACAAGAAAAGAAACCATGCAGGTATTATTTCTTTGAATTTACAGGAACATTGGGATATATTACTAAGTATTATTTATTTAAATTTACAGGAACATTGGAACATCGTGTTACACCATGGACTGAAAAAAAGATAACGAAACGTGTTGTGAAGTCAACGTCATGGAGAGTTGAACCATGTTCAAACACTTTGTTTGAAGTACTGGATAATAACTTAAATGGGCTTGTCGATCTAAATGCAAGGACGTGTAGTTGTATGAAATGGCAAACATCTGGTTATCCATGTGGCCATGTTATAAAAGTTGCTCTTCATCTAAACCAAGATGATTCAAGCACATACGCTATGGGTTGCTACTACAGAAGTATATCGACAGACTTATGCCGAGATTGTCTACCCTATTTCACATCCTTCTGAGTGGGACATACCAGATGACTTACAAACAGTTTTGCCACCAACCATGGACAGAAGGCTACCTGGCCGACCAAAAAGTCACGATCGTATACCGTCTAAGGGTGAAGAGAAGAAGAGATCGACATGTAGTCGGTGCAAGGAAAGTGGTCATACAAGGTTGACATGTGGATCACCAGTGCCATCACAATCATCTTTTCCTCTACCAAATATGGATCATCATCAAAATCCAAAGCTCATATGGTGTCAAGAAAAAGGCAATCAAAATCGCAATCATCTTTAAAATCCCAATCACAACTGGCTTCACCTTTTGGTCTGTTAACTTAGGTGATTTTTAAATGCAAACGTTGTATTATGTAGATTTTGTGTGAACTGTTAACATTTCAGTTAGGCATGTATTAGTAACTTGAGTTTGAAAATTGCTATGATCTGTTCCAGTTGTTATCACTTAATAGGCAATCATCTTAATGTCCATCGCAACGCGGAAACGACAAAATCGCAATGCGAAATGAAAATCGCAACGAGAGAATCGCAATGCGAAATGAAAATCGCAACGAGGGAATCGCAATGCGAAATGAAAATCGCAACGCGAATTTAATTTCGCGTTGCGATTTTCATTTTCGCGTTGCGATTCTCTCGTTGCGATTTTCATTTCGCATTGCGATAGTACTTTTGCCTTCAACATAATGCATATGAAATCAACAAAATCAACCATTACATTTCAATCAATTAAACAAGCACAAATAAGAATTATGTTAACATCAATTAAACAAATCAACTTTTACAAATCACCTTTTACAAATCAATTAAACAATAAAAAAATAAGCAATAATTATAGAGAAAATAACACTTCTACTATTGAATCAACTTTTGCAGCCATACATCATTTTCACGCAGCTCACTTCTGAGATTAACTGCATAAACCAAACATTTGCTCAAAACACTTTCTACACATCTAAAACCTACAAACAGCAAATTATTGAATTCTAGGTACTTAACCAAACATTTTCAAACCACAAGCCTATAAACATACCAATTGTTTATGGACATTTTTATAACGCGGATGCAGGTAGGCAGCGTCTCGTATATATCAATCTAGCCATATAATGTCGAAACCACAAGCCTACTGCAGCTCTATCTATATCGGTGGGAGGTAGATACTTTATACTTCCTGTGATCAAACGGTCCAACGCCAAGCATACGAGAGGACCACAATCCCCTCTGGGTCCTTTCGTTTGTTGTGGTGCGGTCTCGTCTCTGCTAACTGTAATATTGAGCTTCTTTGGCTTCTTGTTTCCAGAACGAGTCCAATAATTTATCGCATCCAAGTATTTAGCCAAATAAGAGCTCCATCCCTTAATAATATCTCTTAAATCAGCCAATGATATGTAATTTATCATGCTGTCATATATTATTGCCTTAAGGGATGGGATCTGAAGCTCGACGAGAAGCCAATGGGTTACGTTCCAAAACAGGGATAAACACTGCAATCATAAGTAATAATTCATTCATTTGCGCACTTATTTATGAATACCTTTAAACTCAATCTAAAATAAACACTAACCTTATCGACCTCCCACCATGCAGGATAAAGTTTAGCTTGTCCATTGCCCAACGCAAATGATTCATCTCGTTGATTCTTCAAGTGAACTGCGTTAAAAGCCGTCGGCATTATTGTATACCGTGTATTTCTTTTATTTTCCTTAAGTTTCCTAATTATTAGTAGACGTGACACCCACACATCGATATGCTGTTTTACAAAAAAATACATATATTAGTGAATTACATTAATTTTTAAACAAATTAATCAAATGAAAATATAAGAAAAATATAAGACTTACCCCTCCATCGAAATAGCCATTGTCTTCGACCCCTAATAATACGCCCCACCAAGACCGATCAAGCAACAAATAGATATCATCATGAGCTTGCATATGTCAGTGAAACACCCCTGGCTTCGCTCGTGTAGATAAAAATCAACTGCGGTCTTAGCCCAAAGGGTGTTATCCAGAATTGTGTCCGGTAGTTGTTTCCTCTCCTCTTCAGATACCGGTATGGTACTGGCCGGTAACTCATACGAGAGCCAACTTGAATCCATCATGTCCGGCACGTCAGAGGGTTTCTCAAGAATCCTACATATGACGCCATGTGAATCGGGCTCTTGAATGGTGGGAGGGACCTCTTCAACGATGACAGTGGCCTCTTGAACGGTGGGAGGGACTCTCGAGGAATGATAGGGGCCTCTTCAACGATAGGAGTGGACTCTTGAGGGATGATAGGCGAGTCGGGCTTCTTCTTGCGGTGTCTTCGCACTATTGGGGTATACGGAGACTTAATAGCACGTGCACGCCGTCTGATGCGTGAACTCTGTCGTGCAAGAAAAACCCGACGTAAAGCATCCACCTTATCGGTCCGCTAAATAAAATACAAATATCAGTAAATAAACAGACATGATTTAAACAGTGAAAACAAAGATAAATATATTTCAAACTTTCAACCAAAAGACAAAACAAAGACAAATACTAACTTCACAGTGTTAAAGTAAAAAGTTTAGCAGTTTTGGCAGCAACCGAATAAATTTACCAAGCAATCTAAGTGAAATGGTTAATTTAAGTGAAATTACGAGTAAATTTATCATCAAGTTAATATGGAAAATCTTAAACTTACCTCGTTGCGTAGAGTATGAACCTCATTCTGCAACGATACTACCATCTCACGTAGAGCGGCAACCTCACCACGTAAAGTAGACACCTCCACACGCCATGCACCATCGTTATCGCGTAGAGTACCGATCCTCACGCAAGGCATTGACCTCATCACGTAACTCCCTTGACTCATCCCGTGGAGGTGGAGAACAGGGAGATAGAAGTCGTGCATCTTTGTCGGTCGCCTATCATGAGGTGATGGTGGAGAAGAGACTCGATGATGTGACGGGATAGGTGATGGCTCTCGTTGTAGAGGTGTATAGTCGGGTCGATCAGGTGATGGTTCTGGGTGAGGTGATGGCTCTCGAAGTGGAGGAAGTGGAGGCTGCTCATCATTCGTGCCATCAAAAAAACGCTGACTAGCTTGCCACCAATCAGTGGCAAGCTCAGCCTCCGTGGGTGTCAGTCTCATTAATGGAGTGTTGGCCTCCTAATATATAAAAACTAAAACAAAGTTAAACGTCTACTATTAATAACTTGTTTATATATGATAGTATTTGTGTTAACTTACATTATTTATCGCATATGGTATTAAGTCTTCCCAATCCACATACGTTTCCTCTTCCAGGAAATAGCCCTAGGAATATCATCTGAGGATTTTAATGCATATGTCCGCATGCTGGGGAAAGCCTCGAATATCCAAATCTACAAACATATAATAACAAACATTAGTAATTGTTAAATAATTAATTATAATTTTGAAAACATATATAGAAATTCTTACCTTAAAGGCCCAAACAAAGCCTGACAAAGTGTATTTCGACCCATCGCCCCGCAAACTTTTGCGGTCATCAAAGGCAGACGACAACTTAGTCCAGGTAGCTTCCATATATACGAACCCCACGGAAACAGATTCCATGCATTTAGGTCCTCTACCAATAATATTAGCTCCTGAGGAATAGGTTGTCTGGCCTCTCTGCCTAGAAAGCCGGCATACAAAAGTAGTAGAAGGCATACTCGGACAACATCGACGTCATTCATCCGAGTAAAACCATCTTTCTTATTAAACAATTTCTTCATGTCGTCGACGTGTAAGTTCGGCTTCTCTATTGACTCATCAGGAAAAACCCTGGATAACCATGATGGGCGGGTGATATGACGAGTGTACCGGCCTACATCATCGTGTCCGAATCGTAGACCAGTGATTAAGCAGAACTCCTTCCGCCCAAAACAAGTATACGCCGGTGGAAAATGAAACCATATCTCTTCCTCACCACGTTGTATACTGTCAGGTAGATCGCTAGTCATGGTCTGAAGCCACAAATGGGTCAAACTAGCATCTCCACCCGGATGCTGTACTCTCAGCCATGGCCCGAAGCAGGTTTCTTCAAACAATTTTCTTTGTGCAGGTGAAAGCTTCGAAGCAATTGTAGTGGCTAGGCTAACTTTATTCCTTAATGTCAATGAAGCCGAAAAAAATTTCTACAAAAAAACAATAAACATACCAAGTTAGATATACCAAAAATTACACTGTCAAGATATACCAAAAACAAAACAATAAACATAAATAGTAGTTTATTCTTGAAACTAAAATTTGCAACACTGTTTCTGTCTTTTGGTTGAAATGAAAATCGCAACGAGATAATGAGAATCGCAACGCGGAAATGACTATCGCAACGAGAGAATCGCAACGCGAAATGACTATCGCGACCAGACAATCGCAACGCGAAATGAAAATCGCAACCGCGAAATTAAAATCGCAACGCGAAATTAAAATCGCAACGCGAAATGAAAATCGCAATGCGAAATGAAAAGCGCAATGCGATTTGGTTTCGCGTTGCGATTTTATTTCGCGTTGCGATTATCTCGTTGCGATAGTCATTTCCGCGTTGCGATTCTCATTCTCGAAACTATTCTTCTTCTGAATTACTTCAACCAAAAGACAAAGCAAAGACAAATACTAACTTCACAGGCTAAACAGTTTAGCAGTATTGGCAGCAATCGAATGAATTTAATAAGAAATCTAAGTGAAATGGTTAATCTATTATTGAAATTACCAGTAAACTTATCATCAATCTCAATATGAAAAACCTAAAATAATGCAAAAATTTCAAAATAAAAATAAAAAAAAACTAACCCTCGGAGGTTGATTTTCCATTTCTGAATGATTGTGAGGGATTTTTGACTGTGAATGGTTGTGAGGGATTTCGCCGGCGATGGGGACGGAAATCTTCGGAGATGGGGACGGATTTCGCCGTAGAGAGTGAGAGATGGAGATGGGACTAAGTGTTGTGTTTTTTGGGTTTGAGGTTATGAGTTGCGTGCGATTACTGTGGACGGTTCATTTTTCGATTTATTAAGAAAAAATACGTGTTTGGAATTTGAAAAAAAAATACGCGTTAATACGAATGGCGCTAAGTAAATCGCGTTGCGAAAGTCAGTATCGCGTTGCGAAAGTAAGTATCTCGTTGCGATTTTTTATTATCGCATTGCGATAGTCAGTATCGCATTGCGATAGTCAGTATCGCATTGCGATTTTCTCAATTTGCGTTGCGATTTACTTATTCGCATTACGAATTTCCCAATTCGCGTTGCGATTTACTTATTCGCATTGCGAATTGGGAAAATCGCAACGATACTGTAGACCATCGCAACGCGATTTTCAACTATCGCATTGCAAAAATGCAACGCGAATTTGCGATAATGGAGATCGCGTTGCGAATTAGCGATCGCATTGAGATTTTGTTGGTCATTTTGGCAAATCCGGAAAAAGTTGGTTAAAATCGTATATTATATGGGATTTTTGGTCACTGAGGTTATTTTCTCTAATTTAATTAGGGAGTACGGAGAGCAAAAGATAGAAAAATTTGGCACAAGGATTTAAAGTGGTTCGACTTATCAACAAAGTATGCATCCACTACCTTAACTCCTCACTAAGGATTTTCTAACAAATCCACTAATTTGTTCTTTCTTTTTAAAGGAACAAGAGATAACCTTTACAACTCCCTATCTTTCCAATTGGCTAAGATAGAACAAAAAAACCCTTTACAAAAGGATAAAAAGAAGTAAACAAATAAACCTCTACAAGGTAGGGTGTTTACAAAATTTAGCTCATAAGAACAAAATATTTACAAGAGTGTTGAAATAAAGAGTGAAAATCTCTTCTCTTGTGTTTGAATGCTAGGATTGGTGTTCTAAACCTTCTTCACTTGTCCTCAACTTGTATTTATATGTTGGGATGTTGTTGCGGTCGTTTCTAGCCGTTGGGAGTGTTTTGGAGCCATTGGGGATCAATTTTCGTGCAAAATAAAGCTGCCCATAACATAGGGTATCGGTACTCCTAAAGGGAGTATCGGTACTACCTTTGTTATATTTAAATCAACTAGCCATTACTAGCCGTTCGAGCCTGATGGTATAGATACTATACCTATGATATCAATACTACTATATAGAGTAGTATCGGTACCCCTTTGGGTATCGATATCATTTTTGCATTTTGGAATTTAAGCAATGCTGGTAGTATTGATACTACCTAGTGAGTATCGATACTTCCCTTACCTTTGTATCGGTACCATATGAACAATATCGGTACTGTTCATTAGGTATCGATACTGTTATTTTATCGATACTGCTTGTCCAGAAAAACGTTTTGTGCTCAATTCCAAACTTTAAGGACTTTGAATTATTTTTGAAAACTTTGAATAAATTCAATTCAAGTCCAAAAACATTTTTCCTTAAATTGTTATATCAAAATATAGTTCAACAATCTCCCCTTTTTGATATAACAAAATATTTGAAATTTTTTTGGCAAAACTCTTCCTTAATAAAATGTTTAATTAAAAAGATACTAATTGATGGAAAATATGTGAAAATGTTCAGCTCCCCCTTTTTCATTAAGAAATTGAATTTTTCAAACAATACTTCTCCTCCTTTTTGTTAGATAAAAAAGAATTCAACTTTAAAGTTCAAAAATAACCTTGGAGAGTAAGTAATAAATTTGAGATTAAAAGCATTTGAAAAATCAAAGCTCCCCCTCAAAAAGTATATTCCAAACAAAATTAGCTTTAAAATTTTGACACTTAAACAAAATTGAATTTCAACAAAGATTAACAAACATGTTAGTAACACATGAAATTCAATATATTCAAGTCTAAAATATTTTATGCAATACCAATAATTGAAATTAAGTACAAATGCATAAAGCTTTAAAAATGTTATGCATTTGAAGAATTTGATATCAATTGTTAGAGAGATGTCTTTAACATTTTAAAACACATGCATAAACATTTAAATTTAAGTTAAAATTTTTAAAATTTGTAAAATCAAAGCATTTGAAAAGTTGATATCAATTGTTAGAGAGATATCATTTGCATTGAAAATCAATTTTGACCAAAATTCATCATGACATCTTTTTAACATACATGAGATTAAACACAAAACATATCTATTTAAGATAAAAACTCATGCATGTTTAAAACTAAATGAGCCACCAAATAATCAAAATCAAAAGCATTAAGCATAAAGGTTACCCATTCCTTTTCAAGTGTGGCTAGAGCATTTGAATATCTTCACTTTCATCACCATTGCTCTCACCCACCTACAAGAGACATTTATTTGGATTTTGGTATCCAAATTGCTTTGGATCCTTGGACGTTAGTTTCAATGCCTCTTGTTCCCTTAGGAACCCATATTTGTCTAATTTTAAAAGATTTTCTTTTCTTTATGGGACAAGTATGTTCCAAATGACCATAAAATGACAATGTAGCATTTTGCTATTTTTAAACATATTGAGTTGTTTTGAGAAATTAATTCTTTTTCTTTTGTTAAGCTCTCAAGCTTAACTTTTAAATCAAAATTTGCTTTTTCTAAATCATTGATTTTGACTTTTGAAATCTCTAAATCATTTTTCAAAATTTCATTTTGATTTTCAAAATCAATTTTTGTTTTCAAAACCAAATCATTTTCAACTTTGAGTTTTGAAATTAATTTCTTATATTTGGAATTTATGGTCTCAAATTCCAAATACAACTCATTATAAGCATCTTGTAACTCATCAAAAGAATTTGAATTTAAATCATTTGAGTTAGAAGATACCTCGGGCTCTTCACGAGCCATTAAGGACACCACCTTTGTTGGTTCTTCTTTCTTGTTTCCATGAAGCTTTTCGAGCTTATTCCAAACCTCCTTAGCACTTGAACAATAAGAAACTCATTCATTTTGTAACATCCTCAATACCGGGTTAGTAATTTAAGTATAAGATTTTAAAATTTCAGTGATCAAATTAAATAAATCAAAAAGTGAAGGAATTAATTAAAAGATGTTGGTGTATGATGAATTAATAAGTGAAGGAAAAGTAAGAGGGTAAAAGGGTCATTGAGCAAATAAAAGAATAAAATAATAAATTGTGGGTATTATAATAGATGAATTGAAGAGATAAGTTTTGAGAAACTTATCTTCTTCATCTTCTTCCTCCTTCAACGAGAGACACCCCAAGCATAAGGTAAGTTTGATTTTTATGGTTAATTTCTGGAATTTTAAAGAGGGTTTTGATTCTTTGGGTGTTAATTAAGCTTAAGGAAAGCTTAATTTGTTCTAAAATAACAAGATAAATGTTTTAGAGATAGATTTTAAAAATGGGTTTTTAGATGAAATTTTGATAAGGATGAGTTTTTGAAGTTTGAATAAGATTTTTGACTTGTCAAGAAGTTAATTAAGGAATATGGAGTATTAGAATTGGATTTAGAACATGTTGAATTTTGTGTATGATTCTTACCTTTAAGAATTTGAATGAAGTATTGGAGATAATAAGGTGTGTGAATTATAGAAGTTAGTTAAAATGGTTGTAGTTGAATTAGTGGTATGAAAGGAGTTTTGTATGAGAAAATTTAGTTAAGAATAGATGATTTTCGGATTTGAACAGTAAATTTCTGGATGAAAATTTACAGATTCTGCAGAGGGAATCGATACCCCTTGGGGGGGGGGATCGATTCCCCCTATAATAAAAATTTAAAGTTTGGTTCATTAAGTCATTTAAGCTATTAGTATCAAATGATAAGGTTTAGGCTCTTGATAATTATCTCAGAAATTATGTTCGTGTAGATATCGAGCCTAAACGAGTTCCAGAACAAGGGACAAGTAAGATTGATCGAGGGAAAGGCAAAGAAATTTAGGTGAGTGCATATGCATAGCATGAATATAGTAGTATATTCAGTTCTAGACTTGTGATAAGTCTAGATTCCATATTTTGACATATGATCACATTCCATATTATGATACATGACATGAATTCATATTATATGTATTACATGACATGAATTCATATTATATGTATTACATGACATGAATATACAAAAAAAGTTATATGAGCTATGTGATAAAGGTATGTAAATGATATGCCTATGTGATAAAGGTATGGAAATAATATGTCTACGCGATATGAACTACGGGAAATGTATAAGCCCATGTTATGTAGATGAGAACTATAGGTATAGTTGTCATGCCAAGAGTAGAGGGTCTACGCGGTCCTTCGGGACAAATTGTACGTGGTCCTTCGGGACATATATGTATTCTTTGGAACATGTATGAGGTCTTTTGAGACACCTACTTGATCCTTCGTATATGTATATGATTCTTAAGGAATTTCTATGTGGTCCTTATGGACAATATTATATGGCACTACGGTGCAAAATTCTACGCGGTCCTTTGGGACAAATTCTACGTGGCACTTCGGTGCAAATTTATACGAGCTGTGGTGACAGCATTTGTGCACAACCTCACAGTACTCACATACCTCGCGTTCTCAGTATTATATCATGGGCTAATGAATCTATTGAATTTATCGAACTTATTGATATGAATTCATGATGGATAATTTGATAAGATCACGGGTAAGATAAATGGTTTGAATATATGATTTCATGATATTGCATTTCATTATGACATGTTCATTATATTTATTGTCATTATTATTATGCCTCACTAAGTCGATGACTTAGCGTGTGAGTGTTCACACGTAGGATCAGAGAAGATAGACAAGCAAGGTTAGACATTCAGGACAACAATACTTCTACAACTATCAGATCAGAAGAACTTTAAAAAGTATGTATTATTATGTGATAAATAGTTTGACATGTAAATAAAGTCTTTAAATTATGTGTGCCCTGATCAAGTTTTCTAATGTTTTTAACGTATTTATGTAAATATAAATGTATAATAATGAACGGTGAAATTTTTACGAGTTTTTATGTATGTTTACGAAAGTTACCGTAACAGTTACTGTAGCAGTGAACAGTAACTGCGTTTTAAGCAAATTTTCCAGTATCTTAAAAGGGAACCGATTCCCTGCTACAGGGAATCGATACCCCACTGTTCATCACTGTTCACTGTTCATACCGTATTTTACTGTTCACAAATACGTATTTTTGAACTCAAAATTTTATAACAAGCACAAGTGAACTATATATGGTCGTATTTTCTTAATATAAGTTTAAATGTTCTGATATTTTACAAGAATAAAGGATTTAAAATGTCAATGTGACATCTCGGACTCGTATTCGAATCGGGTACGGGTTGGGGTGTTACATTAATGGCATCAGAGCTAAGGTTTAGTCGATTCTCGGCATAAACCGGAGTCTAGAGTGTCGTATAATGTTTACATGCCAACAAAATAGTGAAAACTTCTGATCTGATAGAATAGTAAGTATGATGTTTTGCTAATAGAATGATATTGTTGTGTCTTAAATAGATGTCCGGACAAGATAGTCCTCGAAGTCAAGCGGGAGATAATCGACCCGCTGAAAGTAGTAATTCACCTGCCCTGGCCAGGCAAGGTGAAGAACAGACACCTTCTGGAGTGCCTGTAGCTGATCAAGATGTGTTCTTTAGAACGTTAGATGCGGTATTAACGCGTTTCCAACCTCCTGTTCCATCAACTACCAGAGTAAATGTAACAAAGGAGTTGAGAGGATTAGGGGCTTCCGAATTTAAGGGAGAAGCCGAGGAAGGTCCGGTTGCGGTAGATCTTTGGTTAAATGATTTGAAAATCATGTTGGATGGTCTCCACTGTTGTGACGTGGAGAAATTGGATGGAACTGTGTCTTTACTTAGAGGACAAGCTAGAATATGGTGGACGAATGTCACCATGAGGATGCCAAGTGATCAAGTAACTTGGTCTCTGTTCTTGGAAGAGTTTAAGCACAAATATATTGGAGATCAATTCATCAGACAAATGAAGCAGGAATTTATGAATTTGAAACAGATGAATCGCTCTGTATACGAATATGAATGTGAATTCAATAAGCTAAGTCGGTTTGCTTCAGAGCTTGTGATTACAAAGAAAGATGGTTCAATGCATCTCTGCATTGACTATAGGCAACTCAATAAAGTGACCATCAAGAACAAGTATCCACTTCCCCGAATTGACGATTTATTTGACCAGTTAAAGGGAGCTTCAGTGTTCTCGAAAATTGATTTACGTTCTGGTTATCATCAATTAAAGATTCAAGACAAGGATGTTCCAAAGACGGCGTTTAGAACAAGATATGGTCACTATGAGTTTATCGTGATGCCATTTGGAGTTACGAATGCACCAGCTGCTTTCATGGACCTCATGAACAGGATTTTTCAGCCCTATTTGGATCAGTTTGTTGTTGTCTTTATTGATGACATATTGGTGTACTCAAAATCCCAAGAAGAGCATGGCACACATCTAAGGATCGTTTTGCAAATTCTAAGAGAAAAGAAGCTTTATGCCAAACTCTCCAAATGTGAATTCTGGTTGAAGGAAATGACTTTCCTTGGACATGTGATTTTTGTAGAAGGAATTCGAGTGGATCCCCAAAAGATTAAAGCTATTTTGGAATGGGAAGCTCCAAAGAATGTGTCAGAAGTTTGGAGTTTTCTGGGGTTAGCTGGTTATTACCGAAGATTTGTTAAAAACTTTTCGATAATAACATTAACCCTAACCAAGTTATTGAGGAAAGAGGTAAAATTTGCTTGGACTCAGGAATGTCAGGAAAGTTTTGAAAGACTAAAGAAGATTTTGACAGAAGCTCCTATATTGATTCAACCTGAATCCGGTAAAAATTTTGTGGTATATAGTGATGCGTCCCATAATTGTTTGGGATGTGTGTTGATGCAAGATGGCAAGGTGGTAGCATATGCATCGAGGCAATTAAAACCGCACGAAAAGAATTATCCAACGCATGATCTGGAGATGGCTGCAGTAGTGTTCGCTCTTAAGATTTGGCGTCACTACTTGTATGGTGAAAAATGTTATTTATATACAGATCACAAGAGTTTAAAGTACTTGATGACTCAGAAAGAGTTAAATTTGAGGCAAAGGAGATGGGTTGAGTTTTTAAAAGATTATGATGTGATAATTGATTATCATCCCGGAAAGGCTAACGTGGTAGCAGATGCTTTGAGCCGAAAAACGTTTGTAGCTTTACGAGCTATGAATGCAAGATTATCTTTAACTGGAGATGGTGGTCTATGTGCAGAGTTAAAGCTTAAACCAGCGTGGTTGGATCAAATTGGAGAATTTCAAAGTAAAGATGAAAAGTGTTTGAGAAGAATAGATCAAGTAAAGAATGGAGAAATTAAAAATTTTGAGGTTAAGTCGGATGGGAATTTGTATTACAAAGGAAGAATTGTGATACCCGACGATGAGGATTTGAAGAAAGATTTATTGACAGAGGCTCATTATAGTCCATTGACGATGCATCCGGGTGGAACCAAAATGTATATGGATTTAAAGGATCGGTATTGGTGGGCAGGAATGAAAAGAAGTATCACCGAATTTGTGTCTAAGTGTTTAATATGTCAACAAGTTAAAGCCGAGCATCAAGTTCCGTCAGGATTATTACAACCGCTTTCTATTCCACAATGGAAATGGGAAAATGTGATGATGGATTTTGTTTCGGGGTTACCCTTGACTCCGAATAAAAGAGATTCAATATGGGTAATTGTTGATCGATTGACTAAGTCAGCGCATTTCATTCCGGTTAGAACAGATTTCTCTATGGAAAAGTACGCAGAAATGTACATTAGAGAAATTATACGATTGCATGGTGTACCTGTTTCTATAGTTTCTGACCGAGACCCTCGCTTTACTTCGAGATTTTGGAAAACTTTGCATGGAGCATTAGGCACAAGACTGAACTTCAGCACAGCCTTTCATCCTCAGACTGATGGACAATCCGAGCGAACGATTCAAATCCTAGAAGATATGTTGAGAGCTTGTGTAATTGAATTCAAGGGATCGTGGGAAAGATATTTGCCACTTGCCGAATTTGCCTACAACAATAGTTACCAGTCCAGTATCAAGATGACACCCTATGAGGCTTTATATGGAAGAAGATGTCGTACGCCATTAAACTGGTATGAACTCAAAGATCGAAATATTCTTGGTCCGGATTTGATTCAAGATGTGGAAGAGAAAGTTCGGGAAATTCAACATAATCTCAAAGTAGCATTTGATCGACAAAATTCTTATTCTGATCTCAAAAGAAAAGAAATTGAATTTGAAGTTGGAGAAAAGGTTTTCTTAAAAGTATCTCCTTGGAAGAAAGTATTACGATTTGGTTGGAAAGGAAAGTTGAGTCCTAGATTTATTGGACCTTATGAAATTGTAAAGAGAGTAGGTCATGTGGCATATCAGCTAGCTTTACCACCTGAGATGGAAAAGATACATGATGTCTTTCACGTTTCAATGCTTCGAAGATATAGATCTGATCCCTCTCATATCGTGACACCAGAAGAGATTGAGGTTCGACCTGACTTGACTTATGAGGAAGAACCTGTTCAAATATTAGCTCACGAAGTGAAACAACTAAGGAATAAGACTATTCCTTTGGTCAAAGTGCTATGGAGAAATCATAAGGTAGAAGAAGCGACGTGGGAACGTGAAGAGGATATGCGACATCAGTACCCCTATTTATTCGTGCAATGAAAATTGGAGGACGAATTTTCTTAAGAGGGGGAGATTTGTAACATCCTCAATACCGGGTTAGTAATTTAAGTATAAGATTTTAAAATTTCAGTGATCAAATTAAATAAATCAAAAAGTGAAGGAATTAATTAAAAGATGTTGGTGTAGGATGAATTAATAAGTGAAGGAAAAGTAAGAGGGTAAAAGGGTCATTGAGAAAATAAAAGAATAAAATAATAAATTGTGGGTATTATAATAGATGAATTGAAGAGATAAGTTTTGAGAAACTTATCTTCTTCATCTTCTTCCTCCTTCAACGAGAGACACCCCAAGCATAAGGTAAGTTTGATTTTTATGGTTAATTTCTGGAATTTTAAAGAGGGTTTTGATTCTTTGGGTGTTAATTAAGCTTAAGGAAAGCTTAATTTGTTCTAAAATAACAAGATAAATGTTTTAGAGATAGATTTTAAAAATGGGTTTTTAGATGAAATTTTGATAAGGATGAGTTTTTGAAGTTTGAATAAGATTTTTGACTTGTCAAGAAGTTAATTAAGGAATATGGAGTATTAGAATTGGATTTAGAACATGTTGAAATTTGTGTATGATTCTTACTTTTAAGAATTTGAATGAAGTATTGGAGATAATAAGGTGTGTGAATTATAGAAGTTAGTTAAAATGGTTGTAGTTGAATTAGTGGTATGAAAGGAGTTTTGTATGAGAAAATTTAGTTAAGAATAGATGATTTTCAGATTTGAACAGTAAATTTCTGGATGAAAATTTACAGATTCTGCAGAGGGAATCGATACCCCTTGGGGGGGGATCGATTCCCCCTAAAATAAAAATTTAAAGTTTGGTTCATTAAGTCATTTAAGCTATTAGTATCAAATTATAAGGTTTAGGCTTTTGATAATTATCTCAGAAATTATGTTCGTGTAGATATCGAGCCTAAACGAGTTCCGGAACAAGGGACAAGTAAGATTGATCGAGGGAAAGGCAAAGAAATTTAGGTGAGTGCATATGCATAGCATGAATATAGTAGTATATTCAGTTCTAGACTTGTGATAAGTCTAGATTCCATATTTTGACATATGATCACATTCCATATTATGATACATGACATGAATTCATATTATATGTATTACATGACATGAATTCATATTATATATTACATGACATGAATATGCAGAAAAAGTATATGAGCTATGTGATAAAGGTATGTAAATGATATGCCTATGTGATAAAGGTATGGAAATAATATGTCTACGCGATATGAACTACGGGAAATGTATAAGCCCATGTTATGTAGATGAGAACTATAGGTATAGTTGGCATGCCAAGAGTAGAGGGTCTACGCGGTCCTTCGGGACAAATTCTACGTGGTCCTTCGGGACATATATGTATTCTTTGGAACATGTATGAGGTCTTTTGAGACACCTACTTGATCCTTCGTATATGTATATGATTCTTAAGGAATTTCTATGTGGTCCTTATGGACAATATTATATGGCACTACGGTGCAAAATTCTACGCGGTCCTTTGGGACAAATTCTACGTGGCACTTCGGTGCAAATTTATACGAGCTGTGGTGACAGCATTTGTGCACAACCTCACAGTACTCACATACCTCGCGTTCTCAGTATTATATCATGGGCTAATGAATCTATTGAATTTATCAAACTTATTGATATGAATTCATGATGGATAATTTGATAAGATCACGGGTAAGATAAATGGTTTGAATATGATTTCATGATATTGCATTTCATTATGACATGTTCATTATATTTTATTGTCATTATTATTATGCCTCACTAAGTCGATGACTTAGCGTGTGAGTGTTTCACACGTAGGATCAGAGAAGATAGACAAGCAAGGTTAGACATTCAGGACAACAATACTTCTACAACTATCAGATCAGAAGAACTTTAAAAAGTATGTATTATTATGTGATAAATAGTTTGACATGTAAATAAAGTCTTTAAATTATGTGTGCTCTGATCAAGTTTTCTAATGTTTTTAACGTATTTATGTAAATATAAATGTATAATAATGAACGGTGAAATTTTTACGAGTTTTTATGTATGTTTACGAAAGTTACCGTAACAGTTACTGTAGCAGTGAACAGTAACTGCGTTTTAAGCAAATTTTCCAGTATCTTAAAAGGGAACCGATTCCCTGCTACAGGGAATCGATACCCCACTGTTCATCACTGTTCACTGTTCATACCGTATTTTACTGTTCACAAATACGTATTTTTGAACTCAAAATTTTATAACAAGCACAAGTGAACTATATATGGTAGTATTTTCTTAATATAAGTTTAAATGTTCTGATATTTTACAAGAATAAAGGATTTAAAATGTCAATGTGACATCTCGGACTCGTATTCGAATCGGGTACGGGTTGGGGTGTTACACATTTACTTCGGGACCAAATGCACAAAACAACATGTGCATGGCCTTGATATTAAGTTGAGCTTTCTTATGTTCTTGGGCACTCCACTCTTTCTTCTTCTTTAGAGAAGAGTAGATGTTCTCGATCATCTCCCATGCATCAAGATCATTGGATTGTATGAATATCTTCATTAGTTTCTTCCAATGATAGTGGTCCACTTGATTCAATGAGACTAGAAATGCATGGCTATGCTCGAATAAGTTGATATGAGATATCACAAATTATTCATTAATTAAAGTCTACTCTAGATATCAAGAAACAATAGATGGGTTATACAAGTGTGACTATTCCAAGACTTGTGCTATTCTAGATATAAAGGACAAAAGGATGTAATACATAAAAGATTTAATCACAAATATGATATATCGAATCATATTTTCTTGTAACTTAGGTGACAATGATATATTGCTAGATGTCACTCATTGTATGTAATATTAGAATTATTCTAATAATTACTACTAACGTTACAAGAACCTACAGGGTCACACCCTATGATTGAAATGAGCAAATATGTACAATTTGTTGTATGTTACTAAAATATATCTAGAGTTAATATATGTATATTTTGATATACATATGTTTTAATTATCCCAAATATTTAATTTAAATTAATTAAATAAAGATTTAATTAATTTGAAATAATAAAATCCCTAATAAGTTAGGGTAACTTTGATATAAAATGAGGTGTAAGGTCTAGTAACCATTTTTTACACATTATCTACAGTCGTTTTTCTCAAAACAGTTTTGAGAAAAGCAAATATTGCTCTCAATTGGGTGAACTGAGTAGAGGCCAAGACGTGGTTTTGTGGAGGCTTACGATTTGAACGGATCGACACCACCATTAGTCGCTGTTATCCTTGTTGTTTTTCAAAGAACCCGCTGTAAGTATTTGCATATTTTCCTCCCAATTTCGGTTTATCATACTTGGATCGCTATGAGACCATCAAATTTTTGTTTCTGTTGCGCCATGGGGTTAGTCGACGATCCCAACAATATATGACAGTCATATCAAAGTCATGATAAACAATATCATACATAATAGTCATATCATATTCTTTTTCATTCATATACAATACAAAACCTTTATATCTCATTTTCATCTTTCACTTTCATATCCAGTTTCACATCTCATTTTCATCTTTCACTTTCATATCCAGTTTCACATTTCATTTTTCATAATTCGTACTTTCACATTTCAGAACTCATTCTCAGATTCAAAACTTGTTTCTGGACTCATAACTTATTTCATATTCATAATTTAATTTCATACTCATAGCTTATTTTCAATTTCATAGCACAATGTATATTTATGAGAATGCAAGGTACGTGATTCAGATGAATGTGTGCAATAAGCACTTAGTGCTATCACCAAAATCAAATTGTGCACTCCAAGTGCAATTATATCACTTGCACCAACAGTGTTATACATAATGTATAGAAATGTACCATATCATAATCATAATCATAACCACTCCACCTCATGACATGCCAATTGTACCTACGACTCTCAATGCAACATATAATGGGCTTTTCCATTAATTATTATATGTTATAAAATTATCAAAGATATCAATATCTCAACATATCCAACTTTTCACATCATAACATGATGGGTAGTTCATACTAAACTATTCATAAAACTTTATAGAAATATCATGGAAATAATCCATAATGAAAGTAAAAACATACTTTAAAACAATATGATGTTGACTTATCACAAGTTGTCCCTGATCAAAATGATTAAATAAATAATTGTACTTATTATTACTTTCACTTTTAAAAATATAAATATTGTATTTCCTTGTATAATAAATATCATAATTTATCATGCCAATGTAATAACATTGGCTCATTTCAAACATTATAAGATAACATATACCATAAGAATATCATAACATACATAGTTTACCACATTCTAAATTTTATTTCATATTCTGGCAGTTTGCACTACCTTCAATGAAATATTATTCTGTATTAATATACATGCTAAAAAATTATTCCATTTATTCCACTGGAAACTAGACTCAAATACAAATCTAACCATATAAGGTACTCCTAGCTCATCTTGTACAATTTACAGTGAATTTTCAAAGTTGACTTACAGAAGTTGTTTTGAGTAGAATCTGCTGTCCTGTTTTCTGACATATCTTCAATTAAAAATTCATATATTTATGTATACTTATTGAAATCAATAGTATTTTGTTCTCAACAAAACTAGACAGATATATGAGTCCAACGGCATAAAAATCATCCCCTAATCATTTCTATAAAATTTATGGTGATTTTCTAAACTTACTATTCATAACACAAATATGGGCATATTTCACTAACTTATATTTTTAGCTTATTGACTAATTCTATTAGCATATCAAACGAACATATATGCATGAATCACAAAATTTCATAACATTTAGGAATCACTTCTTACCATAGTAGCTTCGTCACTGACTCATTGCAAGCCAATGTTTGCTTATATCATAAATACAAATTAAATATGCACTCACTTGGTGTCCTTAGCTTGTAAACCTTCCTTAGTAATTCATGTTTCATCCTTAAGCTTCTCCTTTGCTTGATCTTGAATTCAAACACACAATCTAAATGAGCATTATTTACACAACATAAATAATTCGAGTCATATGTTAGAATCTTACTGACATGAGTACATACAAGAAATAAATTTCTAAAATCTTTCGATGCTCATTCGATACTAGTTCCATGTCACGAAATCTATGTTGAACTTAACACTTCAAATTGACCATTCAAGTCCCCTTCCTAATTTCATCAAAACTACACATAGCATTTTCACTTTCCATTTTAACTATTAATTATGAATTCTTTTAGAATTCATCTCAACTTTTCCATTTCATTCTAAATAGTCCTTTTCCTTTTTACTTCAATTCAAGTCTAAAACAACTTAATTAAATTTCCATCATCTAATTTCCAGCCTAATACCTCAAAATTACATTATTACCACTTAAGCCACTAGCTTTCTCAATATTTGTCATTTATTACTCAAACTTTGAAAACTTCCCAAAATAGTCAAATTTCACATTCTAACACTAAATTGATCACTCTAACATTAATTTCTAGCGTAGTACTTCATGTATTGAATAACTACACATCATCCCTATAATTTTTCAAAATTTCCAAATAGGTCCCCTCGACTTTCACAAAATTACAAAAAGATCCCAAATTTTTCTAAAGCTTGTATAACCCTTCCTACATCATTTCCAACCTGTACATGATTTTTCCATAAATTTTCTCACTACCAAATGCTTAGGCCGAATATTAAGGGGGTAGATTTCCTTGATTTTCACTTGATTTCAATTGATTCAAGAATGAAATCAACCTCTATTCAATATTTTAAAACCTCTACAATCAAAACCCTAACTCAATTTTATCAAATCATAAACTTCCCCTAATTTAGGGTTTAAGCCAAAAATCAATATAGTATTTCTAGGTAGTTTTGATCATCAAATAAGCTTGAAAATGATTCTATAACCTCAACAACCTCAAAATCCATAATTCATAAAACCCTAATATGAACATAAATCCTAAAATTTGGGAACTTAACATTCAAGCAAGACTAACATGCAATAATGATATCAAATGATGGAGCTCTTTGAATAGAACAATTTTCTATTTCACGGTTCGATCCAAAATCCAAAGGAAATTGCTCAAAAATGAAAAATAAAATTTCTCTTACCTAGGTTATGAGGAGCATTAAATGGAGGTTGAAGAAGACCTTATTTTCATGAAATTTCTAGTTAATTTGTCATTTATTAAGCTTAAATAAATATAAAATTCATTTAATTAGGAAATGACAATTTTACCGTTAATGAAACTTGATAATTACATCCATACCAAGCCACAAGTTGGTTACCATATTCCAAAGTTAAAGATGAACAAAATATTATACACTTGACAACTTTATCCATGCAACTTTCTAAGAATTTCAATCTTGCCATTTTCTTCCAATGGTTCTTAAGGGTAAAATATTCATTTTTGGGTCAAAATACCTAAATTTTGAAAATTACACTTTTGATCCCTAAACGTTTAAAGAATTACCCTTTTAGCCCCTAAATTTTTCCTAATTTATACTTTGGCCACTAAACTTTCAAAATTTATATTTTGGACACTAACCAAAATTTGGGTATTACACACGAACTAAGTTCTACCATTTTGAACTATCATTAGCTCTTACAGACCTTAATCGGGTCGAATCTGATCATCCAATGTAACATCCTCCATGCTGGGTTAGTGATTAATTTGTAAAGTTTCAGCATTTGGTGATTTAAAGTATAATGATGGAAAAGTTCAATGACTTATTTGAGTTATTTTGTGTAGGATTGAATTATAAAGAAGGAATATTAGAAGGACAAAATGGTCTTTTTTTATAGCAATATAATTATTTGGGGTTAGTATTATATTAACCACGTGGAAGTATAGGAAATTAAAAACAACCTTCTAGAGTCCTCTTCTTCTTTCTTCTTCTTCATACGTGAGACCCAAGCTAAGGTACGATTCTCTTGTTAGTGAATTTCTTGATGAATTTATGGTTGATTCATGACCATTGGGCAATAGTTAAGCTTAAAGGAAGTTTAAATTGTTTTAAAACCTCAAGATGAGAAGTATATGAAGAATTAAAGAAAGGAAGTAGAAAAGTGAAATCTTAGATTAGAGTTCATAATAAGAATTGGAAGTGAGATTTGACTTGTCATCAAGTTAATTAAGGGATAAGAAGTGTTAGAATAGGAATTTGAACATGTTGCAAAACTAGTATAATTTTTGCAACTACATAGGAATGACTAGATTTGGAGTTAAAGAAGTGATTATGGAGTAGAAATAAGTTTAAGTATGTGTATTAAAGTTATGAATATTAAAGGAAGTGAAATAGGAAGGTTTGAGCTGAAATAAGGTGATTTTCGAGCTCAAAATAGGATTTCTGGGCTAGGGTAATCGGTACCCATTCAAGGGGAATCGATCCCCCCTCAAACGAATATGAATTTCCAGAATGCTAGAGGGGAATCGATATCCCCATGGGAACCGATTCCCCCATAATAAAAAAAAGAAAAGAAAGAAGAGAGACTAAACTATCAATCCCTTAAATTGGTAGGCTATTAGAGGTTAATTTCAAGACTTAGGCATCTGATAATCATCTTGAAAAATTTGCTTATGTAGATATTGAGCCTAATCGAGTTCCGGAACCATCGACAAGTAGGATCAATCGAGGGAAAGACAAAGAAATCTAGGTGAGTGCATATGCATAGCATGAATATGTATTTTATTCAGTTCTAGACTTGTGATAAGTCTAGATTCAATATTTTGATACATAATCGTAGTTCATATGATGATATATGACATGAATCCATACCATATGCATTATGGGACATGAATATGAAAGAAAAAGTTATATGAGCTATATGATAAAGGTATGGAAATAATGTCAACGTGATATAAATTAGATAAATTGTGAAAGCCCATGTTATGTAAATGAGAACTATAGGTATAGTTGGCATGCCAAGGGTAAAGGGTTTATGTGGTCCTTCGGGACATATATGTATTCTTTGGAACATGTGTGAGGTCTGGTGAGACACATACTTGATCCTTGGTATATGTATATGATTCTTAAGGAATGATAGAATGATATGTGGTCCTTCGGGGACATATATGTATTCTTTGGAACATATGTGAGGTCTGGTGAGACACATACTTGATCCTTGGCATATGTATATGATTCTTAAGGAATGATATGTGGTCCTTATAGACATTATTAATGGCACTACGGTGCAATTCTACGCGGCACTCCGGTGCAATTCTACGTGGCACTTAGGTGCAATTATATGAGCTGTGGTAACAACATAGTGCACAACCTCACAATACTCACATACCTTAGGTTCTCTGTATGGTACCATGGGCTAATGAACTTACTAAGGCAAACTTATGAATGTGAATTTGATAAGTATATATGTAAGAAACATGGTTTTGGTTATTGCATTGTTTACATACATCTTATTATTGCAACCCATCTCATTTTGGCAATTACTTTATATTTATTGATATTATTATTATATTGCCTCACTAAGTCGATGACTTAGCGTGTGTGTTTCACACGTAGGATCTGATAAAGTAGACGATCGAGGTTAAGCAGCTGGACAACATTACTCTTACAACTATCATATCAGAAGCAACTTAATCAGTAGGTCATTTTGTTATGAAAATGGATGTTAGCATGTAATTAAAGAGTTAAGCTGTGTATACTCTGAATATTTTGGTAAACTTATATTACTATATGTATATTATTGTATTTTTCGTAATATAAGTTCAAGTATTTTACTATTATTTGTAATGAGTTGTGTTTTAAAAGTCAATGTAATATCTCTGACTCGTATCCGGGTTGGGATACGGGTTGGGGGTGTTACATTTAATGGTATCAAAGCTATGGTTTAGCCGATTCTAGGCATAAACCAGAGTCTATAGAGTCTTTAAATGGA